>NC_140595.1:73414850-75814850 GCF_964204655.1 Triturus cristatus | reverse complement strand
AGCATAGGAGTGTGTGCAACAAACACTTAGTATATGTGGTAGAATTGCACTAGAGCACATCCTGCTCCGGGAAATTAATACGGCCATTCACAGAATGTTAGTTTGTTATTTGGGCTAAGACGGTAATATTAACCTCCATGCAAAGATGCGTGAACAAACATGGCAATGGTTACTAAATGCGACCCTGAGAGATAGATTGGAAGACCAAAGGACCCAAAGCAATGTTGTCATTTGAACAAGCATGCTACGTTGAACAGGGCTCATTTGGCATTTTGGGTGTAGAGAACACACTACTTGGGAACGAGTGACTTGTGCTAGGGGCAGGATTTATCACCACCTCCCCAGAGACAAATGTCCTTAACTCAATTACCACTGTTGCAGTGGAAGCTTGACTTCATTCTATTATTTTATCCGTCTGGACCCATACAAATCTTATTTTGGGTCTTAATTTTCGTCTAATAATCATATGACCAGACCTGGTCCACCGATGGACCTTGCTCGTCGCATTAAGGGGTGAGGAATCTGGATGTCCACTATTGGTTACCCAATGTGGACCAGGAATCGGTAATCAATCTACAAATTGGTGATGAAATTTAAGTACACTAATCTAAAGGATGATACTATAAATGTACAGGGTGACCACGGGCAGCCCGAACGTCCTGAAGAAGTTCAGTCGAGCCAAAATCATGCAAACCAAGAGCTCTGCTACTGTGGTGCAAAATAACAGGAGTAAGACTTGCTGTTGGGAAAATAATGTATGGCTTTCCCTAGTGTACAATTGTATCCTTATATGCACAGTTACTACAGAAACAACATTGACAAAAATAAAGACTCAATCATTTCTGATTTAATAAAAACATTTATATGAAGAAATCAGACACATAAGTTAATAAATGGCATTTTTCAGGCAATATACTCAGAGTCTTTGCATCAAAATACAAAAGTAGAATAAAACTAAACATTAATGCACACATTTAGAAGAATAACTCGCATTCAATGCAATTAAGTAATGAAGTTAGTTTAAGGGGAAATCTCAATAATAGGCAGTTTGGGGAAACTATGGTTTGGGCCAAAGGGGTCCATGAAAGGTATGTTAAGCAAGAATTTCTGCAATCAGCGAGGGCAGGGGACAGTTTTCAGAGCCCTTCCAAAGGGCTTGGGATCTAATCAAATGGCAAGGAAAAGAAGTTTAGAAGCTAGCAAGCCGGCTAGCTTGAGTCCATAAGACAGCAGGGGCAAGGGGACAGCAACCACTCGTGGCAAGAAGAGCAGTGGCTGTGTTGTCTAGTAAACAGTCTGCATACTCTGCAACAAGCTGCTCTCCGCACATGCATCTGAGGTATCGCCAAGAGACAGTCCGCCTCGAGCAATGAGCCATCTGTCCAAAAAAGAGTTCACCAACAGAGTTCCATAAGTCCGGAGAAGACATTAATTACCACCCCACCAAGGTGTGTCATCCGCTCACGTGGTGCAAAAGTAGCAATAAGTGTATAGTTTTCATCAAAAAATGCATGGGAATAAGTTGTCTGTCCAGGGCACACAGGTCATTGCACAAGGGCATATTGATTCATCAGGCTGTCTCAGGAGAAAGAAGTAAAGGTTCCTGTTTCACACAAGTATACTTTTAAAACAAATGCAAATGTATCGATTGTCTACAAAAGTCCACGGTAAAGAATACAATATTTATATGAGATAAGCTGTATTGTCATAGTTTCTCACGAATCTGTTAAGAAAGTGTAAGCATTACATGACTATGCAAAATTAGAGCATTTCAGACAAAATTTAAAATACATAAATATGAGTGTAATTTTCTGAAATAAGGTAGTCAAAATCATTTAATACACTAATCAAGCATTGTAATTCATTCATGTAAGTGTCCACTGCTAGCTAAGGCCTATTTACACATTTAAGATCTATACGTGGCAACTATAGGTAAGCATGTATATACACATTTGTTTTAGGAAATCTATATCACTAGATTTATAAAGAACTTGCGTGCGAAGGTTTCTATTTCTGTCTCATAAAATGGCAAATGTGCACCCACAATTTGAATGTCAGTGGTGCATTACAATGAGAGTGAAAGAACAGGCTTTTATGCGTTTACACATAGGTATGTATCCTGAAATATCACACAATTATTAAAATGAAGCTCATTAATGCATTAATATGTTAATCGTTCATTAAATGCATGTTTGCAGAAATTGCATTCTGTGAGTTATTTGTTTTAATATATTTCAAACTTATATGAATATGAACTCTTAGGAAGTTAGACACACAGTTTGTTTTCTCTATTTCCAAATAAAGTATGCTTTCATGGTGCTTACACTTCAAGTTTTCTTATCATTTTATTAAATCTTTTCAAACATGTGTGAAACTCACATGTTTCATGTATGTTTTCATTGTCTCATCTGGGATCTATGCCATAAAAGGAATGATCAGCATTTATGCTGCATCACCAGGAACTGGCAAGGAGAAGACACTGGACTGCAAAATAGTGGAGAGATGAAAGGCCGAAATACTAGCTCCCTGTGAGCGTTCCATCATGACTGAATACCCGTGACGACATACATCATGAGATTGCTGCACTTACTCACTATACAAACTGTTTGAAAGAGCAACGGTTGATTGGAAGGCAGTTCTGGCACTTGCCGCATCTTGGATTTAAATCCCCTAGCGCGAGCAACTTTGATTGCACCAGTGCGAGCAGCCTACTGCCTCGTGAGACTTTGTCAACATGCCCACTCACACAGTCACGCTGCACTGTGACCCCCGTACATGCACAGTAACTCCAGCATTCTACCATCTTTATTTACTTTAAAAATAAAAAGGGATTGTGTTCCTCAAGCAGACATGCCCTTTCCAGCCCCTTGTCTCCCATGATATAACCATCCTTCTCCTCCCACTTGATGGAGCAGGGGTTCTTGAATCTTAATCTATGGTTATAATCATCAATCGTCAGGAAGAGGAACTTAGGAGCTAGCATTTAAATATATTTCCATAAAGAGTGAACCCATTAGTCTCCACAGGAAATCCCATGGAAAATTGAATTAAAAAAGGGTTTATTAACAAATTTTAATTAAAGCAATGACATCAATCGATTAAGAATTCTAATCTAAGCATCATTAGTTACAAGTTTAAATGATCCAAGAGTCCATATTTCAGAATAAGGAAAAATAGAACGTTAACGAAAATTACATAAAAAATTCAACAAATCCAGAAAGTGTGTTCCCTAATCTAAATTAAAAGGTATTGTTTAGGAAAAAGGGCAATTAGTTAGGCAAATAAGTTAAGGTGTCAGCTTCAGAATTACCAATAAAGGTCTCTGAACAAAGGAATAAGAATGCTTAGGCATAAAGCATTTGTGGAGATCAGCAGAGATGAAAAGTCAGCAAGCATCCCTAGTCACAGGAAAACCCACTTATTATTCGCCAAAAACGTTAATTGCAAAATGTCATCTTATTGTCACTCTAAGGGACCAATCAGTTTTCACGAGACTCTGGGAGCAGGTATGCTCCCCACTTTCTCATGTTTAAACAATGATCCATGCATGGCTATGCCCTTGAATTGTTACACTGGACAGATTGTTGGCCACAGTCAGCTCCTTCCCCGAGTCGCCCTCTCCTCCTGGCATCTTCTCCTACTTCCGATGAGAACCTCACTAGCTGTCGTCTAATACATAAGACTGAACTATTCACTAGGTAATGGAAGGCATCTGGAAAAATGCAGCATCTGCAATGGAAAAACCCATAACGTACAAGTCAATGAGTATGAAATGTACAGTCCTTTCACGTGTAAAAATCGACATTCAAAGATGGCAATAGAAAATCTTTAATTACCCAACAGTTTAGTTTCCAGGCAAGTCAACCAGTCATGAATTATAGGTTTAACAACTCTATTCAGGTTCATATGATAACAATTGTTAAACAGTGCATTCTTCACATTGAGGATACAACCGTGAGAAACACTTGCAAATGCCACAACGAGAACATTGCATCTCATTCTCTGGTCTTCCATGCCATCTGAAGATGACCTCTGCAAAAAGTCTTTAATTATTAGTTGCTGAAGCTTAAGCATATAATAGTGCTGTGACAATGCATTCATATTATTTTGGCAAGATGGAGTCAGTTTAGTTTCTTATAGTGTAGGCCCAGGAGCTCACACAGGCATACAGTCATCATTATCCCACATGCACTGTTCATGACTGTACACATGACATCACTGATGACATCACAAATGCCTTAACCAGTATTAGATCATTAATCACATCATAGATAATGTTAGTGTGCGCAGTTTATAAACATCATGACCTGCAGCTATGTCCTGTGTGTCGTACACATAAATCATGGCTTATCACCATACACTATGGGAGGTTTGCACTGGACATGGCAACCCCAGCTTTCGTGTGACAATGCCCTGAGCATACTACTAAAGCCAATGTAAAGAATACTCAACTAGTGTTCATATCAACGCACTACACCACAGCACAACACAACTCAATACTGTGCTAAGTCATTGTGAGATGAGGTTGATTTTATGTATATGCTCATTTCAGTGTGGGAGAAATGCCAAGATATTGCTTTGGGGCCACTTGGAAATTCTAATTTAGTAACCTAGCGTCAGTATTTCACTATTTTAAGGCAGTCTGTTTCAGACTTTATTGAACTTTTTGTAGACATACAGTAGAACATAGGTAAGTGGTTGTGGTATGTAGTGTATATAGGTACTAATAAGCTGTGTTGTGTGGCTCATTGAACAAATCCTTCCACTCTAGGGACGGGATGTGTGTCTGAACTCAAGGGCACAGGTTTGAATCATGGCTTATGCACTCAGTCTTCTATCCTTCCAAAGTCAGGAAAGAGAGCATTTTACCTACAAAATATTTTACTTTAATTTCTCAATTTGATTTAACCATGATTCCAATTGGAGTACTTGCCCACAACAACTGCTAGAAAGTTTGAAGGTATTATAATAACACAGAAGAGAGACATGCATGCAGGACACATTTATTGATTTAAAAGTTGCATATAGCGCTAGCTAGACCCAACGGTTTCATGATGCCTTACAACAGTAAATGTTTACATCAAAGATACAAAGTCTATGCAAAGCCTCTGAGTCAGAGCACTTTACAACAGTAAAGGTTCACAGCATAGATGACAAGTATAGTAGACATTTATTATAGCGCTAGCTAGACTCAAAGGCATCAGCGCACGTTCACATATTACAATCTTCTGTTTTATCCAATTTTTAACCATTTATATCACTCTAAACTTACTCCTAATCTCAATGAGCGTCTAGTCTTACAGATATTTAGGCTAAACTGCACTTACCTATGCCCTATGTCCAAAACTACTGTTTACATACATGTTTACGTACCTACCTACATGACACTCATCTATTACCAACTTCCACTGGATATAGGATGATAACAGTGTCTTGTTTCAATTTCTCAAATCTGGTGCCCCTCACAACTTCTTCTTTTCTTTGTTTTGATCCCAGAGTTTTGCACTCTTCACAGTTCATATGATACTTGTTTTGAGGTGTGTTTAAGCTTGTTACATGTAATTGCCCATTTTTCTCTCATATTGCACATTCCTTGTGTTCTCGTCTGTGATCCAGAAACCTGTCGAGTAAATTTATAATGCAGGGAGTATTCTTCTAGCATGTCAGAGACATGGGTATGGCATTCTGTGAAGAATCGGCATGACCTGCATGGCAGTCTTCCAGTAATGTGATGCACCTAAATGTGATGATGGACCGACCAGCCTAAATAGCTAAGTGTTGGGGATCTGGTTTGGAATGTTGGAATGCTGGGTATGTTATTTTGCTGATGTTCCCTGCGTGGAACAGAGAATGTACAGGTTTGGCAGTTGCTGCCTGGGAGCTACCTGAACAGGACGAATAAATGGAGTACTTACGTGTGGCCTTGTACTTCTTTTCATTGGCGAGGAATTGTCCCCTTCGTTTTGTGGTCCTGATTGCCTGCTGCCGGCTCTCTGGAGTCTCTGATGTACTCTCCCTGCTGCATCCGTCTTCCTGCTGTTTTCTGTGATCCTGTAAGCTGAGGGAGGTCTTTGTTGCCTTTTGTTGCAGTGTCTGTGTTGGTTCTGCAGGCGGAGTCTATCCTTGCCAACTTTAAGGTATTGTTTCGGTACAGGAAGTTCCTGCAGTTGCCCATCGCATCTTGCGCTCATGCGTCTGACGTAAGCGTGACTGCCTGCTGCCTGACCTGCTGCCTGCCTTCGTAACATGATGTCGTTGTAAGCGGCCATTTTAATTAGCCACGTTGAGCTTTCCTCTCACCATGGCAACCTTGATGTTTCCCGGTCGCTAATGCGCACTGCTGTTGTGACTCGATTACTTTGTGCACAGTTCGGTCACATCGCTGATGCGCACAGCCTTGAAATCTCCAGTGACTTTACTTGTCTACTTTACGTGCACAGCTCATGTGACACTGCTGATGCACACAGCCTGACTAACTTCATTATCTTTGTTTATGCGCACAGCTCGTGTGACATCGCTGATGAGCACAGCTCATTGTACTTTATTCTGCTTCTTTGCGTGTCCTTAATTTTCCGTTGATACGCACTGCTTATTTTATGTGTTGTCACTGATGCGCACAGTTTTTCACATTTCTATTTTTCACTGCGTGTCTTCTGTTTCTTCGCTGACATGCACAGCCATTACCTTGCTGCAATCCACGTTGTCTTCTGGATCCTTTCCATCTGTGATGCACTCACAGTGTGCATTATAGAAATTATGATGTCTTCAGTTTTGTTTTATTTTGTGTTATAATTTTTTTTAATAAATATTCCTCATTTATTGTTGCTACAATTCTCTAGTCCACTCTGTTTTTTTTCCTTGACACTAATTGCATTGCAACTTTATTTATTTTTTTCATTCAATTTATTACGATTGTGCGGGCAGCAGCTCACCCAGGCACAGCCTCATTATGGATTGTGTCTTAGCTCCGCCACCCTTTTTGCAATCTCCTGGTACTCCTCCAATTTTGTGACAACAGTGGAAGGATACATTTGAGAGTTATCTTGAGGCCATCGATGGTGATACCTTCACTGCAAAGAAGAAGAAAGCACTCCTCATCTTCAATCCTGGGGCAGAAGGTAGAAGCATTCTAAAGACTTTACTGCTTGAAGAGGTTAGCACCCATGTAAGTGGTGGTGATAATGGTGATTCTTTAATCATCGATGACTTCGCATCTTCGATCAAAACCTTGGATAAAAGATTCAATCCCCCAAAAAATGTTGTGTTAGAGCATCATAAATTTTTGCAACATGCTCAAGTTCCGGGTGAATCTGTTGACGTTTTGTAGCTGAACTTAGAACTCTTGCTATCACTTACAACTATATGAGGATTCAGAGACAAAATAATTAGTGATCAGCTCATTGAACGCGCGTGTAACAAGAAAATTTGAGAGAAACTTTCATCATCTGATGATCCCGATCTTGAGACTGCTCTCATTCTTGCCAGAAGCATTAAACATTCTCAATTTTGCATGAAGGAAATGAGCAGTTCTGTGCAACCTGCTGCGGTCAAATTTTTATCTGCGAAATCTAAGGTTAAGCCTACTAAAGTCTCTAATGAGAATCCAATGCAAAATTCTTCATCTGTACCTACGCCCAAGATTGAATTTTGAGTAGACACAACCTTTTTGTTTTCGTTGTGGAAGTAAATCTCATTTATGAAATGCTAAGTTTTGTTATGCTTTGAACCAAACCTGTTTCAAATGTGGTAAAAAGGGTCATCTCTCACGTGTCTGTAGAGCTTTTGGCTCGAACAAAGGAATCACACAAACTGTCAAGTCTATTGAAGAAGACTTTGTTGACTCTAATGATGAGAATGAGAATGTTCTATTAATGTTGTCTTCTTCATCCTTGCAATCGGAAGGTGTGGTTGAGATTGCATATATGGTCAGTTCAGGAAAAAGGAAATCTCCATCATGTGTCATCTGTGTGAATGGAAAAAAATGTGAAGTTCCTTGCTGAGTCGGGTTCTCCATTTACCCTTATCAATGCTAAGGATTTTGGTGGGTTGGATGACATTCAATTACTCCAGTCTAACATCAGAATGTTTGCGTATGGGGGCAAAAGAGGGGAGGTTCTTGGAAAATTTGAGGCCAAATTGGAATTTTGTGGGGATTTTGCCACTGGGACCGTGTACATTGTTGAAGATGGTGCAAACTTGTTGTGGTGGGAGGAGCAGGGAGAGCTTGGTTTCATTCTCAACCCTAACCATACCTGCATGGTTTTATCTAGACATGAGGCATGTAAGTTTTTCAACCCTACCTCATCTACAAATTCTTCCGACACTGTGATGGTGGGGCACTTATCTGGTGAAGAGTGGATTAAAAAGTATCTTGAAGTTTTTAATGGTAATCTTGGTAAACTGAAGGGTTTTCAGCACTGCATCATCCTCAAGAAGGGTGCTAAGGCGGCCATGCACAAGGTGTGTAAGGTACCTCTGAGCTTGCGTGCTGCACTTAAGCGTGAACTTGAATGTTTGTGTGATATGGACATAATTGAGCCCATAGAGGGATCTGAATGGTTGGCCCCTATAGTTCTAGCACGAAAGGCTGACAAGTCTCTTTGGATGTATGTGGAGTTGCATGATCTCAACGCCAACATCTGGGTTGATTGCCAACCACTGCATAACATTAACGAAATGTTGGCAACATTGGATGTGGCTAAGTAATTTTCTTCCTTCGACATTTCCTCAGCTTATCACCAAGTTGAGCTCAGCAAAGTTTCTAGACACCTTACCTCCTTCGTGACACCAGAAGGAGCTTTACACTAAAAACGCATGCCTTTTGGTTTGCCGTCCGTTTCCACAGTGTTTCAGCACTTAATAGGCAATTTATTCATGAACACTGTGGGAGTAGCGTTTTTTCAAGACGATATTCTCGTCCATTCACAAACCGAATTGGAGCATGACCGTAGAGTCAAACATATTCTGGAGACTGTGACATCACATGGTTTGACTTTAAGAAAGGACAAATGTAAATTATTTCAAGAAGGTGTGGATTATCTAGGTCACCACGTTTCCTGTAATGGGGTTGAACCGAAGGTGAAAATTTTAGATGCCATTCAAAATGCCCCAGCACCCACTAATAAAGATCAACTTTGCTCTTTCCTTGGGTTAGTGGAGTACTATGCCAAATTTGTGGGAAATTTTTGCCAATAAAACCTGCTTGCGTGAACTCCTTAAGAAAAATGCCAAGTTTATGTGGTGTGACAAATGTAATGCTCAGTTTAACCTTCTTAAAAAGGAGATTGTGCAGGCACGCCCTCTAAAACTTTTTAACAATAACGACTTATGTATTGTCTATACCAGGGGTACTCACAAAGTTTCTCTTGGGGGCCAAATTTACAGTGTGGTTTGTGGCCGAGGCCCGCACCTTGGGGGAGGGGTCATTGGGGGAGGGGGCGGGGCTAGAGCAACAACAAAAACTGTGACCATGAGGTGGAACACAGGTCCCTGCAGCGGACGCCTTCGTCCACTGAGCCACCGGACCCGGCATACACATATCTCTCTCTCTCTATCTCCCTCCCTCCCTCCCTCCTCCGTCTCCCTCCGTCTCCCTCCCTCCTTCGTCTCCCTCCCTTCTCCATCTCCCTCCCTCCTGCGTCTCCCTTCCTCTCTCCTTCTATCCATCTCTCTCCGTCTCTGTCTCTCTGTCTCTCTCCCTCCCTTTCTGTCTCTCTCCCTCCCTCCCCGTCTCCCTCCCTCTCCCCGTCTCCCTCTCTCTCTGTCACCCTCCCTCTCCGTCTCCCTCTCCGTCTGTCTCTTTGCCTCTCTGTCTGTCTCTGCCTCTATCAGTCTGTCCCTGTCTCTGCCTATCTGACTCTGTCTATCCCTGTCTCTGTTAGTCTCTATCTCTGTCTCTGTCTGTTTCTGTCTCTCCCTACTGCCCTCTGTCACCCTCTGTCCCCTTATCCGACTCTCACACCCTGCTGTTCTCTTGTCATTCTTTGTCACCTCTCAGGACCCCCCGGCCCTCCCCCCCCTCCTCCGCTTGTGTGGCAGCTGAGGCAGCTTCCCTTCCAGGGCACACACACAAACGATTATCATTCAAAGGACGCTGGACTGTGCATCAACACTGTAGTAATACGATGTTGGGACTTGCGCCTGCATTTGATCTGAAAGCCTGAAATAGAAAAGTATAATGTTCCGTGTTACTACAGTTAGTGCATGTGTTAGGGAAAGATAATACAAATTTATTTCGATTTGATTCAAAGGATAATAGCTGAAAGCCTAAAATAGAAAACTGTAATGTTGTTCGGTGTTATTCTAATAACAATTAGTGCCGCTGCTAAGAAAAGATAAAAAAGGGTTATTTTTTTTTGCCGTGATTCACAGGAAAAAATGTTTATGATCTTTTCCTCGCAAGTGCACTAACGTTAAAATAACACAGAACGACATTCTACTTTTGTATTTTAAGCCTTAAGCTAATATTCTGTGGAACACACCATAATAAATAAAGCGTATTATCTCATCCTTGCAAGTGCACTAACTGTAATAACAGAACATTACACTTTTCTATTTTCAAGACGAGGCGTGTTTGTAAGTAAGGCATAACGACTACAGAGACCAATTAAAAAAATCAGCTTGCCTCCCCCTGCCGGCCCCACCCATAAAGAAAGGTTAAGTGAAATCCAGCTTTTTAAATAACATTTTCTGAAAAAGCAATAGCCGTCCCAATAACGTACCTTGGAATCGCTTGAGGGAAGGCCTGTCCTTCTCTCTGGAGTCCGATGGCAGGAAGCTGGCAGGAGTCCGCCTGTGTCCTGGGCACTGCTATCAGACAACACCCAAACCCCACAGCCGCAGCCCCAGGCCAAGACTCCGGTGCTCGATTGCTGTGAGGGAAGGCCTGTGTCTGAATGCTCAGGTAAAATAAAGTAGAAACCTCTTAGCCGGCCTATACACTTTTACATCGATCTATTTAGATTCTGCATCCCCAGTCAAAATGTCATAAATGAGTTACATTACATTTGCATTAAGACCATATGAAACAATTTTGATTTTTAAATAACACACAGTTCTTTTATTTATATCTTTTTTGTTGTGTTTTATAATTTACACATAATTTAAGAAAAAGAAAACATTTTTTACATTTATGAGTTTTGATACAAACACATTGCACATTTAATATAAAAAAGAGAGAACAACATCCTAGACATCTGTGATATGTACAGTAAACAATTACTAGTCACTCATACTTGCATTCATACAATAAAAAAAGAAAGGAAGATATACAAGAAAGAGGGAAATAGAACTCTTAGATTGGTCAAATTTCTCAGACAAACAGAGTAGAAAGATTGTCAGTTTTCTCTGTGTCAGAAGTAATGTTGCAGTCGTGTGGGAAACAATGTCGCGGTCAACGCGCGTTTCAGTGGAAAGAACCACCTTCTTCAGGACCAAACTGCTGAGTATTAGAAAAATGGGATGAACGTGGATGATGTCTGGGTGTCTGTAGAGTAAACAAAGAAAATGACATTGACAAAACGGACGGGGATGTAAATACTTTTTAAAGAGATTACTTCCTATTAGTCTATAAGCGTGCTCATCCTGCTTCAAAGAGATGTACGAAAAATAGCTGCAAAGGTCATGCACTTAGGTAAGGGATACAAAAAATGAACCATCTCCTGTGAGACCCCTTGGTTTTGTGAGGGTGAGATCTGAAAAAGTTTAGGTGCACATAAGGAGACTCCGGATATAGGGTGCCCAGAAATGCTCAGGTCCCAGAAAACGGCATGCCAGAGTCTGAGCAAGTTGTTGCTGCACGGAACCTTTGTCACCTCTCCGCCCCCCCCCCCCCTCCAGGGCACACACACAGCCCCACCGAGTACTTCACAGGTCTTTAAGAGACCATTTGATGATAACGAGGCTTTGTTGTATTTCACCTCTTAGCGCCCCAGCAGCTCCCGGCCCCCACAGAGCAGAGTCTGTGTTTGCGGACACTGTTAAAAAAAAAAAAACACTGGTACGATGTCTGAAAGGTCCGCGGGCCGCCAAGAAAGGCTAGCCGGGCCGCTGGCGGCCCGCGGGCCGTACTATGAGTGCCCCTGGTCTATACCGACGCCAGTAACATGGGTTTGGGTGCAAGGAGACCATTGCATTCGCCTCAAGGGCTCTTCGTGGTGCTGAGGCTACTTACTCCACCGTTGAGAAAGAGGCGTTAGCCTAATGGTGTGGTGTTGAGTATTTTCTGAATTTTCTGTGGGGAAATGAATTCATTCTTAGGACTGATCACAAGCCCCTAGTTGACCTTTTTACCACCGGAGGTGGCAGCCATGCCGCACCACGGATAGCTAAATGGCAGTACAGGTTACAAGAATTTAATGATTGTTTAATGTCTGTTGCTGGTGTCAAAAATAACGTTGCTGACTCCTAATCCTGGCTACCCCTTGATGAGAGTGTCACCGAATGTTCTGATGAGGATCTTGACATCGTGTGTGCTGTTGGTGCTGTCACTGATACCGTGAAGGGTGCACTTTAAGAGTATGAGTGGTTACCAGCTCTATTCGAGGACAATGAAATTAAGTTGGCTATTGATTACATGGTTCATGGGTGGCCCATCAACAAGAATTTGTCCTCTGAACTTATTCATTTTAAAAGAGTGTGTGAAGAGTTGTCCTTGGTGGATTGTATATTACGCAGAGGTGGTCTTTTGGTTGTTCCGACGTGTGTGCGTAAGAACATTTTAGATCTTGCTCACGAAGTTCATCCTGGTATTTGTGCCTTGAAGCACAGAGTCAGAGAGGATTTCTGGTGGCCCAGTTTGGACAGATCTGTTGAGAACTATGTTAGGGAATGTTGTGCTTGTGTTTTGAGTGGTAAGTCACAGGTAACTCATCCCTCTCCCATCGATCCTATTGTTGTGAAAGATTCTCCCTGGTGCAAACTTGCTATTGATGTTGCGGATCCTTTTGGCACCAGTGGGAGTTCTCCATTGTATGCTTTAGTCATGGTGGACTACAAGTCCAAGTGGCCTGAGATAAAGTTTGTGGAGTGTGTTAATTCCACATCTATCATAAGTTTTTTCAAGGACGTTTTTTGTAAAGGGTTTCCTGAGGAATTGGTGACTGACAATGGCAATCAGCTGGTTCTTTGGAAATGCAGAATTTTCTGAAAGAGCATGGCATCAAACATGTCTTAACTTCTCTTTATCACCTCCGCAGCAATGGTCTTGTTGAACGCATTAATCGTGTCATCAAAGACCAGTTGCAATTGGCTTTGGTGAATGGTTTACACTGGAGAATGCCCATTGCTGACATGTTGTGGGCAGTCAGGACTACCCTTCTTGTCAGGACCGGCATTTCTCCCTTCACCCTTCTTAGGGGGAGGGCTGCGGGTTCCAAATTAAACAAAGATTGGATGTCCAGGAAAGAAGTCAATCTGTCTAAACTTGGCAAAGTAGCTGATATGAGAGCTTCTGTACAATCTAAGTATGCTACCTCTTCTAGGAAAGTTTCTCCTGTTTGTGTTGGTGATTGGATGTGAATCAAAAAGCCTGGTTTTGTTCGTAAGGGGACGTCTCGGTTCTCAGCTCCGGCAAAAGTGGGCGAGGTGAAAGACAGTGTAGTAGTTCTGGACAATGGAAAAACTTGGAATAAATGTGCTATCTCCATTGTTCCCCATTCCAAAATTGAATATGCTGGTGGGAAGTTGGGTGTTCATCTTGATCATGCTTCTACCCATGCTACTACCAGTGCTACTCCTGTTCATTCTGGTCACTCTTCTGTCAATGAAATTCCATCCGGTAGAGGTGTTTGGCCTAATCGCACCTCTTCCAGGAGTTTTTCTTCCAGGGTAAGAGTTGCTCCTGTCAAATTTAAGGATTGTGAAATGTTTCAACTATGTTGTGCTGCCCTGTTTGTTGCACTTGTTCTTTTCTTTACTTTGGTACTGTTTTGCTATATTGTGAAGGAAGGGGGGGTTTTAGAGATCTGGTTTGGAATGTTGGAATGTTGGGTGTGTTCTTTTGCTGATGTTCTCTGCATGAAACAGAGAATGTACAGGTTTGGCAGCTGCTGCCTGGCAGCTGCCTGAACAGGTCGAATAAACTGAGTACTTAGGTGTGGCCTTGTACTTCTTTTCAGTAAGCCATTTCAACACCATCTTCAGTAGTGTCTCCACTGTTTAATCCCAGACACTAAGACTAAGGTAGAACAAGTTGATTTCACTCCATGGGATTGTCAGTCATCAGCAATCACATGATAAGATAGGGATCACAGAGCAGAACTAGCTGAAATTACATTGCCTTCCTCCTGTAAGTCAGGTCCTGTTTTCTCTTTTGTGGCATTTAAAAATAGTTGTAGGTTGAAGTAAGTAGGCCTATTTAAAAGGATCATGAAGAAAACACAATAATCCAATATAATATAGATAGGCTTGCTTGTGTGATCACTTTTCTTTAATAGTTGGCTTGAAATTATTTTCACAAAGCCTGCCATGGAGATGGATTTTTCACCTCAGGTCTTTCCAGAGAGGTTTAGTTATGTGAACGCTAAAAGGTAAAACTAGTATAGCATGCAAAGAGTGCATGATCACAAGTAACAAGAATTTTACCAATAGGAGATCCGAAAAATACATTTGGATAAAGAAGAGGATGAATTGGTAAAGGTAGGATAGTTATCTGTATCTTATAATTTAGTTTTTTTCAAATTTGCATACTACAAGAAGTGACTATACTAAAAAGTTTACAACAATAAATCGAGTTAAAAAAATAAATATCCAACTCTAATGAAACTTGGGACATAATCAAGCTCTCACTGAGGAACATTTCATTGGTTAATGGCTTACTGGCATTGGACGCTCGATCTTACCCACCTATGGGCTCAAAAATCCAGTTCAAGAGTACCATGGGCTGCCATTGCTGTTAAACACTTTACTCCTCCCTTCTGTGCACTCTACAATCTTCACAACCACAAACACCCATGTGCCTGGGGTAGGATGCTTGTTTGTGAGAAGAAAACGAACCCAACCAGAACAGAGATGTCCGATTTGAACAAAGTGGACTTAGTGACTGGTATTCCATCTATTATTTACCATGTATGCTCAAGTAATTTACCATGTCCATCGGTAAACACTCAAGTACTAGCATCATTTAGTGGCACACATGTTTGTCTGCAAGTATGTGTACTAAGAAACCCACAGAAGAGTGTCCCCGTCTCAGCAGTCTACCATTACAGCTGACATTCCCGCACAATATTTTGTTGATGAGACTCACCTACGAGATCCTGTAACACAAAGCATGAAAATGCTAACCCAGCACAAACTTGTCCTGGGGAAAGCAGTGTCACACCCTTTGTTCTATTGTCATTGAATGTAGTGGATTCAAGTGGTAAACTTTCAGATCTCAAATGGGGTGATTTTGACATGGTTTTATTGCAAGAGAAATGTGCTCTGGACAAAACCTTTAAGCAAAAGTATACAAACTATAGAGTAGAGGCAGTACCATCCAAAGTGCGTCGCCGGTCTGATGGGCTATTGATCTGGGTTAAAAAATGCCAGATATTTCTATAAAAAAACAATAGAGCTCGACAGTAAAGACATCATGGGCCTGATCATTAATGGACAAAACACTGACTCACCCACACTAAAACTGCTGGCTCAACATCCCTCAGAATACCCTGACAAATTGCCTGTTGTGCTTGCAGGCAATTTCAACACCATGCTCTAGCCCCATGGATGGGGTAAACCCATTCCTGATGGGGAGGATGAGGCAAGAGGTATCTAGAGGTTGGAAGCAAAATCACTCAGAAAATTGTACGTCCACTGCACTTCATCTTCTCTACCTTACCATAACTTTCGGCCTACATGCCTGTAATGGCGGACTTAGGTCAGATTTTCAACTTACTCCCACTTTCAAAAGAGGGAATAGCCAGAGTTGTATCAATTGCATCACTGTAGACTTAGATCAATGGCACTTTGCATTAGATTTTGAAATTGAATCACAGACAGACAGTGTTCACGATGCTTTCAAATGAACATTGAAAGATAATCTGTTCCTGACCAATACAAATCCAGTCGCTCAATCTGAAGCTACTCTAAATTTCATAAATAATAGGCAAGCTGTTAGGTGGACCAAGCTAGGCTTCAACCCCTGCACAATATTACAAATATATGCTGCATTTAACAGCATATTGGGCCCATTTGAGACTTTTTACCCACAAGTGAATTACCATTGGGCAATCTGCATAAGGACCTGTTCAAGGTTTTACATTCCCTTTGTACTACAGAAATGAGGACAAGGAAGGAAAGAATAAACCAATCTCCCTCCTGGTACTCGGGCGAGTGCACTAAAGTAAAGAGCACCTAACCAGGGCAATCAAGCAGGGTGACCGCGACCAAGGAAAGCAATCCTGGGCCAATAACAAATCAACTATTGCCATGCACAAACAGGAATGGATCGATTCATATTGGCTAGCTTTTAATGAAGTATTTAAAAATAAAGACCAGAAAATATTTTGGCAGAATTTCCCCCATGGTGAGGTAGTAAACCAAAGTGCTGTTAAATATGCAGTACAACACCAGAATTGGTGGACCATTTTTCAGCTATGTGTGCTGCAACCTCCAGATAGCACCATTTATAGCCGAACACGTAACTGTCCTGCATGATTTGGCTAGTGCAATGCCAGATAAATTTTCCGCATTCAAATTAGAAGAAACAATTAGAGCTATTCAATATCTATATCCGGGTAAAGCACTAGGTTCAGACCAGGTCCTGGGGGACCTTTTTCCTTCAGAGCCCGAGGTATGAGGCACTTCCATCAACACACTTTCCAACAAAATCAGGGAAGGTGACTGCCTACCAACCTCTTGGTTAGGAGCTGAAATTATTCCCATCTATATAAAGGGGGAAAGAGCACTTCCCAGTAATTACAGACCAATTAACCTGATTGAAAATCTCCAGAAAGTACGAGTCAGACTACAAAATTGGCTTTACGAATCAAAAGTCCTGTCCCCGCTCCAAGCAGGGTTTTGCTCTAAAATAAGTACCATAGATTGGGTGTTTCGATTACACCTCGAAGTCTGGAAATATTTGGGTCTGTCTAACAATTATCTCTACATAGCATTTGTAGATCTGAGGGCCGCTTTCGACCTGGTCCCCAGACACTATTTATGGCCCACTCTGGCAGGAATGGGTGTAGAACCTAGCCAACTGGATGTTCTCATCAGACTTTATGATGGGAACATCACCTAAGTAAGGTGGAGGGAAGGAGGGGTAGCTCACAGAGCTTACAGACTGCATTTATATCAATCGTGTTGTACAACAAGGATATGTGCCCCCCTCCTCTGTTTTCCCTCTACATAAACAATGTGGTTGACTTTTTGTCAGCTTGTAATCACGATTGCCCCAAACTGGAGGGTTTGTCTACTCCTCCATCATTGCTGGCGGATGATACTTTGCTAATAACTAGCCCTCTGCCTGGGCTGTAGAACCTTTTGAATATCTTCTCTGACAATGGTGAGTCTCAAGGACTGGAGGTAAACACTTCTAAAACAAAGATAATGGCCCTAAAAGCACACAGATCTATTAAAGGGGGATTCCATATGAGAGGGACTAAAATCCAACAGGTAGATCACTTTGTCTACTTGAGAGTCAGGGTTGATATATATACCAAATGAAGGCCCAAATATTGAAATCGGAATTGTCCCTCCTTCATAGTCCTTATGTAGTTATTAAATGCTACAAAGCTACTACCCCAAATTCGGTGTCCCCAGCTGTAGAGGATTATAGGGCAAAGGCTCAATCTGCAACCCTTTATGGCTCAGAAATTTGGGGTACAGGGAATCTGAGCAGGCTGAGTTCTAAAGAGACCAGTCTCATTAAATCATCATTCAAACTGCTAAGTAGCACTCTGACTGTTTCAATATTTTCCAATACTGGCCTTAAAAGGATTGGTGATCTGGCTAAGCTGAAGCTGCCACTCTTCTGGGTTAGACTGTGGTCTACCCCGGAATTGGATTAGTATAAAACAGCGTTGGAGGAGGTTGTCAGCCTAAGGAACAAGAGCTCTATCCAATGGCTTCATTATATTAAGCAGCAATTGGGAACACTAGGAAGGGGCACGTATTGGTCCAATCCATCCTTAGTCAAAAACAACACGAAGGCGGCGGTCAAAAGGAAATATCGGACCAACATGAACCATTCCTACCACCAAAATGCCAAGGCGGGGGGGGGGGCTAGTTAAAGAGTTTTTGTCATTTAAACCAACTCCTAAACTAAATATGTACATGGATATACATGTACCACCTTTGGCTTGTACATTACTTTTGAAACATAGAGTAGGTACATTGCTTGTTAATAAGTTTGCCTATAAATGGAACTCCAGCCAATCCAAATCTCAAAATTGCCCATTCTGCGATTGTAATGCGGAAGATGTAGCACATCCGGCTTACACTAAAGCCAGGAGGTCCTGACTTAGACCCATCTGCATTTCCTTTGGTGTGAGACACTATAGTGAAGCTTCCAGAATTATAACTACAGATTGTAGCTGCTCGATTGCACTAGCTCTTGCCAGCTACCTGCAAGCTGTCTGGTGAATAAGGAAAAAAGCGGAATTTTCACTCTAAAGCACCTATTAAATTGTGTATCGCTACTTGATATGATTGCGGAAAATTGATAGCATTTTTTAAATCCTTTTACACCGTACTTTTAAACATAGTATCATTGTGTTGCAAATAAAATTCAGATGTAATGTGTTCCGCTTTTAAATTACAAATGTATCTACAAGTACTTTTATTTATTTTATTGCATGATGTGATTTATGGGCCGAAATAAACATTTAACAACAACCTAAATATGCTCAAAAAATTAGAACATGCTCCATTTGAATATCTATCTAAACCTCTTTGTAATTTAACTATGTATTAGGATTCCATACAAGCACTCAAATAAATTCAGCACATGGCCATTTTCATCTCATTTACTTAGCTACTGTAGCATTTTAATTCATTGTGATGTTATTTATGTTGTGCTTATCTTATGATCCTAATAAACATTTTTAATCCAAAATCAAAAAACTGACTTTGTAGAGAAGAGTTATTTTATCACAAATGTATATGCTATAATTGTAAGCTTTGATAATACATAGATTGCTTCAAGAATGAATAGCCATTCTTCTGGAGTACCCTAGTGTGATACCCCGCAACACACAATTTAAGTTTATTCAGTTCATGCTGTTGCAGAGCATATCTCACTCCTTCCAAATTACACATATTTTTCCTACAGTAGTATCTCATTGCTATAGATGTCGAACTGACAATGCTTACCTCCTACGCATGCTATGGGCGTGCCCCACTCTGTTATTGTATTGAGAGGAAATACGGTACAAGCTCAGAGATCTCACCAAAAATGCATACTGGGACGCGATGGCACCCTGCATACTAGGATTATATCACAGGCCTAAGACTCCTACGGTGGGTTCACGCTTGGTTGACTTGGCGCTCCTACTGGCCAAACAACAGATAATGCGTCATTGGAAGTTCTCAATCCCGCCTACTGTATTGATCTGGCACGAGGAAGTTAGTCGATGGGGTTCCACTGACAGACAAATAATAAAAGATTCCCCAACCCTTAAGCTTTGGCATTTGATATTCCCAGCAACCTGTAAAGAATGTGTTAACAACCGACTACATAAGTATATACTGTGATAGGGCACTTCACACTTGTCTAACGATAAATCACATGCCTTTGTTTTTAGGCTAGACTTCCTTAGTGGAAGGGTTGGGTGGGTAAGAAGCTGGATGGGAAATGTTTACTGCTTATACTTTCCATTGCATTTTACACTGAATATAACATGTTGATGTACACACTACACTTGACTTCTCAATAGCATTATCAAACATGCATCTCTTTTGAATGCGCCACTATGTAAGATATATCCTGTATCTAAATGCAATCCTTATGTTTGTAAAATGCAATAACATACGTTTGAAAAATAAAGGAAGGAATCGCCTTACATTAGGTGTGATGTTTTGAACATGTTTTTAATTATCTTTTTTATAACAGTTTTTTTATTAAATAAAATGAAATGATCACATTTGCTTTAACTTATTGATCTTGAATTGATGGCCAGTAGGTGGGCTTTTGACATTTATTAAGGTGGAAAATTCATATACTCAGAATGGTAAATAACCCATTGGTCAACATGCTGTTACCTGGCATCCAAAAAAACTTGCACTGCAAAACTGGAATATAAATATGTAAAATCAGAATTAATGTACAGGACGATTGTCAAAATTGCTCTTGGATAGGGTGGCTGGAAAACTGACAATGATGCAGAGATTTGTTTCTTGAAGGCGGTTAGGCTTACTGGACAGAGTTTGAAATTATTTGAATAGTTTCTAAGTGCTCTTCCTCAACATGTGACCTCTTGGGCATTTTTTGGGAACCTTATGCTGTGAACTTCAAATTTGGACTTCTTTTTTTTAAAGTTTAATTTGCTAAAATATTTGAATCTAGCATAGAAGAAGCTGGGGCTTTTGCATTGTTTGATCACTTGCCATATTTTGGGTTAGGAATTTACACACTACATCCTTTAAAGTTTGCCAGCAGTCACTGGTGAATTGTGAGAGTTCTCTGGATGTCTCAATAGTTGGAAAGCTATCTCTGTTGCAGGTCAGACATAATGCACAATATAGAAGCTTTTCCCATATCTTTCCATACAAATATCAACCCTGGGCAGAGCTGGCATAGCGGGACTACGTGGAGGACCATAGAGTTGGGAACAAACTCCGTGGAGCTCTGCTCCGCTCCGCCACCCGCCTCCACCCCCCCTATTAACAATTAATTAGACATGAATTTAAACTAAAACAAAAAACACTTACCTGTTCTGCGGCATCCCCGGGCTGCCCTCCTCCTCTTCCTTGCCGTCTCTGAGTGATCATTGCGAAAACTGCACATGCACGCGCCCGCACATTTCTTGCGAGAAATGCACATGCACGCAAGCGCACGCATGCGTAGTTTCCGCAATGATCACCCAGAGACGGCAAGGAAGAGGAGGAGGGCAACCCGGGGATGCCGCAGTACAGGTAAGTGTTTTTTGTTTTAGTTTTAATTAGTGTCTAATTAATTGTTAATAGGGGGGTAGAGGCGGGGGCTGGCCAACTCCGCTCCGCTGTGGAGTATGTGGAGATTTGCCTACTCCGCATTCTCCGCGGAACGCGGAGTAGGCAAATCTCCGCACACTCTGCGGGCGGAACGGAGTTCTCCGCCCGTGCCTAACAAAGATATCAGTGTGCGGTGCAGCCAATGATTGCAATCTAGTAAGTTTAGCAGTCTACTGTACCAACTCTTTTGGTATCAGTTGGACACGGTGTGCTAGATAGGTACTGTGCATTTTGTGACAAACGTTTTTGACTACTATTCACCCAAGGATTTACACAGAACACACATTTTCCCTATAAGCACATGCATGAAGCGCTGCCATCGAGAAAAACTTTTGGACTAGTTACCCTTCAAAACTGTATGTTTACCCAATTTATCAAAAATTATTCTGTAAAATGCAACGCTTAGCCTAAATTTTCCCCCAAATGTCCTTAGGTGGAGAATACCACCAATCCTGCCAATATATTGTCAGGCCCCATTCCTATGCTCACTCAGACAATACAATGTGGGGTTGGTTTGAAAACCTTTGCTAGCGCTGCTTTGGGTCCTTTGCTTCCAGTCCCGCTCTGAATGTCTCACCTAGTACCCATTGCCTTGTTTGTTCAAGTATTTTTGCATGGAGGATGACGTCACCATCTTATCCCAAATAACAAATTATTTTTCTGTGAATGGCCTTAGTAATTTCTCGGAGGAGGAGGTGCTGCAGTGCAATTCGGCCACATATACTAGGCGTTTGTTGCACACACTAGTATGCTAGTAGATACTCTTTAGTTCTGGCACTGGATTCAATAGATTGTCCTGGTCAGTATTACAATATCTTGTTGGTCTGACAGGAAGTTCAGCACTGTCAAACAGGCCAGCTTGATTGGGCTTGTATGTGGGATTTTTTTATGTCTTGTTGGCCATGACAAGACAAAACAAATCACCCCACAACATGACCTTGTCAAGGTGGCTCATCTGGCAGTGTAGAATGCCGCACTGCCCGACAGGCCAAGCCAATACTGGTGTTGGTATGTGTAAGAAAGTGGATTATTATTTGTGGTGGGCAGTAGCCCACATCAAGGAATAATAACATTAAACTTTCATGAAGAACCCCAAAGTCACCAATTTAAGCAAAGTTCAACCACCCGGTATCCATAGCACAAAGCTGACAGGCTTATCTCACTGCAATATGTAAAGTATTTATGCAGTATCAAACAGTAATAAAGTGAAAACACCAAACAATAAAAATCCCAAACTGGTTAAAAAAAATAGAGGAAAATGTAATAAACAAAATGAAACCAAAACAAACAAAAAGTAATCTATTAGGGTACGAGAGATTTTCTTTTTACAAACAAATTTTATTGCCATTTGCACAACAGTGCACCTCAAGAGATGGTTCACAATTAACTACAGCAACCACCATCAGGTGTGCACCATATCAACCCTGTAAAATATATAAAAATACCTGCCAAGGATGGAATAACCACAAAAGAGTCCAAGCGTCCCTGGTCGTGGATTCCCATCATCAATATAAAGTCAAACCCAGCAATTCATATCCCACCCAGGCAAGGTCCATGTCCCAACCCGAACCCATAGCTATAGCACCGTAAACCATCCCAGGCAAAATAAGTCAGATATGGCCAGTACTTAGTATGGCAGGCCACAGCTAGAGGGGCGAGACTCCAAGAGTGTGTTTAGGCCTGTGGTCCAGGCCATCAGCCATCTGGCAACAAGTACAACCCCTCAGTACCATCCCACCCCAAAGGCAGCCCTTCAGTGTCATGTCGGTACATTCGAGGCTGTTGTGGCAGCCAATTATCGTCTGCCTTCAACCAAAGCTTCCCACGCTCTTGCAGCATCAATGGAACCTACACTCAATTTCCCCTCCCATAGGGCAACACTTTCACACTCTGCCCACCAGATCATCTCTCGTCTCCACCTCTCCACTGTGGGGAATCTCGCTGACTTTCAATTAATCGTAATTTGTCGAGTAGCAAGGATAAGCACCAAATCCAAGAATCTGGATGTAATCTTGTGCGTGAGTAACAATACCCCAATAGGCACAGCGCCGGAATTAACTTCACAGTGCAACCTGTTATCGCAATTACTCGTGTTGGGAAAAAATATATTTATACTCATATGTATGCATTAAATAGATATTATACTTAGTTCCAGTTCCCATCCACACTATCTCAAACCTACTGTACTATCTCACTTCTCCCTGTAACAAACTGCTTGGAGCTGCAGAGGCTTCAGTAAGGTAAGCCCCACCTTGCATATCTTCTACAAAGTTTCTATTTCTCAAGAAAGCAAAGATGTGCACTCTGTCCCTAGCAGAATGTGCAATTCTTCTGGTTGTATGACGGAACAATGCAGGCCTTTTCAGCGCCATTAGTACAACGCTAGTGTCATCACCATGCATTCATTTACCACAAAGGTTTTGTTGTAAAGGCATGGTTGGTAAAGACATATGTGTGGTAAAAATGTAATAGGTAAGTATAAACCCATATCTGCTTCATACATACCCCCTAAAATAATATACACAATTATAAACACATATGCTGACATCAACACCAACAGACACACCCACAAACATAACCACTGGCTTCACATACTTGGTGTGCAGTGTAAAAAAATAAATATTATCTCTACTATTGGTACAGCGGAACAGTCGGAACACCGCGTTCTTAACCATGAGTGTTCCAACCATGCAAGCTAAACCACTCTTGTCTTACCCACGTATAGTGCGCGATCAAGCTGCTGGCAGCTGGGGACAAAAGCAGGAAGACCTCGCCAGGAAGAGAGCCGTGGTGAGATAAGTGTCGTTTTCTTGGCAGGGAGGAGTTGGGGGTAGTTTTCTGGGTTGGGATGGGTCAGGGGTAGTTTTCTGGGCTGGGGGTCGGGGTAGTTTTCTGGGCTGGAGGGTCGGGCTACGCTTCTTGGCTGGGTAGGGGTTCGGGTGTAGTTTCCTGGACTGGGGGGGTTGGGGTAGTTTTCTGGGCTGGGGGGTCAGGGCTAGTTTTCTGGGCAGGGTTAGGGGGTCGGGGTAGTTTTCTGGGCTGGAGGTTGGGCTAGTTTTCTGGGCTGGGGATCCGGGTAGTTTTCTGGTCTAGGAGCCGGGAGTAGTTTTCTGGGCTTGGGAGGGGTAGTTTTCTGGGCTGGGGGCTCAGGCTAGTTTTTAAGGGGGATTGGGGGTAGTTTTCTGGGCTTGGGGGTCGGGGTAGTGTTCAGGGCTGGGGGTCAGAAGTAGTTTTCAGGGCTGTGGGGGTTGGAAGTAGTTTTAGGGCTTGGGGAGGGTGGGAGTAGGTTACAGGGCTGGGGAGGGTGGGATTAGTTTTCAGGGCTGGGGAGGGTCGGGTAGGTTTTTAATTAGGAGTTAGGGTATTAGGGACAGCGCAAGGGGGTGGGAGGGAGTTGCGGTAGTGTTTAAGGGTTAGGGACAGCATGGGGGTTGGGGTATTTGGACTTTAGGGCGGGGAGCGGGGGCAGTTTGTAGCTTAGGGCGGGGGAGGGGGATTGCGACCCTAGCCACTCATACCTCTTTACCGTTTATGCCTTTACCACGAAATTATGTGGTAAAGGCATGCGTGGTAAAGGAATGCTTGGTTAAGACACATTCATGGTTTAGGCTGTGTGGTAGAGGAATGCTTGGTTTATCCAGTAGTGCCTCTATCATACAACCATTGGAACACAGTGTGAAGTACAACATGTTTACTGACTTTACGTATGTTTGGTCTACATTTACTCTGATGCAATGTGCTCTGGCATCCACGGAGTTGACAGCACTATACCAAACAGCAAATAAATAAGAAGGACTAGAAAGGCATGCATATCATGTTGAGATCCAGAGCAAAGGAGAGGGATGTGGAATGTGCTTCCTATCATATAAAAACATTAACACAAGCAGCAAGCAGAGAGCTGGACTCTTTCCATGCACTTACCTCCTTATTAGTTGTCCCAAGATGGTCTGTAGAAAAGCTAGCGCACTTCAGTATGAGCCACGGTGCTCAAGGGGGGGGGGGTGTGGACGGAGAGGTGTACAGGAGGCAGATGTTCAGTGTTGTCTGTCATAATTTAAGCCGGTGGCTTTTCGCCACAGACGCACCTTCTCTTTGTATGGATATGTGCTGTGCCCGGCATCAGTGTCATGGTAATTGTTTTGTATTTGCCTTTAAATCTTTTACCATGCATATGCTTTTACCATTAAATCTTTTACTATGCATATTCCTTTACCTTTCATGCCTTTACAACGAAATTCATTGTGAAGGCATGCGTGATGAAGGCATATTCATGGTAAAGTATTTGTGGTAATATTCATGCATGGTAAAAACATGTTCGTAGTAAAGTATTAGTGGTTATGGTCATGCGTAGTAATGACAGCGTAGTAATGGCTGTTTCCTAATTCTTCCTTTAGCCAGTTTTGTTAGTTGCATCGTGATGGTCCGTGACGCAAGGTACAATCATGTGAAACAATTTCTTCTTCTTTTAGTTATGTGTTGATTGACACTACAAGATGCACCATAAAGAGGCCAATCATTTTTGTTCTCGGACCTAAAACAGACCTGTGGTGTCCAATATAGTTCCAGGAGGCCTGACTCAAGGCCAGAGTTTCATTGCAACCACCATGTAAATGCTTCCATTTATATTAAATGTATTTAAATTACTAATGACAATATTCTAAAAATGTTAACATGTATTCAGCACAGCATCAAGTTGACCCTCTTTTTCCTAGGCACATGAAAGGCTCAAGAAATTATTAGACCCAAGTTCAATTTAACATTTTCATAAATTAGCACTTTTGAACTATTATGTTCTTGTCTGTACATTACTCTTAGTGTGTTCTCCCACCATGAAATATTTAGGAAATCTTATGTAAAGGAATTAGGTTATTGTAAAACTGCTAAATCACAAGCATACATTATATAAAGGCTGTCTGGTTTTAGGTTTAAACCTATATCAACTGATAAAATCCCACTGAAAGCGAAATAGCCCTCACCAGTGTAAACATATAAACACTGAAAAAACACCTGCCTAACCACAAACAAAATGTCATTCAAAGAAAAGAAAAGGAGAGTGAAAGAGTAATTTGTTTCTTCCTGAAGGGGCCAATACAATGTAACTTTGTTATACAAGCTAGCAGCAAGAAAAACTGGCCTAACATTATTCTGCTTGAGTTTTGTTGTTTAGGGATGTCACTAAAATACTGTTTCTTCTTCCTTTTGTTTTTTTCAGTTTTGTGGTCTTTGGTCTAAAGATGCAGTGTTTAGAAGCTTGTTTTAGGTCTTGTTTAATTATTTTATAAACTGCAGAGAATCAGTAAATATCAAAATCATGTTTGATATTTTAGTTGCATTTAATTCTTTCATTGATAGGTAAAATGGTTGGTTTCAGAAGAAGCTTTCCCAATTTGTGCCATCACGTTTACCCACAGAGAATGGGTAAAAACCCTTGATATATCAGCCCACAGTTTCTAGAGAGTCAGTATTGATAGTAGGTGAATTGTCAACACCTCAGCCTTTAAACATTCAATGCAAGGTATAGTGACAAGTATATGTGAAAAGAGTGCTATCACCAAGCATCTGAGATAGTGGTAAAAACATGACAGGATGGAACATGGAACGCCGTATCACTTCAAATGCTGCTGCAAAAAATTTCTTTCCAAGTTCAACAAAGATTGGAGTGATATTGTTTGTATTTGCAGGGATTCAGCTACGTATATGAAAAGTTTTTTGTGAGGACCTGTCAAAATCTATACCTAAGCTGAAGGGCTTCCCTATAAGAGCTCCTTGCCACTTTTTAGATGGTATGCTGAAAGGATCTTTACAATCTTTGGAGTTAATGAAGAATTCTATTGTCGTTTTAGTCCATTTTGGTGCACTGTTTTGTTATGCGCGGGAACCAAAACACAAATATTTCTCATTTTGTGCTTTCTGTGGCATCAAAGAAATTGTCATCCCAACTGTGTCACTTAGCTGATGGTTTTCAGCCCAAAGAGTTGTGAATGCTATATTATCCATGTGGCAACGGTTTATATAATTTTTACTGAGTGAGGATTCCAAAGACAAGAAATGTGAGGATCTTTGGTCACATATTGATAGTGATGTGAAAAAGTACACTCTACTGCATTCTTACATTTTTACAGGAAAACATAACTGTTGTAGTGGACATAAAAAAAACTAGAGTCTGAAAACACCCTTGTCTGCTAAGTGTTCAGCATAATTGATATAGATGTGAAACAACTCCTTGAGAGTAGGTTTGGCGACACCTTTAGTGACTTTGGCACTGCAACATGTTTCATGTTAGAGTGCTTGCCACTTGGTAAACAAAGCAATGTTGAAGAGCAATTCAGGAACTTTTATTTTATAATGTATGAGAAATGGCTTGCAATGATGCATGGAATTTTCTCTGTAGTTTCAAAGTGCTGCTTAATTTTTGACCGCTTCAATAACTCTGAGGGTATAAGCGCCCAGTACAACACAAATGTTGCAGAACCTGCACAGTGAATCGCAATCTTCAAGTACACCAGTATTGGCATGGAAAGCGATGTCAGTGGCCAAAGTTAGCAAATTGTATACTTTTGTACTCAAGTGCCAATGTTGAGAGTGCCTTTTCACAAAATAAAGTTTACATGGGAAGGAAAAAGTATTGTATGGTGTACTACAATTGGTTTTTGATTTGCAAAAATGTATTTGGACCTCTTATACACTGTACGTACACTGTCTATATACCATGCATTATCAGTGTAGAAAGCAACCAATAACCAAACCGAAACGTTCCATAAACACTGGAAAAACACTGTTTCTGTTGTTTTTTATGGCGCGAAAATGTGTAACCACTAATAACCACTGTTTTTTAAAGGTATTGAATTCACTTGAAAACATTGAAAAAAAACCACCAGAATTTACCAAAAATAGAAACTGAAAACAGGAAAGCCTAATTATATATATTTTCCTCTGATCTGGAGTGACCATTTAGAACAAGCTACACTCCAGTGTGTATTTACTTGACTTTTAGGAAATTGTCCTCATTCGGTGTGGTAAGGGCTGACACCACAGACAACACAAGACTGTTTTTACATGTGTGACAGAGAGATCTGTCTCAAATAAGGACATGGCTGCAAGCTTCCTTACACGAAGCAGCTGCAGAAGATGCTTGTTGGTATCATGCACACAGTTTTCGTGTCTGCTCTTCTTCCTTGATGGCCAACAAATACTGGTAGCAACAAATACATTTCAATTTGTTCCTGAGCAACGGCTGTGTCTGGTGTCATTCTTTCATTGTTCCTGGAAGGGTTGCAAATGTGTTACCCTGACAACTTGCGTCAATATATCCCTCCAATAGGGTGTGAGCATTGGGCAGTCCCAGGCCATGTGTAAGAACTCTGCCCACAATAGCCCTCATTGCGGGCGAGAGACATTGGTCTGCAGATAGATCTTATTAATCCTGCCATTTCTCGACACCTTCGGAGTCCGCTTCAATATCTTCTCCCAGGGTGTCTCCATAAGGGGCGTCCCCAGATCCACTTCCCATCTGTCCTTCAATGCCAGCAAAGGAACACCTATATCCCTCCTAAGGGAAAGGTACAGGTTTGAACCAACCCTACTGTCCTCAGCCCCATCACATAGAAATTGACAACCATGGTGGGTCTCGGGTTCCCCCCCACTCCTGGCCAAAATCTCTGCAACAGTGCCACAACCACCACATGCATGAGAAAGTACCCCACCAGTAGGTTGTAGTCAGCCTGCAGGTCCTCAAATGTCAATAGCTCACCTGCCCTGTATAGTGCCTTGACTGTCCTGAGGTCCCGCTCCCCCCACATCATAAATCTACCCCAGTGTTCCACCAGCAAACAGTTCACCAGCCAACCCAATGGAATACATGGTGAATATGTGTGTTTAGTTTTCTGTAAACAGCGAGTCCAGAAATACTGAGCCACTGCCCACACCTCCTGTGCAACCACCTTCACAAATCGGGGCTCCAGTATCAATCTTGCCAGCTATGAGCAATTTGGTGCTCCAGTGGCATCCAGGACCCTCCACCCATTCCACTGTCCGCTACCACCGTATCACCTATTGCAATCGGGCGGCTAGAAAATAGGACTCAAAGCCCAGGATAGCCAAGCCCCCATCAGCCACCTGCTTCTGAAGCTTAACAAGCACCACTCACTTTCTGCTCGTTCCCCAAATAAAGGAAACCAGTAAAGAATCCAGGTCCCTGAAGATAGACCTCAGAACCATCACTGGCAGCGTTCCAAAGAAATATAGGAGCCTGGGGAGCGCCACCATTTTTACAACCTCCACCCTCCCTTTCACGGAAGTGAAATAGTCTTCCAAAGCCGCCCCTGTTACCCTCCACTATGTCTTCCACAAAGTGATATATGTGGACCCGATGATATTTAAATGAGACAGGTTCCCAAGTTACATCCTGTATCAGAGGGCTCATCTCCACGTTCTGTTGGATCGAGAACAGGCAGGTTTAACCCAAGTTAACCCACAGGCTTGAACTATCCCCAGACAGGTAGAGATAACTGAATTGTCCCATTGGGATCCGATTCCTTATCCCAAAAATAGAGCAACATGTCATCTGTGTAAAGCGTGATATGGTGCATGCCGCCACGGCTGAACGCCCTGTCGTAGTACTGGCCCGTGAGGGCCGCGCTCGCCAATGGTTCCACTGCTAGCACAAATAGTAATGGGGACAGCGGGCAACCCTGCCTGGTGCCTCTTCCCACTCAATAGGCAGCAAATATTACCTCCCCCATTCTCAGGCCACAAGGTCTGTATACAGCAGTTGTCTCCACCTGAGAAAACCAGAGCCGAGGCCCATTCGGGACATCACAACATACAGGGAGCGCCATTCCAAACTGTCAAATGCTTTCTCAATATCAACAGACAAAACTAACGTGTCATGCCCCATATTTTGGGCATTTAACAGAATGGAGATCAACCTCCGTATATTAAGAGCTGTGTTTCGCCCCAGTGTAAAACCGCTTGATCAGCGTGGATCATTTAAGTCATAAACGAGAGGAGTCGTGCCGCCAGAATCCCACCCAATTTTGATAGTTGACATTCAGCATCGACAATGGCTGGTATGGTTTAACTTCAAAGCGTTCTTGTCCCGGTTTAATGTGAGGTACAATAATCACCTCTCTAGTTGTCGTAGGATGCGTGCCAGCATGTCAAGCTTCGTTATAAACGTCCTCCAGTCGGGGGGCCAGCATCTCAATATAGACAGCATAAAATTATACCAAAAGCCCATCACTACCAGGCCATCAAGCGCACCACTGCCCAAATTTCCAGTTGAGTAATGTCTGCACCCAGGTCCTTCCCCTCCTTCGGTAATGGTATTTCTTGAAGAAAGGCCTGGGCAGCAACTCCTGTATCCCCTGCGCCACCGGTAGAGCAAAGCATAGTACCAGTGGAATAGGGGACCGGAAGATGTAATGTTTTTAAGTTTTAAGAATGATTAGGGAAGTAGGCAAAATTTCAGGCTGACCACAATGGAGCAAGGCTTGTATACACCATGTGGTTTCATCCCCATCATAGAGTTTGCCTTCTGACTTAGTCCATTTCAGTGGGTTCAACAGCAGTACAATGCTGAAAGTGTATCGGAATCGGACATATTTGCTGCTAGGTGCAGCTAACAGCTCAGGGGGTCCAAACATTTTCTGTCCCGATTTTTCAAGGCTTTATAGAGCAGATCCTACTGGTCACTTATAAGACTCCTAGGACCTAAGGGAGAGCACTTAGGAGTCAGGTCTCACTCCAGCAGAGGCCATTAGCAAGGTCTAGTCAAGGTCCAGTTGGTACTGTTTACTTTAGGAAAAAGGCGTCTTAAAGCTTGTAGTGTCCCCATAGCCACACAGAAGGTCCTTCAACTGACCCCATAAGTCCACTTCTTCAACATAGATACAAGAGGGAGCAGGCCTAGTCCTTCAGGGCTCCTCTCTGGTCACACACAGTAGGTCCTGCAGCTTTCTGATCCCCCACAGGTCCAGAAGGTGTTCTGAGGAGGGTTCCTTGTTGTGGCACATTTACGATTTGCACTAGTCAGTGGGTAGACACTCCATACCCAATTCCCCAAAAAGTTCAAGGAGGCAACCCTCCACACGGTTGAAGCATATCCTTCAAACTATCCACATGGCACCATTCTAAAGGAAATCAAATGGACCAGGCCTTCTGTCTTTGGAGGGAGCTTGGGAGCCAGTCCAATGTGTTTTTAGGGACATGAGCAGCTCCCCCCTTCTCAGCTACTAAACAGATTCAAGGAAACATCCTCTTCCCAAGGGGCTGCTGTCAAACTAACTACTTTGGGACTAAAGAACAAAAACTGTCCTTTTGTTCGATCTCCCCTTACGCTAAAGTATGAGTGGTCAGGCTTTGCCTTTGTGAATTGCACGTTAATGAAGCTCCTGGAACCTTCCCAGCTGCATTTCCTGATCTGCTAGATGTCATGCTCTCCACCCACAGCCTATCCTGTCACCAGGTCTAATCCAGTGTTCTGCTATGGGACCAGTTTTCCCACCCTACTAGTGTAAGGCACCGGTTGGGCACCTGTTGGCAGGTAAATTTGCCTCTGGAACTTCAGTAAGAGAAGGCTAAGAGTTTATTTCGCAAATATTTATTACAAATTCAATTTCACCAATGAATTGAATGGTTAATAAATATAAAAAATAGATTTGAATAATTATTGCTCATGTCAAAAGTTACAGATTAAATTGTATAATCTTTACTTCAACATTATCGTTGATTCAGCTACATTCCTGCCAGTGAAAATAGATTCTGGGGGCTAGTCACTGAAGGAAGATGGGAATTTTAATTCAATTTTGCACTTTTCACTTTTAAAAATCAGACACCCTAACCTGTGGCCAACAATGGGTACTTTGGGGTGACCTATTAATCTTTGAAAGTGAGGTGACATTAATATTTTTAAAAAGGGCTTCCCAACTGTTAAAAATGACTTATTTTGACGGGTCTAAAAGCCGTTCTTTTGGCTGCTGCGGTCATGCTACATCGTAGATCTGAAGCCATGTTGTACAGGCCAGCACGGATGATGGTGCTGCAGTTCACAGGTGGCATTTAAATGTCAGGCCATGGATGCATTTTATACACCATATACTAGGGACTTTTAGGCACGTTAGATAAGCAAATAAAGGGTAGTGCAATGTAACCCGATTTGTAGTGGGAGCACAAGCTCCAGTTTAGCATGGCAAAGTGCGGAGAATTCTAATGCCGGCAAAACATAGGACCCTGAAAAAGGTAAAAACATCAGAGTGATGATGTGAAAATGCTGGTTTTTTACACTGTACTAACTTTCAATAGTTATATTACCTTTCTGTACCTTTTCTGCTATTGTTATCCATAAACACACCCTTTCTCAGTGGCCAACAGTGTAGTTCAAAGGCAAATGTCTGTCTTAAATGGAACTACATCAAATATCATTATATGTTTAATGTATTATTATTTTGGCAAACTTATATGTAAATTACAAACCAGGCTATTTGTGAGAATAATAATTGTACTTAGATGTGAGAATAATAATTGTACTTAGAATATTGTATTTTATTGAAAGATTCACAATTAAGTACCAGTTTTATTATTTTTATGCAGCACAGATCAACTTTGTGACAACCAATTAGTTTGTAGTGATCACACTCATCAATTGGGACAACCATGAGAAATTAATTCAAAATATTTTCACATTTAGAGAGTAAACAGCTATCAACCAGTTGTCTCTAGATTTCAGAGAGTCCCTCCTCAAAGGAATAATGAGAAACAGCTGAGCTAATGATGCAATGTATGTTATCCGCTTGGAGATTTGAATGGAGAGGTCCCTTAGGAAAGAGGAATCATTAAATAGTTGCCCTGATTAAGCAATACCGAAGCAGTAGCTCTGTGGAGCTGCTGTGAAAATGATGATGTCCTGACCTACAGTAGATAACAAGCGGGCTGCATTTTCGCATAAGTGAAGGGGAACAGCAGGTAAGAGATTCACATGTCCATAAATACCATCACTGCTGGAAGAGGATGGAGACCTCACAAGAGCTGTACAGCTATGGCTGCATTGAGGATCCAACCTGGAATAAGAACTAAATAAAGATGTAACCTAATAAACAACAGACTAATGATCTAACCTGTAATAAAGAACTTATTCCTTCCTACTTATGTGGTCTCTGGGTTGTACAGAATTTGCAGAATTTGCTTTTGTAGAATTAGACAAAATTTCGTAACAATACCCAAAATAATGCATTATTAAGTGAAATACAAAATCAACATTTAGAACTACATTTAAAATGGATGCAAGGAAGCATTTTGTGCTTTACAAAATAGCACAAAAAGCACAAGCACCGCAAACAATGCATCTATTTGTGCAATATCCCAACCCAGGGAGCTATCTCACCACTCAGGGCAAGGGCTGCCACTCCAAACCCTTTAGAATGTCCCCTCTACACGTCTTGTTCATGTTCTATGCTGGCACTACAACTTCTACTCCTCGAGTACCTTCTCCCTTTTCTCTGTCCGTGTGCGGACCCTAGACATGTGGCACCAATTATTGAAGCCTGACTCTCACTCCCATCTCCAGACTCAATATTTACAAGAGCGCATTGCACAGTCCTTCCCCAGTCCTGCTGAAGGGCCCAAACGCATGAGTTATACCTGCAGTTCACTGTTGTTTTCCTGCTTTATGTCTCTTGACATTCGTATACTTCTGTTAATATTTGGCTCTAGGCCTTCTTTGTCCTGCACTGTATATAGGGTTGCTACACTGGACATTCAGGGAAGAAGGGGGCCTACTTTAAGCATTGTGTGTGGTTGCAGCCACTCTTTTTCCTTGGCCAGACAACAAGCATTGGTACCTACAAATATGTATTTAAATACTGATAATGAACTGTACAAATATTTCAAAATATATCAGCAATTAGGAAGTCACAAACACAGTGCATTTTTTATAATTCTGAAGTGTGATGGAAACAATGATTTTAAGAGGATCAAAACAAATCAAGACACTTTACTTGGTGATGCACAAATGATAACATTGACTGAAATAATTTCCAAAAACTTTGTTTGATTCTCCATTAGGGCTCTGAGGCTGCGCCACCCTGAAATAATTTCCTTCACATTCCTGTACAAATATTAAATAGATGGATTTATTTAGAGATATGATCGTATCTCTAAACAAATCGATGCATTTAAGTCCGGGCTGTCTGTGCCAGGCTGCCTGCCCTGCCTCGCTCTGAAGTAGTAGACGGAAGCCAGGCAGTAAATACATTTTCTGATCTGTGACGCACAACGCAGGACTTAGTGTTCTAAAGCCCGTCATAATGAATCATTGCCATTGTAGTCTATGGTAGTATTCACAATAGGTCAGTGACACTTTCAGCGTCATGGTTTCGGGCGCTGGAGTCTCTGTCCCTGCAAGAGAGTAGCCGTCCATCATTCACAGGCATAGCTCCCACCCTTTCCCATTCATCACACGTCGGAGTGGATGCAAGCATGTGTGTTTTGGTGCCTTGTCCTCGGTAAGGGTGAGTGTTAGAATGCTAATATTCCGTTATGCATCTTGTTCTGAGATCCCTCGCCACCCTAACCTCCCCACTGTGACACCCCAGGCCCTGGCGGCACGTCACTGCCCCGTTAGAAGTGGAGCTGCTGCATTTGTTCCCCCGCAAAATGGATCCAAGGGTTCTTGTTCCCTTGTGAAGTTGATCCAAATATCTGGGTTACGCGCAAAATGAGAAATGTGTGCCTACAGTAGACAGTTATCTTCTGTATGACATTGAAACTGGCCCTGTCTTCATGCCCCTAACAACATTAATGCCAAAAACTTTGGATTGATTTAGAACAATGAGTGTTAAAAAGATTGAGGTAATGCATGTCAGCGATTTAGTTCCTTTCTTATTTCGGGTTTTACTTGATCTTGCCCGCTCAAGAGTTAGCTATTTAATCGTGTTGTGTTTCTTTCTGTATTTTTTTTCATGCATACTTTGAGCTGTGCAGTTGATTATGAGGAGCTTTGATTGAGAGCTCTGATGCTGACGCTGACGCCAAGGCAAAGTGCCTGTCAGTGGACACAGAACAATGGTCATGTATTCCAGTTGTAATTGCAATTTTGTGAAAATGTGTGTGAAGGGGTGCACAGTTGGCGAAATATTCACAGGGCAAAAACAAAAGTAAATCTATTTCTTAAATGTGAGTGTGTGCATTGTATGTTTGGTAGTGGTGAAGTGAGGAAGGTGCAAGGAAGTGCATTTGGGGAAGAGTGAAGAGAGGGTGCTGAAGAGGAAAGAGAGGTGGTTGAAGATGTGCAGATCTTTTTCCGATTGTTGAGGAGGATCCAGCCTGGACCCCACGTTTGTCCATTAAGCTTGTAGCTGTCGTTCACAACATAAAAGGCATACAAACCTTTTACGCCTCACCACTTTCAAATGTCACCAGCTGCCACTGGTTTGTGCACTATATAGATTTATCAATAAAACTACACATCTGTGCAAAATTAGTAGACATTTTGATGCAAAACTTGCTGTCTGTAAATGGCAGTGTGACACCATGTGATGCTTTATTAATATATTTGCAACAGTGTGCTCCGTAATGCACCACTGTTAACTCATGAGACTGATCCATTGATAATGCTCTTCTGTACACAGGGCTTATCAAATAAAACCAAAGAGACATTAGTAAGAAATCAGTGATGATGCTGAACCGTTGATGACAACCACATGACACAGAGCGGGATATAATTTGAGAGACTGCTACAGGTAGCACTAGTATCTACTATTCATAAGTCCCTCAGTATAATGATGTAGCATAGGTAGGACAATTTCTCCTGTGTTGGATAAAAAGCTTAACAATCATTAAAAATATAAGGTGTGCCTGCCACTTCATCTTGGACTGGAATAATTTAAGAAGGAGTGGATCTAAAATTTTCACCACCTCTTCTATATGTGATAAGGTTCAAGACTGGTTCCAACTTTTCCTATATTGGTGGAGTACAATTTGTATTGTCATCCAGTTGCCGCCATTCATACTAAGGTACAACATTCCGGATGGCTGTCTAGCTTCCAGCTTTAAATAATCTCTACCTGGGATCAGTTGCTAACATTACTTGGCAACATAATTGTAACTCATTTGCATGCAGATGAAAGCCAACCTCCAAGTGACATCTCTGAGAAACACCAGAAGACAAGACCTATTCCCTGTCTATTTTGGACTTGATTGATGCTTTCAAAATCGAGCTAAACACTGCAATAGTTGTATGTGAATGTTAATGTTTTTCCTTGAACTTTTAAGTTCTTTGCCTCCACTATTGACATCTACAAAACCTCTTACCTTTGGTGTAGCACCTATTTTCCTGATTCCTTCAGGCCATCTGTTTATCTACCCTGAATCTAAAAGAAGACCACAGCAAACCTACCAATTTCCCTTCTACCATGAAAACAGCTCATGAGAAGATAGATGCAGCTGATGCAGGAGTGTCACCCACGCTACACATATTACGTGAGAGTTATTGATGGCCATTATTTTCAAAGCAAACTCTGCAATACGTACTATGCTCGCTAATTAAACCTTCAATAATTGCATGGCTATTGAAACACCTCTAACAAAAACAACTGAATCATTTGAAAAAATGTACATAGTTTATATTGGTCCTTTTCTGCCAGTAACCTTAATATCAGTTGGTCAAAAGAGTTTCATTTCACCACATTTCTGTGGCATAAGAGCACAACAGATAAAAGTATATATCACATTAAAAGGATCAAATGTGCATAAGTAAAACATAAGCTAAAAAGCATTACATCTTGTGCAATTAACAAATTAAAAATACCCATCATCAAAACATAGCACAATGCTTAAGGGCTAGCAGCAAAGATTATAAAGCTCATGAAAAAGCAATATATCAGAGGATTGTATGTCCAAAGAAGTAAAAAAGAAATAACATTTCATATTGGATCCATGAATGGAGATTTTGAAAGAGGGCCCTGAAAACATGCTGAGTGCTCAAAAGAACTAGGGCAATGGATTACAAAATCAATAAAATCAATATTTCAAAGATTCACGCATTTCTGGAGTTTAACGGCCTGCCAAATAAATGAGGCCACTGCATTACAGACCCAGGGGCTATAGAAGTTTTGTAAGAACAATAGCGCTGGTCTGCACTGTCTAAATTTGTACTTTCTAAGAATAGGGATTACAAATTGTTTTCTGGCAGAATCATAAAATTTGTACAAAAGAAAATAATATGCCAGGTGGATTGGATAAAAACTCCATCGCCAGGGCACACATTCAGATCAGTGAAGGAAAAACTGTTCGCAGGGTAACCAATCAAAAGAGGTAAAAAGTTCAAATGAAATCTTGCCAACACATAAAAATGTTGAGTATTCTGTATATAAGATGGGTATGGTGGGAGACCCTCTTGATAGTATAAATGATTATAGGCAAATACTGAGGTTTTCACTTTATCCCCTTCAAGTTTTTTTGACTGTGCCTTATTCAGAAACCTATGTTTCAGAGATAACTTGATAACTTTTGAACATGAATCTGGGTCACTATACAGATTGGCTCATCCAAGCTCCACACATACCGCTTGTACATGAGAGAGCAGAGGCGTAGGGGGTACATCTTCCCTTCTCTAACAGGTTGCAACCTAATCTGAACAGCTCCACAACAGCATGAGTAAAGAAGTCTTTACCATGAGGATTTTAAGTAATGATGCACCCTAACTAAATAACCTACATAGACCTCAAAGTGTGTAAAGCAAATTTCCAACATATGTATTGCTGAAATGAATGCCTGTTTGCAATATAGATTATATTCTTGATATTTCGGGTTTTAAAAGATTGCATTCTTGCTCTCCTGGAAGATGAAAATCCTCATGATCCGTCATGTCTTGATCTGTTCCAGGATTTACAGCACCCAAACACAGTTTGTCTGAAGCTCAGGTTTTAGCTCCCCTCCACAACTGCTGCTCCAGACTGGTTACCAAGAACTGGTGAACCTATTTAAAAACGTTTGACTGACAAAGAACCTGTACTAGCTACAGAAGATAAAAGAACAGTAATTCAACACTATTGTCTGGATCTAAGAAGATGAGACAGGTTCCATGAGACCTATCCTTTACATTAATACAGCACTATTGCTAGAAGGACTGCGCACTGCACCATTGCCAGAAGGCTTTCCAAGTGATCTGAAACTTGCAGTGAGTCAAATTGCAGCTCAACAAACAGTAAACACTGTGAGGTTGATGGAAAAAAGGAAATGCGGTAGATTTTACCATTGTAGTGCTGTCAGACTCACCTGCTTCGGTTGTGCTAGAAATGCATAACATTGATAATTAAATTGGATTTATTTAACCGTTGTGCACCAGAAACCCACTGGAGTCAGACTCAAACCTGTAAGAATGTTGTTTTTTAAACAACCGCCAAATACGAAGAGTGGGGTAATACACATAGAGCATGCTTCTTTCGTAGAAAAATGAATTGAAATTGGGCTTAAATGAAATTGGGCTTATATTTTTCGGGCAATAGACTTCCTGGTATTGTTTGTCATTTAAGTATTGTATTGTATTGTATTGTAAATAAATGTATAAGGCGCACAGCTACCCACCATGGGGTCTCCCGGCGCCAAAGATGAAAAAGACCCAACTGAGATAACTATCTACTGAGGAAAGAGCCAAGTTTTCAGGCCCTTACGAAACGGTGTGAAAATGGATTGAGATTTTAAAGAAACAGGGAGAGAATTCCAAAGCTTCGGGGCAAGGTGAGAAAAGGAGCGACCCCTCATTCTAACCAGTCTGAATCTGGGGATCACGAAGTTACCCTGAGAGGCTGATCTAAGGGCACGGGAAGGGGCATAAGGGTGGACCAGTGAATGTAGGTAGAGTGGTGCCGAGCCATGTTTAATTTTAAACATAAAGCAGAGAGCCTTAAATTTAATGCGGCTCTCTATACACAGCCAATGTAAGTCCCGCAAACAAGGAGAGATGGAAGATCTCCTAGGGACCTTGCAAAGGAGCCGGGCGGCAGAATTCTGCACCAGCTGGAGCTTCTTACGTACCTCCTGGCTACAACCCAGATAGAGTACATTACCATAGTCGAGGCGAGAGGTGACAAGTGTTTGGACCACGGTACGTCTTGTTGAAACGGGGAGTAGCCAGAGGATTTTTCGGAGCCACCTTAAGATGGTGAAACAGGTGGCTGAAATGCTGACAACTTGCTGACGCATAGATAGAGATTCGTCCAGCAAGAAGCCCAGGTTACGTACATGCGTAACCGGTTGGGGTAGCGGTCCCATTGCCAAGGGCCAATGGTTCGGGCCCCAAAGATGTTTGTCGTTGCCCAATATAACTACTTCGGTTTTATCGCCGTTGAGTTTTAATAGATTCACCTGCATCCATTCAGCCACGCGACCAAGTCCCTCCTGTAGTGTTGAAAAAGAATACTCCTTGTTTGAGGATAGGGAGAAGATAATCTGCGTGTCATCTGCGTAAGAGTAGAGGGATAGTCCCGCATCCTCCGCAATCGAGGCCAGGGGTCGCACGTAGATGTTAAAAAGCATAGGGCTTAGCGTGGACCCCTGGGGAACCCCATAAGCAGATGCACGAATAGAGGAGGAGCAACTTGATGAAAAAACCTGAAATGAGCGCTGACATAAAAACGAGGCTAGCCAGGACAGAGCAGACCCAGCCATCCCAGCATTTTTTAGTGCGGTGAGAAGAATGGAATGGGACACCGTGTCAAAGGCGGCGCTCAAGTCAAGCAGGATCAGTGCCATAGTTTCGCCTTGATCTAAATGAGCACGTAGAGTCTCAGTAACCACCAGTAGGGCAGTTTCCGTGGAAAAGTTCGTGCGGAAACCTGACTGAGAGGAATGAAGATAGCCTGTTGCCTCCACATGAGCAGTTAGATGAATGTTAACATGCTTCTCCAAGATTTTTGAAAACATAGGTAGCAGGGAAATAGGCCGAAAGTTCGCAAAAATTTTAGGATCCGCCCCAGGTTTTTTCAGCAGAGGGATCACCATGGCCCTCTTCCATTCAACGGGAACAATGGACTCCCGAAGAGAGGCATTAAGCAGTTCTTGAATCACAAGGAAGGGGGCATGTGCGAGCTGGCCAAGAATGGTAGGAGGCATAGGATCTAAAGGAGAGCCAGATTTCACCTTAGAAAGACAAAGGCGTAAAGACTCTTGATCCAATAACGGCCATTCCGCGATCACTTCCTTGGGAGAAGGACTCTCACCATGAATAGTGGGGGAGAACTCACTTCTGAGCAGTGGTGAAATTGCTGCCAAGGAACTGTGGATAATTTTTACTTTGGTGGTAAAGAAGTCAGCGATCTCATTACATTGGGATTCCTCAAGTATTGGGGGGGCAGGAGATGTGTCAGCCCCTGCCAACTTCTTTATTGTGGAAAAAAGAGCCTTGGGGCGATTGCTGGCCTTAGAGATAGAGTCAGAGATGAATGTCCCTTTCGTTTTTCTACAGGCTAGATGGTAGTGTTTTAAAGCTGACCTATAAGTTAATTTACTCTCTGCTGAATAGGTTTTCCTCCAGCACCTTTCCAGGTGTTTGCACTTAACCTTCATTGTTTTAAGATTCTGCGTAAACCAAGGAGCAGGGGGCAGGTGTACAAGAGGACGCTTAGTGCATAAAGGGAGATGGTCCTCGATTGTAGACGACAGCCACTGAGCCACTTCCAAATTAAGAGAGGACACCGGAAGAGAGATGTCAGGGCATGTAGATGTCAGCTCAGCATTGAGCTTATCCAAATTCAGTTTAGACCAGGCTCTGAACCCACCAGCGTTAAGGGGCAGGGCTGGTGGGGCAGCACTGTCTGAGGTAAAACTGAATTGAACAGCAAAGTGATCGGACCAGACAAGGGGGAGGTGCGGAATACTGCAGTCGAGCAGAATGTTGGATAGAACTGGATCAAGTAAGTGTCCGGCCTGATGGGTAGGTCCCTGATTGCATAAAACTAAATTAATTGCCTCACAATCAGCAAGAAACGCTTTACTCATGTTGTTATTAGCGTCTTCTAGATGAAGATTAAGATCTCCTAGGATAACGAAGTTTGCAGCCTTCAAAACATACGGAGCTATCTGCTCTGTGAATGAAGAGAGCCACTGGGTAGATTTGTCTGGGGGACGACAAAGAAGAATACTTGAAAGGGTCAGGTGGGGTGAGTGTGTCAGTTTAAACAGCCCCGCTTCACAGTCGGGAAATGGTAAAGCTTCTAACCGGCAAGTGTAGATGTCTTTAAATATAATTGCGATCCCACCACCTCTCTTCTCAAAATAACATAGCCAGGTGGAAGGGCACTGGCCACATCCGCACAGGAACTAGAATGAAGCCAAGTTTCTGTGAGAAATAATGCATCCGGGAGAACGGTGCTTAACAAATCCAATATATGTTCCTTGTTTTTAGGGAGGGACCTGCAGTTAATACTCCAAAAATTAAAGGTGGAGCTTACTGATCTCGCTGAGGCTTTAGTTGTGTAGGGTACAGATTGAGTTTTGCCTCTGTTATAACTAAATGTGAAATCACAACCTGTGCAGTTGGCCAAAGGTGTAACTGACAAGTCATAGGGTATACAAACGCATTCCTTTCCCCGTAGCTGGTACAGTTCCCTAGCAGAGTATTTGCGGCGTGAGCTACTATCCCGCTCGTCAGGAACAGCGTTCATGGCCGCTGGGCGCGGACGGGCGCGGACGGGCGCAGACGGGCTTGCCTCTGGCGCGCCTCTGGCGCGCCACCGGCGCGCCCGCTGCGCGCGCGCGCTGCGTGCTTGCATTGGAGTGAATAAGTAGCGGCCGGTGGAGTAAGGGGGTGTGGCCAAGTGCGGAAGTGACCCTCCCACTACACTCGCGAATAGGAACGAGTGTTGGGGGGCGTCCTAGCAACACAGCACAGGAGTATTCAATGCCTCCCACATTAGACCCCACAACCACACACAGCAGGCAGTCTATTCAACGATTTAAAAAAAAAAAAATAAGTGGTGTATGGACAGCATTTGCCAACATTTGAAGAACCAGGATATTTGCAGGACAGGTAGGAAAGCAAAGCTTATTTCACTGGTCTACAAGGAGTATGTCCAATGTTAATATGATGCAATCCAATTTCAAGATGTTGCCTATTAGGAGGAACTGAGGTATCAAATTCTGAAATCAACAGTAGGATGCTTGTGCCCCATACCTTACATCTCAGCATTGATAGGAAAAGGTCACCAGGACATTTTCTCATTAACCCGCTCATGACGGAACCACTCCGTCATGAGCCACAGGCGCCGTGTGCTCATGACGTAGTGGTTCTGTCATGCTGCGGCCGTTGGCGGCCGCTCCTCCCACGCGGTGCTTATTCCCCGCCTGTGCGGGCGATTAGCGCAGTGGGTGAAGTCATGACGGAACCACGCCGTCATGAGCACAGCTCACCCGTGGCTCATGACGGCGTGGTTCCGTCATGAGCACAGCGGCGCCGTCAAGCCCCCAAACCCCCCAGCGCTGCGGCAGAATTTGCGCCACAGCGAAGTGGCTAGATAGGCTTTAAGTAATCTCAAGAATCACATCATAGATCCACTTTACAATGCTTTCTAATAAGATCGTGAGGCGATAACTAAAAAGACATTCATCATTTCAATAGCTATTGCGACAGGTTTCTACATATATCTGATGCTCACAGGAATGTAGTTTCCTTATTTACAATGCATTCACTTCTCTTTTTAAATTTGTCTATGTCTTTAGCTAAGAGTATGGAAATTTGAGCTGTGTATTTCTAGGCATAAAATAGTATATTCACTTTTATTTCTTAATGCATATATAGCTTTAAGAGCTGCACCTATTTATTATAGTACAGATGCACTGGAGAGCCAAGGAATAGGCATTGTATTACCTGCCTGCCTTAAGCTGATCAATTGTATACATACCATACAACAAACACCATGCTTTGGCTTTGCTACTAGGAAAGATCTGGCCATATCTTCAAGATCACAACAAACCTTTTGCATTTGATTAATTGAAAGTGTTGTCAAATGTTAGCAGGGCCTGAAATTATTAGGAAGTGGTAAATCTTACACAGGAACTGGTGATTTGAAGGGACTGTGTATTTGAAATGTACATACAAATGAGTGCTATCAATCATCGAACGAATTGCATGTCCACTTGCTAAACTTTGTTCCAAGACATGGAATAATTCAAGGCAGAACATATAGTTGTGGTAAATTATGGCTTTTATTTTTTCCCAGTGATCATTCACTGACAGCAATCACACAACATTATGAAGAATTTAATGAAAAAGTGAACATGTTTGTTTTACTCAAGATTCCACCATCATCATATAGTTCTAACAAGACCTTGATTACATTTGTGAAGTGCCACTTGTCAAACACCAGAACATTCTCAATAATAAGCATTTAAGCACATTCAAGAAATTTATGTTAAAAACATTGAATGTTCACTTTTAATATTAGCTGTCGATCTTCAGGTAATAAATGAAAAAACATATACCCGGTTTTATAACACACATCATTGGAATTTAAGGTTTTCAAAAACTATTTAGAGTCAGTCAAAAGGGAAGCACTGTACAAAGCAATAGTACACTGCAATACACTTCACAAGCACTGGTAAAGCAATATTGCCCTGCAAACTACTTTACTGGCACTGACCAAGCAATACTGCACTGCAAACAACTTACAGGCACTGTCAAAGCAATATTGCACCGCAAACTACTTTACATAAACTGACGACTCATTATGAAAACTATGAAACCCATTAAAGTCACACAACACAATATTAGCTTTTTTGGAAGAATTCTATATAAAAGCCATAAGTAAGCAAAATCTAATCCATTCTGTGGTTTCTGCCCAACATTTCGCAAAATCTCTACTCTCTGTATGAAAAGCCTGGCTAGGAAATTCAAATATTTCCAAACATGTCAAATTAAAATTGTAATGTTACTGAATGGTTCCAGAGAGCAATTTTTTGTTTGTACACATTTTACGTGTCTACATGTTTATTTATTAACTAAATATCTATTTCTCATTTGACAGTTAATGTGAGTAGTATACAACAATAATTATAATACTACATGACTCAGAAAAATAATAAAAGTAAAACAAGACAACTAATGTAATTAAGAGCCATAACATTTTGTATATAAATGAAGGAGAAGGAAAATAGCGAGAAGGAAAAGTGGGGTTCCAATGTATAAAAACATAATAAATCACTAAGTAACAGATGCATTCTCAAATAGATAGAGCACAAAAATATAGCTGCAAAATGCATTTTTCAATAATTTATAATAACAGCTTGTCCTAAGTGAATAAAGAGCAACAACAAATACCCATCGGTCAATGAGATCTTTAAACTTCCTGTTCTCTAATCAATTCTTAATAATCATATCTTGAGGAGAGGGATAGATTATTTACTAAGGGAGATTTTAATATATCTGTTTCAATTTCTAGTAATAGGAATACATTACTTAATCCATCTATTTCATGATAAAAATAATAGAAGCTTTTGGTAACACAACTGACTGACCAAAAATATTAATGTATTTATCATCAATATTAGTAGTGTTTACAGAAAATCTAGATTCATTTTCAATAGCATATTTGAGTATATCAAATTGAATTAGGAAAGTATTTATCCCATTGCTGACAAAATGTACATAAAGTATTATTTTAAAATTCTTGGTGCATTGAGGGTATCTTTCTTTTTCAATTCTTTCCATAATATCACTTTATTACTAAATTCAATGAATTTATAATACCAAATAGAAGACTCAATGAAACTATCTCTGTTGGAAGACTAAAAGAAAATATTAGATGAGATTAGTTTAAACATATTCTTTAAAATAGGGCGGACATTCTCAGCTGGTCTCCGGGATATGCCTTAATATTATTTTAAAGAAAACAAGGTCAATAAATGCACTATCTAATGTCACCAAAATTCGGACTGCAGCAGCTTCCGATGATCTTAACCAATGCCAACCTTGTCTAAGATATCCTTAATCTATATACAGAAGTTCATGTTCATGTTCTTTTAAATTTCTACAGAAATGTAGTCAAAAGCCTACAAATAGATTAAAAAACATATTTAGATACATTAAATGGCCATTTAGACACCAACTACAATATAAACTCAGCCAGCACCACCCTCATAATAAATTAAGAGGAGACTATTTCTTAACTATAGATTCAAGCTTTTTGTTTATATATTCTAGATTGAATCTAATGGTGTCTCTAAATGTGTTGAAACAACATGCTCCTAACTATTTAATTTTTGTCCCATTCTAAATAAACAATATTCCATGTATATTCAGTTACTCTAGCATACCTAGCAACCTTCCCAAAGAGTACAGGTAATGACAACGTAGGATTACTAGTAGACATGAGCTTTTTGTCATCATACTTCACACGTCACCCATTTCCATTCAGTTTCTGAGATACAAACCAAAATCTTTTAATATTTGGGTTTAACAAAATGTAACCTAGAAATGTCCTAATGCAATTTTGAATAGAAAAGGGTATAAAGGATCACTTTTTTGACACCAAGATGCATTTAATGTTAAGATAAAGCACTAAATGAGGGATTTGCTTTTCACATAATTAAGTTTAATTTCACATCATTTTCCTGAAATTTCGCACAACTATGCAAAAAGCAAAATATGCATATTTTGCACACATCTACTCAGAAACGGAAAAGTGGAGATAACAAGATTGTGCTTTGTTTCCAGAATGGAATATCCATTGCATTTGTGACAGAAGATGTTCTGACGTTTTTTGAATTATGATTAAATATAATACAGCATCTTGGTACAATGTTAACGAAGGCGGATCTCTCTGTCACAGTGGAGGAAAATCATGCTTCAGCCATCATCACAGACTTAAGTCATGTCCACTAGTGTGTAGACTTTTGAATATTAGGTCCCACTTAATTTGCTTTGTAATAGCATGCTCTTCAGGTCTATGGAAACCATGAATTAGGTAACTGAATGTTTTGTTTATGAGTTTCTACCACCACTAAATAAATCAGTTACATTTCATTTAGAACAAAAAATAAAGAGGCCTTTTATCAAAACGTTTACATTAGAATGTATTGTTTAACCCCTTCGGTGCTCATGACGGAACGGTTCCGTCATGAGCCACGGTTGAGCTGTGCTCATGACGGAACCGTTCCGTCATGACCACGCCCGCGCAAGAAACCGTCAGCACAGCGGCGGAATTCGCGCAGCATGGAAGGGGTTAATTGCTTCAGAAAGAAACAAGACACATTGTTAACATCCACAGTTGATATGTAAATAATCTTATTTTAAATTATCATTGTAAACTGTATTTATATAGCACTTACTACTCCTGATGAGGCGTTGAAGTGCATTGCAGTGACTAGCATGCTAATCCGTAACCCAAGGTTAAATGTATATCAATAATAGGTTAGTACTATGTGTTTCCTTTTCCTGGTAGTATTAGTTGGGTTAGGTTGCTAAGTTTCTGCCCTAAAGATCGCATGCATTTATTCTAGTATTTTCAATATGGATAAATTAATTGAAGTTGATTGACAAAGTGAAGATGTAAGATGTTGGGAGTGGTGTGCATGAGTGCCTGTTAGTGGGATTAAATAGGAAAGAAAAAAGGAAGAGTCTTGAAAGCATGTTTGGGAATCCATGGTTGACAGAAAGGTGTGTGGTGATTTATAAAGGGGGTACTAAGAAAGTGGTGGAAGGATATTTTATACATATCTATATATTTATAACTATTTATTTATGTTTTTTTTTAAAAACATACATATGTATATAGACATAGACACACATATCTAACTGTTAGACCTGTAAGTCTTAGAGTAGTCTTCGCCTAAACTTTTTGCCTTCACCCTTCCTAGTTTTGCTGATCTCGTTTTTGTTTGCCTTAGGTCACTGTGCACTTTACTGCTAACCAATTCTAAAATGCTTGTGATCTCTCCTTTAAACATGGGAGAATTAGCATACACCCAACTAGCATATTTAATTTACTTGTAAGTCCTAGTAAAGTGGCACTACACATACCCAAGGGCTGTAAATTAATTTGTACTAGTGGGCCTGCAGCATTTATTGTGCCACCCACCTAAGTAGTCCTTTAAACATATCTCAAACTTGACATTGCAGCTTGTGTGTGCAGCATTAAACTGCTATATCGACCTGGCAAAATAAACCTTTTGCCTGGCCCAAACCTTCTTTTTTAATACATATAAGTCACCTGTAGGGTAGGTCCCAAACAACCCAGACGGCAGGGTGCAGTGTATTTAAAAAGTTGGACATGTACCTTTAAGTTTTACATGTCCTAGTAGTGAATACCTCCTAAATTCATTTTTCACAACTTTGAGGCTTACCTCTCTCATAGGATAATATTGGGCTACCTTATTGCACTTAATAAGTTACAACTTTCAATTGGGAGCAGATAGAAATGTCAAGTTTGGCTTCTATAGAATTGTAAAGTAAAACCCTCTTTAGTGGTAAAGTTTGATTTTAAGTCACAATTCTGGAAATGCTGCTTTTAGAAAGCTGTAACTGCAACAAATGATCGACAGAATGCTGAATGATTCAAACAGTCTCCCCCAGTCTATCTGGGTTAAATCCATTGTTCTTTTGCCCACTACACCACCCCAGTTTGGACCCAGTCAAATGCAAATCAGTCTTGACCCTATTCCTCATGGGAACAATCTAGCCCACTGACCATGTTATGAATGATGAAATATGTGAGGTCATAAGCAGTGCATTACAGGGGAATAAATTACAGTTAGCTCAGGTAACTCTATCTGCTGAATTGCTATGGTTTTGTACAAGTGACATCTGAGCCGAACTCTAGCGTCTCTGTAACATTACGTTTATTCAATGAACTTCAAAGGTCTTTAAATTATTTTTCCAAACTATGAAGTCCCTGTAACCTTTGTATCTTTATTGAATTTCTACATTTTTGTAATGTCATTTCCTCACTATGACCTTGTAATCTTTGGTTTTTTAAAGAGAATTTCTAGGGTTTTTAACATTTTATTTTCCAACTGTAACCAATAACATTTCACAGTGAGTGTGTGAGTGAGTGCATGAGGGTCTCACTGTTCTGAGTGGTTGTGAGTGCCTGAGTGGGTATGTCAGTGGGTGTGAGAGTGGGTATGGAAGTGGCTGCATAAGTGTCTCACTGGGTGCGTTAGTATCTGAGTGGCTGTCTGAGTGGGTGCATGAGTGTTTGAGTGGGTCTGTGAGTGGGTGTCAGAGTACCTCTCCCCTGGGGCCAGGTCAAAACATATAAGGGTAGCACAGCACCCATCCCATGGCCGATGTGGACCCTGGGGACCCGATTCCTGGGGCCCGGCATTAACTGAATGGGGAGGGGGGCTGCACGGCTTCCCTCCCAGGGCCAATTTCAGCCCCGGAGAACCCATCTGTCTGGTCGTGTGTCCCTGGGTACCCTGGTACCACCCAAGGTACCCAGTGTGTAGGATGGGGATCGAGGGGGAAGCCTCAAGGCCCCCACAGTCCCAGCGGCTCCCTGCCTTCTGCCGGAGCTGGCATTGCTCTTGCACGCAGTGAGCTGCTGGAAATGCAAATCCCTGCATGCAAAAGCAACCTTTCATCTCTTTCCCTGGCCTAACTGAAGGGTCTTTTCAAAACAAGCGTGGTAGTCCAGGACCAGAGCTAAGGTGTCAGGTTATTCCTACACTGCCCTTTTTTCTTTTTTTAAACATTTTTTCAGGGACTTGGCTGAAACCAAGTCCCTAGATGGCTGCCAACACTTCCTGGTTAAAGTGTAGGCACCCAATCAGATTTCAGCACAGGAACTGTCGGATTCTGAGAGGATCTGGGTCCCTAGATATACAAATATGTTTTTCACTTAATATCTCTAAATCTACTGAAGTGATTTACACTAAATACCAAAAAGCACTCTTTCTGGACCAAGAGCTAGCTTTCTGCCAAATTTGGTGTAATTCTGTTCAGTGGTTCGGGCTGTGGTCATGTCTAAAAATTAATATGGGAATTAACAGGGGAAAATAACTTTTTTTGACATCCCCTTTTTCTCAACCCTGCTTAACGGATCGCCCCAAAACTTTCCATGCACAACTACAATTAGCGGCGCATTTTGTTTTGTAAAATTTGGTGAAGATTCGCCAAATGGCGCCAAATTATAGGCAAGTCAAAAAACGCTTTTACTATCGAAACATGGTCCAAATTATATAAATACCTCCTACTGGAAACCGCCAGTAGGTAAAATATGTTTATATATATATTTTACCCACTGGTGGTAGGTAAAGAAAAAGACTATATGTCTATAAATAAATATAAATATATATATATATATATATATATATATATATATATATATATATATATATATATATATATATATATATATATATATATATATATATATATATATATATCAGTCAAGGCTCCTATTCAGGAAAAATCCACACGCACTCCCTGGTATGGTGCAATTCCAATTCAGTTTAATAGCATCCCAGGTATGGCCAGCAGGTTACAAACCCAATGCGTTTCAGTCAACTTTGACCTTGTTCACGGGTAACAGTTATTTTTCACTCTTCTATTTTTATACTAGTCACATGATGTTACATTTTGCTTGGCCTTATGGTCCTTGTAGTGTAGCGACCATTACAGGATTGTTATTAACCATTATGTCAGGTGCCAGTTCTTGTATTTTGAACAGGTTTATATCTCCAATGGAAACAATGTAAATATAGGTGCATGTACTAATACGATCATTTTATAATCAATTCGTCATATTGACTAATATAAATATTCAACTTGTACCTTACTCCTTCGCCCTCTGGTGGGCCGTGAGTGAATATATCTGTATAATTTACCTCTCTAGTGAGTGATATACTTCTTTACAAATTTACCTTAGATTTCCATATTTTGAACACTTGATTACGTGAAAATTTGTGAATTAAATTACAAAATATATAAACATATTTTTCTTAGGTTACTTCAAAGAAAAAGTGGAAGAAAAATTCAGATGAAAAAGAGGTACGAAAGTCATAATGGGGCATGTTTGACTGTGTCCAAATCATTTCATTCTTTCATAAGTGCGAGTACATCTCCTCGTCTTTGTTCAAACCGTACGGGGTCAGAGTCCTGAACCCTAGGATGTGGCGTGATTCTTTCTGTCTAAGTGTCTTTTCACGGTTGCCACCTCTCACATGACAACCGACCGTTTCAACAGCATAAAAGTTCAATTGTTTCCAGTCACTTGAATGATACTTTTCCATATGTTCCGCTACTGCGTAACTGCGGTCTTTGTTGATGGTTGCTCTTACGTGTTCTAAAATACGTTTTTTCAGTTCGCAGACTGTGCTTCCTACGTATTTCTTGGATGAGATACATAGATGATCACCTTATAATCTGGAATGGATCAGAACAGGAATTTGAATCATACTTTAACATCTTAAACAACACTGATACCAATTTGCACTTCACATACAACATCAGTGACAACAGAATTGTGTTTCTGGATACAGAGATCTATGTCAAAGAGGGAAAGATACAAACAACATTACATCGCAAAAGTACAGCCAGCAATGCTACCCTACATGCGGAGAGTTTTCATCAACCATCTCTAATAAGGAACATTCCCTATGGAGAACTATTGAGAATACGTCGAATCTGCTCAGACGATAATGAATGGAAAAAACACAGTCAACAATCCATAATGAGATTTAAAAAACGTAATTACAACGTGAAAATCCTATGAGACTGTCTGAAAAGAACAGAAAAACAAAACAGAGAAGATATCATCAAGGATAAAAAGTCTTGTGAGAAACAGGAAGAGAATCCAATTCGTTTGATCACAACATTATCAACTCAATCTAAACAAATTGAACAGATTCTACGGAAACACTGGAACATACTAACACTGGACCCTACGATGGCAAAAATAGTGGGAAATCACCCAAAAATAACATACAGGCGAGCTAAAAACCTCAAGGACGAACTGGTGCACAGTCATTTTGTAACAACAGCAAAACAACCAACTTGGCTACAACTGAAAGGGTTTTATAAGTGCTCGACGTGCAAAGTATGTCAAATTGCACAAAACACCAAAGAGATCAGAATGGCAAATAAAAAGAAATGGACAATCAATCAAATGATCAACTGCAAAAGCCAATATGTGGTATATATCATTGAATGTCCATGTAAGCTGAAATACGTAGGAAGCACAGTCTGCGAACTGAAAAAACGTATTTTAGAACACGTAAGAGCAACCATCAACAAAGACCGCAGTTACGCAGTAGCGGAACATATGGAAAAGTATCATTCAAGTGACTGGAAACAATTGAACTTTTATGCTGTTGAAACGGTCGGTTGTCATGTGAGAGGTGGCAAACGTGAAAAGACACTTAGACAGAAAGAATCACGCCACATCCTAGGGTTCAGGACTCTGACCCCGTACGGTTTGAACAAAGACGAGGAGATGTACTCGCACTTATGAAAGAATGAAATGATTTGGACACAGTCAAACATGCCCCATTATGACTTTCGTACCTCTTTTTCATCTGAATTTTTCTTCCACTTTTTCTTTGAAGTAACCTAAGAAAAATATGTTTATATATTTTGTAATTTAATTCACAAATTTTCACCTAATCAGGTGTTCAAAATATGGAAATCTAAGGTAAATTTGTAAAGAAGTATATCACTCACTAGAGAGGTAAATTATATAGATATATTCACTCATGGCCCACCAGAGGGCGAAGGAGTAAGGTACAAGTTGAATATTTATATTAGTCAATATGACGAATTGATTATAAAATGATCGTATTAGTACATGCACCTATATTTACATTGTTTCCATTGGAGATATAAACCTGTTCAAAATACAAGAACTGACACCTGACATAATGGTTAATAACAATCCTGTAATGGTCGCTACACTACAAGGACCATAAGGCCAAGCAAAATGTAACATCATGTGACTAGTATAAAAATAGAAGAGTGAAAAATAACTGTTACCCGTGAACAAGGTCAAAGTTGACTGAAACGCGTTGGGTTTGTAACCTGCTGGCCATACCTGGGATGCTATTAAACTGAATTGGAATTGCACCATACCAGGGAGTGCGTGTGGATTTTTCCTGAATAGGAGCCTTGACTGAAATTTACAACGGCTGACTCTGCCGTCTCCACATCTTTCGCACCGCCAAGAGCGCCGAATGCCGCCAACTATGAGTCTTCGCTGTGGAAATATATATATATATATATATATTTATATATATATATATATTATCTACTGGCGGTCGCCAGTAGATAGTTATAGTTAGGACCTATTTTCCATAGGAGATCCGCATCATTCTATTCCCAATAAGTCTGGCGCAGATTGACGAATCTTCGCGAAATTTTCTAAACTTTTGGCCAGCTCCGCTCCGCTCCTACCCTGAAAATTTTGCGGTGACTCGTCAAGCGGGGGCTGAGAAAAAAGGTAGGTCCCAAAACACGTTTTCCCCATGCAATTTCTCATAGGACCTGTTGTCGCAGCTACAGCCCGAACTGCTGAACGGAATTACACCAAATTTGGCAAAGAGGTAGTCCTCAGTTCAGACTCATGCCTTTTGCTTAAATGGTGTAAATCCGTTCAGTAGTTCCTGAGAAAATTACAGTTAAAAGTACATATATATCTATGGCCGGGAAGGATCCGCGGACCCTCCCCACACCCAGCGCACACCCTGCCGTGCACGAGCTGAATGCTAATTGGCTGTCAACACTCCAGATCAGGAAGTGTTGGCAGCCATCTTGTGCCTCGGTAGACCGAGGCACAAGAAGCCCCCAAAAAAACATCGCAAAACGCGAAAAGGGGGCAGGGTAGAAACACCCTGACCCCCTAGGCCTGCTCAGGGGGTCCCACAAGGACCCCCAAGGCCCCCAAATTTTTTTTTTTTTAAAATAAAATCACGGGATGCGCATCCCGCTGAGGAAAAAAACCAAAGCGCGGCCTCCCGTGCTTCGTTTGCAATTAGCCCCCGGGGGGGCCAAGTCCTGGGGGCAATATTTCATAGTTATGGGGGGCCCGGAGGGGCCCCCCAGCCCCTGGGACCGCCACCCCCGGGGCTTATCTTAATGTATGTGGGGGGCTCATGGCCCCCCTGCAGCCCCGGGGACCGCCACCCCCCCGGGGCTTGTTTAAAAAAAAAAAAAACTAAAAAAAAAACCTGTGTCGGGGGGCTCGAGCCCCCCCACACTACCTGGGGAACGCCACCTCCCCGGGGCACTACATATTTAAAGTCCAAGCCCTGGGGACCACCACCCCCCGGGTCTTTAACTTAAGTGGGAGGGGGCCGAGCGGCCCCCCTCCTGGAGCCTTGTCGTGGCCCTGGGGACCGCCAACCCCCAGGGCCGGCTCCTGCAGTGACCCAGGGTGCCCACCCCCGGGACACTGCTGTTTGCAATGGCAGGGCGGGAGCCTCGTGGCTCCCACCCTGCCATTGCAAACTGCTTTGCTATTTGGAAGAGAGAGCAGGGAAACCTGCTCTCTCTTCCAAATAGCACAGCAGATTGCTTTTCCACATGGGGAGCAGCATGTTAGCTGCTCCCCATGTGGAAAAGCAATGCCGGCTCCCGCAGGAGGCGGGGAGAAGGCGGGGCTGTGGGGGGATTGGGGACCCCCCCATGGTCCCCAACGGAGGCCAGGCGCCGGGGGATGGGGTCCCTGGGTCCAGTAGTGGCCCGGGAGGGGGGCCACGCGGCCCCCTCCCCAAAATAAAAATTAAAAAAATGGCCCAGGGGGATGGGGTCCCCGGGGCCAAAACAGGCCACAGGAGGGGGGCAGGTCAGCCCCCCTCCAAAAAACAAAAAAGGGCCATGCCCCGGGGGATGGGGTCTCCGGGGCAAATTAAGGCCTCGGGAGGGGGCAGGCCCTGGGGGATGGGGTCCCCAGGGCCAAAAAATAAGAAAAAGATGGGGAGCTACACAGCCCCCCTTATTAAAAAGACAAAAAAAAAAAGGGATTGGGAGGAGGCCACGCCCCCTTCTTTCATCACTCTGCAAACGCGCCCCCTGGGGAATTTGCTAAGTGTCCATTTTTTAAATGGATAAATATTCCTCTAAAATCAGCCGAACTACAAATTCCGATTTACTCACCTGTAATCAGGAGAGAACCCAGTGCTGCATCTTTTTGCCCAGGACTGAACATGAAAGGTAATTCTAAGCGTATTTACCAGTAACTTGTATTTTCTTCCATAGGAATCCATTGTGTGGTTTTCAGCAGAAAAGTTTCCAAGTGTCTATTTTCACAAATTAAAAATATTCCTCTAAAATCAGCCGAACTACGAATTCCGGTTTACTAACCTGTTATCAGGAGAGAACCCAGGGCTGCATCTTTTAGCCCAGCACTGAACATGAAAGGTAATTCTAAGCGTACTTACCAGTAACTTGTATTTCCTTCCATAGGAATCCATTGTGTGGTTTTCAGCAGAAGATTTTCTGTGTCCATTTTTGAAACGTACAAATATTCGTCTAAAATCAGCCGAACTACGAACTCCGATTTACTCACCTGTAATCAGGAGAGAACCCAGTGCTGCATCTTTTAACCCAGCACTGACCCTGAAAATTAATTCTAAGCATACTTACCAGTAACTTGTATTTCCTTCCATAGGAATCCATTGTGTGGTTTTCAGCAGAAAATGTTCTGTGTCCATTTTTTAAACGTACAAATATTCCTCTAAAATCAGATGAAGTACGAATTCCGATTTACTCACCTGTGAGCAGGAGAGAACCCAGTGCTGCATCTTTTAGCCCAGCACTGACCCTGAAAATTAATTCTAAGCATACTTACCAGTAACTTGTATTTCCTTCCATAGGAATCCATTGTGTGGTTTTCAGCAGAAAAGTTTCTAAGTGTCTATTTTCACAAACAAAATATATTCCTAAAAAATCGTCTGTATGACTTAAACACATTCTTTCAACTGTTTACAGGAGGTTGGCTAGTGCTGTATCCAGGATCCACCACTGAGTAAGAAAAAGTAACGATAACAATACTTACCTGCTAAGTGAATTTTCTGCCATAGGATAACATTGGTGATTCTATGTGAAAACATTTCTAAGTGTCAACTTTTAAAATACAATAATATTCCTTAAAAATAACTACTGTAACCAAAACGCTTTTACTCAACTGTTTACAGGAGATGTCCAAGGACTGAATCTCGGATCCAGTCCTGTGGTTAGAAAAGTAATCCATAAAGTAACTAATTGCATTTAACTAGAAATTCACATTGAGCTCAATGTTGCTTTGTGTTTGAAATTGTGTTGCCCATTGCAACAACTGTAACTACTGTACTTAAAAGTCTGTTGCCTATTTGCCAAGTATTTAAACTAAAGTAATTCATTCTGAGAAAGTATATTTTTTATTGTAATGTATAATGTAATTATATTGTAATTAAAAAGAAAATCTAAAAATAAATAGTTTAAAAAATGTAGTAAATCAGTATCAAATAAATCAGTATAACAATTAATACATTAAAAATTGTCTTTACAAAACCTTTGAAATTCACTGAAAAAACATAGGTTTCAGGCCTGATACAGTTAGGAATTAGCATTTAAAAACCTTTGTAATTCACTGAAAAAACCATAGGTTTCAGGCCTGATATAGTTAGGAAGTAGCATTTAAAAAACCTTTGAAATTCACTGAAAAAACCAAAGGTTTCAGGGGCGTTATAGTTAGGAATTGGCATTTAAAAAACCTTAGAAATTCACTGAAAAAACCATAGGTTTCAGGGGTGTTATAGTTTGCTGGACATTTCCCTCGTACAAAACCCTAGAAATTCCCCTGTTATAGTTAGTTCAGCTAACTATAACTCGCGCCCCCGCAATGCACTGCTGATGACGTCACATATTACATCACTCATGACATGGTCAGTGACATCACTCATGACATGACTGATGACATCTCAAATGACATCACTGATGACGTCATCCAGTGACTGTGTGTTTCTGTAAAGTTTAAATATATTTTATATATTTATAGTGAAAGGCCTGTGGAAGAATGAGTGGGTGTACAAGTGTGTGAATGGATGATTTTCTAGGTGCGTAACTGACTCTATAAGTGAGTAATTAAATGTATCTTACTGCAGACTAGTGACTAAACTGTGTGAATGTCTGTATGTGTCTGTGTGTAGGTGTATACGTGGCTGCATGGTTTTGTGAATAGCTATATGAGTGTCTATATGGGTTATTGATTGGTTGTCTGAGTATCTGTATGGGTGCCTGAGTGTTTGTATGGGTAGGGTGTGTGTGACTCTATGCATAGATGTGTGAGTGGGGGATTCTATGGGTGCATGGCTTTAAGAGTGCATCTGTGATCAACTGTATGGTTGGGTGAGTGTATGTATGGGTGTGTTAGGGATTGAATGTATATCTCAGTGGTACATGTGTGACTAACTACATATGTGAAAGGCAGTATATATGCGTGTAAGAGTATATAAGTGGGTATATGTGTGAGTGTGTGATTGTGAGAGTGGCTGTATGGATGAGTGTGTGCTTGTATCATTGATTTTATAAGAGCGTAAGAATGTGGTACTATTTTTATAAGTAAGTGAACTTGAGTGTGTTTAACTGTATAGGTGAGTAAATTGGACTGTGTTTAATTACTTGCACGACTGACTAGGTGTGTCAGTACCTCAATGGATGATTGGCGGTCTATGAGTGTCTATATAGGTGTATAAATGCATATGATAGTCTTGTACGGAGTGACTGTAAGTATGAGTGACTGTACAGGTGAGTGAGTGGAGGTGTATGTAGACCTAAGAGTTAATGAGTGGGTATGTAGCTATTGGTATTGGAGTATCTATGGTTTTGAGAATGGACGTCTGAAATTTTGAGTTGGTGTATCAAAGGTTAAATTAGGGTGTGAGAAGAGGCAGTAATTTATCACATGGATGATGTCATCAGTGATGTCATCAGTGATGTCATTTGAGATGTCATCAGTGACGTCATCAGCAGTGCATTGCGGGGGCGCGAGTTATAGTTAGCTGAACTAACTATAACATAGGAATTTCTAGGATTTTGTACGAGGGAAATGTCCAGCTAACTATAACACCCCTGAAACCAATGGTTTTTTCAGTGAATATATATATATATGTTATATATGCACACACGTACGCACACACACACATATTCATATATATTTATTGATAGACATATATATTTATTCAGTTAATGCTACGTCATAACCCTTCATGAATATTAACATACATTATTTTGTGCACTTAAATTTGAGTGTTTGCTTTAATTTGCATTATTGTATAAGGCCTTGATGTGATTGTAAACCTCTATTGATGGTTTCCTCGGCAGGAATGTGCAGTCTTCCGCGCATCCGCAGTTCCCAGAAGAAGACGTGCTGGAGAAGGAACAAAGCCCGGGGACGCCGCCGATAAGGTAAGGTTTCTCTTAACAATTGTTATTCTAATGTATTTAAGACGGGCAGGAGGCGGGCGGGAGGCGGGATGTGCGTAAGGGAACTATGCAGAGAGTGTGGAGATTGGTTTCATCTCCGTGCCTCTCCACGTAGGTCCCTTACGCACATTACGCCCACCCTTACATAAAGCATAGTATACACAATTGGAGGGACAGGGGCTTTTAAGATACAGGTCCAGGATACATGCCCTGAAGCGTGTAGGTCAAACAATGGGTATTGTGTTCCTAAAGAAGGAAATGGGTAGGTCATGGGGAAATGGAACACCAGGTAGGAGAAGGAACAGAGAGGTGGAAGTGCTCCAATAAGAAGCAAGGGCCCTCACACACCTCAAGAGGTGTCATGCTACATCATAGGGCAGCTCCTCGTTGGGCCGGCGCTGCAATGCCCAATGGGCCACGCATGGGGACTCTTTGCTGGAGATCTTTAGAAAGCCGGGAGGCCCTATGTGATGAGGTGGTGGGGTAGGCGAGTAGTGAGTAGAGTGGGTGCAGTGAGTGTGTTAAAAATAGCTATGAGTGCCCTTAAGAACCTTTAATAACTGGACACTGTTGCTATGGCTAAAAACAGACCACGAGGATCATGGCTGGCAAGGAGAATTAAACCTGCTGCAGCCTAATGTGTGTGATGATAAGTGAAGGTGGTTAAAGGGTCGACATGTTTCATGTCTATAGTCTCCTAATGGATGAGTGGCGTTTCATCAGAACCGGGGAAAAAAAGAAAAATCCTAAACTACTCTGAACTTGAGGAGACCGTCACAGGGGTGTCCTATGGAGTACCGTCCCTATATCATGGATTCAAAGGTAATCCAGAAAGAGGGAAGAAAAGGGAAGTGCTAGAGGGTTCGTCCTTCTAGCGAACCTCTAAGGGAATGATGATGGGCAACATCCTGGATGTCCGAAACAACTGCAACTATGACGGGAGGGAGTTACCTCCAAATTGGGGCTCCAACGCGTGGGACCTAACCACGTCCAGACGCCAGGGATGGTGATCTTCATCGAGCATACATAATAATGGCCCCCAAACTCAGTGCATTAATGAGGGTTGATAATTTTAAACTCTTGCATTTTACCCTTTCTTCATCCATCTATGAGTGAAATTCAGTGGCTCTGTGTATTATTTTATATAAATGGGATTGGTGTAGGGCCATTGAACAAACTGCCTTTCAGAACTAACAGTGACCTGAACATAATTTCTATACAGGGAGCACCTCGTCCTTCTAAGATGAGTTGCCATTTCAACTCAGATGTTTATTCATTAGTGTGAGAAGTTAGCCTGGTATATGCTGTCCACTAATTAAAGTGGGCACCCTACACCAGTCCAAACAACCCTTATGGTGATTTAAGAGGTCAAAGATAACCTTAGAAAGCTATCCAAGTGGTAGCAGTGAAGAGCAGCCTTCAGGCTCAGTCTTGAAGGAATGTTAGGCAGCTTATTTTACCAGAATGCAACCTTATTGTATTGGTTAAATGAAAGGAGAACCACACAGTAGTTATAAAAATATGCATTTATTGATATAACACTCTCTTGTACGACACAGTATCTTCTACACAAAGATACTCACAAAGCGCACAATACTGTAGCACATAAACAATAGTAAATATCACTAATACACAGTGGACTCCAGGGGAGACCAGACCATATACTAAAATAGTGGTATACGAACCACGACTTGAGTCAAGACAGTGTCTAGATGTCATAGAATCACTGGGACCCCAAGGAACCACCCAAGGTGAGTAAGTAGGGACCCCGTGGAGTACGGGTGCCGTGTGGGAACACAACAGCGTGCTCCGTACAATTCTTTGGGGAAGTCGGGGTTGAAGTGTTAGAGTTCAAGGACCCTACCCAGTGGACTTCAAAGAAACCCCGTGGATGTTAGGAGGTTGGAGAGCCACCTCACCCGTGGATACCATGGTACCAGAGGTACCAATCCTGGGGGAGCTGGGTGCATAGGTCTGAAGAGGTGTTGGAAACCGCCGTCGAACCCAGTGGAGGACTTTGAAGAACAGCCAATGCTGGAAGGAAGAAAAGTGTCAGTTGGAATCCAAAGGTGGATTCTTGTCAAAGAGTACCTGAAAGCAGAGGTGACAGAGTCTGGGTCACTCAGGAGTGACCAGGGGCTCGGGAGACGAATGCCCAACGATGTTGGGTGCTTCAGGTGCGTTGTGGGGTTCTTGATTCTGCATTCACGGGGACCAGGAGATGTCGAGGACAACCAGGAGCTGGTTATAAGCTGTCCCACAAAGGATGTCGAGTGCTGAGGTGTCTGTGTCCGACGAGAGCACCAACAAGCCTTGGCAACAGAAACCCACGTAGAAGGTCAAAGAAGGCTACGGTTTGGACCAGCAAGGTGCAGGAGACTCACCAAAGCAAGGAGAGTCAGGGCAAGCCTGGAGCAACCAGGGGAGCACAAGAAAAGCAAAGTTGACTCTCAAGTGGAATCACAGGCCAGAGGCACAGGAGTCGCAGGAGGACCACAAGCGATTTCACCAAACAGCAGCCCACAGAGCACTCAGTGCGAGGAGGCTAAAGTTCTTGATAGGAAATAGTGCCAGAGATTGGGGATACTCGGAGCCCAATGCACGTGCTCGGGAAATGCCAACAAGCATATACAACTGCAAATAAATGCGGTGCACAGGGGTACGGGTATCAGCTGCGGTGCGTCCATTGGGGCGTAGGGGCGTAGCCCCACCAGCCCTGCTTGCCGCGGCTGCCGTAAAACTAAAACAATTAAAATAAATGTTTTTACCAGCCCTGGTTTTTACGTGCTTAGCAGCACGATATTTATCCGGCGCCGCCGGGCAGCACCCGACTGAATCGGGAGTGCGGACTGCGCAGGGGGGGCGGTAGTTGTTTTCCCGCATCATCCGCATGTATGCTTCGGGCAGCAACTTCCCCGAGCATGCGCATGAGTCCCCAGGGCCCCATTAGCTAGTAGGGGGGGGGGTGCAGGTTATGCTGGCGGCAGCCCCTAGCAGGAAAAGGGCGACAGGGCGAGCAGTTAGTGTGCCCTCCAAGCCAATCCTGGCGCTGCATGCAGCGCCAGGATTGGCCGGTCACCACGCAGCACAGCAGGGGCAATCCATATTGGATGCCGAGCGTGGGTGGCTCAGCCGCCCTGCACAATGGCCAATCACTGTCTCTGACTTAATGTAGTCATGCAGTGATTGGCCATTTGCGGCGGGCGGCGCTGCAGTGTCCCGGTTCAGCCTGGTTACGGTTAGGTAACGGTTCACTCGCCTGAGAGTCGCCTCGTGGTGTGGACCTCGTGGGGATGATTGACATTGACCCGAAGACTGAGGTAAGTGCTGCTTTCTAAGTTTCTAAGTTTCCCTGCCTTCTCCTCCCGCTTTGGGTCCCAGACGGTTCAGGGTCGTGTTCGGGCATTGCTGTACTGTCCTATTCAGGCGTCCTTCCATGCCCCTGTCCTGTCCTATTCAAGCGTCAGACACAGCATTAGTATCCGGGACTTGCCTCAGGGGCCGCGGGGTTTCCAGGGTGATCCCTAGGAGAGGCGCTTGATGACGCGACAGAGCCCTTCGGGGGACGGGTGACGTACACAGAGCCCCACTGTCCAATCACAGGTGTCTCCTCTCACAGTCATCACTTCCCCGTCCTTGCCTCACGCAGCTGCTAAAGCGGGGTACTCTGCCCCCTGCCCAGGGGGTGCCCTCTGCCGCCCCCCCCCCTCCCCCTCAAGTGCTGATAGATTTATAGATTGCCAACTGGTCTCCGTGGGCGCAGAGGGGCCCTGGGAGGTCCGACCTTATAAGGCCCAGGGCATATGGGGGGGGGGGGGGAGACACCTGACCTACAGTCTCTCCTTCCAGGATGAGGGGCTATTTTGGGGTCAGTCTCACACACCTGGTGGCGGCTGGCTTCCTTGCTGCCATGTGTAAGAAGCGCTGTGCAGGATAGGCCCCTAGGCGCTACTGTGGGGTGACCCCTTCACCCCTGGTCACATGGACACTGCTCCCAGTCCTCAACATTTCACCCACAAATCATCGGTTGAGAGTAGTTTAGTCCAACGGAAGCGAAATAAGACTACAGCCCCCACAATGCATCGGGCTATTGTGGAAACAGCGCGCAGTGACCTGCAGGGAGGCGGCCACACATCTGATGCTGTCGGAGCTGCACAGCCACAGGGGAGCTGTGATGCTCGAGGCTCGGGAACCCCATACAGGGCACTGCAATTATGCTGCAACGTTGTCCGCATAATTATGGATCTGACACAGTTGCCACATAACCCAATATCTGCAGCATAATCTGCAGTTTTTAACAATAAACATTTTTAACTCAAACAGATGTAAAGTTACTAGAAAGAAGCAGCACGTGCCGCATTGGAGGGGCGCGAGACCCTTGCAGAGGTTGGCTGGCATCTGTCTGTTGGTGCCAGGCTGGGAGTAACGAGCCCAGACCTTTGCCCAGATACTGATAACACAACTAAAAATAACACAAGAATGAGCAAATACTGTCCGAAATTGTGCCAAATTACATCACATAATTTGCCTTTTCTTGCTGCATAGTTTAGTAAATGCTGTTGCATAATTTGGTCCAACCCTGCTGCATAATTCCAGTGGCTCTGCCTATAACTCACGGGATAAGTCTGCTGTTCGTGACTGTCATAGCAATGTAACTTGAGAGGCAGCTCTGCTGTCAGATGTCTGGGTAAGCAAGGTCTGCCTAACCTGAGGGATAGCTCTGCTGTCAGAGGTCCGAGCCGGCAAGGTCTATGCAACATGAGGGATAGCTCTGCAGTCAGAGGTCAGCGCCTCTAAGGTCTATGCAAGTTTTATAGATTTGTTTTAATGTGCACTTGCGAAGGTCAAATAAAAGAAACAGATGTATCTATGAAATAAGGGGGTAACGAAGTTGGGAGAACTCTCAACATGTGCACCTGGCTCTTAAAAAATCGGATGAACTTTAATTGGGGCATTGGCTCTTAAAACAGTAGTAATCTGAAGCCCTGGGTGATCAGGGAAGGGAAACAACATTATCAATAAAAGCAAGTGAGCATACACCTATGCAAGGCGATTGTCGAGGTTAACCTTAAAATGGGAATTAACAGCCGCTTCAACAATAAAAAGAAACGTCTACACCCTCATTAATTGCAGCCATTCAGTGGCGCGCAGCGGCCATGCATATTACGAGAGAAACCACTACACTAGAGACACGATTATTAACAGAGCTGAGGAACCACACACTTGCCCAGATCGACGCAGATGTCGAGAAACCTGCGTGAGCGACTGTGCGCGCAAACACGCGCGGACCCGAACGGAGTGGCAAAGAAGAATAAGCTACTCGGGAACGAGGTCTGGAAATAGCAATTGAGGGATGAGTAGGGAGAGAGTGATTGTAAGTGGAAGTTTAAGAAGGAAGGTAGTAAACTGGCTAACAACTGGAGGGAGAGCGCATGAAAAGGCAGAGATGTATGGGAAAGCAAGGTGTAGTGAAAAAAGCAGAACTAGAAGGGATGAGTACAGATAGAGGGCGGAGATTGGTATCGGAATGCGGTTGCCTTTTGTATAATTAGTCACACGCTAGAGGGCTGACGACGGGCATAGATGGAGAAAAGAAACGTGAGAGTGAAACACTAAGAATGAGATGCAAAGCGAGATTGAGTGCTATGAAGTGAAAGGAATGAGGTAAGGAATGAAAGAGTTCGAGAGAAATAAAGAGAGAAAGGAAGACAGACGGGAAGGGAAAGAGGGAGGGTTAGAGAGAAGTGGGGGCAGGGGAGAGGAGACAAACTGGATAACTCTTCGTGCTTCATTTTTTTTAACATGCTTTATTGGTTTTTCATTCATATTCGTCACATCTGGCAAGAACATTGAGCCTTTACACTCCCATGCCGGCTCCACCTCTCTCTTGAGTGCCAGCATGGGTCGGTGCTAGCCCAAGCGTTAGAGCTTTGGTGACTCCTGTGAATTCCATGGATGATCTCCCCTTGCCCTTTTCCTTTTTTCGATCTTGATTCCAGACAACTTTACCTCCAATACATTAAAATGCATACATATTATGAGGTTGGGGGCCCTTGCTTTTGATTGTGAATGCTGCTACTTGTTTGTTGAATACAAAAAATTCTGATTGAGGTAAGAAATGCATTGTTATCTCTGTTTGTAGTGTTTGTTCTATTTGGAGACTACACAGATTTGCTCACCTTTGTTCACTGGCCGGACCTGTCTCCCGCAGGGTGAACGATTCGTTGCTTGTGTTGCCTATCAAACCTTTCCCCTTGGCAAATTGCGAAAACCTTTATACCATTTATATTTGGGGTACTTGCGTGGACCTATGTGAAGTGTGTGTACAAAGCTCAGCTCAACCAGAATCACGGTAACAGCGCATTGCGCTGCCTCTTTTATATTCAGTATGTTGTAAGACTGTTTTTCTTCCCCCGCCTTTCCTTGTTTTGTTTCCCTGTTTTCCCCTTGCGTGCCATTTGTTACTCTAGAGTCTAATAGAGTCGGAAGGCCGTAGGGGAAGACTGTGGACTTTTCTTCAAGTTCCTGACGCTCCTGCGGAACGAGCCTGGCAACCATTACACTGCTGTGCAACTTCTTCTACTCTTAGAGCTGAGATTTCCATGAGTCTTATAGTCTGAATTCAGCACCTGAGCATAATAGGACAGAATGTATGAAGCTCTGTGGTAATACTGAATAAGCAGCTACCTATGTTATGCCATCTATTAATGTAATAACTGCACTTTCACAATTGCTTTATTAACCTTCCTGCTTTCTCAAATTTGCTTGAAAATGCACGATTTTTCTTCTTTTTTTTCAAAATTTTCTTGGGGGGGTTATCCCCCCAAACCCCCCTTTTGGGGTTCGGGCTCGCTCGCTGCGCTCGCTCGCTACGGTGCTGTATGCTAATTCGTTTGCGCCCCACCACTTCAAAATCTCACCCACCGCCCCTGACGGGTATTGCAGCCCCCACGAGGGAGTCTGGCCTCAAGCTTGGTAAGAGGGCAGCTCAGACCTCAAGCGATGTAAAAACCTACTTCCTGTGTTGCTGGAGCCTTTGGAGTCCACAGGAGCTCAGGAGCAGCAGACTGGTCAGTCATGATGTGGTGCCTGTGAATGCAGGGGAGTTACTCCTTCACCCCAAGGGAGATATCTTTGGTTGTCCTTGATGCTCCACAGGTCCTGCACAGAGCCTGTATAGTGCATGGGCACAGACAATGCAATGGACGGAGTGGGAGATGAAGTCGGGCCCAAACGAGGTCCAGCAAAGTCCAGCATGTCCGGACGGTCAAATTTCAGTGGTTTCTGGTTCAGAATCTTGTCCACATCGAATCTAGAATCCTGCAGCCAGGTAAGCCCTTTTGTACCCATGGGAGAGGGTTGGACAGATTCAGGGACCCTCCTAGGGGATGGTCTGGACAGTGGGGACGTTATTTCCATGTCCTCTGTCCAGTTTCGTGCCAGAGCGGGAGCCAATGGCTCCCAGGACTGATTTGAACTGGACTATGCACAGGGATACCAAATGTGGCCCTCATGCAGACTTTCGGTCGCTGACAAGCACAGCCACCCAGCTCTACTACACTAAATCCTGTCTGGGAGGTGGTCGCACCTCTCTGTCACAGGATGCCTATTGTCCCACCTACCCCTGCTCAAGCTTGGCTCAGCAGCAGGAGGGCAGAAATGTGTCTCTGGCTGGCAGCAACCATTTTATACTGCCCGGGACTAGAAGGCTGGTACCGGGAACACCAGGGACCCAATGAAGCTCGCTTCTGAGTGCTGGAATCATATCTCCCACACTGGTTACCGGTGTGGGTGTATGATTCCACAATGTTTGACAACAAACATGAGGGTTAGTTTCAGCCATTTTAGAGTTGGTCATAATGCCACTCTATATGTCATAAATGGCTGATACACTGAACCTGGGAGAATGGACTCCGTAGGCTGCAGGGGTGTCCTGTTCATGCAGTGGCACCCTCTCACTTAGAACCGAGCACCCTGCCCTCAGGATTGTAAATGCCTGCTGAAGGGGTGACTTATAGGTTTTAAGTGCAATGACCCTTAGATATAGTAAACCTATATCTTAAGTAAGTGATGCATGCACAATCTTACACAGGCTGCAATGACAGGCATGTAGTTCCATTTTGCATGGCCTCTCATGGGTGGCATAATACATGCTTCAGCCCATGGGAGGCCTCTGAGGTACCTATGCCCTGGGTACATGGGTACCATATACTAGGGAGTGACAAGTGTACCCCAGTATCCAATCTGGAGTGGACCTAAGTACATAACATAACAGTTTCGGGAGAAAGCAGATGGATGGGGGTCCTGATTAGCAGGATCCCAGTCAGACTAGTCAAAAACAATATCACATTTAGCACAAAGTGGGGGTAACCATAAGAAGCAGATCCTACTTTCCTACAATTAGGTATACCTATCTACCAAAAGGAGGTGTTTGTTTTGTGAAGACGCTCACTAACTTCAACACCTTTAAAGCATCCTGCTTATTTGTGATCCAAAGTTTATTCATAGTGAGTATGAGAGTGAATGCCATTGAATAGAAATCCCAATATCACCTGATGGCCCCATAATGTCAGAGATGTAGGCTAGTTCTTTTTGTGGTGACATCCAAATTTCTAATTTAGTTCTAATTTTGATAAATGTAAAGTGCTTTGCTACTTTGTGTGCCTGGACCCCACTGCACAAAACCATAAATAAATAAATGGATCTATCACCATCATACATTTGGAACTGAAGCTTGTGCTGTGTGATGACCTAAGTCAAGTGCTGTATAGATACGATGAAGTGCTACAGTTCAAGGGGAAGGTGCTGGGGTTATGACATATGACATGTTTGATTGACATGGTTGGTGTGCTGATTGTAAACCGATCCGTTGACTCTGGTGCGTTGAACGGGATCTGCTAAGAAGGATCTTACCTACTGATGGCTCACGCGTTAGAGCAAAGTCCACACCAGGTGTCTCCAACTGGTCAGTTGCAAAATACCAGTAGTTCACAGACACCTTCAGAGTTGCTCACAGCCTTGAGTTCATTTTTAAATTAGCACAGGGTTACATTTTCCTTTTAAAGTTAAGGGAAGGCTCTGTTTATTTTACATTATTATCTTAAGACTGCAGATAGTAGGGCCTGATACTTAGCAGTGCTGGAGGCAAATTCATGACCCAGGGTACAGAGTGTAAGAATAAGCACTGAGGTATTTCAATCTTAAATAAAAGTCCTTGTCAACTCAATATTGGAGCATGAGAACAAAATGATGTTTCTAAATGCTTTCAAATGGGAGAAAATTAAAATGAGGAGTTAACTTAATGATTTCAATTTTATCCCATTTCAAAGTGTTGCATTTACAAGCAGCAGGACTCTTACTTCCCCTGGCCAGCAGACACTGTGCCATATTTATAACTGAAAGATACTGTCATTGTTTTGAAATGGGGGAAATTTAATGCCAATAAAAATATTACTATGTAAACTTGAGTAAATGTTTTTCTCCATTGTCAATTAAGCCAATTACGTCTCAATATTTTATGAAGCATGTTTCTTCACTTTAAATTACTCGCATTTAAACTAATGGTTGTATTTTTTTGTTATAAATATTGCACAGTGTCTACAGGCCACTGGGTGCAAGATATCTGCTATTTGTAAATGCAACACTTTGAAATGGGAGACAATGTAAATGATGAGTTTTATGGAATCGATTTAAACATAAAGTTAACTCTTCAGTTTAATGTTCTCCCATTTCAAAATATTGCATTTACACACAGCAGGAATTTTGCTCCCAGTGACTGGAAGACATGGTGTCAAATTTATAACTGAAAAATACAGACTTTTTTTAAGCAGGAGAAATGTAAAGTGCAGAAAAATGTTTTGCAGAACATTTTTCTGCACTTTAAATTACTACCATTTGAAAAATGTTGCATATTTGTGATATTTATGTAACAGTGTCACATATGGTAAAAGGCATGTCCTGTGCCACAAGTACATACGACAAAGGCTGTCAATCACCCTTACATATATATCTCATTCATACATATACATTTATACATCCCAAAGAGCACGCTCTCACTGACACACATGGCAGCCCTGCCATGGTGCCCCTAGCCAAAGTATTTTGTTCAAACCATAGTTTAAGGCTCTATGGACTTTAGGCTTAAATCCAGTGCAACTGGGTGTGGGGGTGTCTGGCAACATTGCACGAGTAGCTTGGTCTTCCGTAGTTCACAATGATTTCCACTGGTCAGAAGTAGCTCTCACTGCAGAAAAGGTTGGAGTCCCCTCGCCCACTCTATCAGTTCATTGGTCTGTTTTTCACTGGAAGTTGCTGCTATCACGTAGTCAATTAAGGATTGTGGTTGCCCTGCGTCAAGAGATGAGATTATACATCACTAATGTAACTAATGTCAACTAAAGCAACTTTGGTGCCCCTTTGTAATCTTAATCTGCACTCACTGTCAGACAAGAGGTTGTTTGTTTCCACTTTGTTTTTGAGTTGTTAGTGGAGAAAGGAGCAGGGGAGAAATAAGCAAACCAGATAAAAAGGAAGGACTTAAGCCGCTTCCTAAAGAGCTTAGGATCTTAAATGCTGCGTAGGTCAAGAGGGGGTTGGTTCCAGGCAACAGCTGCTCTAAAGGCAAGGGAGCTGCCGCCCACCCTTTTTAGTCGGAACCTAGGCACGTAGGCCCAGAGCATTGCAGCTGAGCAAAGCTGCCTGGAAGGAACATAGAACCTGAAACGTTTCTCAAGTATACAGGACCAAGCCCATAGAGAGCTGCATGTGCTAAGATCAAGGACTTACATTTCACCCTCTCTTTCACCGGCAGTCAGTGCAGATTACGCAGGTGTTGCCTGATGCTGGTCTTTGTGGGAATGTTAAGCAGAGTTCTGGCCATCGCATTCTGCAATACCTGAAGCTTGTTCAGTAGGTAGCCGGGCAGACCAGCGTATAAGGCACTGGTGTAATCAAGGCGCGAATTTATAAGTGCACATGTGATGGTTTTCCTTGCCAGGATAGGGAAATATGGGAGGAACTTTTTTTAATAATTTCAAGGTGCCGAAGCACGGACCGGATAACTTCTTAATCTGAGGGCTGAAGCCCAACTTCTCATCGAACCAGATCGCTAAGTTCTTCGAGGGTTGGCCCTCGAGTGTAGGCACGGGGGACTCTTCTGGCCAGAACGAGTTCAAAAACTGAGGAAGAAAGTTCTCGACAAAAAGAATTGCGTTTTTTCCCTCACTGCATTTTAACTGGGCAGAAGAGAGTCAATAGAAGACAGCTGACAAGCAGGATTTGACTAGGGAGGTGGAAGAGTCATTTTTATTCCATGTGAAGAGGAGCTGAGTGTCGTCAGCGTACGTGATGACTTTGGCACCGAGGTCTTCAGCATCTGAATAAGGGGTGACAAATAAATGTGGAAGAGCAGAGGGCTCAATATAGATCCTTGCGGCACACCTGTGGTCAGAATCTGGGGGAGGCTGAATATGGAGGAATCCAGATTTGCTGCGTTCTGCCCTCAATATAGGATTGCAGCCACCGCTATGCAGACCCTAATTCTCCAATTTCCTGGAGACGGGCCAGGAGCAGGGCATGCGGCATGGTGTCGAACACAGCCGACAGGTCTAATAGGAGCAATGTGGCCCTGCCTCCTGCATCTAAACTTTCCCGGATGGCCTCAGAGTTTTCGAGCAGAGCAGACTCAGTGCTATATGAGGCTCTGAAGCCTGATTGGGCTGGGTGAAGAAAACCATGTAGTTCAGCATACTCGGACAGTTGTTTATTAACCAGCTTTTTGCTCACTTTCACCACAGCAGGGTGCAGGGAAATAGGGCGATAGCCGGAGGGGATATTGGGGTCAAGAGTATGTTTTTTCAGCAGAGGAACAATTTTTGCTTGTTTCCAGGCTGGAGGTACAGTGGCTGATGTTAGAGATAGATTAATGAGCCTGTTCAACTCTGGGTTGATCACCTCAGAGGCCCTGGCTAGCAATTTAGCCGTGCAAGGATCAGCTGGCGAGCCAGATTTAAGGGAGTTGAGGGATGCAAGAGAGTCTTGCCTAGATATAGCATGGAAAGCTAACATAGTAGCTGAAGTGGCAGGAGGCAACCAACCGAAAGGAATACTCGGCCCTGGCTGGCTTTTCCCAGTGTATTAGTGTTGACGCAGCACAAAAAAAGTGTTCTTAATTGCTTCTAATATCTGATCACGCTGGAAATTTAGAATATAAGACTTGCTTCACTGATTGGCATAATTTCCATTTTTGCACTGAATTGGGATGTGGTACCCTATATACGCTTTAAGACTGGGTGTATCAAACTCTGGCATTATTTCCACCAGGTTTCCACATTTTCTTCCCAGGCTTTAAAGCTTGGTTAATTTGTTTCAGATCCTCACTGGGCAACTCTTGGTTTTGCCTCACTGAAGCACCAACACAAACATCAACGTTGGTCAGTGAATCAGTGAATGGGGTGGGGTTTCTTGAGTGCAAAGGCTAAATGTGGGGGGCATGAATGGTCCCAGATTGTGGATTTTGAATGAGAAATTAAAAAAATACAATTGTCAGAAAGGTAAGTGCTTGGTATTCTGACAATAGTTAATCATTGGCCAATGGAAGGAAAATGCCTCTGTGAATGCAAGTATGCATGTGTGTATGTATGTATGTATATCTGCAGCTCAAAACTGACCAAAAGGCAGCAGAGCTCTGTATATGGTCATAGACAATCAAAAACTCAACGATTAATAGTAGAGGATGCTGGGTGGTTGTCGGTTAATTCAATGTGATGTAGACAATCGGAAGAGGCACGTTGCTATTGGGCTACTAAACACACTGTTTTGGTCATTCCAGTTCTGCACCAATATGGAGCGAGGAAACCGGAGCACCGTCACAGAATTCATCTTTTTAGGCTTCGTCAGTCGCCCAGAGCAGCAGCTGCTCCTCTTCTTCATTTTCCTTGCTATGTATATAAGCATTCTGCTGGGAAACCTGGTGATCGTCCTTCTCATCAGGATAGACTCTAGACTCCACACGCCAATGTACTTCTTTCTGAGCATCCTGGCCTGTGTCGACATCTGCTTCACCACTATGACAGTGCCCAAGCTGCTAATAGACCTGGTGTCAACGAAGAGGACAATTTCTTTCTCTGCTTGCATCACCCAGTTGCATTTTTTCCTTTCATTTGGAAATATGGACAGTTACATGCTGGGAATAATGGGCTTTGATCGATTCATGGCGATATGTCACCCGCTACATTATGTACGATTCATGTCAAAGAAGTTCTGTAAATCAATAATAGCCTGCACTTGGATGGCTGCATCCCTACATTCAGCACTGCACAGTGTCTTGACTTCCAGGTTAGTCTTTTGTAACTCCAATAAAATTGAACACTACTTTTGTGATATCCCACCACTTCTGAAGCTATCATGTTCAGACACCACCATCAATGAGCTTGTACTGTCCACAGAGGCAACTGTATTCATAGGAACTCCCTTTCTTTGTATTGTTATCTCCTATAGTCAGATAGCTCCAGTCATTCTGAGACTCAAGTCCTCCACTGGAAAAACAAAAGCTTTCTCCACCTGCCTCTCCCACCTCACCTCCACATCCCTATTTTATGGGCCTTTACTTTTTACATATGTTTGGCCATCCGCAGTCTTTACTCCTGATAAGAGCATATGGGTAAGTGTAATGTACTCCATGGTGACATCTTTCCTTAACCCTTTTGTGTATAGTATACGAAATGATGAGGTCAAAGGGGCATTCAAGAAGATGATAGGTGAAATTAAAGGACATCAATAAATCTTTGTAAAAGTAAAATGTAGTGTTTTGTAACCTAAATTAATGTGGTGTGTGGATATGCCTACGTTTGTGTCTGAATGTGTATGCCTATACATATAAAATATTCATTTTATGATGCCATGGTTCTCTGACACACTCACATAATAAAAATAAACTCTAAAAAAAAATAGCAAATTACAAGTTCAAGGATATGTTCTTCTTATGATACCAACCCGTCATAAATCCTCCAATGTACTGCAGAGGGGAAGCAGGTTATACTGCAGAGAAATGGCTTTTCGGTTCAGGCAGTACCAACAATGTTATAGTCAAGGAAAGAACCCAATGTCAATCCCAAACCAGTTTAGAAAAATGGAAAAAGGAGTAATGGCCAAAAAAGCAGCAAAACAATTAAAGGCAGCAAAACAATTACAATTGGATTGGATAATGGGAACAGGAGAAATGGATTTCTGAATTTCAAGACAAAAAGCACCTAAAAAAACTAAAGGACCTTTCTATAGTATAAGTTTGCAGATGAACTAGACATGATTTTGGGCTGACCGCAATGGAGCCGAGACGAGAAACACCAAGTGGGTCGAACCCAGGAGCCGTTCCTCCTAAAGGGTTGAGGACCGTCATTGCATTTAATATAGCATTTGTGTCGCTTATAGAGAATTGTTACAATACATTTCTGCATGCCCAATTTCTGAAGAAGTACATATTTCCCCTGCAACTCTAATTTGAAATGCAGGAATTCTAAATAAACAGGATAAGAAATAGTATCACCCTGAAAATTTGCTTCACTGAATCCTACACAGTAGTAGGTGAGGCAGAATCCCTGGTAATTTCATAAAAGTGGACAATCTTTTCTCTAAGTAATTCTTGAAAACCCAAATTTGACAAAAGCCTCTCCTCAAAATACCAGCTATGAGGTAGAAACATAATATCACAGATGAAATCAAGGGTCGCAGGAAAATGGCTCAAAATCACATTAGGAAGTATGTGACAACAGAGCCTTCAAGGGTAAGCGTTGGTGCTAACAATGCATCAATATATGAGTAGTGACCAGCCAGGCAAACTCAAGTGTATAAACTGTCTTATCTGCATATAGCCATTCCCATTAATCCTTAAAGCTTATTTTTCCAAAAGACAAATGACAGTAGCTTATCAGCTGGATGTGTAACTACAAGAAAGTCTGATAAAAGAGTCTAGATGTATACATGTACAGAAGTTAAAATTTCCACTACTAATAATGGAGGCAGCCCAACTAACAGAGGGCATTGTCATGTCAAAAAGGATGGAAGGCTCACCAATACCGATATAATAAACCAGGCATACATTCAGGCAAGCGCCAAGCAGGGTTAGTCTCAAGAATGTAAATTCTAGCAAATGAAAAAAAGAGTCAAGGAAAACCAGGGCATGCATCAATCCAGCAAGTATGGAACAGCCCTAGTACATTAAGAGTAGTCTTCTAGAAAGCTTTGCAAGGGTAATCCACATCTTGGGTCGTATATTACACAGTCTTCTGTGGCTTATTATTCAAGTACAAGCTACACACTGTCTCACCATTACTTCCACATCCATGTTGTCCAGATTGAACCACCAAAACATCAGCTCTGATGTATCCTTTCCATCTTTTCATGTCACTCATACCTATGTGCCATCATTCAACATGAACGCAATTCTCACCCTCAAGCTTAAGGGTCCTGCCAAGTATCCTTCTTCTGAAAATCTCCCCAAGCCAAGATATCTGTGGGACAACACTGTCAAAACTCAGTTCCTCTTCTTCAAGCCTTTTCCTCCTAGGTCAATGTGATTGCACATAGTTTACCATCCTGCACAATTTATTGTCTTCCTGTCATCCACTTGATCCACTTCTCCTGTGATGTATACTTGAGTGTTACATCACTTGACTCCAAGACCACACACTCCTCTTCGATTTCATCAAATTGGCTGTCCATTATTGGCAAACATGACAGTTGTGTTTCTGTGTTTTATCCGTCCATCTTAATGCTCTTGTATAGGGCATACTGTGAGTCGGACCTGGTGTTTATGAGGGGCTTTGATTGAGAGCTCTAGAGCTGAGGCTGAAGGCAAAGCAAAGTGGCTGTCAGTGCATTGACTTCTTTGCAGAGCCCATAGAACAATGGTCATGGATTCCTGTTACAATTGAAATTCTGTGCAAATGTGTGTGAAGGGGATACACGAATATCACAATATTTAAAAGGCAAAATTAAAAGAAAATAAAGTGCTTGAATGCAAGGAAGTGTCTTCGGGAGACAGTGAAAAGAGGATGCTGAAAAGGAAAGAGATGAGGTTCAAGATGTGCAGAGAAATGAGATCTGCAGAGAATAAGGGCACACATACCAAACATAAAGCACACTTAACTGAAGGCCAATACTCCTTCCACAGTCCTCAATAATATTTAATTCACAGACTCACAATTGCAGATGTGAAACATTTCAAGTGTTATTCATAACAAATCATTGTTGTTACTCATTTATCTTAAACAGCTAACAACCATTGATAAAGCCAATAGTGCTGGCAGGTTTTAGGTGTATGTCAGCTTTTGTGTTATGTAATTGTATGCAATAACATCTCAGAGAGAAACCAAAATACCACTCGGGTGGCACACTATTGCAATCACAGAAATGTATTTTAAATTTTCTTTTAGAGAACCTCCACTTTTTTCATCCCACTAAAAGACCTGTCTGCAGATATTTCTATATGACTGATTGCAGCCAGCAGCTGTGGGTGCTTTCGAAAGCCTGGTCAGAGCACTTTCTTCGTCAAAGTCGATGCCGCATACATTGCAAGACACATGGCAAGAACACACTTTAAAGGGCTTAAAGTTGTTGTGCTATACAATTTGCACATTACAGAAATTGTTGAACTTATTAATGCAGCAAGATGTAGGGCAATTTTTTATGTATTTAATATATATTTCAAGACTATACATTTCCACTGCTTTTTAAACCTTGCTTTCTCAATAAATTGTTTTAAAATGCAGCATTTGCTAATCTTTTTTCTATTTTTTTCTCAAATGGAGGACCCCCATGAGCCCCATGTTTGTCCATTAAGTTTGCTCGATACATAAAAGGCATAACCAACATTTACGCCTCTCCACAAGAGATTTCCCTTCTAGACTCTGTGATGTAAGGAGATCAACAAGTGGCTTATGAGTGGCATTTATAGTACAGTTAGATCCCCAAATATACTATCTAAAATGGGTGTCATCCAAACTAAGGGTTTGTGATACCATACTTGTACTGCTTGCATAGCATTGCATGATGTAGTGGGAATGTAAGCCCTTAGTAAGCCCTTAGTAAATCTGAGCCATGGTGCTCATTGAAAAGTGAGCGAGTCTGCAATACATCAGCCTCACTGTGGATGCATTGTAGGCACAGAAATCCGTGCCAGCCAGTGGAACTTTCTAAATATGGTAAGCACTTAACCACCAGTGGTGGGCTGGCATGTCACCCATCAGGATATAAATGAACCACTCAGTCATCAGTTTGCAAATAAGTCCCCATCCTGATTAGCCTAGATAAGCATCTTAGATTTATTACGTTGATACCAATTGAGGTGCTTGCTTGGTTCAGCCACCTTACTACCGGAAGGTGCTATTAGCACATTGAAAACAAAGTGCTCAAACATGAACTACTAGAACCTTATGCAGCACTCTCTACGATATGTTAGTAAAACATTAAATCATCAAACAAAGTACAAACGCTGATTATGATTATTGATTCATAAGGTACAATTGTCAAGCCATATTGCAAGGTTAGAAATCTCTCCTCTCATTGACAATAATGAATATGGAAGTCCAGATCAAAATAAGTTTCCACTGTCGTTTTTATTCCTTTTTTCCACAACAATCAGAAGACACATGTTTTGCCTTTCGCAAGACTTTTTCAAGGCTGAAAAGAAGATGAAGTACATATAGTCGTGATATGCACAAAGAATTCAATCAGATGGAAACAGTTGCTTATAAACATTGTCAATATTACACAGACGTGTCTGCTGATTGTTGTGACCAAAAGTGGGAAAAAAGGAATAAAAACGACAGTGGAATCTTATTTTGATCTGGAATTTCATATTCATTATTGTCAATGAGAGGAGAGATTTCTAACCTTGCAATATGGCTTGACAATTGTACCTTATGAATCAATAATCATAATCAGCGTTTGTACGGCCAGCAAATACTTTGTTTGATGATTTAATGTTTTACTAACATATCGTAGAGAGTGCTGCATAAGGTTCTAGTAGTTCATGTTTGAGCACTTTGTTTTTCAATGTGCTAATAGCACCTTCCGGTAGTAAGGTGGCTGAACCAAGGAAGCACCTCAATTGGTATCAACGTATTCACACAAATTTGTTATGGTTAACATTTTGTTTTAAGTTCAGTAATTTCCAGTTCTGGAACCACTACTACCATTCAGTGAAACTTTAGATTTATTATCAGTTAGTAAAAGTTTTACAAGTTGTTCCTAACTGAATTTAGAGCACGAAGGGTGTGATTTCTATATTGGCAGTAAGTATACTCCATTGCTATAGCTATGGAGTATCCGTACCACCAATATGATAGCCTGGTCATGGAATGTAGATGCAGGATGGGCACTGTGTATAAACATGGCGGTAACTAATCCTTCTCTGCCATACTTACACCCCTCGGACAGCCCAACGGAGTAAGGACTGTCGGAGGTTGCCCTCTATGTCCTCCCACCTAATATAGATGGGCGAACATATAAGTCTGTTTTCACTGTCTGTCACTGCCAGGAAAACCCCTGAGGTAAAAGGCAGTGGAAACTATTTAGTGCCCTTCACACCATGAGAGATATCTCCCATGGTGAGAGGGGCACTTTTTTATTTTCAAAAAGAAAATCCCTCTTTGGGATTGTCTTTTTGAAATTTAAAAAAATATTGAGTTTGAAGCACGGTTCCATTATGTTGACATTTCAAAATTTGGCAGGTAGTTACTCCAGGGCGACAGAGTTATTTACTCCATTGCCCTGATGGAGTAAACTCCAACCACCATGATATAAATCACCCTCTTATTCTCTAAATCCGACGGGAGGTCTTCCACCAGTTGAGTGGAGGTCATGACATTCACTGACCAGATGATTGCATAGTGGATATTAATGCGTTTGATGTAGTACAGCCAGGCCACACCTGTTGTACCTCCCAAGAAACATCTATTATGTGTATTCTACTATCCAACTGTGGGACTGGAGGGCTATAATACCTTTCATTAAGGCCCACAGCAACCTGGATACACCCAAGTCCTCCACCACACTTGTCACTACATCATTCCTAGCACACCTCCTACTGGCTATGGCTTCCTACTTGGTGAAAGAATTTTGTTTTTAGTATTCTAGCTCACTTGGCTACTTTTTCAGAATGAGCTACCTTCCCTTTTATTCCCCCAAGTCCGTCAATAACAAAAAGTTTGCACAAAAAAGACATTAATAGCCAGAAATGGAAATGCCAAAATCCTCACAATAAATTCCAGCACCCAAAACTGCACATTAGAGGAAGCCTCATGCCCTCTCTCAAGAACGATTCCCTTCAGCAAGTGGCACATACATGTCATTCGGAGGAACGGCTACAGCCTGAAATCAAATCCACTGTGCCAATCATTAACTACTAAGCCAAAATGATTTCTCCCTTTTGAGGAAGCAACACAAATAGGACTATGTTTACCGTCCATGGGAAAAAGAATATCCTCTATAAAAAGGAGTATTAATATATCCACCATTGCATGACTCAAAATAGGTGCCTGCTAACTACTTCTTCGTCATCTAGAAGGCCATCTTATGGCATTCTTTACAGAAAGGTTTATGCTAGCCTCTAATACGATGTTTTGGAAAACTACAATATTAATTGTGGAAACACAAAACAAAATCGTTTGCTACCAAAAACAAGCATCTCTGCAAGAACACTTATTCTTCCCTACTCCCTTAAATCATTACATGCTGAATCACCCTTGCATTTCAAAGACCCACTCAAGGGGACTGGTTTCATCGTTGACGTCTAATTTTTGTCTTCGCTTCCCTCCAGTATACTGGACCAGCAGTCACAAACCAACTGAGCTTCATAAATTACACATAAATTACTGATACACAAAGCAATAGAGTCGCTCCTAACAGGAGCCTTGGTCGACAGCAAAGTCAGTGCTGTCATAAAGGAAACAAGTAACAACAACTAATGAGTATTAAGCATTGTTGACAATGTTTGCTCTGATACTACAAGACTGACTAGAAAGTGATTCAGAGAACAGCTCAACCAAGAAACAAGAAAACCACGAGAACTGGAAATAACTTGCCATGTGTGGCCTCCAGCCATTACTCAACAGTGTTCTCCAACAAAAAGTATGCAACTACACATGTTCAGTCAAATAATCTTAGAAAACGTCATTAGACACTGTTCTGCCCTAAGAGATGTGGAAAAGAAAATGAATCGATACCTACAGTCGGAGAGCTATCTGATGGCAGACTCAGAAACTAACATGACTTAATACAGGATTATGAAATCTGAAACTGGCAACTTTTATTATGTAGATCCCTTGCTGTTACAGTGAAGAGGCTGGAGGAAATAGAATAAACCAAACACCACACATAAGAAATTAGAGATGCAATTCTAAATAAGAAATGGATAGTTCTGCCCATGATATATTGAGCACATCTAGATCAACCTAAATACTCGCTAAAGAAATTGAAGGTCACATGGGTGAGCAACATTGACAAATCTATTTAAAAATAAAATTGGAGCACCTAAGAAGTTCCTAGGAATGTGTGATTGAAGTTCATATGGTTTGACTTTGTGCCTGATGACCAGCGAAATAAAAAAAGTATAACAGAAATGCTACAGCAAAATGCCCCAGATGCACCCAAATTGGGGCAGGCTTCCTTTATATTGATATTCTTTGGTGTTTTGACTTTATTACAGTTTGGTACTTAATATATACTTTACCCATTGCCATAAGATAAACCTGTCACATTTGTGCCATAGACACCTGGTCATTCAACTTAGAATAATTTAGTGACTTTGGGATTCTTCCTGTAAAGTTAGTGTTATCATTCCATGAGCGGGGCTACTGTCCTCCACAAATAATAATCCACTCTCTTACACATACCAAGAGCAGCATTGGTTTGGCCTGTCGGGCAGTCTGGCATTCTGCGCTGCCAGATGGGCCAGTTTGACAGGTCAGGGTGTGGGGTGATTTTAAGTCCCGTCATTGTCTAATGACAAAAAGAAACCCATGCACAGGTCCAATCAAGCTAGCCTATCTGACAGTGCGGGATTCCCCGACAGCCCAACAAGACATTCTAGCACTGACCAAGACAATCTATTGCATCCAGTGCCAGAACTAAAGATTAACTACAAGCATAGGAGTGTGTGCAACAAACACTTATTAGAACATTGGAATGTTGGAACCTCCTTTGAAAACAATGGAGTGCTCCGGGCTTGTAATGGCTGGTATAAGCCCGGAGCTCCAACATTCCAGTGTTTCTTTGTTCACATCTCTGGCTGTGAACAAAGGCTTCAGGGAGCCCGAGGGGATTTCAATCCCCTCACGCTCCCTGAAGGCTTTGTTTTATTTGTTAGAACGTTCTACCCTCTAGTAGCAGAATGTTCTAATAGCCTTATAGCCCTTCGTACCAGGGCTATACCGGCAATTAAAGTCCCTCACCCTTGTTAAATTCCTTCGCCTTTGGCTCGGGCCTTTAACGATAGAGCGGGCCTTTAAGGCTACAGTATATGTGGTAGAATTGCACCGCAGCAGCTCCTCCTCTGGGAAATTACTACGGCCATTTACAGAATCTTTTTTTTTTTTTTTTTTGAAAATTTTATTGAACAATAAATCAATTACAAGAATGGGCCTACAACCACCGGGGCCGGCCGCTAGGTTCAAGAAGGATCATACAGAGGTTAAGGCAGTAGTCGACTCCCGGGGTCCAGCCCCGTACATGACTCCGGAAAGTCCTAGGGAAGCAGGATACATAGGTTTAACATAAATAACAAATAAAAACAAAAGGCGAGGCGTAAAGGCAAAAAAAAAAAAAAAGGTGGGTAAGGCTACATCCGGGGGACTCTACTTCTGATCTTCAAATAGCTACTGAAAGGCAGGAGTAATAATAGGTCGGGGGGGGGGGGCACGGGAGAGGAACGTCTATATTCGATTATCCCAAAAGTCGCAGGGAACCATCAAGGGTCAGGGGGACAAGGCAATGTCGTTGTCCACCAGGGGGGGAACACAGATACCCCCACGATACGCATTCCATTGCCCCCAGATTCTACCCCACGCCCCCGGCTTGCCACGAGCAACATACACAGTCTTCTCCCTGAACATGCACCAGTCCATGTTCTCCTTCCATACGGACACGGTGGGAGGCCGCTGGGAACCCCAAAGCTGCGCTATATCTCTCTTGGCAATCATGTTCCCCAGGGCCGCCCACCGAGTCTGAGCCGCGTTATAATCATTGGGCTCCCACACATTCAGGACACAGCGACGCACCTCCGGCAGCAGCACAACCCCGGTGACTTGCCCCATGACCACATGAATCCGACGCCAGTATTCCGCCACCTCGCGACACTCCCAAAGGATATGGAGAAAGGTGGCTCTGAGTCCACATCCCCGCTTACAGAGCCCGTCTTCAGAGAATCCCATCGAGACCAAACGGGGACCCGTAACATACACCCGGTGGAGAATCTTAAGTTGGACCAGACGGAGACGGGCCGGAATGGCCACTTCCTTGGGGGACGACAGTGCGGACTGCCAGTCCTCGTCGTCCAGTTCCACCCCATCCCCCGTCCACGCCTCCCGGAGGCGCACCAAGAGGTCAGCCCGATTATTGATAAGTTTTTTATAAATTAATGAAATAGTACTGTCGGGGACATGACCATCGAGTATGCGGTCCTCGAGGGGCGAAGAAGCCGGGATATTGGTCCCCTCCTCAAAAACAGAGAGCAGGGCATGCCGAATCTGGGCGTAGCGGAAGAACTCCCTTTCCGTAAGTTCGTATTCGCTCTGGAGCGCCGCGAATGTTTTAACAGCACCCTTAATCCATAGGTCTCCCACTCTACTAATACCAATCGTGTCCCAACGTTCAAACCCCTTCGTTGTCCAGAGGCTTCCCAGGCGATCGGAGGCAAACAGAGGAGTAGCACATGTTAATCGCTCACTCCAGCCCAAGGCAACATTGGCCGCCTTCCAGATCCGTACCGCAATCTTAGTAGGGCCCGTAAGGGTCCGTCCCGCCGAGCTGGAGTAAAGTGCCCTGTTATAGTTCCCGCCGGGAAGCAGGAATTTATCCATTTCATACGCCGGATTCAAGCCAGGCGCATACGTGGCATGGTTTATGGCCGACAGCTGTGAGGCCCAATAATACCTGCGAATGTCGGGAAGCGCGATGCCCCCGTCGTACCAGGGGAGAGTAAGCTTTGCCAGAGCGATACGCGCCCGTCCATCCCACACCAGTCTCCTCTGCAGGCTCTCCACCTCCCGAAAGTAGGACACCGGAATAACATCGAAGGAGTTCTGGAGTGCATAGAGAAATCTGGGAAGGGACATCATTTTGAACAGCGCTGCCCGACCCAGCGGGGACAAGCATTTACAGAATCTTAATTCATTATTTGGGCTTAGATAGGCGACATCCTTCATGCAAAGATACGTGAACAAACATGGCAATGGTTAGTAAATGAGACCCTGAGAGCTGGATTGGGAGCGCAAAGGACCCAAAGCAGTGTTGCCATTTGAACTTGCATGCTATGTGGAATGTGGCTCACTAGGCATTCTGCTTTATAATGGAATGTGAGGAGAGAGGCAGAAAGCATTAGGGAGAGGAGCTGTCAAGACCTGGTGATCTTCTGGGTGATGATGGTTGATACAAGTAAATAATACTGTAAGGACTTCACATTACTTGTGTGCTTTTTAGTGCAGAGAACACACTATGTGGCAACAAGTGACCTGCGCTAGGTTCAGGATTTATCAATACTATCCCAGGGACGTATATCCTTAACTCGATTACCAGGAACTGGAAAGGCAGAGCCGCTGGCCCGCGCTGAAGGTAGTGTGAAGAAAAGCCAAAATACTGGCTCCCTGTGAGCGTTCCATCATGACTGAATACTCGGAACGAAATAGAAATACATGGTGAGATTGCTGCCCTTACTCGTTAATACAAACGGTTTGAATGAGCAACGGTTGATTGGAAGGCAGCTCTGGCTCTTACGACATCTTGGATTGAAATCCACTAGCGCGAGCAACTTTGATTGCACCAGCGCAAGCAACCTACTGCCTCATGAGACTGTCAAAATGTCCAATGGCAACACCACGCCGCACTGTGATCCCATACATGCACGGTAACTCCAGCATGCTGACATTTTTGTTTACATAAAAATAAAAAGGGATCACATTGCTCAAGCAGACACGTCCTTTCTAACTCCTTCTCTTCCATGACATGACAATCATTCTGCTACCACTTGATGGAGCGGGCGTTCTTGAATCTTAATCTGTGGGCAGCGGCAGCTCGCAGAGGTAATGCTGTGGGACGGTGAGGCGGGCAGTGGAGGGGATGGGTGGGGAGGTAGTGGACTCCGACATACAACGGCAAAGGTGAACATAAATACATAAATAAATACCTGCCGCCGTATGTCAGACTCCACTACCCCCCCACCCAGCCACTGTCCCGCCTCACCACCCCACAGCATTACCTCTACGAACCGCCACTGTCTGTGCGTATATTCGTCATACAAACCCCGCCACTGGGGGTATGGTCTTTTGTTACCTGTCAAAAAGAGGAACTTAGGAGCTAGCATTTAAATACATTTCCATAAACAGTGAACCCATTAGGCACCAAAGGAAACAAGGAGAATTTAAATAAATTAAAAAAGGATTTATTAGCACATTTGATTAAAGCAATGACATTAATGGATTAACAATTCTAATCCAAGCATCATTAGTTACATGTTTAAGTGGTCCAAGATTCCATATTTCAGAATAAGGAAAAATAGAACTTTACATAAAATCTTCAGCATATCCAGAAAGTGTATTCCATAAAGGAGATCCCTAATCTAAATTAGCTGGTATGGTTTGGGAAAAAGGGCATTCAGTTAGCCAAATAAGGAAAGATGTCAGCTTTAGAAACACAAAAAAGGTCTCTGAACAAAAGAATAGGAAGGCATGAAGCATTTGCACCCGGCTGTGGAGATCAGCAGAGTTGAGAAGGGTCTTCTCATCTCGAAGTCAGCAACACTTCAGCTTGTTCCCACTCTAAGGGGCCAATCAGTTTTCACCAGACTCCGGGAGCAGGTATACTTTCCACTTGCTCATATCTAAACAATGATCCATGCATGGCTATGTCCTTGAATTGTTACACTGCACAGACTGTCAGCTACAGTCAGCTCCTCCACGAGTTGCCCTCTCATCCTGGCATCTTCACCTCCTTCCGATGAGAACCTCACTATCAGTTGTCTAATACAGAACAATGAACTATTCTTTAGCTAACAGAAGTCACCCGGAAAAATGCAGCATCTGCAATGGAAAAACGTATAACACACAAACAAACAAGTGTGGAATTGCAGGCCTTTGATGAGTAAAAATTGACATTTAAGATGGCAATAGAAAAACTATAATTACCCAACAGTTCAGTTCCCAGGCAGATCAACCAGTCATGCATTATAGGTTTGCCAGCTCCATTCAGGTAAATATGATACCAATTGTTAAACAGAGCATTCTTCCCATTGAGGATACAACCGTGAGAAACGTTTGCAAATATCAGAACAAGAACATAACATCTAATTTCCCCTGCCATCTGAAGATGACCTCTGCAAAATGCCTTTAATTTGTAGTTGCTGAAGCTTAAGCGTACATTTGGCCTGTAGTAATCCATTCATATAATTTTGGCAAGATGGAGTTGGGTTAGTTTTTCACAATTTAGACCCAGTAGCTCACACAGGAACACAATCATCTTTATCCCAAATGCACTGTTCATAACTGTACACATGACATCACTGATGACATCACAAATTCCTTAATTAGTAATATGATATTACATCCTAAATGACATCATAGATATTGTTGGTTTGCAGTTTACAAACATCATGACCTGCAGCTATGTCCTGTGCGTTGTACACGTCAAGCACAGCTTAGCACCTTACACTGTATGAGGTGTGCACATGACATGGCAACCGCAGCTATCATGTGACAATGACCTGAGCATTCTACTCAAACCATAGTAAAGACTACTCAACTAGTGTTTGTATCAACACACAACAACACGGCACAAAGTTACACGTTAAGGGCTACAGGGACTCATTTAGGCCCACTGAATAAAGTACCTTAAATCTTGGTTGCAGAGCATTGCGTGGATCCACGTCAAAGATGTGCCGCACAGCCGGAGCGATGCATAGGTCCCGAGATTCGGCGTTGCAAGGTCCTGTTGCGTTATTTTTGAGGATACAGTCGACGGGGCTTGTGATGTGAAATCTAGTGTCGGGGATGCAGCTGCAGCTGGTAATGCATCCGTTCTGAGGAGTTGTGAGGCTTAGATGTCGAGTCCATTGTCATTATCGAGGCTGCTGTCGTCCAGAGATGCAATCCCTGGGCTGTGGATGCACCGGACTGTTGGGGCGATGCGCGGTTCCGAGGAATGCAGAGACAATGTGAGGCTTTGCAACAGGTCCAATTCACACAGCAGTGGCGATGTATCAGTTCAGCCTGGAGATGCGCCGCTCAGCAGAGATGCATCAGCTCCGCTGCTAAGCACCTTATGCCCACTTCAAAGGGTCCTGTACCAGGGGGCACCACTTGGCAGGGTAGACTCACAGATGGCAGAGTCTGGGGGCACGTTCAAGGTTCTTGGAAGCCTGATATGTTCTTGAGGCTTCAGATTAGCAAACTGGCTCTTGTAGACACTCTGGGTTCTGCGTTCAAGACATGCAGGTCCAGTCCTTTTCACCCAGGCAAGAGGGCAGCAGACAGCATGGCAGCACAGCAGGGCAGCAGTTCCTTCAGAACAGCAGTCCAGCAGAGTGACAGTACTTCAGCAGCACAAGCAGCACAACAGTCCTTCACCCTGGCAGAGTATCCACAGGTCCAGAGGTGTACTCAAGTGGTGGTGTCTGAGGTACTTCTTTTATGCACAATTGTGCCCTTGAAGTGGGGAGAAGCTTCTAGGGGCATGCCTTTGAAGTGCACATATGCTCTGCCTTCCCTGCCCTAGCCCCAGACTAACTACAGGGGGCATGCAGCCTTTTGTGTGGCGACAGGGAACAACCTATTCAGGTGTGAGGCTGGGCCCAGCTCTTCCCTCTCATCCTGCCAATGATGGCCCACTCAGTCACACCTACAGTCCCATTCTATGTGGCCTTCAAGGAGGAATACACAAAGCTCCATCTGCCAACTACACTCAGTCATGTGACTAGAGACTGACTGCAGGAACCAAAAGGCTAAGGCAAGAAAGCACCAACTTTCTAAAAGTGGCATTTTCAGAAATGCAATTTAAAATCCACGCTCACCTCAAGTTAATATTTTAACTTGTGGTTTTTAAGACACCAAATTTTAAAGGGGTTTCTCTTCCCATTTGAAAATTATATTTACAAAATATAATAAGGTAAATTCAATGTTCTCCTAAGGGAGAGATTGGCATTACATTATTGAAAATACCTGGCTAGTAGGTCTATCCTATTTATTCTGACTTTTGTCGGTATGATTAAAATATGCAGTCCCCGACGTTAGTACCGAGTAGGTGAACCAACAGAGGAGAGAGCTTGAAGTGAGTGTGACTACAGTTTTCCCTCTCCCCCAGAGGAAACATGACAGAAAATAAAATCATACATACACAGAGACAATAATCTCCAAACAGGTGGTAAATGTATATATTCCCTTCAACTAGCATGCAATGATTATGCATCCATTGTAATACTACAGAAGTGATACCAGGGAGGTTAGTTCCCTAGGTCCTGATGAAAAGCCAATAGGGGCACAGCCTGAAACATGTTGACCGCTTAGAAAATTAGGTACATCACAAACTTTATTTCCTAATCTTCTCCCTTTTTTTCATCATACTGACTAGAGGTCAGAAGAAATAGGACACACCTACTAGCCAGGTATTTTTAAAAACACAGTCCAGCACAACAACCCTCCTCTCCTTTTTATAAACACCACTTCTTTTATCATATGTATATCCAACCAAAAGTGCTCCCGCATATTCTGTATGTCGCAGCACGCCACACTCTGCAGCGGAATGGGATGGACCCAATGATGAAGCATGCCACCAAGCGGTAACCCCGGTGGGTGAAGGGTTTCAAAGATTTTCTTTTTCTTCAAGCAGAGAGTTATTACCCTTGTTTCTCAAAACTGGGTTTACAATTTTCGACATAAATTCGGTTTGGAGGATACCCCAGTCACCCTCCTTATTTGATATCCAACTTTTTAAATACACTGTACCCTGTCCTTAAGGTTGTCTAGGGCCGACCTTAGACTCATTTAAGTGTCAAAAAAATGCCAAGGTGTTGCTTTGCGGCCACTTGGACATTCTAATTTAGCAACCTAGAGTCAATTTTTCCCTATTTTAAGTCCATTTGAGACTTTATTTAACTTGTTATAGCCTTACAGTAGAACATATGCAGAGCGGTTGTGGTAAACAGTGTATATTTTTGGACCAACTGTGATGTCATGATTTCACAGTGGGCTTAGGCCCAGGTACTAATAAGCAGTTTTTTGTGGCTCATTGAACTAATACTTCCACTCCAGGGATTGGATGTATGTCTGAACCCATGGGCACAGGTTTGAATCATAGCTGATCCACTAAGGGCTAGATGTACGACATATTTTTGCATACGCAAATGAGTTTGCGACCTGTTTGCGCATGCAAAAATACCTAAGGGCCATGTACGAACCTTAATTAGTGAGTCACAATTTATTTGCGACTCGCTAATTAGGATTTGCAACTCGCTATTAGGAAGGGGCATTTCAAGGGCGCCTCTTCCTAACAGCGGGTCTGAGCCCTATGTATGACTGTTTTGTGACTGCAATTGCGGTCGCAAAGCAGTTGCAATTTACCACCTACTTTAAGTAGGTGGTAAAGCAATCACAAATGGGAAGGGGCCCCTTTCCCTCTGGAAATGAATGAGAAAATATTTTTTAATGGCAGGCAGTGGTCCCAGGGACCACTGCCTGCCCTTAAAAAATGAAACTAAAACTTTTTTTTGCTGAGCCCAGCAGGCCACCTTCCCTGGGGGGCCAGCCATTCCCAATGGGGTCACAATTGCGAGTGGCTCATTAATATTAATGAGCCTAGCATTTTGCGACCCCATTGGGAATCACTAACAGTGTCTCTGACACTGTTGTACATTGGCTTTTGTGAGTGGCAAATTGCGACTCGCAATTTTTCGCAATTTGCGAGTCGCAAAAGCCAATGGTTGTACATCTGGCCCTTAGTCTTTCATCCTTCCAAAGTCATGAAAAAGAGTCCCATTGAGTTAGGTAACTCAACACTTTTACTACAACAATTTTCTGTTAATTTCTCAGTTTGATTTAACAATGATTCCAATTGGAGTGCATGCTCACAACATCTGCTAGAAAGCTTAAAGGTATAACACAGAAGTGAGACATGCATGCAGGACACATATTACACTCTTCTGTTTTATTCCTTTTTTAACTTTTTATATCGCTCTAAACTTACTCCTAATCTCACTGAGCTTCTAGGCTTACCTCTATTTAGGCTTACATACCTATTTACATACCTACATACATGACACTCACCCATTACCAACTTCCACTGGATATAGGATTATAACGTCTTGCCTAAAATTCTCAAATCTGGTGCCCCTCACACTTCCTTCTCCTCCCTGTTTTGATCCCACAGCTTCATACTATTTCCAGTGCACATGGTACTTGTTTTAAGGTGTGTTTAAGCTTGTCACATGTAATTGTCCATTGTTCTATCATACTGCACATGCTTTGGGTTCTGATCTGTGATCCAGAATACTGTCCAGTAAATATGTGATGCTGGGAGTATTCTTCCAACATGTCAGAGGAATAGGTATGAGAAAGCAAAAGACACTCAAATGATGGACGCAATGTGGAACAAATCAAACATTCACCCCCCCAGTCAAGATATCGGGGTTGAATCCATTGTGTTTTTTTGCTCACCATGCCACCCCAGTTTAGACCCAGCCATATGCAAATCAGTCTTGTCCCTACTCCTCATGAGAACAGTCCAGCCCGAACTGCCAAGCGAGGTCCTCCCTGGACCAGAAACAAGCCTCCTAGGATTGGTTTCGGGGTATCACCCCTTATCAGCCAGAGACATAGGTATGGCATTCTGTGAAGAATTGCCATGAGTTGCATGGCAGTCTTCCAGTAAAGTGATACACATAAATGTGGTGATGGACTGACCAGCCTAAATAGGTGAGCCATTTCAACAACATCTTCAGTCGCGTCTCCACTGTCCAATCCCAGACACTAAGGTAGAGCAAGTGGATTGCACGCCGTGGGGTTGCTAATTATTAGCAACCATGTAATAAGATGGGGCTCACAGAGGAGAACTCACTGGAATTTTATCGCTGAAATCAAATTGCCTCCCTCCTGTAAGTCAGGTCCTGTTTCTCTTTTGTGACATTTAGAAATAGATGTAGAGTGAAGTAAGAAGGCCTATTGAAAAGGATTATGAAGAAAACACAATAAGCCTATATAATATAGATTGGCTTGTGTGTGTGTTCGCTTTATTTTCATAGTTGGCTTAAAATGATTTCTACAAAGCCTGCCATTGAGATGGATTTTTCACCTCAGCACTTCTCAGAGAGGTTTAGTTATGTGAACACTAAAAGGTAAAACTGGTATAAGATGCAAAGACAAGACCATGATCACAAGTTCCACCCATAGTAGATCCTAAGAAATACGTTTGGATAAAGAAGATGAATTTGTTAAGGTGGGATATTTATTTGTATCATACAATTTTTTATTTTCAAATTTGCATATTACATCAAGTGAATCTATAAAGATTTTGACAGCTATAAATCTAACAACAACAAAAATATGCCAACATTGTTTTAGAACATGCTCCATTTGAATATCTATCTGAAACTGTTTGTAATTTAACAATGTATGACAGGATTCTGTACAAGCACTATAATAAAATGGGCACATGACTGATTTGATCTCATTTACATAGCTACTGTATCCTTTTAATTCATTGTGATGTTACTTATGTTGTGCTTATCTTTGATCCTAATAAACACTTTCAGAATCAAAAAAACAAACTGAATTTGTAGAGAAGAGTTGTTTTGTCACAAACGTATAAGCTGTAGTTGGAAGCTCTGATAATACATGAATGGCTTCAAAAATAAATAGCTATGTATTAGGTATGATGTTTTAAATATGTTTTTAATGATCTTTTTTATAACTTTTTCATAAATAAAATGAAATTAACACATTTGCTTCAACTGCTTGCTGTATCATTTCAAACATTCCTTGCAAAAACTGAATTTGTAATAACAAAAAGCTTAAAAATAGTATACATATTTGACCATTGATTCATTTTTTAACAAATGACATTATTGTATATTTTATATGTATGTTAATAAAGCATGACACTGATAACTAATGCAATTAAATATTTGACAATACATTTCAAGAATAAAGCTGATATAGTCATGAGAAAAACGTCTGAGTATGAACAAGGTGAGTTTATTACGCATGCATCACCAATTCCAATCAGGTGTAACCACTAACAAGGTTCTCTCAAGACAGCTGGCAGGTGGAATGTTCCAAACATGTAAAGAGGCAAGAGGAGGCAGGGTATAAGAAATGGAATGCAGTAGGAAAATGGTACCGTCCTGTGTTGGGAGCACAGGTGCGAATAACAACAGTAATGAATAAATGAAACCATGAGACTTTGCAGTATAAATGGCAGATTACAACACATCTTTCCCTTTCAAGGTGATGAAACAGCAAACAATATGTGTCACAGTATACATAATAGCATGGTTTAAGAAGTAAACTGAACAAAATAATAGTGTGAACAAGGAACAAGAAACCAAAGGGAAAAGAACCTAAGGAGAAATACACTTTATGAAAATAAACGCATTAAAGCAAATAGGGGATAGGGGATAGGGGAATATGCGATACTCAATCCAGAATAAATTCTTTGTGCCAAAAGGAGGTGCTCTCTCACTCCTTAGGGATTCTTACTTGGAAGGACATGGAGCACAATGGCTACCTGGTTGAACATCACTGATGTCTTGGGATAAACTATCAACAACACTCCTGTCTGTCACTCAGTTTCACCACATTGCAGCCCATTTGAACAATTTGGTAGGGACATGAGTATTTACTACTCCCTTCTTTGCGAGTCTTAGGTAATTTTATCTTAAATTACCACTTTTACACTGTTCAACTTATCCTATCTTTCCTTGTTCCACTCTTGATGTGACTGGATTCTTTACCGGATCATTTTTCTGTCTATTTTTACATAACTCTCCCTTCTGATCCAGGCAGGTGTGATGGATGTTTTCGATAGCCTTCCTTTAACCCCTTCCCCGCTCATGACGGAACCGCTCCGTCATGAGCCACGGTTGCCGTGTGCTCATGACGGAGCGGTTCCGTCATGCCACGACCGTTGGCGGCCGCTCCGCCTACGCGGCGCTGTTTCCCCGCCTGTGCGGGGGGACAACGCAACTGGGCGGAGTCATGACGGAACCGCTCCGTCATGAGCACAGCTCAACCGTGGCTCATGACGGAGTGGCTCCGTCATGAGCACAGCGCCACCGCGCTACCCCCCCGCACCCCCCAGCGCTGCGGCGGAATTCCCGCCGCAGCGAAGGGGTTAAGAGACAAAAAGGGGGACATGCTAGTAACAGCATTAGGTGTTGTGCGGTAGACCCATATAGTTTCTTGCAAAGCTTCCTTGGCTGGTGTTTTCATGACTTCTGCTCTCTGAAGATATTCTTTGACTAGCCTGTTGATTCTCTCTACCAACCCATTAGCAAGTGGGCAATGCAAGGCTGTCTGGTGAAGGCGAATAGCAGATTTCCTTAGGAAATCTTTCATGGGTTCAGAGGTGAACTGTACCCCATTGTCTGTGATGAGTATTTCGGGAGTACCTTCCTAAAAAAAAAACATAGTGTAGAAATTTGCTACATTTTGCAGTGTGCATTTATGAAAGAGTAATTGATGAGATGGTTGACTTGGAGGAATGTACTGTATTGCTTTGAAATCTTTTTGGAAAAGTTCTGGAATGTTACAAAATTGAATATGGCGGAATTCTGGTAAGAAAGCTGCATGTAGCATTCCATAGACCTAGTTGGATTATTAGTGAATAATAGCTGTTGATTCCACAAGTCGTAGAAGAGTGGTAGTGTTAGCTAAAGGGATGGGGATAAAGATCATGTTTTCAGTACTGGTTAAAGTAAAAATATGGAGTGAAAAGGAAAATATTTCATTATTGAGCTTGAATTGATGGCCTTTTTTGACATTTATTAAGGTGGAAAATTCACATATTCAGGACAGTAAGTAACCTATTGGTATAACAAGCTGTTACCTGGAACCAAAAAGACCCACAATGCAAAACTGGCATATGAATATGAAAAATCTGAATTAATGTACAGGCTGATTGTCAAGATTGCTTTTGGATAGAGTGGATGAGAAAACTGATAATGATACAGAGGTTTTTTTTCTTGCAGTCGGTTAGGATTACTAGGCAGAGTTTTTATTTATTTGAATAGTTTCTATGTGCTCTTCCTTAACATGTGACCAATTAGGCAATGTTTGGAAATCTTCTTATTTCTTTTTTAAAGTTTACTTTTGTAAAAAGTTGGAACCTAGCATAGAAGAAGCTGGGGCTTTTGCATTGTTTGCGCACTTGGCATAATTTGGCATAGGAATTTAGACAACACTCCTTTTAAAATAAATTTGCCAGAAGTCACTGGTGCGTTATCTGGATGTCTCAATAGTTGGAAAGCTATCTCTGGTGCAGGTCAGACATAATACACACTATAAAAGTTTTTTACATATCTTTTCATACAAGGATGGAAGATGAAGAGCATGTGGTGTAATGGCCAGAGCTGCTGAATTTGGAGCTGGGGACCCAGGTTCAAGCCTCGGTGTTGACTAAGCATCCTGTGATTCTGGGAAAATCACGTAATCTCCTCGTGCCTACCAAAAATGAGTGTGTCCTTGTGTAACATAACTGGTGCCCATCTATAGTGCTCCAATACCTTCTGGTCGAGTTTGCTCTATACAAAAAAACTGGAAAAAATATCAAATAAAATGATGTCAGTGTTTGGTGCATGCAAAAGAGCTGTGGGTGATTGCATACTGCTAAGTACCTTTTTTTGCTATTTTTTTTTAAAGAACAAATCCTTTCTCAGTCGGCCAACAGTGTAGTTCAAAGGCAGATGTTAGTCTTAAATGCGACTACATCAAGTGTCATTATATGTACAGCGGTCTACTGTGACAACTCTTTTGGTGTCAGTTAGACACGGTTTGCTCTATATGTATTGTGTATTCTATGACAAATATTTTTGACTACTTTGCACCCAGGGTTTTACACAGAGCACTCAGTTTCACTATCAGCACATGCACGAGTCACTACAATTGAGAAATTATTGGACTGGTACCCTTCAGAAATGCTTGTAGAAGCAATAGCTGTTTACCCAATTTATCAAAAGTTATGCTGTAAAATGCAACATTTAAACTAAAAGTTTTCCCAGATTTCCTTTGGTCAAGAATACCACCAATCCTGGCAATATATTGATAGGCTCCATTCCTACGCTCACTTAGTCAATACAGTGTGGGGTTGGTTTGAAAGATTTTGCCAGGTCTGAATTAGGTCCTTTCTGCTCTCAGTCTGGGTCTCTGAGGTTCTCACTAAGTAACTACTGCCATGTTTGTTCTAGTATCTTTGCATGGAGATGACATCACCATCTTAGCTTAAGTAACAAATTATTTTTCTGTGATTGGCCTTAGTAACTTCCAGGAGGATGTGCTTCAGTGTAATTCTACCACAGACACAAAAGGTCTGATTCACAAAGGGTCTTTGGCCTCGTGGCCGCGGCCCCACAGTCGTGGGGGATTCTCCACACTTGGGCCAGAATCTCCACAGTGAGAATTCTCATTGTGGAGATTCAGGCCAGAGTGCAGAGATTCCCCACGACTGCGAGGTCTCGGCATGAGTGCAGGGGCCCTTTGTGAATCAGGCCTACAGTGTTTGTTGCACACACCACTATGCTTGTAGATACACTTTAGTTCTGCCACTGAATGCAGTAGATTGTCTTGGTCAGTTTTAGAATGTCTTGTTGGTCTGACGGGAAATCTCACACTGTCAGATATAGGCCCGCTTGATTAGGCCTGTGTGTGGGGTTTCATGTATGTCCTGTGGGCCATGATAAAACCAGAAAATCACCCCACATCCTGACCCTGTCAATGTGGCCCATCTGGCACCGTAGAATGCCAGAATTCCCGACAGGCAAAACCAATACCGGTGTTGGTATGTGTAAAAAAGTGGATTATTATTTATACTGGGCAGTAGCCCACATCAAGGAATGTTAACATTAACTTTTCATGAAGAATCCCAAAACCAGCAATTCACCGGAGTTCAACCACCCAGTATCCATGGCACAGAGTTGACAGGCTTATATGACTGCAATGTGTAAAGTAATAAAGTCAAAGCACAAAACAGTAAAAATCTAAAATGGATTACAAAAATTGTAAATGACACCAAAACAAATAAGAAATAATCCTTTAGTTGACTGAGATCCCGCGAAAGAGCACAGGTCATATACACCACTGGGGTTTGTGCTGGTCAAAGATTTTACCTTCTGACTTAGTCCATTTCATGGAGTACACAAGCAGTGCACTGCTGAAGGTGTACCCGAGGAAGTTGTAGCGAAATCGGACACATGTGCCGCTAGGTGCAGCTGAGAGCTCAGGTGTTCTTGGAAGTTCAAACAATTATAAGGCCCAGCTTTTCAAGGTTTCTACAGCAGTAAATCCTGGTCACTTATAGGACCCCCAGGACTTCAGGGACAGCACTTAGGGGCCAGGACTCATGCCTGTAGAAGCCAGCAGCAAGGTCTAGTCAAGGTCCAGTTGGTACTGGTCAACTGGTCCCTTTAGGAAAAAGGCGTTTTGCAGCTTGTTGTTTCCCTATAGCCACACAGGAAGTCCTTTAACTGACCCCTGAAGTCCACGTTTTGGTCATAGGTACAAGAGGGAGCAGGCCCAGTCCATTAGGGTTCCTCTCTGGTCATATACAGTAGGTCCAGTTCCCTTCTGATCCTCCACAGCTCCAGAAAGTGTTCTGCGGAGGGTTCCTTGGGGTGGCATGTTTATGATTTCCACCAGTCAGTGAGTGGTTTGACTCCTGGACACCCCATACCCAATTCCCCAAAAAGTTCAAGGAAGCAACCCTACACACGTTTGAAGCATATGCTGCAAACTATCCCCACTGCACCATTCTAAAGGAAATCAAACAGACAAGGCCTTCTGCGTTTGGAGGGAGCTTGGCTGCCAGTCCAAGGTGTTTTTAGGGAAATGAGCAGCTCCCTCCTTCTGTTGCGCAACTGGCTACCTTGGGACTAAAGAACAAAAATGGCCCTTTCCTTAGGTCTCCCCTTATTATAAGCTATGAGTGTTCAGGCTTTGCCTTTGTACCTTCCACATTAAAGAAGCTCCTGGAGCCTTCCCCTCTGCCTTTCTTGAGTTGCTAGGTTTAATACTCTCCACCCACTGTCCATCCTCTCACCAGGCAGAAACGAATGTGTTCTGCTGTGGAAGCAGTTTTCACACATAATTAAGGTAAGGCACAGGTTGGGCAAGTACGGGCAGGTAAATTACCGTCTGAAACTTTAGTAAGAGAAAATCTTACTTTTTAAACGCTTCTTTCCTTAATATTTACTAAAAGTACAATTTCACTAATGAATTGAATGGTTAACAAATATGCAAAATAGTATTTGAATGAGTATTGTTCCTGTTAAACGTTACAGATTTTTGTGGCTTCAGCTACATCCCTGCCAGTAAAAATAGATTCTGAGGGTTAATCACTGAAGGAAAATGCCAATTTTAATTTAAGGTTGCACAATTTACTTTTAAAAACCAGAGACCCTACCTTGTGGGCAACAATGTGTATTTTGGGGGTGACCTATTAATATTTAAAGGTGAGTGACATCAATTTCTTTAAAGCAGGGCTTCCGAAACTGTGATTGACAGGTCTTAAATCTTGTTTTTAGGCTGCTGCATTCACACTACACCGTAGATCTGAAGCCATGTTGTACAGGCCAGCACTGATGATGGCAGCATAGGTGCTGCAGTTCACAGGTGGCATTTAAATTTCAGGTCATGGATGCATTTTCTACACCATATACTAGGGGCTTTCAGGCATGTTAGATAAGCAAATCAGGGGTAGTCTAATGAAATCATATTTAAAGTGGGAGCACAAACATTTTACTCCTATTTAGCAGGGTGAAGCACAGAGAGTGCTGATGCTGGCAAAAAATAGGACCCTTAAAAAGGTAAAGCATAGAAAAGGTTGATTGTCTACAGTATGCCAACATTCAATAGTTACATTAACCTTTAGTATCTTTTCTGCTATTCTTCTCCAAAAACAAGTCCCTTCTAACTCATCCAACAGTGTAGTTCAAAGGCAGGTGTTAGTCTTAAATGCGACTACATCAAGGTGTCGATTCCGATCCGGGAAAAAAAAAAAACGTACGACTCGCATCCGTACTTTTTTACGTACGAGTCGCACAAGTACCGTACAAACTGGCAAGTATGAATGGGACGTGAAAAATAACTACGAATATTGTTGGGAAAAGTTTACGAGCGTGCGTCGGAAAGTGACCACGTCCGAATATCGACTGGAAAAGTGTACGAAAGTGATCCGGACAGTTCCACGTACAAATCGTAAAACACGAGTCCGAGCGCGCAAGTACGATCCCGACCGCCCGTCCGAAAACCCAATTGCACGGAAAAAGGCCCGTACAGAGCCAACGCTGAAGCACACAAGTACACGGGTAAATTCATGCCCGTGTACGAGCCGCACAGCCCCCCCAATACGTCTGCACCGTACACCACCCTGTCCGCACTGTACCCCCAGCCCCCCCACCGCATTAACTTGCCGTACACCAACCCCGAACCCAGCACCCTCACACACCATTGCGAATGTACGGCGCCCACCAACGCGAAAATCACACATACAGAACCAGGACAGTGGAAAACAGCACAAGGAGGTCCTAAGCGTCTCGCACAAACACACAAAACACGTTCACACTAAAAAACACAACTCAATGACTGACCTGCCACATCCAAACTGGCCAACAGAGGCCCCAAACACAACCACCTCTTATAACACACCCACCAAAATTCAAACACAGCCACACCCAACAATGGACCAATAAAAAGGGCCCACACACACAAACCATGAGCCTTTGCAACAGACCTACTGCGGACAGAGCTCACACACAAACCAACCCACAGAACTCATAGCTTTGCCACCCCGCCACTCACACACCTTCACACAACCTCCCCCACAAACATCCCCCTCTTCACAGTCACACACACACACATTCACACCCACACACCCACAACCGCCCACACCCCACACCATGCCCACAGACAAGAATCCAAAGTTCACTACGGCGAAGCTGGAGCTCCTCGTCGACTAAGTCATCAGAGTCGAGCCACAGCTGTTTGGAACAATGGTCAGACAGACCAGCATATCTGAAAAATCTGACATGTGGCAGAGGATCGTCGACAAGGTGAATGCTGTTGCGCCCGTTCGAAGGACCAGGCATGAATGCCAAGCCAGGTGGTACGATCTGCGCAGGGCGGTCAAGAGAAAGATGAATGAAGAACATGCCCAGGCCAACATCACTGGAGGTGGGCCGCCCCGCAGACGTGTACAGTACCATCCCTGGGAGGAGAAGGTGATGTCCATGCTACCGCCGTTGGGAGTACACGGAGTGGACGGAGTCGCAGAGCCTGGTGAGTACACAAACAACTCATGTAACTTGGGGGAATGGCACCCACACCCCAACCACCAGAGGCGCAACTATAGCAAAATTTCGGGGGAGGCTAAGAAAATTGCCGTGGGGGGATGCATCCTGTAAGCCATAGGCAGAGTGGAGCTGCAGGGGCTGTCAAAGGGGTGAAACAACCGCGAGGCCTAATAAACACGCAAATGGCCCCTGAAAGACCTGTGAAGTGTTCGGGTGCGGCTGTGAGTGCACCGGGAAGCTGTCTCATCCCGAGCTGCCACACACGATGGGGGTGGGGCTGAAGCCCTGTGAGTCCAATGGGTGTTGTGCGCCTGCCAACCACAACAAATGCACGCACCCACCCCCAAGCACTCACCGCACACAACCACACTCAATAACCATGGCCATGCCACGAACGTCAACATTCACCCTTCACAAATCAAGGCAAGGCCATGTCCAAGGCCACAACAACCACAAACACAAGACAGGATGTCCTGGAGGTTGGGAGGGTGGGCCCCACACAACACATCGTGAAAATGAGACGCAGACACCAATGTCCCTGCCCATATGGCATAGGGACATACCCATGCACAATGTACAGGGACTGGCAAACTACTAACAAGGTCGCTGACACTGGGCCCTGCTGTATGCAGCACAAGGCCCTCCTGGGACCACTGTACACTCAAACACCAAATCCACAAGCACAGGCATCCAGCACAGGAACCCACACACACAGTCATGCCAGTACACACCATGAGGGGACACACACATCACCTGGGAGACCCAATGACGACTCACACAGCACACCACAGCACGCCACGTCACCCCCCCCCCACAAGCACACACCCCCGGGGCAGGCAACTGATACACCCACTCCCACAATGGACATGTGCCACAACTTGACCAAGCCGGAGCCAAGTAAGCATCAGAGCCAGGCGGGCAACTACAGCCAACTTCCGGGGGGGGCAGTAAAAGATTGGGGGGGGGGGCAAATCAACCAGCCCTAGGCAGAGTGGCTGTAAGAATGGGTGAAAACACAACAAAAGCTGAGTGTACGAGTAAATGGCCTACCAAACACCTGTGAAGTCCTCGGGTCCGGATGCAATTAGACGGACGCCAGCCCGCGAGGCTGCCTCAGCCGGGCTGACACACATGACGAGGGGGGGGCACAAACCCGGTTAGCCCAATGGGTGTTGCGCGCCTGATCAGAGCCAACTATCTACAGGCCACACACTCAGGAGAACATCCCAATCTGACCCCCGCAACATACCCATCCCCAAGTGGACACTGAGAGGAATGCCAGGGACATCCAAATACCTGGGGGAACTGTGTCAACTTGAATATTTATGAAACATGGATGTGGCATGAAACAGCATTAACATTGTCCCTCTCTCACACACAGGGCGACGTCGACGATCTCCCCCCAACACTGGGGGGGAAGATTCACAGTCCCAGGCACCGCGTGACGACGATCCCACCGGCAGCGACGACTCTCACCACTCCGTGGATGACCCCGACCAACCTGGCCCCTCTGGTGTACAAGCTCCTGCAGCACCTGCGTCAGGTACTTCTGTGCCAACCACCACCCCCATTCCCGCCACATCCCAGGACACACCCAGGATCCCTGCTCGCACTGAACAACACAGCCAGTCTGACCGGGAGGGACAACGTTCCGCGGGCACCCAGGAGGAGGCAGACAACCCTGCCGATGCCATCCCTCAGGGGTCCGGTAGACCAGATGTGCCCACAACGGCAGGCCAGGCACGTGTGGGCAGGGGTGGTGGGAGTGGAGGCAGGGGGAGGCGCGAACCTGACCAGCCAGCTAAGGAGCCCGGTATGGCCCACCTACGCAACATCCTGGACTCATACCGGCGTGACACCAGAGACATCGACCAGGTCGTGGTCATACTTTCCGGGATGCAGGGGACCCTCGATGAGATCAAGAACCTGCAGGTCGAGCATCATGCCAGTCACCAACAACTACTAGGACGAATAGAGGCAAGACAGGCTGAGCTCCTGGCGGTGCACAGGGACGTGAGCCAATCACTCCATCAGATCGCCCAAAGTCTGGCAAACCCTCCCTGTGCCACCAGGCGTAGACCAGCACCAGACACAGGGAGGGAGGAGGAGGAGGATTCATCTGACGGAGCGTCCCTAGCATCGTCAAGGCCTGCATCTGAGGGTCCCCGTAGGAAAGTGGGTCGTCCACGTAAGAGACCGTGAGAGTCAGCGGACCATCCCCATCTCCCAGGTCACCTGGCCTGGCACCTGGCCCTCGGGCGCAACAGCAACACCTCACCCAATGATATTCTCTGCCACATGGACTTGCTGGTCCCAGTCTGACCAATGATGACCAACACTGTGGTCAGGACTCTGATGACTTCCAATGCCAAGGCTGCCATCGCCCCCAGTGAACTTTGGATTCTATTCCCCCGGCAGTGCACCTTAGCACATCTACCAAAAGACACACCCCACCTAAAATAAAGTCACATTGTTCTGCACATGAGATGTTGCTGTCATTTTGCATTATTCTACGACATATGTGTGTGGAAATGTCTAACTATGCGTGAGTGTTGACCCAACTCCAGCCATCCATCCCCTGGGAACAGTCTGGTACAGGACACACATGGGTCACAAGTATCAGTCACTGTAGGCATGGAGCACAACACTCACCTGTGATGGTCTCTGGCTGCTGAGGGGGGGCTTGCTAAACTGTGCGGACAGACCGATTTGGGAGATCATCATCAAGGCGTAGAGGTCATGGCCCATGTGGAGGTACCCGGGGAGGGAGTCCCAGGAATTTGTGGCCAGGTGGGAGAAATATGTCCTGTATGCTGGAGTACGGTGGATGAGAAGAACGGGGGACAGGGAAAGGTCAGATGCACGGAGATGGACCAACGGGATGTAGGATGTCAGACGTACAAGGTTGGTGTGGGGTCGGGTTTGTGGACTGCCTCCTGAGTGTGGGTGGGGTGTGCGGAGGACATCCTGCAGCAGACAGTGATCCATTGCAGCCAGCTATGGTGGACGGTGAGGTGGCTGGGGCGCAGGGCATAGAAGCTGAGGTGTGCAGATGCCCCCTGGAAGTGGACCAGTGTCCTTGGAGTGTGGATGTACTTGCTCTGTAGAGGGCAGGGCAGTATATGAGATGGATGTCGTCATGGACCTGGGGGATGGCCTGTCGTAACTTGGAGTGGATCCATCTGTGGATCATGTGCATGATGCAGAGTGCGTTGCAGCATGGGGAACAGATGCTGTGGACTAGCATGGCAAATGTGAGCGAGCAAAACATGATGCACAACATCCTGTGAGTGTGGCCACTGTGTGCCTGTGCAGGGCCTGCAGCAGCAGGCGCCATCCCCCTGCCAAATGGCCCATCTTGCACACAAACACTAGGATGTCAGAAGGGCAACTACAACAGGCGCGTGTGTTAAGTGAGGAGTGTCCAGTGTCACATGGCACACCCAGAGACAATGCATGCCCAATCCCCAAAGAACCATTACACAGGATCAGGAAACTGAAGGTCGACCTGCGCACTGGAGACACACCCTCAGCAACTGGTGATGGCCCATTGTGTGTTTGACCTCGCTAAAAACAAAAAATGTAAAAAAAATACCATGTACTACATGCCCAATAGGGAGCCAAATCCATGAGCAACTGCATGCATGTCGCTAAACTACACAAGGACTCCTATGCATTATCTACAGCAAGTATGCCAGAGATGCCGCATGCCAAGTGGCAAGAGACCTGCATTGACAGAGACGAGGCACCTTGGAGTATGACGAACACCTTTATTAATCAGCCTCACACTAATGGAGTTGCATCCATTGGAACAGAATCACAGGTCATTCGGCTGAACATGTGTGACCCACACTGGACACCCCCTGCAACACACAGATGCGGTAAATCCTACTGAGCTGGCACACAAGTGAAGGGGTTGAACTCACACCCCTTGCTGCACACGGCGAGTCTACAATTCCACATTGAGCCTCATATGGGGATGTCCCACACCATGGCCAGCATGACCATCCCGTATGTTCCTGAGGGACGTTAGACACACATTGATTCCTTCCTCAGAATCCACAATCCATGACAGATGACTGTCAGGAAGGTTGACTATCAATTAATGGGGGCCATGCAACACGTCACGTGGCCCATGGTGAGTCGACATGTATGCATGGTAACACAACATGCACAGGAGCAGTACCCACATATCACAAACTCGTACCACCCACAAAAGGCCTTGCTGCACTCCTTACCAAAAACAGACTTCTCACCATCTCTTTGCATGTAACTCTGATCCAGCACACGTTGGAAAAATCATGAGGAATAGCAGGAGTGCAATGATGACATGAGCAGACAACAGCCGCAGGAACCTGGGGAGGACAGACACACAACAAGTCAGCGAGGAGCTAGTAATCCGCACACATGTACATGCACCCTACAGGATTGATGTTGTCACAATGGGAATAATGATTTATGTGCACCTGCACAAATATGGGGAGTGACATTTGCACTTGTATGACACATCAGAACACACCTCCAAGTTACTTGGCACACAGTCAGCTCGACACACACATTGCAACACATGCCACACAAGGCACTAGGCGTGCCCACTCAGACACTGGAACTCACCATTATGAGAAGAAGTTGCGGATCAGCTGACTCCAGATGTCCTCATCCTCATCCTCACTTGCCCCGTGCCCAAGCCCTACATCCTCCACGGGTGGATGATCTTGCTCATCAGGATCCAGGATGAGTGGCACGGCCTTCTCCACTGCCATGTTGTGCAGCATGCAGCACACAAGGAAGATTTTGCAGACCTTCACCGGGGCATATGGGAGGGCGCCGCCGGTCCAAACGTCCTCTCGATCACGCGCCTCGTCTGCCCATGGGTGTCGGTGTTCTGCGGCTGTTCTGGGGTGGCGGAGAGGCGTCATCAGCCATGGCATGTTGGGATAGCCAGCGTCCCCTACATGGAAACATCATGGACAGAAGTGGGTCAGGAGAAGCAGTAAGACATGAAGAAACGGCTAAATACAGGACTAACAGATCATACCCACCAGCAAGACATGCACGTTCGTTGCGCAGCTGCAGCATCATTTCGGGCACCCTGCTACGCCTCATGATGTAGGCATCGTGTGCTGATCCTGGAAAACGTGAACAGACATGGGATATCATCATGTTGGCAAGACATACCACAAGGGCATTGATGGAGTGGTAATGCTTGCGGTTACGGAAGGCTACCTCCTGTGCATGTGGTGGCACCAAAGCCACATGTGTCCCATCAGTGGCCCCAATGACATGGGACATCCCTCCCAGGGCATAGAACTCACCCTTGACACCTGTCAACTGCTGACGAGTTGGAAAGGCAATGAATTCATCAAGGTGTACCAACATGGCCTCTAACACATCATGCAGGACACGGCTGAACATGGTCTGGGACATGCCACCTACATCAGCTATAGTCAATTGAAACGTACCGGTGGCAAAGAAATGTAGGGCTGCCATCACCTTCATCTTGGGTGTCAGTGCAGTAGGATACCTGTGTAGCGGTTGGAGGTGTGGCTCGAGCCTTGTGGTCAAGTCGTCAATCAATGGTTGGGTGAAGCGGTAGCGGCGTATACAGTCACGTTCCCTCATGGCAGCCAGGTCTGGCATTGGTCGGGGGAGAGGCGGTGCCCTGCAGAAATTTGGAAGGAATAACGAAGATTGAGTACAGCAATACACCACTGTCAATGAACTGAGCACATGTTCAACAGCTAATACACATATGCTACATACAGAGTCTGTACTGTGCAATGCATCCAGGACACGTATGCCAGCCAGGTAACACCCCTAACAACAGTCAGCTACACACGTGGGTGTGCAGGCTCAACATTACATGACATGGAACTAGCTGTGGGCCAGTGTAAGTGAAGAGGCTGACGCAAAACAGGAGTGACAGACATCCACATATGTGCATTAGAAGGATGTATTATCACACAGACTGGTTGTGGGACACTAGAGGCACAGGTCGCATGTCCTTGAAACAGGACAGTCCACACACCTTGGCAGGAAGGGGGACATGTCAGGTATGATGACACATACATTGAGACTATGCAGAATAGTCCTAATCTCGCAAGTGCATGTGCGATGCACACATGCACACGTTACGTCTGATTCCACATGTGGCCTGGTGTGCGTAATAGTGTGCCATGCCCATCGACACGCACACACCTGTTGGATGCAGGAAATGCAGATGCATGTCACGGAACTCATACAGCTGGCTCATGGGATCACATGACACTCACATGACATGGTCACAACGTGCAACGCCGGTAGTAACATTTGAGGTGTAATTAACCGTGTCCCTGGCATAGGTGGACAGTTGCGGGTGTAGGTAGCCGTGGCATGCCAGTGATGCAGTGCTCGACTGTCCCCAGTGAGTAGCACCTCTGTATCGATTTCGGATAAGTAAATTTATGTTGTGTCATGCTCCCCATTGTTTCCCAGTGGCATGGTGGGTAAACCAACTGTGTGGTGCAGGGCCTACTTATGTTGGTAGTTTTGTAGATGTCACCCATGTTGGCGTTAATGCTATGCGCTGTGTCCTATGTAGATTGGACTCATGTGTCATGTGTATACAGGTGTCTGGTCTTTTCCTGTCTCTTCACCTTGGCCACAGCATCATCGGGGGTAACAGAGGGAGACACTGGCACGGACGTGGGGGAGGTATCCAGCACCGGGGCCACCAGTGCTGGGGAGTCTGGCGCAGCATGTGGCACGGCGTCAGAGGGGAGTCAGGCGGAAGACTCGTCCAGTCCCAACACCGACTATGACGCTGACCGCGCCGGGGCTGAGCCCCCAGAGGGGGCGGGGGCTGCCACCAGTGCTGAAGGCAGCACTCCAACCCTCGGCGCACCCTCCATTCTCATCACCGCCCCCCCAGTTGCTCGGGTCCCTTGTGTCCGTGCTAGGCGACAACAGGTGCGTGAGTGACGGCAAGGAGGTGTATTCAAGGGTTGAAGGGTGCACTTCCACTCCGGATCATTCTGTGGTGTGTAGGCACATTCAAGTGCATGGTGCATGTTACATGCACGCTCATGATGTAGCTTGTATTCTGTAAGGGATTCGTGTGCCAGTCATGACCTCTTCTTGTGCGCTGCTTGCTAACGGTAATTATGTGCTATTCAATGCAGTTGCTTGCTGTGGGATGCTTCCGGCAAATCCTGACATCGTGACTGTATCACTACGAGTGCTTTTCTGTCATTACGACCTTTTCCCACCCCCGCATGGCCGGCTGGATGTATCCATCTGGCCTCCATTCCAACCTTGAAAGCGGAGTACAACAAGATGAGCAGTGTTAGGGCTCCATTGTCTCAAAAACAAGTCGTGTTGACTTCATCCCGAGAAACATTTGGCCTTCACGTAGATCACACGCGCACAGAGGTGCTTGCGCTTTTTAACACTGATCTCCCACTACATATTAGGGACTCGGATTCAGACTATCTTTCATGCCTCGTCAACAAGTGGGCTGGCTGTTTTTTTCAACATTGTGGGCTCCGGCCTCGTGACCTCCTTCCAAACTCTGTTTGGTGTGATCCCCGCATTTCATCATTCAATTTTGGCTACCGTCTTCGGAGGTGTCCCTTTGCTTCTCGCCCTCGTAGCTGGGGTGCCATAATAGATCTGCGTACTACGCTGTGGCTTCACAACTTGCGTTACAAGACAGCATGCACCGGCTGCTCCATCTTCGGAACATGATGCTTCAATTCTACGGCACTCTGCCGCTGGCGACCTTAAGCAGTGCCTATGGATTGTCCTTCCGGTTTCCCTTCTTTACCTGCGTGCAACCTGTCTTCCATTGCCTAGATTGTCCATTCGAATGGGCTCTGGATTTGTGCCTGTCTAACTCGGTGGCTCCTGAGCTGGATTTTGATCGACTGATGAGCCCCTTAGTGGCTCATGAGTTGGACTGTTCTGGCGTCAGTGTCATGGCCTGTGCTGCTGCACATGGAGTCCTGGGGAATTGGGACATCCGAACAGCAGCAAATAAGTTCTTAACCAGGAGTTATCTTGATGTCCCCATCTGTTGTCCACAAGTTGTGCTGGATGGCCCGATTGTTGAGGAACACGTGTGTTGTTTCCCCCTGCTTAACTGGATGGCAGACAATTTTTCGGAACGTGCAGATGATTTCCTCTTCGAAGCTGTTGCAACTTATAGTGCCTATGCCTTGATGGATTGACTTTAGCCCTGCTCATTTCATGGTGCATCCGTCGATGTGATATTTTTCTCCCCTTTTACATGGTTACTTGCCCTTCAACATCGTTCATAATTGACATTTCTTTTCTGACTTTTTCGCTTCCCTTCTATGGACTTCCAGTTCATGCCCTTGGTTCCGTTCTATCAAACTTGAACTCTGCGTTCTCGAATTTGCGCCCCTAATGGATGGATGACTTTTGCAGGAGATGGGACTAGATGATCCTGTGATGTGATACCACTGAGCTGATCTGTGCGGTGGGGGGGTCCCCCCTTCTAGCTTAGGGACCTGCTATTACTCCAATGATACTACTATTAGTTTACTGCCGACAGGAAGATTGCTGTTTCCACTGTCAGTTTCTTAAGTTTGCTCCTTTCAATGTCTCTGATCTTGCAACAATGCTGATGTTACTGGCCTTGACCATTTGTCTGCTTATGTTGGCCACAGTCCTGCATCTTAGGACGCGAGGTTCATTGAGTGTACTCATTAAACTTTACCTTGACTGTGTCTATTCTGTTGTAGACTGATCTGTGAAGCATGACGCACAGCTATGTCTGATTCACACCATTCATGGGGATGTTGTTAGTCGCTTGTTCTGGCTTGTCTATACATTGGGACTGCCGGGCCCAACCTCGGAAATCGAATGGGACAGTTAGCTTGTCGGATGTGGGGTTCTGGGTTCTGAGGGGAGTTTGTGGTACGCCAAACATATCTCCTTCGTGCCAGGCACCGCACCCCCTGTGGTGGGGTCGTCCGTCCCTGCAGCCATGACACCTACCCATGCCCCTCCTGTCCCTGCGGTGTCTGGTTCTTCCCCCCACATGATGCCCCCACTTCTGTGGATAATATGGTACAGTGTACTGTGCAGGCGAGCATGGGGAGACGCGTCCCTACGTGTCCCCCCCGGTGCTTCGCATCTGGTGTGGCCTATGGGCTTGTGGAATGGTGTACTGTGGCTACTTTCCTTCGTGATGCTGCATGTGGTTGTTATTTTCTCGTTTGCACACTATTTCTATTCTGCTGTTGCTGCTGGTGCTGCTGCTCCCTGGGTTGGGGTGGTGATGATGTGTTGGGTGTCTGGTAAATGTTGTTGTGTCCTGCTCAAGGGGTGGACCCTGGTATCTGCATGCCGTCACATGGTGTCTGCATATATTCGTGGGTCACGTTGGCTCTTACTGCATGGTGACATTGTCCCAAGGTGTGTTCCTTCCTCTGTGGCACCTGTAATCTTCCCTGCATGGTGTTTCCCAATTGTTGTGCTGAGCTGTGTCAACATTGCCTCGGTGTGTGACACGTCCCTTCGACTTTGGCCATGCATGCTCTGCAATGTCTCCACCTGCATCGTTTGTGGCATCCTTGCTGGTCACTGTACTTGTGTATGGCGTATGTTGACATGACTTCATGTGTACATTTTCCGTTTTCCGCACTTTGCATGTGTGTACTCCCTGCCTCACACACATGTGTTGCGTGTTCTGCAGAGTATTTGGGCACCTGCCTGAAATTTGTGGGCATTGTATCTGTGTGTACTCCACCCTTTCACTTCCATGGGGGCCAACTGCTTGTTGGCTGCCCCGGCACCTGTGCATTCCTCTCATTCGTGGACTGTGCGTGACAGTGTGTGTTCCCTTTGGCTCGCATTGTTTAGTGGTGTTTGACATGAGGGTGCAGTCTTGTGGCAAAATCTCAGTGTGTGTATTGTGCTGCCTCCGCCAGGGGTGGGTATGCATGTGTAATTTGTCCTCACACCCACATGTGGTGTGTCATGCAGTGGGGGTAGGCCGACCATCCTCCTGGGAGTGGGACACTGCTGTCAGTGATGTGTTGTTATGGCACTATCGTCATTGTCCTGAGTTTAGGATACGTACATTCACCCATGGAGCTGTGGTCATCTGATAATTATGTTGGCCCCCCCATGTCTCTGTCCACTGCTGGGGCTCCTCGGCACCCACCCCTCATATGTCTGGGCACTTTTGGGAGTGATAGGCACACACCCCTATGTATCTGTCCACTGTTGTGGTATGTGCCGTATCCACGCGCTGATGGCCTGGGTGGGGCCCGTGCCCCTAGGGCGCCCCAACTTTGGGGGTGCGGCCCGTACACATTCCTTTGGGACCTGGGTGCGGCCGTACCGGCGTGGTTCGTGTGACGTAGGGGTGGGCGTGATATGTGCCGTATCCACGCGCTGATGGCCTGGGTGGGGCCCGTGCCCCTAGGGCGCCCCAACTTTGGGGGTGCAGCCCATACACATGCCTTTGGGACGTGGGTGCGGCCGTACCGGCATGGTTCGTGTGACGTAGGGGTGGGCGTGGTATGTGCCGTATCCACGCGCTGATGGCCTGGGTGGGGCTCGTGCCCCTAGGGCACCCCAACTTTGGGGGTGCGGCCCGTACACATTCCTTTGGGACGTGGGTGCGGCCGTACCGGCATGGTTCGTGTGACGTAGGGGTGGGTGTGGTATGTGCCGTGCCACCATTGTGGTGGTGACGGGTACGTGTCCACGTCCACTTCCGTTGTGGCGGGACGTGGGATTGGTGGACACGCCCCCCAAAGTCACCAGTCCATGGTGGCAATTGCTGTGCATGCTGTTGTAGTTATTTGTGGGGTGTGGGTTATGATTCCTGGCCCTTGCACACACCCCCCCTGTTAGACCTGTCAGCCCTTTGGGTGGTCCCTCCTCATCATTATTTATTTTGTCCCACTTTTGCCTCAAACCCTGTTTGAATTTTTTCCTTTTTGGGAACCACCAGACTTTTTAGTGTTGCTGCAGATTCAGGGAGCCATCTTAGCTACCCCTGAAACTTCTGTCTGAGGGCCTGAAGCACAAAATGGTGGCCTCCTGTGACATCACCAGCATCCACTGGAACCTACCAGCACCTTCCAGAACCTTCCAGGAGATTCCAGAACTGTGTGACAGTTGGAAACCGTTTAGAATGTTGGGAGGATAAGAGAGGCAGTTGGCAGTTGGAGCTGGCAGTTGGCACCTGACTGGTGAAGAGAGAGGAGCACAACAGTGAAGGAGGAAGGAGTGAAGCAGCAGGGGTGGAAACTTGTGCCTGGAGTGGGGTCCATAAACCCACCCTTGATACTTGTCCCTACTGATGGATCCCAGCCTATAGCCCTGTGTGGGAAGAAGACAGAAGAAACTTATCCTAAGGACCTGGACAGCAGGAACAGGCCTTAGAACCAAGAAAACAGCAAGATTCTGACCTGAGAACTGGTTTCCCTGGAGTCCGGCGTCGAGTAGCCTGAAGACCTGGAGCCCGAGGTGGAGAAGCGGCGCTGACTGAAGTAGCAGACGTCGTACCCGGAGCCGCCTGAGGTCGTGAGAGGGCGCCGACGGAGGTCGTGAGGAATACCAGAGGTCGAGGAGGAAGTGAACCGAGGTCGAGCGAGCGGCGTCATCGGAGGAGTGAAGTCCGCCCTCCGGAGTCGTCGGAGACCGAGGTAGAGGAGCACCGGAGGTCGGGAGTGAGGATCGCACTCCGGAGTCGCCCGGAACCTGTGTGGAGGAGCACCGGAGGTCGGGGGTGAGGATCGCACCCCGGAGTCGCCGGAAGTCGACATCGAGGCCAGGCCGGCTGACGTCATCGGAGCCGAGAGCGCCATCGGACCGGAGCCGCCCGAAGTCGACATCGTGAAGAGACTGCCCGACGCCGTCGAATCGGAGGTCGAGATCGAACCGAGGCCACCGACATCGGACCGGAACCGCCTACCGGCGTCGTCAAAGAACTGACATTGTGCCGAGGCCGCCGAGACCGAACCGGAACCGCCTCACGGCGTCGACACGACTCCAGCGGCGTCGGAACATCAGAAAAAGGGCAGTAAGTGGAGTAGAGGGCGCCTAAGGCCCCGTGGAGACCTGAGAGACTACTCTAAGGGGCTAGGGAGGTGCTGAAACCCACCTGACTGTGCCTGGGGTGAACTGGGACTAACCTAGAGAGGTTGTGTGGAGAGAGAAAGCCAGGGCACTGGTATTCCCCCCTTTGATCTACCTCAGCTTAGGCCTCAGCCTTGTCCCAGCCAGGGAGTAGCCCCCCCTCAAGCCTTCCACAACCCTACAAGCTGTGCCTGGGCCAAATCAGCCCTTGAGAAGTGAAGTGTCATCTGATTATATGAGTGTTGCTGTATACTGTTAATTATTTATTGGGGATACTGTATTTATTGAGTTTTTACCTATTTATTGCTGCACTATATTTATAGGTCCACAGGACTTGATGGTGTACAATATTTATTGGTACAGTATTTATTGCCTCAAAGTATTTAATTGTCTGTATATATTGCACTTGTATTTATGCCCTGTTATTTATGATCACCCCTATTTATTTCATCAAACAGCCAGTATTTATTTGACCTGCACTAATTGAAACTTGTATATTGTGATTGACCTATTTATTTTTCCAATCAGCAACTAAGAGAAAAAGATAAAGAAGAATATTTTCATAATTTTTACGGTGTAGAGTCGTTTTTGGAACGGATGCACGCATGGTTATTGTATGGGTATATTGTATGCTTAGCACTGCGCCTGTTTTGTTTTTTCCAAATTTACTCTGGTGGTGGGAGGAGGTATTACTAAAGGTACCCCCCTGCATTGTTACTGCACAAAACCTGACCTCTAACCTGAGTGGGCAAGATGGAGTTTGTTCTTGAAGATTTAGAAACATACACTGTGGCCCAACTCAGGGAGTTTTGCCAGCGAGAGGGGGTGTACTGTCCCCCAGGAGCAAAGAAGGGTGCACTTCAAACCAGCTTAAGGGCTTGGGGGGAGGCACACAGGGAAGGCAAGGCTGAGGAGGAAGACAGGGATGGAGAGCCTGACCCCGAGGGGGCTGAGATGTACCAACCTGAGGTGGGGAACCTGTCAGCAGGGCCCAGGACACTTTCTAGGGGGGGCAGCCGTGCCTCTAGTGGGGGCTTATCCAGCGTGGAGTTAGCAGATCGGAGAGAGAAAAGACAGCTCACATTGGATTTAGCAAAGCTGGAGAAGGAGAAGGAGGAACAGAGGTTGGCTCATGAGACGGAGAAAGAGAGGATGGCTCATGAGATAAGACTGAAGGAGATAGAGCTTCAGATCCTCAGAATTGGGGCACCAACTGTTCCTAATGGTGGCAGCCAAATCCAAGAGTCCACCAGGGAATCCAAACCTTACCTGCCAAAGGACATTGTAGCAAGCTATGGGGCAGGTGATGACATCGCCAAATGGCTCGCAGCCTATGAGGTCTCATTGAGGGCCCATGGGGTTCCAGTGAAGTATTGGGGAGGGGGATTGTACAAATACATGCCTCCAGCTGGTAGGGATGCTTTATTGGCCCTCGAAGAGGAGGAGCAAACCCACTACCCCACCATGAAACTGGCGCTCATCAGGAAGTTTGGACTAACTCCGGAAAAGTACAGGCAGAAGTTCAGGGGTAGTCACAAACTGGGCACACAGAATTGGGTGGACTTCCTGGACTATGCAAAGAAGGCACTGGAAGGTTGGATTCAGGGCAGTGAAGTCAGGAACTACGAGGAGCTGTTTGACCTGGTATTGAAGGAACACCTACTCGAGAAATGTTTCCCTGAACTGCGGCAACACCTGGTGGATAGCAAGCTGACCAGCCCCCGGAAGCTTGCTGAGGAGGCGGACATTTGGGCTAGTACCCGGGTGTCCACAAGGGGGACTGGAGGGGATACTCAAAAGGCCGGACAGGGCGCCCCCCAGAAGAAAGAAGGAGGGGAAAAGAAAAAGGAGTTCTCCAAAGGCCCCCAAAATAACTTCCAAGGGAAGGGAACAGGATTCACCTCTAAGGCTAACCCACCCAGAAACCCTAATCCTGGCCAGAGTCAGCAGCCAAGGGTTGTCCATTGCTACGAGTGCGGTGGCGTTGGACACTATAAAGGAGATCCGAAGTGTCAGAAACGATCACCCCCTCCCACTGGAGGAAAGACCCCCGGAGTAGCTAGTGTAGTGCTCGGGGAGGAGATGCCCTTAACTAAGGGAAGGGAGTGGGCGGGTGTCACTTTAGTGTCCCTGGGGGAACGGGAGATGGTTCCTAAGATCCAGGTGCCCGCAAATACTGCAAAGTATGGGCAGTGGATCACCATCAATGGCCAAAGAGGGGAGGCTCTGAGAGACACAGGAGCCAGTATGACTATGGTACGTAGCCAACTGGTGTCTCCAGAGCAAGTCATTCCCGATGTACTCCACCCAGCCGCGATGGCTGACGGCAGAACCGGTCACTATCCCGTGGCTGAGGTTCCCTTTGAATGGGGGGGGGTTGCAGGTTCACTTCGAGTTGCCGTAAGCCCTGCCGTGCCAGTCGATTGTCTGCTGGGCAATGACATGGAGCACAACGCTTGGAAGGAGGTGGAATACCGGACTCACACCGAGATGCTGGGTACACCTGACTGGGCCTGTGTTAGCACAAGGTCCGTGACTACCCGAAGAGGGAGTTCATTCCGGCTGGAGCCTGGAACAAAGGCCCAGCCAGCTGCCAGTCAAGGGAAGAACCGAGGACAGGAGGAGCCTGCCTCGGCGTCTCCACCCCGTAGGACGGATAGGCCACCGGAGGTGGTGGACCAGGAGTCTGCGGAGGGGGACGTTACCAACCTGGAGGACTTACCCATCCCGGCCGAGTGGCACGTGGAGGGAGGCCCGTCCAGGGAGGAATTCTGCCAGGGCCAGAGGGAGTGCCCTACCCTTGAGGGGCTGAGGCGACAGGCCGAAGCCCAGGCAGCAGGGAACGTTGAAGGGAACTACAGTGTCTACTGGGAGGATGGCCTCCTCTACAGTGAACCCAAGGCACCCCTACATGGATCGTCACGAGCCTTGGTAGTTCCTCAACGTTATCGAGCCTTCCTTTTAGAGTTGGCTCACGAGATCCCCTTGGCAGGACACCTGGGGCAAGACAAGACCTTCGCCCGTCTTGTCCCACACTTTTATTGGCCTCAGATGAAAGTGTCGTCCGATACCTACTGCCGGACATGTGTGTCTTGCCAGGCCAGTGGGAAAACAGGGGTGAAGCTGAAAGCTCCCCTGGAACCACTTCCTGTCGTTAGCACCCCCTTTGAAAGGGTGGGCATCGACATTGTGGGTCCATTAGATCCACCGACTACAGCTGGTCACAGGTTTATCCTGGTTCTGGTGGATCATGCCACACGGTACCCAGAGGCGATACCTCTGAGGACCATAACAGCACCTGTTGTGGCTAGGGCCCTGATGGGAATCTTTACCCGAGTGGGTTTTCCCAAGGAAGTTGTGTCCGACAGGGGGACCAACTTCATGTCAGCGTATATGCGGGCGATGTGGAAGGAGTGTGGAGTGACCTACCGGTTCACAACTCCTTACCACCCCCAGACCAATGGTCTGGTGGAAAGGTTTAACAAAACCTTGAAAGGCATGATCAGAAGTCTGCCTGAAAGCCTGCGGAGGAAATGGGACGTCCTCCTACCCTGTTTGCTCTTTTCTTACAGGGAAGTGCCACAGAAGGGAGTGGGCTTCAGCCCCTTCGAGCTTCTGTATGGGCACCCTGTACGCGGACCTCTTAACCTGGTGAGAGACGGATGGGAAAGAACTCCCAGGAAGCTCCCCCAGGATGTGGTGAGCTACATGCTGGCCTTCCGGAGCCAAATGGCTAAGTTGTGGAAGCAAGCTTCTGACAACTTGGAAGCCAGCCAAGCAGTAATGAAGGCGTGGTATGACCACAACGCTCACCCGGTGGAGTTGGAGCCTGGCCAGAAGGTGTGGGTGATCGAACCAGGAGAGCTTAGCGCCCTCCAGGATCGCTGGTCAGGACCCTTTGAGGTGTTGGAGAAGAAGGGTAAGGCTACCTACTTGGTGGACCTGAAGACCCCTCGTCAGCCCCTGCGGGTGCTGCATGCCAACCGCCTCAAACCCCACCACGAGAGGCCCGAAGTCATCTTGATGATGGTGACTGACGGAGGAGAGGACGTGGAAAGCGAGCCTCTCCCTGATCTGTTTGCGTCTCAAGAAAAGGATGGGTCGGTGGAGGGAGTGATTCTCTCCCCATCTCTAACTCCTGAACAGCAGGAGGACTGTCGCCAGGTCTTGGGGCAGTACTCTTCGTTGTTCTCCCTTGTCCCGGGTAGGACTCACCTGTGCGTCCATGACGTGGACACAGGAGACAGCCCACCTGTGAAGTCCAAGATCTACCGGATGTCTGACAAGGTGAAGGCCAGCATTCATAGTGAAGTCACTAAGATGCTGGAGCTAGGAGTGGTTGAACCTTCTAGCAGCCCCTGGTCCAGTCCGGTGGTGCTAGTACCAAAAGCTGCACCACCGGGTGCCCAACCAGAACTGAGGTTCTGTGTGGACTACCGGGGACTGAATTCAGTGACAAGGACTGATGCTCATCCGATCCCTAGGGCGGATGAATTGATTGACCGGCTGGGAGCTGCCCAATATCTAAGTACCTTTGACCTTACTTCGGGGTACTGGCAGATCTCGTTGACTGATGGAGCAAGGGAAAGGTCAGCCTTCTCCACGCCCAATGGCCACTACCAGTTCTGTGTGATGCCCTTTGGGCTCAAGAACGCACCTGCCACGTTTCAGCGCCTGGTAAACCAGATCCTCACCGGGATGGAGAGTTTCTCTGCTGCTTATCTGGATGACATAGCCGTCTTCAGTAACAGCTGGGAGGATCACTTGCGTCACCTGCAAGCTGTTCTCCAGGCCCTGAGACAAGCTGGATTGACGATCAAGGCCAGCAAGTGCCAGATCGGGCAGGGGTCGGTAGTGTACCTTGGACACTTGGTGGGTAGGGGAACGGTGCAACCCCTCCAGGCGAAGATCGAGGCCATCATGGCCTGGGAACCCCCCAAGACACAGACTGAGGTCCGAGCATTTTTGGGCCTCACGGGTTACTATCGCCGCTTCGTGAAGGGGTACGGTACCATCGTAGCCCCTCTCACGGAGCTCACGTCCAAGAAACAACCTCGACGGGTAGTCTGGACGGAGGCTTGTCAGCAAGCCTTTGAGAGATTGAAGAAAGCCATGTGCGAGGCCCCGGTCTTAAGGGCCCCAGACTTTTCCAGGAAGTTCATTGTCCAGACAGATGCATCAGAACATGGCATTGGGGCAGTGTTATCGCAACTCAACGAAGAGGGTCTGGATCAACCCGTGGTCTTCCTATCCAGGAGACTACTTCCCAGGGAACAGAAGTGGAGTGCAATAGAGCGTGAAGCCTTTGCAGTGGTATGGGCTCTGAAGAAGTTGCGGCCATACCTGTTTGGCTCGCACTTCCTAGTTCAGACCGACCACCGACCCCTTCGTTGGCTGATGCAAATGAAGGGGGAGAATCCCAAGTTGTTGAGGTGGTCTATTTCCCTACAGGGGATGGACTTTCAGGTGGAACATCGGCCTGGAGTGGACCACGCCAATGCAGACGGTCTCTCAAGGTATTTCCGCCTTAGTGATGAGAACTCCCAAGGGGTTGGGTAGCTCTCCCCACTTTCAGCTGGGGGGGACGCGTGTTAGACCTGTCAGCCCTTTGGGTGGTCCCTCCTCATCATTATTTATTTTGTCCCACTTTTGCCTCAAACCCTGTTTGAATTTTTTCCTTTTTGGGAACCACCAGACTTTTTAGTGTTGCTGCAGATTCAGGGAGCCATCTTAGCTACCCCTGAAACTTCTGTCTGAGGGCCTGAAGCACAAAATGGTGGCCTCCTGTGACATCACCAGCATCCACTGGAACCTACCAGCACCTTCCAGAACCTTCCAGGAGATTCCAGAACTGTGTGACAGTTGGAAACCGTTTAGAATGTTGGGAGGATAAGAGAGGCAGTTGGCAGTTGGAGCTGGCAGTTGGCACCTGACTGGTGAAGAGAGAGGAGCACAACAGTGAAGGAGGAAGGAGTGAAGCAGCAGGGGTGGAAACTTGTGCCTGGAGTGGGGTCCATAAACCCACCCTTGATACTTGTCCCTACTGATGGATCCCAGCCTATAGCCCTGTGTGGGAAGAAGACAGAAGAAACTTATCCTAAGGACCTGGACAGCAGGAACAGGCCTTAGAACCAAGAAAACAGCAAGATTCTGACCTGAGAACTGGTTTCCCTGGAGTCCGGCGTCGAGTAGCCTGAAGACCTGGAGCCCGAGGTGGAGAAGCGGCGCTGACTGAAGTAGCAGACGTCGTACCCGGAGCCGCCTGAGGTCGTGAGAGGGCGCCGACGGAGGTCGTGAGGAATACCAGAGGTCGAGGAGGAAGTGAACCGAGGTCGAGCGAGCGGCGTCATCGGAGGAGTGAAGTCCGCCCTCCGGAGTCGTCGGAGACCGAGGTAGAGGAGCACCGGAGGTCGGGAGTGAGGATCGCACTCCGGAGTCGCCCGGAACCTGTGTGGAGGAGCACCGGAGGTCGGGGGTGAGGATCGCACCCCGGAGTCGCCGGAAGTCGACATCGAGGCCAGGCCGGCTGACGTCATCGGAGCCGAGAGCGCCATCGGACCGGAGCCGCCCGAAGTCGACATCGTGAAGAGACTGCCCGACGCCGTCGAATCGGAGGTCGAGATCGAACCGAGGCCACCGACATCGGACCGGAACCGCCTACCGGCGTCGTCAAAGAACTGACATTGTGCCGAGGCCGCCGAGACCGAACCGGAACCGCCTCACGGCGTCGACACGACTCCAGCGGCGTCGGAACATCAGAAAAAGGGCAGTAAGTGGAGTAGAGGGCGCCTAAGGCCCCGTGGAGACCTGAGAGACTACTCTAAGGGGCTAGGGAGGTGCTGAAACCCACCTGACTGTGCCTGGGGTGAACTGGGACTAACCTAGAGAGGTTGTGTGGAGAGAGAAAGCCAGGGCACTGGTATTCCCCCCTTTGATCTACCTCAGCTTAGGCCTCAGCCTTGTCCCAGCCAGGGAGTAGCCCCCCCTCAAGCCTTCCACAACCCTACAAGCTGTGCCTGGGCCAAATCAGCCCTTGAGAAGTGAAGTGTCATCTGATTATATGAGTGTTGCTGTATACTGTTAATTATTTATTGGGGATACTGTATTTATTGAGTTTTTACCTATTTATTGCTGCACTATATTTATAGGTCCACAGGACTTGATGGTGTACAATATTTATTGGTACAGTATTTATTGCCTCAAAGTATTTAATTGTCTGTATATATTGCACTTGTATTTATGCCCTGTTATTTATGATCACCCCTATTTATTTCATCAAACAGCCAGTATTTATTTGACCTGCACTAATTGAAACTTGTATATTGTGATTGACCTATTTATTTTTCCAATCAGCAACTAAGAGAAAAAGATAAAGAAGAATATTTTCATAATTTTTACGGTGTAGAGTCGTTTTTGGAACGGATGCACGCATGGTTATTGTATGGGTATATTGTATGCTTAGCACTGCGCCTGTTTCCTGACCACTCGAGCCAAGCTACCACAGTGTGTCCGGAAGACCACCACCACCCTTTCTAGTGTGGGAGTGGTTTTCCAACACCCCCCCTTTGCCCGTGAGGGTTGTTCTGACCTTCTGCGGCGTCTGCGTCGGTTTCTGTATACGAGGTGGTAGGCTATGAGGGCCGGGACGACGCGTAGGTTGGGGTCCATCGCTGTGCCTGGCGTGCAGGGGCTCCTTGTTCGCGGCGTCCTCACTTTCCCGGCAGTTTTTGGCTCCCGTAAAAACTGCAGCGTGCGGAGTGACGTCGGCACGATTCGTACTTGCTGGTCCGTGAACAGCTGCCTGACTCCGTCCGGACGTCGCATGTGCGCCGTCCCGACAGTGATTCGTATGTACAATTTTTGCCGGTCGGTGTTTTTTCCGACCCGGGCGATGATGGTGTTTCTGTGCGAATGGTACTTGCGAGTTTGTAAGGTGTTTTTCCCGGATACCATTCGGACGGGAAAAACACTCCGTCCGACCATTCGTACCCGGTTTTTCCAGGATTGGAATCGGCACCCAAGTGTCATTATATGTTCAATGTAATATTATTCTTGAAAGCTTAGATGTGAATTCCAAACCAGGCTATTTGTGAGAATATTAATTGTATTTAGAATATTACATTTTATTGAAAGATTCCCAACCAAGTATCAGTTTTATGAATTCATGCAGCAGCACAGATCAACTCTATGGCAATCAATTTGTTTGTAGTAATCACAATGGTTAAATGGGACAGCCATGAGAAACTTAGTCATAATAATTTAAAACATAGAGAGTAAACAGCAATTAACCAGTTGCCTCTAGGTCTCAGGAAGTCCCTCCTCAAAGGAATAATGAGAAACAACTGAGTTAACAATGCAGCATAGGTTATCCGCTTGGAGATTTGAATAGAGAGGTCCCTTAGGGAAGAGAAATCGTTAAATAGTTGGACTGATTAAGCAATACTGAAACAGAAGCTCTGCAGAGCAGCTGGCCGACAGTAGATAACAGGCTGGCTGCAAGTGATGGGGAACAGCAGGTAAGAGGTTCACATGTCCATGAAAGCCATCATGGTTGCCATGGACCATCATAAGAGGACCTTCGCTCATGAAGGATATGGGTGATGGTACAAGGCTGAGTAATTTAGTCAAGTATGCAGCAGAGAATGCCAAACAGAGTCTTGCAGGCTGGAGAAAGGCTTGTCAGATGAACTTAAATTTAAGAAGATACACATGGAGCAGAATAAGATTACATGTTAGGCTAATATAACAGTTTACCTTTGCGATGTCATTCTAATAATAGAGGGGGCTTGTTTTATGTCTTGTATATTTCCCTTTAGGCATGTGTGAGCTGCTAAATTGAGGTGTGAGGGTGAACGAGAGCATGTGGTGATGGAATGGAATGTTGCTTTGTGTGTGCTGATGTACTTCTGGCAGTTACTGGTTGCTCGAAGAGGATGCAGACCTTACAGGAGCTATTCAGCTGTGAGGCAATGCAGATTCAACCTGTAATAAAACTTCTTCCTTTCTACTTACGTGGATTTTAGCCAGGGGTGTACGAAATCCGCATAATGTGCTTCTTATAACTAGGCACAATTTTGAAAAATTATCGAAAACGATGTAATGTGCAATATAGTTTGTTTCTCCTCATTTTATCTTGCACACTGACACTGCAGAGGCGAGCTGCCTGGCTCATCATTTTTCCGGTTTGCCTAAAAGTAATACTTACTTTCCTCTGGCCAGTTCTTCCACAGAATAGCCCAAGCTTGCACAATTTGCTAAAGTGTTTATAAGCTAACACTTGGCGCATACTATTATAATCTCTCCACAAGATTCTTTAGGAAGTCTGAGCAACCAGTCAGCATGCAGAGAACATAGCAATTGTACCTCATAGGACACTTTTCTCTGAATGGTTGACATAATTTGCCCATGACAGTTCAAATTTGTATTCATTTCAATTAACATGTGCTTCTTCATTGTTTTAAATAGAAACAAATTATTGTATATTTTAAGGAATGAAAATTCTGAAATAAATATCAACTAACAAGTGAAATACAAAATCAACATTTGGAACAACATTTAAATTGGACACAAGATAAGCAGTTTGTGCTACAAAATAGCACAGAACGCACAGGCACTGCAAACAATATCCACTAGCATGATGGCTGTTTGTGTTGTACTGTTCGCTCATGCTGCACAGTGGTGCAACAGGGTCATTTTGGCAATTTTGTGTAACAAGAAATTACTCAATTCTGTCTGTGTAACAGTAATTTCACCCAGGCCCATTTCTGACTCAACTATGTGAAGACTCTCCCTTCACTCTCCATACCTCTATGTAGAATTACCCAGGAATTTACACGCAGTCCATTACCTCCAGACATTGTGCTGCTACCACAACAGTTACTCCCAGGAAAGATGGAGGAACAAAGGAGTTTCCCATGCCCCCTAGTAGGAACATAGCTGTGAGACAAGAAATGAAGCATAAATGTTTGCCCTAAACCTGGCATTCATCGTGGTCCTTGTACAATCCATGGTAAGGTAACTAGCTCCAGGGGCCCCTCCCTTGTGTTTTCCACTCAAACACGTGATAATACAATATGCACAAGACTTGTTTTTGGACTCCATGAGGGACAGCGGGAATCAAAGTGCATAAAGGAACGTGTGGGAACTGTGACTCTGAGTACAATGAGGTCTAGGTCCGTGAGTGTGGGGCATGGTGAGAGACGCGGCTAATAAGAACAAAATAATCTGTGACTATTTTGTTGACCTTTCACCTACGGATAACTCCATATAAAAGGCAATACACACACCTTAAAGGAAAATAAATGCAATTTATATTTATATGTGGGAAAAACATTTTTCCAGTAGGAAAGCTCAGTTGGTTAATGCAAACACTTCAGATGTCTGTGGGTGTGACTGAACAGTCTCTGATTTGAATCCTGGTCAGTGTACTGGGCAAATAGTGACGTGTGTATATATAGTGCTAAGAGCTCCAAGAATGTGACAGAGTTCTCTGAATATGCAAGTCCTTTCATTTGAAACACATATTACACCCACCATACATAGACTGCCGCAAAAAGTGCAAAAATATTGTATTTATAGGTTTACAGTAGTTTCAAATGTTATGATTTTAGTAATATGCTGCCTGGACCGAGAGCAAATCTTTTTGAGAGATTTCCATTAAAAGGACAAATTCCAGATTCCATCACTTAAAGCCTATGCTGGCTTCCAAGCAGCCTTCAGATGTGATGATTAACTAATGGCCCACATCTACATTTCGTCCAGGAGCAGGGGGCCCTGGAGAGAAGGCCTGCTTCTTCTTCGGCTACCTCTCTCTGCTCTCACTTCACAGTAGAGGAGGGCATCCTTCCCTCTTTCTCCCTGGGGGAACTCAACCGCGTAGGGACAGGTGTGTTTTTTAATAAAAAGTAAGGGAACTGTTCAGATCAAATTAATAAAGCTTGGCAAAGTGGTTCCCTCATTCTCCTGCCCTCTTGGACCTCTGATGAGGGGTGCCAGGTGTAGAAGGGGAGGAGGAGTCATTGAGTAGTCAGTGAAGGATGGCACCGGCAGTGCGGTCAGCTGTACATATTTATCAGACCACATGGGATGCATTGGTCAATGTGGGGTGCCTTTGTACACTTTTGGAAATGCACCAGGGCTGCAGGGTCTGAGGCGGAGGGTTAACAATACGATGTCTTTTCTGCCATTTTCAATAATGTACAGGGTGTGCAGGACTTGTGAGAGCTGACCCTCTGCTCTGAAAACTGTTAACACAACTTCCCACAATTTCCTGTGTTGCACACGGAGGGAGTGTTGTGTGTACACAGTCTACGCTGCACATGTGCTGCGGTTCCCTGGGACGGGTTCTCTATACCATCAATTCCACACATGTGGCAGGATTAATTAGGGGCAATCACCAGGATCAGCCTAGGCTACAGGGCAATCTGACAGTGCCAGAAGGGCCAGTCAAATAGGGTGTGGACTAGTGTTTTGTCTGTTTGTAGGCCTGCTTTATGTTCTGGTTGGTCGCTTTTATTGTCTGGCTTGAGAGCTCTGCTGTCACCAGAAAATGATGTGGGCATCACTAGAGAGGGACTTTGGCTCTTCCCACATGTTGGGAGCCAGGAACACATTTTTCAATGGGCAGACGTTGTGTGCTTCACAAAAAAGTGCTTTCCCTCCATGCATTTGTGATAATTTTGTTTATTTATTATCCAGCTGCCTAATCTCAAACCTTCAGGGGCACACACGTGACATTTTAATTGCCATTAAAATGTCTTAGATAACTAGATACATTGCGTTGTTTTTCTCTGCCAGCAGCACTGATGAGAGAGGGCAGTCATTAGCCTACATAGATGTTTAGATCTGGCTTGACAGTGCAACTGTCACCTGACCTTTTGGCCAAACTCAATATTATTCTACAGTCTTTTGCTTCCGTACAAGTGCATATCTATTCTCATGCTACTTACTTGTAATGCTTCATATTTCCATACAACATTCCTTAAAAGTCGCACCTATTGGCATTGCCAATGCTTGTTTATGGTTGTAGGTTTTTCTGATATTACCTAAAACATTTAGACTTCCACACCTTGCAAAACACTTCTGCAGCTTGTTTTTACAAAAACAAAACTGCTGAAAACTGCTGAAATTTGCTTACTTGGCGCACTTTTTGTTTAGCTATCGGACTCCCTAATGGGGGCCACTTTTAGTTTAGTGCCAGGGCCTACATTTTGTCCCAGTGGATCCCTGAAAATCAGCTCTACACTAACTACAGGACTATTGATGTGGGTCTATGAAGGGTGCGTCCTATCAAAATGTGTTTTACACATGCCCAATAGGCCATTTAAAAGGCGTTCTTTATGAACCTAGGTAAGGCACATATTTATTAACACAAACTGTCCCTTTTGCTAACAGTTGAGAAGCATGGTTGGTTTAAGCTGTGTTTCTACCATTGTGGAAAGGGACAAGAGAGAGAGAAAGATAGAAAGAGAGAAAGAAGAAAGAAAGATAGAGAGAGTGAGAGAGAGAAAGAAATAAGAGAGAGAGAAAGGGCGGGATGTGTGTCTGTGTGCATCTGTTCATGGTGTGAGTAGAGCTACGGAAGCCGACAAGGCTCAAGTGCGGGTCGAGTCTAATGCCTAGCTCTGGTTCAGTCCTTGTCCCAATTATACAGTGCCTAGACTCCTTCCCGGATTTTCTAAAAGAATTTCTTTATTCACATCTTCTTGTTCTTTTAAAACGTTTTCTTCCTGTATCCAACGTGTTTCATCCCTTAACAGAGACTTCTTCAGGGCTTAGTGTGATGTAGGCACACGTATCACATAGAGAGAGAAACTCACAACAATGTTAGCGTTATTTGTAGCATTTTTTAGCCTTTCCAGAGTGCCAGGTCTTCTTGTGCATTCTGTGTCTAGTCCTAATAATATAGGAATATTTAACGTTTTGTATTTCAAAACTCCACTGTTCCTTCTTCTGAACTGTCATCAGCAAATAGTATCCAAGCCTATGTAGGCATCTGAGCTCGTATGGTTCATCAGCTAGCAAGCGGCGTGGTGCAGCAAAGGCACATATGAAAAACAGAACACTCATAACATTTTAGAGGTCAACAAATCATTTGGTGTTGGGTTCCCACCCTGAAAATGGTCAGTGATCGACTCCTCTCAAAGGCAGGAGCAAATCTGTTTTCAACTGGTGGGGGTATAGATCAATATCTGACCCAACACCAAGGTGGTGGGAAACAGCATCAGTACCATAACCAACAAACTATACATTATTTTTTAATGCTAATAAGTTGTGCTAATGATACATAATTAGCACGTTTGTACCAGTGTAATAGGAAACCATTAAATTGCCAATGCAGAACTTGTTTTTAGTTTCTGTTGTAAATTCTTCATCAACTGTTAATACTGTTCAAAACAGAATTTCCATTGTTTTAAATTGTCCAGTTTTCTTTGCTATACAGTGCATAAATAAACAAGAGAGATATGGAATCTATATTCCTTTGACCTCCTTGTAGGAGGCATTCTCCGTTTATTATAGAGCATCCAGCTGAAATTTGCACATGTATTCAAAATGTGTTTATAGTCACAGGGTCACGTGCCTCTGCACCTACTGCGCACTCTGCAGCACATCAACTTCCAGAGTGCTGGCCACTCCTTCTATTGCTGACCTTCCCAAGTATACTGAGTTACTGCATGTCACTACAGATCCTGTCAGTTGATAAAAACAAGTTGGTGACAACTGACAGACTCTGGGTACAACTGACTATGTGCAGTACACTTCACTTTGTGTAATAGGAAATCACTGTACAATTTGATGAAGTGATTGGCACTATCCTCAAATGCTGATGCTAGCGAGACACTAGTTGTAATTAGTCTAACAGTTCAAGGTTTATTGTTTCAGCTGTCAGCCTTACAATGGAGAAAAACATTGATTAGTAACAGAGGGGCACATGCATCATAATTGCGAATTAGGTAATCGCAATTTACAATGCATGAAACTCAAAGAGTTTCAGATTGCGATTCCTAGGGGGTCGCAAATTGCTCGACCTCATTAATAATAATGAGGTAAATCGCAATTTGCGACCCCCTAGAAATCGCAAAAATCACGGTGACGGTGGCCTGCTGAAGTTTTTAATAAAGCAACCTTTTTTTGTAAAGCACCCCATTTTCCTTAAAGGAAAACGAGATGCTTTTACAAAAAAGTAAAATAAAAAGTGGGACCACTGCCTGCTCTTAAAAATGCTTTTACAACCATTCACAGAGGGTAGGGGTCCCTCGGGGACCCCTCCCCATTTGCGGATGGGTTACCACCTACTTGAAGTAGGTGGTAATATGCGAATGTTTTGCGACCGCATTCACGGTCACAAAACATTCATGCATACTGTTTAGGGTTCGTTATTTGGAAGGGACGCCCTTAACACGCCCCTTCAAAATACCGAATCGCAAAGTCCAATTTGCGATTCGGTAACAGGTTACCGCATCGCAATTTAGGTTTGATGCATGTGAAAAGCCTTTTTTGTATTCTCAAATGGCCCGATTCTGCGAATCGGCCCGTTTGCGAATACAAAATTGCTTCATGCATGTGCCCCTTAGTTCATAAATCTAAAATATATATAGTGCAATCAAACAAATGACATAAAGGCAAATCAATAATATTACGTGTAGGAGGAAGCATGAAGATAAAATGCACGTGCAAAGAGATGTAAGAACATAATAAATAATACATAAAATCAAATAAAATGCAATCTAACAACAAGTCACCAACTTTCAGCACAAGGCAGTAATGCGTATGGGATCAATAACTACACGTCAACATCCTGCTAACGGCACGAGCACATACAATCAATAATACAAAAAATAAATCATCCATATAATGTATAAAAAGCAGAAATAACGTCCTGTTGATAAAAGTGCATGTGCATAAGGACTTAGTAAGGAGACCCAACAGTGGTTGACCCTCCATTGTGGATCATCCAGTTGACTTTATACCTAAAACAACAGGCAACTCTATCAAACGTGGACAATTAGCCCATATGAATCATGTTACAGAATTAAGAACATACTCATCATCAGTTCTAAGACAGAGCAACAATGGTGATTTAGCACAATTATCCCCATGTAGTCTTGAGTGGGAAAGAAGCCCGCACCTGCGTGCAGAATTGTAAATTGTGCAAAGCAACAGAAAATGTTGAAGATTATCTTTCCCTCCAAATTCACAACTACAGTGGTCAGAACCAGCAGCAAGCCATAGCTTCTGGCTAGATATCCCCTGGTTGGCAAGGTACCCAATCTACATATTATGTACAATGTCCGTTTAAGCTCAGGGTAAATCAAATCCAGATAGAACATACAATTGAGGCCATGCTTTCTGCTGAAATAATTATGCGATAAGAACCCTGGCTTCAACACTATGTGCTAATTCATCTGCTTGTAATCATTGTAACGGTACCTAATCAGATCAGCACTATCCCACCTTACTCTACTCGGTTCAGTCCAGAGAAACCCCCAACTGCACTTCATTCAAGATATTCATTACATGAAACAACCAGATATTCCTACCACATCCGCCTTCTGAGGCTGCATCTTCCAGTGTTCTTCGATGTATTTCTGCCTTTGAACTTTTCATCAGCATAATCCAATATAACACTGGTGTGAGAGATGCAACCACCTCTATTGGGGTACATCCAAGTTCTGTATAAAGAGCTAACAAGGGTGTGCCTGGGGCACGGTGGGGGGTTGGGACCCAGGATGAGGACTTTGGTCTTGTCTTAGTTGAGTTTGAGGCAACTGTCTTTCATCCAGGTGGCGACGGCCTTCATCCCGCTGTGAAAGTTGATTCTGGCGACTGTGGGTTTGTTGGTGAGGGAGAGGATAAGCTGGATGTCTTTGGCGTAGGAGACGATGTTGAGGCCATGGCTCCTGACAATGGCTGTGAGTGGGGCCATGTAGACGTTGAAGACAGTCGGGCTCAGTAAATGGCCCTGGGGCACTCCGCAGCAGATCTCTGTGAGTTCTGAGAGGAACGGTGGTAGTTTGATTCACTGTGATTGACCAGTGAGGAAGGTGTGCATACAGACAAGGGCCTTGTCGTGGATGCCAGCTCCATGGTCTCATGATTAAGGTGCGGTGGGAGATGGCGTTGAAGGTGGCCGAGAGGTCTAAAAGGATGAGGGCTGCTGTGTCACCCCTGTCAAGTAGGGAGCGAATGTCATTGGTAGCGATGAGGCGGCTGGTCTCTGTGCTGTGGTAGCTTCGGAAGCCGGATTGGGAGATGTCCAGGACATGGTTGGCTTCAATGAACTCGGAGAGTTGAGCGTTGATGGCCTTCCCGATGACATTGGCTGGGAAGAGGAGCAGGGAGATGGGTCTGAAGTTCTTGAGGTCTGTCGGGTCGGCGGAAGGCTTCTTCAGCAGGGGGTTGGTCTCAGCGTGTTTCCAGTCATCGGAGAAGGTGGTGGTCTCGATGGAGCAATTAATGGTACAGCCTAGCTTTGGGGCGATGGAGGTGGTGGCTCTATGGAGGATGTGGTGCGGGCATATCTCCGAGGGGGTCCGGAGTGGATGCTCTCCATGGTCTTGAGTGTGCCGTCTGTAGTGAGCGGGTCCAGTTGAGAATGATCTGTTAGGGTGCGGCGGCGTTGGGTGCTGTGGTGGTGGGCATGGTGGGAGGGTCTTGGGTGTCAAAGCTGTCATAGATCTGCCTGATCTTGTGGTGGAAGAAGGCGCTGAGTTTGTTGCAGAGGTCTTGAGAGTGGGATGTCTGTGGTCTCGCTGTTGGGCCTGGCAAGCTCCTTGATGATGGCGAAGAGTTCTTTGCTGTTGTGTGCATTGGCGTTAATTCTGTTTTGGAGGGCCATTTTCTTTGTGGTTTTGAGGAGGAGGTGGTGTGTGGTGACCGCGGCTTTGAAGGTTGCATGGGCTTCCAGAAGAGGTGGGTTCAGCCTCTTCCTGACTCCTTCAGCACCACCGGAGGGTACGGAACACAATAGTTGAGGATATTTGTGAAGGTAGGGTAATGTGGTTCCGATCAGCGAGATGTCAGGTGAAGATGCAGAGGCAGTTCTTAATGCCCTGCGCACTTTAGGTGCAGCAGGGCAGGCTGACCTATTGCAACATGGGAATGGACTGCCCAATGTGGAGCGCATTGGGCAATGTCACGGCCACCAATGCTGCTTGTTCACCCCGTGGGTGAAATCTAAGAATAATCGCAGGGGCGGGGCAGGACAGAGGAGCACATTGTTGTGCTGCACGAGAGAGGTTGCCGGGGAGTTGTCACAGCCTCCCCACTAAGTCGAGGAATGAAGGAGCAGAGGGACCATTAGAGCCCATTGAGGGGGCAGGGTCTAGAAGAGCCAGCCGTGCGTTTTCACGAGGAAAGCAGCACGCCGCCTATGAGGTACTGGATCCTCCTGCGACCCTATTGCCATTAGACTTGTCAGCCAGGCCGGCCACTGGGGAAATGGGGCCAAAGCTTATACCTGAGAAGGCCCTACCTTAAAAAAGATGAAGAAGGATGGGCACGCAGGGCAGGTGAGGGATGAGGGAGTGGAGGAGCATGTACAAGCACAGGCTTATGCCCAGCAGGTGAAGACTGAGCAGCGGTCAGCAGGGCTGGGGCCCATGAAGATTGCAAACCGGCAAGGGGTATATTTAGAGGCGCACATCAGGGAGCAGTGGATGCTGATTCAAGTGACAGAGGAGAGGTGGGAGCGCCTCTGCAGGGCTAGGGAGGTGGCTTTTGACCAGAGTCTCGGCAGTGCTTGGGCAGCTGACACAGGGGTGCTGGCACAGGGGGACAGGCCTGCTGAGTGAGGTCGATGGCAGTGGGTGCCAGTCACAGAGGTAGGGTCAGGGAACGATGGAGCTGATGGGGCTCATGTTCACGGTGGTGCAAAGGGCCTCTCAGGTTGGTGAAGCTTGGCAGATGATGGAACTATGATGCCAGCAGGTGAGGTTGGCAGACAGCTGGCAAAGACAATCGGGTGCACAACGGCCTCAGGACTTTGGCATGAAGGGGTGGGGGTCTACGGTGGCCCTCCCTCCACTGTGGGCTCAGTCCAATGGCTACCACCTGGAATGATTCATTAAGGTGGCAAGAGCTATGCCTGTGAGTAAGAGTGGTGTAAGTGTGGGTCGAGAGTTGTGTGATGCTGGCACTGGAGAAGATGAGCTGCCGTTGGACTATGAGGAGGGCAGCGATGAATGGGAGAAAGATGAGCTGCAGGATGATGGTGATGCAGTTGTGCTGGAGAGGAAAGGCAACCAGAAGTGCAGTTGGTGTCTTTCACAGGTCAAGTGCGGACAAGGAAAGCACCACTGGAAAGAAGGCCCAAGCGTGCGGTGGACTTCGCAAGGACAAGAGCGAAGTATTGGCAGGTAAAAAAGATTGGTGGGCTGTGTTGGATGTCCATGAGAAACGGACTGAGGGAAAAGCGTGTAAGTCGCTGGGGGTAGGTGATAGGATGAGTGGCGAAAGGGGGGCAAAAGATTAAGTGGTCGCAAAAAAGACAGTGATGCCCAAAGAGATGGGAGCTGACATGGTGAAAGAAGGGAAAGGGATCCAGATGGACGGAACGAAAGAGACAGATGGGGGTAGGGGATGACGAGACCAAAAACAAGGAGACCTATAAGAAACGGCTGAGTTAAATGGGATTGGCGATGCCCCTGGGGTTACATATTTCTGACAGGACTCAAAAAAGGATATGGAAGTATGAGTACATTGATGTTTTCAAACTCTTGCATAGGGACATTCAGGTGAAAGAAGGGTGCAAAGAGGAGGAATGGGAACTGACTAGGAGGCTCAGGGTGCCCAATAATATGGAAAACTGGAAATCGGCTTTCCTAATCTATGCCAGTGTGTACTGCGAGAAGCATGCAGATAGGACACTAGCACTTTTTAAGTACATGGACATCATTAGGAAGGCTCAAATGCATTTTGGAGTGTATGCTTGGCTCAGCTACTATGAGGAGTTCAGAGGCGGGTGAGCTTTAACCCAGACAAACCTTGAAGGGAGGAGGACTTGGAGTTATGGAAGCAGTGGATATCGTCAACACAGTCCACAGCATCGACACATACAGTTAGCGGTCTTCCGATAATTTGGGGCAGGTTATGTGCCAAAGTCAGCAGGATTCAGTGTTGGGGCATGTTGGAATTTTATTAAGGTTTGCTGCTCCAGACACCTGTGAAAGTTTAAACATGAGTGTTCAAAATGTAGGGACGACACCCCCTTACTCAGTGTTTTATGCTGGCCAGCCTCACAGAGCAGTGGCGGGGAGCCAGAGACAGGGGACATAAGCGCCCAGCTGGACTAAAGGGCTCCTATACCCATTAAAGTAGGGGGTGTCCTTCCATGGCTCGCTGTATACCTAGACAGGGAGGCAGCTTTGAAGTTGGAGTGGGTTTCAGGGAGGGGTTCCAAGTTGGATACCAGGGTCCTAGGGAATGCCAATGGACAGATAATCTACTGTCAGCTAAAGAAGCCCCCGAGCTGGTGGCTCTGAAATTTTTGAAAGGAGGTTGATGAAGGGAGGGTTGTTGGTCTGTTTTTTTATTGGCCTTTACCAGATTTGATGGTTTCGCCACTAAGGCTGGTACCTAAGAAAGGGGTGGGAAAGTTCAGAATGATTCACCAATTGTTATGGCCGGAATGTGTTTCCGTCAATGATTTCATTGCCGCAGAACACACTAGAGTAGTGTATGCATCAGTGGATGAAGTTATCTGGTTGGTGATTTGCTGTGGGCAAGGGGCGAAGCTAACAATAAAGCCTTATAGCCCGCCGTAACGGGCCATACTGGCTATTAAAGGCCCGCTCCCGGGATTAAAGGCCCGAACCGAAGGCGAGGGACTTTAACAAGGGAACAGGACTTTAATAGCCGGTATAGCCCTGCTACGAAGGGCTATAAGGCTATTAGAACATTCTGCCACTAGAGGGCAGAATGTTCTAACAAATTAAACAAATGCTTCAGGGAGCGTGAGGGGATTGAAATCCCCTCAGGCTCCCTCAAGCCTTTGTTCACAGCCACAAAGAAGCATTGGAATGTTGGAGCTCCGGGCTTATACCAGCCATTATAACCCCAGAGCTACTCCATTGTTTGCATTGGAGTTTCCAACATTCCAATGTTCTAAAATGCGATATCAAATCTGCTTTACAGTTATTGCCCATTCATCGGAGGACTTTTCGTTGGAAGGCATGCAATTAGGGGGGTGGGGCATTTATGTGGACAGGGTGTTGCTCATGGACTGTGTCATTTCGTGCGCACTGTTTGAGACCTCCGGCACCTTTTTGGGGTGGGTGTTTACCAAACGGAGTGGACATCGGGAGGTGTTATCTTATCTAGATGAGTTTTTGTTTGTTGACAGGAAGGACTCCAGAGATTGCCGCAGGGCACTGGTGCATTTTGAGCAGTTGGCTTTGGATCTGGGCATGCCATTGGCCCCCAAAAAGACAGATGGCCACAGTGTGGTATTGCTATTTTTGGGAATTGAGCTGGATACGGAGTTGTTGGTGGGCAGGTTGCCTCAGATGAAGGCACAGGAGATTCAGCAGTTTTTGGTCAAGGTGATTAGTTGAGGAAGGTGCAGAAGTTGTTGGGATTTCTGAATTTTGCATGCAGAGTGGTGAGGGGAGGAAGAAAGTTTTGCAGGCGTTTGGGCTTGACGGTGTTGGGGGCAGTTTTGCTCTATCACAGGGTATGGATCTCTCTGGCAGTTAGAGTGGATCTCTGCATCTGGAAGACTTTTTGGTATGTTTCAATGGTGTGTCCATAATATTTTATGAGTAGAACATGAAGTGGCGGAAGCATATTTTCTCAGATGCAGCAGGAGCTCATGGCTCTGGTTTGTTCTGGGTCGCAAGGTGGTGGGCAGAAAGGTTGCCAGCACACTGGCTACAACAGGGACAGAGCATAGCCTTCCTGAAGTTTTTCCCATCGTTCGTGGCTCTGACTACGTGGGGGAAAGTACTGGCAAACAGGTTGGTATTATTCAATGTGGACAACCTGGCAGTGGTGGACTTGATCAATAGACAAAGGGCAAGGGATTGGAGGGTTTTGCTTCAATTTCCTGCCGAGGGGATACTGTATTAAAATGCCTTAATTATGTATTCTCTTTCTTGTACACTCTCCTGTGTCCATTTGTTCACGAGGGTAGAGGGGCTTTTTGATTCTACACCTCCTCTAACTTGTTGCACTCTTAAACTGCAGAGAATCACCGAACTAATGCTCCTCTGAGGCCTATGTACTATCGGAACGATATAGGTTTCTTTCTCCTCTTTTTCTTGTACCCTCTCTTTAGATTTGAGAGGAATAGGTACGTTCTTTAACTTCACCAACTCTTCTGGTGGCTCACTTTTTATATACTCTGGTGCCTGATCTATGAGGCACCCATTTCCCAGTGGTTTCTGTTTCTTCTCACTCATACATTCCTCCATTATTTCCAATTCATTCCCAGTTTGTTTTATATTGTCTGTTGTAGTAAGTATATTTCTCTGAGAACTCATTTGGTCAATAGTTTGTTCTTTGTTTGTGAATATAGCCACTTTCTGTTCAAGACTTTTTCTTCTTTCCTAGATGTTTCCTTCTATAAATCGTTTCCTTGGCTGTCTACATCTGATGGTATTTTATCTTCGGACTGTGTTGGTACTGTATTTTTCTGTTTAGCCTTTTTTCTCGCTTTACGTAGTTTTTTCCTATGTCTTTTTGACATGATAAATAATGGGGAAACTAGCTCTTTGCTTTCTTGATCATCCATTATATTTTCCATTCGAGCAGCCGAAGAGTTTATACCCATCATCTTTTCACCTTCCTGACCCCAGGTCCGCAGTTTTGTCGGTGTTATTAATTCGTGGTCAGCTTGTTGCAAGATCCGCAATTTTTTAGGGGTTATTTGGTCGAGGCCATCCACATCTTCTAGATGACTAAAATGTTCCATATCGGTAACTATAGTGGTATTGTTCCTTTCTTTTATTCTACCACTGTCCTATTTTTTTTCCCTCCAAATTGTCATTTTGACATCTTCTAGTATGGTATTAAGAACCTCCAGTATTGTGGCCAATTTGTCTATTATAGGTGCACAAGTACAATCGGTGCTTATTTTGGCACTTTCGCTTTGAGCTCTCACTATCAAGCCATTCAGCTGGGCAAGTTTTTGGCCTATTCCAGCAACTGCATTTGCCATCATTCTAAGTAGGTCTATTTGTATGTCCATTTTCTTTTGATTGATATGTTAGTGCTTCCAACGTTAATGATGAGGTTTGGTAGAAGATATCGCAGATAGACCCCAAATCCTGGTTGCCTGTAGTTTGTGTCTTTTGTTCATTTAGTTGCTCATGAGCACTATTAGTAGTATCTTTGAGTAGAATACTCGGGGTTTCTTGCACTGCAGATATTTTAGTGAAGTTATCCATATCAATATATTTGCTGAACTCTTGTTCTTGTCCGTTATATTGTATTTTACTATTATTTCTGCTATTATTAGATATATCTGCTTTTATTCCTAAATTTTCAATTATTCTTGGTTTGCTATCTTGCATAGGTTCTACCCTTTGATCTTCAGTGGTCACTAAGTTTTGATGACCCTCCATGTCCTCATTTATTATTTTTGAATTGGTTCCTCCCTTTGATTTCATTGTTGAGGCAGCCTCCGAGTTGTCATTGGCCTGATTTTCACCTTGATTATCCTGAGTTGGATCAATTACCCCCAGGCCACGTTTTTGGTTGAGTAATTGCCTATGCGTTATGATGTCATCAGTTGTTTGTATTTTTTTCCGCATTTCTACATTCACTTCTAAAGGTAACATGGTCCTTGGGGTCAACTTTCTTTGATATACTTCTCCCTGATATGTCTCATCCTGCCGTCTTCCTGTCATATCCATATCTTTTTTACTTACATCAATAGGTGATGTTATATTTAGCATTTCCTGGTCGGTAATTTGAGGTTCATCATCAACAGTGTGTTATGTCATGTCTTGTGAGTGTCGCTCCTCCTCTTGTTGACTGGTTTGTATGCTTTGTATGCATTGTAGCTCATTGCTAATTGGTTTAATTGGAGTTTTGTAATTTAATCTTTTCCAATTCTATTTGCATTGTAATTAGGGCTCAAGACAGATCTTTCATAAAATCAAATTTATCTGGGACTTTTGTGGATTTTTCAAACATGATTGATTCAATCCTATTGCATTAGCTTTTGCCTTTTTTAACACTTTTGGTATTTGTATTTTGTTTGTTCGTCTTGCGGAAGGGCCTGTCACCCTCTCTTTACCTGAACGCATAGTTCTCTCTTTATTTTGATGATGATAGTAGACCACCGGCTCCACAATTCTAATATTCAATATAGTATAGTAATTGAAGGGTTTTTCCTTCCGGTTCTTGCTGGTCTTTTAGCCCTACTGCACCTCTTACACTTCCTGCACCTCCTACTATAAGTAGATGAAAAAGATTTAAAAATTGAGAAGTTCCCAATAGGTTGATCGTAAACTGAGCCTATCATTTTATTATTAGGATAGGTGGATGAATATATGAATACATGCAAGAATTATTCAATGGGTGGATAAATGGATGCTTCCATCATTCATCCTTGCACTTATGAATCTATTCATCTGCACATTGACTTGTTCTTGCATTCATCCTCTTGCCCATCCATAATACCACACAAAAGCTTATCAATCAATGAGGATGCGCATCCATTTATACATCTGAACTTTTAGCTTTGATTTTAGTTGATCAGTGAACACAGTAGGCTTCTGATTTTAACTTCTCCTATTGTTGCTAGCGGAACATTAAAATCCCTGTGCGCTTGAGCACAGCAGATTCGAGAGATAGTGTAGATAAAACTAGGCATGGACGGAGTTTGTAGAATTCCGTGGAGTTGCTGAAAAACACTGCCAAATTCTGGAAAGTTCCGTGAGCAGGTGGAGTATTGCTCGGCCACCCCTAATTAAGGGCACAGATGCCTCCTGGCGCACTACTGGTTGGGGGACAAAGTCCGCTTGGCTGCTAATGGTCGGTGGGGGTCGAGAACCCCTACTGTTGCGACAAGTAAGTCCCTCATAGCCCCATTCCTGAGATGTCATCGGAGGCCCCTCATCCTTTCTCAACCACTCTGCACACAGGCCTCCTGGTGCACTACTTGGCAAGTGAGGGTCGTTGGGGGCCAGTAACCCCTATTGTTGTAACAAGTAAGTCCCCCATAGCTGGATTGCTAAGACGGCCTCCTTGCGCACTACTGGTTGGGGAAAGAAGTCCCCTTGGCTGCTGTGGGTTGTTTTATTAATTCAATATACATTAAAACCACTAATACCTGCCGCCCAAGCCATTTTTATAGCTTTAGGGGCCTCGAACAGTCTGAATTATTACACTTTAGCAATGTGATGATTAGTAGTTTTGTAGGTGCTGTGATGGCTGCGCTGACCCAGAGAAGTGTGGAGCAAGCTGTGGTGGCCTCCTAATTTGGGCCCTGGCACTTATTTGTTTACAAATTAAGCACTGCTTTTAGTGTTGAATGAGAGACATCTGCCCATTCTCCTTTTCTCTGAAGAGGGTATGTTACCCATAAATCCTTTTGGGGCTTAGGAGATCTACCCAGGAATGCCCCCTGAGAAGTAGGGTTCACAACAGATGCTGAAGACAAGTGATAATGGCAAACAGTTGCTGGGCTACAAAACACTGTTTTGTTCCTTACAGATTTGCTTCAATATGGAGATAAGAAACCAGAGCTCTGCCACAGAATTCATCCTCTTGGGATTCCCGGTTCGCCCAGAGCAGCAGCTTCTTCTCTTCTTCATCTTCCTCACTATCTATACAGTCACCTTGCTTGGAAACCTAACAATATTTATAATCATCAGGATGGACTCTCGACTTCACACACCAATGTATTTCTTTTTGAGCATCCTGGCTTTTGTAGATGTCGGTTTCACATCTGTGACAGTGCCAAAGTTGCTGGTGGACCTCCTATCTGTGAAGAGTACCATATCTTTCTCTGCTTGCATCACCCAGTTATTTCTTTTCCTTTCATTTGGCAATATGGACACTTTCATGCTGGCAGTAATGGGCGGTGATCGCTACATGGCAATTTGTCATCCACTACATTATGCGCAGGTTATGACAAAGCGGTTCTGTGCTTTGACCGTGAGTTGTACCTGGGTGATCGCCTCTCTACATTCAGCATTGCATAGTGGCTTAGCCGCCAAGCTAATCTATTGTGACTCTAATGAAATCCAGCACTACTTTTGTGATCTTCCAGCTCTTCTAAAGCTATCCTGTTCAGACATCTCCCTTAATGTGCTTGTTCTCTCCACTGAGTCCACTGCAGCTGCGGTATCCCCCCTCCTTTGTATATTAATTTCTTATGGTCATATCATTATAGTCATTTTGAGAATAAAGTCTTCCCAAGGTAGGAAGAAAGCCTTTTCTACCTGTTTCTCCCATCTCACATCCACAGTAATTTTCTTTGGGCCAATAATTTTTATATATCTCCGTCCATCCTCAGTCATCTCGCTTGATAAGGGCATATGGATAAGTATAACATACTGCATGTTGACTTCTATGCTGAACCCATTTGTTTATAGTGTCAGAAATAATGATGTCAAAGAGGCATTCAAGAAGTTTAGAGGTACATTGACAGGTTCTCAATAATGTTTTGCTGAAAAAAGAAGAAAGACCTGTTGTTTTATTACAAATACAATAAGATACTTTATCTGTGAGTTTACATTTTTTTATTTCGTTTTATTGAGTTCGGCAAATACAACTGCAAACTCTAACATTACAGAATTGTGTGTCAATATTTTCAAGTGTATAGGGCAACATATCAAAGCATAACACATTGTCAACTTGTACCATGTGTCACCTTGTCATTCTTTGCTAGGTTTTGGTTATGTGGAGGGTAGTCTTGTTGCATATCTTCTCATTTTTATAAATCTCCTAACATATTGAGGTTAGCAGTGATTAGCTGGCTTTACTCTTCCTCTGCCATTCCCACTGTGTACTGTGTAGACTCAGGCTATCTATGGGGGGCCCCATTGTGTGGTCTTCTGTTACAGAATATTATAGCTCTCAGCTTTACTCATCTGCTTACAAAAATTCACTAAGTCCCAAAAACAACCTCAGCTGAAATTGGCGTTATATCTCAAAATCATCAACAATAATTTGACTTGAAAAAAAACTTATTGGTAGTTTCCAAACACATATTATTTTCATGCATAATGTGCATCACAAAACAAATCTGCCATAAATAATATATACACAAAAATACATATCCAATCATGAGTGCAATGGTATTTTTATAAAAATTACTGACATAAAGATCAGTTAGAAACCAGCCCTTTGTCTCTTGGCATCAGAAAGTACTTTCTTACAGGAATTAAACAAAGGTAATTGCATTAATAAATCAGTGATTGTTATCTGCTTAGAAACCTTGGATTAGAGGTCCCTAAGAAAGAGGTGTCTATTTAAATATTTGAACTGATAGAGAAATAATGAAGAAAAACCAAAGGGGTTGATGGACGGAGTGTTGAACACTGCAAGCACTCACCCCCAGTCAACTGATCTGGGTTTAACCCATCATCATTCTTTAGCTCCCTCCGCCACCCCAGTTCAGACATGGCCATATGCAAATCAGTCTGACCCTGTGCCTCATGGGAACAGTCCAGCCTGAACTGCCAAGCCATGTCTTCCCTGGATCGGAAACAAGCATCCTGGGACCAGTTTCTGGCTAATCAGCCGTCATCAGCCAGGATAGCTTGAATCTAGTGGCAAAGTGAGCAAGGAACGCACGTCTGGGCATACCCTGCCAACTTAGGGCGAACAAAGAAAAACCAAAGGGGATGATGGATGGAGTGTTGAACATTGCAAGTACTCACCCCCAGTCAACTGATCTGGGTTTAATCCATCATCATTCTTCAGTTCGGGCTGGACTGTTCCCATGAGGCACAGGGTCAGACTGATTTGCATATGGTCATGTCTGAACTGGGGTGGCTGTGTGAGCTAAAGAATCATGATTTTTTCAGATATTGGTATAGTGAGAACAAACTCACTGGCAATATAAATATCCACCACAGCATCTAAAAGAACTATATTGTATTCACATGCAACAAAGGCACTATACAATAAAATATAGACAATACTTTTGCACAAATGTAGCCTGTCAAGAATAGTAAATATCTCAAATAGTAGTAGTAATAAAAATCAGTTGATTTGGACCATGGTCTGTAAAACTGAATGGATACATCAAAACACATCATTTAAAAGCCACACGGAATTTCTTTGTTTTCTGTGGGTATCAGTTATTTTATTAATAAAATTGAGAAATAGCAGCAAATACATTGACACAGAATTTTAAAAACAGCAGACTTAGGAGGGGGCCGGTATAGCCCAGCTACGAAGGGCTATAAGGCTATTAGAACATTCTGCCACTAGAGAGCAGAATGTTCCAACAAATAAAACAAAGGCCTTTTGGAGTTTCTAGGGGTATAAACTCACTCAAGGCTCCGAGAGGCCTGTGAAAAAAACATTGGAATGTTGCTTTGCGGGCCTTTCCCGGCCCGTAAAAGCATGGCGCACTCCATTGTGTACAATCGAGCTCCCAACATTCCAATGTTCTAATATTTATTAGACCATCAGCCACACAACACTATCTAAACAACCCAAAGAGGTAAAATGATGAATGAGAAGTTGAGATGAGAAGTGGGGATGATGGATGAGAAGTAAAGATTATGAATGATGTATGAGAAGTAGGGATAATGGATGAGAAATAGGAATGGTGGATGAAAAGTAAGATGATGGATGAGAAATACTGATGGTGGATGAGAAGTAAGGATGATGGAAGAGAAGTAGGGATGAGAAGTAGCGATGATGGATGAGAAGTAGGGATGATGGATGGGAAGTATGGATGAGAAATATGTATAATTTATGATGGATGAGAAGTTGGAATGATGGATGAGAAGTAGGGATGATGGATGAGAATTGGGGTGATGGGTGAGAAGTAGGGATGATAGATGAGATGTAGGGTTTATAGATGAGAAGTAGGAACTAAGCATGAGAAGTAGGTATGATGGATGAGACATAGGGATGATGGTTGAAGAGTAGGTATGATGGATGAGGAGTAGGAATGAGAAGTAGGGATGGTGGATGGGAAGTAGAAATAATGGATGAGAAATAAGGATGATGGATGAAACGTAGGGATGAGATGGAGGGATCAGAAGTAGGGATGATGGATGAGAAGTAGAGATGAAGGGTGAGAAGTGTGGACTATGGATGAGAAGTAGGGATGAGAAGTAGGAATGATGGATAAGAAATAGGGATGAGAAGTAGGGGTGATTGATAAGAAGCAAGGATAAAAGATGAGAAGTAGGGATGAGAAGTAGTAGTGATGAATGAGAAGTAGGGATAATGGATGCGAAGTAAGGATGAGGAGTGAGGAATGAGGATGTCCTAAAATGGATGCTGTACAAGCCTAAAGAACTTCATCACATTGAAGACAATATAAACATTGCATTTACAACTATTTCATATTAATTAGTGTACAGAATCATCTATTGTGGAATCCGTGTCCATTATAACTAGCGCATTTCATTTTAGGTTGCACTCGCTCAGCACTTGTTTTTAAGCCTCTGCAGTGTTAAAAGTAAATTACTGTAATCTGATATTAACCCCAGTTAGGGAATTATTTCAAATAGGGTGGCTGAGAAACAGATCCTGCATACAGTTTCCAAGCTGTGCTGTCTGTAAATCAAACTATAACTCAGAAAAAATAGAGTTGAAATTGGGTTAAAATAATTCACTTTACACACAACAGGCACATTAACTTTTGATCAGCTTCATGCTGAGCCAGCGCAGGCCAACAAGAAACAGCTCCAGGTTATATTTTCACAATTGTGATGCACATGGTTAGATTTTCCCAGGACTATTGACAAAGGAGCGACAATCACATAGGTAGAGGTCATCCAAGCCAGAGTTCTTATTGATGCTCAGACAGATCAGAAGGTGAGTAATTTGTGCAATTAATCATGGGGTTTCTTGTGTATGCCACAACAGGCCCAGAGCCATATCTACAACAGGAAACTAAACAACGAAGTAGGTCACAGTTTTATTCCAATTGAAATTAAATGTACATCTGCAAAACCAACCTAGACAGAGGAAGATAAAAACTCCTTTGCTAAAGAAATATAGTAAACATTAAGCAATTTGGCATAAATTGGCAATTTGTTCCAAACTCGTGGTTAGTGATGGGGGAATGGAAGTTCTTCCAACAGCGAAGACTGGGGAACGTCAGGTTTGCCAACAGTGGAGCATTTACTGTCTCCCCAGTGGAAACCTTTGATTAGACAGACCTTCCTCCACTAGGCCTCCAGGTCACAGTGACAAACCACTAAGCCTAGGCGGAGTTTGAGGAGTTCCGTGAAGTGCAAAAAAAACTCTGCCGCGCTACGCGGCTCCGAAAGCAGCAGAGTGGGTTAAATAAATGCCGTTCGCGGTGATTTTCAGTGCCAGATGCTTGTCCGCACTGTACAATCATCGCGAAACGGCACCATGCACAGTGCAAGCGGGCGCTGCTTCCTTTCTGCTGCTCAAGTAGATTTTAACTCGAGCAGAAGCTTTCTCAAAGCGAACGGACGGTTTCTCAACGCAAGGGTACACGAGTGTACGCGACCACTCGCAATGAGAAATCTGACCGCCCGCATTGAGAAATCTCGCCGGGAGGTTGATTTTCCACGCTCGCCAACTTGATGTTGATGATCGCGAACGAGGAAAAATCTCGCCGGAAGGTGGATTTTCCTCGCCTACGCTCGCCAACTAGACGTTGAACGCAAGCGAGGAATTTTTCAGAACTCTGCATAACACGGAGTGTGGAAAACTCTACAAAACTCCACGAGCGGAGCGGAGTCACTGCCCAGACTTACAAACCACCCCCCTTGCCTAGTGCAGGGTGACCCACACTAGATCTTCCAGCCCAGTACTACCCTGGGAGGCATAGAAGTCACAGGCAGCAAAATTAAACAGTTACCTTGAAGAGCAGGGAGAAAATTCCTTTACTGTCAGGGCCATTAATCTTTTGTTTTTCAAAATCAAACACCCAAAGAATAAGTTTTTTGTTGAAAATCAAAACAAAAATAATGAACCTGACTGGAGTTTGCATGAAAAACTTAAAAAGTTTGTTGAGCAGCTCATAAGATATGGGCCCAGATTTACTAACATTTGTCACAACACAATGCAACAAGACGACTTGTTGCGCCTGCATCAAATGGAGAGAGCAGGAATTTGCCATATTTACTAAGATATGGCACATTTCTGCTCTCTCTCTCTGTTGGTGCACTGAGTGCTGCCTAGGGCCATTACTGGCACTCTTGTGCCAGAGTGTAAGGGTGCCTCTGTTACAGGCAGGATTGTTTTTGTGCAGGAAGGGACACCTTCCTGCACATAAACCATGCTCAGAGGCATTGTCCTCCTCGGAATGAAGCACTCATGGTAAAAGGTATTAACAAGGAGACAGAAACATATTTTTCCATGATACGCTTCTGTTGGGACGGCGTAGCATTTGGACGCATTCCCAGGTTTACTATTCTTAGACTATTCTCAGCTTGCTCTGCCTTGCGTTACTCTAGAATTACCATGCAAGGCGACTTTGCCTGACTTAGTAATTCTGACTTAGGTGCTTCTGTCGCCTTGCATGATGCAATGACAGAGCAAGCCCTTAGTAATAGGGCCAAGGTGCTCATTCAAAAGTGAGCAGAGTCTGCAGTAAATCAGCCTCACTGTGGATGCATTGTAGGCACAGAGGTCCGTGCCAACCAGCAGGACTTTCTCAATATGGTCAGGGCGTAACCACTGGTGGTGTTCAGGCATGTCACCCATCAGGATAGAAATGAACCACTCATTCATCAGTTTGTGAATAAGCCCACCACCCTGATTAGCCTAGATAAGCTTATTAGATTTATTATCAGTAAGTGAAAATATCACGAGTTGTTTCTAACTGAATTTATAGCACTAAGGGTCTGTTTCTCTATTGGCACTAAGCATACTCCATTGCCACGGTGATGGAGAATCATTACCACCAATACGATGGTCCACCCATGGAATTTAGATGCTGGAGGACCCTTGGTGTAACCATGATGGAGACTAATCTGTCTCCACAATGGTAACTCACTCCGACAGCCCAACGGAGTAAGGGTCATCGGAGGCGGACCTCTCGGTCCTCCCACCTAATTTACATGGGCAAACATATAGGTCCGTTTTCATTGGCCGTCACTGCCAGGAAAGCTGTGGGGGTAAGGGTCAGTGAAAACTGGCTAGTGCCCTCCTAACCATGGGAGATAACTCCCATGGTGGGGTGGGATCTTTTTTATTTAAAAAAAGAAAATCCCACTTTGAAATTTCCATTTTGGAAATAAAAAAAAGTGTATGTTTGACGCACAGTTCCGTTATGTTGGCATTTCTAAATTTGGCAGGTGATGGTTCTGTCATGGTAACAGAGCAATTTACTCCATCATCCTGAGGAAGTAAACTCTAACCATCATGATATAAATCAATGCCTAATTTCTAAATCCGGTGGCAGGCTCTCTACCAGTTGAGTGGAGGTCATGGCATCCACTGACCCGATGATGACGTTGTAGATATTAATGTGTTTGATGTAGTACTGTTAGGCCAACAGACCTCCCAACAGACATTTATTATGTGTGTTCTACTGTCCAACTGCGGGAATGGAGGGCTGCAATACAAAATTTCATTGGGGCCCAAAACAACCTGGATACACCACAATCCTCTACTTCACTAAATCATTCCTAGCACACCTCCTACTGGGTACAGCATCCTACTTAGTGACAGAATTCATTTCTTAGAATTCTGGCTCAGTAGGTCACTTTTTCAGAATGAGCTGCCTTCCATATTACTCCACCAAATCCATCAATAACAAACAATCTGCATGAAAAAAGCATTTAAACTCTGAATTGGAAATAATAAAAACCCTCACAATGATTTGCTGCAGCCCAAAATGCACAGCAAAGGCAGCCTCATGCCATCTCTAACTAACAATACCTATCAGTCAGTGGCAAATACATTGACTAATGACTATGATAGAGATCAGGGTATCTAAAATATGCCCACTACCATGGATAGAGTAATCACACAGTTACACGCACATACATTCATCATACGCTAGGGCCCATTTCACTAACATACGCTCAAATACTCTACCAGCAATAAACCTGTGGAAAGAAAACACCTAAACACCCTGCATCAATATCAGGTCGATCAGATCTGGTTTAGTGACTGTCCTAATCAATAACATAATCTACACAACATATACAATAATGATCAAAAATATAAACCCAATAATTGACAAGAAAGAAAATTCAACACCATGTTTAAAATTATATTGCTTTATCTAAAATTAATCAAGGTAAAATTAATCAGAATAAATCATTTCTCATAGTTACCTATTCTAACTAAGTGTCAGAACGGGTCAGGACAAGTCTCTCGGTAAAGTCTTTCAAGACGAAGTCCTCAGCACGATCCTCAGCAACGCAACCTTACGCGGCAAAGGTAAAATGGCAAGTGGCAAAAGGGTGGCAAGAACCCTCTCTAAGCTAACAGTTTTTATAGTAAAAATTACAATGGAAACACTCATTAAGTTTGCAGAATACACTGAATCACTGAGCAGAGCGAGAAGGAAAGGATGCAACATTGCAACATTTGTGAACCTCCGCTCAGGAAAAATACACATAGCGAAGACTACGGAACAGGAACCAAGAAAATAAAACATGTATCACATTTAATCCGGCTTCTCCTCGGTCATCGAGCCACAGTTCAGAGTTTCCCTCTAAGGCTCCTTTGTCTTTCGAGATTGCCAAGGACACTTTCACTTTTCTTGGAGAACTCCCAAAAACTGCTGCTGTCCTCATGGAAAGTTTTATAGAAGGACCATGGTCAGTCAACTTCAAGACCATTTCCAGCAGGGGTCTCCCTCGTCACGTCTTTCACATATTCACTCGAGACCAGGCTTCAAAATTAGCCATCATGGATTAGGCCTCCATAGGCCACAATAGACCATCTCAATTAAAAGAAATAAAACAACGTTACTACAGCATAATGATTAAACAGTGTTAACCCCACTAATACCCTTATGTGTATGCATTTATCTAGCTTTTGCGACATAGGAAAGCATTAATTCAGACAGCGTTTTGTGCTTAAAATAAACAGCACACAGCAACGTTTAAACATGAAAACTTGCACGTTATTTTTCTAGAAAACAGAAACAGCACACACATGCTAACCCTCGTGTAACTTTCTCTTATGTTAAGACAAACGAATTGATTAATAAAAACACACTTGCACAAGACAAATAATTAATTTGTTATTTATTAATATTTAATAAAAACGCATAGACATACTAGAGCTTCAAAAGCCCCTGAATTTTCTAAATGAAAACTCTGCTCCAGCAATCCCCCCTTTGGTGATTTTATCACCAAATAAACCCAAAAAAAAAAAAAATTAGTGAAAATGTAGTCCCATTTTAGGAGAAATCAGAAATGTCTTTTCCCCTTACACAACATTAAACACTAGTCACTCTTTCATCATCTCTCTTTGTCTCTAAGTAAACACTCTCCCTCAATTCTTCTAGTTCAATTTCTTGAGGTCTCTTTTCAACTTCTTATTTTTCTTTTCCTTATTCAATTTCTTTTTCCCTCCCCTGTTTTTACAACACACACACACCAATCTTATTATTAATAAAGCCACAATTATACAAGACAAGGGAAACAATATTCTACCTATAATTGTACTACCTATTTTTGCAATAAAATCCTTAACAGCTATCATTTTATTAGCTATTTTAGTCCACAAACTCCCAGCTTCAAGTGGTACTAATTCTTCATGCAAATCAGTAATATTTTTGATATAGACCTTCAGGTCTTTACTTTCGTCAGGAATGTAAGTGCAACAATGTTGAACTTTCAATATTCCACAAACTCCACCCTCCTTGGCCAATAGAATATCAAGGGCAAGTCGATTTTGCATAGACATGGCACGTACGGCACTTAATTCCGTATTCACCAAAAGAAACCCTCCTGCGGTATTTGTCGATAAGCGATCAACCACTGTGGACAGTTTCCGAATTCCATAAGCATTTAAAGAAATTCCCACTGCTGGAATCAAAACCCCAAAAATATCACCCACAATTTCAGACCAAGTTTCTCTCTTAAAACGTGTTAATAAGTTAATATCTTCTACATCTCTTATTTTATCTGTATGAAAAATCTTAGGAAAAACCAGGCCCACATAACACGTGCCATACCAATGGTCAGGCAACTTGTAATAAGCCTTGTTCCCACAAACATAGTACACTCCTGGAAAAATCGTATTTTCTCCACCTCTGAAACCCCAACCTGTCGCAATGAAGTATGTATCATGGCACTCACTAGTTCCCACAAAATATGTATCATATTGGGATTTCCTTCTGGTAATGCAAAGTTTACCCTTCTGTGGCGCATCTAGAGCTAAAGTTGGACTAGCCCCTTTCTTCAACTCTTTTCCCATCTCAATGTCCCAAATTGTCTCACTCACTTCATATTTTCCCCCTTTCTCATGCATGTTCACTCTCCTTTCTTCTACCATATCTAGGAAAGCTCTCTCCTCTTCTTTCAAACTGCAAGTTAAATTATTCTTAAAAATGTAATCTAATGTTAATCCTTTTTCTTCAATAAAAAACTCACCAAAAGTGTTAGCTTCTTTAGCTGGATTCAGCTCTTTGTTCATTGGCAAGTGCCCAAAAATACTATCTCTGTTAGACATCTTATAATCTATTTTCCCTAACAAATAAAAAACACTACTTAAAATACTACAAGAAATACCATATGTAGCTGGTAAATGGTGATAAGTAACACCCTCTGAGACGGATGCAGGTAATTGCATACAGACGTAGCAATCCCTTACTTCCATTGTCTTCACATATTCATATAACAGTTTAGAAAAAACATTACTAGAAAAATTATTAATTGACCTATCTTTGTGTATGTAACTACTACTTCTAATTGGAACTACTTCTTGTGAATTCTTCTCTACATTTGTCACATTTTCTATATTCATTTCAAACTCTACTCTAAAAGTAACTAATAAAACTAAAACACCCCATAGAAGCATTAATAATCCAGTACAACAGCAGCACATTCTACACCACCTCTTAAAGAAGGCACATCTATTTCTATTATCCTCTATGTTAGCCATTTTAGTTTTAGTTTAGCCTCTACTACTCCACTACTGTTTGAACTTCTTCAATTCTTCAGCAATTCTTCAGCTTTCAGTTTATCCAAATGATCTCTTCGTTCACTTGATCCAAGTGAATCCTTCTTTCACTCAGTTTGGATACTTGTCATTCTTTACTTCAATTTCTTCAACATCAAATTGTATTAGATCTCCAACATCAAGATCCTCAGTACTCGACTCTTCTCCAATGTCAGTCAAGAGTACTTTCAGAATTTCACCAGTATCTTCCTCAACCACTTTTCTCAAGACCACTTCCGGATTATCCCGAGTCACTGTTTCTTCTTCTCCTCCTTCAGACAGTGCCACATAAGACCATTCCGGTGATCTGTACTTTTGGTTGGGTCTTCTTACTCTTTTTATTTCCACTGGTTCGTTTGATTCCTTTGATTCTTCTCCTTCAGCTTTTGAACTTTGACTCGAAACTTCATTCACTTGTTCAGCTTTCGATGAATTTGCTCTTATTACTCTGTATCTCAGCCTCTTAACTCTGTTGTTAGGCCAACGGTCTCCTCTTAACACCTTTTTTGGCTTTATTTCTTTATTACTCCTTTCTCCAATCCAAGTTCTCTTTCTCAGAACTCGACCCTCTGTTTGTTCATCCTCATCATCTGTTTCAAGTGCCTCTTGTTTCCGTTTTCCAGCAGCTTTCTTCTTCTCCACAGATTTTTTCACCACTGTTTGAGACTTCCCTACTCCTGTCCCTCCTCGGGTCTCCGACACGCAATCTTCTTGCTGTCTACTTGTCCCTTCACCTAGCTCCTCATGAATGTTCCCTACACCTCCTCGGGGGTCTTCCGCAATCTGTCCCTCTCTATCTTCTTCTGACCCTACTTCTTCAAGTATAATCTCAAGTGGTTCTTCAATCTCCTCCTCTTCTGATTCAGGAGTAATTTCTGTGTGATTTCTTTTTTCTTTTCTTTTTCCTTCACTGCTGTTTGAAACTTCAGGCTCTCTTACAGAATCTGATCTTTTCTCTGATACTCGCAGTGATTCTCTTGAAGCTCTCTCTGCTTCTTTTCTCACTGATTCCGTATCTTCAGTATCTTCATCATCACTGGAATCTGACTCTTCAAAATACTCTTTACCAGTCCCTTCTTTTGGGTTTGGAACTCTCAGAGTATGACTTGCATGTACCCAGTGCTTCACTCCAGCACACTTTACTGCAGTCGTTGTAGTCAGAATGACTTGTCTCGGCCTTCCCCACCTTGGAATCAAGCAATTTCTTCTTCTGTGTACCTTAATCCTCACCCAGTCTCCTGGACTCAGATCATGGGCTTGCTTCTTCTCAAGTGTGGTAGCTTCTTCTCCAACCTGGTGAAACACAGAATGAACTGCGTCAGCCAGGCCTTTACAGTAATCCAAAATCATGTCATCAGTTATTGTCACCAACTTATTGACAGGCACGAATGCATGGCGCATAGCACCTCCCATGATTATTTCATGCGGGCTCAAACCAGTAGTTCTATCTGGAGTAGATCTCATTGTCATCAGAACTAAAGGCAAAACATCTGGCCATTTCATGCCAGTGGCTAAGCACATTTTTCCAATCCTATTCTTGATCGTGCCATTAATCTGCTCAACCACACCAGAAGCCTCTGGTCGGTATGCACAATGTAGCTTCTGCTGTATTTTCAATGCTTCACAAATCAAACCCATGAGCTCATTCTGAAAGTGTCTACCTCTATCAGACTCAACTGTAACTGGAAACCCGTACCTAGGAATCAACTCCCTCAACAGTAACTTTGCCACTGTTAATCCATCATTTCTTCTAGTCGGGTAAGCTTCCACCCACCTTGAAAACAAACAGACTACCACTAGAACATACCTCAGTCTGTTCACTTGGGGCATTTCAATGAAATCAATCTGCATTCTTGTAAAAGGACCTCCTTCTCTGCCTATTGTTCCCAAAGTCACCACTGTCTTTTTCCCAGTGTTAAATTGCTGACAAACTAAACACCTCTGACAGATGCTCTCTGCGATTGTCCTGAACTTTGCATTGTACCAGGTCTGTTTAAACGACCTAACCATCGCGTCTCTCCCCAAATGTCCCTGGCCATGATACATCCTTGCCATTGACGACAAGATGGAGTTAGGCATCACTGGTCTGCCATCTCTGTAGACCCAAACATGGTCTGTTTCTCTTGGAGCACATCCTGCCTTAATCCAATCTTGTTTCTCTTCATCTCCTGTCTCATCTTGTAACTGTTTCACTTCATCCCAGGTTTCTAGGACATTAGTAAACATCACAGAAAGAAAAGACATTTCCCTCTCTCTTTCCCTGTTAATGGACTGATTGGTCTTGGCACAATACTGTGCAACATCATTTGCGTACCTATTTCCAATCGTTATAAAATCCTCCCCTGGACCATGGGCAGCACACTTTACAACTGCTAACTCCTTAGGCAGCTGTATCGCCTCAAGCAATTTTTCAATCATTTCAGCATTCTTTATTGGAGTTCCACTCGATGTCAAGAAACCTCTTTGTAGCCAAAGTTGGCCAAAATCATGCACCACTCCAAATCCATACTGACTATCAGTCAACACAGTCGTCCTCAAATCTTTCCCAATCTCACAAGCTTTTGTCAATGCTATTAATTCAGCAACTTGCGCAGATTTCACTCCTTTCAATGGTGATGCTTCCATGACCTCTGAAACTTTACACACCGCATATGCTGCACATAGCACACCATCATCATTCCTCAAGCATGATCCATCCACAAACAACACATGGTCATTTTCAGGTAAGGGAATATCCCTTATGTCCGGTCTTGGTTTCGTACAGTACTCAAGCACATCCAAACAATCATGATCATCTTCCATCTTTATACCCACATTTTCAATGTCTGGCAAGAGTGTCGCTGGATTCACATTAACACATCTCTCAAGAGTCACATTTGATGCTCCCAGAATCACTTTTTCGTACTTAGTCAACCGACTATGTGACATGTACTGAGTTCTGCTTCTTGTCAAAAGAATTGCCACATTGTGAGGTACGAATACCCTTACAGGATATCCCATTATGATTCCCTCACTCTGTTCCAGGCTCCTGCATGTTGCAGCCACAGATTTCAGACAACCTGGTAAACCCACAGCTACAGGGTCAAGTGTCGATGAGAAGTACGCAATAGGCCTTCTCAATTGTCCATGTTTCTGGATTAGCACTGAAAGTGCACATCCATTTCTCTCACTGCAGTACAGCTCGAATTCTTTCTCATAGTCAGGCATACCCAAAGCTGGAGCCTCACACATTTTACTTTTGAGCTCTTCAAATGCTGCCATTTGTTCTGCATCTAGATCCAATGGATCTGTCATTTCACTTTTTGTCAATTTAATCAGTGGCTTTGCTATCAGAGAAAAATTAATTATCCACTGACGACAATATCCCACCATACCCAGGAACATTCTCACTTCTCTCTGGGTCTTTGGAGCTTTCATTTCTCTGATTATTCTGATCCTGTCAGTAGTCACTTTTCTCAGACCTTTTTCAATATTGTGTCCAAGATAATGAACCTCTTTCTTGCAAAATTGCAATTTGGCTGGAGATACCTTTAACCCTCCATCTGCCAGATGATTCAGTAAAGCTATGGTATCCACTTCACAAGCTTCACGTGTCTTTGATGCCACCAGTAGGTCATCAATGTACTGCACTAACACTGAGTTTTCGGGCATGATCAAACTTTCCAACGATTTCTTCAATAACTGATTGAATATCGAAGGACTTTCTGTATACCCCTGTGGGATTCGACACCATGCTAAGATACGCTGGCCAAACCTAAATGCAAAAATCGGCTGGCTGTCATGATGCAATGGAATTGAAAAGAACGCATGACACAAATCAATCACTGTATACCACTCAGCATCATGTGGAATTTGATACAGAATCACTGATGGATTTGGCACAATAGGACAACATGCCACCACAATTTGATTAACTTTTCTCAGATCTTGCACGATCCTAAATTTACCATTGGGCTTTTTCAGTCCCATTATCGGTGAATTACACGGACTACTCAGTAGTTCTCTCAGAACTCCTTGCTGAATCATTTTCTCAATTATAGGAGTTATCCCTTCAATTATTTCTGGTGTCATTTTGTACTGAGGAATGTTAGGATATGTAATTCCCTCTTTCACTGCAATTTTCACTGGATCTACATTATTCATCAATCCCACATCCTCTCCAGTAAAATCCCAAACTGCTCTTTTCACTGTGTCTCTCAGCTCTTGAGGCAAATCCTCCGGATTAAACACAGCAAATGCACCAATTAACTCACTTTCTCTATTTTCGAGAGTCATTCGGTAGAAAACATCATCATCTGGTGTCTCAAAAGCTATTCCATCTGGTGTACAAAAAATTGTGCAGTTCATCTTACACAATAAATCCCTACCTAACAGGTTCACTGGACTCGTGTCACAGACAATAAATCTGTGCATGTCTGAAAATTTCCCTATCTGTACTCTTACTGGTTCAGTAAGACGTGTTCTGATTTGTGTATTGGCTACACCAACTACTTGGATTGCTTCATCCGAGAGAGGAAGATTTTTAACATCTGTTGACCTGACAGTTGATCTTGTCGCACCTGTGTCTACCAAAAAAGTAACACTCTCCTCATTTATTTTCCCATCCACAAATGGTCCTGCCTGGTCTATTTCTAGAGTTGCACCAAGTATGCACTCTTCCTCCTCTCTTCGGCACCGTCAATAATCACCCTCAGACTCACTCCCTTCACTCTTTAACAAGTACTGCTGTACTTTGTTAGAACGTCTTGGTTTGTTTACCTGCTCATCATTGTAAAATCCTGAGTCCTGATTATACTTTTGTACCCCTCTATTCTGCGGCAAGGGCGGTTTTGGCTCTTGACTCTGCTGTCTCACAACTTTCTGTTGTTGCTGTTGATTATTCCCTTCATTCTGGTTCTGCACCTGTTGATTTAAAGGTTTACTCTCATTACTCACTAATGGTGGATTAGGACATTCAGATCTCCAATGTCCCAGCTGGCCACAGTTGTGACAAGGGAACTTTTTCTTTGCTTCCTCAAGACTTCCTTTCCCTTTTCCTGCATATCTGGGTCTATTTCCTGCATTATTTCCTGGATTATTCGCCTGTTCCACTAACTGTGCTTCCTGTCTTTCTGCAACTTTCACCTGTGCCCACATTGCTTTCTCTTTCAGCTTTCTTTGTTTTGCTTCAATTTCATCACTGAAGTATTTTGCATGTCTCAGAATCTCATCTACTTTTTTACTCTGCCAATCCACTGTGTGTTCACGAATTCTCTCACCAATTTCAGGTCTTAGGCCATATACAAATCTGTATACAAAGTGACTCAAGTCTTTGTCACCCAGGTGTTCATCTCCACTGAATTGTTTAAAAGCCAGTATCAGCCTCTCGTAAAAAGCATGAACTGATTCTTTTGCTTCCTGTTGTGTTCGATCTATCTTAACCCAGTCTGTCTCTTTCGGAGGAACTTTACTCTTCAGGTATACCATCACCTGATCATACTTCCTCATTACTTCTGGATCTGGTGCCTCTGTTCTTGGATCTCTTGGATATTCCTCAGTAGGCCAACTCACAACTATTTTACACTCAGTCCACAAGTCTGCTGGAACAATTATATCAAACAGACTATTCAGATCAACCCACAGCACTTTTGACAATTTCACAAATCTATCTACCTGCCTATACCACTCGACGGGCTTTTCTCTCAATCGAGGGAAATCATTCGTAAATGATAAAATATCCTGTCTGGTCCATGGAACATGTACATATCCTCCTCCAGGTATTTCTCTCATAGGATAATTATCCACTGGTTTCTCTTTTTCTCTCACTGGAAATGCTGAATAAGTTGTTCTATCTACAGATTCCTCTCTTTTCTTATACCACCTATCCTTCCACTTTTCAACATCACCCCATCTTCGCAGTAATGCCACCATTTCTTTAATCTGTCCAGTTCTACCAGAAGCATTCAAATTTTCAATGTCTTTTTCAGTAAAATCCATCCTGTAAGTTCTCTGTAGAGCTTTTACTTTATCAATGTCAACTCCTTGCTCATTTGCTATTGCTCTTAGCCTATCATGTGTATTCCTTGCTCTCCAGGTAACACTTTTGCACATAAACAACAGCTCACCATCATGATGACTCTTCAGTATTTCTATTGGAACTGTTCCTGTCACAAGCTCTTCTAATTCTATACGTAACCTAGCCACATCAATAACTTGTGAATCCTTATCCTTTTTCTGAAGAACCTTCATCCAATCATTCAAATCATCAACTGTTATTTCAGCAGTTTTTCTCACTGGAACCACTCTTTTCTGCGGTTCTAAAATTGGCATCCCTGAACAACTAGGTTCACTAGTATCCAATAGTTCACTACATGTGTCATGTCTTGTTTGTCTCAGGTCACTTCTTTCTGCTCTTTTATCTGAATCTCCTGAAGGACCAACTGAATTTGTCAGATTATTCCCAACATATGGAATCACCAGTCCATTCTTACCTGCTCTCTGTTTGTCAAACACAGGCATAACTGGACCTATTGTTACAGGCACCGTAACAGCTTCCAGATTCTTCGTTAACTCCCTAATTTTCTCAGTCAGTTCTGTTGTCGTTTTTGCTAATTTTCTAGCATTTTCTTCACTACTTCGATTCTCTTTCTCCCTGAAAGAACTATTACTTCTTGATTCAGGTGTCACTTTTTCTTTTTCAATAATACAGACTGTATCTCTTATCGGAGAAACAACTGGTGTACTCTCATCTGGTTCTGGTCTATATGGAGGTGGTCTCTTGTAAATCATGTCATTTAAGACCTCATCATCATACTCATTAACTCCAACTGCTCCCTCTTCAATTGTTCTCATAGGATATAATCCCTCTGACATATTAACATCTCGCCATCTTTTCATCCGATCATGATGTGTTTCACGATCATGTCTCCTCCCAAACATGTTCCTGTAATACCCTCCAGATCTTTGCTTTTCTCGCTCATGAACTTCCTCTTCCCATTCCACTAAAGCCTCGAACTGTGTAGGTCTTGGCTTTGGGTCCAGACGTACCATCTTTTCCCGTAAATTTCTCAACACGGCCAAATTAAATGAACCATGTTCTGGAAATGCTAAAACACCATCTTCTTTAGTATACCTAACCCAATTCTGCAACCATATACAGGTATGTAATCCATATTTCGCAACCATGAAGGATGCAGGTGTTTTCGCTGGAGGTAGCAACTCACCCTCTCTTGTTTTAACCTCTTTATCCTTGGTAAACCACTTTTTAACTCTCCCAAAGAACGTTTTTTTCTTTTTCTCCTCTTGATAATACATTTTAGCGCTTACTAAACTCTCTACTCTTTCCGTATTATAAATATACAATACGAGCTTCTCAACCAATAGCAGCGCGACTCACACTAACGCACCAATCCTGGAGCGTCTACGTCATTAAACAGCTCTTCCAATCCCTGCGCGACTCACACTAACGCACCAATCCTAGTGCGAACCCTATTCTGATCCACTATCCAATCAGAGCGCGGACTTTCTGACGTCAACAGTCGCTGCAGTTTGTCTCTGTCTTCTGTCACTCGTCTACCCCTCCTTTACAAAATCTCTCAGTAGACTTCGTGTCAAGATTTCTACAAAATCTATTAGTTACAACATAAAAACATCTCCATTGTCTGCTTCGCTAACCACAGAATAGTAAAAGAGAGTCTATTTTCATAAGAAACCTTTCATTGACACAGTAGCACTTCTTCTACTCTGCCCTACTAACATACATTCATTAACTGTTTCCTCTAGGACTTGTCCAAAGAGTCTTACAATCAACTAAATGTACAAACATTCACGCACATTCATACAAGAAAAATATAGTACATACGCACAGAATCCTGTTTTCCCGAGAACAGACAATCTGCTCCACTACAGAATTATAACATACATTAACTAAGCAACTTCGCCCAGTTCCTCAAACAAGCTCAGAGAATACCTATTACTCCTCCCGCGATAAGCTTTAACGGAAATCCTTACGGATCCCTGGGACTTAAGACCAGAGTTTCAAAGATAACCTTCACTACGATACACACTCCTTACATACCAGAAATATCTAATAGTAACATACGACGATGTCACTGATTCCGAACACAGACAATGTGAACGCGCAACTTCAATTGTCACACGTTATTCCTTACAATCCCGTCTTTCCCGAGAGCAGCATATACTTCCCTCTGCCCTACTACGGAACTGCTACAACAGCTTCCAAGTTCCAGAAGCACTACATATAACTCAACATGACGACTTCAACATATAATATTAGTACATATACCGATATTGACAAAATAAAATCAATAATCAATAAGCCAATGTACAAGCAATCTTATCAGATCAAGACAACCATCTAAAACCATCCTCTGCTACCAGGAAATTGATAGAGATCAGGGTATCTAAAATATGCCCACTACCATGGATAGAGTAATCACACAGTTACACGCACATACATTCATCATACGCTAGGGCCCATTTCACTAACATACGCTCAAATACTCTACCAGCAATAAACCTGTGGAAAGAAAACACCTAAACACCCTGCATCAATATCAGGTCGATCAGATCTGGTTTAGTGACTGTCCTAATCAATAACATAATCTACACAACATATACAATAATGATCAAAAATATAAACCCAATAATTGACAAGAAAGAAAATTCAACACCATGTTTAAAATTATATTGCTTTATCTAAAATTAATCAAGGTAAAATTAATCAGAATAAATCATTTCTCATAGTTACCTATTCTAACTAAGTGTCAGAACGGGTCAGGACAAGTCTCTCAGTAAAGTCTTTCAAGACGAAGTCCTCAGCACGATCCTCAGCAACGCAACCTCACGCGGCAAAGGTAAAATGGCAAGTGGCAAAAGGGTGGCAAGAACCCTCTCTAAGCTAACAGTTTTTATAGTAAAAATTACAATGGAAACACTCATTAAGTTTGCAGAATACACTGAATCACTGAGCAGAGCGAGAAGGAAAGGATGCAACATTGCAACATTTGTGAACCTCCGCTCAGGAAAAATACACATAGCGAAGACTACGGAACAGGAACCAAGAAAATAAAACATGTATCACATTTAATCCGGCTTCTCCTCGGTCATCGAGCCACAGTTCAGAGTTTCCCTCTAAGGCTCCTTTGTCTTTCGAGATTGCCAAGGACACTTTCACTTTTCTTGGAGAACTCCCAAAAACTGCTGCTGTCCTCATGGAAAGTTTTATAGAAGGACCATGGTCAGTCAACTTCAAGACCATTTCCAGCAGGGGTCTCCCTCGTCACGTCTTTCACATATTCACTCGAGACCAGGCTTCAAAATTAGCCATCATGGATTAGGCCTCCATAGGCCACAATAGACCATCTCAATTAAAAGAAATAAAACAACGTTACTACAGCATAATGATTAAACAGTGTTAACCCCACTAATACCCTTATGTGTATGCATTTATCTAGCTTTTGCGACATAGGAAAGCATTAATTCAGACAGCATTTTGTGCTTAAAATAAACAGCACACAGCAACGTTTAAACATGAAAACTTGCACGTTATTTTTCTAGAAAACAGAAACAGCACACACATGCTAACCCTCGTGTAACTTTCTCTTATGTTAAGACAAACGAATTGATTAATAAAAACACACTTGCACAAGACAAATAATTAATTTGTTATTTATTAATATTGAATAAAAACGCATAGACATACTAGAGCTTCAAAAGCCCCTGAATTTTCTAAATGAAAACTCTGCTCCAGCAACTACAAAATGAAATCAAATCCTTAACTACAAAGCCAAAATGATTTCTCCCTGTTGAGGGACCAACAAAAATAGGACAAGGATCACCATCCAAGGGGAAAAAAATATCCTTTATAAAAATGGAGTACTATTTTATATCCACCATTGCATGACTCAGGTGACTAGGGGCCATATGTACGTAGCCTAATACCGGTCGGTAACGGCTGATTTTCGGTAATTATACCGTTACCGACCGGTATTTAGGCTTTTGACATGTAGGGGGCTCATTTCTGTATTCGGTAATTTACCGAATCGGTAAAATTACCGAATCGGTAATTTTACCGATTCGGTAAACACCGAATACAGAAATGAGATGTAGGGGGAGCGTGTGGTGGGTGTGGGGATTCGTTATTTACCACCAACTGTAAGTTGGTGGTAAATGACAAATGACTCAGGAAATGCATTTTTTGGCCCTTAGATGTGTGCAATGTGGCAGACACACATGCCCTCAGGGCATGTATGTGTGCCACATGTGCACACATGCAGAAATCAGGGGTGCAACAGGGTGTCAATGTGACACCCTGCCACCCTTGATTGAGCTCCCCCCATTACCGATTCGGTATTTACCGATTCGGTAATGGTAACTGGCTTCCCATTGATTCCTATGGGCCTCCTGGCCCATAGGAATCAATGAGATACAGGTTGCCATTACCGAATCGGTAAATACCGACTCTAAAATACCGACACTTACCGAATCGGTATTTTTTTCCCTACATTACATTTACCGATTCATAAATACCGAATCGGTAAAATTCGGTATTTATGAAGTGGTAAATGTAATTTACCTACATAAGGCCCTAGGTGTCCACTAACTATTTCTTTATCATCTACAATCACTAATTAGAAGGCCATCTTACGGCATTCTTTACAGAAAAGTTTATGCTAGCCTCTAATACGATGTTTTAGAAAACTACAATATTTATTGTGGAAACACAAAACAAAACGTTTGCTACCAAAAACAAGCACCTCTGCAAGAATGTTCATTCTTCCCTACTCCCTTAAATCGTTGTAGGCCGAACTACCCTTGCATTTGAAAGACCCACTCAAGGGACTGGTTTAATTGTTGACGTCTAATTTGTTGTCTTCGGTTCCCTCCAGTATACTGGACCAGCAGTCACTCACTTTACCCATTTCCATAAGATGAACCTGTCAATTGTGTGCCACAGAGACCAGGCGGTTCATCTCAGAATAATTTAGTGACTTAGGGATTCTTCCTGTAAAGTTAGTGTTATCATTCCATGAGCGGGGCTACTGGCCGCCACAAATAATAATCCACTCTCTTACACATACCAAGAGCAGCATTGGTTTGGCCTGTAGGCAGTCTGGCATTCTGCGCTGCCAGATGCGCCAGTTTGACAGGGTCGGTGTGTAGGGTGATTTTTTAGGATCTCTGACATATTATCGAAAGACACATTATCGAACTACACAAATATCGCTTCAAAAATATCGACATCAAAATTATCGACATTGTATACTTAATTAAAAAACTACACTAATATCGACACTACAATATCGTAATACAATTATATCGATCACACAAAAATCGCACACATCAATATCGCAATACTAAATATCGACATAAATAAATAAATATAACACATGTAACAAATATCGATAACCACAATATAGACATCAATAATATCATTTTTCTTTAATATATCGACAATTCTAATACTAATAAAACCAATACTTTAAACAACAGAAATACAATATTTTCCGAAAACATACATTTTCCAATTATATTCTACTTAAACATAAACATAACATTTATAACGATAAAAATATTTAACAACATAATAAAAAAACACTGAAATAATTATCACATAGGCATTTCGAACACATTTAAAAAAATTAAAACACATTATAAACAATCATTTTCTATATAATTATTTAAAACTCTCCTCCTTTAAAACTAAATATACTCTTACTTAGCATTTTCCATAAAAGGAAACCAATTAACTAAAAAAAATTCAAAACATCCAATAGAAAGGCCACATACAGAAAACAACCAATAACATTCAAGAAACAATTTAAAACCACTATATAAACCAATTAAAACAAGTCTTCTACTGTGCCTTAAACCAAAGCATTGAACGAAGAAGAAACTCTGCTAAACAGAAGAAACCTACATCCTACTACTATTCTAAAAACGTAAGTAAATTATCTTTTCTAACTAAACTGCCAAATTAAACTAAAACACTAATTTATCTTTACTCAAATAAATAACTAACTTATATATTCCATCTCTTTATGTTTCCACTACAGATATTACTCAAAACAGCTAAAGAAAATATTGAACATTGCCAGAAAGGACTCACTAAAAAAGTAAGTATACTATCAAAATACTTTCTAAAATATTAATTAAATCCTACTCAAACCCCAAAACATCCTAAACCCCTAAACAAATCCATGTTCTCTTTTTTAAGTTTTTAAAAACCTGTATAAATTAACACCTATAGTCTATACCACTCGGCATGAGGGAAGGCTCCGTTTGCTTAGGGAGAGGTTGGGCTACTGTATCTTATTTATTAGGGAGGAGGGGCACATCGGAAGACGGGTAGGGGACGGAGGTACACTGACATTGGGTGGGGGAGGGGGGGTAGAGGACTGGGTGGGAAGGTTGTTCCTTCTCCTGAATAATTGGTCTTGATGATAAATGTGTGGTACTTCCTGTACGGGTGAAGGCGGGGGGATGTTTGTTGAGTTGTTGATTTGGAAAACAATAAAAAACGTTTCTACCAAAAAAAATATAGTCTATACCAAACAGCAATACCACCCCACTTAAAAAAACTAAACCAACCAAAACAATATATGTTCTTTAACTTTCAGAGACTACATCAACTAAACAGCATTTTGTCTACAAAGAACATCTTCATTCAAATACAACCAAAAACACTTGGTAAGTATATATAAAAACGTTTTTTGTTTCCTATTTTCATAGAAATATATAAAATACTATTGCATATATTTTCATATACATTTTTTCCAGCTTTCTAACACATCACGATGACAGAAGAAGCCCAATTTATAACATCGCAGAAAGGAAAATTCCTATTGTGTTACATGGGTTACACATACACCCAAGAAAAGCAGACGGACCGAAAAGTGAACTGGAAGTGTTCGAAATATTATTCTAACAAATGCTACGGACGAGCAACAACAAGAGAAACAACTGTACTATATACAAGAGAGCATAACCATCCACCCAATCTCTCTGAAATAGAAGTCAGATCAACCCTTGAAAATATAAAAGAATTAAGCACTGGTTCACAAACTGCTACAAGTGTAATCCTAAAAGAACTATTACCTAGAGTGCCCAAAGAAGCAAGAGGCCAATTACCATCAATTGCTTCTATAAAAAGAACAATTGCTAGGACCAAAAGATCAACCACGACAACTATACCATCCCCTAAAACTTTTCAAGATATCATCATTCCACCAGAATTAACTATCACCCACAGTAATGAACCTTTTATTTTTTTTGATAACAAAAGCACAGAAAAAAGAATCATAATGTTTGCTACTGCAAACAATATAACTAAACTCCAACAATGCCAAACATGGATGATGGATGGCACCTTTACAATATGCCCAAAACCATTCTACCAGCTTTACACAATACACGGTCAATATCACAACACTTCCATACCTTTAATTTATGCACTATTACCTAACAAACAAAACACAACATATAATGAAATGCTAGGAAAACTAAAACAAGAATCAAATGATTTTTACCCTCAAAGAATTATCATAGACTTTGAGCAAGCCATGATAAATTGCATTCTAAAACTGTACCCCCATACAGCTATCCAAGGATGTTACTTCCATCTAAACCAATGTATATGGAGACATTTACAAAAATCTTCACTTAGGCGCCGATCACGATCCTGTAAAAACCGGGTACGAACCGTCGGACGGAGCATATTCTCCGTCCGATGCGTACCCGGTCGTCAAAATCTACCAACATGGAATTACGATTCGCACGGAAACACCATTTCCGTACGAATCGTACAAAACCCCGACCGACGAAAAAAAAAATACAAATGCGATCTGGGAAAGCGCCGACCTGAAGTCGGGACGCTCGCAGCCTGCCATTCACAAACCAGGAATTACGATTCGCACCGACGTCATCCCGCACGGTGAATATTATCCGGCAGCCAAAAACTGCCGGGAAATCAGGACGACGCGAACAAGGAGTACCAGTACGCGACGGACAGACAGGACGACGCGAACAAGGAGTACCCGTATGCGACGGACAGACATGGACCCGAACCTACGTGTCATCCCGGCCCTCATAGCAGTCGACCTCCTCTACAGGTTACGCCGCAGACGCCGCAGAAGGTCAGAACAACTAAGGGAGGGGGGAAAGGGGGGGGGTGGCAGGACCAGGGCAGGCCACAAACCCCCCACCAAAGTCACACAGCACACAAGCCCTGGACATACCTGACTCCCAGGCCCTGGTCACTACGAGGGGGTGGGGGCGTGTCCAGCTAAGCCAGCGACCGCCACAACGGAAGTTCTTGACGACGCGAACCGGCAACACAACCAGACAGGTACGTCCCGTACCCACGCCTTAAGAGCGTGGGTACGAGTCGTACCACGCCCACACCTACGTCACCCCAACAATGGCGGGACGGCTCGTACCCACGTGGCAAAGGCCTGGGAACGGGCCGCACAAGCATCACATAGCGTGGGGATGGTTATGTACGGACCGTACCCCCACCCCGTATGCATGGAGCGTACCCCCATCCCAACAGTGTAAGTACGACCCGTACCCTCACCTGCGTATGCAAGCAGCGTACCCCCCATGCCAACAGTGTAAGTACGACACGTACCCCCACCCGCGTATGCAAGGAGCGTACCACCAACCCCAACAGTGTAAGTATGACCCGTACCCCCACCCGCGTACGTATGGAGCGTACCCCCACCCCAACAGTGTAAGTACGATCCGTACCCTCACCTCGAATGCATGGAGCGTACCCCCCATGCAAAAATTGTACGTACGACAAGTACCCCCACCCGCGTACGTATGAAGCGTACCCCCACCCCAACAGTGTAAGTACGATCCGTACCCTCACCTCGAATGCATGGAGCGTACCCCCCATGCAAACATTGTACGTACGACACGTACCCTCACCCGCGGATGTATGGAGCGTACCCCCACCCCAACAGTGTAAGTACGACACGTACCCCCACCTCGAATGCATGGAGCGTACCCACATCCGTGTATGTCATGAGCGTACATATTGTGAAATAGGAGGGGTGTGTGCAGAGTCCTCCCAGCAGTGCCCTGAGACAGGAGGGGTGTATGCAGAGTCCTCCCAGCAGTGCCCTGACACAGGAGGGGTGGGTGCCTAACACTCCCAGCAGTGCCCTGAGACAGGAGGGGTGGGGGCCTATCACTCCCAGCAGTGCCCTGAGACAGGAGGGGTGGGTGCAGAGTCCTCCCAGCAGTGCCCTGAGACAGGAGGGGTGGTTGCCTAACACTCCCAGCAGTGCCCTGAGACAGGAGGGGTGGGTGCAGAGTCCTCCCAGCAGTGCCCTGAGACAGGAGGGGTGGGTGCCTAACACTCCCAGCAGTGCCCTGAGACAGGAGGGGTGTGTTCAGAGTCCCCCCAGCAGTGCCCTGAGACAGGAGGGGTGTGTGCAGAGTCCTCCCAGCAGGGCCCTGAGACAGGAGGGGTGTGTGCAGAGTCCTCCCAGCAGTGCCCTGAGACAAGAGGGGTGGGTGCCTAACACTCCCAGCAGTGCCCTGAGACAGGAGGGGTGGGGGCCTATTACTCCCAGCAGTGCCCTGCGACAGGAGGGGTGTGTGCAGAGTCCTCCCAGCAGTGCCCTGAGACAGGAGGGGTGTGTGCAGAGTCCTCCCAGCAGTGCCCTGAGACAGGAGGGGTGGGTGCAGAGTCCTCCCAGCAGTGCCCTGAGACAGGAGGGGTGGGTGCCTAACACTCACAGCAGTGCCCAGAGACAGGAGGGGTGGGTGCAGAGTCCTCCCAGCAGTGCCCTGAGACAGGAGGGGTGGTTGCCTAACACTCCCAACAGTGCCCTGAGACAGGAGGGGTGGGTGCAGAGTCCTCCCAGCAGTGCCCTGAGACAGGAGGGGTGGGTGCCTAACACTCCCAGCAGTGCCCTGAGACAGGAGGGGTGTGTGCAGAGTCCTCCCAGCAGTGCCCTGAGACAGGAGGGGTGTGTGCAGAGTCCTCCCAGCAGGGCCCTGAGACAGGAGAGGTGTGTGCAGAGTCCTCCCAGCAGTGCCCTGAGACAGGAGGGGTGGGTGCCTAACACTCCCAGCAGTGCCCTGAGACAGGAGGGGTGTGTGCAGAGTCCTCCCAGCAGTGCCCTGAGACAGGAGGGGTGTGTGCAGAGTCCTCCCAGCAGGGCCCTGAGACAGGAGGGGTGTGTGCAGAGTCCTCCCAGCAGTGCCCTGAGACAGGAGGGGTGGGTGCAGAGTCCTCCCAGCAGTGCCCTGACACAGGAGGGGTGGGTGCAGAGTCCTCCCAGCAGTGCCCAGATACAGGAGGGGTGTGTGCAGAGTCCTCCCAGCAGTGCCCTGAGACAGGAGGGGTGTGTGCAGAGTCCTCCCAGCAGGGCCCTGAAACAGGAGGGGTGTGTGCAGAGTCCTCCCAGCAGTGCCCTGAGACAGGAGGGGTGGGTGCCTGACACTCCCAGCAGTGCCCAGAGACAGGAGGGGTGGGTGCCTGACACTCCCAGCAGTGCCCAGAGACAGGAGGGGTGGGTGCCTATCACTCCCAGCAGTGCCCATGGAACGCAAAGGGTGGAGTAGCCACAGATACCATGCCCACAAATGTCAGTCAGGTGCACAAAGACCCTGCAGTACATATACCACATGTGTGCGAGGCTGGGAGTATACGCATGCATAGGGCCAAAAAGAAAACATGAACACATGAAGTCATGTCAATAGTCCACATACACAAGTACAATGACTACCAAGGATGCCACGAATGATGCAGGTGGAGAATGGCTCAGCATGCATGTGCAAAGTTGAAGGAGTCCGTCACACACCCAGCTAATGTACACACAGCTCGGCGCTAAATATTGGGAACACCCTGCAGGGAAGAAGTCAGGGTACACAGAGGAAGGAAAACACCTTGGGACAATTGCAACATGCAGCAACTGCTTACATTGATTGAGAAAGCTAGCTAACACCGTGTGATGGCACACAGATCCCATGGTCCCCCCTATGAGCAGCACACTACTACATTTCCCACACACCCAACACATGAACACCACCCACAACCATGTAGCAGCCCCACCGCCAGCAATGCCAGCAAAGCAGGAGTGTTCCAAGGGCAAAAAATAAATAGCTTTATTCAGCATGATCCAAAAACTGGTATGTAGGAAGTTCAATATTTACAAAGCCCATAGGGCAGTCCAGGAGTCACAGCTGGATGGGGGACACAGTGGGATGCGTGTCCCCTAGCTTGCCTGCACAGTTACAAGCCGTTGTCTTCCACAGGGGTGAGGGCATCAAGTGGGGGGGAATGAACAGGCACCGCAGGGACAGGAGGGCAAAGGGTAGGCGACGTGGGTGCAGGGATGGAAGACTCCACCACAGGGGGTGGGGCAGGGCCAAAGGTGGATTCTAGGAGCGCGCTGCACACCTCGGCAAGGTCCTCCAGGGACTCCCCTGCACCCGAAGGAACCACAGGCCCCAAGGAGGGGGGGGGGGGGTCAGAGGGATGGGTCGCAGTGCCACTGGGGGAGTGTGTGGACAGGGGGGGGACTCAAGCACCCTGACCGTGGACTTCCTTGACCGCTTGCGGGGTGGTGTCACTGTGGGGCTCAGGGACAGAGCAGCCATGAAGGAGTCTTTGGGGGAGATGTGGCCAGGAGAGCTGAGGGGAGGGGATTTGGAGGGAGTGGATTGGGTGGAATGCGGACTCCCACTCTGGCTGCGTGTCACACGTTTGCCCCCTGACCCAGTGGTTGTGCCTACTTCACCCTGTGTGTGCGTGTCAGGAGGTGTGCGTTTGACCTTCCCTGCTGGTGTGGTGCCTGTGTCTGTTGTGGTGGGTGCATGCTTACGTCTGTGTGTATGTGGGACAGGCATGGGAGTGGGAAGTGTGGAAGGAGCAGGGGTAGGGGGTGGGACGTAGCGCTGCAGGAGACCCACTGCTGCAGTCAGTGTGGAGTCTATGGACCTCAGCAAGTTGCGTTGGTCAGCCTGCGATGAATGAATGCCCTCCAAGTATGCCTCCATGTTGTTGAGGACCTGGCTGTGGGCATGGAGGACATTAAGGATCGCAGTCTGACCAATCTGCAACTGCCGCTGGATGTCCACAGACTCAGCATTGGCGGCAGCAGTGGAGACAGGGGCAGGGGGTGCGGTGCCTGGCAGGAAGGAGACATGTGGTGACCGGGCACGTTGGGAAGGGACATGAGCAAGTGGGAGGCGGCTGATGCCAATGGAGGGGGCGGTGCGAGATGTAGGGCTGCTGTCAGATGGTGGTGCAGCCACCGCCCACTCGGAGAGATCATCCTCGGACCCGTCAGCTTCATACTCTGTTGTGCCAGTCGACAGGTCCCCGGGTTCACTCTCCTCCGCCTCTGTCCCACTCGAAGTGCCAGGCACGATGCCACCGCTGGCACTGGTGCTCGGTCCCTCCGCGCCGTCTGTGTCCATGTCTCCCTACGTGTCCCCCGACGATGCTGTGGGCAGGGTGAAGAGACAGAAATTAATCATACACCTGTATACATATGTCACATGAGTCAAATCTACTTAGGTCACAGTGCATAGCCTGAAACAAAGGAAGAGTTACAACTACAAAACAAGGTACATATGTAGGCCCTGCAAGACACAGTTGTGTGACCCACCATGCCATGGAAAAACTATGGAGAGCATGACACAATAGCAAATGAGATGATATGGAATTTTGACTGAGGAGCAAGGCCCTGGGGACAATCCAGCACTGCATCTGCACCACACAGCGTGGCAGGCAATAGGGATGAGCAGGGACCACATCCAGGAACTAGAGGCACATGCAGCATAGGTAATACTGAGAACATGCCCACCCTGACTGGCACAATGCACCTTGAGTGTATGTCCAGACAAACATCACACACTGGCCAGTCCTAGCAAGGAGATGACAGGTCTTGACATGTAGGCCATGCCCGCACCACCCACTCCCTACATGAGACAAATCTGTGGAGACACAGGAACCACTTACATCTCTTAGTCAGGGTGAAATACACATGGGATGCAAAACTTCAATATTGCACACAAACTACCCAAGGTGCGGCTGTCCAAATTATCATGTACAAATGGGCATCATCAGATGATTGCAACAAGACACAAAGGCAATGGCCACCGTGAGTATGTAATAGGAAAATCAGGTCAGGCTGTACAGTGGACACTTGTAATACATCCCACGTCAATATACATGGTGCCAGGGGACAATGGCACAGAGCACAACCTATGCTGTAGACACAGAGATTGTCGACATTCTCGGATTACACACATGATACCTAGGAAAAGATGCTCCTGGGGACAGTAGTGGCCACACAACTCCATGCTCCTGAATGGGAATGACTGCAACACACGCTAACATCCCTGCACTATGCGTAAGGCACAATCATGCACATCATGTCACAGGCCACCACATGGGACATGCCTACTGGAAGGCCTCGCACTCGAGAGATTAACTCCCATGTCTGGAATCAGCATTAGTTCCAACTGACATGGAACCCACAAGTCCAGAACTGGACAGGGCACAGGCAAGGTCACTAAACCTGTTACACACCACCCCCACACATGATGCTGCAGGCATTGTACACTTGGAGAAGGTGTCAGGCTACATAACTTTGTGATGGAGTGACTACACAGAGACCAGGGAACACATTGCAAGGTGGGGAAGGGAGGCAGGAGAGCCCTGCAACACTGTGGGTAACAGGATCTGCACAGCACCATAAACCATGGAAGTGTATCCATGGAACAGTGCACTTACAAATGCTGGTGAAACACAACAAACACACACATGTACCTACCCCCTTCCGGCTGCTGCATCTCCTGTAGGCGCCTGTCCAAGTCAGGAAAGACCACCGCCAGCACACGTTTCTGGATGTGGGAGAGACGGCAGCGCCCGCGGTTCTTATGGCTCTCAGGTGAGTCCCCCAGCAGGACCCGTGCGATCGTCCGCGTCCAGCACCGGATATCCTGCCAGCGTTTCCTCACCTGGGACAGGCGCCGCTTCCGACCATCCGCACTCCTCTCGGCGCTGACGGCGTCCAGCCATATCTGCTCCTTGGCAGAGGCGTCTACCTGTGAGGATGGACAAGTGACACTACATCAATACACCTGGCACATGTCACAGGGACACAGATTAGAACACATTCGCTGTTTACAACAAGGCATAGTATGCATCCAACGCATTGCACCTTTGTCATAGGGACATGATCCTCTGGGGGAAGGCCAAAAGCAGTACGTGCCATTGAAAGGACACAGGTGGAATGAGGGCAACTACACTGTGGAAATATGGATTTTTCTGGTCAGTTATGTCCCCTATCTTGGACCCCAACGGTTCTATGTGCATGTTACAAGTACATGTATGTTCCCTCCAGTTCCAGTTATGAAGACGCAAATACATGTGCGTCCACCGTTAACATGTCCTCTGTTGATCCGCCATGAATGGGCCGGATATTCCATTCCTAAGTACGAAAGGCCACCGCCTTTATATGGTTCACTTATGCCATTTTACAGTCCAGGCAAGTAGGCCCTGATTCTGTCATCAAGCTTTTCTTGCCTTCTGCCTCTGAAAGCTCCAGTCTGAGCCTGCATCTGTGACCATGAACTTTGTCTCACTCCCTGCGCGGCTAACGATGCCTGATCCAGCCCGTCGCCTGCCAAGAACTGTATTTCACCTTCGGAAATTATCTGCTCCGCTCCCTGCCCAATGCATTCCTGTCTAGCAGTTTAAGTAAACATTCTTCCAGCTACCGAGCAAAAGGCCCGGCTTCTCTGTCCTCATGCAAGTAATTCATAGCCCTGTTACCATGGAATATTCCTACCCCCTCGCATTTAGTGTAGACACTTAGACGCTTGTACACGCACTAGTCAGTATAGTCAGTATAGAATAAGGTTCTATCCTAAGAGACCTTTCTTTTTGGATAACACAGTTCTTTAAACATAGGATATTAGATATGATTTGGGATTAGGTTGACATAACCCCAGACTTTTGTCTCCACATGTAGAGCTAAATGTCAAGTCCCTTTCTCCCTCTAGTTGCACGTCTATCACACGTCATGCGACTGCGCACGCATCTCTGCCAAATATTTCTGCTGACATTGCAGGATTCTCCAGGTATCCACCCACACATGACAAATTACCCATTATCATCAAGTGGACGCCCACATGGACGCCCACCTTCACGCCTACTTACACGCCCACATGCTCTTATCTCATTCTCTCTTGCTCTTTTGCTTACGTACAATTGAGAAATGTATATATACTGTACTCTGTGAATAATGTTTTGAGAATATTGAGAATACTTTTGAGCCCCTTTCCAGATCCAATTTTGGTGATGGAAATATTCTCCCTTTGACTCGAGTTATTGGAATAAATCCCTTTATGAACCTGATACCACAGACTCAGCCTCTTGCTTTATGCATGATCTTATTGATATTATGAAATTATGAGAGCGTGATATTTTATTTACCACATAATGGCGCCCGAACAGTTTAATCTCTTTCCCCACACGCCGGAGATGAAGGTCCAGTTTTGCCCCTTCCACAGCCGTGATGGACTTCAAGCGCGCATGTCGCGGGTCTTCCCGCCAACTCCCTCAGGCCAACGAAGGGGACAGACTGCGACCAGGCATCCATACGAGGCGGTGAGGAACGCAGATTGTCCTACCCAGAGCCCACCTGCGAGAGAGCTGTGTCCGAGGTATACAGAGGCCCACCAAGTGTCCAGAGTGTCCGAAGTTTTCGAGTCGAGTCCAGTCCGGTTCAAGTTCAGTTCAGTTTCCGAGGCCTTCCGTTCCGAGCTACCCGGTGAGTACCATTGCCGGGGAGGCGTTCTGACGTGCACATAGGTTGTGCCGGTCAAGACGGATTTGGGTACACAAATCCGGTCTGCACTGTTTCAGCAGTGTATATGTACTGTTTAGCAGTATATCAAGTATTCCGAAGTATCTAGTTATTGTCGAGAATTATGCTTGGTGATTTAGTTTTGCAGACGATCATCATTGTTGTTCATTTAAATGTTAAATGTTTAATGTGTTAAAACGTCCTGCATATTGTGGTATGAATGATTGTTCATTGTTGTGCTTTTTGTATTAAGTGTGTTCAAGATTAAGTATCAGATCAGTTGTCAATATGCCGCTCTTTTCGAAATTAAGACAGATCACAACTAGAAAAGGGGTACTCGAAGAAGCTGTTCCTATTCCTCCTAGGGACACTCCAGGGCACTTCATGTATCACAAACATGGCTTAGACGCCATACTATTTCTTGATTTATGGGTGGACTACACCAAAGATTTACCAGAAAGTCAGAGGTGGCCCGCAGTTGGGACATGGGATGCAGATTGCATCATGAGAGTAGAAGAAGAATTATGGAAAAAGATAGCCGGACAGTAACAGAAAGACGTCATTGATTTATGGCGAAAAGAATCGTATAGACGTAGGGAAAAAGCACGTAGACAGGAAGAGAAGAGTAAGGAGAATTCAAATAAAGTTCGAGAAAATATGTTAGTTGAGGAAGGTATCCGAGTAAAAGCAGAACAAGTAGATGGACAACGAACCACTCTTATGAAAGAGTAATTTTTGAAAAGTTTAGCTTGAAAAAAAAAAAAAAAATAAAAAAAAAAAAAAAAAGAATTGTGGGTATTTCGAATTTGCAAATTGTTCAAGAATACAGGTTTGTGTTCTTGATGGTCCAGTGAGCCAATGTGCTGGGTCAAGTCGGTAAGATTATGACCCCCTGAGTGCAAATTGTATATAAAAATAATTTTTCAATTGGGCGAATTATTGCACTTTTTCTGGAATGGAGTAGTCTTTTTGTCTTTGACAGCTTCAGAGTGAGGAGAAGGTGGGGGCTGTGTAGAGCAGTATGTGATACAGAAATCGGAGACAGATTCTGACCTTGTAGCCAGTGTAGGTGGGGGCCGGTGAGAGGAGCAGAACAGAGGCACTGCTTAGACAGCTTCTCTGACATCGCATCTGTGTAATGCCTGCAGCCGGAACAACGAAAAAAAGTTGGCTGGCAGCCCAGGCTCAGGCCGCGCTGAGGGGCTATTTTTAACTTCTCTGATAAGACAGGGCAGCTGAGAAATGTAAGTCGAGAAAGATTCCCTTGTTCTATTCTGTGCAAAACAAGTGCCCCGAGGAAATGTCTATGGAGAAGATTTGTTTTATTTTTTAGCAAATGCTATATTGCTTCTGGCCAGAAAGTAAAATGTTGCTCTTGCTTGGAATTTTAAGGGCTATGTGCCTATATAAAAACGATTTTCAAATTCAGACATTTTTGAATTGTGGCCACAAGCTGCCACCAGTTGCATTGGATAAATGATCCAGTGGTTAACAGTCTGTGAGGAGAGATGAGAGGTGCGTCTTCGTCTGGGACATTAGGGTACATTGTGTTGACGAAGATGCATAGCTCATTTTTATAAAAGAAAACAAACAGGTTCGTGTGTTCTTCGTTTTTGATTATTATTGCTGATTCCGTTTTTATAAAAGAAAACAAACAGGTTCGTGTGTTCTTCGTTTTTTATTATTATTGCTGATTCTGTGTGTCAGACTTGACACGGTGATTTCAGATGGGGGTGTATAGGGCAGGTAAACGAATTATTGATTATAAGCCTGACAAATTAAGCAGGCCAGAATGTTCGCCTCTGAGCTGTAGGTACTGTAATTGCGCATCGCTGCTCATTTATATATGTTAGTGCAACTGTTTATGCTTTCTGTGCTTGGTATACTGATGGCTTGGCATATGTATTTTATATATGTTTTGTTTTTGTGTTGTATTGACCAGTCTGTTTAGCGTTTAATACCAAGTTCTCCTGTGCAAGTACAGAGATAGTCGTGACGACGGCGATCTTTGCACAGCGCTTGGCTGGAACTTGTTCACAATTACTAAATTTCACAGACGTGATATTACCTTTATCATGCTGTCAAAATAGCAGACAACACGTTATCAGTGTATGTCTAATTGGTGTTGGTGATGAATGAAATAAATGGAAAAATTATGCAAGACTAAAATATTTTTCACATGACTGCCTTTCTCTTATAGACAGGCAGCCTCGGTCATATGTTTCCAGATTGGACATTAAGGAACAATTATGATCTGTGCACTCGCATCTTAACTCTTGAAAGGCCTGTTTTAAATAAGGACTGCCACCACAGAGTGACAAATAAGGCTCGGTATTTAGGGTAATGAGAAAATATCTGACAGGATTTCCTTTTTAAAGTTTGCTTTAGTAAGCTCATTCTTGTAAGTGGTGGCCCCAAAAGTTGACTTGTTTTTAAATTAGGCTATTTATTGTATAGGTGGAAATTATTGCAAAATGACTGATTTCTTTAGCAGATAAATTATTAATTATCAACATTAACAACTGTTCTTAAACTTGGTTTTCCGAATATTTAGGTAATTTAGCATTCCTATTAGGGCCTACTAGCATTAATATTGACTTCAGGTTGGTGTAGGTTCATGTAATAGGGACATTTGCATATGAGATGTCATTTGGCTAGCTTATGAGCTAACACAATGAGGTTTGTACATTAATTTGAAGGATTTCTCGCCGTTTCAAATACGCTGTGTATCTCCTATAATTTTGCTTACGCCCAGTAGCTACACACAGGGATTAATAGTGTTGACAAGACACAGGGTTTGATAGTGTTTGACAGCAGTGAAATCTGTTTCAGATTTCCTCCTGTCAAAAAGGGGGGGAAGGAGGAGAATATTGGCTTTCTGCTGGCCCCTGAGGAGGTTCGCTTCCCGCTAGCCCCTTAAGAAATTAAGCCCCTTAGAAATTAGCCCCCTTAGAAATTAAGCCAAGGAAATAGGTATGGTGTTTTCCCCTTTTTCTCATGTTTTATTGTGATCTTTCAGGGGAATTAGTCCAAGCCCCTAATACAGCTTCTACTAAAGTCCTCCCTTGGACACAAGAACACACTGTGGCATTTGAAGAATTAAAGAGAGCTTTATGTCAAGCACCAGTTTTAGCAAACCCTGATTACAACAAATCGTTTATGTTTTTTGTGACAGAGCGGGATGGAACAGCACTATCTGTTCTAACACAAGATCATGCAGGAAAACACGAGCCCTGTGCTTATTTTTCTAGTACATTAGACCCAGTAGCACAGGCTTTGCCTGCGTGCCTAAAATCAGTTGCAGCAACGGCCTTAGCCATAAGACAAAGTGACTTGATAGTGCTGGGCCACCCTCTGACAGTACAAGTACCACACGCAGTAGAGGTTCTCTTGAACCGGACACAAACACAACACCTGACTGTAGCTAGACTGACAGGCTATGAGCCAACGTTATTTCAACAACACATAGAGATCAGACGATGCAACATACTGAATCCTGCTACCCTTTTGCCCTCCAGTACAGAAAGCGTTTCACCACACGACTGTGTTGAAGTAATACATACCGTGACTAAACCAAGACAAGACTTGACAGACGTTGCACTCCCAGACCCCGACCTAACACTATATGTTGACGGCTCATGCATGAGGACAGGGGCGGGAGAATTAGTGGCAGCATATGCAGTGACTACTGATACTGTAATAATAGAGACTAAAAGAATAGACATATTGTCAGCACAAGCAGCAGAGCTCATCGCCCTGACACAAGCGTGCATAAGAGCTAAGCACCTAAGAGTAAACATTTACACCGATTCTCTGGCGAGAAAGAGGTTTCTTGACCTCTCATGGGGCCAAGATACAGCATGGCCCCCATATTCAAGCCCTACTGGAAGCAATACATTTACCAACAGCCATAGCTATCCTAAAATGTAAAGCACATACTAGAGCCACAGATACCATTTCCCAAGGCAATGATCTGGCAGACCGAACAGCTAAACAGACAGCTCAGACCCCACTAGACATGACAAAGTTACAGGTTCAATAAGTGTCCAAAGCCATGACAGTTAGGGATCCTTCCAAGGATGTACAAGACATACAGACACATGCTACTGTAGACGAATTAAAGAAATGATCGGAACAAGGAGGGGTACTGACTGATCAGGGTTGGATGAATAAGGGCAAATCCATATGGTTTCTTCCTGATTCTATGGTACAAGTGATTATAAATACCGCACATAGTCCTGCACACTTAGGAGAGAAAGCAATGATAGATAGCTTACAGAATATATGGTTCAACAAGCACCTGCGTGCAGCAGCGAAACAAAAGGTCAGAACATGTATGATCTGTTGCCAATTCAATCCAGGTAAAGGCATTCCGATGGAACAAGGTGGATTCCATCCACCTGACCACCCTTTTGAAGTGCTCCAAATGGATTATATCCAAATAAACAGATGTAGAGGTTACAAATATGTCCTGGTACTAATGAAGCAGGTGTCCCTTCTGTTAGGGTATACCTGGAAATTCCATTGTGTGCGACATCCTGAAGCAGCAGGCCTTGTAGAAAGACATAAACAGACATTAAAAATGTGCGCAGACAAAGGTGTAGATGGGATGGTAGCCCTGCCGGTTGCCCTCTTTTACATGCAAATGGTAGCTCATTCTAGAACAGGCTTATCTCCCTATGAAGTGGTCTTTGGTAGACCACCAAATATGTGGGCACTCCAATGCCTAAAAGATTACTGATGCTGACAGATTACCTGGCTTCCTTGATGTCTGCACTACTCTCTTGTTGTTCGCAGGTTGCTGCCGCCTTCCCTGAGAACACCCAGGTCAAAGAATACTCCATCGCTCCTGGATGAAAGGCGCCAAAGTCAGTGCTCTGGACCACGGGGACGGCCGTTAAAGTCAAAGTGCACCTTCACCACTCTTTTACAAAGGAAAAAGACTTTAAACTTGGATTTTGGATTTTGAACACCATTTTCTAGAGGAGACTCCCCAGCAGTTTCCGCAAAGCTAAACTTTGATATAAGAAGTCAGAACCCGTTTGATCAATTAAGTCCACTAGGTGGTGAAGCGGTTGAACATGTATTCTGGCTCGCATAAGATCTTGGACAATAACATAAAGCAAAAATAAGAGAGCAAGATAAGAAGCAAATAGATGTATAGTGACTGTAATTTTTCAATCTCTTCTGTGCATCACGATAATATGTATCAGCTTAATACTACATGCTATTTTTCCTCCTATTGCCTCACTCTTATACTCCTCCACTAATGATACCATAAAGCACACATTTAGTGATCTGCCATCCTATGAGCTATCATATCGACTTGCCTTACGCAACAATACCTTTATTCAGATGCTGCACCATTCACATCAGACTAGCAATGCTACAGACTGCTGGGTCTGTGGCCGACTCCCCCCCTATCAGAACTATAAGGGAGTTTTGCCCCTCTTTCTCTATCCGTTCACACACAATGGCTCCTGTGGAGCATGGTTTAGTTTGATTAATTCCCTAGATTCGAATTCCGCAGTTTATCAAGACAACTGGGTATGGGGAAACCTGAACTTAGTTTTGCTTAAAGTCTGCTACCCTAACAAGGAGGGACTTCCCAAAAGAACAGGACCTGATCTAGAACATGAAGTATATGGATTAGGTAATTTTACACTTAACCTCATGATCCTGAATGTTGAATCTGAAGCTACACCAATCTTGCCCGCCATGTCCGTATTCCCAGTAAAAGGGGAATTATGTATAAGAAAGAATGGCTCCATACACATGGGCCATAGTAAATGCACCACTGTAATAAAATTCAGTGATCAAGGCAAGTCTACATTTAGAGCTTCTCGTCATTCCTACTTTATATGTGGCCAGACCGCATATGTACGCCTACCTCTAGATTGGGATGGTACCTGCTACATCGGATTCCTTTTGCCACCTGTTTTCCTAGCTCCTCCTGATTATCATAGAAATACTCATTTAGTACACAATAGACAGCAGAGAGATCTCCCAATTGTCGATTACACTGAAACAGCATGGGAAAAATACACAGATTTCAATAAAGGTTTCTTTCCCTATATAGGTACAGTTACCAATAGTAAGCTGATACGTAGATTAACCAGAACCCTTGAAGCAGTAGTGAACGAAATTATTTCCGCCTTAGGCAATTTAACAGAAGAGCAGTCTGCTATGCGGATTGTTGTGCTTCAAAATAGTCTTGTCCTTGACGTTATCCTGGCCGATAGGGGCGGAGCTTGTAGGGTCATCAAATCAAGCTGTTGCATTTTTCATACCAGAAAATTCGCCATCTGTATATAAAGCCATAACTCGCCTTCATAAGATTGTAAGCCAGATACACCAGAATCCAGGCACCTGGACTTGGTCCGGTTGGTTTTGGAGTGTATTATCTACCTTTGGATGGAAGGTCCTATCTTTCCTAGGTATTGGCCTTCTCATACTATTCAGTTGCTGTCTATGTCTACAATGTGGACCAGCGATCTGTGGTCTGTGTGCCACATCGTGCATTCCACATCAAGATTTTCATTCAAGATCCCGGAAGAAGAAAGAAGAACAAATGATGCTATATGAACAGATCAATGGATTAATGAAGATTGATATCTCTTGACGGGCAAGTAGGGGACAAGGAGGGAATGTGGAAATATGGATTTTTCTGGTCAGTTATGTCCCCTATCTTGGACCCCAACGGTTCTATGTGCATGTTACAAGTACATGTATGTTCCCTCCAGTTCCAGTTATGAAGACGCAAATACATGTGCGTCCACCGTTAACATGTCCTCTGTTGATCCGCCATGAATGGGCCGGATATTCCATTCCTAAGTACGAAAGGCCACCGCCTTTATATGGTTCACTTATGCCATTTTACAGTCCAGGCAAGTAGGCCCTGATTCTGTCATCAAGCTTTTCTTGCCTTCTGCCTCTGAAAGCTCCAGTCTGAGCCTGCATCTGTGACCATGAACTTTGTCTCACTCCCTGCGCGGCTAACGATGCCTGATCCAGCCCGTCGCCTGCCAAGAACTGTATTTCACCTTCGGAAATTATCTGCTCCGCTCCCTGCCCAATGCATTCCTGTCTAGCAGTTTAAGTAAACATTCTTCCAGCTACCGAGCAAAAGGCCCGGCTTCTCTGTCCTCATGCAAGTAATTCATAGCCCTGTTACCATGGAATATTCCTACCCCCTCGCATTTAGTGTAGACACTTAGACGCTTGTACACGCACTAGTCAGTATAGTCAGTATAGAATAAGGTTCTATCCTAAGAGACCTTTCTTTTTGGATAACACAGTTCTTTAAACATAGGATATTAGATATGATTTGGGATTAGGTTGACATAACCCCAGACTTTTGTCTCCACATGTAGAGCTAAATGTCAAGTCCCTTTCTCCCTCTAGTTGCACGTCTATCACACGTCATGCGACTGCGCACGCATCTCTGCCAAATATTTCTGCTGACATTGCAGGATTCTCCAGGTATCCACCCACACATGACAAATTACCCATTATCATCAAGTGGACGCCCACATGGACGCCCACCTTCACGCCTACTTACACGCCCACATGCTCTTATCTCATTCTCTCTTGCTCTTTTGCTTACGTACAATTGAGAAATGTATATATACTGTACTCTGTGAATAATGTTTTGAGAATATTGAGAATACTTTTGAGCCCCTTTCCAGATCCAATTTTGGTGATGGAAATATTCTCCCTTTGACTCGAGTTATTGGAATAAATCCCTTTATGAACCTGATACCACAGACTCAGCCTCTTGCTTTATGCATGATCTTATTGATATTATGAAATTATGAGAGCGTGATATTTTATTTACCACAACACAATCAATGATCCAGGCTCACACTGTGCATCACACCCACCCCTCCTGTCTCAGGGCACTGCTGGGAGTGATAGGACCCACCCCTCCTGTCTCAGGGCACTGTTTGGAGTGATAGGCCCCCACCCCTCCTGTCTCAGGGCACTGCTGGGAGTGATAGGCCCCCACCCCTCCTGTCTCAGGGCACTGTTTGGAGTGATAGGCCCCCACCCCTCCTGTCTCAGGGCACTGCTGGGAGTGATAGGCCCCCACCCCTCCTGTCTCAGGGCACTGTTTGGAGTGATAGGCCCCCACCCCTCCTGTCTCAGGGCACTGCTGGGAGTGATAGGCCCCCACCCCTCCTGTCTCAGGGCACTGCTGGGAGTGTTAGGCACCCACCCCTCCTGTCTCAGGGCACTGCTGGGAGGACTCTGCACACACCCCTCCTGTCTCAGGGCACTGCTGGGAGGACTCTGCACACACCCCTCCTGTCTCAGGGCACTGCTGGGAGTCATAGGCCCCCACCCCTCCTGTCTCAGGGCACTGCTGGGAGGACTCTGCACACACCCCTCCTGTCTCAGGGCACTGCTGGGAGTGATAGGCCCCCACCCCTCCTGTCTCAGGGCACTGCTGGGAGGACTCTGCACACACCCCTCCTGTCTCAGGGCACTGCTGGGAGACATCAGGCATTCCCCCCCCGGGACCCCCCCTACAGTACATAGCATGTGTGTCACACCTGGACACAATGGCAGAAGTCACAGTCACTAAAAAGGGACACAGTCTGTGCCAGTGGACACTGCACTCACCTGATAACCTGGTCGCCCGTACAGCATGGGGTACCGTGGGAGGATCACATCCACCAAAGCCATGTTCTCCTCCAGGGTGAATGGCTGTGACCTCTCCACAGCCCTTGACATGGTTCCAGGGAATCAGTAGCAGCAGCTGGGTCGTGGAATACAGAGATGTGCAGGCAAGTGCTGCCTCATGGAACCTGGCTGCCTTATATCTGCCTTGCTGGCCCATCTCATGCACAGGAGTACAGAGTGATTGGTCACTCACATTTGCATCCTATGTTTCCTCCAATCCCTTCAAACCTAGCAGTCTGTGGGTTCTCAATCTGTTTTTTTCTCCTGCATGATGTCAGCCCCACAAACACATTGCAACAAAGTAGATGCATTCCAACTGACTTCTGCCGTGCAGCTTCCTGAACAAATTCAAAATTTGAACTTGGTCTCCATGACAACCAGCATGCATGTAGGCCTTAATACTTGTCCCTCATGTGTCCCCTATGTAATTTGGAGCTTCACACACAGGTACGGTGCGTTCCGGGGCCCTAGGGCACCCCAAATGCATAGCAACGGCCCGTACACGCGTGCCTACGTTCACTATCACTCTGGGTGTCCTCGCGTATGTGTACTCGTAGTGGTACGGGCCGTACACGCGCCTGTACGCTCCCTATCACTACGTGTACGCATACGCGAGAACACCCATAGTGATATGGAGCGTACAGGCGTGTGTACGGTCCGTACCACTACGAGTATGCATACGCAAGAACACCCAGAGTGATATGGAGCGTACAGGCGTGTGTACGGTCCGTACCACTACGAGTACGCATACGCGAGGACACCCATAGTGGTAGGGCCGTACACGCGCCTGTACGCTCCATATCACTATGGGTGTTCTCGCGTATGCGTACACGTAGTGATAGGGAGCGTACAGGCGCGTGTACGGCCCGTACCACTACGAGTACGCATACGCGAGGACACCCATACTGATAGGGAGCGTACAGGCGCATGTACGGCCCTACCACTATGGGTGTTCTTGCGTATGCATACTCGTAGTGGTACGGACCGTAAACATGCCTGTACGCTCACCATCACGATGGGTACACATACGGCAGCACTCCCATAGTGATATTGGAACGTACACAGGCCCTCTTAGCAGCAGTACGGCGGTTTTCACACATCACAGTGGTGACAGGTAGCACACAGGAAGGAATAGGGCGGACATACTTGTCCATGGATGGACATCAAGGCATTGTCTGTGCATTACTACATGTGTGGGGCACAGGTGTGACAGGCTGTGATGTTGAACATTACTCCTGAGTCGAGAAGGCACCAGATGTATGATGAGATGTGTACAGATGTAATGTGTGACGGTGCAATGTGTGCCAGGCATGCCCTTGACTCCTTTGACATGTGTGCATGTCGTACTGCACACTGGGGATGAGCGTCACTGGCATGGCACGGACACCAACACACGCAAGTGTCCCCTGATGCCCGGTACAGGGGTTACCACACCTGACTTGTCACTACCCACGGTGCATGATGTGACTATGTCATGTATGTGTGGGGGCTTCCCATTAGGTTGTTGTTGGAGCACCCTCAAAAGCTGCAGCTGTTGCAGCAACCAACATGTGTATGTGTGTAGATTGACATTGGACACTGTTCCGCACACCATGCCACATGTGGTATCGGATGTGAGGTGCGTATGTATGCATGGGACACGAAGTAGCGTGACAAGGACATGTCTGCATCCTCTCAATGAATGTGTGGTGAGTCATGACATGTGCACCTTCATGGCAAGGTGTGTGGGCTGTCCTAGTGTAATGTCATGTGACCTGTGTCTCTAGTGTTCCGCTACCAGTCTCTGCAATCGGCATCCTACTTCTGCTGATGTGTGGGTGTATGTCACTCCTGTGTTGCGTCTGGCTGTTCACTTGCACTGGGACACAGCTAATCCCATGGCATGGCATGTGGAGGTTCTCAATCTCCGTGTGTAGCTGGGTCTTGGTAGGAGTGTCACCTGCCAGCCATACGTGTCCAGGGCATGTGGCACATACCTTTACTCCGTATGTAGCATATGTGTATAGACAGATTAACATGTGCTCAGTACAAATTATTTGTTGTTGTGGGGCACTCACTCTTCCTTTTCACTTCCAAATTCCTGCAGAGCGCCGCCTCTTCCCCGAGCAATTCCAGACTTGGCTGCCATGCGGGAGAACGATCGTATCCGGTGCTACCGCTTCCCCCAATGGTTGATTCTGGAGTTGACGGCGAGACTGGCACCACACCTGCAACCGCTGCACAGGTATCCTACGGCACTGACACCCAAGCTGAAGGTAATGGCAGCCCTACATTTTCTAGCCACGGGTACCTTTCAAAATACCATAGCTCATGTTGGTGGCATGTCCCAGAGCATGTTCTGCCGTGTGCTGCATGATTTCTTAGAGGCCATGTTGATTCACCTGGATGACTTCATCAAGTTCCCAACCCCTGAAATGTTGACTGGGGTCAAGCGTGGATTCTATGGCCTGGGAGGGATGCCCCATGTCATTGGGTCCATAGATGGGACACATGTAGCTTTGGTACCACCACACGCACGGGAGGTAGCGTACCGCAATCGGAAGCACTACCACTCCATCAATGCCCTTGTGGTGTGTCTGTCCAACATGGTGATTTCACATGTCTGTGCTCGTTTTCCAGGATCAGCACACGATGCCTACATCATGAGGCGTAGCAGGGTGCCTGAAATGATGATGCAGCTGCGCAATGAACGAGCATGTGTTGTTGGTGGGTACAGTCTGTCTGTCCTGTTTTTTGCATAGCCTACCAGCACGACCGCTTCACCAGTTCTAACGATGTCCATGTGCTTCCCATGTAGGGGACGCTGGCTATCCCAACATGCCATGGCTGCTCACACCTCTCCGCAACCCCATCACGCCGGCCCAGCTCCGCTACAACACCGCCCATGGCCGGACAAGGCGAGTGATAGAGAGGACGTTTGGCCTGCTGAAGAGCCGATTTAGGTGCCTCCACAAGACCGGTGGCGCGCTCCCATATGCCCCTGCGAAGGTCTGCAAAATCTTCATGGTCTGCTGCATGCTGCACAACATGGCAGTTGAGAAAGCTGTGCCACTCATCCTGGATCAAGATGACGAGGACCATCCACCCGTGGAGGACGAAGGGCTTGGCAATGGGGCTAGTGATGTGGAGGATGTGGAGCCGCAAGAGGACATCCGGACTCGGCTCATATGCGACTTCTTTGCTTAGTGGTGAGTACCAGTATCTGAGTGTGCACGCATTGGTCCCCGTGTGGCATGTGTTGCGATGTGTGTGTCCATCTGCATGTATGGCACGTGAGTCAGAGGTGTGTGTGGATGTGTCACTGGAGTGATGGTGGCAGTGATGAGTGTATTTCCCCAGTCATAATTGTGAACTAGCATGTTGTCATCCATACATGTGTCGAGTTCATGCACATGCTGTGCTTTTTGTGGCTGACTTCTTGTGTGTCTCTCATCCCCAGGTACTTGCGCATGCCGTCTGCTGGTTGCATTGTTGTGGCACTGCTATTCCTTATGGACACGTCATCGTGTGCTGACTCAGCGTTACACGCACGGACAAGTTTGGAAGTCTCCTTAGGGTAAGGGATGCATCAGGGGTGTATTGGGTGTGGCAGTTGTTCACGATGTATGCACACTGCCCCTGTCGATGTTTGGTTCCTCTGCAGCCACGTAGCATCACCATGGGACACGACATGCAGCTGTGTACACCTGAATAGATGGTCTGACTGGTTGACAGTCATCAGTGATGGGATAGTGGATTGTGATGATGGCATCAATGTGTGTAACACTGCCCTCGGACACATACGGTTTGAATTGGCTTGACATGGTGTGGGACTTCTACATCAGCGGATCAATGGTGTATGGCAGTCTCTCCGTGAGCAGCTGTGGGTGTTTAGCTGGTGCCCGACAATTGTGTGCCAGTTCCATGGCTAACACGCATTTGTGCTGCAGAAGGGGGGTGCCAGTGTTGGACCCACATGTTACTCCACATGAAGTGTTCATGTGTACTTCAAGTTGCCTCTGCAATCCCGAAAACATGACTAATAAAGGTGTCCCTATGCCTCCAAGGTGCCTCTTCTCAGTCAATGCTGGTGTGTTGCCACGGTGCATCCAGCATGTCTGGCATGGTTTTCCCGGGTAGTGGCTATGTGTCGATGTGTCGAGTAGCAAGATGCAAGCTGTGTGTGTGGGCTGAGACTGTGTATTGTGCATGATGCCCATGACTGTGTGGGTATTGTGACATGTGCCATCCCCATGCATCCAACGTTGGCCAGGCCCCCATTCTCTGCATCCACCGGACTCAAGCTTGCAGGACAGGGTTCTGCCACCTGTCTACACATACCTGGGTGCCCCCCAGGACACTGGACTGGATCCCTGACCTCTGCGCATGACTGTTGCTGTACTCAATGTGTCTGTCAGCACGGTTGTGCGGCCACCCCCTCAGCTGGTTGGGCCCATCACGGGTGTGTATGGTGCTCCATGTCTGTCTTGCCTAATACACTGTGACCCGTGTGTCCTGTGCCAGACTCAGGCCCCAGGGTGTGGATGGTTGAAGTCAAAAGATAACTCAGGCATGTTTAGACTTTACAAGACACATGTAAGGTAATAATGCAACCAGCAGGCATCTTCTCTTCATGGTGTGATTTTTTATTTTTGTGGGGGGTGGGGGGGGGGGGGGTATGACGTGAGGGGCTTTCCGGGAGTTTGGAATCCAAAGTTCAGTAGGGGAGTTGGTGTCCTTGCCATTGGAAATCCTCTGAGTCCATGCCACAGTCTTTGTCAACATTGGTCAGACAGTGACCAGCAGGGCCATGTGGCAGAGAATGTCTCTTGATGCTGTGATGCTGCACAACATGGCAGTTGAGAAAGCTGTGCCACTCATCCTGGATCAAGATGACGAGGACCATCCACCCGTGGAGGACGAAGGGCTTGGCAATGGGGCTAGTGATGTGGAGGATGTGGAGCCGCAAGAGGACATCCGGACTCGGCTCATACGCGACTTCTTTGCTTAGTGGTGAGTACCAGTGTCTGAGTGTGCACACATTGCTCCACGTGTGGCATGTGTTGTGATGTGTGTCTCCACCTGCATGTATGGCACGTGAGTCAGAGGTGTGTGTGGGTGTGTCACTGGAGTGATGGTGGCAGTGATGGTTGTATTTCCCCAGTCATAATTGTGAACTAGCATGTTGTCATCCATACATGTGTCGAGTTCATGCACATGCAAGTGGCTGTGCTTTTTGTGGCTGACTTCTTGTGTGTCTCTCATCCCCAGGTACTTGCGCATGCCGTCTGCTGGTTGCATTGTTGTGGCACTGCTATTCCTCATGGACACGTCATCGTGTGCTGACTCAGCGTTACACGCACGGACAAGTTTGGAAGTCTCCTTAGGGTAAGGGATGCATCAGGGGTGTATTGGGTGTGGCAGTTGTTCACGATGTATGCACACTGCCCCTGTCGATGTTTGGTTCCTCTGCAGCCACGTAGCATCACCATGGGACACGACATGCAGCTGTGTACACCTGAATAGATGGTCTGACTGGTTGACAGTCATCAGTGATGGGATAGTGGATTGTGATGATGGCATCAATGTGTGTAACACTGCCCTCGGACACATACGGTTTGAATTGGCTTGACATGGTGTGGGACTTCTACATCAGCGGATCAATGGTGTATGGCAGTCTCTCCGTGAGCAGCTGTGGGTGTTTAGCTGGTGCCCGACAATTGTGTGCCAGTTCCATGGCTAACACGCATTTGTGCTGCAGAAGGGGGGTGCCAGTGTTGGACCCACATGTTACTCCACATGAAGTGTTCATGTGTACTTCAAGTTGCCTCTGCAATCCCGAAAACATGACTAATAAAGGTGTCCCTATGCCTCCAAGGTGCCTCTTCTCAGTCAATGCTGGTGTGTTGCCACGGTGCATCCAGCATGTCTGGCATGGTTTTCCCGGGTAGTGGCTATGTGTCGATGTGTCGAGTAGCAAGATGCAAGCTGTGTGTGTGGGCTGAGACTGTGTATTGTGCATGATGCCCATGACTGTGTGGGTATTGTGACATGTGCCATCCCCATGCATCCAACGTTGGCCAGGCCCCCATTCTCTGCATCCACCGGACTCAAGCTTGCAGGACAGGGTTCTGCCACCTGTCTACACATACCTGGGTGCCCCCCAGGACACTGGACTGGATCCCTGACCTCTGCGCATGACTGTTGCTGTACTCAATGTGTCTGTCAGCACGGTTGTGCGGCCACCCCCTCAGCTGGTTGGGCCCATCACGGGTGTGTATGGTGCTCCATGTCTGTCTTGCCTAATACACTGTGACCCGTGTGTCCTGTGCCAGACTCAGGCCCCAGGGTGTGGATGGTTGAAGTCAAAAGATAACTCAGGCATGTTTAGACTTTACAAGACACATGTAAGGTAATAATGCAACCAGCAGGCATCTTCTCTTCATGGTGTGATTTTTTATTTTTGTGGGGGGTGGGGGGGGGGGGTATGACGTGAGGGGCTTTCCGGGAGTTTGGAATCCAAAGTTCAGTAGGGGAGTTGGTGTCCTTGCCATTGGAAATCCTCTGAGTCCATGCCACAGTCTTTGTCAACATTGGTCAGACAGTGACCAGCAGGGCCATGTGGCAGAGAATGTCTCTTGATGCTGTGATGCTGTTGCTCCAGTGGGCCAGGTGCCAGGCCAGGTGTCCTGGGAGATGGTGATGTAGCGCCGACCCTCACTGTCCTTTCCGTGGACGACCCGGCCTCCTGCGGGGACCCTCAGAAGCAGGCCGTGACGATGTTTGGGATGCTCCATCGGATGTTTCCTCCTCCTCCTGATCCCTCCCTGTGGGTGGTGATGTTCTACGCCTTCTGGCACAGGGAGGGTTGCCCATGTTGTCGGCCATCCGACGGAGTGTATTGTGAATCCCCTGGAACACCGTCACTTGCTCAGCCTGTCTGTCCTCCATCCTCCGTTGGTGTTGCAGTAGACAGGCATGTTGCTGGGCCTGCTGGGTCTTTATCTCATCGAGGGTCCCCTTGATCTCATTGAGGGTGGACACAACCTGGGCCATGCCCGTGGTGTCCTGCCGGTATGTGTCCAGGATGTTACGGACATGGGAATATACCGGTTCCCCAGCCAACTGGTCAGGCTGGCGCCTCCGCCGTCCTCCACTCCCACCACCCCTGCCCACTTGCACCTGGCCTGCCCTTGTGGGCACATCGGGTCTCCGGGACCCCTGAGGGGTGTCATTGGCGTTGTCGCCTGCCTCCTCCTGGGTGCCCGGGACACCGTGTCCCTCCTGGCCAGCCTGGCTGCTTTGTGGTGGTGGGGCAGGGATCCTGGGTGTCTCCTGGGATGTGGCAGGAGTGGGGGTGGTGGTTGGTCCCGTTGTACCTGACGCAGGTGCTGCAGGTGGTTGGACACCAGAGGGGCCAGGTTGGTCGGGGTCGTCCACAGAGTGGTGAGAGTCGTCGCTGCTGGTGGGATCGGGCTCCCGCAGATCCGGGTCCTGTGAGTCTTCCCCCCCAGTGATGGGGGGGTGAACCACGAGGTTGACCTGTGTGTGAGAGAGACAATGTTAATTTTGGTCCATGCAACATCCATGTTTCATCAGTTTCAAAGTTGGCACATTTCCTCTTGGAATTAGGATCTGTCTTGCATTCCACTCACAGTGCACTTGTGCATGGGTGTGTCCCTTGGGCACCACTTTGGCCCCTTTAACTATGTGTGGCACAGTCTTACTTGCTGCGTCAAGTGTGACTGCAGTCAGCAGTGGAGTGGGCAGGTGTGGCGAGCCATGCATTGGCGCCTTCCGTGTAGCACTGTACATGTGCACATGGAGTGGATCCACACAGTTATATAATGCAGGTAGCTGTCGTTGTGCTCGTGAACAGGTTGTGACATGGCCCTGTGTTTTGCCATGGAGAAGAGGGGGGGTTCTGGCACTGGCCACCCTTGGCTACATGCACGCAGTCTACCTGCTGACGATCAGACATTCCCACACACCACACGGCTGATTTGCTCTCCCTGTGTCTCCCTCCCTCTCTGTCCCCCTCTCCCTCCCTCCGTGTGTCAGCCTCCTCCCTCTGTCCGTGTCCCTGTGTCTCCCTCCCTCTCTATCCCCCTCTCCCTCCCTCGGGGTGTCAGCCTCCTCCCTCTGTCCGTCTCCCTGTGTCTCCCTCCCTCTCTGTCCCCCTCTCCCTCCCTCTCTGTCCCCCTCTCCCTCCCTCTCTGTCCTCCTCTCCCTCCCTCTGTGTGTCACCCTCTGTCACCTCAGCCCAGCTTCCTGGGCACACACTGTTAGCAGATCTTTGAATGGCCCTTGGCTTGTTGATGTGAGTTTGTTTCTGATCTCCAGGCACCCATTGGGTGTAGTGTGTGTCTCGGCGCTGCTGCTGTGGTGGTGTGTGCTGCCACACAATGTTGGCTGTTCACAATGTTGGCTGTTCATTAGCTGCTGTCATGTGCAAAACAGTGCCTTCACCCCCATGTGTTGATGCAAGGCGTCCGCCATTTGCTGGCGAGTCTTTCCTGTGTGGGGACACACTGTTTGTCTGGCTGTGACCTGGGCCATATGGGCAGAGGGCATTGTTGTCTGCTTCTGAGTTGCACTATGTGAATTTAGGGGCCCACCCTCCCGCCATCCGGGTTACCGTGTCATGTGTTGGTGTCTTCTGTGGCCTGTGACTTGACATTGTCCAGCTGGGTGCATGGGGCATGGTGGCAGCAGTGGCATGTGCGTGTTCATGGAGTGTGGTTGAGTCATGCGATAGCTTGGGGTGGTTGCGTGCCTGTTAGTGATTTTGGTTCTGGATGACGTTCCCCCCATGTGAGGTGCGTTGTTTGTGTACTTACCCGGGTCTCGGAGTCCTCCTAATCCTTCGACTGCCTGCACCGGCTGTATGGCCATCACCCTCTCCTCCCAGGGCTGGTAGTGTACGGGTCTGCGGGACGGCCCTCCTCCAGTGGCGTTGGCCTGGTTGTGTTCCTCCAGCATCTTGGCTCGGACCCTCCTCCGCAGATCGTACCACCTGGCTTGGCATTCATGCCTGGTCCTTCTGGTGTCCGCAACAGCATTCACAGCATCGACGATGGTCTGCCACATGGCTGTTTTTGCTGCCATGCTGGTCTGTCTGACCAATGTTCCAAAGAGCTGTGGCTCTACTCTGAGGATTTCATCGACAAGGACCTCCAACTCTCGGTTACTGAACTTTGGATTCTTGTTAGTGGGCATGGTGAGGGGTGTGGGTGTGGATGGTGGGGGGGGTGTGTGGATGGTTGTGGGTGTGTGGGTGTGGTTGTGCAGGTGTGTGTGTGTGTGAATGTGATGAGGGAGTGTTTGTGAAGGTGGTTGTGTGAAGGTGTGCAAGTGTAAGGTGTGGTGAAGCTTGTAGTATGGTGCTGTAGGTTGTCTGTGGTGTCTGGCAGCAGTGAGTCTGTTGCAAAGGCTCATGGTTTGTGTGTGTGGGCCCTTTTTATTGGTCCATTGGTGGGTGTGGCTGTGTTTGAAGTTTGGGTGGGTGTGTTATAAGGAGTGGTGGTGTTTTGGGCCTCTGTTTGTTTTTGGCAGTTGCAGGTCAGTGAATGTGTTATTTTAGTGGTTGTTGGACATGTTTTGTGGCTTTGTGCCATTCGAATGGTGTATTCTTGTGTTGTTTTGGTTTGTCCTGGTTGTGTACGTGCGTTTTTAGCGTGTGTACGGTGTGTACATGGGCCATTTGGTTGTACGGTGCTGTCCTTGTGTGTGGCTTGGTACGACTCGTACATGCGGTTGTGATGTTGGGGCCTGGGGTGGGCTCCGTACTTAGGAGGTTGTGGTGGGGGTGCGACTCTGACGTACACGGGTGTACATACAGGGGGGTACGACACGTACAGGGGTGGGGGTAGGACTCGAACGTACCGGGGTGTACATACACGGGGGTACGACACGTACAGGGGTGGGGGTACGACTCGAACGTACAGGAGTGTGGGTACACGGGGGTACGACACGTAAAGGGGTGGGGGTACGACTCGAACGTACAGGGGTGTAGGTACACGGGGGTACGACACGTACAGGGGTGGGGGTACGACTCGAACGTACAGGGGTGTACATACACGGGTGGGGGTTCGACACGTACATGGGTGTACATACAAGGGGGGGTGTACATTCACAGGGAGTACGACTCGAACGTATGGGTGCTGGGGGGAGTGTTGGGCGCGTATGCGGGCACATGTCTCCATGGTTGCAATGGGAGTTCGGTGCGGACGGTGTTTTACCGCACGGGTAGGATCGTGATTCCGCGGTCGGACTTCACTTTTCACATTTGTACGGTAAATCGTCCGAGGACGTGTCGGACACATTTTCCGACCCGAGGACGTGTGGGGAATGATTCCCAATGCGGTTCGTATGGACTTTTTACCATGCGAATCGTGATTGCCAGTTTGTACGGCACTTGTACGATTCGTACGGTAAAAAGACCGGATACGAGTCGTACGGGGACATTTTTTACCGGATCGTAATTGGCACCTCAGTGTAGAATATGCCACAAACATTACTTTTGCACATCAAATAAAACTTCTAACAGCCCTAGCTTATGTACCAACCACAGATGTTGCAGAACATTACAATCTTTTATTAGAAAGTCCATTCTACAAACAAAATGAAGTAAAGTTATCTCCCCTCTTAGATTATTTTGAGGATACCTGGGTGGGGAGACTACACAGATCAGGCCATAGACGTCAGCCCAAGTTCCAAATACCTTGGTGGAATGTATATGTAAGTACACTCAACCAACAAGCCAAAACTAACAACGCCGTCGAGGGCTGGCATAATGCATTCCTAACTTCTACTGGGAGAACAACTCCAACACTACAAAAACTACTAATTGCCATACAAAAGGAACAAAGTTTCCAAGAATTAAGAATGCAACAATCTGTCCTACAATTAAAACCAAAACAATCTAGACAACCTACTCAAATGTATAATTACCTACAACAACAGGTACAGCTATACCCATCCACAAGAGGACTTGAGTACTTAAATATAATAGCTCAAACTCTCTTCTAAACCCTTTCCAAAATATTAACCCACAATTCTACTAAAACAACTATCACAACATAAAGAAACCACTTTATTATATCACATATTTAATTATGTGGTCTAAAATATATAAATTATTTATATCTACATATATTTAGACAACATAATTAAACAAACCAAGTACACAACAACAATATTAAAGATATAAGATTTGCCCACCCACAATTAAAATATTTAAATGAACTTACCTGTGTAGTTGCTCCAATGGGATAATAACATTCCTTCCAAATAAATCCAGGTAGTTCAAAATCCATAGGTATCAAAAATGAATCCAAATAAAATGGAAAAATACAACTGTTTTTCGAAAAAAACGTCTACGCCAAAAAACGACAATCCATTAACCATAAAAATCCCGAAAAATATAAAAAAGGTAAATAACCGCTCCTGGAAACCCGAACAATAAAGGAAGTGTAAAATAAATATTAGTAAACACAACTAATACACACTTCCTTTAAAAAAAAAAAGGTGTTTGAAAGAGACGAAAATATCTTCTCCGTAAAACCTACAAAAGAGAAACAAACATTCCCACCCACACACAAACACACATAATGCACCTAAAAACATCACTACAAACATTATTCAAACACTATAAAACTTTAACACACCTAAATAACAAAACACTAACAAAGCCACAAACACGGAACACAACGTAAATTATAAAACCGTATACATACTATTACTAATACCCTAACTTCTAAAACATCAATCCATACACACTTATTACAACATTACTACTTCCACAAAACACTTAAAACTATTTAATAATAAATAAAATAACTCTTACCTTCTCAAATGCGAAACAGCTCCCGACCGCGACCTGGATTCTACCAAAATAACCCAAAACAACAGCGAGCGGTTACAAAATAAAAGACCCAAACAAACATAACAACTAAACAAATACCAATAAATGCCCTAATTATTTATTTAACATTACACATTACTTTAAAAATTAGTAAAACATTACAATAAAATACTCAAAAAGAATACCTATATTTTTTATATATGTGAAAATTATTTAACTTATAAAAATAAATATAATAAAAAATATATATTTACTAATATAATAACAAAACTGTATATAGTACCAAAAAAAATGTATGAACATGATATCATTAATATATTGTATCTACAACATATCAAAAATAAAAATAAAAAGAAATATTCTAAAATGTAAACATTTTCAATATTAATTATCTAATATAAATATTAATAATTAAAATATATTTATCATATATTTCAAAACATACAATTTCTTATAAATTCAAATAAAGTCTAAAAATATTGAGAGTACACAATATAAATTTAAAAATATTAAACAGCTATAAAAATCAGATTTGTTTTTTTATATTTTTGTCTGTTCATATATTAATGTCCAAAATATACATTAAACAAATATATATCCATTATAAAAAAATTATTACAATAATACAAATGTTAAATATTAATTATTTTATTACATGTTTATTTCAATGATTTAATTATTATAATATACGTAATAATAAACAATATTTTCTCTGTAATTAATATACATTCCAACAACTATAAAACTAATCTTATTTTCCTTTCTACTATTTTATACAACAATTTAGAATTTGCATTCTGATATAACTTCTATCTTTTATCCAACCAAAACTAAAATCTACAGATTTATAGTATATTAAAACAAATTAATTTAACTGTTCCTATTCAACTCTATATTTAATTATAATAATTGCTATTTACCAAACTTAATTAACATACTACTCCCACTACAGACTGAACGTAATTAATTTACTATTCTCACTCCAAAATATATTTAATTAGGGTAGGTGCTAGACACTGAACTGAATTAATTTACTATTCCCACTCCAGTCTATATTTAATTAAGCTAAGTGCTGGACACTGAACTTAATAAATTTACTATTCTCACTCCAACCTTTATTTAATTATAGTATGTGCTGGACACTGAACTGAATTAATTTACTATTCTCACTCCAGTCTATATTTAATTAAGATAAGTGCTGGACACTGAACTTAATTAATTTACTATCCTCACTCCAACCTATATTAAATTACAGTAGGTGCTGGACAATGAACTTAATTAATTTACTATTCCCACTCCAGTCTATATTTAATTAAGATAAGTGCTGGACACTGAACTTAATTAATTTACTATTCTCACTCCAAACTATATTAAATTAGGGTAGGTGCTGGACACTGAACTACATTTATTTACTATTCCCACTCCAGTCTATATTTAATTAAGATAAATGCTGGACACTGAACTTAATTAATTTACTATTCTCACTCCAACCTATATTTAATTAGAGTATGTGCTGGACACTGAACTGAATTAATTTACTATTCCCACTCCAGTCTATATTTAATTAAGATAAGTGCTGGACACTGAACTTAATAAATGTACTATTCTCACTCCAACCTATATTAAATTAGAGTAGCTGCTGGACACTGAACTTAATTAATTTACTATTCCCACTCCAGTCTATATTAAATTAAGATAAGTGCTGGACACTGAACTTAATTAATTTACTATTCTCACTCCAACCTATATTTAATTAGAGTATGTGCTGGACACTGAACTGAATTAATTTACTATTCCCACTCCAGTCTATATTTAATTAAGATAAGTGCTGGACACTGAACTTAATTAATTTACTATTCTTACTCCAACCTATATTAAATTAGAGTAGGTGCTGGACACTGAACTTAATTAATTTACTATTCCCACTCCATTCTATATTTAATTAAGATAAGTGCTGCACACTGAAGTTAATTAATTTACTATTCTCACTCCAACCTATATTTAATTAGAGTATGTACTGGACACTGAACTTAATTAATTTACTATTCCCACTCCAGTCTATATTTAATTAAGATAAGTGCTGGACACTGAACTTAATTAATTTACTATTCTCACTCCAATCTATATTTAATTAGGGTAGGTGCTGGACACTGAACTTAATTAATTTACTATTCCCACTCCAGTCTATATTTAATTAAGATAAGTGCTGGACACTGAACATAATTAATTTACTATTCTCACTCCAACCTATATTAAATTAGAGTAGGTGCTGGACACTGAACTTAAAAAATGTACTATTCCCACTCCAGTTTATATTTAATTAAGATAACTGCTGGACACTGAACTTAATTAATTTACTATTCTCACTCCAACCTATATTAAATTAGGGTAGGTGCTGGACACTGAACTAAATTAATTTACTATTCCCACTCCAGTCTATATTAAATTAAGATAAGTGCTGGACACTGAACTTAATAAATTTACTATTCTCACTCCAACCTATATTTAATTATAGTATGTGCTGGACACTGAACTGAATTAATTTACTATTCCCACTCCAGTCTATATTTAATTAAGATAAGTGCTGGACACTGAACTTAATTAATTTACTATCCTCACTCCAACCTATATTAAATTACAGTAGGTGCTGGACAATGAACTTAATTAATTTACTATTCCCACTCCAGTCTATATTTAATTAAGATAAGTGCTGGACACTGAACTTAATTAATTTACTATTCTCACTCAAATCTATATTTAATTATGGTAGGTGCAAAACACTAAACTTCATTAATTTAGTAATCCCACTCATAAATATATTTAATTAGACTAGATCATGTATACTGATCTTAATTAATTTTATATTCCCACTCCAATATGTATTTAATTACAGTAATTGCAATACAAATATATAAATTTTAATATATTTAAAAAAACATATGTTTTAATCATTATTAAAATTTTTACATAAAACAATACCCACACTTATCCTCTACAAATACAACTCCCCAATCTAAAATTTATCCCAAAATATTATATTATAATATCTTTTTTTTAATATAAATTACTCAATATTACTAATTTAAAATACATTTTTAAAACACTCCCCACCCTTATCCCCTATAAGCCAACATCCCAATCCCCAAAAACATTTTAAATTGTACAATCAAAATCAAAATTTATACATACTTTTTATACAATATGACCAACATTTTACAAATTTTTATCAAACTCCACACCCTTATCCCCATAACACAACATCCCACTCCTAAAATTAAATATAACATTCGAACTTTTATTCTAATATTCTAAATTTTGTATACAAATTATTCCTACATAAATCAAAATTTTTAAAACACTCCCCACCCTCATCCCCTATAACCCAACATCCCACTCCTAAAACATAATATAAAAAATATATTTTTATTCCAAATTTCAAATTAAATTTATTAAATATTCCAAATTAAAAAAAATTTTTAACAACACTTCCCACCCTCATCCCCTGTAACTCAACATCCCACTCCGAAAATTTAAAATAAAATTCTAAATTACATTTAAAATTATAAATTTTTTTTTATAAACATTCAAAAATATATAAACATTTTTAAAACACTTCCCACCATTATCCCCTATAACCCAACCTCCCGCTCCTAAAATTAATTTTAAATTTCTAAATTAAATTTAAAATTTCTACATTAATTTTTTTAAACATTCTAAAAAATATAAACATTTTTAAAACACTTCCCACCCTTATCCCCTATAACCCAACATCCCGCTCCTACAATTATTTGTAAAATTCTAAATTATATTTACATTTTCTAAATAATTATTTTTAAAAATTCAAAAATATATAAACATTTTTAAAACACTTCCCACCCTTATTCCCTATAACCCAACATCCCGCTCCTAAAAATAATTTTAAAATTCTAAATTTAATTTAAAACTTCTAAATATTTATTTTTTTTATAATCAAAAATATATAAACATTTTTAAAACACTTCCCACCCTTATCCCCTATAACCCAACATCCCGCTCCTAAAAATAATTTTACAATTCTAAATTTATTTTAAAATTTCTAAATAAATTTTTGTCAAAATTCTAAAATATATAAACATTTTTAAAACACTTCCCACCCTTATCCCCTGTAACCCAACATCCCGCTCCTAAAATTAAATATACATTTCAAATTTGAAATAAAATTTACTAATTAAATTTAACAATATATTAAAAATTAAATTAACTTTTTTAAAACACTCCCCACCCTTATCCCCTATAACCCAACATCCCGCCCCTAAAACAATATAAATATTTCTCATATTATATACATTTTAACTATTTATACAAACAACTTCAAAATATTTACTAAACATACAATAACGATATTTTAACATGTCGATATTATTACTAACGATATTACTTACATCGACATATAATTAAAAAAAAAATTTCTACATTAATTTTTTTAAACATTCTAAAAAATATAAACATTTTTAAAACACTTCCCACCCTTATCCCCTATAACCCAACATCCCGCTCCTACAATTATTTGTAAAATTCTAAATTATATTTACATTTTCTAAATAATTATTTTTAAAAATTCAAAAATATATAAACATTTTTAAAACACTTCCCACCCTTATTCCCTATAACCCAACATCCCGCTCCTAAAAATAATTTTAAAATTCTAAATTTAATTTAAAACTTCTAAATATTTATTTTTTTTATAATCAAAAATATATAAACATTTTTAAAACACTTCCCACCCTTATCCCCTATAACCCAACATCCCGCTCCTAAAAATAATTTTACAATTCTAAATTTATTTTAAAATTTCTAAATAAATTTTTGTCAAAATTCTAAAATATATAAACATTTTTAAAACACTTCCCACCCTTATCCCCTGTAACCCAACATCCCGCTCCTAAAATTAAGTATACATTTCAAATTTGAAATAAAATTTACTAATTAAATTTAACAATATATTAAAAATTAAATTAACTTTTTTAAAACACTCCCCACCCTTATCCCCTATAACCCAACATCCCGCCCCTAAAACAATATAAATATTTCTCATATTATATACATTTTAACTATTTATACAAACAACTTCAAAATATTTACTAAACATACAATAACGATATTTTAACATGTCGATATTATTACTAACGATATTACTTACATCGACATATAATTAAAAAAAAAAAACGATTTTTTTTCACATCGATATTATCTATTTCGATTTTTTGTACTTTAGATATTTTTGACTCGATATTTATGTCCCTCGATATTAAAAAGTCGATATATAGACTGCTCACCGATTTTTTAATCCTGTCATAGTCAACAGGATCAAAAAGAAATCCTGCACACAGGCCCAAACAAACTGGCCTATCTGACAGTCATCCCAACAAACATTCTAACACTGAGCAAGACATCCTATTGAATCCAGTGCCAGAACTAAAGAGTATCTACAAGCAATGGCTGCAGTGTGTGCAACAATATGTGGTAGAGTTGCACTGCAGCACATCCACATCCGGTAAATTACTAAAGCCATTTACGGGAACTTCGAGCCTGATTATCATGGCGGATGGACTTCAGTCCGTTCACCATCGTTTCCTATTTGGGCCCGCCTGCCTACAAGGCGGCAGCCATACTGTAGAAATTACGAGGCGACTGCCTCTGAGGTGGTCGCATTGCCTATTTTTTTTTATTGCGGCGTGTGCTGCTGGCTGCACATGGTGCAGGGACATGTAGGGGACACCATAGGTGCCCCCAGCCTATGGCCAGGAGGGGAATGGGGGCCCGCTACAGGCCCCCAATGTCCTTTTCTGCCTGCTTTTTCATGGTGGGTTAACTGCCATGAAAAGGCTGGTGGGGAGGGACATAGTAATCCCTACGGGTGCCTGGTAGGCATCACCACCAATGCAGGGATTGGGAGGCCCTTCACAGCACCAGCGGGCTCAAGGAGCCCGTCAGATGCGCGGCGGTCTGTCTTTCCAATCGCCTCCCATCCGCCCGCCATCCTAATGTGGTGGGCGGTAAAATTGGTACCGATGGCGGTGAGACCGCTACCGACAGCTTGTCGGTGGCGATCTCACCGCCATCCTAATCAGGCCCTTAATTCTTTATTTGGGCTAAAATGGTGATATCATTTCCAATGAAAGATGCTTGAACAAACAAGGCAATGGATACTAAGCAAGACCCTCAGAGCAGGATTGGGGTCCCAAAAGACTGATAGCAGTGTTGTCGTTTCACCTTGCATGCTATGTGGAATGTGCCTCACTAGGCATTCTGCTCTATAACAGAACACACCACATGGCAAAAAGTGACCTGCGTAGGAGCAGGATTTATCATCGCCTCTCTGGGACATATGTCCTTAACACAGTTACCAGGAAATGGAAAGGCCTAGATGCTGGCCCACAAGAAAGTGGAGAGATGAAAGGGCAAAATACTGCCTCCCTATGAGTGAATACCCGGGATGAAATACATGGTGAGTTTGCTGCACTTACTCGTTATACATACTGTTTGAATGAGCGACTGTTGATTGGAAGGCAGTTCTGGCTATCGCGACATCTTGGATTTAAATCCACCAGTGCTAGTAGCCTACTGCCACGTGAGATTCTGTCAATATGTCCACTTACGACTCCATACTGCACCGTGACTCCGTACATGCATGGTAATCCCATCATGCCGCGCTTTTAATTACATAAAAATGAAAATGCATCCCATTGCTCAAGCCGACACGCTACTCATGAAGGAAACGGGGAAAAAATATACTTTTGATATTGACTGGCCACTTCGGGACACTGTGGGGCAGATCTACAAGGGAGTACCGCAGCATGGCACCGCAATCCCTTTGCGGCACTTCCGAAGCACAGGGATGGAACATATTTACAAGAATATGTTGCATCTCTGTGCTTTCCCAGGCGCTGGTGCACAAACTGCAGCCATGCACAGCATTCAGCCGCATCTCCAGATTTACGATTTCTCGTAAATCTGGAGATGTGTCTTGTTCCATGGGTGTTACATGGGAACACCCACAGCAAAACCCATGGAACGCCCCTTCAACGCAAAGTGCTGCGTGTGAAGGGGCCATATTTGCAAGGAGAGGAAAAGTCACGCACGGTGGCTTTTCCTGTCCTTGTAAATATGGAGGAGCCCCCTGTGCCACCAGTACGTCACGAAAAGTGATGTACTGGTGGCGCAGGGGGCTTGTAAAACTGCCCCTGCATGTTTTACAATAAGGCTCTAATCAGCCTGATATTCAGGAATATAAGCCTTACTTCAGCAGAAACATTGCTTATGTAAACAACTTGTAATTGCCTTTTGGAATGCTATACAAGATTACAGAGGAAGTGAATACCCGTAGGTGCGAGGAACTAAAATATTTTCGGATATTTTTGTTAACTTGTATTCATTTTTTTTTATCACTTTCTTGTTTTAGCTCACTTCTTTGACTTTTTGCTTTCGTTAATTGTTTTGTCAAGCAGTCATGACAGCTATCAGTACGTCACAACCACTTACCTTCTTGTCCGAGGCAGGAGCACCGGTTTAAAATGGAAAAGGTGGAGGAAGGTATTTGATTCATATTTGATTGCCATTAGAGGAGAATATAATTACCCCAGCTAGGAAACAAAGCATTTTACTTCAGGGAGAAGAGGTGTGGCACCGCGGCCAGGGCGACAGACTCCAGAATCTAGGGATCACGGTTCGATCCCCAGCGCCGGCGGCAGATTAGCCCAGCACCATGTGACTTTGGGCAAAAGCTTGCTTAATCTTCCCGACGGCCCCTAGAGACCCTTACGGGTGATTGTTCGTGCTTTACAAATGTGAATTAATATTACTTCACAGTCTGGGAATAGAAGGTAGAAATGTATATGAGAGTCTTGGTGAAATTCCTATTGCCCATGGGGTAGGAGGACCAGCAGTCTTTATGAAATGTCTCTTAAGATGTTGGAGCAACATTTGTGTGCTCAGATTACTGTAGTGAGCGAGAGACATGGTTTTCATGTCAGCAAGGCAAAGCGGCACCTTTTTGAGAGTAGCTACCGGTGCTCGGAAAACGATGTGCGACCTAGGAAGTTAATCGTATTTTGCTACTCATTATATGCACTTTATCTATGTTCATTGTATTTTGCCACCTTATGAACTTTGACATTGCTACTAATGTGTTTTTTATTTGTATATGTTTACTTTTATAGATACGCTGTTATCCGAATAAAGTCTTTGGAAACCTGGAAAACCTGGAAGAGATATCAGATATTGGGGCCAGTTTGAATTACTTAGTCAGAACATGTGAATTTGATGAAGTCACAGACTCGCTCATAAGGGACCAATTAGTACGGTCTACTAATAATTTGAGAATTCAGAAGAGATTATTAGCCAAGAATCCTAACCTAAGGGAGGCTTTTTCTACTGTTGGAAGTGCAGAATATGCTTTGGGTTAAGTTAAGGAAATGAGGAAGGCAGAGACAACTATATCTGTGATAGCGAGGGTGAATTATAAATCACCCAAAGAGAAAAAAACCTGGGACATGCAAAAACAAATTTCAATGAAATTTAAATGTTTTCATTGTGGTAGCATCAACCATGATCTAACAGTCCAAATTGTTATGGCAAATTACCCATTTGCCGTAGGTGTGGCAAAAAAGGCCATTATGCCTGAGTCTGCAAAAGTCAAGATGAGAAAGGTCCTGCTAATGTTCAACAAGTTCCAGAGCTGGAAGAAGGTCTTAGTAAAGTGATTTTTAGAGTTACTGATTATGTGGGAATGGTAGAAGAGTATGATGGTGGTGTCATAAGAATGCCTGGGTGTAAAGACAACATAAATCGGAAGGAATTTGATGTTTTCACTGCTTCTGGATTTCCATGCACTCTAAAAGGTGACAGGAATTGGGGTTCCATTTTTGGTGCTGAAAACCTTAAATTGTTGCAACCTAATATCAATCCAATAGGATATGGTGCTGTTTCAGTAGATCTGCTGGGTCATCTTCCAATGAGGACAATCGGAAATAGCATTAGAGAGAAGCAAAATAGGATGTGTTAGATTTCCACCGCCCAGTTCTTGCAACTGACTGGCTCCATTTGTTCTACATGAAGCATCATTCTCAATAAAGATAATTTTGTAGTAATTGTTCAACTTTTGAAGGTTTTACTCCCACACTTGTTATCAAATAGACATTGAGGTGCTTTCAGAACATCTATTAAATATTTCAAAACATACCAAGATATCAGTATAGTATCAATGTACCTACCAACATAGTTCCCTACCATATTAGAAAAAAATGACTGTATGAAACAAGGACTGTAACCGAGCAAACATAGTCAAAAAACATTATTCTATACTAATAGTGATCAATAGGTTTTCTACTCTTATCTTTTGTAATTACAAATCAGGGATACAATCGACGATCAACTCATTATGAAATATCATGATGCTGACTACAATATCTCTCAGGTAAGCTAATTATAATTAGGGCTTCTGGTTTTATGGTATTTATTTTTTTAACATTTCCGTCTGCATTTATCCATATTTATTTTTATGTCATTTTTTCTGTATATATCTGCATTTATTTTTGTCGCTAGCAAAAAAAGACGTTGCAGCTAGCATTTTTTCACATTTATTTAAAGAGACAGTGCACACGGTTGTTATAGGTTTAGCTATATGTTTATATGCACCAAATTAAGTAAACACAATACGGTCATCTGAAAACTTTGCCATTGTAATACAAGTCACAGTGGTGTCACAGAGATTACTTGCAGGAATCTCAGTGAGCTTCTGCTGTGTTGCAATATTGAAAACACTGTCACTAGCCATGATTATTAGATGTAAACACAATTTGAATTTAGGCGAGTGCACCGGAGCGCTTTCAGTGACCTGGCCAAAGACGGCATGAAAGAGCTGTCTACTTTCATGATAAATTAGAGATATTGGAAGCCTCGTTCTCCTTATTTTCATTTCCATGCTCCTCGCTGCAGCATGCTCTGTGGTGCGTGTTGACTATCCACAGCTGAGAGAGCAAACAACCTCCTCTGAAGCAGCAAGCTCTCATTTCAGAAATAAATTAAAGGCTCTTGCATTTGTTCTGCAGGGCACTTTTTCCCTCACATTTCTGAGGCCTAAAATATCCAACAACACCCATGTGAGCTGGCAGATTTTAATTCAGTTTTTTTAAACTAAGTCCTTCTTTATGGTAAAACACATTTTCCATAAATTAAACAGTCTCTGCTTTGAAAACATTGGGCGTGTATCACTTGCCTTATTTTACTTTCTACTGCCTAGTAGAAATTGAACAATTTACTTTAATACAGTAATCCCACACAGTTCATCGCACAGTGGGGAAAAAAAGATTTAACTTGAAAAAGGGCTTACAGATATGCCCCAGCTGTCTCTGTCTCTCAGGAATGTTTGCGTCAAGTCAAGGAGGAAAGTTTACATTTTAAGGCCTGAAAGTATCTGAAAGCTAATACGACCTAATTTCCCTAATGTGTTTATGCCGCCAGTCTTTCTGACCTTTTTGGGTCACACTCATTTTCCTGCGCCTACCAAAGATTAATGGACCAGCAGGTGTTAAAGTGGGCAGGCATACACTGCAATCAGGAAGAGGGGCGAGGTGAGGCAACCCTGGGCTGGAGCACGGATTGCCAAACAATTCTGGGAATCCGAGAATCCGATTTGGTCGTATTTTTCCGTTTCTATTTATAAATACAGAAGGAAGACAAATATTTTTCCGTCTGTATTTATATGTAAAAATCAGTTTAAACAGTGGCTCCCCCCATGGGCAGCCCATCTAGAGCCCACAAACGGGAATGGCAGCGGAAGAGTTTCCGCTGCCACCCGACCCCCCCATTGGAATCTCATGACGTCGGCGCGCACTGACGTCATCAGGAAGTCCCAGATGCGCTGGAAGCCATTTGCTTCCAGGCGTCCAGACTAACAAGGTAGGTTTCCTTGTTCCTGGGGGGGTTTCCTCCATACATCGAGGCATCGGGGGAGAGGAAAGAGTTTTTCCTTTCCCCTGATGTTTCTTTGCAGGGCATTTCTGCTTCACGATCGCGCACAGCATCACTATTGTGCAGAAGAAATGCCCCCACCAGGGATTAATTTTGTCTAAATGGAAGCGACCCCTTGGGCAAGGGTCACTTCCAAAGGAGAGCAATTGTTTTGGATGTTTTTTATGCCCCACACTTTTTTTGGCCTTCTGCCGCCAGGGATTAACCAGGGATTAATTCATTTAAATTGGAGCGACCCTTTGGACAAGGGTCGCTTCCAAAAGGGCTCAAAATGTGTGCATGTTTTTTCTGCCCCTCACCTACCCCCCGCCCCCTGGGCCTTTTATTTGGCCTTTCTGCTCCCAGATCCAACTAGCCACCAGGGATGGTATTTATTTTTAAATCGAAGCGACCCCGTGGGCAAGGGTCGCTTCGAAAGGGGCTCAAATGTCTGGGATCTTTATTCTGCCCCCGCCCAGGGGGCAGATCGGCCCATTTATTTGGCCTTTGAAACCCCCGGGGGGGGGGGGTAGAAAACCCCACTAGGCGCCAGGGATGGTATTTTTTTTTTTTTAATTGAAGCGACCTCTTGGGCAAGGGTCACTTCCAAAGGGGGTCATGTTTTGTGCATGTTTTTCTGCCCCCGGGGTCAGATTGGCCCATTTTTTGGGCCTTTCTGCCCCTCCTCGACCCACTAGGTGCCAGGTTTGCTACCAAAGAGGGTCATAATTTGTGGATTGTTTTCTGCCCTCCCCCACCCCGCTGGGGCAGAGCGGCCCTTTTTTAGTCTTTCGGCCCCCTGGGGTGGAAGGGGCAGAAAACCCCACTGGACACCAGGGATTTTCTTTTATATGTAATGGAAGCGACCCCTTGGCCAAGGGTCGCTTCCAAGGGGGTTAAATTATGTTTATGTATTTTCAGCCCCTCCCCATGGACACATCTTCCACTTTTTTTGGCCTTTCTGCCATTGGTGGGAAGGGGGAGGCAGAAAACCCTACCAGGCACCAGGGATCTATTTTTTTGCATGGATGCAAATTTCTGTCTGCTGTTTTCTGCCACACCTGGGGGACAGATTGGCCTGGCAGAAAATCCCACCTATCCCTATTTTTCTCAGCCCTACTTGAAAGCCCATCTGGCAGATTGACCATTTGGGTGGTGACATAGTGTGTTATAACTTTAATTGTTTTATTTCTTGTGAATTGCAATTGTAATGTTTTATTTCTCCAATTTATTCTAGTTCAAGGCTTTTGCCCTTTAGACTGTTCCAGGTTGCGGTTTCGTTACTGGTGGTTCTGCAGTTTGTGCAGTTGCATGTGTTTGGTAAGATACTTTTTTGTACTATTTACTGTAAATTAGTTTAATTTCCCTCCATGAATGTGATTTTTGCAAATGGTGTAATAATAGCAGTATGTTTGGCTTCTGTTTTTTGAGTGTCAAAATCTTTATGCATTAATGCTCGATGTGTACTTTGTTGTCTTATGAGTAATTGGTTTGGTTTTTTCTTTCCAGTGGGATATCGTTGCTTTTTGCTGTGTCTCTGCGGAGTAGGTGCTGGTGAGTGTAGCTATCTTTGGCAAGTGAGTCATATTGTTTTTGAGTATGTAGATCGTTGTGCTAAAGCCACTCTTTGTTTATTACTTATTTTGCACAGTGTTGGTTGTTGTTGACTTGTTTGTGAAGTCTCCTTTCTGAGTGAGGAGTATGGCTAGTTGCTGGATTACTGTTCACAGTTGTTGGTATGCGTTTTGAGCCTTCCTATGACCATGGTTCAGAGACTGACTCTGCATCTGAGGCAGATGATGGAGTGGAAGATTCAGGCAGTGAGTTTTTTATCCCCAAGGAATCATCAGATGATGAAGCTTCTCTCAGAGTGGATGAAGCTACTCTTAGTGCGGATGAAGTGCCTGTTTTAGAGGAGCACATTGATATGCCAATAGTGCAGCAAGAGGCATCTGGGCTGCAGCCTGGAGCTGCAAGGCTTCCCGTTGGAAGTGCTGACCTCTGGGTTTCCCCAGGCTTGGTGCAGCTGGCATTGCATTCCAAGGTGTAGAGTGGATACTGAAAACTTTTTGCCAATACATTTTTTCATATGTTTATGGACGATGTATTTTTGGCAGAGATTGTTGAGCAGACTAATTTGTATGCTGAACAGTATTTGAGAGACAACAGTGCCAGCCTTAGGCCCCACTCTAGAGCTACCCGGTGAACTCCCACAAATCTGGATGAGTTGAAGAAGTTCTTGGGGTTAACATTTTTGATGGGCTTGCTAAGGAAGCCACCAATGACTTCATATTGGTCCACTAGTCCCTTGATGGCAACGGCTATATTTCTGGCAGTCATGAGTCGTGATAGGTATTTGCTTCTGCTTCGGATGCTGCATTTTGTCGATAATGGTTTAGCGTTGCCACGAGATCACGCTGATTGTGACCATCTTTTTAAGATTCGGCCTGTCATTGATCACTTTGTAAATCGATTTTCTGAGATCTATGCTCTAGGGAAAGAAATAGCAGTGGATTAGTCTTTATTCTTGTTCAAGGGCCGCTTGATTTTTAGGCAATACATTCCTAGCAAGTGGGCACGCTATATGCTGTGTGACAGCAGACTGGATATGTCTCTAATGGTACACCAGTAGGGATTCCAGGATTGACCCCCCTGATTGTCCGTCCACTTTTGGCTTGACTGAGAAAATTGTTTAGGAACTTGGTAGAGGACTGTTTAACAAAGGTCACGATTTATATGTAGAAAACTTCAACACTAGTGTGCAGTTGTTCAAGGAATTGGTCAAAGTGGACACTGTTGCTTGTGGCACCATCCGCTCTCACCGTAAAGTTTTCCCAAAAGAACTTGTTTGCAAAAGCTTGTGCTGGGACAGTGCAGTGCATTGCGTAGCGAGGAACTTCTAGCTGTGAAGTTTGCTGACAGGAGAGCTGTCCACATGCTGACTACCATCCATGATGAAAGCACTTCACCTGTAATTGTTTTGGGTCAGGTTGCTTAAGCGCGCAAACCTGTGTGCATTTTAGACTATAATAGGCACATGGGTGGTGTTGACAGAGTAGATCAGAGGTTGGAACCGTACACTGCTCTTTGTAAGGTTTGCATTAGGTATAAGAAGTTGGCTATCCATCTTTTGCATTTGGCAACCTTTAATGCTTTTGTTGTATTTAAGGATTGTTGTCCTGAGTGAAAGATGACTTTTGCTAAGTTTCAGGAGTCTGTAATAGGTAGCCTTGCTGTAGTGGAACAGGTAAGTGTTCCTGGATTTGGAGTGGTGGAAGATGTGGATAGATTGAAAGATCGCCACTTTCCTGATCACATTCCTCCGGTGCCCTCAAAAGACTTTCCAAGTAGGAGATGTAGAGTCTGTTTGCAACATTTTACTCGAGAGACGGAGGAGAACACTGTGGGGTAGGACATATGTGCCGGCACGGTGATTCCACACCAAAGTATGTGGAAAATTCATTATTTTCAGCTAAATTTGAGGTTTGTGGGGGATTCTGGGTAGGAAAACTTTGGGGGATCCACGCAAGCAATACCTTGCTGGACTCCCCCGGGTGTCTAGTTTACAGAAATGTGTGGGTTGGGTAGTTTCTCAGGATGACCGCCGAGCCTAGGGCCAAAAACCCAGGTGACCCCCCTTTGCAAAACCAGGTTGTTTTGTGATAGGTAATTTTGATGTCTCCTCAATACATTTCGGGCCCTTGCCTGTCACGGGTACTTGACCCACCCACACAAGTGAGGTACCATTTTTATCGGGAGACCTGGGGGAACGCTGGGTGGGAGGAAATTTGTGAATCTATGCACATTCCTAAACTTTTCCACACTGAAATTTGGGAATTTTTTTATTTTTCCAGATACATTTGAGGTTTGCAGGGGTTTCTGGGTAGGAAAACGTTAGGGAGGCCCACGCAAGCCATACCTCACTGGACTCCCCCCGGTGTCTAGCTTTCATAAATATGTGGGTTTGGTAGGTTTCCCCAGATGGCCACCGAGCCTGGGGCCAAAAACCCAGGTGACCCCCCTTGCGAAACTAGGTTGTTTTGTGATAGGTAATTTTGATGTCTCCTCAATATGTTTTGAGCCTTTGCCTGTCACGGGTACTTGACCCACCCACGCAAGTGAGGTACCATTTTTATCAAGAGATCTGGGGGAACGCTGGGTGATAGGAAATTTGTGGATCCATGCAGATCCCAGAAATTTCCCACACAGAAATTTGAGAAAAATTAGATTTTTTCAGCTACATTTGAGGTTTGCAGGTGATTCTGGGTAGTAAAATGTTGGGGGGCCCATGCAAGCCATACCTCGGTAGACTCCCCCAGATGTCTAGTTTTCAGAAATTTGGTAGGTTTCAAAAGATGGCTGCCGAGCCCGGGGCCAAAAACCCAGGTGACCCCCCTTGCAAAACCAGGTTGTTTTGTCATAGGTAATTTTGATGTCTCCTCAATACGTTTTCGGCCCTTGTCTGTCGTGGGTACTTGACCCACCCATGCGAGTGAGGTACCAATTTTTATCGAGAGACCTGGGGGAACGCTCGGTGGTAGGAAATTTGTGGATCTTTGCAGATTCCAGAACTTTCCACCACAGAAATGTGAGGAAAATGTGTTGTTTTTTACAAAGTTTGAGGTTTGCATGGGATTCTAGGTAACAAACCCTCGTGAGAGCCTGCTAAGTCATCCCATCCTGTATTCCGTTGGGTATCTAGTTTTTGAAAATGTAAAGGTTTGCTCGGTTTCCCTAGGTGCCGGCAGAGCTAGGGTTCAAAATCAACAGCTAGGGACTCTGCAAAAAAAGGGTCAGTTTTCACAGTGAAAATGTTGTGTGTCCATGTTGTGTTTTGGGCCGTTTCCTGTCGTTAGCACTAGGCCTACCCACACAAGTGAGGTACCATTTTTCTCGGAAGACTTTGGGGAATGTGAGGTGGGTGTAGTTTTGTGGATCCAGGCTGATTCCAGAACTTTCCACCACAGAAATGTGAGGAAAATATGTTTTTTTTTTTACAAAGTTTGAGGTATGCAAGGGATTCTGGGTAACAGAACCTAGTGAGAGCCAGACAATTTACCCCATCCTGTATTTCTCTGGGTGTCTAGTTTTTAAAAATGTATAGGTTTGCTAGGTTTACCTCGGTGCCGGCAGAGATAGGGTTCAAAATCTACAGCTAGGCATTTTGCAAAAAAAGGGTCAGTTTTCACAGTAAAAATAAAGTGTGTCCACGTTGCGTTTTGAGCCGTTTCCTGTCGTGGGCATTAGGCCTATCCACACAAGTAAGGTACCATTTGTATAGGGAGACTCAGGGAAACGCAGAAATGTAGAGCAACTGTTATTACCTATTGACTTTTGATGCATTTCTGCTTTCCAAATGAAAGACAATGTATAAAAAGAAGTCACTTTGAAAAATGTCCTATAATTCTCATGCTAGTATGGGTACTCACAATTTTCGAAATGTGAAAATAGCTACTGTTTCTAAACTCTATATTTTGTTCCAATTTCAGAAATGCATAGGTGTCTTTCATCCCGACTTTTCACTGTATATATTTTCCCACATGATTTTGCTATATACTGGGTACATAACAAAAAACCAATGCAAGAACCTGCTCAGTTTTTGGCACTGGGTTCGTCGGGTTCTTGGTGAACCTACAAGTCCTATATATCCGCACAACCAGAGAGGTCCAGCAAATGTATGGTATATTGCTTTCAAACATCTGTCATAATTAGAAGAAGTTACAGGTGAAAACGCAAGGGAGGGAATTTATTGTAAAAGAATGGATTGACTGCAATAGTAAATTCGGCATCTATGTGATAATCTGCCCCTGCAACCTTCCGTATATCGGTAGTACAATCCGACCATTACGGTTCCGGATTCAGGAACACTATCGTAACATCCATAAACACACTTCTGGCCCCCCTCTTACTGAACATTTTGAAGACAGACACCCTCACAAAAAGGACTTCTGTTTCTTCGGTTTGGAGATTGTACACCAAACCAAGAGAGGGGGAAACCGCGAACTTAGACTACGGAGACGCGAAAGTGAACTGATCATGAATTACAAAACTACAAATCTGGGACTAAACAAAGATGCGGAAATGCATGTATGGTTAGGAGATGATTAGCTGCTCTTTGCTCCTACATACTTGACAGCCCGCCTTTTTCAGCCTAAGGACACCACCACCCCACTTTCCCTCTGTACCTTTCTAAATACCCTCTACCCGAGGCTCTCCCTATGTTACCGGAGATTACACAACCTGCCTCTCTTAAAATGCCTTATTTTCGGGTATGGGTCCTTGCCAAAGACGCATACTACACCATAAGTTTGCGTCAATATGTTCAATTGGGTCTTAATGTGCCATTTTTCTTATTTTCCTCTGTCAGTTGTAACGTAAATATGCCAAGAAATGCCGAATACTCATAAATTTCCATAGGTAATACCTTATTCTTAATTATGATTTCTACTAAATACATCTACCTTCCTGTCCGTTTCTTTCTGACATTTCTTCCCATTCTAACATGGTGGTTGATTAATACCTTCCCGCTCACCCCCCTGTCATTCTTTTTTTTTTCTCGTTAATCACACCATCCCAATATGGCGCAGAGCGCTAGAACCTCGTCTCTTCCGGGTTGCCACCCGGAAGTACTCACACGCGACTCCCTTATCAATGCCTGCTTCTTCCGGCTTCACATTACGACCTAAGCCGCAGAAACTCACCGAATCTGGCATTAGCCGAGACCGGAGAATCTTGGGTTAACAAAACCCAATCCTTTCATAGATACCCCATTACGTGATTACCCGGTAAGGGATTCTTGTTCTTACTGTGCACTTTCTACGACTATGCTCACTTATTTAGCATAGTGCACTTTTTAGCTTTAAACACTCCCCGACTATGTCCATATTTCTCTTAAGTGTGGCATTCACGTCTTACTTCACGACTTACAGTGTGTCGAGTAACTATGAGCACCTTCCACATCCTGGCATAGTTCCACTTTAATAACCACATGCATTCTTCCCTTTTTAGACCGCACCTACCAATGTGTAATCCGTGTTATAATTACATTCAAACCTAGTTATTGCATGATACTGCATCCATCCAACTCCTAAAGCCCGAGGTTACTTTTCTGATGACGCGCTTTCTCTCGGTTTACCTTAATCACCGTCTCACTACCGTTTTGATTACTGCATCACGCCCCTTTTTATCCACGTTCTCCACCAAAGCTTTAGTAAGAAGAAACTAATGCTGATTTCCTTCTTTCCATCTTATACCTGACCGTGCTGCCCCTGACACTGCAATTACAATTACACTGTAAATATATGCTCGCTTCTTACAATTGATTTCAATTGATATTTCTGTCTTTGACTGAACATTTAATCATAACGCTGGTTTCAAATGTGGCTAATTATTTATACTCATGTCTATATGCTTTGTTTTACCTGCGTTTGTTTGATTGCATGTTCACCCTGAAACCTTTTGCAACCCGCATTGACTCGTCTTTAATATGCTTGCTCTCTTGACCATCTTGTTCTCATACGATATGCAAACCTTTTTTTCTCTCTCTCCCTAAATGACCGCTCGTCCTATAATTTAACCTTCAAAAAATGTTTCTCTATGACTATGTTACCTGAAACATGCACTTTGTAAACCTGTAATTGTTTTCATTCTGTCTCGCATACGCGCACTCTCCTCATATCGGGGCCCTCTGACAATTTACACTATATTGCTTTTCTTCCTTCTCTGATGTTATTATGGTTTAAAATGACTTTCCTAAAATTGTCGTGTTTTTTCAACATTTGTATTGTATGACATGGTTTTCTGTAATGCCAAACTTCTCTGATTAATATTTTTTGTCTCTTCTATATGTTACTTTCTACATATCTATTCCCCATCACTTATTGATACTTCTGACTAACATACCACGCATTCTAATTGGTAAAATTATGAACTAAACAAACTTCTCCATAACTCCTTACGACCAATACCCGAATCACTCTTCCTGTCTTTTCCCTGTTACTTAATACAATTTCACATTTGTTCTAACACACTCCTTCTCACCTCCACTATACCTTCCGCTAATCCCCCACCCATATACTCTCCTTTCTTATCACACTAACTTCCTGCAAATAATTTTTCGCTCACCTCTCGCACCTCAACTCTGCCCTTTTTCTTTTCTTTTCTCCTCCTTCACTTTTCCTTTGATTAAACCCCCTTTTCTTTCCCTACCACCCACAACCTTGTGTAATATGTGCACATGACTTACCGAATCCTCTGTAAATAACCTATGTTGTAACACTGCCTATGTGCAGCCCTGAGGAAGCCCTAGGCCTGATGGCTTGTTAGGGGGCGAAACACGTGTTGGGTGTGCCATCTCTTTTCCTTTCCTACCTGACGAATAAAGCACGAATATATGATTAATATCATCGGATCTCTCTGCATTGATTTGGATATTTCATCCTAATTAACTTAAAACTTAAACTCTGGCCCAGATACACCTACAAAATGAAAACGTTGGCACAAATGACTGTTTTTTTCAACTCATTTTCAGTTTTTCCTATTTTCAACGGTTAGTTTCTATAAAGAAACCTTGAAGGATCTACACAAATGACCCCTTGCTGAATTCAGAATTTTGGCTACGTTTCTAAAATGTATAGCTTTCCAGGATCCATTATTGTTTTCATACCTGTTTCTACCATTAATGGGAAGAAGGTTGAAAGCACAAAAAATTGGAAAAATAGGCTATGTCCAAGTAAAATGCCAAAACTGTGAAAAAATGTTGGTTTTCTGACAAAAGTCTGTCAGTCTCTGAAAGCTGGGAAATGGTGATTTCAGATCCACAAACCCTTTGTTGATACCATTTCCAGGAAATAAAAGACACTTTCATTTGCAGCACTTTTTTCACATATCCCCCCCCAAAATCTAGCTGTATTTTGGCCAATTTCTGGGTCCCCTCCAGGGGAATCCACAAACCCTGGTTACCTTTAGAATCCCCATGATGTTGGAAGAAAAACACACAAAGTTGGCGTGGATACTTTATGTGGTCAAAATGTTACATGGGCCTAAGCGCGAACAACCCCATATAGCCAAACAAAGGCCAAGCACGGGGGAGGGGGAGGCCGAGCAGCGAAGGGCTTAATGAGGCCTTCATCAGAGCTGGTCATAATTGGATGAGTAAGGAATCAAATTAGAGTTGGGACTGTAAGTCAAAAAAGGAGTCTGCCTCGGAGGTGTGTAGGCATTCAATGAAGATCCCTGATGCATTTAAAATACTCTTCAGGATTCGGTGCAAGCCAAGTCCAGCTGCCTAATATCCCAGATTGAACACTTCTAAGTCATTGTTGAATATATCTAATTCCCCCTTTATGATTATGATTTATGCCTCTGATGGAGTCCTTCGAGGAAAGTTTACATTTATAGCAGGCCAAAAATATTTTGAGCTACAGATGATGCCCTCTGGAACCTAGGACAAACAGTACAAAAGTGTCAATAATTTCGTGATTTGTCCCTATTGTAATTGACTGCTTCATACAAAGATTTTTTCAGGCTTGTAGATATTGGCTTGAGTAGCAGGAGAGAAAGAGAAACTGGATCATTATGCATGAAACTACAGGCCTTGACATAAATGCTTGGTCTTCAGGATCCTTATCATGCAACAGCTTCCTGCCTACCACATTTTCCCAAGAACTCTCAAAATGCCTCCCTAAAAAGCACTTATTTCACTTTCACTGGTTTCATACCTTTATCTTCAGGCACCATCAACCATATTATCTATGCAAACTTGTCTTTGAGTTTGCCCGAATCCTGTAGTTCAGCCAGTCAGCTTTTCTCACTTGTGTATTCCTTAATCACATACATCTCTGCTTCTCTCTGCACCACAGACCCTTTTCTCATTTCTTTTAACATTAACTCCTATGCCTCCTTGCATGTTCCCTGACCCTCCATATCATTGTCTATTTCTTCTGCCACCCAATCCATGAGCAATATTGACAATTAGCCGAACATTGATTCTTACTTTGAATATTCATGTGTAAAGTTTTGCAGTATGGGTCTTTCCTGTGCCTGGTAACAGCATGTAGACTGATAGGTTACTTACTATCTGATTATGTGAATAACCACACTAATAAGTGTCAAAATCCCATGCACTGTCAATTTCTGCTCAATAATGAAATAGTTTCCTTCTTATTCCACCATTTTGGAAATGTGGAAAGTCAGCAGCTGGCACTCTACATGTATAAGACAATGAATTATTATATCTGTATGGGACGGAAGAATAAAGGGGCATTACTGGAAACTAAGTGCACTTCAGATTCACAATCCTTAAAACAAGAATAAAACAACAGTACTATACCATACTGAGCAGTTGCTTATCACACTCTTATGAGTAATGCACAAGTGTGCCAAAACCACAGTATTAGCATGAGCGTAATGCAGCAGACAGGAAAACTATAGCACTAACACGTGGTCCTGAAAGGGTTTCAGGATTCCTGTGTTAATGCTGCAGGTTTCATGCTACAGGTTTGATGCTGCAGGTTTCATGTTCCAGATTTCAGGTCTCAGGTTTCATGCTGCAGGTTTCATGTTCTATGTTTCATGCTTCAGGTTTGATGCTGCAATTTTGATGCTCGAGGTTTGATGCTGCAGGTTTCATGCTTCAAGTTTTATGCTGCAAGTTTCATGCTGCAGGTTTGATGGTCCAGGTTTCATGCTGCAGGTTTCATGCTGTAGGTTTCATGTTCCAGGTTTCACGCTGCAGGTTTGATGCTCCAGGTTTCACGCTGCTGGTTTCATGCTGCAGGTTTCATGTTCCAGGCTGCAGGTGTCATGTTCCAGGTTTGATGCTCCCGGTTTCATGCTCCAGGTTTGATACTGCAGGTTTGGTGCTCCAGATTTGATGCTTCAGGTTTGATGCTCTATGTTTGATGCTCAAGGTTTGATGCTGCAGGTTTCATGCTCTACGTTTCATGCTGCAGTTTCATGTTCCAGGTTTCATGCTACAGGTTTCATGATCCAGGTTTTGTGCTCCCGGTTTCAGGCTCCAGGTTTGATGCTGCAGGTTTTATGCTGCAGGTTTGCTGCTGCAGGTTCCATGCTCCAGGTTTGATGCTCCAGGTTTGATGCTGCAGGTTTCATGCTCCAGGTTTGATGCTGCAGGTTTGATGCTCCAGGTTTGATGCTGCAGGTTTGATGCTCTAGGTTTCATGCTGCAGGTTTCATGCTGCTGGTTTCATGCTCCAGGTTTGATGCTACAGGTTTCATGCTCCAGGTTTCATGCTGCTGGTTTCATGCTCCAGGTTTGATGCTGCAGGTTTCATGCTCCAGGTTTCATGCTGCAGGTTTCATGTTCCAGGTTTCATGCTCCAGGTTTGATGCTCCAGGTTTGATGCTGCAGGTTTCATGCTCCAGGTTTGATGCTGCAGGTTTCATGCTCCAGGTTTCATGCTGCAGGTTTCATGTTCCAGGTTTCATGCTCCAGGTTTGATGCTCCAGGTTTGATGCTGCAGGTTTCATGCTCCAGGTTTGATGCTGCAGGTTTGATGCTCCAGGTTTCATGCTGCAGGTTTGATGCTCTAGGTTTCATGCTGCAGGTTTCATGCTGCTGGTTTCATGCTCCAGGTTTGATGCTACAGGTTTGATGCTCCAGGTTTCATGCTGCTGGTTTCATGCTCCAGGTTTGATGCTGCAGGTTTCATGCTCCAGGTTTCATGCTGCAGGTTTCATGTTCCAGGTTTCATGCTCCAGGTTTGATGCTCCAGGTTTGATGCTGCAGGTTTCATGCTCCAGGTTTGATGCTGCAGGTTTCATGCTCCAGGTTTCATGCTGCAGGTTTCATGTTCCAGGTTTCATGCTCCAGGTTTCATGCTCCAGGTTTGATGGTGTAGGTTTGATGCAGCAGGTTTCACCCCCAGCTTTAATGCTCCAGGTTTCATGCTGCAGGTTTCATGGTCGAGGTTTCATGCTGCAGGTTTCATCTCCAGCTTTAATGCTCCAGGTTTCATGCTGCAGGTTTCATGCTCCAGGTTTCATGCTCCAGGTTTGATGGTGTAGGTTTGATGCAGCAGGTTTCACCCCCAGCTTTAATGCTCCAGGTTTCATGCTGCAGGTTTCATGGTCGAGGTTTCATGCTGCAGGTTTCATCTCCAGCTTTAATGCTCCAGGTTTCATGCTGCAGGTTTCATGCTCCAGGATTCATGCCTGCAGCATTGCCTGTGCAATCCCTAACGGAACTCAAGGAAAATCCGATCTAACAAAGAACGTTTTTCAGTTTATTTCACATTATAAAGGAATTCAGAACAAAATCATTTTCCACATTTATTTCTGAAAAATGTATCAGAAAACGAACTCAAAAACAATTTAATGCCCTCTGATAAAACACACATTGCATTCAAACACCCTGAAACACTAATAACATGTTCCTGCCACAGGATCATAGACAAACAGGTAATCCTAGCCCCTCTTCTTGGGTAATGCAAGGTACGCACAAACAGTAAAAATTGTCAGTGCACTCCAACTGGTCCTCAAGCCAGTTCTCAATCACAGAGAACCCCCTCTTTGGTTGAGGACCTCACATTGGAAGAGCCAGGCAGGAGTCCTGATGGAGGGCAACAGTTGTCCTCAAGTGTCCTGGCAGCCAGAGCAGGTTAACTATTCAGCATTTATTCTACAGCCGACCAACCACTTTCTGAGCCGTGCACAAGTTTCGAGGGGCTTCTCCAAGCAGAGCAGATAGAATAAGAGAGCATCAGAATGGGCCATTTTCTGTGTTTTGGTGCGTTCATCGCAGCAAGGTCAAAGCAGAGTCAGGAAGAAGGGACAGAGCCGGGAGTGTGCTAAACACCACAGGGGGTTAGACTTCAACTGGAAGCGTGTGGAATTTCACACGCCGCGGAAACTTTACTAAAGTGATACTTCTGGGGTAAGGGCAGGGACGTTACATGGGATGTTTGGAGATAATAATGCAGAGGATACGTCACTCCGACCCACCAGCGCACCTCAAGGGGACAGTTCTGTTATGTTCCAGGTTAAACAAAGGGCTAATACAACCTCACAGCACCCCTGCTTTTGAGTTGCTATCAGCACATGGACATCCCTAAATGGGCCCCGGTGCCTACTCAGTCAAGTTTACAACAGGCTGCGGGCTCACCCTATCTCACGCATGAAAAGTATTCATACACTCTCCACCCATGTTTCACACTCATGGGTGTCAGTGGCGACTCCTTCGCTAAGGCGGAGAAGTGTCGCCCCACTGCTTCAGCTGCAAGATGAATGCAAAAAAATAAAATGTGAATAACATTCGTTATTATCATTTTGTTTCTTGCATTTCAGCTTGCAGCAGAAGCCAGGCGGGCGGGGCTGGACTCCCCGCGCATCACAGGGGTAGGAGTAGTGGCAGCAGCTAAAGTGCACATGACGCTTTGGCCAGCCGCCTCGGGCGCACTTTGCATGTTCTCCACGCAGGCTGTAAAAGTACTGCAAACACAACCTTTACCACTGGAACATTTACCACCCACGATCTTTAAACATAGACACACTTGTCATTATTTTAAAACTGGGGGCCATTTACCACAAGAGAACTTCTACTAGGTGGCACTTTTGACAACAGGGGTTGCCATTATCACAAGGACATGTACGACCTTATATCCACGGGGCCTTCTAACTCACCGACCAAGCTTGACTCTCCAGAGGCTTCGAGGCTGCACAGGTAGGAAGGCTCTGTCAGAAGCATGGGCGTCCACAGAAAGTTTTTCCGGGATGGGGCATAATTTTAGCGTCATGTAGTACTTATCTGTACCCCACTGAAGGACATTGTTTTCAACTGTATGTACACTTCCCCTATGTATGCAACTCCAGGTGTACAATATCCCCTACCAGAGGTATATAGCAGGCCTTTCTTCCATTATCCTGCAGGTGTAAGGCGCTAGTCCCATCGTTCCATGCCTCTTTCCCAGTGCTTTACAAACTCAACCCAGAGGTGCATGGCAGTTCTCTCTACTCGCCTCCCACGCCCAGCAGTATGGGCACTCCCCTCCCCACCTCTGACACAGTCTTCATGGCCATACTGCTACCCCATTCCGTATCATATCACAGAGTCAGGTGTACAGAAATGACCCGTTCTCAGAATTTACTGTCACTTGGTTTCTGCTGTCTAGTGGGCAGGGAGTGGGATTTGTGTCTCACCTGCTGTTCGGCGGTTCTGCGCCCTGTCAGAGGCGGGGCAGCTGCTTGTTTTCCTTTCCCATGAGAGGGCCTGTTTAATATCCTACAGGGGGCTGGCAATGTCGGTCTGACCTTTGGGGAGGGGGGGGGACTGTCCTCTTGTCCCTGGGGGTGGGGGAGGGTGTGGAGGATTATGCTTCCCTAACTTCCCTTGTCTAAAGCCCCATCCCCTCGCAGCCCGTCTAAGCCCAGTGGTCGTAGGCACTGATGGTTCCCGGGAGGAGCAGCTCCCCTTCCCTTACGCCAGTTGGAAGGCCTACACTACTCCACTAGTTTCTTTCCCTGCTATCTGGGGTGTGACTAGTGCCCTTTTTTAGGTCGAGCCTAGCACAGCGTACATGCGCTGCGAGACTTTATATAAGGGCTTCATAAATCTGACCACACGCTTGTGCGTGTGCTTTTGTTTTTGTCACAGGCTATTGGCCTTAGCGTGCATCTTTCTAACAAAGACAGCACGCAATTGGGCGAAGGCGGGTGCATGTCCCGCCTTTACTCCGCCCATGGCCTAATGCTTGCGGTTACCTGCACGGGCGACATCTGTTTCCAATTATCGTGCCCAGACGAGTGCGCGATAATTGAAAACAGATGGCCTGGTCTGCTGCTCGCTCTCGCGCGCACCACTCGCGGGCTTGTTCACACTGGGCAGTGGGCGTGTCTATGTGTTAACGCGCCAAGAAAACACCTCTCGCACTGGCTGTGGCTCACACGCGTGCACCACTCGTTTTGTTTTGCGCGTTGCATGCCCAGCGGAAGCTGTTTCAGAAGCCCACTCTCAGGGTGGCAAAGGCAGACCCTGTCACCTCCTGCTCTACTGGATGTCAGATCACGAGTCCAGATCTGAAATCGGAGAACCGCAAACTCCCCGATTCATGTTCCTAAATTCCGATGGTCTCCCTACAGGGAGGAGGGCTTTCCCCTGCCTGACACCTCCTCATTTTCCCAGGACACTATTGCCTGCGCTTACTTGTCAGACACAGCCAAGCGGCTTCCACAATCCCAGACACAACTAGGAACCGGCAAATTCCCACTCCGGAAAACCTGGACGGAAATCCTGCAGCAGCACCAAACTGTCCTCCTCGGCCCTAATGACTTCCTTCCCTCCCTGCACATGCACAGCCTGCTCCATCCAGGGGACTGCAGCAGCTGCAGGGTCTCAGCGCCCCCACGCTCACCTACCACCCCAGCCTGTCATTCCAGCCCGGTCATGTGAACACTTATGGCATGTTAGCCCTGAGACAACCCCTCACTCCTCCGGGGGAGGGAAAGGTGCTTATTGATTTATTCACGGTTTTTTACGCCTCACGGAAGAGGAACATCCGTATTATGGTATGATAACGGTGCACGCATGTGAACATATTTCCTTTTACCTACTATCTGCTAAAGAAGCATAAGTGGCAGTTCCTGGCCGACCCCCTCCTTCCCTCCCCAATAGCACGTTTTTGTACCACACGGCGCTTAGTGCTGTAGGTAACACTGCTTCTAAGCTCCTAAAATTCAGTAGCATCTGTAGGACACTTATTAGTGCAGATACAGGATTACAGGTCCAAAGTGCTATAAATAACGGTACTGCTATGAACCCATCACTCTGAGGCCAGTTCATCGACCTCCGATTGATGAAAGGCGGGGGAGACCTGCGGGAATTCAGACCTGTATCTGCAGGTTGCTGCAGTGGGAGGTTGGCTTGCTGTGCCGTTTTACCGGCTCAAGCACAGTGAAATTAAGCGATCGTTCTAGGATTACGCAAGGATGCCTTATGGGAGAGGAGGAACAAGGGCTAAGGCCTGGTGGTTTCAGATTTATATTTAGTTTGTGATTGCTCGCACTTCAGCGGTAGCACGACACGCATTTGCTTTCTTTAAGCACCAGCCGGTGACACCACCTCCTTTAGTGCACCCATGCTGTTAGTTGCAAAGACAGACACGCTTCCCGACACAAAACACACTGGGATCGAGAACGTTCCCTCTAAATCATAACTCTTCTCTCTCAATGCCACTGTAGAGTTGGGGGTCCTTTCTAACTTGAGGAAACAAATTGATTGCTTTTCCACCCCACATTATTCTTTCTGCCTGTCCTGTCACCTGGTAATAATTCCTGCTCTTTTGAGGTAGTTGACCGTATTACAGACTTCACCTACGTTGTTTATTTGCCAGAGACAATGCTGCTGGGGGAGACGACCGACATTTTGGAATATGGGCTGCGCATTTATCAAATATTGTCTTTCCATTGGAGTCCAGGAAATACCACAACGGACGGAATTAGAGCGCGGCTCAAACCATGGGTACTTTGAAGTAATCTGTTTTCTTTTCAAACAGATTTTGGTAGTGTGTTTGTTTATTTTTAACAGACACTGAGGCCTTTTACCTATCAGGCGTGAGTGGCGCTGTAGCAGAGGAGATGATATCAAAACACATTTTAATCGACTGGCCAGGTGTTTTGAAATTCTTGGCCCAGATGACGGCGTTAATGTTGTTGCACCCCGCACCTACCACACTCGCAGGGACCAGTTACAGCTCTCAGTCACCTCATATATGGTCTGGTACTTACCCATGTCCCCTACTTTAACTACTGACCCTGTGGTTATGGATGACATTTCCCTCCCCTTCAGTGTAACACTTGTGAGACCACACAGATAGTTTTACTTTTTGGATTAGGGGTGAGTAACCCCCCCCCCCGGCCGTATTTATTAACATTTAACAAAACAAATTAAAAACATTATATACAGAAACTTTACGCAGAAAGTACAGATACATTTTGATAGTCAGATATTCCACGGCTAACCTTAACACAGTCTAATACACAAGACACTCCTGCCGTAAATCTATCAATACATGTTATTTACTTTCTGCGTGTCCCATCTAGAGCCTACGGCAAAGTCAATGACTGGCAGCTTCCCCGGTCCCCGTGTACTAATAAGGTTGCGCAGGGGGTTACAGCTTATCGGATGGATACTTTCCCCCGGGCCCCCCCCTACGTCCTGTGCCTTACACTCCATTACGTGGGGGCTGCAGACTTCTGCATAGTGGTGCCTTAATGCGCATGCGCGTGCACCCCGACAGCCTACCTACCGGCTGTCACTACCCCCTGGAGTTATATGGTGCTGACCGTTGAGGACCGAAGACTATGCTTACCAATCATGACCTTACCGCCACAGGCCAGCGTAGTTGCCCAACTACCTGGTCTCCCCCTCTCCTCCTAAGGTCATGCACTGCGCCTTACGCTCTCCACCCAAGCTAGGATGTCCTCTATGAAAGCCTGATTCCCTTTATGTGAGAGGTGCACCCCGTCCTGAAGAATTTTTTTTCCCCTTGATGTATCTGTGTCCTATGGACCCTAGTCTAGGGTGCCTAAATAGTTTATCAAATTTGTTGTTGATCCGCTTTACCGCATAATTCAACGCTCTCACTGACTCACCTCCCCTCCAGTGCGACCTGGGAATCATGTGTGACCACGCTATTATCGACTGGGGACACTGCCTTGCTAGTCACCCAACTTCTGTGAGGAGATCCTCGACCAACACTCTCCTGCCTAAACGGGCCAAGTCGTTACCCCCCAAGTGCAGGATCCAGATTGCCGGTGGTCCCGTACTTGCTCTCAAAGCTCGGTTCACCAACTCCCTGAATTGACCTACGCACAAACCACCCTGACCGAAAAAGGATAAGTTTATCCCTAGCTGAGTGGTCCTAGTCTTGGAAGCTCCTGAAAAGAAATTCTTCAAACGTCAGACATATGAGTGCCCTATCAGCCACTCATGTTGCTCCTCCTGGTGCGAAGAGTGAACTTGCGCCACCATGTTTGCTGTTTGTCCGTAACTCGGCGCCCGCCGTACTACTGCTTGCTCTTGCGTTCTGTGAGTGCGAAAGAGTCCAGACTCCTCTCCTGAGTCACAGGATGAAGAAACTGCAACTGACGATGAAACAAAAAAAAAAGGGGGGGTAAGTGCCTTGCAGAAATACCAAGGTCCAGGGATCCCAATTCTGGAGGAAATTGCCCGATTTATATGTGACTTATTTCTTGTGGAGGTTGACTCAAGACACTGGACCTCTATGGTCTCAAAAAAGTACATGCATTCAGTTGTGAGTCAATTCACTCCTTCTCAATTAAGTTTAAAAGTGAAGAAAATCAATATAGATTAATAAATCCAAATTATTATTTTATTTGTTCAAACGAAAGACTTCTGTTTCAGATAATCCAATCATTCAGGATTGTATTCTGTATTGTTTCTTTCTTAATTTTTCAAATAAGGCGAACAGGCATATTTGAAGCAGAAGTGAACAGCCGACACGTGTTTCACCCTTATGGCTCAGTATCGGGCCAGGGCTTTCTCAAGGCTGAAAGAAGATATTTATGAAACAATATTAGATGGTTTAGGATCTCAAAGTTATCCAATGTCACCCGGTGGTATGTAAATAAAGCAACCGTGATATACAAAAACAAAGTAGTGACGCTACAAAAGTGCTCAAATGAACGTGAGGGGGAAGAAAGAAAAGGAGAAATATTCCCATTATTCACATAAGGGAAAGAATTAGTATTTTCTCAGGTGTAACAGTGATGAAGGCACTTGGTGAGAGTATTATTTTAACATACGAGGACCTTGTTGAATTCAAAGAATAGGCAACCTTAGTGACAATATAGTATTTGTAGATATGTTTATAGAATCAGGTGCTGTTCATATAATACATGCTTTCAGGCTTTGGAGAGGGATTAATTATATCATTCCCATAATTGAGATGGTTTGATCATGCTTCAGAAAGGTAGGTGTAACCAAATATGACATATGTGTTAAATCAGTTGTATACCTTAATGTTCAAGGATGCAACATAGCATATTAGCTTCACTTTTCACTGTTCAGAGTCACTGCACAATACAGTAGGTCAAATATCTGCGCCGGAATAAAACAAGAGAAAAAAAGAAAAAAAGAAGAAGGAGAAGAGGAAAAGGGGAGAGAAAAAGAAGGGAGAAATAAGTATGGATGCCAGAGAAATTGTTCAGGTTGTGTTCTTGTAATATGTTGTACTATGGATGGTATTAAGTACTTGAGAGGCTATAATTTAGCCCTTGGCATACTTGGAATTCATACTCTAGAGAAATTATCATATACTCCCTGATCTCATAGGGCAAGACATACAGAGCTCTACAGGAAATTTAATACATTATTTTAAATAAGTAGAAAGGTAGCTGATTGGAGGATGTTATACTCTATATTCTCATTTGTTTGAACCGTTGTTTATACGAGACCCTATATCGTAAAACAGGTCCGTCTCGTTACGAGTCAAAAAACCATTGAGAGTCATAATACCGGGATAATTTCAGACTGTTTGAACCGTTATTTATACGAGACCCTATATCGTAAAGCGGGTCCGTCTCGTTGTGAGTCAAAAAACCATTATCAAAGGTTCGAGAGACAGGCGGCCTTAGGGTCACTTACTTGAAAGTCATAATCCCGGGATAATTTCAGGCGCTTGTTCTTCCCACCAAAGTATATTCGCGTTGTGGTCCACGGCCATCTTTAAAAGGCTACGGAGTCCGGTCACGTGTCTACGGCATTCAGAGAAGGTTAGGCTCGTCATATGGAGTGCCATCTTAGAATGTGTTGTTTTAATATTACATTCCCCCATCATTTATTTGAAGAGGGCATCGAAAGTTCAATTTTTGCTTTTGGTTATTGACAAATTATCTTTTTATGTCTATTTAATTAAATATATATCAGAATCCGGAACAAAAAGAAATTTAAACGTATTTCATGCGTCTATAACTCTACCAAGGACACGTGTTTTCAGAGGTCCGATATGCTGTACTAGAAACGGTCTGTAAAACATGGTATGCAGATCCGACAGATATGTTGCGGTCCAAATTCATCATTCTTGTTCAATTTATATATATAATAAAATTTAAGAGAGCTGCCTTTCTATAAAAATAGATAGGTTAATTATCGCAACATATCTGTCGGATCTGCATACCATGTTTTACAGACCGTTTCTAGTACAGCATATCTGAGTAACAGGGAGAAAAAAAGGTGGGAAAACCCCCTTGTGCACCTAACAGTTGGACAGTCGCATCGTATTAGAGCATGTGCACCCGCACATATCTCTTAAAACAATTAGAGGACCACCTACCGATCCTTTTGAGACTCTCGTCCCCCAGCCCTCTTGCTGCTGCCTCGGTGGCTGCTCCTATCCTAAACGAATGAGTCCCGAAATCGGCAGGGTCTAGCCCGGCACTCTTCAACGCTAGGAGCATGATTTTCCTGAACTGAAATACCGTGAGTGGTGTCCCGTCCCCATGTATCAGGAGAGGCCCTCCCTGCGTGCGTGCCCATTGGGCCATAAAGACCTCAAGCCTGTAAATTGGGCAGCATTGTGTGTTCCCTGCTCTGTGTAATACTATGCTCTCACCCTTACCTTCTTGATCGGTTTTTGATTTCCGGATGGAAATCAGCACTGAATCCTTCTTGATGCTAACGTGTCCCATTTGCAGGCCCCCCAGCCAATCTTCCTTATTCCTGGCGACTAGCTCGCCTACCGAAAGAGCCCCGTAAAATACAATGCAAAATGCAGCTTGAAACAAAATGACCTCGTCTGAGGAAGTGCAAACCTGCTGCAGAGACCCCAATAACTTCCCTAATGTCTCGAAACCTATGGGTCGCCTGACATCCGGCTGCCCTCCCTGCAAGCGTTGCCACCCTTTCAGCGCCTGGCGTACTATGAATTTCTTTGTGGGGTCCCCCTTTCCTTTCATTTTTGCAAAAAATGATATGGCTGAGATATGCCTTCTCACCGCTGCAACCGTGCGCCCCTGCTCCTTCATGTACACCAGATATTCAACTACTGATTCATGGTCCTGCCATTTGTGCTCCCACTGTTCCCTCAAGAACAAGCAAAAAGACCCAAACGCCCCTTCGTAGGCACTCCTGGTTCTGGATGCTAGGCTCGCTGTCACGAGGTTCGATACTCGGGAGCACCAAGCTGCCAGAGATGTTCTGGGAAAGGTGATGGGTGCACTGCTGCCTCTGGAATATGCGACCTGAAAGCCTGCATTTTAAAACGAGACAGTGCATCAGCCGCGTGGTTCAGAATACCTGGCACGTGTTTAGCTTTAAAAAGGACATTCAATTTCATGCATTGCAACACAAACTCCTTCAACAACCGCAGTATCATGCTACACTTGGCTGTTTGGCTATTCACGCAGTCTACTACTGCCATGTTGTCGGACCAGAATATCACAGACTGATTCTTTAAAACCTCTGCCCACACAATCAGTGCCACTAGAATTTGAAAAAGCTCTAGGAAACTTATGTTGGTGGTGATTCCAGATTCCCTCCACCAGTCTGGCCAACGCTGAGCTATCCATTCGCGCCCCAGGATGGCCCCGAAACCCTTGCTACCTGCAGCATCAGTCATGAGGCCCAACTCCGGGCTGGACTTAGGTGGGCTGGGCCACACCACTTTCCCATTAAAATCGCGTAAAAATGTCTTCCAAATCAACATGTCCTGCCTCACTTCGCCGGACAGCGTGGTGTGGTGATGCTTTTCCCTGAGGCCTGACATGGCATGCGTTATAGCGCAAGAGAAAGCAAAATTCAATTGCCCTACCACCTGCTGTAGCTGGTGCAATGTAACCTTCTCTTTCCTGAGGCAGTGCTGCAGAGCCGCCCCGAAATCCCTGACTTTGTCAGCAGGCAACCTCGAGACTCCTTGGACAGAATCTAATTCAATTCCCAAGAATTTGATTGTTGTGCTTGGGCCCACTGTTTTGCCAGGTGCCAAAGGCACACCGAACTCCTGCATCAAAGTACAGAATTTTGACAATGCTGACCTGCACTCCCCCTATTGTGGTGCCCCCAGAAACAGAAAATCGTCCAGGTAGTGCAGCACCCAGCGATGCCCTGACTCCCGTCTGAATGCCCATTCCTAAAACGAGCTAAATTTCTCAAAATAGGCGCAGGACACTGAGCAACCCATTGGCATGCATTTGTCGACATAATACTTCCCCTGGAACTGGAAACCCAGTAAGTGAAAATCTGCGGGGTGCACTGGCAGCAATCTAAATGCCGACTCAATGTCCGCCTTTGCCAGCAAAGCCCCCTGCCCCAAAGACCTAAGCATGTCTTCCGCTTGGTCAAAAGATGCATACTTCACGCTACAGAGTGTGTCAGAGATGGCATCGTTCACTGAACTCCCCCTTGGTGCAGAAAGATTGTGAATCAGCCTGTATTCGCCTGGCGCTTTCTTAGGTACTACCCCTAGCGGGGAATACACAAAATCCTTCATTGGGACGTTATCAAAAGGGCTGGCCACCCTACCCAGGCTCACTTCCTTAAGGATTTTTGCTGTTGCTATCCCTACATTGGACCTCACTGACAGTTGGTTCCGACAATGCGCCACCCCATTGTAACCCAAGGCTGGTATCCTGAAGCCTTCTACAAACCCCTCCCTGATCGTCCTGGCTGCCTCGTGGCAATTGTAAGACTCCAACCAAGGTATCATAGTGCTAATGTTAATAGGAGAAATAGCCTTCCCTAGTAGCAGGTTGCTATTCTTCTTTCTTTCCCATCTGCCTCTGGACTTTTTGTGACACCTGGACTCTGGGTGGGATGCATTACCACAGTAACCACAGGAATGTTTGAACCTACATGTGCCTGGTGCTCTACTGCAGGTCTGTTTGTTAAAGTCAAAACAGACGCCTTTTTTTCTATTGCTCCCTGCCTTACTCGTGAACGCCCCCCCCGTGTTACCAGCGGGGCCTGTCTTAAAGGGCTGAGACCGCACTGCGTCAGGCACCTGCCCCCGCCCAGTCTCAACTGTGCCCTGCACCAAATGTCTCAGATGAATAAACATGTCTGTCTGGCTCCATCTTAGGGTTGGATCCTGCGCTTTCGCCCTTCTAAATTCCTTGTCATACTCTTTCCACCCATCCCCACCTTGTGTAGCGTGGGCAACTGTGATCCTATTCTGATAACACGCCATTTCTGATCCAACCTCTGGGAAACGCTCTAACATGACAGCCATGAATATAGTGAAACCCTGTATCCAATTGGCCAAGTTCTCTTCAACTCTGTATTTCAGGACAATATTGGACCATTCCTTGTAGTGTGTCCATTCTTTGTTCCTTTTCGCCTCTTCCCTGTCTGCCTCATCAATCAAGTGTGAAAACATGCTAACGTACTCCCCTCTCCAGATACTTTCCTTAGTCTCCTTTGACAAATGCTGCCCCAACTGCTCCCACCCGGAGTGCAGCTCCCCCAAACCTAGTGGAGGTAGTGTTGCCCTCGTACCTGCTGGTGCTGCTGCATCAGCCGTCTTGCCCGCGTCTGTGTTCTTCCCGTCGCCGCTACTCTCCCGGACACCTTCGCCACCGGGGGCTGGTGCTGCGGGAATGAGCGCTGCCCCCCTGACGGTACTGCCGGCACTTCGCCACCGGGGTCCGGTGCTGGGGCAACGGGTTCTACGCCCCCTGCCGGTACTGCCGGCACTTCGCCTGGCCTCCCCTTTGCTAGTTCAGCCATCAGTCTCTTTGCCCTTTCAATGGCATCCCCCCGCCCGTTGTCGCCCCTGCGGCGTGACACCAGTTCCCACCGTCTCCAGCCAGGGGAGGACTACCGCTAAATTGGCAGCTATGTCAGGTTCAGGTGGATTATTTCCGCCCGCCCCCTCCACTGGAGGGATAGTGGGTTCCAAAATGGGTCCTGCTGGCACAGCATCCCCTGGGCCCCCTTCGCCCACGGGGGCCGGCGTGTCCACCGGTGGGACTGGGTCACCCTGGGGGCTTGTCGCGGGTGTAGGCTCACGTCTTGGTGGGACTGCTGCCCCTTTCCCCCCTGGCTTGCGCCTGTACCTCTTTGGCGGTGAGTAGTGTCTTGGTGGTACAATAGGCCGCCTACCCCTCCCCTCTGGGACCTCAGGACCTTCCACCTTATCCTGCAACCTGTTGAGGGTCTGCCTAATTACCTGGACTTGCTGCATTAACGCCTCCAGCAGGACGTCCGTGCGCGATCGCTTCCGTGCTGCCGGACCAGAGGGGCCATGGCTAGCAGAGGTATATGGGACCTGCCTACTCGCGTAACCGTAGCCCCAGATAGGTGACTGTGTCACCCCTTACCTGTAGAAGCAGCAGCCACCAGCCAACCTTTGCACCCATGCAACCAGAGCCACGACCTACTGGCTAACCCAGTAGGCTCAGGTGAGCCGCCCGCTCAAACCCTCTATGGCTCCCAGAAGCGATGAGATGCTGGCTAGCCGGTGCCGCCCCGACGTGTCCCTTCAATTAACACCAGCGGGTTTGTTGGAACTTTGCCCCTTCTTGTCCTTCCCGTACTGGTGAAGCTGTGGAAACAAAATTAAAGACCAGTGGCGCTGCGCTACGTCCCGCTAGCTTATAAACCTCCCACTAGGAGAACAGTTCTATTGCCCTCCGTACACACTGAGTAACAGTGCCTTGACAATTAAGGGTGAAGGGAGAGACCCGCTGCACATAGGATGCTTAAACAGTTAATAAAGGGAATATTAAAGAAATTCCAATGTGAAATACAGACGCCTTTTAGATATTACCTAACCCTACTGGGGTAAATACTATTGCCTACACCTTACACCTGAGCCCACATTAAACGTGCAAAATTTTGGGAGTGAAACCCCTAACCCGGGTACGAGTCCAAGACCAGACCCCCTTTTCTTTCTGCCACACTCTAACTGAGCAGAATCAATGGCAGTGAACCTGTAACCTTGCGAGTATAAACTCAGACCTTAAACATTAGATCACCATGATTCACGCCCTACACGCGATCTCACTTAAACGAATCAATGAGGATAGAACCTGTAAGCTTGAGAGAAGAATTCTCAAACCTTAACCATTAGGCCACAGTGCTCCGATGATAAACAGCCTCCACAATGCGCTCCTCTGCTATGCGTCCTTAACGCTCCCCCGATACGCGTCCTATGCGTCCTTAACTACGGCGCTTAAATACGGTGCTTGCACAGCTGCTCACAAGCCCCGACACTCGCCGAATTAGAAGCAACGGGAATCGACCCCTGAGATTACGCGCCTAATACTGCCACTACAGAGATACGTACGATCTCCGATGCCCGCAGAGCCCCCGCCACGAACCGCTGCGCTTACCGCCTTTTACGGGGTCCTTTGACCATCGAATACCACGCCGACTACGGACTCGCCTGCACCACTGTGAGGACAGCTCCGCACCGAAACCGCACCGAAGCCTTCCTCCGAACGCAGCCACCGTCTCGGACCACAGATAAGACGTTCCTCCCTCCCGAACGCAGCAACCTGTAATACAAAAGAAAGAAAGGTTATGGGCCCGCAGCCGGGCCGCGGACCCTATCTGTGGGGAGCAAGAACAAGAGACTGATCTGCTCCCCACCACCTCTTTTTTTTTTTTTGTCAAAATTGTATTTATTGGCAACAGAAAGAAAGAACAAGCCATGACGTCTTTGATACAACGGAATGGACTGGCAAGTTGTGATCAAAGAACTCTCCCCCCCAGACACGGAAGTGGAAGAGACAAGCTTCACCAATAACAACAGACGCTAATGTAGGGGTACAGTAGTGCGAAAAAGGGGGCGAAGCAAGCCCGACAACCATGCCCTGGAGATCCCCAATGAGCAAGACATAGAATCTAATAGTCCAGTGTCCACAGTTCATTGAGAGAGGAATTGTCCATTCAAGCAGCCTCCGCGCCATGGAGCATCAAACTCGTTTTATAGGAAACCCAACTCCCCAAAGTCCCACCCCCTCCCACCCCACGTACCCAGTTGAGGAAAAGAAAGAAAGAACAGAAAGGAAAGCGAGAATGGTAGGAAGATAGAAAGAGGAGAGTCTCGGGGAGGGAACCCGGAGGACCAGGACTGGAAACGGACCCTCCAAGAGCGGGGCCAGGGCAACTCCTCACCTAGGCAGCGTATTAACTGCGAGATGGATTTCCAGGGGGACTCACCAGTGGCGGCCTCAGTGGGCTACAATTGAAACAGCTGCAACCCCCTAATATGGGGCGGGCAAAGAGCCGCCGGCAGACCCCGAGAAAGGAATGTCACCAGCGGTCCCCATTTGAGCTCGAACGCAGCGCCGTCATCTCTAAAAATATCCGCCAATCTCTCCAAACTCAGAAACCTCCAGAGTCGGGAATGCCACATCGAGGTCGTGGGGGCCGCTTGTTTCTTCCAGTTGGCGGCGATAGCCACTTTCGCCGCCCCTAGACAAAGCCACATAATGGCCTTATCTGCTCGGGTTTGGTAGCGCAGGGAGGGATCTCTAAGGCCCAATAGTGCGGTATCAATGGAGGTGGAGATCGGGTAGCCCAGAATAGTCTTGATTTGTGCTAGTATCTCCTCCCAAAATGGGCGAATAGTCGGACAAGTCCACCAGATATGCTGAAAGTCACTCAGCAACCCGCACCCTCTCCAGCAGCGGTCTGAGGTGCCCGGGAAAATGCGCCTCAGTTTAGCTGGGTATGGGTACCAATCCACCATCACTTTCGTGTGTGCTTCCCTTAGTTCTATCGAGTGGTTGTGTTTTGTGATGTCGGACCATAGGGCCTCCCACTCCCGCTCCTCAATAGGTCTATCCACCACCTCTTCCCATTTAACATTGAAGCGTGGGTTCGGGGAGACTGCAGTGGCCAGAAGATGACTGTATAAGAAAGAAATTGCCCCCTTCATGGTAGTGTTGGATCGTATGAATTTTTCAAACGGGGTCAGGGGCCTGCTGATCGCCACCTGCACTGCAGACGACTGGAGCCAGTGTCGCAATTGGAGATATCTGTAGTGTTCAGCTTGCGGAAGGCGAAAGTCAGACCTGCATTCCGAGAATGTCATCATCCTAGTGCCCCTAAGTAAATGCCCAATCATTAAGCATCCCCCCTCTTCCCAGGCGTTGAATGGCCCTCTGGTGAGCGCTGGTGGAAAGGCTGCATGCCCGTGGATGGGTGTGTTAGGGGAAGGGAAAGTGGTCCATCTATCATCATGGGAGATAGCATCCCAGACCCGCAGTGTCGTTCTGGTGGGCAAACTAATGTACGTGTTATCCGGCCTATCTTGTTTGGTGCGCCATACCAGGTCCCAGATTGTCCGTCCCGCAACCGACCTATCCATATGTAACCAATGTTTATCAGACTCTCTTTTAGACCATTCAACCAACACTCGCAGCTGTGCCGCCTTAAAGTAGAGGTGGAAGTCGGGAAGGCCCGCTCCGCCCGCAGAGCGGGGCCTCCGCAACAGGGAATAGGACAGGCGGGCTCTCCCCCCTGCCAGATATGACGGGAACAGAGAGAGCGCATGGTCGAGAAGAAGGAGAGGGGGACCTCAATGGGGAGGGCTTGAAATAAATGCAGTAGTTTCGGCAATACCGTCATTTTAAGCGAGTGTATGCGCCCCAGCCAAGAGATAAATAGCGGTTTCCAACGCACTAGGTCAGCCTTAATTTGAGCCAGAAGGGGGGGGAAATTGGCCTTGTACAAATCCTCCACTAACGGAGTAAGCTGAACGCCCAGGTATTGGAGTGAGTTAGTCGCCCATTGGAAAGTCGTGCTCCGTTGCAGCCTCGGGAGCTCTTCCTTGGGTATCGTGAGGTTTAGAATATAGGATTTGTCTAAATTTATCTTGAACCCCGCTGCCCGTTCGAAGCGCTGCAACTCTGCATGGAGAGTCGGGAGTGAAGTAGATGGTCGAGTGAGGGAGAGGAGAACGTCATCCGCAAAAAGGGATATCTTGTGTTCTTCCCCCGTAAATGGTATGCCCGATACCTGTGGGTTGTGACGTATGGCCAGCGCGAAGGGTTCTATGCTCAAGGCAAACAAAAGGGGGAAAGGGGGCAACCCTGCCTCGTGCCTCTAGAAAGGGAAAAAGGAGCCGAACATGTCCCGTTGACTTGGACGCGCGAGGTGGGAGTCCGATAGTTGGCCTGAAGCATTGCAATGAATGAGTCTGCAAAGCCCATCTGCCGCATGGTGGAGAATAAGAAACCCCAATCCACCCGGTCGAATGCTTTTTCTGCATCCAGACCGACTAGTAGAGCCGGCAAACGCTTTTTGGAGGCTTTTTCTATCAGGTGTACAATAAGGCGCGTGTTGTCGTGGGTTTGCCTGCCCCTGGAATAAAGCCCGATTGGTCGGGGTGTACCAATGCCGCCATAAGGGGATTGAGCCTGGCGGCCAGGATACCGGAGTACAATTTGGCGTCCAAGTTCAGCAGAGCAATAGGGCGGTATGAAGAACAGTGATCTTTGCGCTTCCCCAGCTTCGGGATGACTGTAATGACAGCCTCCGCCATGGAGGGCGAAACTGCACCCTGGGCGATTATGGCGTTAAAAAGGGACTGCAAGTGCGAGGCCAAGTCCGGCACAAAAGTGAGATAAAAGAGGGCTGTGAGGCCGTCTGGCCCCGGTGCTTTGCCGAGCTTGAGCGCCATAATGGCTTTGGTGACCTCTTCTCGTGAGATAGGGGCACAAAGCTCTGCATTGGTAGAGGCGGCGACCTTGGGCAGTGAAAGACCCTGCAAGTATTCATTCTGTACTTGGGCCTCAAGAGAGTCAGAGGTATACAGCTTATTGTAGAAAGATCGAAAACATTCTGCCTTTCCTTTATCGGAGAGTAGAACCGTATCTGTATCGTCTCGTATCCCCTCTATATATTCTTTGTCCCTTTTAACGCGAAGCTGCCGGGTGAGATGTCTCCCAATTTTATTCCCCTGGGCATATGAGGTATGGCGCAGGCGCAGAAGGGTGAGTTCGGCCCTGTTTGTGTATATCGCCTTCAATTTTCCCCTCAGAGCCGTAAGGGGACGCAAGGTAATGCGGGAGGGCTTGGCCTTATGGGCCTGCTCCGCAGCCACAAGCTCCGCTTCCAGGCGTTCACGCTCTGCCGCTCTCTGACGGTTGAGCGCAGAATTAAGTGCGATGCATTTGCCCCTAAGTACCGCCTTGAAGGCGTCCCACCGGATCAGCTCCGAGGTCGCCTCGGTGTCATGAAGGGCAAAGAATTCTTCAATGGCCTCCCATAACGATTTACGCAGCACTATGTCCCTAGTGAGAGAGGCGGGAAAGTACCACTTAGGTTGGCGATCCCGTGGGCCGTCCCAATGGAGGGTGACCATGACGAGACTATGGTCAGAGACTGAAAGGGGGAGAATCTGAGCGTCTCTCAGAGATCCCGATAAAAAGCGATTAATGAAAATGTAATTGAGACGAGAGTAGGATTAATGCACGTGCGAAAAGTGGGTATAATCTTTTGTGGAAGGGTGTAGTGTGCGCCATTCATCGCATAGGCCAAGGTCCGAAAAGCGCTGCCTAGTGGCTGGGGAAAATGAACCCGACTCCGCCCTCTGCGCGCGAGAACTATCAAGATCCGCTTGCCATATAAGATTAAAGTCCCGTAAAAGGACGACTGAACCCTCCGCAAACTGCTCCAATTTTGTGCAGATGGTGGACAGAAACCCCGCCTGGCCCGTGTTTGGTGCATACATTGAGGTAAAAGTACAGATCTGACCCCTGATAATCCCCTTCACCATCACCCATCTCCCCTCCCTGTCCGAGCGCACATCCAAGGGTTGGAACTTCACCCCGCTATGAAACATCAACACTACTCCCCGATGCTTGGTGGTGGCTGAGGAGCTGTAAATGAGTGGGTATATCCTGTGTCGCAACCTGTGATTATCCCCCTTGCTGAGGTGTGTTTCTTGGAGTGCGACGATATGGTGGTCGGATATGTATTTCAGCACCCTCTGGCGTTTCTGGGGAGAATTAAGCCCCTGCACATTCCATGAACCTATGGACAAAATCATCGCGGGGCGGGTAACAAGTCTCTGGACAAAGCAATTCTCAAGGCCCGCTCCCCCCACCCATCCCGTCTCACCGCCCGTGGAAATCTCCCCATTCTCCTAGACAAAAAGAGAGAAAGACAAACAGAATAGAAAGAAAAGAGAAAAAGAAATACCCGAAGAACCCCAAAATCACATACCATCTGGAGGTAGAGAACTCGGAGGGCTGTGACAACCCGCCCACCCCCACCCCGGTTGCATAAACCTGAAAGAAGAAACAAAAAGGAATTATCCAAAAGTGCGGATCCCAGGACCCAGACAATGCTGGATTATGTAAGCAAATACTCATAGTGACCCCTCCACCAGCACAGGCGCCAACCCCCGGCGGGGTATCCGCCATGTGGAGCCGTTAGGGTCCCCACCACCTCTTTTTAAAGAGGGCGCCCAGGCCAACCGGCTGAGACCGGTCAGCCTGGACGCAAGCGGGACGTTTCTGCGCCGGAAGCTTCCGGCGCACAAACAATCTATTACCCTATTGGTTGTGGCGGGGGAGGCGTGCCGCATCACTTGCTGACGCGGCCTCCCCCCCCATTTCTGGGTGGCCGGTGACCGGTGCGACCGCTATAATTGTGGCGCGTCCTAGTCAGCCCGCGCCTTCTCCATTTCCCCTGCCTGAACATGGAATGTGTGCGAATGAACAGGGGAAGGTGGAAGGAGCAGAGAAATGCCAGAACAGGTGATCAGGTGAAGTCAGGCATGCAACGCCATTGGGCTCAAAGGGCTTCAGCCCCCCCCCCCCCCCCGTCGTGTGTGTCAGCCTGGGCTGAGACTGCTTCCCGAGCAGACACACAGCCACCGGAGTACTTCACAGGTCTTTGAAATACCATTTACTTGCTAACGAGGCTTGTGTTTCACCCCTTCTTAGATCCCCTGCATCTCCACTCTGTATAATCCTGGGAGAATCAGCACCCCCCCCCCGACATTTTTAGTAGCCCCCCACCCCGAAATTTGGCTCTAGTTGCGCCTCTGGGTGTGGTACTATATCAGCTGTTTTAAGAAAAATCTCATAGGCAGCATCCTGCTTCTCTTTATTTAACTTTAGTGTGCGCCTATACTCTAATAATCCCCACTAAGTACTTTCCCAGGCTAATTTCCATTTTGTGCAGCATGTTCATATCTAAAACAAGCACATGCATTTATTTTCCCGCCTGGTTTCATTGTCTGTTCAGAAGCCTTTATTAACCCACTCATTTGAAATCTGCAATTCAAAGATTACACTTTCTGGATGTCTGACTTGAGAAGGCATGTCACCCTGCTTAGAGTTCCTTTGCACAAGTCTTTTCTGGGGTTAGTATGGCCAACACTGCATTCATGAGTGAAACTAGTGGCGCAAACAACCAATGTCGTGCAGCTAGACCCACAGTTCTTTCCAGGGCACAAGGACATCTAGAGCTTCGTCGCAAATCTCATTACAAGACCCTGCAGATGGCGTCAACGGATATAAGCTGCTCTATTTCCCTCAGCCTCGGTTTCTTCAAGTTACAGAACTGGGTCTGGGAGCAGAAACAATTCAGATTACAGAAAAGGCACTACAAACAAAAGCTGCACTCATGCATGGTCAAGGGTTTATAGTGTGGCCACATATATAATAGCATCAGCATAGTGCACACGACAAACATCTGTCATTATGCTCTATCATAGTAACAAAACGTAGGGTTCTTAAATGTCAAAGCAGTCTTTTATCAGGTGTTCATTTGTCAACATAAAATATGCAAATACAATTAATCTGCCCTCTTTGCCTATTGAAGTGCACCACCCTCCTGTTGTTTATGTTCCCCCATAACAAAAAAAACTATAACAAACAAGCATTAGGACAGGTAGGAAGAGGTTGCCAGCATTGCAAGGACAAAAAAACTAAAAGACATTTTTTTATGTTATTATTATTTTAATAGGGTCGGTCAGTTGTTCTACATGTTATGTTATGTTACCACAACTTGTATAGCGCAACAGCTGCCCCGGCAAAAGGGCGTCCCGGCGCTGACAGCAGAGCAACTGACACATGCGGGAGGAACTGATGGAAGGACTATGGTGCAGGGAAAAGGTGAGTTTTAATTGCCTTCCTGAATTCTATGTAGTTGTTGAGGCCCCGGATGTGAGCTGGAAGTGTGTTCCAGAGGAGGATCGCTCTAGTGCGAAAGGAGCGGCCTCCAGCATGGATACTCTGTGTCCATGGGACCACTACCAGGTTTTGACCCTGTGATTGGAGAGATCATGTGGGAGCATATGGCGAGAGGAATTTGGCCAGGATGTTAGGGCTGGTCAGTTTCAAGCCTTTGAAAGCGATGAATAGAGCCTTGAATTCAATTTGCCTCGTCACAGGCAACTAGTGAAGACACCAGGAAAGACCTGCGTAGACCAAGAAGGGTTCTTGCAGCCATGTTCTGTGCCCTTTGCAGCCTCAGGATTTCCGCCTTATTGGACCCCTGATATAGAGAGCTGGCATATACCAGTCTTGACATTAAAGACGCTTGAATGATGACGTGTCAAGTGGGTGAATCGAAGAAGCCCAATGAGGGTCTAAGCCCCCGAAGTAGTCCGAAGCAGGTCCCTGCCACTTTTTTGGTTTGGACTCGGAAGTTAAGGGACGAGTCAAGCCACACCCCCAGATTTTTCACAACCTGCTTGGGAGAGGGGGCCCATCCAAGGCAGAGTTCACTCCACTGACAATGGTCCTTCCCCACCAACAATACCTTCGACTTGCTGGCATTTAGCTTGAGACAGTTGGTGGTCATCCACTCGGCGACTGCCGCTAGGTCGCCCTGAAACTTAAGGGCGTCCCGCTCAGCATCATTTGAGAGCGCCACCACCAGCTGTGTATCATCGGTGTAGGAGACCATGGTCAGTCCTCAAACTTAGCTACTGCAGCCAGGGGTTGGACATAGAGATTGAATAGAAGGGGCTGAGGGAGGAACCCTGTGGTACCCTGTTGTAATGGCTTTCTTTTCCTGTAATTGCATCTTGTCTATGTTCTTCACTCTGATGATGCTTAGTGTTCTGGAATGTCAGGACTAAGCCAGCTGTGGAATGTGTGTGAGCAGTGAGATCATTATCTTACTGACAGTTGGGTGGATGAGTTGTTTATACCTACTACTGAAAATAAACCTGAGACACCCTACTTCAAGCCTCAGCATCTTTCTTCTTCAAAGAGGATTACTTTTCAACACTGGCGACGACTGGGATCTCAACTCAACTCCAACTTTCATCTCATTTCTGGCGAACTACAATATTTCATCTCTTCTCTTCAAAGAAGACCTTTTACATCAAGTAAGAACGTTCCTTACTTAATAAATTTCGCTTAGAGACATTTTTTTTAATTATTCCTGTCAACTACTGCTTAGAACGCTCTGCTCGGCATTTGCGCAATCTCTAAAACTCTTCCTAATATCTCTACTAGCATTCAGTGACCTTACTTCCCTGAGATAACGAGGTAGCTGTGATAGTTTGTACTAAGAGTGCACTAATCACGCACTTTTCTCATTATCGGTAATTTGGGAAATAATCAAATTACTCACGCTAGCCCTCGCGCTTCTTCACGCGCTCTGGTCGTTATCAACTGCGCGTTCTCCTGCCTGCAGAAGCCTTGACACCTTGAAGTTCTGGATATCCCTCGTCACAGGTTGGAATGCATGGGGGCTGAAACGCATGAAGGGCGTACACTAATTTCAGAACTTCTCCTGGATTGGTGGATAAGAAGCTGTATCTTGATTGGCTGCTGTGTATTTTAACGTAATCTGATTCGCTCGAAAGCTTGCTGGATGCTACAACAATGGGTTGCTAAGCAAACATCGTCATAAATAGTTGAGGAGTTTTTTTTAAGAGAGAGTCTTCGCCGTCTTTGATAACTTTACTACTGAACACATGTTACGTGAACAAACGTGGAAGCTCCTTTCAGTGTTTATATTCATTTTTGCGCTGACACGCACAGCACTCTCTTTGCAACCTCCAGCGTGTCAATTGCCTTTATCTAATAGCGCTGACACGCACAGCTTAACGCCCTGATTTAAAGTCTTCCTTTTCAATAGCTGGTGTGTCAATGGTTCTGATCCTAAAAGCGCTGACACGCACAGCTTAATACCGAACAGCGCTGACACGCACAGCTAATTTGTTTGTCTTTTAGCGTGTCAATCATCTTTATTTTTACAGCGCTGACACGCACAGCCTAACGGCGTTACTCTAGTGTGTCAATCGTCTTGATCCTAACAGCGCTGACACGCACAGCTTAACGCCGAACAGCGCTGACACGCACAGCTAATCTTCTTGCCTTTTGGCGTGTCAGTCATCTTTATTGTTAACAGTGCTGGCACGCTCAGCTCAACGGAATTGCTCTCAGCCTTCTTCTTAACATTTAGTGTGCCAATCATCCTCCACTCAACAGCGCTGACACGCACAGCTCTTTGCTACCAGACACTTGGTTATTGGATCAGTTTTTTTTGCACATCTTTATCTCCTCTTAACATGCAAAACGTCACTGCAGCCCCATTTTTTCTACAATCCCCAGGTGACCCTCCCATTAAATGGTTCAAGTGGAAGAAGGTTTTCGAGCGCTACGCTCGAGTCTGTGGTACTTCTTTAAGTGTGGAGAGGAAGACAGCTTTATTGATGCATTGTCTGGGGTCTGAGGGACAGGATGTCTTTGACCATTTACCGGATGTCCCTAGCAGTTCCAGTTCGGGTCTCAATGAGTATGAGCAGTGTATTTATAAACTTGATGCTCACTACTTGCCAAAAGTTAGCACCATCTTGGAAAGATACCATTTTGGCAAACGTATGCAAAAGGATGAGGAAAATATAGAGAATTATATAACGGAACTTAGACGCTTAGCTTCTAGTTGTAAGTTTGACGCACTAATGGATGAAAGAATACGTGACCAGTTTATGCTTGGTTGTGTATCTGAGAAAGTACGTGACGAACTCTGGATGAAAGATGAACCTTCTTTGGATGAAGTTCTAGTAGTCGCTAAGAGAATAAAACACTCTTTACAATGTGTAAAGGTGATAAAAAAGGATCTTAATAAAGATGTGTCGCTGATTAATACAAATTCGGCGTCTAGGAAAGAAGCGGACAAGGGTGACTCTCACGTAAAGACCCGTGTTAAAGATATGAGTGCAAATAAATCTAATGAGAATTCTAACAGAGGTGGGAAGTGTTACAGATGCAATAGCACTTCACATTGGGCAAATGATAAGTCATGTCCTGCACTAAATGTTACATGTTCTCATTGTAAGAAGAAGGGTCACTTTGTAAGTGCCTGCAGGTTCAAAAATTTAAAGAAAAAAGTTAGTGAAGTCTCTGATGGCAGCACATCAGATCAACATGATTTTGAGTGTGGACAAATTGTGGTCCAGGTTGGGGCTGAGGGGCCTCTTGATTTCATCTTGGTGGAGGGTCACAGAACCAAGGTTTTGTTTGATTCAGGAGCCAAAATTACTATCATTTCTAGCAGATTCTTTGAAGATAATTTGTGCAAGAAAGTTAAACTATTGAAGCCAGACATTCGTCCAACTGCATATGGAGGTGATCCCATTGAGTTAAGGGGTTACTTTAATGGTCTAATTGAATACGGGGAACGTTTTGCTAGTGGGAAGGTTTATGTTTCAAAGAAAGGTGATAGCATTATTAGCTGGTGGCACCAAAAAGATCTTGGTGTCATGTTAGACCCGAACAGCAATCCTCCTATCATTTTGAGAGAAAAAAAAAGTGTTGAGTCGGTGGTGGATGGTTCTTCACTACAGGCTCTTTTGATAAGCCAATATCCACTGGTTTTTGGTGACAAGCTAGGTTGCCTTAAGGGTTACTGTCATAAGATTAAACTTTTTCCTGGCTCAGCTCCTGTTTCCTGTAAAGTCAGAAATGTTCCGTTCACTGTCAAGGAAGACATGCTTAAGGAGTTAAATAAACTGAAGTCCCAGGGCATAATTGAGGAGGTGGAGGGTACATCTTGGCTTGCTCCGGTGGTGGCCGCAAGGAAACCTGACAACTCTTTGAGGCTCTGTGTGGACCTCAGACAACTCAATAAATGCGTTCAGGTAGATAAATATCCCTTACCTAACATTTCTGAGCTGTTGAGCATGGTAGGTGGGGCAAAGGTATTTAGTACAATTGACCTAACATCGGCGTACCATCAAATCTTACTTGATGAGTCCTCCAGAGATCTCACTGCCTTTATTACTCCGTTTGGGACATTTAGATTTATTAGACTTCCATTTGGCCTGGTTTCTGCTGCCTCAGTTTTTCAACGGGTCATGGAGAAGGTCTTAATTAACATCCCTGGAATTTGTGTGTACCAAGATGACATTTTGGTATATGGATCTACGGTTGCTGAACATGAAAGAAGGGTTAGGCAAGTGCTGGACAGGCTTACCTCTCACAATTTGACTGTAAAGAAGGAAAAGTGTAAGTTTGGTCTCGACAAAATTGACTATTTGGGACACACTATTAGTGCGGAAGGTGTAGTTCCAAAAGCTGACCTTGTGAATACCATTAGAAATCTTGTGGTTCCTTCTTCCAAGGAGGAACTCATGAGATTTTTAGGTATGGCTGAATACTATAATAAATTCATAAAGAATTTTGCTGAGGTCACGTTCAATATGAGAAATTTGTTAAAGAAAGGAGAGAAGTTTAGTTGGAATAGTTTGTGTGACATGGAATTTAATGACATAAAAATGAAATTACAGAATGCTCCAAATTTAAGGAATTTTGACCCCAGTAAGAGCTCTATTATATCTACTGATGCAAGTCTGAAAGGTATTGGTGCAGTCCTGTATCAAGGGGGTGTTCTGCCAGAAAATACCATCATGTTTATATCTAGGTGTTTGAAAGGAGCTGAATGTCGCTATTCTGTAATTGAACGTGAAGCCCTTGCGGTACACTGGGCCATTAAGAAATTAAAAAAGTTTTTGTGGGGGACCTCATTTGTTGTAAGAACTGATCACAAGCCCCTTTGTGAAGTACTAACTAAAAAAGGGATTGACTCGATATCTCCCAGAATTTCAAAATGGGTGGTTGGATTACAGGGGTTTAACTTCATTGTTAAACATGTTCCGGGGTCAGAAAATGTTGTTGCGGATACTCTTTCTAGGTTAGTTCCTGACGAACAACAAGACAAACTGGATCAGGATTCAGATCCATCTTTTAGTCTTCCACAGGACTTTGTCTGTGGAGTAGATTATAAGGTTATTTCTCGTGAGAGGTGGTTGGATGCTTGTAAGTGTGACAACACTATTCAAGAAGTCTCCAAATTAATCTGTGAGGGTTGGAACCATAAAGATCAAGGCAGTGACTCCGTGAGAGATTTTTGGTTGGTAAAAGACCAACTTTCAAGTTGTGAGGGTTTGTTGTTGAGAGGTCACAAATTAGTACCCCCTGTGTCTGAAAGGAAAGAGGTTTTGGATTTGGCACATGAGGCACACTTAGGAATTTCTAAAACTAAGGAGAGGGTGCGTTCTAGCTATTGGTGGCCGGGTTTAGACACACAGATTGAACATTTAGTCAGGGAATGTGTTCAATGTGCTCTTAGTGAAAAGGTTTTGAAAACTAGGACACAGCCCATGGAAAAAAGAGTTCGTCCGTGTGGCCCCTGGAAGGATATTGCTCTTGATATTTTAGGGCCTATTCATGGGGATGGTTCTGACACGTTTGTTATAGTGGTCATGGATTTGTTTTCAAGGTGGCCAGAAGTGATTTTTGTGAAGAATATTAATTCTGCTACGGTTATTCGATGTCTAAAAGATATTATTGCCAAGGAAGGGATTCCTGAGACTTTGCTTACAGACAATGGGGTACAACTTGTTTCGAGTGAGATGGAGAGTTTTCTTGGTGATTGTGGAATTGTTCACAAGAAATGTTCTTTGTATCACCCAGAATCCAATGGAACAGTAGAAAGGTTCAACAGGGTTTTGAAGGAAACGGTGTCTTTAGCAAAGTCCAATGGTCTTAATTGGCAGGAGGAGGTTTTGAAAAGAGTGTCTGTGTATCGGTTTACCCCACATACCACTACAGGGAAGTCTCCTTTTCTTTTATTTCGTGGAAGGGACCCTGTTACTTTTTTAGATCCACCATGGGTAAATAAATTTCTGACTAGCAGATCTCGTGAGGTGGATTCTACATCATGGCAAGAACAGGAAGATTTGAAATGTTCTAAGAGTAAAAAAAACTATGATGTTCGTCATGCTGTTAAGTCAACGAAGGTTAAGGTGGGTGATTGGGTTCGGATCAAGAGACCTGGTTTTGCTGTGTCTGGATCTAAGTTCACCAAACCGGTAAAAGTTGTCAAAGTGTTTAAGAATGCTGTTAGAACTAGTGATCACAGGGTTTGGAATCTAGGTCGTGTTGCTCTATGCAATACTGATGTGTCATCAAGCTTTCCTCACTCTGCCATGGAAGGGGAAGGTGCTCCGGAGGTTAATATAAGGCCAAGGAGGAATACTTGTTTTCCCTCCCATTTAAAGGACTATGTCATGTAATTAATGTCACATGATGTTAATGTGTTTTGTTTGTGTTTTGTTTAGGGGTAAAGGAGGGAGATATGTTGTAATGGCTTTCTTTTCCTGTAATTGCATCTTGTCTATGTTCTTCACTCTGATGATGCTTAGTGTTCTGGAATGTCAGGACTAAGCCAGCTGTGGAATGTGTGTGAGCAGTGAGATCATTATCTTACTGACAGTTGGGTGGATGAGTTGTTTATACCTACTACTGAAAATAAACCTGAGACACCCTACTTCAAGCCTCAGCATCTTTCTTCTTCAAAGAGGATTACTTTTCAACATACCCCTTGTTTGATGGGGTGTTCGCCTGAGACGTACGGGGGAACTGTAACCATGAACGACCTCTCATGAAGAAATGAGGCAAGCCACTCCAGAGCCGGACCAGTGATTCCTGCCTCCTCCAGGCGACGCAATAGTATGGCATGGGACACTGTGTCAAAGGCGGCACTGAGATCCAAGAGAATCAGTGCCGACATTCGACCAGCGTCCAGTGCCGACCAGAGATGTTCTGTCACAGCCAGGAGAGCGGACTCCGTGCTGTGACCTGGTCGGAAGCCATTCTGGGAGGGGTCCAGCGTGTTGTTCACGGTCAGAAAGTCAGACAGGAGGGAGTTGACATAGGCCACCGTGATCTTTGTCGCCCAGGGGAGCAAGGAAATAGGGTGGTAGTTCTCAGGTTTGGCTGGGTCAAGAGAAGGTTTTTTGAGCAGGGGTATCACCTTGGCCTGTTTCCATGCTCTGGGCACGGTAGCCGTGGCAAGTGACCCGTTTATCACCTGGCCCATAGCGGATATGATCATGGGAAGCACTTTCCTAAATTGGTCTGGTTTGAGCGGGTCTGCGGGGGATCCTGACTTGACTTTACTGCACAGTGCTTGCAGTTGGTCTACGGGGATAGGTGGAAAGGCATCCAAGATATTAGCCTTTTGACAGTACCATGCCACCTGCTCGCTACTATGTGCAGTTGGAAAGGACCTGTAGATGTTATCCACCTTCTTAAGAAAGACGGTGGCAAGGTCCTCACACTGCTCATTGGACTTGATGGCCGGCCCTGCAGCGGTCTGCTGGGATCGAAGGCTAGAGAGTATCGAGAACACGCACTTCGCTGGGTTATCACTCACGCGGATTTGGGTGGCGTAAAATGCCGCACGAGCCAATTGAATGGCCCTATGGTACCTCTCAATCGGCACCCGGTAGATATCCTTCATGGCGGGAGTGAAGTCCCTTCTCCATATACGCTCCAGCCTCTTACACCTCTTGCGCATGTCGGCCAGTTTGCCTTTATACCATGGTCTAGTTTTAAACTTGCTGTTAATAGACCATTTCGCAGGAATAAGGCTATCTAGTGGCTGTCTGATCCAATCTGAAAACACCCTGTATGCCTCGTTGGAATCGGCCGGCAGATTCGGACAGGTGACCGAGAGGCAGGCGTCGAAATGCTCCCAGTTCAATTTGTGCCATGGGCGTTTGAGGGAGATCGTACGCTCCTCACTCCGTACCGGGGTTATACCCTGAAGTGTCATAGGGACCAGATAGTGGTCTGACCATCCCATGGGGATGGGCGTGTGCACCGTAAGTGAGGGTATGTTTGAGAAAACTGGTCTAACAGGTGGCTGGCGATGTGCGTCAAACCAGAAACAAGTTGCACAAGCTGGTAGGCCGCAAGGTCAGCTGCAAGAGTAGCCATGTCAGTGTCATCATGATTTTCCAAATGAAGGTTCAGATCCCCAGTGATGGTAAAGTTAGCGGCGTTAACCACCAACGCGCTGACCGTCTCCGAGAGGGCTGCCCTAAAGTCTGAGGATAGCCCAGGGGGCCGGTATATTAGGAGCCCTGACATTGTGTAGTTGGGACTCAGTGAGATCTTAAAGTGTGCACATTCTCATCCGGTTACGGCCTGTTTTACAAAAGTACAGGAATAGCAAGATTTAAAGATAACCGCGATGCCCCCACCTCTAGACTCTCTGTTCAGAGTAAGAATACAGTAGCCTAAGGGGAGTGCAAGGCCTGGCTCGGCTATCATGGCATCAGAGAGCCACGTCTCGGTAAGGAAGAGGATGTCAGGAGAGGCGTCCTCTAGTAGGTCATTAACATCAGCGTAGTGTTTGGCTAAGGAGCGACAATTGTGTTCTTGGTTATTTATAAGGTAACAAAAATGCTTATAACACTTTTTGATTATAACTTTTCAACATTCTACACAGCAGCCTCACTGTTCTACAACAAAGCTTAAAGACAATGGCAAAACCAATAGCTCTGGCTAAACACTTTTAAGGTCCCAAAGGCGAGACCTATTGGCTAGGCCAATGCCTGTTTCTGACCGTCGCCTCCTTCTCTTCCAACCTACTGCTACTCTCAGTGTCGAGCGATGTGTGCGCGCACCCTGCATTCTAAACCCCAAGTTTACACTGCACACGCAGGCTGTCACTCACTACCTGAAGCTGCCGTCTGGGCAAGCGTCAAAGCTCAACGCCACGAGCGTATTCATTATAAAGGAGAGGCAGAGTCGTGATGGGGGGAGGAAGGTGCCTTGGTTTCTTCATGTTGGTTTCAGTATAAAGAAAGGGTCGGGCTAGGCTTGAGAAGGCACGGCTTCTCAGCAAGTGAACAAACGACACACCTGAACTGGAAGCCAGGATGCAGTATGGCACTCTGCTTGTGATCATTCGAGTTTCTTTTGGATAATCCTCAAATTGTAGTGGTAAAATGTCACTATTATTGAGCAAGTAAAAAATCTAAGTGGGGCAAGCGCCCTCCCTTGCCACTCCCTCCCCCATCCCCGGCGGCTGCATATAGTATGGTAATACTGGTCCCAAAATCAAACGGGCCCATTAGGTTCTACATCGACTTCCACCAACTCTACAGCAAGTCCAAATTCGATACATATCCTACGCCCCATGTGGATAGATGAGCTGATTGAGAACCTAGGAAAAGCTCAACATCTCACCGCCCTCGATCTGCCGGACATATCCGGCAATCAGTCGAAGTGTCAGTTCAGTTCATATAACTACCACTACAGTGCAGCCTTAATGATAGAGAAATGTGGGTACCATCCATGGTAAAGGGCGGAGGGCTACAGCAACTCAGACCCCACCTCCAAACTGGCTCCCAGCACCCTGCTCTCACACCCACTCCTTCTCAGCACCACAGAGGGTGCCTAGAAGGCCCACAACTTCGAAGTCAAGGGGTGCCCCTCCTCCTTGCCACAGAGGGCACCTAGAAGACCCAGACTCTCAAAGACAAAGGATGCCACTCCTACTTGCAACAGAATGCGCCTAAAAGACACAGACTCTCAAAGACAAGGAGTGCAATGTCACAACCTCTCCAGAAACCATTTATTTCTCTCAAGAATTGTGCAGGCAGCGGTTTCACAACAGGAACAAAGGTTGCATTTTATTTTTTAACCACCAGCTGAGAGGAGTGAGGCCTTTAACAATCTCTGCACTGAGGAGGCCCAGGCTGATGGGCCAAGAGGGAAGAGTGGGGCCTGGAAAGGTGGGAGGGGGGGAATCAGGATAGGCTGGGGACAGGAAACTGCAGACACAGGAAGTGACAGGAACTAGGCAGTTTGGGGGTAGCAGCTAGCGAGACAGAAGAATGAGCTCCATGCTGCTGTCCCTGTTGCCGTCTCCTATGAATACCACAGCCACAAAAAGGCTGGGGTGATTGTTGTACCTGCTGGGGATGTTGGTTGTATTAGACAACCCTACCATAATCATGGAGGTGGCAAAACTGCTGGTGTGGCTGGCGTAGAGGAGTAGAAAGGCCCAATGAGCACACTGTGTCCCTGCTATCTTTGTTGTGCTCTAGGGCCAAGTCCACTTGATCCCCAAACACCAAGAGCCATTAAATGGCATGTCCATAAGGCTTGCCTAGACGTCACTCAAAAAGCCAGAAGACCACATCCAGGCATGCCTACATATGACCACACAAATGCCAATAGCCCTGAGGTATCCAGTCTGCAGCAGATGGTGAACTTAGCTACATCACAAACATCTTGTATGGCCTGGGAATGTGTGGCCCGTGCTTCTTCCGGGACTATGGGCAACAATTGGGACAGGGAGTTCCACAAGGTGTGAGAGTAGCATGCAGACAAGCACTAATGTTGTGCTTTAACCCCGCCTGGGTTCAGCTAAATTGTAGGTTAATTAAATTTCTTGATATTACCGCAAAGAGACTAAAAGAAATCCGGACTGAATTGCCGAAAGACCAAGCTTAGATGAAATCCTGACCAAATCACCTCCAGCTATAGTTGCTATAACTACAGCTAACTTTCGCAAAATTGTGTTAATTATTTTATTGATTGTGATAAAAATGTTTTTACTGTACATAGCGATTTTAGTACGAAATGAGTGGAATTTTACCTCTGTATATGTAAAGGTTTTAATTAATCATGCATAATAAATAAACTATACATAATGCATCCCAAGAGGCAGCTACCATTCACTTAGTGAAAGTCCAAATTAGTAGAGGCGAGTGTGCGCTTACCAAATGTCTCAATCTCTATCCTCTTTGATTCCCTGTCAGGAGTAGGACATTAGTTTGAGTTTACTCTGCTGGCCGATGCCTGCACCATGAGGCTCAAAGGGGTGGGGTGCTGAGTGAGGAAAGCTGGGTCGCCTGGAGCAGGGGTGTCAGAACATTTGTTTTAACTTCTTGATTAGGAAGGTAAAGATCAAGAACTTCCACCACCCTTTGCATAATGATAGCAAATGAGGTGCTATCTTCTGTGGCAGGCCAGGGGGGTAGGGGAATATTCCAGTGTCTGGGAAGGTATCCAAACTACTAGCCACTTGGAGGTCTTTCTTCCAGTTGCCCTCTTGTTAAGGCTGTGCAATCTTACACCCAGCATCATAGCCCCCATCGTTGGAGTCTATGCCGAAAAACTCATGAAGGAAATGAACCCTACCATAGGTTAGAGCAGAGGTCTTCAAACCTCTGTGCTGTTAGCCCCCCTGAGCAAAATGTATTCAAGTTGGGCCCGCCAAAACTTTATCGTAGTACTTAAGGGAGCAGGGGGTGAGAGTGCAAGGGGCCAGATTACCATTTCAGGAGTACTTTTCCTGCAGTTGATCATTCACAGTAAATGTGTGCAAATAGATCACGCAAAAACACGACTCCTGATAATTGGAATGTTGTGAGCCCCTCACACTCCTGAGACTCAATGTAAATGCACCTATTGCAGTAATGATGGCTGCAACCCTGAGCACCAGGTGGTATCCTCTGCCTCTTTTACGCCTTCCCCACCATGCATGGCCATCACTCCAATCATGGAAGAGATTCTCTGTCCCTTTCAGAATAAGATCAGCTCCAGCACGTTGCCCACCAGTTTGCAACAAGGGTGCCCTCACCTCATATGTTAGGAAGAAAAGTGAGCCTCCAATCCTCTTTAATCAAGGAAGGCAGTCATATTTGTTATGCCGTGGGTCTCTCACTCCTGGGCCCCAGTGCAATTGCACGCGCTTCAGTAATGAGATTGACTTGCAAAGTAATTGTCTTATCTGCCCTAAATTGAAAAAATGGGCCTCCATCTTGCCCCTTTCCCCACTCTTTCCTCTCTCTGAGTCCTAAGCTAATGTGTCTCCTCTGCTTCAATTTTCTCTCTCTTGGGCTATTGGTCCACGGACCAAAGCAGCACTGGCACAACAATGGTGCACTGGGCCCAAACGTGAGCAAGAAAAGATAGTAAAATAATACTAATTAGAGTTTAGCTGACACCTCACACCCCTGAGCCCCCGTGGCACTGCATCTGTGGCACGAATTATACCTACTACTCTGCCCACTCTCTCCACCGGCCCATCAATCCTAGACATGAGGTCCAAAGCTGGTTGTCTGTCCCTTTGGGTAAAAAAAAGGAGTAAGTCCCACATCTTGCAGCCTGTTTCTTTGGATATGTTCCCTACACAGCAAGGGTGACCTGGGCCCTAATGCTAACAAGAAAAAAGGGTTCCCCTCCACCATTTTACTAGTAACACAGTCAAAATTGGGGTTCACTGCCATAGTGCCACTGCACCTACTGCACTAATGGTAGTGATGGCCATTTAAACAAATCTCCACCTTCCTCAGGGGATCTCCCTTGAGAGAGCTGTGTCTGTCCATTTGCAAAGGAAACTTTTAGCCCACACATGGCACCCTTTCATCTGGGTCATCTCCTTGAGGCTATCCATGGGCAGAAACCTAAAGAAGAAATGGGCTTTCTCACCAGAAATGTAAATGTTTTTGATTGGTTAATCACCAAATGTAAAGACTGTTTGGAACAGGCTTTAATTTATGAAGTTACTATTCTTTTTGAGAGGTGATCTAAGGGTGTATAGTTTAGGAAAAGCTTACTTTTAATGGACTTATACAAATGTTTGCACTACGTACAGTGTAATTACCTATTTCTTTGAAAGCATGTGTTTTATCTTAAAAGTTCAATTATTTTGTGCCAGTCTATCTTATACTCAGGACCATTGGTACTATGCCACACCTCAAATCTCTTCTGCTCAACAACTACTTCAACACGTACACAAGACGACCTACGTCTCGCAAAGATTCAACCCACATTAACAGGATCCATCAAGATGGTCTCCTGTCTCTTTCAATCTCCAATCTGCCTCCTACATAATTATCTTAATGCTGCATTGTTACTTACTTTCTTGACTAATTGACCACCTAATGCTGTATTGTTCAATAACCTTTTCTTTTCCACTTTTCCCCCCACTTCTACCTCTAGTAAATGTATCTACTTAACCTGTAAAGTGCTCTGATACCTTCAGGTCTAAGTAGCGAAATATAAAAATCAAATGCAATTTTGCAGCTGTAACATTTCCCACATAATTATGGATTACTGCATTTGCTGCATAATCTACCATCTGCTGCATAATCTAAAGATTTTAACAAACACAAATGTGTTTCTAGCTCAAATGGATCAAAAGTTACTAAAAAGGCAACAACACATGTTGCCAGGCAGTGGAAGGCTCATCGCAAAGGTTGACAGTCATCTTTCTGTTGCTTATTGCTGGTTAGCATGTGTACAATTGGTAAAATAATGAAGTAACACTATCACAAAAAGTACTGCACTAAGCAGCATATATTGGCTTTTTTCGCTGTATAATTTAGTCAACCCTGACACATAAATGTATCCTTCCCACCGCATAATTCCAGCAACCTTGCTTATACTGTGTATAAGTTTTCATATAATGATCTCATATAATGACCTGCATATTCACAGTGCTTTGTGTTACGGGCTGGGTCTTCAAATCATCAGGATTCCGCACTGTGCCAAGCAGGATTCAATTGTGTGACTCTCTGGCCTCAAGCACAACTGCAGTGATCACATTAACGAATTGAGGTTTGACAACATAAAATAAAGGGTTCCCAAGGATTAGTTTACTTTGCATTTATTTTTTGTTTACAGTGGGAAACATCCTTTACTCCGCATGCTTTACAACGCATGTCATTACCCCACATTTTTACAACGCATTCCCCATTACAACGCCGCGGTGGAGTTAGAATTGTAAATTGCGTTGTAATGGACAATGCATTGTAATGGATTGCGTTGTAAAGCCCTGCATTGTAAAAGTTTTTGCAGAGTGTAAAAATGTGGGGTAATGGCACGCGTTGTATGCGTTTACAGTATGTGCATTATTTTATATGCAGCTGACTAAATGTGAAAAAAGTAACAACAAAATACTTACAGAAAATGTTGTTCTTTTCTTTTTAGCTACTTAGCCCCGTCTTTGACTCTGCCACCACGGTACCAAGAATAACAGTTATCAAATGTTATATACCCTTTACCTGCTGGATGTAAATGAAAACAGCCTGGAAAGGCGATAAATAAGGAAAGTAGCACTTCCAGGCCTCCTTCTTTTACAAGTATTTACAAAGGCATTTGCACCCCCCTGGAAACATAGCCAAGCCCCTCAGGGGGGTGTGCCCCATAGTTTGAAGACCTCTGGGTTAGAGGCACTGTATCCGAGTCAGAAGGGTGGTAAAGAGGTTGCAGCTCACTTAAAGGGGCGTGTGGCCTTGGTTGAGGTCAGACGGAGCAGTCTTAACATTGGACAGTACTATGGGTTGGCTGTCATCGTCCGAAGTCGATGGTGCTGGCATCAGCATTGGTGGATTTTGTTTTGGCGTGTGTTGTGGCACGGGGGAGATTCAGTACTGAAGTTGGTCCCAAGCCCTTAGCGGATCAGGAGCATCCAACTGGGGCCGAGGGTGGATCTGCTGGTGAAAGTGTAATTGGGAGGACTCTCATCTCTTTGGGGCCTGATGGCTGACAAGAGGGAGCAGGTAATGTATCTAAAAGCTGCAGCATGGCTTTGCAGAAGTCTTCTATTTGCTGTGGTGTCCCCGATAGCCCCGAAAATTCTGTTTGCCATGAAACAAAGGTTGGGATCAAAACCAGAGTAGAACAGCTATGGGAGGCTGACCTGAAATCACGATGACACCCTGGCACCTTCACTGGAGATCAAGAGTGACGGGACGAGGCCCAGTGCCACTTGGACTTCTTGGGATTCTTCTTAGATTTGTCTGAGAACTTACAATGCGAAGACAACCTGTCGCCGGAGTGACCTAGGGAGCAGGACAAAGGACCTACCTTTAGGCCTCGATCAATCCAGCACAGAAGAGCATTTCTTCATGATCTGGAACGGCCTAGGGGTTGTGACCAGATTCCTGGCACAGGGAATCAACATGTGGTTCAGCCACAGGTATTTATTTTAGACATTCCCCACAGGGTTTAAACCCTGTACATTTGGCAGGTGACATAGTTCCTTTGCATAGTGTGAATTTTCAGAAGAAATTGTTAATGGAAAGAGTCTGAATGACAAAAGTGTTAGCTCCAGATCCACGTCTGTTGGTGTGAACAAATGGAATTGATGTCAGCGTGCATGGGTGGTGCCTATATAGGCCCACACATGCCACAAATGGCGTGGAATGACGTTGACATGGAGCTGCTGGTGTAGCTCCAGCGGCGTATCTTCAGGAGGTTGTTTGGGGTGTTACACCCCCCTAAAAATGTATTCTGTTGTAAATAGTTAGGTACAAGTGCTTTCAATCGGGTATAGTGAGGTGTCTGTCGTATTTTGCCTGTAAATTGTTTACATACACACAGACAAAAACACGCACACTTGTTCTCTTGTCTCTGTTTCTGACGTCTTGAGAAATGTTGGTTCATTGAAAAATATTGTGTTTTAAACTGTTAACAATACACACTGCCTCTTAAGCACCCCACATGCCCTGCTTCACAAAACTGTATTTGAACAAGATATTCCAGCATGATTGTTGGGAAATTTGAAGGTCACCTCCCCAATCTTACTGACAAAGCTACTTCCCTGGCAGTGGCACTGATGGAAATTTTCCAGATCAAGTCTGGTGCGCGAGGGAGTATTCAAAATGAGAGGAATCTGCGATTAGAAATCTTTGTCAGAATGATGGAGTGCACGCTTCTAAGGAACAGCGCCACCACCGCAGGTTAAGTCCCCTAAGTGTTGTAGCGTAAACATGTTGGGCCTCATAAATTATTTCGTTGATCAATTTTCTATCTCAGACCAACCTCAGCTACCACACTAATCCCATTAGGTCATCAGATGGATCTTGTACGCTGCTGAAAGGGACCAGAATACTTCGGGATGAACAATTATCATATGAGGACCTAGAATAAGATAATTGCTAACATTCATTTATTACTGATGGAATTTTCCAGATTAAATCTACCTTTAGGTCAGTACATTTTTTAAGCAAATACATTGGCCACAACAAATAATGAAACAAAATCAGCAAAGTAATTTATCACATATTGTATCTTTATGAGATTTCAAATGATTTGCATACCAATCTAATTTAGAATTAAAAGATTTGATTAGCATTAACAACTGTGAAATGCAGTCTGAAGGGAGTAATCTTGCTCAGCCGAGGAAGATAATTTCCAAAAGTAGTTAGTCTATAAAAGCAATTATCTCTCATACAAACTCTATAGATGAAAGTTCAGTAAATCACCAAATGACCAGCTCCAGTTCATGGACAGATTTGTCAGCCCGTTCGTACTGCAGGGTCAATGCCACAACTGTAGTCGGAAACCTTCCAGACAGAAAAATTCCACTACGCAAGCCTATCAGCCGACAGAAAACGCAGAATTTCGTCACAGTTCACATTGTTTCTGTAAGTCCAAATCATCAGTCTCTCTATCGCTGGGAGGGTAGAGAAGGTGGACAAGATAGGAACAGCCTTTGTCTGTAGATATAGTTAGGAGTGATGGGGTAATGTGCGTGGGTAAGGTCCCCTTGCTGGCTGCTCTGTGAGTACTTCAAAGGATACATTACATACATTGTAGGCTGGTCTAATTGCTTCCCAGGCTTTAGTTACCTCTGTTTTGAGTGGAATCCCAAGACTATCAAAGTAAATCATCTTCAGTTCTGGATGTTACATCTGGCATGTCTCTGTCTATTCTTGTTGATTGTTCTGAGCTCAATTCTCTATTGGTGCTGTCCAATTCTGTGTTAGTGGAAACATTCAGCTGGTATTGATAGCAGTTATGACATCACTCTTCTCTGTACTTGTGTTGCCAATGGTCGTATAGCAGGTGAGGTCTGTGTTTCCAGCATCTTCTGCTTTTTGGCTGTTGGGCCCTCATAGTGAGTAGGGACCCCTGGTCAGAGTTGTGCATTTCTTCCCACCTCTAGGCTTCTTTTGGATTGACAAAGAAGTTTAGCTTGTAGTTCACAGCCAGGAGTAGGCCCCCATGGCAGTAGTTTGGCAGGAGCCCTGTGGGCTCTCCTGACTGTGCTGAAGCTTTGTTTGGAGCAAGACTGTCCTCCAGTATTTTGTTGCACATGTCCATCCTTTTGAATTTTCTGACCTGTATTCTAAAAATCTCAAATGTTTGGTTAGATCCAATACCTGTATCTGTACATTTTCAGTGTTAGGTTGTAAGTCACTCTGCACATTTTCATTGTGCTTCACGCGGTATGCAGGTTTCTTCTGGTCATCCGTTTAGAGACCAAACTCCACCACCTCAGAGTCAAATTCTGTTTTTCAACTTCCGTGGAGGTTGCTTTAGCCTCAAGTATTTTCTTGAGTTATCACTTGTGCAACCCTCATGTGCCGCATCAGCACCTGGTGGCCCTACAACAGGCTCCACAATTTGCATATGTGTGGGCCCTGGATGTGCACCCTGTTCCTGAGTCTGGCCTTTGTTCGATTTGGGTTTGCCAACCTAACAAGACCTTTAGTTTGGATCCTGCTGGAGCTGTTTTGTCGACACTTTACAGCAAACAATGAAAGAGAGCTTGCTACCAAAGTTCTAGATCTTGCGGTAACCCTCACTCACATGAGTTGGAAAACCCTTTAGGTCTTTATAAGAACCCTCGCCCACTAAAAAGCTAGCTAGTGGCATGCTTCATCATAGAGTTCCCACCCAAGACACCTAATGGATCTTGGAGTGCTACGACGCCTGATTTACAGCGGAGCAGGTCTAATTTTTGGTTTCACAAGGATCAGGAGAGTAAAATTACATTAAGGTCTCCCACCACTTAAGGCACTATTTTATAATGGAAGCCTTAGGTAAGATTAAGAAGCATTGGCATAGCCAATAGGTCTTGCTTTTGGGACCTTATAAGTATTTAGTTATGCAGCACAATATCCTTGGTGCAACAACATCAACTGTTGCATGGCTAAACACTTCTAAGGTCCCAAAGGCGAGACCTATTGGCTATGCCAATGCTTGTTTAATAAAGACAGCAAGAAGATGTGAATGGAGAGGGAGCAAGAGGCAACAGAATGAAAAAGAGAAAATAGTGACAAGTGCACTGCAACACAAGGTCTGACACCAGCAGTAAAGGGATACACCTCAACCAATCAAAACACAATGAGTCGAAAATGCTTCTAGGGTAGGACAAGAACAAGAATAAGGAGGAAAGTGATGAAATCAGGAGCAGAGAACTGAAATTTGGCAAGAAAGTCACTGAATCATGAACAAGGTAAAGACATCAAACCCACCCTGAACCTCTATTGGATACAATTGGTCTGTTGCGAATAGACAGCTAAAGCTGTCTGTACACAAGAACTGATTTAAGTATATTTTAAACTATCTGCCTTGAAAGACACAAAATATGAAAAAGTCTTAAAGTATTGTTTGAGTTAGTGGTTCTGAAATCTGTTGGTGTATTGTCAATTTAGCAAGCACTGTGAGTGAAGGTGTAAGTGGGCAACTGAATGAGTGAGTGCATGCATAGGAGTATGACTGAGTGTGTGTGAGTCAGAAAGCCAAACAGTCAGTGAGTTAGAGCAATGCTTCTTAACACGAGGTCTGGGGAACCCTGTGGGACCACGAAACCTACTCAGGTGGTCTACCACAACTTAGAAAGTTAAATAATATTCGTGGATTAATAAAGTGTATATAAATAAAGAAGCAAAATGTATAATTGAACATTTTAAAATGGAAAAGAAGTGGCTGAAATAAGAGTAAAATAGTGAGCAGGAGGGAAGAGAAGAAACATGAAAGAAGGACTGATTACCGAGGAGTAGGAGAGTGATGTGTGTCATCAGGCAGAGCCTGTGATGAAGATGGTGTTTGAGGTGGGTGAAGGAGGATATGGCAGGAGAACGATGAGCAATGTGGGTTATAGACCTGAACTGTGGAATGGATGAGTGGTGAGTACGGAGTGAGGAGTAGGGAGGGGTGAAGGTGGAGGATGCGGCTGAGAAAGGATTAGGATGATGAGAAACAAAAATAATTAGAGTGGAGAATGTGCAAATGTTAAATTGTGTTGGTGCATGGAAAGAGCGTTAAGAGGAGAGTGGTAAAACAGAAGGGAGAAGCGAGTGATGGGTGGGGAGAGTGATGGTGACAGAGATGGTGATGGAAGAAAAGAGACAAGCTGGAGATAATAAGAAGAGGAGGAAATTTGCCAAACAAAAGTTAAATAAACTGTTCAATCTTGAGGCATTCACATGAGCTATACATTTCCACTGTTCGCCTTAAAATACATTGTACTCAAAGGATTGCCAGCCAAAGATTGGTAGAAAAACTAGCAACCAAATTACAATTTCATTCGTCATCCTCACAATCTGTTTCACGACAGGCACGGTGGGAAGTAACAGGCTCACATTTGATGTTTGGCCAGTTGTGGGCCCTGATTGATCTCCCAATTGTTATTACACTTGTTTAAAGTAAATGGACAACAGAAGACACTTTCATCAACTTCAAAAAGTGACAAAGCCCTTTACAATCTCTTTAAAATATGCATGTGCCTCAAGTGTTTGTAGATCTTCTGTACACACACACACTGTATGATCCAGGCCTTGGTGCTGCCACTGTTTTAACTGTTGAGAGCTGCCAGTGGAGAACAGGTGCAAAGCAGCAGGATTGCAAGTTCCATTTGAGCACACCCACACAACAATCACATCGTGTACGGAAGCAGTTCGAGCTTACTTTATATACACATAGATAGACACAAGTATTACCCCCACAGGCAGCAGCAGTGAAGGTAAGGCTGACAGAAGAAGCTGAAATGAAGAGAGAGGAGGTTGTGTTTCAAAGAGTGGATGTTGAAGCAGACAGAGGAGAGGGAGATAGGTAGGAGTGCGAGAGGGAGAGAGAGAGGAGGGTGAGGTAGGGAGGAAGGATAGTGAAGAAGCGAGAGTGAGGAGGTAAGGTGAAAAAAAAGAAGGGGTGGGTGAGGGATAGAGTGGGAGAAAGGTATGGCAGAGAAAGAAAGGTGAAGTGAGAGAGAAGAATGAAGTGGAAGCAGAAGAAGATAGTGGAGGTGGAATCACAGTAAAAGGCTAGTGAAGAAAAATAGAGAGGAGATTGAGGCAGGAAGGGAGCAGGGTGATGAGAGAACAAGATGAGGGTGAGGTGGACAGAGAGCACAAGAAGGCCACTGTAGGGAGACAGGAGGTTGAGATGACAAAAGAAGGGTGAGGCAGAGCAAGGGGATGGTGAGGTGAAGAGACAAGTCAGGCAGGAGGCTGCAGAGAGTGAGAATAGCTGGCTGAGGTGGATACAGAGGCGCGTGAGGCAAAGAGAAAGGAGGATGAGACAGAGAGGAGAGTGATGATGAGGGAGCCTGAGATAAAGAACTTAGATATAAAAACAAACCCTTGGAAGTAGAGTTACTAGAAATCTTATCCCCACAGTAGGCAGAACAGGAAGCTCATCCCCCTAGAAGACCAACCAGCATGCCCAGACCCAGGTCTCCCACACCAGGGAGATGCTACGCAAGTTCATTCTTCATCATGCCCCCCCCATGCATCTTCATGGCCCTCCCAGAACCCGAATCCTGGAGCCAGGCCTGGCTGACAAGCACCACCTTCAATCATTCTGCTACATCAATGCTTATGTCTTTCCAGTCACATCTGATCATGGACTTTAAGTCGGATTGGTCCATCCAGGTCTCAGGCCCTGTAGTAACTAAAACCGGACCCTGAAACGGGTCTCTGTTGAGCCCTGTGTTCATGTCCTTAACCATAACCACAAAAACACAGGTCGATTGCTAAACCATGAATCTAAAAAAGTTACAATAATTCATGTCAGATTTAGTTTCCGTTTATATTTCACGTTTTACTTAATCTCGAGTGTAAACTATTTCCAGGAAGTTGTTTTGTATTTTTTCCATGCAGCATTTTACTCTTGTGTAGTGCTTTATGTTAAATAGCTGGCAAAGCCAATAGTCCTGGCTGATTTTGGGTATAGGTCAGTTGTTGTGCTATATATCTGGCTGCAATAACAGGAAGCTTAGAGAGGCACCAAAATAGCGGTTGGGTGGCACACTACAGAAATCACAGAAATGTAGTTTACCTGGAAGTCGCACACTTAATTGTACGTCATGCCCCTTTTAAAGACCCCCCACTTTCATCATCCCACGTAAAACCCTGTCACGCAACTTTGTTCGAACAGAAGAAAGGATTTTTGTTTTAACATTTACTATTTTGCGCCACATGACTTTGTAAGATATATGCATTGGAAAACCAACCGACAGGAAAACAGCACATCCGGCAGGTATACGCACAACAAATAACAAAGTGCTTTTTTCGTTTTAATCTTGGTGGAATTTACTGTGTCATCATCATAGACTTGATCACGCATTTGCTACCTCTACTGCTTTGTTGATCAAAAAAGATTTGTTATGGTTGCCTTTAACTTCTTGCCACTCTAGGTTGAACAATTGACTTTGTAAATGCATTTATCATTGTGTTATTGCTTCTGATAGTATTCATCGTTACCTAGATTGTTTGTCTTCTTGTAGTGGACTCTTCTTTTCTTTTTTTCCCTCTTCTTTCCCTCTCTCTCTATCTTTCTTTTCTTCTCCTCTTTTCTTCTTATAATCTTAAAATGCATTTTGACTATGTATGGATTTATCTTCATAGGTTGTGATTCTTTTTTATTTTTATTGTAATGCTTACATTTTATATTTCTTCCTCTCATCATATAACCTGTACTGATGTTTTACTTGGATTATCATCTCAATAAAGCTTTCTAAACTTAAAAATAACAAACTGCTTACTCGCAGGGGAAAAATGCTAGAACAATTATTCACAGTGTTTGGCCATAAACACTGGCTGCACGCTGGAAGAAGATGAGGGGGTGTCGAAGGACAAAAGGCATTTACGATGTTTGGGCGGGCATGGATATTAGTGGTTACATCTGCCGTCAGTCACACATTAACCAGACCTTTCAGGACTTGAATCTTATCTGAACAGTTTCTGAATGCCCCGATAATTAATTGGCGCTAATTAACCAATCACGGCCTGCGATAACATAACAGCTGGCACTCTCGTGTACTGAGATTGTCGCTCACTCTGCAGATGTAACCCCTTTTGCCCGGGTTTCAGGTTCGTTAATCATTCAGCAACAATGGATGTCATTTCACGCACAGTTATTAAACTGGTCCCAACCGTGCTTGATTGCTGAAGTCGCATTGTACTTACTGGAGACGAGACTCTGGGGCAATAAGTGAACCATGAAAACGGGGCGGTGACACTCGCACTGGTGGCGCTGCACACAGAGCAGGGAATCTCTTTCATGGACGTTTAGCTCGGGAATCTAGTCTGGTAACAGAGTAAACAAGGCGCATGTTCAAGGTACAGAAGAAAAGACCATCCGCGCCTCCCGTGAATGAAGGGATAGAGGAGGGCATGAAGATGGAAGAGGCAACAGAAAAACCCAAGGGGCAGAGGAAGGAAGGAAGCAATGGAAAGATAGAGAGAGAAAGGGGCGGGGCTACAGCGGGAGCAAAAATAGAGAAAGGGCTGGCGCTTTGGGGGCGGGGCCAACAACCAACCCAAAGAACGAAGCTGCTGCTCTGTGAGTGCACGAGCAAAAAGGAGATGGAGAGGGTGGAGCGAGTGAGTGGCCGGGACGTGTGGGTGAGGAGAGAGAGGGAGATGAGGTAGGGAGCAGGAGGTGAGACCGTGAGTGGTGCGTGTGCGCACGCTTGGGAGAGCAGTCTTCACTTTTCAACCACTGCTTGTGGCGCGCCGTTGCTCGCTCCCGCAAGGTTGATGCCGCCACAAGCACGATTGCAGTGCTTGAAAAGTGAAGACCGATGGCTAAAGGCCCTCCTAGAGCAGGGCATGCGCGCTGCCTAGGCGAGACCTAAAAACAGGGATGGTTGCGAAAAGGGATGATTATGACCTCCTACATCCTAGGTCACCATGTTTCAGCCATCTTCATAAGTGGCAACAGCGTCAGAATGGCTGTCTTCAGGACCCAAATATCCCTATAACGATGTGCATCTCCTACTTGGTGTCCACATGCACACTATGACACATGCTACATGTAAGGTTGTATGTAACTTAAGATCTTTGTTATCACTCTTTGAATGTGTTTGTAGTAGGTAGAGTAAGAGAGACATTAGCAAGATTATTTGGTAGCCTTTGTCATGCTGAATTTTCTGGGGCCCAGTCAGCGCACTGAGCGTCTGCTACGCAGTCTATTCCACACGTGCTGGAAAATTAAGAATCCGGTCAGGTTCTATTATGAACTATCTGTATTGTTAACCAACCGCATTAAATGTCATGCAGTAAACAGTAGTTGTGTACTCATAAGGGAAATGCGAATGACTCCCTTATTAGCATTTATTATAATTATTAGGCACTATTATGCTGTGCGATACATGCATTCCAAGCACAGCACCATCCACTCAGGAGTTGTGAATACAGGCAGTGCAATACATGCAATACATGCATTTCATGCACCGTAACACATCTTAAGGGTTGTATAGCCTACTTATAATATAGTAGTCCTTTGCGGCATGGGTGCTCAGAGTGGGCGGACCCTGTAGTTACTCACTGAGGGAGTAGAAACACATCAGATAATGCTCCTCAAAGTTCTGAAAAGCAATTGCCAAGAGTACCCTTCCCCCTGACCCCTTCCCCCTGACTTACTTTGTCAAGGTGTCAGACGACATATCACCTATTTGATGTCCTCAGAGTTCCGAATGTTACTGTGCCTCCGTCCTGCAAATACTTAGTACAGTTACCGGCATGGATGAGTTGCACCTATGAGCGCACACTGGCACGTGATGTCTGCATGTGGGCTGTTCGTCAATGCACTGCGACGTGGTGGCCAGCACTTTAGCCGTGGTCCATCCAAGAATCTTTTGTGAAGAAGAGGTCTCAGTCAGGTGTGCTGTCATACCCAACCATGTGGTGTACTTGGGCCCTATCCTACTCCAGGGCATCACTACATAGCAGTCATTTCCAACCTCAGATGTCGATCCACATGTAGCTCTACTATTTTGTTGTTTCACAGTGTGCTAGGATCAGTTTTGCGCTGTCATGAGATGCAGTTTGTCTGTCTTGCCCTCCAATTTTTACCTAACCTCTGATTGCCCGACTCCACAGCCCCTTCTTTATTCTCTTGATCATATGCTGTTGTACAAGCACTTCAGGCAACAGGATCCCTTCACTCTTCCCTCTTTTGTGTTTCTGATATGTCTCTCTCTGATAATTACATTTTATGAAGTGCTACTGATGGCACTGCCAGGACTTCTGTGGCATTGCGGACACCAAACTCTTGCAGCTAAATCATCATCAGTCAAGATGTTTGCATGCTACCAACTCTGTTCACAATATCCAAACACCAAGGGCTCTCTTTGCCATTTCCTTCCCGGAGCCAAGCCGGCCATGCCTTCTTACTGCAAGAGAATCGCCATCTTGAGGAACGGCCTCTCACTGCATCACTACTTTCCTCTAAGTCTCTTCTGTCATCAGGCAAACTACAATGGGGGGCTCGGCCTCTCCAGGAAGTTGCAGGCACTGTCTGCACCCGCCGTACTCTGACCCACAAAATAGACTTACTGGATTAATGGTGGCTGGGGCGGAGCTCTTCCAAAACAACACACCTATCACATGTTACCATAAACTCTGCAAAAAAAGAAAACTAATTGATACAGTCCCAAGGTGAAGCTTCCCACCAGTTTCCTGTGGCCCTTTGGGAAAGAGTGAAGAATAGGGATGGAGGCCTTAATAGGGCGTATAGGTTATCTTACTATTTGATTGGATTTGATTTGATTTGATTGGTATATTTGTAAAGCGCTCAAATGCCCAGGGGTGTCTTGGCGCTAGAGTTGGTAAGACAGAGTGATGCTGGTATGGGATACAAGCTGAATCAGTTGGCAAAGAGCCAGGTTTTTAGCACCCTTCTAAAAGACATAAGCGATGTACGGCTCTTTATTGAGATTAGAAGGAGGTTCCAGGTCTTAACTGTCCCTAACAGGAAACTCCTTCCACCTCAGTGGACCTGCTTGAACTTAGGCGTTTGTAGAAGTTTTGTTTGAGCTGATCTTAAACTTCTGTCTGGCACATACCATTTCAGGTGAGTCCCCAAAAACTGAGGCCCTATGCCATGTAGAGCTTTAAAGGCCAAGCATTGTGATTTAACTTTAATCCTTTTGTCCACAGGAAGCCAGTGGAGGGCTCTTAATCTGTGGGAGACTGGCTCAAACCTAGGGATATCCAGTACTAATCTGGCTGCTGCATTCTGCAGTCGCTGCAGTTTTAGTAAGTACTAGGATTGGATCCCCACGTACAGGGCATTACCGCAGTCCAATCTGGAGAGGGCCAAGGCTGTGACTAGTGTTTTTAGTGCATCGCCATGGTAGATACCAACTCCTGATGCCTCCTCTCTTTCAATTGGCCCCATTTAGTTTTGAGGAGCCAGGCCAGCTGCCTCTTTTCCCCAAGGTCCCATCTCTCTTTCAATGAGCCAATTCAGGTCTGCAACCTCTAATTGTGCCATATTCAGATCAGAATCCATTATTTCCCTCTCTGTGGTCCCCATCTCAAGAATGGCAGAGCTGCTGTCGAGCTTATGACAGATTCCTCAATCATGTTACATGGCACAATGAGCGACGAGACCCAAACAAAGGTATTCTAACCTTATTGAGCTACAGCAGGTGTTCCCAACCTGGGGTGCCCGCAGCCCCAGGGGGTGCGAGATGGCATTTCAGGGGGTGCGACAAAGATTGGTCGGGAACCCCTGTGCTACAGGGTTGAACCTGCCCTTTTCTGATGAGGAAGTACAAGACCTATACCCATCTGGGTTTTCTGCAAGAGGGTATGCAGCCTGGCAGTTTGGGCTGAAATGTTCCTACTGGAGCATGATTATGCCTAATTTACATATGCCTGGTCCTTGGCTGGAGGGCGAATGCAGTATATGTATATAATATACACAATGAGTATTTGGTTGGGCTAGTTTGTCTCATTTTTTTTTTTTTTTAAACTAAAGCAAAAGTATCTTCTCATTTTCCCTTCACATTTTACATCCACTCACCCTCCCAGATCATGAACACTATTCATTTTATTTTCACACATTTATCTGAAGATTTGTGCCTTACACATCTCAGCTTTCTTTCCTATGGTTTGTGTACTCTGCACAGGCCATCGTCACATGACAGGTACGGCAGCCATGTCCCATTGCCATCTCATAGAGGGTGTGGTGATCAGACTTGCTCTCACAGAGCATAGATGCAGGTCATGTTATGTGACACCTGCACACACCAACATTATCTAGATGTGATTTTTGGTGTAATATCATGCTACTGATTATTACATCTCTGATGTCATGCGTATAGTCATGAGAAGTCTATGTGGAATAATAATGACTCAGTACCTTATCAGAATTTTTTTTCTTAGGACTTGGTACAATGAACTCCCAGTCAAATGAGGTTGGTTTATGCTTTTGTAATGTTTGATTAATAAATAAATGTAGCAGGAAATTACAAAATCCTTTTACTCAAAGTGTCATATATATGTATCCATAGGTCCACGCTTGCAGACAAAATTATGCTGGAGTACAAGTTTTTGATACACCATGTCTTTCCATATTTTGGAGGTAAGTTTAGTGGTGGCTATGGCTTTTACATCCCACCTTCCTGAATGCCTCTTTGACATCATTATTTCTGATACTGTACACAAATGGATTCATCAAAGAGGTCACCATGCTGTACATGAGGCTTATTCCTATGTCCTTATCAAGCGAGTAGACTGAAGATGGACGAACATATGTAAAAAGCCCAGGTCCATAAAAAAGTACTGTAGAAGTGAGGTGTGAGAAGCAGGTGGAAAAGGCCTTTCTCCTTCCATCAGAGGACTTGACTTTCAGAATTACTACGGTGATTCGACTGTAAGAGATTAAAATAGAAAGCAGAGGGATTAACACGATTAGTGGCGTCTCAGTGAAGAGTACCAGCTCATTAGCAGTGGTGTCTGAACACGAGAGCTTCAGAAGAGGTGGGATATCATAAAAGTAGTGATGGATTTTATTGGAGCCACCATAGTGCAACTTAGAGGCCAAGACACTGTGGACTGATGAATGAAGAGAGACGATCACCCAGGCAGAGAGCACCAGTAACACACAGAACCTCTTTGTCATAATACGAACATAATGTAAAGGATGACAGATCGCCATGTATCGATCAAAGCCCATTATTCCCAGCATGTAACTATCCATGTTGCCAAATGAATGGAAAAAATGCAACTGTGTGATGCAAGCAAAGAAAGATATTGCCTTCTTCACTGACAGGAGGTCCACCAGCAGCTTAGGCATTGTCGTAGATGTTAAGCAGATGTCCACACAGGCCAGTATGCTGAGAAAGAAAAACATTGATGTGTGAAGTCGAGAGTCTATCCTGATTACAGCGAAGATTGTCAGGTTTCCCAGAAGGATAATTATGTACATGGTTAGGAATACAAAGAAGAGAGGTATCTGCTTCTTTGGGAGACTGGAGAAGCCTAAGAGGAGGAATTCTGTAGCCGAGCTCTGGTTTCCTGCCTCCATGTTGGTGCAGCTCTAGAAGCAACAAAACAGCTTACCTCCCGCCCCGGTCTTTTGTAGCACTTTCCCAGTTGTTACTATGTAAGCATTGCCTCACTGGTGTTATAATACCTAATGTCAATCTGTTCCTGAAATATTCCTTTTCCCATATCAGACCCAATACCTGGTGTCAGAGTCTCCTATACATGCAGCCTCCATATTAAAGGAACCCCTCAGACATCCCTTGGTTAAAAGTTAGTGTATACACTTGGAGGAGGGGCTTAACATCAAGATGTCTTCAAACTGGTCAAACAGGCAGTCAACAGTAGCTTTGAAGCAGATCTCACAAACTTGAAAAACTAGAGCACAAAGTGGATTCCTGCTGATCCCAGTTAATCACAAATAAATTGTATCAGAGTTCACTTATAAAAAAATACTAGTGGGTAACGCATGATGATTTGAAGGGCAAAATCAAGTATTCCACCAATTCAGGCCTTCAATCAAACTAGTGGGATGTTCAAATTCTTCCAAGTTGTGATGGGACTGGAAGCAGTTAAGAATACGTTCATGCCATGGTCATGCCTTTCTTAACCCAAGAACTACCAACAAAGCTACAATTGTATTATTCTAGGAAACAATGAGTCCACCATGAAGCATACCTGCTTAACCAACATCCCCTCAATCAACCACTTCATACATTGTGATTCTTAGCCATTTCCACGTACTCAAGACGTTTGGAAAAATGAAAGCTTCAAACCCTCTGATTGAGCCTTGAACTGTCTTCTTCTCAATCACGGCCTACACTATTGCCAAAACGTCTGCTCTTCCCATGCTATGTATGACATCCACCTTGGAGGACACACTCCATCGGGATATAAAGCACACCATAATGATTGTACTTTTAAGTAACCCATCAACTCATTCCAGAATCTGGCCCTCCTATGCCTTAATCTTCCTAGCAATGCCATCATTTATCACATAGCTCCTGTAGAGCAAGGTAATGCACCATCTCCAAGGATATCTAAAAGTCCTTCTTTGGCTTGACCGGCCATTAAAAACATGAGATAGTGGGTCATGAACTACTGAGAGAGTGCATGGGAGTATTAACATGGGTTCTGGCTTGGCCCTTCCATATTTCAGATCTTTTCTAGGAAACTACAGTCAAGAGATAAAAATCAACTGATTAAATTGCCTACTTTTAACTATGAGCCTACGGGTTCAGATAAGGAGGCCTGCTACTGTGTAATTGTTGTTGATTTCTGCATGTATCTTCCTGGACTGCATTATATAGCACAGCAGAGGTTTTAGTTTGCTATTTACGTGATGCCACATTCATGCATATTTGGATATTCCTGGGATTAGAAATATTTTTATCTTAAATATTAATGTAAACTTATTTTATATGTAGAACAAATTATAAACATTGCTACAGCATTATTAAATCAATTTAGAATTTAAAACTTTAATTAATGGAAATCTATTAAATTAAAATGATTTTTCCAGGCTTTAAATGTAAAAATTAAAACACACAGAACAAAATATTCTAATGTGCATTAATAATGATCAAAAGTGATACATAGATTTAACTTTTTAAAATAATTTATTGTCACGTTTTGTAAGTTCAAAATACGTTATTAAATATTTTATATTTAAATAATAAATATGTATTATGTTTACATATTTTTAACTTATTTTATATTTATTTATATTTTTTACTATTTTAAATATTTTAATCTATTGTAATATTATTTCCTATGGGGTTTTATTATAAGCCCATACCTCCATTGTTTTCTATGATAGGGTGTTGCAGTACCAGTAGTTGCCCATGTGTAGGACTAGACTTTCTACTGCTTTTGTTTTAATAATAACTTACGCACAATGTTTGTGAATACTGAAAAGTAGTAATGTTACACTGAATTGTAAAGTTACTCAAAAGTTGAAGGTACCTTTGTTAATCAGGCCTAGAGTTTCTTATTTCAGTGGATTGACAGATGAAGTGGGGTTTCAAGTGGAAACATTACTAGGAGTGACCAATTAATTCTTGAGTAGCTGCTGTGTAACTACCTCTTCATTCTGTCACTCATTTTTAACTCTTTTCAAATCCTGAACTGAATAATATTACATAGTGTACAACATAATAATACACTAGTCACATGTACCAGGAATTGTACAATGCAGAAGTTCAGAACGGGTTATTCCTGAACATTTCAAACCACACAGAAGACATAAACCTCACTCATGCTGCTCTTCATCTGCAACCTAAAATGACTGAGAAGGGAATGGAAAGGGCTCTTAACCTCATACATGAGGATGTGGGAATTGAGGGAGAAGGGCGCCTCAAACTCCCCTTAGCTTCAAGGGGGGTAGAAACACAGCTTGGCTACAAGACACTCCAGGAGATATGACAAGATGCTGCCAGGAAGTGCACTACGGTGGGAGTCAACTTCAATAAGGTCAGGGGCTGAGCACATTCTGAATGGACCACTGAGGATACTCCAGGCACAGATTTCAGGATATACACGGTATCCATGAGGTACACATAGAATGAAGGAACGCCTAGAGTGGAATCCATGTTGTCTAAATGAGCCTCTGATCCCTATGACAATAAGGCATTGATGCCAAATAACCTGTTGATCAACTCTGTATTTGCAAATTTTTTTAATATTAAATCCTATGATGGATATCTCAAGCTGATCTGTGATTTGATTGCTATTTCACAGCTAGTCACTCACATTGTAGCAGCTTAGGCCATAGTTGTAGCGTGGGTGTGTACCACCAAAGTAATAAAGAAGAAAGAAGAGGACACATAAAAAGAGTCTGGAGGCTGCTAAGTTTGTCAAAATATCTGGGAGTCAGGCACTGAGGAAGTGGTGAATTTCAACACCAACAAAGACTCGGAGGCGTGTGAGTGTGAAGCCGGTGGTTCAGGTGTTAAGTAATGAGATGGCTGCATTGCCTTATACGGGGGATACCTTGCTGGTCACTTCTCCCCTAAGCGCTGTTTATCCACTGGAACATTAGCACAGAAGTGCGGACTTTGAACCTGTCACCTTAACTCACACCTATTTATGGATTCAGTCTCTGATGACAAGAGGCATATATTACCCGGTCAGCATTAACTAGTTTGAGACTTGAACAAAGGAAGGATCTGTGGTCGTTTACACAAGTGGTGAAGGGGTGGCCATCCAGCATGAGTCCCAGGCTGATTAGCTTAAGGGATTTCACTGTCTTCAGTCATCATGGTCCGTCTCTTTGTCTACAAGCAATACTCCCCCCACCTTCCCACCAGTTGTTTTTGTGAACCTTCCCTGTACTACAGCCATCGTTGCAACCCTATCTGTGCCTCTGTCCCTGCCGGGGTTTAAATACAAGCTTCCCCCGTGCTCCTGCCTATGCGGCAGAACATGGTGAAAGTCAGGGTATTGGCTGACTATGGAGATCCGGATGGCCAAGATTTTCTACCACTAAAGCAGGATATGCTGTGTCTGGCTTAGTAGAATAATTATCATTTGGCATTTGATTTTGAAAGCTGGATTCAGAAATATTTCTTTTTTTAGACAATTATATTGAAATATATTTTTTTTACTTCCGCACTAGTCTGAGATCATCATCTCCTGCTTCATGGAGTCATGTATTATTTTTGCTTTTTTCATAACTTGTATTTGTATAGCGATACAATACCCTTCTCATCATTATACCCTTTTTCATTACACTACCTCACTTTCCTACTCCTGCTCCCAATTTCTTTTTACATAAATTTTACAAGAACAGGGCTTTTTCTTTGTGTTTCTTGTATGTATGATGGTTGAGTATGTTAGTTTCATGGGGTATAGATTTGTTGTGTGTAGATGCATGGCAGGACATATATGTGCCCACATTGCAACACGCAGCATATGTTTTCACATTCACAACACGTGTGACCTATTTCTACTGAGAAAAAAAATATTTTTACTTAACATCCAGTGAGGGAGAGTAAATTAACATTTTCACATGTGTACATATCATAGTAAGGGGACTGGGCATGTGTATGAAGTCTGTGCATTAAAGTGATATGTAACATGTGATCAAGGAGGAGATTGTCAAGTCCCTGTTCATAGGAGCATCAGCCATACTCTAGTGATGCAGTTCTAATCCTTAGTACTTGCTTGGATCTTTTTTATTGCCACAGTGAGGGATGTGGGTTGGTGGACCCTGCAAGTTCTTGTTGTTGGTCAGCACAAGTACCAGGGCCATGACTAGGTACTGTAAGTGGCCAGAAGCCTCAGACAAGGCCTGGAATTGCTACAGAACCTTATTATGCCACCTGCAACTCTCCTGCCTCATCAATTACAAATATTTCAGGTGCATGTGATGTGTTCATTAGTCCTTCTAGGGTCTATTTTCTGTCTGCAGTTTGTTGCCCAAGATAATTTAGAAAATAAATAATACATTTGTGTACTGATAAGGCAATGAGTGCAGCTTCTTGACTAAATCTTTAGATGTAGGTTGCTCATTAATAACCATGAACAAAGGCTGGTATAGACAACTAGTGAATACCATTATTTAAGAAGGAGGATTTTTACAAATACATCACCATCCCTTCTTTGAAGAATCCACACATGAATTGTGTTATACAGGTGATATCTGCTCAAGATATAAAAATGAGTCCACAAAGTATGCACTTTCCTAAAAGTCATAATAAAAGTTCTAACTCCACTGCTATAACCTACCGTACAGTGTTGAAAGATTAACTCCTTTATTGTTGATAATAGAAAGGATTAATAGAAGCAATACAGCTCTCACAAACACATCAATTTCTACGCTCTAGAGAATACAAAGTTAAAGGTACATATTCATGGATGGTAGAGATGTATTGAAGATGACGTTGGAATTTGACACTGGTTGGAGACCACTTTCTAAATAGACTTATTCTTAAAAAAGACGTAACATCTTTTCATGCTACATAGCTAAACGAACATTTATCATTTAGTCGATTAGTAAGGATGTGCAGTATTGTATATCTGGAAGAACAATATTTAGTCAGACAGGTAGACATGTTAGAAAGGGTTTGCACCTTGGCAGTGGCATTAAATAAAAAAATAACGCTGGGGATGCTGTTTTCTTGTTGGGGCTCTGTCTGACGCTTTTGGGGGCACATACCAGCCTGCTAACATCACCCCGCCATAAGGACACTGCTCACCGTGGTGGGACTACAAGTCTTAGGCCACATCTGGTCTCCCTCCCGCTGCTGCTGACGAGGGGGAGGCGCCAACACCATGCATAAAGCGCTACCTCATCCCCCACGGCGTAGGACGCGTACGGGTGAAACCCGGGCCAAGGGCGGGGCTGTCCTTGCTCGTCATTGCCAGGAAGAGGCAGGGCGGGACCACCCCCCTTTGCCCGGACTCTCCTATGGTGACCTGCGGGTAAGACCTTGTTGGTTCCACAATTTTTTTTCTTTCTTGTTCTCCACCCCTTCTTCTTTTTGAGACACCATCTGGCTAATATCCATGGAATTGCACTCACAAAAAGTACTCTGCTGAACTGTATGTAGCCACTTGATGTTAACTGGTCCAATCGCAGCACGGATCAAGGTGGTTTATTGGCAGGAGCTTCTGTTGAGGACTCAGAAGAGCGTCTCTTATACGTCCAAGGGAACATTTTTGCCTATCACTCCCACTGTAGGGGGCTGGAGAGTATTTGAGACATTGCTGATAACATTTTTTATTTGTTGGCCGACTAATTTGAAATTATTCGCCTTCATTTAGTAAGGCCTGAGAAGGGCAGTGATCGCATTAGAGACTTTCGATTACCGGCCAGAATCGTGAGCCCATACACTGAAAACTCTTTTCTCTTTTGCTTGCTAATTGTGCTTTTTGTATTTTTGGGGCCTCTTGCCTACACAGCTCACATTTTGTCTAAATTGACCTCAGGTGCTCGTTTGCTGATCTTAGTAATGGGCTGCCCCGCGGTGCGGCTAAGGCTCAATAATGGGAAAACGCACCTGCCCCGCTAAACAACAACTCCAACCCCAAGTAACCTCCTCCTACTCACTACCACCAACTTCAATCAACAGGATGTTACAGAGGGCTATAGGTGCGGTACCACAGAAATAGAGCTCACTGAGAGGCGTTTGTCACTAACCCCAGATCTCTGTCGCCCGGTGCTAGATCTGTCTACTTCTCAAGTTGCCACCCCAGTTTCTACACCCAGGGTAACCGTGCCTCTGCCATCCCCACATCAAGAAGCTGCGCTTAAAACACTAACTCGGAAGGGGGGTATTGTTGCCAGTATGTCAAAGAATGGGAAGCACAAGCAAGTAAGTGGGGTGGGAGCCAAAAGAAAGAAAACTAATGTGGGGCCAATAACTAGTGTGGAGAACCAAGATAATCCTGACGAAACAATAGGATGTACTGCTAACTCTCGAGCAGACATGGATTATCCATCTTGGTTGCTGAATTTGTGAATGGATTTACAGAGCCAATTCAGAGTTATTGAGAAGGAAGAACTTGCCCCCCCTAGTTGATTGCATAGATAAATTGGTAATATTAGGGGATGGTAGGCAAAATCATACCAGTGCAAGTACCATACAAGCCTTACTGAGAAGGAATTGTTTTAGCTGCCAGTAGATACCTCAAGTTTGACACCTCTAGATAGGCCGTGTGTGCTGAGGGATCAGATCCCTCAATTTTCCTGGGTTCCAGTCGGGCTAATGACAGTAGTCATCAGATAGATAAAACTACTCTGACTCCTACAGAAAGATCAGGTGCACGGCAGACCCAAGACCATTTCACCTCCACTGGACCCAGGAGTTTTAACTATGAGGTTGGGAACAATAACTCAGCACATCCGAAGCGGGGTATAAATAAAAACAAGCCCCCTCCATTAGGTTCTATGGAGAGCAGAGAAGGGTTGGGGGTGAGGAGGCTTCAGTCAGTAGGCCCGAAGTAACAAACCTGCCCACTATAAACTTACCCCCAGCTTCATCTCTGTATGTAATTATAATGACAGGAGTACCAGAAATTAAGAATGGCCAGAGGGAAACACAACTGGACCTCAGGAATAAGTGTTTGTTCTGATTGGCAAGGTACAGACAACTCCCCTATGATAGGGCAGGTAAAATCCTAATGGTCCGTAGAGATGTTTAGGTGGGAAGCAGCCAGAAGACAACACAAGGGGATTGTGTAGTTATCAATTTAAAAAATCCCCAGACTGTTTGTAGTATACTAAATCAGAAACATAGTCCCCAGGAGCCACCCACAGGGATTGGGCCTTTGCACTGGACTATTTCTATTCTCACTGATACATGCCAGCTAGGGCCCATATTAGTCCAGATCTAGGCAGGTGGCCACTGGAACTTCAAACTGTGGGCCACTGGCACCCACCTCCCAGACCCTTGCTATTTAATCTGCCAGTAACAAAGGTTTGGGGTTATGGAAGAGGTAGATTGACATGCAGACTGGGACCAACCCAGGGATTAGGAGCCCCGAGGTCTGCAAGAGAACTAGAGGGGTACAGTTGTGGCCATCCTAGCCAGACCACCCGCCTTGGTGTAGGGACAGAATCAAAGGAGCTGGAAATAGTAAAACAACAGATGACAATGGTGTGGTAGGGATACAGGAAGGGTCGCATGTTACACCAGCTGTCCTAATCCCCGTTCCCCTAAGCAATAGCATATTGAAGGAAGGTGCACCCAGGAGAGTATTACCCAATTATTCCTTGGTCCAAACGAGGGATATTCAACCCCTGTTACCTACACTTTTGATGGCACCCCTGAGGTTTGCGTCATTCAATTTCCCTGCCATCACGGGGGGAAGGGGTAGACCATCTGCGTGCCTATGCATTTGGGTTGGCTCTCATCTGAGCTGTAAACTTGAACAGTTGAACCCCTCGTCTAATGACATCCAGTGTGTAGCACTTACTTTTTTCCCTAAGCTGAAGATAGCTTTTATTAACGTTTATTCTCGACCTGTAAGCCTGAGAAATGAATCCCCGACTTTCGATCAATTGAATATCTTTATTCCTTCTGTCCCCACAAGTATGTGGTTAATTGTAGGGGGGGATTTTAATTGTCAATTTGAGCCCCTAGTTGAGCCCACTGATACAACCCTTAGCAAGGAGGATTTGCGATGGCTAATCCCAGACCCCAAATTCCACTAATTAAGGCATGGTACCCGCTGGTACTCCAGATTAACTCGGTCACACTAACCCACTTCTGGAGAGCGTGTAATGGCCACACTAAATCGGATATACCTGGGAAGTTAATATTCAATAGAGTGCTGAATTATATCCTAGTGGAGACTAGGCTGTGGCAAAGGGTTGTTGATTTTGCTGTCCTGCCGCGACACGACAACGATCACAGCGCTCTGACCATAGAACTGGAGATGCCAGATCTCGTAAATACCATGGTCAGCTGCACTCCCTTAGACAATAGATTAATACTCTCCAATAACAGAAGAAGAATAAGGTGGGGGGCAATTTAGTAGTCACCCGATAAGCTGGCCACACTATATACAGCAATTATTCCATCCCTATTAGAAATGGGAGAGGCTGTCACAGCAGAGGGTATTTTACTAACCATCAATAGAGTTGCAGATTTGCATGCAGTATTAACATCTAAACTGGTTGATATATTTTATCCAAAGATTCCCTCTAAGGCTATACGATCTTGGTTTAACGATAGCTGCCTCTAAGGCTATATGATTTTGGTTTACCAATAGCTGCCGAAAGGCTAAGCAAGCCCTGATAGAGGCCATTAAAGCAAAGGATAGGTCCCTAACTAAACAAATGCGGGTGCTGTACAGAGAAAGCACCCAAGAAGCAAAAAAGACCTGGGAACTGGATAGATGGGATGCCTTCAAAACAGCCCTATTCAACAAAGACATGAGGGTGTTTTGGTCCATAGTCAGTACAGGCAGTAGCGAAGGGAAGCCAGCCATAGAGCCAAATATAGCAGCAGATGAATGGAAGACTCATTTCCAGGCCGTATACACTATAAAGGAAGAAGTTGGCCCAACTGATGAAACATCCATAATTTCTTTGGGGACTATTCATGAAGAGGCCCTTGTGATTACTTTGACTGAATTTTTAAACGCAATAAGCAAGCTTTCCTTCGGCAAAGCACCGGGATTGGATAAGTTACCGGGGGATCTCTTTCGGGCAGAATCAAAAATATGGGGACCCTACCTATGGGCTTTATTCAACACGATTATGAAAGGTATGGTGATCCCCGAAATCTGGGTAGGGGCAGACATTTTCCCAGTTTTTAAAAAGGGTTCACCCCTTTTGCCTGCAAACTATAGGCCGATCATTCTGATCGATGTCACCCAGAAACTGTTTGCACACGTACTCCTTGATCGCCTCCAGGTGTGGATGGAAGAGCATGACATTTTGTGCCCATATCAAGCCGGATTCAGAAAAAGCATTTCCGCCATTGACCAAATATATAGACTCAAACTTTTATATTGGAAAACGGTGACAATAAAGGGTGGCAGTCTCTGTCTAATATTTGTGGATATGACAACAGCTTTTAATTTGGTGCCCAGAGCTAAATTATGGGGTGTGCTTAGAGATCTGGGGATCCCCCTCTATCTCAGAGTTTGCTTATGAGATTGCATGAAGACAACTTTGTCAAAGTGAGGTTTGGGAAATGTGGCGAACTAACCTCCCGACTCTCAGTTAACAGAGGAGTAAGGCAGTGTTGCATGCTTGCACCTACCCTGTTCTGCCTCTTTGTTAACACATTGGCCGCCCAACTCACTGAGGTAAAGGATAACAATGCCCCGAAGATAGCACACAGAAAGGTACCAGCAATTATGTTTGCAGACGACACCCTCTTATTGTCAAAGTTGCCCATGGGTATCCAGAGGGTCCTTGATAGCTTTGTTACCTTCTGCAAAAACAGGGGTCTGGAGATTAACATGCAGAAGACTAAATCGATGGTCTTCATCCCAGCCAACACCTCACGTTCTAACCCTTGTTTAGATGGCACTATGCTTGAGAGGGCATCATTTTTGATTACCTAGGTGTCACATTGACAGAAAATCTGGAGTTGTGGGCCACAAATGGCCAAAGCAAGTCTTAAGCTAGCCCAGAAGGGGGGGGGGGGGGAAACTGTATGGAAACTCCTCCTACAAGCCAGCTGGGCCAATAGCAGAGATTTATAAAGTGCAAGCAAGGGGGGGCGCCAATTTAAGGGGCTGAATTATGAGGTCATTGTTGTTCTGGTAGTTTCAGTACAATAGAGAACAATTTTATGAGGCAGTTGTTGGGCCTCCCCCCAGTACCCCCCTTACCCCATACGGATAGACTTAGAAATCAGACCAATTGCGAATGAGATTGGACTTAGACCACTAACTTTTTGGCGCAGACTATGGGTGACCCTGAACTGACTGTTTATCGGTCAGAATTAAAAGAGTTACTGAGTTTCCAGGGTGTAGGTTAAAAACCAAGGTTAGTAAATGTAAAGGATGAATGTTGTAGGCTGGGAAAATCAAGATTATGGAGTAATCCAGAGGACTCGTGCTCTGTAATTTCACGCTCAGAATTGGTAAGATCTTATAGGATGCACAAACTCGCAGATATCCAGGGGAGTTCGGCCTTAGGACATTTGAAAGCCGGTTTCTTGAAATTCAGAGATGAGTATATATTAGAGTATTTTCTGGATGACATCCAACCAACCCTGGCAAGGTAATTATATGTTCGGTTTAGATTTGGGTCCTTGCCGCTCCGTGCTTTCTCTAACAAATGGTCAAAAACTACATCTGGAGGGTGCCCTGCCTGCAACTGTGAGGAAGAGTCAGAGCTCCATGTTTTTTTCTTTTGCCCTGGCTATAAATTAGCTAGACAGCGCTGGCTTATCCAACTGTGCAGGAAGGTTTGTGCACTGCGAGGAGGCATTTAGAGTCCTGAAGTACAATACCTATATGCCCTTTGTCTTTGCTGTATCTAGATTTCTAACCTCAATGTGGCGTATGTGCTGGATGTTCCTAAATTTGTTACTGCTGCCTTAAAAGTATATATTGTCTGCATCTTTTAACAGTTTTAATCTAAATTTTATGGTCCGCTTATGAAATGCGTTTTTTCTTTGACAAATTAGACATGCAGTTGTTCATGTCCCATGTGGCTTTGACATATGGGGAAACAGAGATGGTAGCTGGATGAGGGCGGGTTGTTGATTTGAATTGTACGGTCCAACCACCCTGTGAACCCTGTGATGCACTTTAACACTGTTAATCTATTAATTTGTATAGCTATTTATGGGGACTGTTTTATAGTACATGGTTTTATGTGTGTGAATTTTCTGTGAATGCACTTTTATGGTCCACAATGACCAAAATAAAGTTAGTTGGACTGGACTGGACAAAAACAAATCAGTCTGAAGCCATGGAAAAGAGTAAATTGAATATGTAATTTAGTAGAACATGTAAAATTGACGTAACGTTTCTGAAGAAAGAATTTGAACACGCTGGAAAAAGAACATTTATTGCAAGAGATATCTAAAGAAAAACTCTTAATGGTGTATAGACAGAGAGAAAAATTCAGATATCTATTGATGGGAGCTGAACATTTGTATTTACAAGATACACTGTATACACTGTCAAAGATCAAATCCTTGTTCAAACAGCAATAATTTGATTAAAGATCCGATTTTTGAACACCCAAAAATATATATGTTTAAATAGCACTGTTTTACCATTTATGTAGGACCAACATCAGGATCTTATAGAGTGAGGAATAATGAATGTAAATCAGAAACATGTAACAGCATCTGAGATCTATTGTTGTCAAACATTTCATAGTGATTTTGCACAACTTTATACAGTTCTGGTTTCAAATACATAAAGAAGTGAAAACAATTTTGAAAGGTGTTGACATGTCTACAAATTTATGCTGGATAAAAAGTTAGATGATTAACTTTTCAGAAACTTCATATCACTTGGTCTTAATAAAAGGCAAGAGGATTCTTGTTCTTTTTTTTTTAAATGACAAAATGTAATGGCTTGACTAATTTCAATTGATAGTGTAGAAATATTTCGGAATAAAATTGAGAGAAACAGAATTACAAGTGAGACATCTTTGAAAAAATATTGTGGAAACCATTAGGCAATGACAGTCATTTATAATGACCCTAACAATTAAACCGCCGATGAATGGTAATTGTTGAATGCATAGATTTTGATGTATTCAAATTTTAGGGAAGGGATAAAAATGCATATTAAAAAAAAAAAAAAATGTAATTCTTTTCATTGGTACTTGCCAAAATAACAAGACAATAACATCATTGGGGAGGAGATTGGGAGAAAGCAGGAGGGATGGAGGGATCAAGGCAGGAAGGATGACCGGGAGAGCAATCAGGGAACAAGCCACGGTTACACAATCCAGAAAAAGAAGGGGTACTTAATAAGCCACACAAAAGTCCAGTAAGGCACTTTTAGTAGCTCAAGCCTAAGGAGTCGGAGCAAGAGTGCTATTGGCACATAGTAAGGATTAGAGAAGCACAATGTAGGAGTAATATTGAAATCGCATTTGATAACACTGGGAGAGATGAGTTAGCAGCTGAAAAGTATTGCATTGCTGTGCAACAGACAATGCATTAAGCCGATCAACATTCACCTATCCCCAGCAGGTTGATCTCCATCTGCTTCCTCCACAGGAGAACTATAGAGTCTCTGTCGCAGAGGAAAGAGGCAAATGGTTCCCATATATCCCCGGGGCGGGAGCGTAAAGGCATAAGTTCCCAAAAGTGAAACAATTGTTTCTGGCAATACACCACATTGCTCAACCATGCTTTGGAGGAGTGGGTGGGCCTCCTACCCCCCAGTGTATGGCGACCCTGCGTTTAGCCAACAGGACTAACATGGCAGTGAGGCGGGGGCAGGGGCCGAGTGTATCATTGACATACCTCAAAAATCCCACCAAAGGGTTGAGGGGAGGGGAGTGTCCAGTGATCATGTGAATGGTGGCAATAACCTCCCTCCAGAAGGATTCCACCTTCGGGCACTACCATGCAAGGTAGATAAAGGGACAAGGGGTAAGATTGCAGCGCAGAAAGCAAAGGTCCGGCGCCCCCCGCATTATGAAGAGCTGCTTTGGGGTACTGTATAGGTGGTGTACAAATTTAAAATGGATAGGCTGAAGTCTATAGTTGGGGAGAGAAACTCCAATTGGCCACAGCAGAAGGACCACTGCATGTTCGAGAGGGATGGAGAGATGTCCTCTAACCAGGCCACACATGCACTAGGGCAGTGGTTCACAAACTTTTTCGACCTGTGGCTCCCTTTATCTATTGACTGTTGTCTGTGGCTCCCCTCCCCCTGTTACTTTTATTTCGGGTGAGGAGGATGTAATCCCAGCCTCTGCAGTACTTCCATTTTTCTTCTCTGCTGTCCGGTGATTGGTTCCTTGCTTACCAAGACATCCAATGGATGTTCAAAAAACACAGGGGCATTCCACATCACAGGCGGGCTCTGCTAAAGTGGCAGGTACACAAAAACCCAAACAGTAAATAAATAAATGAGCCAGTTAGAGTTGCCACCTGACCGGTTTTCTACCAGCACCACCGGTATTTTGATGTACCAGCTGGTCCAAAAATGAACAAGACCACCCAAAGCTGGTATTTTTATGGCACTTATGATCTGTACGTACTTCATACAGCAAATATACCTTGAGATCCGTTTAAATGTATTCTAGAGCAGTGTTAATGATCTGTGACTAGTATTAACTGAAGTAAGCACCATGATGCAGCGCTGCTGCCTGCTGAGCCCTGTAGCTGACACAGGAGAGTCCCTGTTCAGGAACTTTCCCAGCGTGAACAGTAAAACCATCAGCGCTGTGCACTGACCTTCAACTGACTCTTGCTGATTCATGAGTCACACATGTAAACAAATTCTACTATAGATGCGTGGGGGTAGTTTATGCATACGCGTTTACCACCACATTCCAAAACCTTTACATAGTGGTGAATATTTGTAAGCAGGTTGAAGACTTAATTTTTTAAGCTAAGCCAACTGACAACGTAGTATTTTGTTTGTATTGGCAGAAAAGATTGCAACTCACACAGCATAGTTCTCCAGTCAATTAATACACCCCAAACCTCCACGAACACTCACAGCTGAATGTGATATGACCCCAAAGATTGTTAGAAAAACATCCCATTTCTCAGCCATGCCAGCTCAAGGCTTCTCGGAGCACTCTTAGCTTCCAAGTGCAACAGAGAAGCAGATGCAAGGGCTTGGAAATGTTACCCAGGTATTTCAAAATAATGAGAATTATTTTGCTTTTCATGCGCAAATAAAAAATAATATACAGTCACACGTGATGTACTTCCCCCCCATTTGCTAAGTACCACCATTATTTTAGTTTCTTTTATTGTTGAGCTGATTATTGAATGGGCATTAATCTCCTACTCTTATCAGCTCAGGGAGTGAATTAATATTTAATTGTGTGTTTCTTTCTTAGGGTTGAAATTGGCAGGTCCAGTGCTAGCTTTCAAGGGAAGAACTGACCACATGTCATAAACCTGAATGAACCGCACGGCGCTCACTCAGTGATCTGCAAATTAGCGGCATACATGATTAGGATATTATTGTGATGTGTATTCTGAGGAAAGTTAAATTAGAATAAGCAGCTGCGCCCCTTTTCCAAGGCCTCTCTCTCCTTCGCATCCGACAGTCTCTTTAAATGTGAGTCACCTTCACTCACTGCATGTCTTCGGATACACATGAAGGACCCGTTGTGGGAGTGAAGGGGCGTGAAGTTATTTGTTGTTCTGAAAATATACAAGAACTTTTAATCAAGCAATTTCACATTTATAATGATTGCCTGATTTTCCTGGTAAAAGCATAGCTACGGTCACTGCAGACACGGCCCACAATAACGCTCGGCATCACTGTCCTGAATGTTTGTGCATGGCCCTGAAACACGTCACACGCTGACAGGTGCAGTTTCAGAAACTCCCCCGCAAGACATTCCTACTTGGCACATGTCGTTACTGGGGCCTGCAAATGCACATTTCAAATATGCAACTACCATGTTTTAGAACGGAGGCGTACTGATCGAACCTGCTACATTTCCCATATTCTCAAGAAGTGTGCGGCGCCTCTGACGTGTTCTGGTGGCACACCAGGGTGCCACGGCGCACAGTTTGGGAACCACTGCACTAGGGAATACAACGAGGGAGGAGCACTGCACAGTGTTGTAAAGATGGCTGATGGCAAAGTGAGGAGGTGCTCCAGAGCCAAGAGGGGCAGTGGTGGGGAAGGGAAAGTGTCAGGTGGCGCATAATTGATAAGCAGTGTATCAAGAAGTGTTGGGGGCAGGAAGCACCGCAGTATCAAACAGTAGGCTGAACGTGGCGTTGGGGTAGAGGTCTGAAAACAGTTTGGCGCCCTTGTCTAAAAGCGGTGGCAGCATGGGATCATTGGCTAGTGGGATGGAGGGGGCGTATAGAATGGTCAGGCCAGCTCTCCTCCTTAAACCCTCCTAAGCCCAGTGCACACATTCAACAGTATAGGTTTCAGGCTTGGGATTTTTGTATAGTGCATGTAGTGCAGTCGACAGTGGCCATGGAGCTATGCAGTCTATCTCAACGGCCGTGTATAGCAGGAACAGGCTGGGGAAAAGCCAGTAGTGAGGAAACTGGACTTAGGCGCATAGCGCATACAGCATTATGTCTGGTGCCCCCAATCCACCCTGTGCAAGGGGTGATGGAAATGTGTATTTAATTTGTTTGAGTAATATTTGGGAATCATTGATGCTGATTTAAAAAAAAATAGAGAGAAAGAACAAGGGATACCCTACTCACAAGGAACAAGGGTGATTTATAAGTAACAGAAACAGTGGTACCCGTAGAATAGTACACTGATCTATATTGGTAAACATATGCACAATTGCAGTGGGGAAGAGTTAGGATGATGCCAAAAGAAGAAGAGACCATATACACCTCTGTTTCTATTTACAATAGTTGTTTTAAATATTTCAAATAGTTATACAAGTATATACAAAAAAGGAAAACAGTAGTGCGTAGTGTCCCTAGTGTGAATGGAACCTTAAAGCAAGAGTGACATATTTGCGACATATGTAATAGGTTTCCACAATTTTTTTAAGTCGACCATCCATTAATCAACCGTAAGAGCAGCCTCTGTATACAATAATCAGAGCTGGTTAAATGGTTCGCTTTAACTACCTGTTGACGACATTTCGACCCTTTGTGCAGTGTAGGGTCTCTTCAGGACCTAAGGGTGTAGGGACATCTATGATTAAAGAAAGGAAATAATATCACTATGGGGACATAATCGTGGCAACCCTCCTTGAAAAGGAGTATTCAGGATCATGTGGTACCTGAGAAAGGGGTTGCGCAGCTGCGTGCAGAATGTGAAACACCGGTACAGTGCACAAGAAGTAGAGAGAATACTCACACGGGACCCAGTCGGGTACTGCACATGTGAAAAGGAAAATGAGAAGGTAAAAAAGTCCATTAGGGAGAGACACATGTATCAATCACAGGCTAATAGCGTCTGCCGCTGGCTGAGGTTGGCTTACCCTAGTGTGAGGGTCGAGGGGGACCCTGAATACTCCTTTTCAAGGACTGTTGCCACGATTATGTACCCATAGTGATATTATTTCCTTTCTTTAACCATAGATGTCCCTACACCCGTAGGTCCTGAAGAGACCCTACACTGCACAAAGGGTCGAAACATGGCCGACAGATAGTTAAAGCGAACCATTTAATCAGCTCTGATTATTGTATACAGAGGCTGCTCTTACTGTTGATTAATGGATGGTCGACTTAAAAAAATTGTGGAAACCTATTACATATGTCACAAATATGTCACTCTTGCTTTAAGGTTCCATTCACACTGGGGACACTACGCACTACTGTTTTCCTTTTTTGTATATACTTGTATAACTATTTGAAATATATAAAACAACTATTGTAAATAGAAACAGAGGTGTATATGGTCTCTTCTTTTGGATTTAAAAAAGTAGGCACCATTGTTCAAAATATAGAAAATATGTAATTAAAAGTATCCTAGCATGATAAAAGGATAATGAGGGATTATGAAACATGATAGAGGCAGCGTCTTATTCATGTATAGAAATAACTGTGAAATACTGCATTAATTGCATATGTTATAGCCTGATATATTCATAAAAAATTCATTGTAAATAATGAATGTGCGCCTCCTCCTGAGGGGTGATTGAATAGAATGTTGATAGAGAACTGAAGCGGAGTGTGATGTGGTGACTGAAGGTTGGTTGTGGGCCTGAAAGATGAAGCGGCACCTTAGTTAGAGCAGGTCGGTGAGTGTTATGATTATACGTGTCTTGTTTAGAGTTGTCAAGCACCTGTGGCTTGGCACCGATTAATTTGAGCCCCGAAAAAGACCTAGATGTGGAGTATTAGTCACAGGGATCCTGTTCTGAATGCATTCATTTGTCAATGCATACTTGGTTCTTGGTAGAGTCTCCATGAAGTTTTGCTGCTGCGGTTCAATCGTCTTATCCTCATCCCTGTTGTGAGTAGCCAAGATGGTGGCCTGCAAGAATAGGAGATTCTCTCTGAGGTGCTTGAGAAGCTCTGCTAATCAATAGAGAATCGGTGTCCGTCTCCTCTCCCCATGTGCTGTGCATGAAAGAGACACAATTGTAAGTCGATGGTATGATCCTGGCTTGCCTATCTGTGAGACAGAGAGAATTTGAGAAAGAAAAGAAACACAATGGCACCTTGGCTCTTCCAAGATATCTCAGTTTCACGTCCACTCTGAGGATATCAGGCAAGGTTGGTGGAGCCAAATAAACAGCTGTCAATATAGGCAAGAATCAGTTAACATACGTGCAATCTACTGACAATGCAACATGCTCAGGTAGGCCGTGGGCGGTGGAGTCTGATTCATGTCGGGGTGCTTGGGGCACCTGGAGTTACATTGTGATGTGTTATTGGTTGAAGAGGTAGGTGCATTGTTACTGTCCATTAAACTGAATTACTGTTGGCAGTGTCTGTAGTGGTCACAATCCAATGCCCTCAAATAGGACCCCCTAAGAGTGTTAATAGGAGGGTCCTCCGATATCTAACGCTTTCCCTACTATTGCACAGACTGGAGTGGGAACATTAAATGTAACCCTTCCGAAATCCAACGCTTTCCCTACTGCTGCTTAGATTGGAGTGAGAATAATAAATTTAACTCAACCGAACTCCAACGCTTTCCCTACTGTTGCACAGACTGGAGTGGGAATAATAAATCTAACTTCACTGGACTTTGGAGGGGTGAGATTTACTATTCCCACTTTAGTCTGTGCAACAGTAGGGAAAGTATTGGATTTTGAAGGGGTTTAATTTACTATTTCCACTCCAGTCTAAGCAACAGTAGAGAAAGCATTGGACATAGGAGGGGTTAATTTTACTATTCCCACTCCAATCTGTGCAACAGTAGGGAAAGCGTTGGATTTTAGAGGGGTGACATTTACTGTTCCCACTTCAGTCCGTGCAACAGTACGGAAACTGTTGGACTTCAGATGGGTTAAATTTACCATTCCCACTCCAATCTGTGCAACAGTACAGAAAGCATTGGACTTCGGAGGGGTACGATTTACTATTCTCACTCCAGTCTGTGCAACACTAGGCAAAGCGGCGTTGGACTTTGGAGGGCTGAAATTTACTATTTCGACACCAGTCTAAGCAACTATTTCCACACCAGTCTAAGCAACAGTAGGTAAACTCCTTAACTTCAAGCACATTATATATTTGAAAAGTATGATTAATTAAAGAAACAATATAAAACTCCAAATATAAACATTATTACTTAACATTATATATTACACAAAGTACATAATTTGTAATCAATATTTTTTATTATACATTAATATATTTTTTTTATTATTACATAATTAGTGTCCCACCCTATACCCCTACAAGCTTAGCATACTTAATTAACTTACCATCCTATGCCCCTGCAAACTCAGCAGGCCACACCTAAAGTATAACTAAAATATATGATTATGACAATATTTACATAATAAATAATCAATTAAATACTTAATGAGAAATTATACATTAATTGTTAATTATTACCTAATTACCTTCCCACCTTATACACCTACAAATGTAGCAACTGAACCTAAAATATAAGTAAAATAAATCAATATTACAGAATATACATAATTAATATCAATCACAAACTCCACAGCCATGTGAAGAGCAATCAGCTTTGAACCTCGCAGCACGTGTGGAGTATTGTGTGTGTATAGACCACACACCTCATGTTGCAGCATCTCAATAGTGTAGTCAGGGTGCAGAAAACACCCCTAATGGGCACCTCAGTAAGTGTACAGGAACGTGTGCAGCACACCCAGCGTATCTTGCGCCGTGTGTAAGGTACAATGCGCTAACACATCTTATGGATATTGCAGCACACATGAAGTATACTAAATGTATAGAGGACGCCACTCATGAGCTCTGCAGCAATGTTTCAGTCTAGTCAGTTAGACATCACTCTTAATAGATATCACTGCACATGCCCTGTATACCATGCAGCACAGCCACAGTATCAGGCACCCCGCAGCACGTAACAGGCAGCTACGAACATTGCAGCACCTGTGCAGTATGGTCAACCCTTCATGGGCCTGCAGCAAGTGTGCAGTATAGAAAGTGTAGAGAAGATACATCTCATTGGCCCTGTAGAAAGTGTCCAGTATAGAAAGTGTAGATCATATGTACCTCATTCACACTGTAGATAGTGTGCAGTATAGAAAGTGTAGAGTAGGTGCATCTCCTTGGCTCGGCTGGCAAGTGGGTATTGCAGAAAGTGTAGAGACAATGCATTGCACTATGTGGCCATTACAAAACAGTTAGCAAAGTTGCATCTTGATGGCCCTTCAGCCAGAGTGCAGTATATAAAGTGTGCAGACGATGCACCAGCTTGGCCATGCAGCATGTGCGCATTCCAAAACGTTTAGAGAAGGTGCATCCTGTTGGGCCTGCAGCGCGTGTGCAGTATATAAAGTGTGCAGAAGATGCACCAGCTTGGCCATGCAGTACGTGCGCATTGCTAAGACTTTGGAGAAGGTACATCTCGATGGCCCTCCAGCAAGTGTGCAGTAGTGAAAGTATAAAAAGGATGCATCTCATTGGCCCAGCAGGAAGTGTGCAATTTAGATTTTTAAAACCTTTAACAAACATTCATGGTTTGAAAACTTAACCACTCTCTGTCTACTTGTGGAGTCTAATGTGCTTCACTTTATTTAAATGTTCTGGTTTGATGACTGGTATCAATTGTGGTTTCTGATTCTTCGGATAGCTCAATGGGGCCTACATTTCCACAAAGAAAAGTGATACAACACATCCCTTTGGCCAAGCAGGAAGTGTGCAGTACAGAATATCTTCAGAGGTCTCCCAGCTTGAGCACCTAACTAAAAATGTTGAAAGGACTCTAGTAATTTTTCACTTGTGCATTACCAAAGGTTTAAACAGGATACTCTTCACAAACTCTGCAGCTTGGTGATATTTGCAAAGTGTATAGACTCCATCATGGCTGCTCTTCTTCAAATAGGGCATTTCTCCATTCTGCCTCATGCCAATGTGCAAAGAAGTAGTTTCTCAGCCTTATCTTGATCTTGTGTATAAAAGAAAAAATCTGCACCAAACAAAAAACAAACTTCTTGGAACTAGTCTGGTAATCTAAACTAATTCAAAAGCTACCTGTCATTTTGAAAATAAAAGGAAGTAAGTGAAGATACAGTGAGACAGAAGGATTGAATACACAGAGCATGGCACTACAACAATCAAGATTATAAGCGACAATCTCTCTACTCACCATGTGATCTATGAATTCTCAATAATCCTACAACTGCTTGCACTGACATATGCTGCTCATCAAGCACAGCACATATTCCCAAATGTTTTAGGTTTAGATTGCCATGAGGATGCATGCTATGGACACACTGGAAACCAAGGAATAGAGATGAGGAAGAAGATGGAGCTGCACTTCTAGATGCAGAAGTTCTCTATTTCTATGCAGTGTGCTGGTTAGGTGTTTTTACTTTCTTTGTTATGTTATGTTATTGTGCTTTTATAGCGCGCTCAGCTACTCCTAGGAGTGTCCCGGCGCGAGCTAAGAGGACAGTAAAGCAGAAAGGAGATTAGAACAGGAACGTTTTGAGCTGCTTCCTGAAAAGCTTAGGATCCTGAATAGCACGCATAGATAACGGCAGTGCATTCCACAGCGTGGCTGCCTTAAAAGCGAGAGATCTACCCCCATACGTTGAAGACGAACGCATGGGGTGGACGCAAAAAGCTGAGACGACGATCTCAGAAACATGGTAGGCTGGTAGAAAGAGAAGCGCTTTCTGAGATAGAGAGGACCTACATCATAAAGAGCGCAATGGGCAAGAACCAGAGCCTTGAATTCGACGCGTTTCCTGACTGGAAGCCAATGCAGCAAGCGAAGCGAAGGTGTAATACGATTTCTGATGGGGAGGTTTACCGCCAGCCGGGCTGCCGCGTTTTGAATTACCTGCAATTTTTTAAGCAAATAATCCGGAAGACCAATATATAGACCATTGGTGTAGTCGAGAAGAGAGAGGATCAAAGCCCGGACCACTGTTTCCTTAGCTGGTCTTGGTAACAAAGGTAAAAACTTTCTCAGAGATCTAAGTATACCGAAGCAGCAACCTGTACGTTTTTTTATCTGAGTCAGAAAAGACAGCTGCTCGTCAAACCAGACCCCCAAGTTTTTAACTGGAAAACCCGTGCAGGAGGGAGAAGGATAGGCGGAGGGCCAGAGAGAGTCAATAAAATGAGGAGGAAATTTACCATAAAGTAGGATTTCCGTCTTATCCTCATTGCATTTCAATTGAGCGACGGACAGCCAATGAAAGATGGCTGACAGGCAGCCCTGCACTCTGGAGGTAGAGAAGTGAGATTTACCCCACGTAAACAGGAACTGAGTGTCGTCGGCATATGCAACAACCTTGGCCCCACGTTCCTCTGCCAGTTGAACCAGGGGCGTGACATATATATTAAAAAGCAGGGGGCTCAACGAGGATCCCTGAGGAACTCCGGTAGTAACAGGCTGAGGAGGAGACACAAAGGGCGGGAGCCAGACCTCTTGTGACCGCCGTGTGAGAAAAGATTCCAGCCACTTCCAGGTTTGTTGTCTTTGCATGAGTTCAATACAGTTGGGAGGAATGCCACACGGTTGTGAGTTTTTCCATCCTGTCATTTCTCTGTATCCCTGCATATAGAAGATCAATTGTGGGCAGAAAGTCTCACATGAACAACCCATACCCCAGAGGATCTAACAAATACAACACCTTGCACACATCGAACACATTGCAGATACATCAAATAGTTGAGTATAACTGCACTCACATCCACAAGAATAAAACATTATAGTAAATACTTACATACTCTAACCTCAATTCAGGTAATGCCTCCCCACTTCGCCTGATTTCACATACATAAGTTGCTAAAGTGATACACGTATAAAGCAACAATAACTACAAAACTTACAAGCAAACATAGGCACAAAAGCAGGATATAAATGCCCACACATTACGATGATGCTATTCAAGTAAACTTTTGGGTCCCGATATGTGACAGAATCCTCAAGGCCACGTGTGAAGGTACCCAAACTCTACAGTACTGCAAGACCTTTCCACATACAGTATATGTCCATACAAATCTCTAGAACAGAACATAGAGTAATATACATATCTTGCCCAATCTTCTTCTGTGTTCTGTGGAAGACATGAGGGCCTTCTAAGAGTTGGTGATCTCTCACCTGCTGGTCTCCTTCTGCTCTGGAAACATATAGACTTTCTCTCTACAGCTCTGGTGGACTCTATGCTAGCAGCAACCTCACTTATCTTCTGTTTCAATATTTCTCTGTCAGTCCAAATATTTAAATGGAATGGATGTTCCTTCCATAGGGACTTCTCCATCCCATGGCTCTAGAAGATATCACTCACTTACTTATTAGCTCAGATACATTTATTGTATTCCTATGAGTAAATACAAATTGAAACCTAGAGGGAGATGGCTGGTTTCTGTTTGAAATATCATAAATAAATTATTGTTCTCAGAATTAACCAATTTTTTTATTTTTAGGGCCGTTTTAATTTTCACATAGTTGCTATGTATTATACAAATAATATTCATTCAGTTGGAACTTGCTTACAAACTCTCAATAATTTAAATACAATTATTCCCAGAACTTGTGGTTTCTACAAGAAAGGTTTTGATACAGACTAAATATAATTCATACAATTGTACTTTTTGGAAGTTATTACAAGCAAGGCTGATCCTTGTCTTAGAATTGATCTGTGCACCATAACCATTAAGATAGTTTATTGTAAATTGGTGAGAAGCAAATTACTGGCGTAAAGTACAGTCAATGGAAGTTGGCAAATCAAGACAACGAACTTCCCATCATCACCAAAATTGTTTGCTGCTAGAGTCCTGTAAAATTCAGCCACAAGCTGTGGCTGAATTTTATGCGTCTCTAGCAACAAGCAATGTTGGTGGTGATGGCCCACAGGTGATACAATCTGTAATAGAAAGCCATTGCAAGTCTCCTTTCTCAATGACATTATCATTGACCTGCCCCGGAACATAATGCCATGTTCAGGCTTGGGTAGTGACATTTGGGGCAAGAATATCATGGATGGAACATCGAGTGGGCACAATATTATGACCAAGATATTGAACCCAAAAATATTGAGGATGTAGATGCATGTCAGTTTACTATTCTTAATTCCACATCTACGTACCTTGAAGATATGAATAATGTCAAAGTACATATATTCGGCGTTAGGAATAAGAAATTTGTGGATACTCACCAGTCGATATATTTACGATCAATATTTTGGTCATGATATTGTGGCTACCTGATATTCCATCCTCGATATTTCTAATCTTCACTGGCAGTGTCCACCACCTGTAGGTGAGGGTTCTTGAACAAACAGTGCAATGGTTTAAAAGAATGCTGATGACAAGGAATAGATATGGAACACTGAATTACACCATTATCAGCGTCGATTCAGCAGGTATTAAAGTAACAAAGATTAGTAGTGCCACAAGATCATTAAGTTTGTCCTTAGAGATATACAAATGAGTAATAGTATAATTATATCCATGATGAAAGGTGCTTAAAATTATATCTGAACAATGAATTTTATTATCAAATACAGCAGCCTCCTTTAGAGGGTGAGTTAATGGGTATCTGCCAGAAATTTGGGCTGTCATATTCTCCCACTTCTCATGAGAGTGTGGGAGATGCCTACTTCCCAATGGCAAAGCAGTTGCCACCGCCACCATTGAAAAGCCAACCGGGAGGCTCAGCCGATGGCCTCCCAATGCTGATGGTACCGCCATTTAATCAAGTCATGCGTGGCCAGCTTTTTCATGACTGAGTCCGGCACCTTAACCATCTTGGTCTCTATCCAAACATGTACACCCTTACACTGTGAGAGAACACCCAGCGTGTGTAGGGCTATTGTTTTATTTGAAATATAGACTATACTTAATGGATTTGTCTTAAAAGAAAAGAAAAAGTGTAAACAGATACACCTTGCCATCATGGCTTGAACCTACCTTCAATGTTTTATGGGCCTAACCAGCTCCTGTCATGGGTGTGGGTTCCACTCTGGGTGGAAAACATTCCATATGTCTCCAACTCTAGATGTGTTGGTCCTGAACAGTAGGTGCTTCAGCATTCCCGCCACATGGCTGTCTGACTGATGTCAGAGATCTGTGTGTTATTCTTCTTTCTATATTCTAAATACACATTCAGAAAAATAATAAATAACAAATCCCAATTAAATGTAAAAATATTAATTAACCAGGAGGGTGTCCACAATCCTAATTTAGGCTGGCATATATTAGTTTTGTAATCGCAGTGACTGCCAGGGAATAACTGGCAATAAGGAGCATTGAAATGTGCTCAATGCCCCCTTCCGTGCCGTGGGAAAAAACTCTCATGGCATTGTTTTTTATTTTTAAAAAGAAAATCCCGCACTGGGATATTCTTTTTAAATTTTTTTTTTTTTTAAACTTTGACATATGGCTCCGTCATGTTTGACGGAACCGTCTTGCAAAGTTGCAATGCATTGATGGAAGCCGCCATGATGTTCGTTCCTCTCAATGCTTGAAATATCTGCTGGACAAGAGGATATTTCATAAGTTGGCACCTCTGTCAAGGCGACAGAGGTTTACTCCGTCACCCTGGTGGAGGATGGGCCATCCGCCAAATTACAAATAAGGCCTTAGGTATTTGTATTTAGTGCTTGTGAGAGTGAAATTAGAATTAACAAATTATTTTAATGGGTCGTAAATTATATAAATAAACTGTATTAAGCAATACAAAACATTTAAGTTGACTTGACTAGGCCTCAAATTGACTTGCTTTTGTTGTACTTAGCACATTTTAAATAGAACATGGTTTTCCTCTTCTCTATTTGTCCACCTAGAGTTGCAAATGTGTCCCTCTGCAGTTAATTTAAGCAGTTTTACAATCTTGCCATTATTGTATCTTGCAATATATTCTTCTTTGTGTTGCTGGTGTTCCTGGAGGAAGGAACAGAGCATGAATGTGTCATTACAGGGCTACCTCATCTGGCTAGCGGAGGGTGAGTATATATTTTCAATGTGCCTTTGTTTTACTTTTGAATAGCAGAATACAGGATTATTCATTGGTATTAGAGCAAACGCCATTTACCTAATATTATGTTATCTGTTTTATTACTGGAAATTGTGATGTAACATTTGTTTCACACCAAGTCAACAGTGTGATTTCTCAGTTTCAAAAATTATATAACATTGTTTTTTTGGGGATATTTGCCAGACTTTTCCTTGCTCTCTCTAGAGGCAGACTTCATGTCAAACCACTAGTTGCTTTCTGCTTGGATTTTTGAGAGAGCGTTTTCCTTTTACCTAGAGAGCAGACATCACATTAGTCTGTTTATTGACTCAGTACTAGGAATTTACTTGTTGATGCATTATTATTACTTTATACTACAATATTAGAAATTGGGTTGTTGGTTGACTTGGGCGTGAGACCTGGTCAAGCAACAGCCACACCCTGGCAGGGTGAGCCACAAAACGTCACTAAACTAACTTGTGCTCAACCCTGGGTAGCTTGGCACAAACAGCAGTCAGGCTTAATCTACAGTCAATGTGTAAAGTATTTATGCAGCACACAAAGTGAAAACACAATAAAAGAAAAATCCTGCATCAATTTTGAACAATAGAGTAAATTTTAATAAATTATTTGACATCAAAACGGCAAACATCCACTTAGTAAAACCAGAGTTATGAATTTTTAAAGATTTAACTGTAAATAGCACCTAAAAGCACAAAACGATGGGGCGGGGTCGTATACAAGTCCAAGGTCTTCCCGCTAAAAAAGTGTTCCATTCACAATGGAAATATGCACTAGAAGCAGAGAGAGCCCCGCTGATGGTTGTCCCTGTAGAACAGAGATCCTGTTGGCGTTGCAGACGGTTGGGGCTGGAGCTTCGCATTGGCGCTCACCACAAGCTGAAGATGTTGTGGCGCAAACCGTTGGTTTGTCGAAACTGCACTTTGGCAGGTGGCATGGGCGCAAGGCCTTGGCTCATACTGACCTGTATGCTTTCACGGAGAGCCCAAAAGCTTCAAGAGAGCTCAATTGAAGCCACAGCAAGGGTTCAGGACTTCAGGGGCACCACTTGGGGGTCAGCAACTCACTCAGGCTAGGTCTAGGTGCTGGTTCAAGATGGCTGGAGCCTGTCATGTCTCTATAGCTCTGAACAGAAGGCAGGCAGACTTCCGCTTGGAGTCATTGTGGTAGTTTTGGGTTTAGGTGAAGAAGCAGGGCTCAAACAGTAGGGCTGGCCTCAGAGGGTTCACGGTGGGAACCAGGTAGCAAAACAGTACTTCCAGATACAGCAAAGCAGTCTTGCAAGGTACACATCAGGTCACTGGAGCTGAAAGTCCACTTAGAGTCCTTCTGTAGGACAAGACATGAACTAAAGAGTGGGTTTGAGGACCCTATTTTTATACTTGGGGTCTTATTACACGTGTTGCACTTTTTCTTTTTGCGCCACGCCTCTAAGTAGGTATGTCGTCCTCAAACAGATAAAGTGCGCTCTATTGCAGTGAAAGCAGTGTCCCACGAACTGCCGCAAACTCGTGCTGCTCTGGGGGCAGCTTATTAAAGTGAAATACGGACCAGCTGCTTCAAAGTGCTCTGTGTTTCACTGTGCAGGCTACAACCCGCCTCACTTTAAAGTGGGATTTGTGAGCCCTTTGCAGGTGGGTGTAGTGAGTGACGGCATCCACCTAAAAGGGGAGGTCTGGGGGTTCCATGACAGTTGCCATCAGGGGGCGCACTGACAGTGCGTCACCGTTCTGTGGCACACTTTCAGTGCGCCTGCTGACAGCTTCTTTGCCTTTGTGCCTACTTCCATAATCGGGCGTAAGCGCAGAGGTAAAGAGATTCCCTCATGCAAATGAGGGAATGCCCTCTTGAGATAGCCATGTCACTACATGTGCACCAGCGCTATCTTTATTGCAGAAGAGGCCGCATATGCGTCTGCAGCCCCATCTGTAATACCAAAGTACCCTGGGGGCGCAAAAAGCAGGTGCACATCCCCGGAACACTTTCTGTAATACGACCACCCTCTTTGAAGTTTGGAATCCCAGCTGGCAGCAGGAGCAATGCAGGGGGGACAAGCCCTTTGTGTGATTGAAGAGCACATCCTATTCAGTTGAAAGTGGGGCTGTGCCCAGCTCCACCTCCAATTCTGCCATTCAGGCACACTTCATCTGTCTATTTTGTGACTGTCTGGGAGCAATTCACAAAGTCTAATTGCCATTTACAACCAGTCATGTGACCTAAAACAGGCTCCAGGCACAAAAGGCTAAGGGCATAAAAATGCCAACTTTCTAAAAGTGGTATTTGGAAATTTCTAATTTAAAATACGACTTTACCATTAAAGAGTACTTTTCATTCCACTCTCGTAGATACCAAACATGAAATCGTTACCTGGTCTCTATTCAAATTTAGCACTTATTAAATGTATTAAGGCAGCCCAATGTTATCCTATGGGACACGTAGGCCACACAGTAGTGAAAAACTAATTTAGGAGTTTTTTACTACAGGACATGTAAAACTTAAAAGTGCATGCCCAAACTTTAATTTACAATGCACCCTGCTCTATGGGCTACCTAGGGCCTACCTTAGGGGTGACTTATATGCAATAAAAGAGGAGTATAAATCTTGGCGAGGGGGTTATATGCCAAGTCGAATTGGCAGTTTAAAACTGTATTCAGGCTGCATTGAGAGATCTGCACTGCACCGTGGGGGTTAGACAGGGCTGTGTACTGGCGCCCTTCTATTTACACTCTATACCAATGGTTTGGGCCAAGCCTTGGTGGAGCAGTGTCAGGACCTGGCTCAAATAAATAAACAACCTATGCCTGCCCTTCTGTACGCTGACGATGCAGTGCTGATGGCCCGCACGCAATTGGGGCTTCAAAGGGTATTGACAAATTACAATATATACATGGAAAATCTGGGACTTAAAGTAAATATTTCAATAACCTTGATTATTAAGTGCGGGAAGTGGAGTTTAAAATGCAGGGACTTACACATCAACAACAAGGTAGAAATTACCAAGGTGTTGCCTTACCTGGGTGTTTTATTCAACTGCAATGGGACATGGTCACAGGCAGTTAAAGCTAGGAAGCTCTTATTTATGAAGACCACGGCCGCCCTAGCTAATTTTGCAAGGAAACTGGGTAGAAGACCCCCGGTAGAGCTCCTGCATATTTATAGAGCCAAATGTGTTACAACGACTGTGTATGGTGCAGGTGTGTGGGGCTACTGCGATCCTAAGCCCATATAACTGGAAGAGAATGCCTTTTTAAAATTTCTTTTGTCGGTCCCTGGTAGCACATCCACCTACGTATGCCCCTCTGAATTATGGTTATCCTATATAACGGATCTAATAAAACTTCAACCCTCCCTTCTGTGGCATAGGATCTGGACATCGGCAAGTACCTCTCTTAACAGTGACATCATAAAAGATAGCCTTAAAATGGTAAGGGCACTGGATATCCCATGGTTGAGATGCCTAAAAAATTTCATGAATTATCTTGGACATCCATAATATTTTGATAATCCGGTCTCTATAACGTCCATTAACAGAAAAGATTTTAAAATATGTTGTATGACTCATCAGGAGACAAATAGATTTGTAGCCGAGGCATTGAAAAACATGCCCATGTGATGATATGTCCTTGCAGTCGACAATGCATGTAACTTTATTTCGTAAATTTTACAAAACACAAAGAAGGAGATGGATTTTGCCAATTTTAAGGGTTTTGGGTCTAAGACAATGCCGTCATGCATTTTTACAATTGCAATTTTTAGATAATGAATGTTTTACCAGATAAATTGTGTCTTTTAAAAAAAATGTAATTAAATGCAGAATATCTGTCATGGATTGAAACTACAAAAGCTTGAATAAGAATTAACTGTAAGCGTTGGTCTTTTTAAATAAGCTTTTTTTTTTGTAATGCTATTTTACTCATTGAAGGTTATGATCATGAAATAATATATGTCCTTCCTTTTGTATGCCTGGGACATATTTTAAAGGACTACTTAAGTCAGTGGTAGAATAAGTGCTGCAGGCCCACTAATAGTATTTGATTTACAGGCCCTGGATATATAGAATACCACTAAACAAGGGACTTATAAGTAAATGAAGTATGCCAATCAGGTGTAGACCAATTGTTTAGGGGAGAGAGGACATGCACTTTAGCACTGGTAAAGTGCACAGAGTCTTAAGGCCAACAAAAACGAATTTCAGGAAAGATAGGAAGAGTGAAGGCAAAAGGTTTGTGGGTGACCATGCAGAGAGGGCCATTTACTGTGTTTGGTTCTGGCTATTTGACTAGAATAGAGACTACGTTTTATGCTAATTTCCAATATTTGGCATTTGAGGATTTACACACTGTGCATGCATGAAAAGGGGGAAGCCATGGGTACCCCTACGGGACCGATTCGGAGGGCTCTGGGTGAAGGGAGACCTGCTACAGCCCACCAAAGTCCAATTACCACAGCCGTTTTGTCTCGCTGAGACCGAATCGATACGGCTGTCCGAATTGTGCATCGTACTCAATCGTTCGGAAGCCGGCTCCATTGTGCGGCATGATTCAGCTGCGAACAATTATAACTGACAGGATCGGGTTCGGAAAACAATTTGGTCGACGCGGACGAGATCTTCACATCGTACTTGGTCGCTCGGAACAGGGGAAGATTCGGTCGGAAACATAGTCTCCGAATCGGATTTGCTTGTTCCGGAACCCATCTGGACGCCTTCCTAGCGAGATCGTAATCGGCCCCTTAGCAGTAAATGAATGAGGGACCAGACGAGTGGCTAGAAAAAGGAGCATACCTACTAGTAAATAGGGGGAGTTAAGGGAGAAGTAAGAAGGTGCTTAGGGAGGGTTAAGCAGTGGTTTGGAGAGGAACCTGCAGCCTCCCACAAACAAGTAAGCACAATACTATTCTGAAACTGCATTTGGAAAGTTACTGCATCCAAAATGGTCCCAAAACCAAAGTAAATGTACTCCAGCTCAGAGTTGGAGCAAGTCTAGCATCTAAAAATAACTTGTTTTTTTATTTTATTTGAGCATATTTTAAAAACCTTTACAAATTAAAAAACATTTAACATTAACTTTCATTTAAATATAATTAAATCACATTTAATAAATCTTACACATTACTTTTAGTAATTATATGTACATAACAAAAAATACTTTCAGTGTATTTTTGCGATTTAGCTTACAGAAAAATATTTTTTATTTAATTCAATTTATTCAAAATACTTATATTTTACATTTAAATTCAGTTATTTATACAGTTGCATTTTTATTAAAAATAATGTTTTAAATTTGTTTCAAGTTTAAAAAAAAGTTTGTACATTCCCCTGTACTTTACTACAGGGAGATCGCCGCCTCAACGGTGTGATGTGAAGAAGAGCTCAGTGGTGTCAATGTCTATGTTTTCAATTAGGCTGGCTAAAGGCTTTCCTGGTCATGATTATTGTTTTTCTGAAGTCTTGTGAAAACACCTACAGGCTGCATGCTCATTGTCCAGTGTTTTTTCCATGGAATATTGGAGATGAAGACTATGTTTGAAAAGAAGCTTCTGTGGGTTCACCCACATTTTAATATTAGGTCCCTTTTCTGGCTGTACAAGTGCAGCCTGGGAAGTTCCAGATACTCCCTAAAAATGTTGCTGCTATGAAGTATGCACAGCCATATTCTTCTTTCTGGACAGCAACAGCAGATGTGATTGGCTCTCTGCAGCCAATTAAGTTCCTTTTTCTAAAAACCTACAACGGATCCACGGTTCCTCCATAAGACTCACAATTACAAAGGCGTGACTTCAGGGTCTCATGTACCAAACCATATTTTTTGCATATTTGCGGTTCCCATGAGACTGACAGGTATTGCCTTTATATAATGCTAGATTCACAGTCTTTTTCATAAAACAGTGTTTTCTCATATTTGGGCGGTGAGACATCGGTGTTAGGAGCCGCATTTTTTGATAAGTGGATATTGACCAACTCTGAGTTTAGACTTCGAGGCCACTTATAGTAAAGCTTTGCAGGTGCTTTTTTGGGGTGCTGAAGTTCCTGCAAGATTCACAAACCAACCCTTGATGCAACACATGATAGTGAAGTAAGAATAGCAGACCTGAGGCTGCAGCTCTTATGAGTGGGTTTGCAAATATTGCCCTTTTCAAAAAAGTGAGTGAATATAAAACACATTTCAAATACCAATCTGACCTATGCACCATTTTGTAGTGATAGAGAATTATGTTTTTCTACGCCTAATATTGCGGCGCTCTTCACTGGAGTGCAAATTCATAAACAAGAACATTTCATTTTTTATGGATTTGCAGAACATCATTTGACCATTGTGTTAAAATCATTGGTTGTTGTGCATGTTTTGCTCCAAATTTCAAAATATTAATTTCCTATAATTTAAAATAAAAGTTAAAGAAAACATCTGTACTTTGCTGCTGATGGTTTTGATTGGGAGAAGTTACGTTCTGAAATTTCTGCAACCTAACTTCAGGAGATTAGATAAAGAGGGACATTAGCTAAGGTCTAGAAAGTGCAGAATTCTTGTGATTCTGACAGCTTTCTCAAGAGTCACAGGTTTGGAATCTGTATGCAATAAGTGCAAATTGATCAGCCTTTGTGGTAACACCTTGAAACAGATTTGTTTACAGCAAATATCAATATTGTACACATTTAATTTTAAGGTCTGCAGCATTCAGTTGTCTATTCAGAAAGTGTCTTAACAGTAGCTAGAGCTACCCTGAAGGAGTCATTCTATGAATAAATTGTTTACTTTATTTTTGTCTTTTATTCATCTTCTATATGTAGTCTTTATGTCTGCCTATTGCAGAGTAAATATGCAGCTCCTCAAATAGTTTACATTTTACTTATATACTCCACAGATGAGTTACTAGGCTCTGAATGGTAAGGTGTCAAGTTGAGTGTTTGGGTTCTTCCCGCTAGGGAGGAGCAAATCCATTGGAGGGCTGAGTATTTTGCAGTAACCAAATCACAATATTACAAATTTACACCTTCTTTTTTCCTTTAAACATGTCCCAATCTAAACTCTTTGTCTGAGAACAAGATAGGTCCTGATATAGAGTTTGATGGATAGAGAACAAAATATCAGAACCGTAGACCCTCTGCTGATTCAGAGGCTAGGAAGTGACCACAAATCATGTCAGGTTATACCAAACCTTTCTCTCATTAACCCTTCAAAGTCTACCTCACATCTTTTTACAGTTCAACTAGCTCAAACAAATGAATTTACACCACACCAAAATAAGCTACATTCTCAGAAAAAAAGACTAGCATTATGCCTAGTTTGTTATGATTCTTTTAATCGGTTTTGAGGTGAGCAGGCATCATATACATTCCAAATCACCCATATAAATGAATAAATACAACTTTACCTTACCATTGGTACTTATTGTGTCGGATTTTGTGTGTAGGCATGCACCTTTAATTTGTGTACCATAATATGATATCTGTACTTAGTTCAGAGCTTGTTGTATGCCATGTCTAGTGTACATTTAATATTGAATGTGGCACTATACCACTGATTGCATTTACATTATCAATTATGTAATTTGTAATGTTTTAGGTAATGTTGTCAGTGATGTTAATACTGATGTCACAATGAGGAGTGCTTAGATGGAAATTATTGCGATGCAACTAATCATAACTGGCAATCTGTATTAGTTTGGGACCATTATTATAACTTCAACATATATTGCTTAGGAGGGTGGAAGACTTGCATTTCTATGTTGGACTGGTTTTGTCTGCACATATTACTTCACTGAGGATGTCTGAAATGTATGGCAGTGCACGTTATACCTATGTCAGTAATGTATAACTGGTGAATTTCAGTATTTTTTTGTTTGAATGATAGGTTTTTTATTACTAGTAGACCTATGTATAACTCTACTTTAAATGTTTGTGTTTTTCAGTGAATATCTAAATAATTTTAACCTTAGTTAAAATCTTACTACTTTACTCCACTTTAGCCTTTGTATTTTTCAGTGAATTTCAATGTTTGAATAATAAAAATAAAGTATTATCTTAATATGCTACATCTGCAGCCAACACCGCCCGCCCCCCCAGGTCAAAAACCCCTTAGCAGACAACTACCACAGACCCGTCACACAACATTCTTCTCTTGAGCAGTAGGATTGGGTGAGCTGCGCTAGCTCATATGGACTCTCGTAAAAGTCCAGCAGCAGGATAACAGTAACATCGAAAAATATTTTTTAATGGGTGCACTCACAAGGTCGAGTGGGTCAGAGTTCTCCTACTCTGCCACCTTATACCTCATTGGTTTTTTACATTTTCCTAAATGGGAATATGGGAACCAAGTCCCTAAGTCCTGGTATGATGGCCGCAACATTTTTGTTCAGGCTGTGGCGAGCCAATCACAGAGCACGCTCCTGTTTGAACATTTCACTCCTAACACAGCAAGATGGAAGATGGGAAAGAAACCCTCTCAGCCAATCAGAACACTGTATTTTTAAATTCACTTTCCCATGGGACTCTGATGGGACCAACTGTCCAGATATCTCTGTTTTTTATTGTTAATCTCTCAAAAACTACTGAACAGATTTACACCAAGTGTGATTTTAGATATCAGTATTGCCCTCAATTATGCCATAGAGCATGTCACGAGTGATGCATTATGTGAGTTCATAAGCAGTGAATGGTGGGGTGCAGGTCATAGTTAGCTCTGCTAACTATAACTGGTGAATTTCTGTGTTTTTGTAGTTCAAAATGTTAATGTTGTCACTGGCATATTCACCTAACTATAAAGTTACTTCAACCTTTGTTTTTTTTAATGAATTTCCACGGTATTTTAAAAAACAAAACTGTTTTTTTTATCTCACCAAACTATAACGCTACTTTAACCTTCGTCCTTTTCAGTGAACATATATACACATAGAACAACTATATATACATATATAGATATATATACATATGTAGATATATATACATATATATAAATACATGTGTATATATTTATATATATACATATATATACATACATATATATATATATATAAATATATATATATATATATATATATATATATATACATCGTGCACAACCCCTGAAGGAGTAAGCCGTTGTTGTGCCCCCCTACGGACTTGTCAATCTCACGGAGTAGCGGCGTCTTCTCGCTCCAACACTGGCAGGGAGCCGGTGCTTCACACGTAGTCGGAGGACTGGTGGGATCGGCGGTTACCCATGCGGTAAGAGCGAGTGCGTGCTACAGTGTTTATTTAATGACTAAGTAGGGTGCGGGATTCATTGCTCTATTTTTGTGAACATTATTACGGAACTTTAATCTAATTTACACTATTCGGATCGGTGCAGACACAAGCGAGGTGATCCTTTAACATTTAAATATGACAACCAATGATGCACTTCGGGATAGAGAGGCAGCTGCGGAGGCACTCTTTTTGAACCTACCTAACGTTCATCCAACAACATCATCAACCAATGGTGAACCTGTGAATCAAGACTTGAGGTCACTCTTGAAATTACTGGAAAAGCTCCTCAGAAATGAACTCACTAAGTGGTGGGAAAAGAAAAGTTTAGAAAAGTACAGAGATGTCAATCGGGTACCTAGAGGATTGCGAGTCCTGATTGCTCCGACTTTTGAGAATCCCAATCCAGCTATGCTAAAGGAATGGGCTGATAATAATTTACAGGCCTCCATGAATATGGTTTTGATTTTAATTAAATATGCCGAGATTGATAGAGAAGCAATAATTTTCGAAATTGAACGTGTCAATAAATTACTGGACGCAATCAATGATAAAGACTCTGTCGCCAAAGGTCGGGCTGAAATCGATATCCGCATCAAAAAACATGAGGAAACTATTAAGACTCGTAAAGCTTTCAAATTTGCCCGTGATCTCAATGACTATGCTACTGGGCGCATTTTTACATTTTCTAAAAAATTTGATAATTACAAGAGACAAGCACTCTCAACCCAGAAACCCATGGTAGAATCTGAGAACGTGGGGGGAGCTGCAACGTCCAACACCGTCTCAGATATCGAATCCCTCACCTCAGATGGAGACTCTGACGACACGGGTCCAAACTCTCTACCTAGTTTGACTACATCTATCAATCCAATAACACCAGCGGAGGAGCTGAATTTTATCAGAGAGGATCGGAGACAAACCTTGCGACCGAGACAGCCTCCTATGAAACAAGGGCAATCAGAACACGCCGCAATCGGAGTAGGAGGGAGAGGCGGAATAAATACCGCAAGAGGTTTCAACAGAGGGTACAGGGGAAAGAAATGGAGAAATCAGCAATCATTCCAAACCAAACAGTAATTAATTTGACTCAAGAAAAACTTACCAATGCTGAAATCCAAATTCTTAGTTTAGGACTTTCTTACTGTCCTACCAACAACTTTTCTTACAATCATACCAGAATTGATCTTTACAAGTTTGTTAGAAAAATCAAACTCAGAAAATTCTTTCAATTGAATAAAAAAGTCCCTGGACCCAAAATCACTCCTGTGAACAGAATAGCCGGCGAGCCTCTACAGGTCAATGACGTTCCATTGCTTCAAACAATCTTTCACCTCTCTGATTCTGACTCTACAAATGATGAAACTTTGGCGACTCAAGATCAACTGCTTGACATGGGCATCATCAGTAACCAACCTGCCCCGAGTCCTTTTCGCCCACCGTCCACTTTTTTACCTCTCATGCCAAAAGATGCTATTGACATTTTTAGTGAGAAAGTTATCGAAGAGCTAAAACAACTAAATAGAGGTATCAATTCTAGAACTAGAAGCCATAATTTCAAGAGTGCTCAATACTTTACTTTGATCAACAAATTGAAGCAAAAATGTGATATTATAATCAACAAGGCAGACAAAGGTGGCAATGTTGTCCTCTGGCACAAGGATCAATACTGTGCAGAAGCAATGCGTCATTTAAGTGATATTACCTGCTATCGCAAATCCTCACGCCAAGAGTTGCGAATTGTCCAAGAAACTATTACCAAACATCTATCACAATGGAAAAGACAAGGTTTATTAACCAAGGATGAATTTACTTATTTAAAAGTAGACTTCCCAGTAATTCCTGTCTTATATTTTCTGCCTAAAGTCCACAAAAATCTTGATCCTGTGCCCGGGAGACCGATAATATCAGCGCAGAAAAGTCTACTTGAAAAGATGTCCAAGTATGTGGATTATTTTCTTCAGCCATTTGTTTTTGCCCTTCCTTCTTTTATCAAAGACACTCCTGACTTTCTTAACAAAATCAAGAATATTGCATGGGAGCCAGATTACTTGCTAGTTGTGATGGATATTGAATCCTTATATACTAGTATCAACCACGCAGATGGTTTAGCAGCAGTGCAGTATTTTCTTGCGCAAAGGGACATTATTATGTGTGACCATAACAAAATGTTGTTAAAGATGATCGAACTATGCCTTTGCAATAATTTCTTTTTGTTTGGTACTGAGGTGTACCAGCAGCTGCGAGGTGTGGCTATGGGGGCTTGCTTCTCCCCCAGCTACTCATGTTTACATGTGGGCTGGTGGGAGGAGCATGTCCTCAGATTGCACATTCAAGCCACATGGTCTGCAAATGTGATGTATTTCTGGCGTTACATAGATGACATTTGTATGATTTGGAAGGGTGACAGAACCAGTGCACTGAAATTTGTTGATTTCATCAATGTCAATAACCTAAATCTTAAATTCACTGCTACCATTGACAATTTTAAAGTGGAATTTTTGGATATGATTCTTTACGTTAGCAATGGCCAACTTCATACCAAATTGCATCGGAAAACCACTGCAGGGAATTCCATTCTTCATGCGGATAGTGCTCATCCCCACCACACTATTCGCAGTATTCCCTATAGCGAATTCCTCAGGATTCGCAGAATTTGTAGTGAGGAATCAGAATGCCAAACTTGCCAATCAGAAGCCTATGCTCGTTTCCTCACTCGTGGTTATTCCAAAACAATTTTGGATTCTGCACTCACTAAGTCTAATCTCTTACCTAGGGTAGATCTCCTCACCGTTAAAAAAGCACAAGTGACACCTTCTTCACCATCTAACAGTGAGGCTGACTTAACCAATATCAGATTCGTTACCACCTACAGTCAGCAAGACAAACAAATTCGCAAAATGATTTATACACAGTGGCCTATTGTGCTCACTGACATGACACTTAAACCTATTTTGCCAGAGTTGCCTGCGATCACTTTTAGACGGGCCCCTTCTATGAGGGATGCCCTTGTCAAATCCAGCCCTGAAGTCTCCCTCAAAAAAACTTGGTTGACCAAAAAAGGTTTTTATAAATGCAACTCCTGTCGTGCATGCACTTTTGCCACTAATAGCATTGAATACACTACTGCATTCGACAATAAGAAAGTACCTATCCGCGACTATCTTACATGTCGTACAGAGTTTGCGATTTACAAACTACGTTGTACTTGTGGCCTTGAGTACATTGGAAGCACGAAGCTCCCTGTACACAAACGGATTCTACAGCATGTCAGGGCTATAGTCAATTCAGACCCAAACTATCCTGTGGCGAGACATTTTAAATTGGTCCACGACAACAAACTTAAGGATCTAGAATACACTGTGTTAGGGGCTGTGCCAAATTCGGTGAGAGGAGGCAATCGTGAGAAAACACTCCGCCAATTAGAGACCCACTTTATCATGTCCCTCGACACTAAGATGCCTTATGGCCTTAACAATAGTGAGGATTTACACAACTTTCTTTAATATGCCTCACTTTAGTCTACCCCATCTGGACTTCTGCCCTGTCCTGCTGTAATCATGCTGTAGTCATTTTATACTCACTTGTGCTAACTGTGTCATTCATTTTATTCATTTTTCATCTACCCTTTGTATCTTACTGAGAGTTTTGCCTTTGTACTATGTGTTAGGCTCTTAAGATCGACCTCCGTATATTTGTTCAGGCCTGAACAAATTTTGCTTATTGCCTCTTTTTAATTACAGTAGCTATCAGCTTTTTATATGTAGCACATTGCACTTTTGTTGACTCCTTGATGGTCTTTTTCTTGCCAGTTTGATAGACTTGACAGTTTCTTTTGAGAGAATTATTTCTCTGTATTGCTGCTTCTATACCTATTTCTCAGATTGGCAATGTTTATCTTTAGTACTGTATATGTTATGTTTATAAGTATACCATCTCGATATTCTCTCATGTTATAAGAATTTTTATCTGTCATCTTTTTAACATTCTGCTCATTTGCACTGTGTTTTAGAATCATTATTGTTAAGTTTATTGCTATATGTCAATTGTTACTGCCATCATGTTCATATTTATGTCCCTTTGGCACTAGGCACTTGCCTTTGACTAAGCGGTATTTGCACATTTATTCTGATTTTTGGCACTGGCCAAGGACTCAGCGATATTTGCACAATATTTGATGATTCGTTGCACTTGCATTTTTTGCACTCAAAACAGTAACTTTGCTGTTTTGACTACATCTCTGATGAAATTTACCAATGAGTTTTTAAGGTATTTTTAAAAATACTATTTATCATATGTACATAATATTTGCCATTATCATCTGTATTAATTTAGCAGCTTTATAATATTGAATTCAGTTAGTTGCTACTAACTATCAATACAGTGTTTTGGAACTGTCGGTAGTTTCATAACTTGTCATTATCTGTATCAGGAGTCTGTTGTTTAGTTTGATGTACACTAAGGTTTATTTTTACAGGAATTTGTGCTTGTGTGTTAATTTATGCACGATTGTTCCCGAGCGCGTCATGTGATCAAGCTCGCGGATGCGAGCGAAACGCGTCATGGTGGACACTATGTCCGATGGATTGTAATGGACTCACACTTGCCTTTGCTTGATTAAAAAGAAGTCTTGCACCGATTCTGGATTCCGGCTTTTGTTTAATTACGTGAGCATATCGCAGAGGTCCCAGCCAGCGTTCTTCCCGCCTGTTGGCTGTCAGTCAGGCGGTGCTGGATTGGTTTAGTGATATATATATATATATATACATGTACACTTATAATCATAGACATCATGTCTTTACAATTTTTTGTAAAACCTTTATTGGTGGCCTTGCATTTTAGCTCTCAATTTTCTGAAAGCATCTTTCACATCATTATTTCTAATACTATATACAAATGGATTCAGCATAGAAGTCACCATGCTGTACATTACACTTATCCCTATGTCATTATCAAGAGAGTAGGCGGATGATGGACGAATGTATGTAAAAAGAACAGGCCCATAGAATAGAACTGTGGAGGTAAGGTGTGAGAAGCAGGTGGAAAAGGCTTTTTTCCTTCCATCTGAGGATTTGATTTTTAGAATGACTGAGGTGATTCGACCATAGGATATTAAAATGCAAAGAAGAGGGGTTAACAAGATCACAGTTGTCTCAGTGAAGAGGACAAGCTCATTAATGGTGGTGTCTGAACACGAGAGCTTCAGCAGAGGTGGGAGATCACAAAAGTAGTGATGGATTTCATTGGAGTCACAATAGTATAACTTAGAGGCCAAGACACTGTGAACTGATGAATGAAGAGAGACGATCACCCAGGAGCAGAGAACCAATAACACACAGAACCTCTGTCTCATAACACGAGTATAATGTAACGGGTGACATATAGCCATGTATCTATCAAAGCCCATTATTCCCAGCAAGAAACTGTCCATATTTCCAAATGAAAGGAAAAAATGCAACTGGGTGATACAGGCGCAGAACGAAATTGTCTTTTTCACTGACAGCAGGTTTATTAGCAGCTTGGGCAATGTCATAGATGTGAAACAGATGTCAACACAGGCCAGGATGCTCAGAAAGAAATACATTGGTGTGTGGAGTCTAGAGTCCATCCTAATAATAAAGAAGATTGTGAGGTTTCCCAGAAGGATGATTGTGTATATGGTGAGGAAGACAAAGAAGAGAAGGATCTGCTGGTCTGGGTGACTGGAGAAGCCCACGAGAAGGAATTCTGTAGCAGAGGTCTGGTTTCTCTTCTCCATGTTCGTAGGGTTCTGGAAGGAACAAAAAGTGATTTTGATACTCTAACACAAACTTGCCTTCTCCATTTGTCTTCAGAGTGTCACCTCCATGACTATTCATACCTAATAATGGATATACTTGTGTTGGAAGATCTGGTGCCATATATTGATGACATTTAACGATGCAGCACAGAACAGTGGGCCTGTTGTGCGCACCTGCGGGGTATAAAGAGAATTCATATAACCCGCTATTTTTCTGAGCAAGTGCTTTATTTTCAAATAGTGGAGTTTGCAAACTGTTAGCAATGTTTGACTCTTGGGGGCGTGGCCTGACACTGATGGAGTAAGTTAGGAGCTTCAGCGCTCCCGGCAGAACACCGCTATCCTGCCGTTATCCTGGGCCGGTGTTGCCTGAATGGGGCATAGGGGGTTTGTGCCGCACTGCTGCCTTGTAAAGCCACACTGCTTTCCCCCAGCTGCAGATTAAGGCCCGGACATGAGCGGCCTTGAACACCACCAGGACATCTCCACAAGATCACGGCGGCACCACAGTGACTGGTAGTACCTTCAGAGGACCAGGAGCACTGTGAAGGGCTGGTGTGCCAACTGGGCCATACGCCGCTGTTTGGGGGTCGTACTGGCCTGGAGACCCAGATGGGTGTTGCGTTTGACCCCTGCCAGCTCATGATAGGTAGTGAGTGGGGATAGAGGTGCGGCCCTGCAGCTGATGGACCAGATTTGACCGGGAGCGGCAGCTATGGTGCTGTTGGGCAGCCCCCGGAGCCTTGCGGTTGGAGGTGCTGGAGTAAGCCCTGGCAGCAGCTGACTGTGGGGGCCCCAACTGTTATTGTCTCTCTGCCCGTGGGTTTGCGAGCGGCCAGAAGCTGGTGCAGTTCCTCTTTTGATTTTTCCATTTGGTGAGTGACGCGGTTGGGTGATGGCCCTCCCCTCGTCTTGTAAGCATATCTGTGGAACTGAGGAGCTCTGATGGGGAGACCCCTGTTGCCTGCACCACAGATTGAGAGTTTGTGCCACCTGTATGCCAGAGACCCAGCTACTTATCTTGCTTCTATGTTTTGAGGGGCAGAACGGGTGCTTCTGGAGGAGTCCTACGTTGCGACGGCTTGACGCTGATGGACGTCCCAGGGTCTTGCTGCTGATGTTGCCGGAGCTGAGGGTGTGATTATTGGGGAGCACTCTCAATTGCTACCTGTGTGTAGACAATATGGGCATGTACACTAAGAAAAGGGAATTGGCGGAGCCCAGTCATCTGGCTATGCCTGTGACTAGTGAGTTGAGGATGGGTGGCAAGCTGAGTCTGATCAGGCTGTGGGCCCATAGGGGTCAACATTGGATTGTAGTCTGAAGGTGATCAGGGACTCATGAGAGGCCCTCAAATTGAAAATAAGATACTGTGGTGGCGGACATGGTGATCCTACGGGATGACCTTCAGAATTTGGCTAAATGGGTCACGACAACCGAGCAAACTCTGCAAGACTTGTCACATGAAGTTGAGACCTTGAGGAGGCACCTGGAGGACATAAATGGAAAGGTCAAGAACCTGACCTATCGGGCTGAGGATGCCAAAAACTGCCTCTGAGAAACAGTATCAGGGTGATAGGTCTCCCAGAACACGCTAAAGGGTCTGATATGATCGGGTACCTGGAAATGTGGCTGCTGACCGAGGTTGCCCCTGTGGGCCTTTCCTCTTTCTTTGCCCTGGAGAGGGCCCTTCGAGTTTTGACATGGCCTCCACCACGGATGCTGCCCCCCGGTCTGTGGTGGCCAAGTTTCTCCACTATAGGGGTTATGGACATATTTTGCGGCAGGCCAGGGCAAGGACCGACCTGCTGATTGGCAATCAAAGAATGATGGTGTTCCCAAACTTTATCAGGGATGTTCAGAAGCAAAAATGCCACATTTCGCAGGGCTAAGAATCCCCTCCAAAAGTTGGGAATACAGTATGCAATGCTTTTTCCTGCAAGACTAAGAGTTGTTACTGATGGGGAAGCGCAGTTCTTCGCCACCCCACAGATGGTGTGGGAGTGGATTGAGCGGCAAACACAGAATGCCAATCTTCCAAGTTCTTCTGGGCTCCCTAAAATCAACCAGGAAAAGAGTGCGTAGTGTCGGTCATGCTATCCCTGCTAAGACGCAGGTCTTTTGTGAACAATTAAGGGCAGTGGCAACAGTGGCGATGCTGAGTGTGGTGAGGCGAGCCCACCGTCAACTTTGGGGAGGATAGAGCACGGGACACAGACTTGAACCGGGCCTTAGTCTCTACTATGGACTCTGATTCTGCTTCACCCCAGATCATGCCTTGAACGGCTGATGATCTTCTCTGACTATTGTTGAGTGCTGCCACTGTGGGGAGGTGATGGTGCAGTGGGGGTGGCAGGTGTACAGCCCATTTGGCTTTCACCTGTTTCTATCAAGGCCAGCTTTACAGGTACTATGCTTTCTCATGACCGTATGGTGAGTAGTGATGTTGGGGTTCGCTGATAGGGGCAAAGTCCACTGCTGCTGTTAATTGTGTGAAGGTTACACACGTTTGTTTTGGTGTTGCATGTTTGAATGGGGAAATGTTGCCTTCTTGTCCTGGGATTGGGGAGTTGGGTTTGTTTCTGATGGTCTAGCTGCACCATCCACTGTGCTTTTTCTTTGTCATGTTCCTGGGCGAATGGGTGGAGGGATTTGTAAAGCCCTACTGCTTGGTTGCTCGGCTACCTCTTTCTGTATAGACCATGGCAGACTCACTGAGAGATAAGTTTGTGTCCTGGAATTTCCAGGAACTCAATAATATGTCCAAATGATATACAGCCTATGTATATCCTAAGAGGTGGGTGGGTCCTATCTCCCTTAGACCCACTTGACTACTGCTGAGGGGTTAGCACTACATAATCGGTAGAGGGGGTAGCCTTATTGTACCACTTTTTGGGCATTTGCGAGAGGTGTCAACCAGTGAGTGAGGCCTGGGTTTCCCTTAGAGAAGACTGGGGAATAAGTGGACTCAGCTGGGAGGTATGTAGTGACTGCTGGCCGCCTTAGCCATAGTTAGCATATATCCTCCTAATACGGACCAGGTGGGTTTCTTTGATGAGTTATCAAGAGTCCTTGTGCCCTATATGTCACAGTCTATGACCCTTGTGGGGGATTTTAATAGTCTGGCTGACCCCATTCTGAATGGAACCCACCTGTCCCTACGCGACTCCACAGTGGACCTGGAAGTTTACTGAGTGGCAACTCTAGTGGGTGTTCGTTGATAAGTGGTGGTGCACCCACCCACTTGACAGGGACTATTCCTTCTTTTAGGGCATGCAAGAGTTGCACATCCACGCAGACATGTTTCATTGTACTCCTGTGATACATTCCCCAGTGCAGAATGATGAGTATGTGGTTAAGATGATCTCTGATCATAAATCTGTTTTGCTATCCCTGAAATGGGAGATGGCGTGCCCTCGTGTCCCTGATTAGAGGTTGAAAGTTGAGACTCTTGAGGACCCGGTGTTTCAGCACATGATTGGTGAGGAGATACAAAATTTAATTGTGGCTAACACGACTACGGCACCAACTCCGCAGGTGGAGTGGGACACTTTTAAAGTCGTCATCCAGGGGTGTTGTATGGCTGAACCGGTGGGAGTGCATCATACCTGGTACAGGAGGTTGAAGCACAGGAAATGACAAATGTCTGTGGAGGGGACAAGGCCTGGAAACCCTGCTTAACAGCAGTTGCTGTTAGATGCAGAGGAGATGCTGGCGGGGTATGTGAAGAAGCTCTGTCTGTTGTTTGGATTACTGGGAGCATATGATGAGGGCACACTCTGAGATGGACAAGTCTGGTTCCCTGCTGGTGTGGTTGGCTAACCGTACTAAGAGGGGCTCTATGACCCTGGAGCATGAGACGGTGTTGGGAGGTCGGATATATGGGCAGGACGTTATCAACAATAGGTTCTGGGAGTATTAGACTTCTCTGTATACGAGGTCCCCTGATCAGGTACAGCAGGAGATGTCTGACTTATTGAGACCGCTGCCCCTCCCAGTGCTGACCCGGGAGAAAACTGTATTATTGGGGCACGATTTCACAATCTTCAAGAATAAGGCTGCGGCGAGGAATATGGCCTGGGGAGGGTACCAGGCACATATGGGCTCGCAGTCGAGTTTTATGCCGCTTATATTGATATGCTTGGCCCCAGGCTCGTGGAAGTTTACAAGGCGGTGAGGGACCTCGGCCATTTACCGTGAGGCATTAGTGATACCATTGCTAAAGCCTAACTGCCCACCGCATGGCTACTACCTTATGCGACTCTGCTGACTCTTGACGTTGTTGATACACAGTACTTATGATAGGTGGGCAGCGGTTGTGATCGTGGTATATATTGAGAAGGCCTTCGATAGCTTGGATTGGGTGTATCTCTATAGCGTGATGGAGAAGATGTGCTTAGGGTGCAGTTTGTGGGCTGGACTAAGCTTCTGTATTTGGGCCTCACAGCAGTGTGATTTTGGAGGCATATTCGGTGGAGTGGGGGACCTGACAGGGCTGCCTGCAATCCGATGTTCCTTCTTGCACTGGTGGGGGAACCTTTGCCTTGCAGTTTGAGGTCCAGTGCATACTATGAGGGTTTGGTGATGTGTGGATATGTCCATCACGTTGCTCTGTATGCTGATGATATGCTGCTGTTTTTGTATGATGCAATGACAGACCCTGACAGAGCCGTCCGGTTGCTCGATAAGTTTGGGGGTGCGGTTGCATATAAATTGGCCGAAAACTAGCCTGTTCCTCATCTGTGCAGGGTCGCTGCCAGCCTCCGCTCCACAGGAATGGCTGTGGGAGTTCACCTGCTTGAAGTATTTAGGAGTGAAGATCTACCACGACCTCGGGGTTTATTGGATGGTAATGTGGGTGCAGCTTCTCAGGCCCTGAGGTCTTGCATAGTTTTTGAGGACGTTGCCACTTTCTGTAGCCGGCTGCATTGCCAATGAAAAGATGGTAGCCTTCCCCTGGCTACTTTACATCTTTTCAGTCTTGCCACTGCCTATACCTTCAAGTGTGTTCCGGGCTGTTGAGTCATTACTGATTGGTGTTACCTGGTGTAGTGGCAGGTATCAGGTGGCGCTGGCTGAATTGCAATGACCTGTGGTGGAGGGTGGTTTGCTGGCCCGGATTTTAAGTCAAATTTTTGGGCAGCCCAGATGCAATGGTTCACCCAGTGGGTGTTTATTAGGCAATCTTCAGAGATGGTTGCGGGTCCGTTTGACCACCACATCCCACCTGCGATTTCAGTCGCTTTTGACCCTCAGTTGTGCTGCCTGGGAGGGTCATGTTGCCCTGGGGGTTGAGAAGCACTGTTGGTTAAATTATTTGCAGAAAACACACACATGATTCCCTTATTCTACTGAGTTGGTGTTGTGGCAGCTGGAGGTACTGCCACACAGAAGAAATTAGCAGAAGCATGCGGATTGGGTGAACTCTGGCATTACCCTGGTGGGTGACCTGTTCCGGACAGGGGAGTTTCTTCCATTTGAGTACCTGCAAATGGAGTTTGGTTTACCAGCGGACCAGTTTTTGTTATATGGGGTGATTGTGGTAACAATAAAGAAACACTGGGGGGAGAGGGCAGGGCTGGCGGAGCCACCTAAACACCAGAGCTGCCATCTTTTTTGTACCTCCGCAGGTACATGCAAGATGATCACGAGCTTGCATAGGGCTCTCCTGGTTGATATCGTTACTCACCTGACTTGGTTACAGGAGAGGTGGGCAGATGATCTGGAGGCCCAATTCCCGATGCAGACTGGTTAAAGATTTTGAAGCAGGATCCAAAGGTGGTCTCTAGGAACCCCTGGTTCAAGTTCATTAACTTTTATTTTCTTCACAGAGGCTATCTTAGGCCAGGTAGGGTCATCAAATGTTCTTAGGCTACCAGAGCAGCGTGCCCTAGTGTTGGGAGGTGGGGGCAGAGATATTTCACATGATGTGGGCCTGTCCTTCCCTTTCCAAGTTTTGGTTGGAGATGACAGAGTCTGTTAATGATATTACTCATCGTAATGGTTCCTGCTTCCCGAACACATGTTTGCTGGGTTGTTACCTCTGCCCTACCAAATGTAAGATCGCAAACAGATTTATCGATCTGGCCATGCTCCTAGCTAAACCACAGATCACACTGCATTGGAAAGCCACCAGAGGGCCCAGTGTGGACAATTCGCAAAGTGGCCGATGGGCTGTACATGAGAGTGGTGTATGGATTAGGAAGGCGAAGCAGTGCGCAGATCCATTGACATGGTATGAGTGTGGGATGATTTGATGGGTATCATGAAGAACTCAGAGCCTTCCTCATCGGTGAGCTCCCTGCACAGCGGAGTGGCACCAGAGTGGAACAGGGAAAAGGGGTATGCTTGTTGAGTGACTATGGATCAGGCTGAAGTGGGGGATGCTTCCCTGACTTGAATGGTACTTGCCATGCCAACTGTTTGAGTTCTCATTGCTCGGTTTGAATGGCAGTATGATTGTTCTGCCTGTGTGCTGGACAGCTTAGACTGAGGGAGGCTTTGGTTATCATGGTTGGTGCATGTGTTGCTTTTTTGGAGGGGGGCTCCAGTCAATACCCCTTCCCAACTCAAAACCAATATCTTGGACCATTGGCTCCAGCCAAACAGATTTCCTACTAATGTAAGATTCTTGGTGTTTATGTTTCGAGGAGAAAGACCTGGTGAAACCACTCAATGCTTCAAACCATGACCTCATTGGAACACGCGACCCAGTAATCCCAAGATGCCAAAGGAAATCGAAACCATCCGAAAAGGTGATCATGTGGCTGAAGACAGATCTGGCACCTGATGCTGCGACACACACGTTCAAGCTTTGCATTGAACTGAACCAGGATCTCCTCCAGCAATTACTGTCCCCAAAGATTCCCCCTCCTGGTTGCCGAAGACAGGAAAAGAGCAGAGTCCAAGTCTTCATACACGTGAGCTCCTCCCTTACCAAGCTACTTGCCTGTGCCACATCCACTGTTCTCCCTTCACAATGGATTTGGTGGCATCATAAACTATAAGGCCAAAGTCTAAGTGGTTTATAAATGTCAATGGAACCTTGCAATAGGAAGATAGGTTCATAGTACACATTAATCATTATGTAGTTTTTTTATTACATGTTTATTTTTTGGTAGTAAGCATCAAAAATCTTTTTTCCTTATGACGTAGCTAGCAATGGGAACTGGGTAGAATAACAATGTATAGGTTTTGTTTATCTTTCATGGTCAAACTGCTGCTCAACAGTGGTGAACGCCAGTGAATTTATGCGGTTCTGTGGGGATTCTGTTGCTGCAACATTTGCCACACAATTATAGATTTACCACATTTGACACCTAATTGACACATAATTGTTGGATTTCACAAAAATGTGTCTTCTAATCAAAAGGATGCTATTTTAGCACTGCATAAAATATGCTGCATAATTTTCTATTTTGCCACATGATTTAGATAAAGTTGCCACATAATTTGGTACTTCATGCTGCATCCTAGTAGCCCTGACAATGGCGAGGCTCTGCAGAGTCATTTGAGGGCTGTCATTATAATGACACAACCCATATTTAGGTTCTGTGTGAAATATTGCTTTTCATACCACTGCATTCTGTGCAAAAAAGGAAACCAAACATAAATACCTATATCAATATATCTGTACATAGCAATTTGGCATTGAGAATGGTTAATATGACGTTTAATACTGTAACTCCTTCGTTGGCATGGGTCTATTACCATGATGGCGTCCTTCATTGCAAACAGGCACATACTTTTACTTCTGGCTCTGAGAAATATGCTCACTTAGGTTTTTTTTGTGAATATCCCTCAAAGGTACAATAAAGCTTTTCTAACAAGCATAGATGAAGAATCACCAAGTTGACATTGGCAGAGAAAGTGACATAGCACACCCTTTGACCCCAAATCAGAGTTTTTTTCATTGTTACACTCTGAACCCCTCAAATTTGGGTGTTTTCTTGTGGGGGCTAGAGAACTGCCAAATAATGGGAACTACAGTAAGAAAGCAGGACTCTTAACACCCATTATACTTCCTGCACTTGCCTTCTTGAACCTGCAACCAGTGATAGCAAAGCCAGGGACATCTACTGCTCACTTTTATTAGCTTCCATGCTGATAACCAATCATTGTTCAATGTTTCCACTTATTTACATTTTCTATGTGTTGGTCCTTGAAATTCTGACTTGCAGGCACTTCAAAATGCCCTGGCACTGGCATCAAAGAAGTGTACAAATTAATTAAATGAATCCACAGATAAATAAGTACTGATAACTGATATAGGTTTTGTTGAAGCAGCAGTGGGTCGGCTCCTCTCCTGCCAAGCTAAACCTGAAGTTCTCCACCTGGCGAGGTAGCAACCACCATATTTTAACATAAGAGACTCACTGAGCTCCACATTGGCAGACCTTCACCTTATTCATCAGGGCAGGTCTTCCATCACAGATTGTTCCTGCCCAGAATGGCTATGCAGGGAAGAGGAGTTGGGGGACATGTTACTGCTTGGGTTTTCTTGCAGCAAAATACAAAAGAATGCTGAGTAGTTTGCCAACATTGGGCATCCTGATGAGCATTCATCTTTGCAAGTGTTGCGTACACTGTTTCGACAAATAGATCTTCATCAGGCACTCAGTGGAAAGGAGGTCCTCTGCTATCCCGATGCCTGGTGGGCTGCCCTCTAGACATATAATAAGCCCGCACATCTACTCAGAATTGCCAACTCATACAGTGCCACTATGTGTCACACAACATCGACGTAGCTACCGGGTGAGGAGCCAATATCACGCAGAGGAAGGAGGGTGAGCTGGAAACAACTACACTGTGTGGGTTTCCAACTCGCCTTTGGAGGGACTAAGCAGCCAATGTTCATTTAGGGGTCCACCAGGCCACCGAGTTTGCGGAATACAACCCTGTCCATTTAATGTATTTCCAGCACACGAAAAAGTGTCTGCATTAGCAAACACCCCTGGCTTCTTGAGCTGACCTGTTTGTTGCACGTCCTTCTTCATCATCATAAGGCTAGTAGACGGTGTTTCCGTCCGCCGTGGTACCATTCCCATTTCCACCGCCATTCTAATTTGGCGGTGGGAATATTCAGGTTGATGGCGGGCGGATCGCCACCGCCGGGCCGGTGGTCCTCAATCCCTACTGACTTTAATTCATCCATCATTCTTCTCATAAACATACTCAGTTGTCAAATATCATCACTCACTTGCCTAAAAATCAACCATCTGCTCACACCCATGTAGCTGAAAATTGAACCCTATTATTTGATAATTTCTTTTTTGAATTTTTGCAAAACCATTCTAGTTGATGTCCCCCAATCCTCTCTTTATTAATGCTGTGTTCACTCCACATTGCCTACATGAGAAAATGTGGTCATATCTTCCCGAAAATGAGAGCTCTGCACCTGTTACCCATTGAGGCAAGGAATACGTTAAAATCTACTACTTATTTATCCCTAAAATATAGAATATTTCACCAACTTGCTATTGCATGCAGACATTGAGGTCTCAGAAGTAAGAACTCCTTTCATTTGGAAATGCCAAGACTAAAAACTGCAGAAGAGGTAAAGTGGACTGTCACAGGAAGTACAACAGATCTTTCGGACTCGTTGTCTAAGTAACAACTTGGCCTGATATCTCTTTTAGGAAGTCATTAGAAACTCATCTCTGCCACCTCCATTCGAATTTACTTTGATTTCTGACAATTCAAACTCTTCTCCCATATTCAGTTAGTATTGTCGTGTCTGGTATTCTGCTCTAAGTACTCTGAGAAGCTTGGTAATACCTAACCAGTGCAGTGGCATTACAGAAAATCAACAATAGAAATATAATATCTACTTCAAATTATATTTTACTTACTGTCCTGTTTCCCACGCTCCTCTAGCTTTCTCACAAGTACTGTGGAAAAAGGCCACATCTCTGGAATTTATCTGAACATGTTAAAAAATTGTAAAAAGTTCCAAACCCTAGCCGAGAATATTAAGCAAAATATAGCATTTCATGTCTAGGATAGATCTAAAACATATAGGCAAAGCCCACAGTCAGTCAGTCATCTTTTACTCAGCAGCTGCCATAAAAAGAAGACGGTATCAAAATACACACATTCAAAGTAAAGAAATACAAAAAGAATTAAAAACTAAAAACTTCACAGCGATTATAAAATAATAATTAAAAGGTGTGAGGATATTCCATGTTACAGAATCAAGTCGCATAACAGTATTAATATTTGGAGCCAGGCATTCTAAATGCGAATATATAAAAGATTAAGGGGCATATGTACAAGCCCCTATCGCCAACACAACGTCACTTTTACCGACATTGTGGTGGCGGTAGGGGCTAAGCCTTATTTACAAGGCAGCGTTAAGCCACTTAACGTGGCTTAAAACTGCCTTGTACATAATGCCCCCTTTCACGCTATGCTTAGCGTGAAAGGGGTGAGCAGTGGGTGTTGCGGTGGGCATACAAGGGTGGCGTACATAGGAGGCAGCGCCAAAATTAAGACCAGGGAAAACATGGTCTTAAGTTGGCGAAACAAATAGAAATGCATTATTTCTCTTCATTTTTGCATTTTTCATGTGTGCAGCCTTGTGCAGCACACATGGAAAAAGCAAAATGGCATGGATGGTTTATGTTCAGGAAGGTCCCCCTTCCTGTACATAAACAATCTAGGAATAATGCCATTTGTGACTTTCATGTGTGCTGCACTAAGCAGCACACATGAAAGTGACAAAATGGCATTTCAGGATTGTTTATGTGTATGAAGGGGCACCTTCCTACACATAAACAATCCTCCCCTGCACGCAGACACCCGTGCACTATGGTGTACCAAGTGTAGCGCCATCGCAGGGGGAAGCGCAAAGCTGTACCATATCGTTGTAAATATGGTGCAGGCTTGCGTTTCAGAAGTGGCGGAGAGAGGCGTTAAGCCAGGAAGGCCATCGTCTCTTTCCTCCATTTCCTTGTACATATCTCCCTAAATTTCATCACAGAGAAAGTAGAAAATTCGATAAGAGGGAAAATAGAGTTATTTCATATTACATTTTCAGTTCATTTTAAAGGCAAAAAGGTGAACCAAGTTAGAATCTCATATATTAACAATATCAAGCGGTAAATTTCTTTGTGATCTTTACTAGGCCTGGGCAAAATTTCCGTTCCGTTCGCGGAATTTGCGATAATTTGGCATTTCCGCGTTCCGCGGAGAGCGCGGAAATGTCAAAATTTCCGCATTCCGCAGCTTTGCGATAATTTGGTTCTTGCTCGTGCTGTAAAATAATACATTGTCGCGCGCGATCGCCTTACCTGAATCCCCGCGTTCGCCGACAAGTTTTCCCGATCCGGTCGCGTTCTCCATGAGATGTTGTATTGTTTTAGCCATTTGCGCTGTCTCGCGACAGTTCGCGTCCGCAGTGACGTCATGCGTCGCGCGATCACGTCTTTCTTCTCGCGATCATGCACCGCGAGACAACTGAAAACAAGATGGCCGCGCCCGCGAGCAACCGCAGGGGTAAGTTAGCGACCCGCAACCATGCAGAAAATATCGCGAACGGGCGGGAAAAAAACTTCTGCATCTTCGCGATATTTCCGCTTGTTTGCGGAGATTTTTAACATTTTCGCGATAATTTGCGAAAGTCGCTTTCGCAAATTCCGCCCACCCCTAATCTTTACCACCCAGCGAATTTAACAGATCACAGAATAACACATAGGGTAAAAATCTAGGGGCTGTAAAAATTGCAAGTCTTTCTTATAGGATGTAAAACCTTCAGCACGCAAGATAGGGCACAAGAATCGGGATTTTGGAGTGTTATATAGCTTACAAAAAGCATAAATGTGATCACTGGGACAGCAGGGCAATGAGGCAAACCAAGTACCCCTTTACGGGAAAGCAACTAAAAAGTTCACAGTGCCTAATCTGGAATGCAAGAGATTGAATCTATATTCAGAATTTTCTACCCATGTTAGATATAGTTCTATCCCTTTATTATTCGAGATTGCCGTGCAGCGAAAAACGGGGCACTTATAAAATAAGGCCTTTAACTCCACCTTTCAATTATTATCGATACAATCAAGTGAATAAAAAACGGTTTGACTTGCTAAAATCTAAAAAAGCTTGCTTGACATATGCTAGACAAGGACTCGGGCCATATTATCTTGTCTGATACAGTCCTCCAGAACCAGTCGAGAAATTCTGGCTTCTGAAAAGCACCATAATATTCACCAAAGAGTAGAGATGCAACACTCACCTTTTCTTTCAGGTGGGAGTTGGCGATGTAACTTGCAGTGCTTTTGGGAATAGCTTGCAGCCTGCATAAAAATTTATTTTCTAAAAATTGCAGGTTTAGGGGGTGAATATGGCCCCAAACTCCAGCCCCGTATGTCCCAAATGAAAGGCATTTACTTTTATAGTGTAAGATAATTTCCTTGATTGGCTTATGACCTAATTTCTTTGCAAATATGAAGATTGCCTCACATGCCCTTGTAAATCTTTGTGCTCTTTGAATAAGTAGCCTTTCCCATTTTAAGTTTCCCTCAAAAAGGGTACCGAAATAGTTAAAATTTGAATCCTTGGAAATGGGGATCCCCCCTATTAGGTAGTTCGCATGCGTGTGTTTTTGGGGTCACCGGTCATTATATAAGATTTTTGGTGGTTCACTTTTAAACTTAAATTACCAATAAAATCATTAAAAGAGTCACGTAAAGTCTAAATGCCGTTTGAGGTTTGTGCAAATAAAAGTGCATGATTGGCGTAAAGGAGGACAGGGACTGGGTGGCTCCCAACCTTGGGTAAGTCCTTCCCTGTTTTCAAGAGCTCTGAGTCAAGAGCATTGATAAAAAATAAAAATAAAAAGGGGGCTAAAATACATCTCTGCCTAACCCCACAAATGGACATGATGGACAGTGTGCATTCTCCATTTTGACCATTTCGCACTTATGTGAGTGTACGCCAATGCAGGTGCTTAAGGAGGTCTATCAAGGAAATCTCAATGCCCGCCACTCCATCAGACCCCAGAGCTTCCCCCTGTCCATTAAGTTAAAAGCACAGGAGAGGTCCATAAATGCCATGTGTAAAGAGTCTCTCCTAGCTTTGATATGTTTCCCTATTAACAAAAATAAATTCAGGGATTGTTCAACCGTGCCCAAGTCTGAGAGGAAACTGTATTGTACATCAGAAAAACATTTATTTGCTTTGGCCCAGTCTGCCAGCTTTTTAAGAATGACCCCATATCTTTACAGGTGGGTCCAGGAGAGAAATCGGGCGATGACAGGCTGGAAGATTTCCTTCCCCCTTTTTAAAAATTGGTGCTATAGTTTACTCCCTTCAAGAATATAATGGACCGCCCCCAGCACTAAATACTTTTGTTAATAGTGGTCTCCAAAATAAGGGATTCTCCCTAAATACATTTATTGGGACCCCATTAGGGCCTGAAGTTTCCTGCAAGAGGATCTTAAGATGGCCTTGGAAACATCGCTTACCTCAATGGAATAACTTGAAAGGATAGCACTACTCAGGTTAAGATTTCGGGGGTCTAAAGAGTGCGACTGGTCAGATGACTTATTGTCTGGATCAAAGATCTTTGAAAACTGGAGCACCCACTCTAAGCCGGAAAATTGCATGCCAACCTCGAATAAATTTGCTCTGAAATATTGGGACCATTGACAATTTCCCAAAAGGCTATATTATCCCAGAGCTGTGAGGCTGCTTCCAGATCTTCCAAAGCCCTCCTTCTTATTTCTTTTCTTCTTTTGTTTAGAGTGGTTTTGTATTCATGTCTTGGGTGGGGATATTTTAGTGGCCCGTTTAAATTTTCGGGGGGCAGTGGTGCAGGCAGAGTTGAACCATTTATAAACTGGTGAATCTTGTGTGGTTTCTTGACAGTCAACATTCGTGATACCGTGTTGCATACCTCAGCAAAGCTATTTAAAACGTTCCTTGATTCAACATCTTCCGACAAACAACTCATTACCTCCTTATGCTTTTCTAATACTAAATCGTTAAAAAAAATGAGTGGGATCAATATTGTCCCATTTCATACGAAGTCACTTGTTTGGATGATGTTGTAGACAAGAGATACCTACAGTTTTGTTTTTTTCTAAAAAAAAAGATTCAAATCGACTGTCTCAGGTACTGGTCACTAATGTTGGAGTAACGGATTAAAGAGTGTTCTATTGGGGCTACAAGCTCTGGAAATATTAAAATAAAATCAGTAGTACTTCCTCTGCCTTTCCCGTCAAAGGTTGGCGGATATGCTATGCCCTGTCCTTGGAAGTCTGAAGAAAAAAATAAGTTATGTCTCATAATTAGCTGATTTAATGCTCCCCATATGGTGTGCATGGAAAAATGTGTAATGTTCTCTCCCTGCCAATCTGTGACCCCCCACATACACGGTCTACACTAAAAGGACACCTAATAATGTTATGATCCCCTAGCCAGAGAATAGCTACCTGATCTCTATTATTTTTAACAAAATTTGAGCTAAAACAGTCCAACTCTTCTATTAAATTAACAGGCAGAGCAGAAAAGAAGTTAAAATAAAAATTAGTTAGCAAAACATTTGCACAATCTGGCAGAGTCAGGTCAAAGATTTGATAACAGAGAGTAGAGGTAGTTCTGTGCTTTAATATTGCTTCATTTAAGAGAAATTAGAACAGCAAGACCCCCTTCAAGCCTGCCTGATAAGGTAGGCGTGACTGGTGTACAAAATGATCTATATAAGGATTTTTAAAAGCCCAAGGGGCATATTATCAAGAAACGGCGTTAAAATTATCGCCGCTTTAGTGGCAGAAAACTGCCGCTAAAGCGGTGATAATGGGCTTGATAATATGCCCTTGAGAATTCCCATAAAAGCCCATGTTCTGGGCTTCTATGGAATTCTGGGTTATGGGCTTCTATTGGAATTTTATGCGGCATATTATCAAGCCCATTATCGCCGCTTTACTGCCGCTAAAGCGGCGATGTTAACACCGTGCTTGATAATATGCCCCCAAGTCTCTTAACAGCATACTCTATCCATTTATTTTGACCAATTGTAGCTAGTCGTCATTTGACAACTTCTGTTGCACACCGGCAATGTTCCATGACCAGCTGACCCCTCTTCTGACACTTGTACAGAACCCAGGCTAGGTGATTCACCCTGGCTATTAGCAGACTCAGAAGTGGGCAAAAATGATATTGTGCTTTGATGACAGTCAGGGGGAGAGACCAGTCAGTCTTTGTCTGACAATCCAGATAAAGGCACAACACGGTTATTTGTAGCAATGGTGACAGTGGGCTCATTTAGTACTTTAAGGCCTAACCTAGGCCTAGAGGAATAAATGGCACTGAAAGGGTAAAGGCACTTAAAGAGGTTGGGAGATAAAAGAAACCCAGTGGGAGTTAAAGCCCACCTCCTTCATAGAATTTCTTATATCAATTTCCTCCTGATTCGATCCCTAAGCCCTGATCAATACCAATCAAACATCAGTCCATGTGGTTGCTCATCTTGCTGTGAACCTACCTAAGTATCACACCCGTTAATGTTTAATAATCATGTTGATGCCATTTTGTAGGAAGACGCTCACTCAAACAAGCTTTATTCATGTACAAGTTTGAGTCATGTATAAGGTGGTTAACATTGGCTGGTTTACAAGATATCTGAAGTACCAAATCTTTTAGTAGAAATAGAGGTTTAAGACTGAATGTTGTGATGATTTATCTAAATATGTTCAGCCCTAATCTCTAAAATCCCCTGATACTCGCCCTGAGGAGACTAGCTACATATGCATATAGAGAGATATGTAGGCGGTATTTATGTAGCACGTACCTGTCCAAAAGGTAGCGGAGCTCTGTCACTCGCTATATATTTTAATCTGATATCGAAGAACTACTGAGCAAGAGGTAGTTCTCACATATTTCCATTCTTTCTGTTAGCATCACACTGCCTCGGGCTGAATACAGTGAATGCCTCACTTCGGATTGGCGGATAGTGACTAATTGCATATAATTGTTTACATACTTACTGCTTGCTTTTCCGCATGATAGGCATGGCCTAGCTTCTCTTCAGTTTATATTTTGTGGAACACATGCTCTTGGGCTATGAGGCCTTTATCTTAACGTCACTATGTGTACATTATCACAGAGCATTTGTAGCACCAAAATTGAATAGGGATATCCGCGCATAGACACATGATCTACAGCATAGGCCCTCAGCTTGTGCGTAGTACAGAAAGCGTACACTGGCTACCCTCATGCATACCAGAGCTTGTTTGCCGTACAGTCGTTTTAGAGAGAACACCTCTCATGGACCCCATGGCAGGTATGTAGTACAGACCAAGTACAGAGGGCACCCATCATGGACCCCAGAGCTTGTGTACAGTACAGTCAGTGTACAGCTAACTCTCATCAGGGACCACCTATTGCATGTGTACTGTAAACTCAGTCTATACAGAACAAATCTCATGGATCCCATAGCTTGTAGGCAGTACATTCAATCTACATAAAATACCCATAGTAAATGTGTGATACACACTTGGAGCAGAGGACACCTGTCATGAATCCCAGAGCGTGTGTTGTACAGTCAATCTAGAGAGATCACTCTTCCTGGACCCCAAATGTTATGTGCAATGCAGGCAGCCCACAGAGAACACACCACAAGGACCCCAAAGCCTATGCGTAGTACAGTCGGTCTACAGGGAACACACTGCTCCAGGACCCCAGAGCTTGTGTGCAGTTCAGTCAGTATACAGCTAACTATCATCAGGGAGCACCCATGACCTGTTTACTGTACACTCAGTCTTTGATGCACTGGTCTCTTCATGAGAGGATCTTCCAGCTCTATGTAATTGACTGCTCAGTCAAGTGAGAACAAATCTGATGGATCCCATAGCTTGTAGACAGTACAGCCAATCTACAGAAAATATCGCTACATCTCATAGTAAATGAGTTGTCACACGTCATGACCCCATGGCCTATGTGTAGTACAGTCGGTCTACAGACAACACACTTTTCCAGGACCTCAGAGCTTGTGTGTAGTACAGTCAGTTTAGAGTAACCATCACTCATAGACCACGTGGGAAGTATGTGGTTCGGACCATGTACAGAGGGCAACCATTATGGATCCCAGAGCTTGTCTACAGTAACGTTAGTCTACAAAGAATATGCCACATGGAAACCCCAACTGTGTATTATACAGTCAATCTGTAGAGAACACCTCTCATTGACCCCATAGCTTCTATACATTACAGTCAGTCCACAGAGAACTCCTCACCTGGACCCCAGGACAAGTGTGTAATACAGACTGTGTACATAGGACACCCATCATTGACCCCACAGTTGCATGCAGTACAGACTTCAGGGAACACATTTTGTGAGCCTCACAGTGTGCATTCAGTACAGTTGAATCTATAGAGAGCACCTCGCATGGACTTCACAGCAATCCGTGAAGTACAGTGAGTCCACAGAGAACACCACAGAGCTTGTGTGCAGTACAGAAAGCATACAGAGGGAACAACTCATGAACCTCACCCCACAGTTTATGTTCAGGACAACAAGCCTACATAGAAGACCCCTCATAAACACAATGAACACCAGAACTTGTGCGCAGTACAGTCAGTCTACATAGAACAACCCTCATGTACCCTGCAAACTTTGTGCAGTTTAGTCAGTCTAGAAGGAATCAATCAATCAGGGGGTTGTAAGCGTGCTACTCACCCGTGAGGGTCTCAAGGCACTGGGGGCGAGGGTCAGCAATGCTGTTCAGCCGAAAAGCCGGGTCATGAGAGAGAACACCCCTCATGGTCCAAATGGCAAGTACTGAACATGTACAAAGAGTACCTGTCATGAACCCCAGAGCCTGTGTGCAGTACTGTCAGTCTACATAGACACCCCTCATGGACCCAACATTTGTGTGCAGTATAGTCAGTCTAGAGAGAACACCCCTCATTGCTTCCAAAGCGTGGAGTACAATCACTCTACAAAGATACAAAGAACACCCCTCAGTCTAGAGAAAACATCCATCATAGATCAAATGGCAAGTGTGTAGTACAGATCCATGAACCCTAGAGTGTGGGTGTAGTAGAGTTAGTATATAGAGAACATCCCTCATCTAACCCAGAGCTTGTGTGCAGCACAGTTAGCATGTAGAGACCCCCTTATGTTCCCCAGAGCTTGTGTGCAGTACAGTCCATACATAGAGAAAACCTTAATGGACCCAAAGCTTGTGTGCGTACAGTCAGTATATAGAGAACAACCCTCATGGACCTTGCATCCTGTGTGCAATACAGTCAATATACAGAGAACACCATTCATTGACTCCACATGTTGTGTGTAGTGTAGTCAGCTTACCGAGAACGCTGAACCCCATGGCAAGAGTGTAGTATGGAAATGGCACCCCTCATGGACCCCACAGCTTGTGTGCAGTACAGAAAGAGTAAAAAGGACATTGCTCTGTAGTCCTGTGTGTAGCATAGAAAGTGTGCTGAAAAGACCTCTCACATGTCTTGAAGCACATGCGCTTTCTTTAAAAGTCAAAAGGACTCTTCTCATGAACATTATTCCACAAATGCCCACTGGCGCACATAGGACTGTATATATACACACCGCATCACAAATGTAGGTACCTTTGTTAGTGGACAGACAGCACCACTTATTGGCTCTGCAGTGCCCATGTTTTATTGAACTTGCACAAAGAACAACCAGATGACCAATCAGAAGGTTTGTATTAATAGCATTGTAGATATCATTGTGAACGTCACATTTATGCCTGTTAACAGAAGATGGCACCCAAAGAACCCTATAATCAAAACGTGTGTAGAACACCCCATCTGGCCTCCTGAGCATGGGTATTGGTCCTAAAAGTGCAGGTAGGACTGACACTTTGACCACATGGCCTGTGCTCATTACATAGTAATTCACATAGAGGACCTTGTCATCATTTACTCATATGCTGCATTTATGAATTTATTAATAACACATTTTGAAGATAAAATGTACCAATATCCTTCAGTTCTATGTGTCGCATCACATCCTAACCCTTAGTTCCTTCTGCAAGCTCTGATCCATCCACCAAAACCAAATTTGTCTCTTTTAGGTTATCCGAGTTTCTCAAACTTTACCTTAATCTATTCAAAATGCACCCAGATCTAGTGTCTTTTTCCGATTGGACACAGCCGCCATGAGGGCTATGTCAATCGTTTATTGCAGGTTCCACTCGCTCTGAAAAGATGCTGTCTTTACACTGCTGTAGAATATGAAGCTCCAATGTTAGCACCTGCTGCACAGATGATCTGTTTCAATAGTTCTCTGTCAGTCCGGATATTTAAATGAATATTCCTTCCAGAGGGACCTCCTTATCCCAAGTCTCAAAGCACTCATCAATCAATGATTCATTAGCTCAATTGCCTTCATTTAATACCTTTGAGAAAATACTCTCTGATGCTTAGAGACAAATCAGGTTATATAGTAGTATGGGATTTATTTATGTGTATTAATAAATTATACACACACATACATATATATATGTGTGTGTGTGTATGTATGCATGTATATTATATATATATATATATATATATATATATATATTCACTGAAAAAAACAAAGGTTACAGGGACATTATAGGTAGGCTAATATTTCACTCATACAAAACTAGTGAAATTCAGCCGTTATAGTTACCTGAGCTAGCTATGGTCAGTGACATCACTGATGACATCATTGATGAGAACTCAAATTACATCACTGATGACATCATCCAGTGAGTGTAAGTGTTTTGTAAACGTTTCAGAGAATTAAAGATATATAGCAAGCTACTGCATAAGCTAAATTACTATTCTTTTCGTACTAATAATGAGTGATACTGTTTCTAATATATGTCTTCTTAGTGGCACTGTGACTGTCTGTATCAGTGTGGGAGTGGGTGTCGGAGTCGCTGTATGGTTGTGTGAGTGTCTGAATCTGTGACTAAGTTGGTGTGTGGGTAGCTGTATGGATGAGTGACTGACTGTTTACATAGCTGTATGGGAAACAGCGTTTACAATGCTGTCATTGCATCGCGCTACCATTACAACGACCGCGTTGTTAGTTCGCGATGCAATTACATCACAAGCCATTACAATGACTTGCACTAGGGGGCACTCAGGTATTGGAAATAAATTCTAACACCTTCCCTACTGCTGCGCAAACTGGAGTAGGAATGGTAATTAATACCATTCCTAAGTCCAGCACACCCCATAGTGCAAGTTGTAATGACATGCGATGTAAATGCACACGTACTAACAACGTGGTCGTTGTAACATCTGCGTTGTAATAGTACGGGATGTTATAGCATGCATTGTAACATGCTAAATTCAGCTGTATGGGTGGGTGAGTGTGTGTGTGTGTGTGAGTGGCTGTATCAGTGACTGTGGTGGCATCGATAATGTATCTTACTGTTGAATGTTTCATTTAAGCAAAAACAGATAAAAAACACACACAAAAAACAGTGACTCTGGTGGCTGTGTGAGTGGCTCTATGGGTGGATGAGTGTGTTTGGGAGTGGCAGTATAGGTAAATATGTAGCTGTGTGAATGGATCTATGGGTGAGTGACTGGGTGTGTAAGTGGATATATGGGCACCTGAGTGGCTGGTTAACTGGGTGTATGGGTAAGTGAGTGGGCGAGTGAGTGGCTGTTTTGCACAGTAAGTATTTTTGTAAGTGGCTGTATAGATGAGTGAGCGAGTGTGTGAGTGATTGTATTGATGTGTAAATGGGTATTCAAGTAGTTTTGTGGATGAGTGAATGGATGCTTCAGTGGCTGTATGGGTGAGTGAGTAGCTCTGTTAGTAGCTGTATGGGGGAGTGAGTGGCTGTGTCAGTGGCTGCATGGATGTGTGAATAGGTATGTGAGTGGTTGTATGGCTAAGTGAGTGAGTGTGTTAGTGGCTATATGGGTCTGTGAGTGTGTGGGGTTTGCAGGCAGAATATCAAGTAAACAATATTGAGTTGCACATATATCCAGTAATAAATATTGTGGTTCAGAAATAGCGACAGCAAGAATATCATGGTCAAGAATATCAAGTTAAGGTAAGTAATATTGATTTTAAAAATATCCAAGTGTTTAATATCATTTGCAAAAATGTAGTTAAAAATATTGCTTTTTTAATTAATGTTATGTATTTTAGTATATATTTTATATGTATGTGATGTATTTTTTTGTATAAGATTTGTTTGCATTTTGCGTTTTTAGTTCCGTAGCAGGTTGTGGGTTTATAGGGAAGTAATTTAGTTATATTAAATTAATTGATTATTTGTATGTAATAATATTTGTTTGATTGAACTTTTATAGTTTTAAATGTGTAAAGTAATGTATTATTAATTAATGGTAATTTTGTAATTAATTTTAGGTGTGTGTTGTAGTGTTCATAGGTGTGAAGGGTGGGAAGTAATTTATTTTTACTTTAGGAATTGATAATTGGTTGTTAAATTAATTGGTAATTATGGTAATTGTGTAATTAATTTTAGGTGTGTGCTGTGGTGTTTATAGGTGTAAAGGATGGGAAGTAATTTGTTTTTAATTGATGAATTAATAATTGTTGATTAATTTGAAAAAGTTAATAAGTAATTCATTATATTTGTGTAATTATGTTTAGGTGTGTGTTTCGGGGTTTATAGGGGTAAAGGGTGTTAAGTAGTTTATTTTTTATTATTCATTTTTTGTTGATATTAATTACATTAATTAAAATTGTATTATGGTAATTGTGTCATTAGTTTTAGGTGTGTGTTGTGGTGTTTATAGGAGTAAAGGGTGTGAAGTAATTTGTGTTCCAAAACTTTCCCTAATGTTGCACTCACTGGAGTGGGAATATGAATGCTTACCCCTCCGCTATCCAACACTTTCCCTACTGTTGCACTCACTGGAATTGGAACAGTAATTTTTACCCCTCCGCTATTCAACACTTTCCCAACTGCTGCACTCACTGGAGTGAGAATAGTAATTTTTACCCCTCTGCTATCAAGCACTTTCCCTACTGTTGCACTCACTGGAGTGGGAATAGTTAATTGTACCCCTTGTAATGAAAGGTCTTAGATCTCCCCTGGGACCAAGGTATGTACCATCACTTCCCCAGGGCGAGAATATCAGTTCCAAACTTATGGAATATAACATATACAGCACTTCCTAAGGTGGGCAAACTTTCAACACTCCCCCAAAGGCAAGGCAAGAAAACAATATCACATGAGGCTCCTCTAGACCAAGGAAACACACACAACACTTCTCTAGAGCGAGATATACTTTGCACATCACTTGCCAGGAGGGCACACTCATCACCTCCTATGACAAGGAAAAGACGAATTCAAACATATGGAATATATAAATTTATTAACACAATACTTCAATCACGGGCAGGCCGAATATATATTGATCATGGCAGACGCTCACATATTAAATAACCGATTGATATACACAATCAAAGCAAATATATATGTAGAAATATATATGTATGGATTTAAGAATCAGAAAATAAGAAGGAAAGGAAAGAATCAGTAAAGAATCAAGAGACAGTAGCAGAGACACCTCACCTACTGCTTCATCATTTCACCCCACTTCGCTCAAGGGGAGTCCATTGCTTGAACCGGGTGAAAGCTCAGAGGAGACACCAGCCCCCACTCTTCCGTGACAACACGTCTGCTCCACGGCGTGAACTTCCACCAAGCTCAGCAAGTGCTTTGCTTAAATACAAGTTAAAACATAGCGAAGCTTCTAGCAAGCCTTGCCCCTTTTTCTCATGAGATCCTGTACCAAGGTCACAGCACCCGCTGGCCAGGCTTCTGCTATGGCTTCGAGACAGAGTACGCACATTCCTCTGATAAAATCCGTTTATCTCCAGACGGTAAAGTGTGAAAAACAAGTGAGGAGCTGAACATGCCCTCCCCACTTTGCAACTACGTGCAAGCACAGAATATAGTTTCAGTCAAGAAAATGGAGTTAGTTAAGCCATGCACACAGAAAGGCCCAAAGCAAGATGGAATCAGAAAGCAAGGATGACATGAAACCATGTAAAAGCCAATAGTAAGCACTGCTATAAAGCAAGGTAAAGTCAGAAAACAGAATGACATGAGGCCATGTCAAAGGCATAATTCACATAAACCAAATAACATTATAGACTTTATCTCTCAGTATACAACATTGAGAACATGTGTGCACCACCACCCACAACACTGCACCTCGACATCCCACACCTTCTATTCTTGGCAAGACTATTCTATTCCATAACAGCTCCCACTAAAAAACAACAAGATTACAGAATAAAAGAGAAGCAGGCATATGAAGGGCCATCCTAGATTAAGGCTAGGGTAGCATAACACACTAAAATCAGTTAAAATGGTGGTGGTTGGAGGTCATCATAGGGTGTCAGACTAAAAAATGGCTCTTTTATTACACCCCTCCACTATCCAACACTTTCCCTACTGTTGCACTCACTGAAGATGAAATAGTAATTTTTACCCCTCCGCTATTCAACACTTAACCTACTGTTGCATTCAGTGGATTTGGAATAGTAATTTTTAACCCTCCTCTATCCAACACTTTCCCTACTGTTGCTCTTACTGGAGTGGGAATAGTAAATTTTACCCCTCCGCTATCCAACACTTTCCCTATTGTTGCACTCACTGGAGTTGGAATAGTGATTTTTAACCCTCCGCTATCCAACACTTTCCCTACTGTTACACTCAGTGGAGTGCTAATAGTAAATGTTACCCCTCTGCTATCTAACACTTATCCTGCTGTTGAACTTTTTGGAGTGGGAATAGTCATTTTTACCCCTCCGCTATCCAAAACTTTCCCTACAGTTGCACTCTTTGGCCTGGGGATAGTAATTTATGCCCCTCCGCTATCTAACACTTTTCCTACTGTTGCACTCACTAAAGTTGAAATAGTGAATTTAATTTCTCCGCTATCCAACACTTACCCTACTGTTGCAGTCACTGGAGTGGCAATAGTTATGTTTACCCTTTTGCTATCCAACACTTACCCTATTGTTGCACTGATTGTATTGTGAAATTGAAGTTTAAATGTTTTTTAATTGTTTATGTTTCAATTTATTATAGATTTTTGTTTTTTTATATTTTAAATCATTACTATATATTTTTATTTTTTTATAGTATTTTAAACTTTTAACATAAATTAAAAAAAATGTTTATTAATTGTTTTAAGTAAATATATATGTATAAATTTTTACATTTGTGTGTTTTTAATTAAGGTTATTTGTTATATTTTATTAAAATGTATATTAGGGTGCCGATTCCGATCCTGTAAAACCCGGGTACGAATGGTCGTACGGAGCGTATTCTCCGTACGACTCGTACCCGGGAAATCCACCTTACAAACCAGCAAGTACGATTCGTACAGAAATACCATTTCCGTACGAATCGTACAAAACTACGAGCGGGAAAAAAATACCCGCAATTCCGATCAGGGACATCGCGTACGTGACGTCCGGACGGAGTCAGGCAGCGTTTCACGGACCAGCAAGTACGATTCGTGCCTACGTCACTCCGCACGGCATATTTTTTACGGCAGCCAAAAACTGCTGGGAAATTGAGGACGACGCGAAGAAGAAGCACCGCTACGCGATGGACAGCCATGGACCCCATCCTACGTGTCATCCCGGCCCTCCGAGCCTATGACCTGGTGCACAGAAACCCACGCTGACGCCGCAGAAGGTCAGAACAACAGCCGGGGGCAAAGGGGGGGGGGCAGAGGCAGGAAACATAACCCCCACCCAAGTAGAAAAGTATATATGCCCTGTACATACATTACCTCCAGGGTCTGGCCACTTCGGGGGGCGTGTCCACCAATCCCTACGTACCGCCACAACGGAAGTGGACATGGACGCGTACCCGTCACCACGACAATGGTGGTACGGACCGTACCCATGCCCCCCAGAGCGTGGGTACGGTCCGTACCACCATTGTAGTGGTGACGTAGGGCTACACGTGGTACGGACCGTACCCACGCCCTAAGAGCGTGGGTGCGGCCCATACCATCATTGTAGTGGTGATGTAGGGGTACGCACCGTACCCACGCCCTCAGAGCGTGGGTACGACCCGTACCACCATTGTCGTGGTGATGTAGGGGTACGCGCTGTACCCACGCCCTCAGAGCGTGGGTACGGCCCGTGCCACGCGTACCCCTACATCACCACTACAATGGTGGTACGGGCCGTACACACGCTCTGAGGGCGTGGGTACGGCGCATACCCCTACATCACCACTACAATGGTGGTACGGGCCGTACCCACTCTCTGAGGGCGTGGGTACGGCGCGTACCCCTACATTACCACGACAATGGTGGTACGGCGCGTACCCCTACATCACCACTACAATGGTGGCACAGGCCGTACCCACGCTCTGAGGGCGTGGGTACGGTCCGTACCACCATTGTAGTGGTGACATAGGGGTACGCGTGGTACAGACCGTACACACCCTATGAATGCGGGGGTACGGTCCGTCTCACCTACGGCACCAGTACACAATGGATACAAGGCGTACACACGCCATGAATGTTGGCTTAGGGCCTGGTGCAGCATATAAGCAGTATATTGGTGTGTGTGTATGCACAGGACAGCAGTGTACTGCACCAAGGGGGCGGGTGGGTGGGTGGCTGCAGAGGACTCCCAGCAGTGGACAGAGACATGGGGGTGGGTGCCTCTCACCCCCAGCAGTGGACAGAGACATGGGGGTGGGTGCAGAGGACTCCCAGCAGTGGACAGTGACATGGGGGTGGGTACAGAGGAATACCAGCAGTGGACAGAGACATGTGAGGGGTGTGTGCCCAGGACTACCAGCTGTGGACAGAGACATGGGGGTGGGTGCAGAGGACTCCCAGCAGTGGACAGAGACATGTGAGGGGTGTGTGCCCAGGACTCCCAGCAGTGGACAGAGACATGGGGGTGGGTGCAGAGGAATACCAGCAGTGGACAGAGACATGTGAGGGGTGGGTGCATCATAATCAGATGGCCACAACTCCATGGGTGTATGTACGCATCCCTCAAAATGGACTATGTTGAAAGTGCCATAACAACACATCACAGACAGCAGTGTCCCACTCCCATGAGGATGGATGTCTTTCCTCCACTGCATGACACACCACATGTGGGTGTGAGGACAAATGACACATGCATACCCACCCCTGGTGGATGCAGCACAATACACACACAGAGACCATGCCACAAGACTGTATAGTCGTGTCTATGCCCAATAAACAAAGAAAGTCAAAGGGAACACACACTGTCACGCACATCCCCGGACTGATAGGGATGTACAGGTGCTAGGACAGCCACCAAGATGTTGTCTATCATGGCGGGAATAGGGTGGAGTTCACACAGATACAATGGCCACAATTGTGAGTCAGGTGCCCAAATACCCTGCAGAACAAGTACCATATGTGTGCTAGGCTGGGATTACAGACATGCAGTGTGCAGAAAAGGGACAATTTCTCCATCAAGGCATGGCAACATACTCAATACACAAGTACAGTGACTAGCAAGGATGCCACAGGCGATGCAGCCGGAGACATTGATGAGCAGGCATGGCCATAGTTGAAGGGATCCGTCACCAACAAAGGAAATGTAGACACAGGTCAGCACAACAATTGGGCAACTCCGTGCAGGGAAGATGTCAGGTGGCAGAGAGGAAGGAACACTCCTTGGGACAATGTCTCCAAACACAAATAGCACACACGACCAAAGAGTATTTGCAGAGACCTTGTGATGGCACGCAGATACCATGGTCCACCCCATGAGCAGCAGACCACAACATTACCCTGAAACAGAACACATTAACACAACCCCAACTCCTGGAGTATCAGCACCCACATCAATACCTTAAATGCAATAGTGTTCAAACTCAAAAGAAAATGCTTTATTCAGCATTAAAAACAAAATCATAAAAGGACACTATTTACAAAGGCACATGGCCAGTCCATATCAGAAGTCCTTGGGGGGAACACTGGGGCACATGTCTCCCCTAGCTTGCCTGCACATCAGAACCCTCAGGTTCGTCCACTGGTGGGGGGGCATCATGTGTGGAAGGACCAGGCACCGCAGGGACAGGAGGGGTAAGGGTAGGTGTGGTGGGTGCAGGGACGGACGACTCCACCACAGGGGGTGGGGCAGCACCAAAGGTGGATTCGAGCACGGCGCTGCACACTACTGCCAGGTCGCCCAGCGTCTCCCCTGCACCTGAAGAAACCACAGGCCCCAAGGTGGGGGGGGTCAGAGGGATGGGGTGCAGCTCTACTGGGGGAGGGGGTGGACAGGGGGGGGACTCAACTCCCCTACCCATGGAGTGCCTTGCCCGTTTGCGGGCTGGTGAGCCAGTGGGGCTGAGGCCCAGCACAGCCAAGTAGCTCTCCTTCTCCTATTGTGGGGCAGGGGAGCCGAGGGGAGTGCGATGGGAGGGACTGGGTGGTGAGGCATGCGGACTCGGACTGTGGCTGCGTGTATGCCTGTGCGCCCCAGACCCAGTGGGTGTGCCTTTCTCCCCCTGAGTGTGCGTGCGAGGGGGTGTGCGCTTGCCCTTCTGTGTTGGTGTGCTGCCTGTGTCTGGTGGGCTGCTTGCTTGGGAATGTCTGGGTGTGCTTGGGACAGGCATGGGAGTGGGAAGTGTGGATGGTGCAGGGGTGGGGGGACGAAGCGCTGCAGGAGACTCACTGCTGCCGTCAGTGAAGAGTCCATGGACCTCAGCAACATCCGTTGGTCAGACATCGCTGATGACATGCCCTCCATGTACGACACCATCTGTGTCAGCAGTCTGGTGTGGCCAAGGAGGACATTCAGCATCGATGTCTGGCCAACCTGCAACTGCCGCTGAATGTCCACAGACTCTGCAGTGAGGGCAGCAGGGGGGACAGGGGCAGGGGGTGCGGTGCCTGGCACAAAGGAGACACGGTGTTGCCTTGCACGGACAGAAAGGACCGGAGCAACTGGGAGGGCGGTGATGGGAATGGAGGGGGCGGTGACAGATGTAGTGCTGCTGCCAACTGTTGTAGCAGCCTCCGCCCCCTCATGGAGTTCAGCCTCGGACCCGTCAGCGTCGTAGTCGGTGTTGGTACTAGACAGGTCCTCCGCCTGACTCCCCTCGCCCTCCGTGCCACTTGCTTCCGCAGACTCGCCAGCAGTGGTGGCACCGGTGCTGGATCCCTCCTCCGGCTCCGTGCAGGTGTCTCCCTCGGTGTCCTCCGATGATGCTGTGTGCAAGGTGAAGAAACAGAAAATATTCAGGCACCTGTATACATCTGACACATGAGTCCAAACAAAATAGGTCACAGTGCACATCAGGAAATGCATCATGAGTAACATCTAGAATACTCCGCACATATGTAAGCCCTGCACTCCCCAGTTGGTTGACCCACCATGCCACTTGGCTAACAATGAAAATTAGGACACAACAGCAAATAACTTGATATCGAATTATACTGAGAAGCCAGTGTCTGGGAACAGTTGAGCACAGCAAGACTATGAAGGCATGCCACCTCTTGTCCACTGTGAACGAAACAGTATTGGTGCACCCAAGGAAAAATAACAGACGCCAATGCTGAAGGTGTCCCCACTCTCAGAGACCTGTGAGTACATTGGAAACCCAAAAGAAATACATTGTGATCCATTGGGAATCACAACTATTGACGCAATCTACATGTTTAGAATGTGTGAATGTGCCAATTTGTGAACAGAACACACATGTGCCTGTATAACAGAAGTCACACAAGGAGGTGCACACTAAACTACATTTCCACAGTCATTGTATGAGCTGCCAGCCTAAATCACAAAAGCCACTGTTAAGAAGAGATGGGGTATCAGTAAGTACATATACATGGCTTAACGGTGGTCTGGATGACTTGACACTCGTAAGTTGTAATCAGCAACAACCAAGGAATTAACCAAATTCAACCACACTGTTGGAACATGTCTATGCATAATCTCAAAACAAGTGTCATTCGAACTGTGCCTTTATTTTAAATGTGCCAGCGTGTACCCGGAAAGTGTCAAGGTGGGTTCTTGTGCACTTCCTTGGGAGACATCTGTCATGCAGGCACATTATTGTCCTGCACAACAAAACAGAAAAGTGAAGCATTGCTAAAATTGGGACATGTTGACAGGTGTAGTGAGTGCCAAGGTTCAACACTTCTTGACTAACAACTTGAATCATGCCACCTGTCACATGGCCATCCGTACCATGATGACACAGTTGGAAACACATCTGACCCACTACCTGTCATGTGGAGTGGCACACATGTCCAAATACAGGACAATGCATTAGATAATGGGCCTGCAATTGTGTCTGAATAAGGACCACCTGCACTGAGGAGACACCCTCATGGGAACCAAGAATGTCCACACAGATGTCAGCACACACAGGCCAAACTACATAGCATCTCGACCACACACTGGTGACAAAAATGGATGAGCAGGAACCATGTATTTTAACTCTTGAAACATGCTGCAAGGCACAAACATTGAAGCCTGCACAACATGACTGGGTCACTGCATGTTGAGTGTCTGTCCTGTCAATTATCCCACACAGGTCAGACCTTGCAAGGAGACATAAGGTTTGGACATGTAGGCCTTGCCCGCACAAACCCCCCATACCTGAGACAATGTGATTGAGACAGATCAAGAAGTGGCAACTCTTAATCAGGGATAAGAAAAATGTGCAGCAAAAATTCCCAAATGTACTCCACATCACCTCGTGAGGCTGGCAACACATATTTGTGACAGACAACCATCAACAGATATTTGTGAATAGACACACAGGCACTGGCCAGTGTGAGGATGCACAAGCAATATGGGCTCAGCCTGTACAGTGGACACATGTAGCACATTTCACATAAATACTAATGAGGCCAGTGAACAATGCCACAGAGGCCAACCTATGCTGAACACACAGGAAATGGGCACAGTGTTGGATGACACACATGATCATGAGGCAAGGGTGTCTCAGGGGACTGTAGTGGGCACACTGCTCCATGGTCCTGGAATGATCTGACTGTAACATGAGCAACCGTCCCGGCACTATGCATATCTCCCACTCATGCACATCATGTCTGATGCCACAACATCGTTCATGCATGCTGAAAGTCTGTTCATTTGAAAACTCACACTCCTAGGTTGAGACTCAGCATCAGTGCCAAGATACATGGACCCCCAACTGACTGAACAGGACAGGGCACAGGCAAGGTACCAACACATGTCACAGACCACCCCCACACATGATGCAGACAGCAGTGTGCACTTGGATTACCTGGCAGCCTAGATGACCATGTGCAATAGTGATTGCACACAGACCAGGGAACACATGTCAAGGAGGGGAAGGGAGGAAGAACAGTACCGGTTGACTTTGGGCAACAGGATATGCACTGCACATATAAACCCTGGCAGTGTATCCAGGCGACTGAGCACTTCCAAGATCTGGTGACACACAACAAACACACATGTACATACCCCCTCCTTGCTGCTGTCCCTCCTGTAACCGCCTATCCATGTCAGGGAAGACCACCGCCAGGACACGCTTCATCTGGTGGGTCAGGCGTCGGCGCCCGCCATGGGGTCGTGGTGGTGAGTCCTTCAGCAGGACCCGGGCGATCCTCCTGGTCCAGCACTGGATGTCCTGCCAGCGTTTCCTCACTTGTGGAATCGCCGACTGCGACCCTCCACAGATCTCACGGCCCTGACGGCCCGCTTCCATATCTCCCCCTTCTCGTAGGCAGTTACCTGTGAGGATGACAAAGTGAGACAACATCACTACACCTGCTCCATGTCACAGAGACACACATTTGAACATCTTTGATATGTTGAACAGGGCATAGGATGGTGCCAACCAATAGCACATTTGTCATAGGGACATTTGCCTCTGTGGAAGCCCCAATGCACTACATGGCATTGAAAATACACAGGTGGCATGAGGGGTGCGACACACTCCCTGATCATGGCACACACTGTGCATCCAAAGCAACACCAGGCTGATGGACAGCACCTCAAAGCAGTCACATGCCCCTGACCACTGACGCAACCTCAGCAGAGTACACAGACACACACAGGCACAGACCAATCACCTGCCATAGGCAACAGCGACTACAAACCTCACTCTGCACATGTGCCACTTGCCTGTGCGGTGTCACAGGTGTGGGGCTAGCTCAGCAAGTCAGACGCACAGCATGGCTTACTTCTCACATCAGATGGGTAGAGCTGTTGCCTCCTCCATGCAGCTGTGGTGCAACACTCCACATAGACCCTCACCCACATGACAAGGAACATTCACACACATCAATGTCCAAGGGGCGTACACATCATTTGGACAGTCTCAACACAGCTCCACTCAACTCACACACATCTGTGGGAAAAGTCACCTGTCACACCGGGGGGACCACTGAATCACCTCCGGACTATAGAACCAAAATTGCCAAAAGGATTAGCCTTGCTGAATGTGCCATGCACTATGCAGTGAATGTCAGAGTAAGCACAATGCAAGTGAGGAGTGCACACATGAACTACATCATGCTCTGCATGAGATGAGAGACATAAGCCAATCCCACCCCTGGGACCCACTCTAAACAACATTGCATCTCTGTCACACCTGGACACAATGCCAGGAGTGACAGTCACAAACAAGGGCGACAGTCAAAGGTAGTGGAGTCAGCACTCACCTGCTCCCCTGGTCTCCCATACAGGCTGGGGTACTGTGGGAGGATGATGTCCAGCAACACCTCATTCTCCTCATGGGTGAATGGCTGGGCCCTCTCCACAGACCTTGACATGGTTCCAGAGGAAGCACAGACAGCAGCAGTGGTGTGGAATGAAAGGTTGTGCAGGCAAGTGCCCTCTCATGGGTCCTGCCTGACTTATATCTGCCTTGCTGGGCAGTTTCATTTACAGGAGTACCGAGTGATTGGTCATGCTCATTTGCATCCTACGTTTCCTCCAATCCCTTTAAACATACACCAGTGAGGGACTTAGGATGGTTTGAAAATCTGAGCATCATGTCAAGTCAACAACCCCTTTGCAACATTGTATTTAGTGGCCAACCGACTCTTGCAGCCCACCTGATGGAAAATTTGGAACTGGGAACTCGATATCCATGACAACCAGCATGCATTTAGGCCCCAATACTTGTCCCCCATGTGTCCCCTATGTAATCCACACACAGGTACGGTGCGTTTCACACGTGCCCCTACGGCACCAGTTGCACAGTAGTTTGACGCGTACGTGTATGCACTGGTCGTACACGTACGTGTACTACGGTAGTACACGTAGGTGTACGACCAGTGTGTACGCGTGTGTGTACGACCAGTGTGTATACGTACGTGTACGACCAGTGTGTACGCGTGTGTGTACGACCAGTGTGTACACGTACGTGTACGACCAGTGTGTACGCGTGTGTGTACGACCAGTGTGTACACGTATGTGTACGACCAGTGTGTACGCGTGCGTGTACGACCAGTGTGTACACGTATGTGTAGGACCAGTGTGTACGCGTACGTGTACAACCAGTGTGTACACGTATGTCTAAGACCAGTGTGTACACGTGTGTGTACGACCAGTGTGTACACGTACGTGTACGACCAGTGTGTACTCGTGTGTGTACGACCAGTGTGTATACGTGTACACACTGGTCGTACACGTACGTGTGTACGTTCCGTACACACACTCGTATTCCTACGCCAACCCCAATGTAGTGATACGACCGTACACACGCCCTCAGAGCGTGTGTACGGTGCGTTTCACAGCTTACACTGGTGATAGGAGGCGCACACCAAACCAATGAGGGTCTCAGACTCGCACAAGGCTGTACATCAAGTCATTGTCAGTGCAGTCCTTCATGTGCAGGGCCTAGGCATGTCAGGCAGTGATATGGCACATGTCTCATCATGTGTTAGCACAATAGATGTGTGATGACCTGTGTCCACATGTCATGTGTGATGGGGCACTACGTGGCACACTTCCCCTTCCCACTTTGCACATGTGTGCATGTAGTACAAACGTGTCAAGCACTGCATGACTGGTATGGCACAGTCACCAACACCCGCAACTGTCCCATGATGCCAGGGACAGAGACACTAACACCTGACATCTAACTACCAGCGTGCCCCGATGTGACTATGTCATGTGTGTGTCATGTGTTCCCATGAGCTTGCTGTTGTTGTTCCGTCAACTGCATCTGCTGTTGCTGCATCCAACATGTGTCTGTGTGTATATGGGCATGGCACACATATACGCACACCATGCCACATGTGGCTTCACACGTTACGTGTGTCTGGATGCTCCGAACATGATATTTATAACATGAGGACATATCTGCGTTGTCTCCATGTCTATGTTTTCGTTTATCACGTGTACCCCTTCATTGCAATGTGTGTGATCTGTAAATTTATGATGACATGTGACCTGTGCGTCTAGCTGGCCGCCAGCTGTCTGTATGAGATGTCATCCTTGGAATGCAGATATGTGGATGTATGTCACTCCTGTGATGTGTCTGGCTGTTCACTTACACTGGCCCACAGCTAGTTTCAGGGCATGTAATGTAGAACTTGACAATCAACGGGTGTAGCTGCCTCTTCGTAGGAGTATCACCTGGCTGGCATACGTGTTCCAGATGTATTGCACAGACCATACTCTGAATTTAGCAGATGTGTAGTAGCAGCGGAGCATGTGCTCAGTTCATTGACATAGATGTTGTTATGTACTCACTCTTCGTTATTCCTTCCAAATCTCTGCAGGGCACCGCCTCTACCCCGACCAATGCCAGACTTGGGTGTCATGAGGGAACGTGACTGCATCAGACGCTACCGCTGACCCCCAAGATGAAGGTGATGGCAGCCCTACATTTTTTTGCCACAGGTACGTTTCAATTCACCATAGCTGATGTTGGTGGCATGTTACAGACCATGTTCAGCCGTGTCCTGCATGATGTTTTAGAATCCATGTTGGAGCACCTGGATGAATTCATCCATTTTCCGACTCGTGAGCAGTTGACAGGTGCCAAGGGTGAGTTCTATGCCCTGGGAGAGATGCCCCATGTCATTGGGTCCATGGATGGGAGACATGTGGCTTTGGTACTACCACAGGCACAGGAGGTAGCCTTTCGCAACCGTAAACATTATCACTCTATTAATGCCCTTGTGGTGTGTCTACCTAACATGCTGATGTCCCATGTATGTGCACGTTTTCCAGGGTCAGCACACGATGCCTACATCATGAGGTGTAGCAGGGTGCCGGAAATGATGCTGCGGCTGCACAACGCCCGAGCATGTCTTGTTGGTGGGTATACTCTGTTTGTCCTGTGTTTAGTGCTATCTTTGTATCTTACGGCATCTCCTGACCCACTTCTTCACATGATGTTTCCATGTAGGGGACTCTGGCTATCCCAACATGCCATGGCTGATGACGCCTCTCCGCAACCCCAGAACAGCTGCAGATCACCGTTACAACAATGCGCATGGGCAGACCAGGCGAGTGATTGAGAGGACATTTGGCCTCCTGAAGAGCCGATTCCGGTGCCTTCACAAGACAGGCGGGTCCCTCCCACATGCACCGGTGAAGGTCTGCAAAATCTTCCTCGTGTGCTGCATGCTGCACAACATGGCAGTGGAGAAAGCTGAGCCCCTCATCCTGGATCCAGATGAGCAGGAACATCCACCCGTGGAGGATGAAGGGCTTGGTCACGAGGCAAGTGAGGAGGAGGAGGAGGACATCCGGAGTCAGCTCATCCGCAACTTCTTCCCATAATGGTGAGTCCCTGTGTCTGAGTGTGCACGCTTGGAGCCTTGTGTGACATGTGTTGCAATGTGTGTGTCCAGCTGACTGTATGCTAAATGACTTAGAGGTGTGTTCAGATGTGTCACTCGCGTGATGATGTCATTCTACGCATTTTAGCTGAGACACTCAATTTAAAAGTAGCATGGTGGCACACTTATTCCTGTAGGGTAAATGACCATGCATGCGGATGACAATGTTTTTGCTGACTTCTTGTGTGTCTGTCATCCCCAGGTAGTTGCGCATGCTGTCTGCTCGTGTCATCGTTGGCCTCCTGCTATTGCTCATGAGTATTGCAGCGTGTGCTGAATCAGCGTTCCATGCACGGACATGGTGAGTAGTCATTTTGGGTAAGGATTGCTGCAAGGCCTTTTGGGTGTGGTAGATGTTTGGAATGTGTGGGCACTGCTCCTGTGCATGTTGTGTCACTATGCATACATGTCGACTCACAATGGGGCACATGACATGTAGCATGACTCCCATGACTTGATAGTCACACTTCGTGACAGTCATCTGTAATGGGACTGTGGATTCTGGTGAAGGCATCAATGTGTGTAAAACTTCCCTCTGAAACATACGGGATGCTACGGGTGGACATAGTGTGGGACATCCCCATAACAGGCTCAATGGGGAAATGCAGCCTCTCCGTGTACAGCAGGGGGTGTTTGGCTCACTCACTTCACTTGTGTGCCAGTTCAATGGATTTACAGCCTGTGTGGTGTGAAGGGGGTGCCCAGTGTAGGTCCCACATGTTCAGGCAAAAGACCTGTGAGTCTGTTCAGATTGATGCATTTCCCGAGGTGTGAGCCTGAGTAATAAAGGTGTTCCTCACCCTCCAAGGTGCCTCATCTTAGTCAATGCAGGTCTCTTGCCACTTTTCATGCGGCATCTCTGGCATAGTTCTCAAAGATTGTGCATATGAGTCTATGTGTACTTTAGCTACATGCATGCAGTTAATCATGGATTCGAATCTCCATTGTGCATGAAGTCCTTGTTTGTGTATGCATTTGGCCATGTTGGTCCCCACAACGGGCCCTCAACGCCTGCTGAGGGTGTGTCTCCTGTGCGCAGCTCAGCCTTCTGTTTCATGATCCTGTGTCAGTCATCTTTGGTGATTGTGCATCCATTGTCTCTGGGTGTGCCATGTAAAACCGGACACTCCTTCATGTACATACGCCTGTTGCAGTTGTCCTTTCTGACATCTTTGTCTTTGTGTGCAACTTGTGGCATAGTTTCCAGGACATGCTGCCTGCTGCTGCGGCCCCAGCAGCAAGGGCACAGAAAGTTGCCGGATTCGCAACACACGCATCAAGGATGCTCCTCCCTTCCTCCCGCCACCCATTCGTTTGGCTGTCAGCATCTTGTCTGTGCCACTGTTGCGGCCACACGGTGCGAAAGGCTGGACCGTCAGCGCATGCAACGTGCACATTGCACGAACCTCATGTCCTTGCATGACCCACATCACACTACAGTCTGATGTTGCAGCCACCCTCCAAGCAATGTCCATCCGCAAATCTGCCGCCTGCTTTCAGGCATACCCTAAGCACTCACACAACACCTTTGCATGATGAGTGTGCAACTCCAACTGCCTACACAGCAATGCCACGCCTTCCAGGCCCTGTCACAACAACCAGGTCATGTCCCTCCTACTCCCCACGGGAAGTGTGCCCCAGCAAGGACATGGGAGTGGTACTCAAGGCTTCAGCATGTAGTATCGTGTCGTCATCTGGCACAGGCCCAGGTATCATCTCTGAGCGTGTCAATCTTCTATGTGTCCCGGACCACCCTCTCCTCCATGACATGCGCACAGCAACTCCTCATCAGCTCGTATCCCATTGACAGCCAGGTGCTACCCACCCTCACCAAAGACGCCGACATTGCCAGTTCCAATATTCAAGAATGCATGAGATCCATTGATGAAGGCCTGTACATCAGCCACCTTAGGCTGGACTTGTACAGGACTGAGGTAATAATCTGAGGATTGTCCCCTTACAGGTGGGTCAACTGGTTGTGTCCCACCCGCAAGAGCCCTGCACAAGCACCCAGTGGCCACGCACACAAGATGGTGTGCATCATGTGTTGGTGGCTCACATTTGCCATGCTAATCTCCAGCATCTGTACCACAGGCTGCAACTCCCTCAGCATTATGCACATGATCCACAGATAGATCCACTCCACAGACAGACAGACCATCCCCCAGGTCCACAACAACATCCGTGTCAAATACTGCCCTGCCCTCTACGGAGCAAGTACTTCCAAACTCACAGGAAACTTGTCCCCATCCACGGGGCATCTGCACACCTCTGCTTCAACATCCTGCGCCCCAGCCACATAACCGTCCACCAGAGATAGCTGCAATGGATCACTGTGTGCTGCCGGATGACCTTCACACTCCCCGCCAACACTCATGAGGCAGGCCACAACACCAGACCCCAAACCAACCTTGTACGTCTGTCATCCGAGACCCCGTTGGGCCATCTCCCTGCATCCAACCTTGCCCTGGCCACCATTCTTCACATCCACCGTACTCCAGCATGCAGGACATGGTTCGCCCACCTGGCAAAACATACCTGCTACTCCCTCCCCGGCAACATCCACATGAGCCATGAGCTCTACGCATTAATGATCCTCTTCCCAATTGGTCTGTCCGCACAGGATTGGAAGCCCCCCCTCAGCAGCATGAGGCCATCACAGGTGAGTATTGTGCTCCATGTCTGTTTTGGATGATACCTTGTGACCCATGTGTGTCCTGTACCAGACTCAGCTCCCAGGGTATGGATGGCTGGAGTTAGTTCAACACTCAGGCATAGTTTGACATTTCCCCACACGTAGGTTGTGTACTCATGCTAAATGACTGCAACATATGGGTAGAGACATTAAGATTTATTCTGGGTGGGGGGCGTGTTTAGTGTTGACAAATAGGTGCTATACAGTGTCCATAGAATCCAAAGTTCACAGGGGGAGATGGGATCTTTGCATTGGAAGTCATCAGAGTCCAGACCACAGTGTTGGTCATCATTGGTCAGACTGTGACCAGCAAGTCCATGTGGCAGAGAATGTCATTGGATGAGGTGCTGGTGTTGCGCCAGAGGGCCAGGTGCCAGGCCAGGTGACCTGGGAGATGTGGATGGTCCGCTGCCTCTCACGGTCTTTTCCGTGGACGACCCACCTTCCTCGGGGGACCCTCAGATGCAGGCGTTGACGATGTTTGTGATGCTCCATCGGACGAATCCTCCTCCTCCTCCCTCCCTGTGTCTGGTGGTGGTCTTTGCCTGGGGGCACAGGGAGTGTTGCCCATGTTGTTGGCGATCCGACGGAGTGAACGGCTTATGTCCGTTTGCACCACCAGGAGCTCAGCCAGTCTTGCCTCCATCCGTCCTTGGTGTTGTTGTTGACTGGCATGTTGCTCGGCCTGCAGGTTCTTCATCTCATCGAGTGTCCCCGTGATGTCTGTGAGGCTCGCCACTACCTGGCTGATGCCCCTGGTGTCACGCCGGTATGTGTCCAGGATGTGGCGTATGTGTGACATACCGGTTCCCTCAGCTGGCTGGTCAGGTTCGCGCCTCCGCCTGCCTACACTCCCACCACTCCTGCCCACACGAGCCTGGCCTGCCGTTGTGGGCACATCGGGTCTACGGGACCCCTGAGGGATGGCATCTGCGGAGTTGTCTGCCTCCTCCTGGGTGCCCTGATAACCTTGTCCCTCCTGGTCAGACTGGCTCTGTTGTTCAGTGCGAGCAGGGCTCCTGGGTGTTTCCTGGGATGTGGCAGGAATGGGGGTGGGGGTTGGCACAGATGTACCTGAAGCAGGTGCTGCAGGGGCTTGGGCACCAGAGGGGCCAGGTTGGTTGGGGTCATCCACGGACTTGTGAGAGTCGTCGCTGCCGGTGGGATCATCTTCACGCCGAGCCTGGGACTGTGATTGTTTCCCCCAGTGTTGGGGGTAGATCCATGACGTTGCCCTGTGTGTGAGAGAGAGACAATGTTAATGCTGTTTCATGCGACATCCATGTTTCATACATATTCAAGTTGCCACAGTTCCTCCAGGTAGTTGGATGTGCCTAGCATTCCTCTCAATGTCCACTTGTGGATGGGTATGTTGCGGGGGACAGATTGATATGTTCTCCTGAGTGTTTGACCTGTCGAATTTTGGCTAGGATGCTTATTTGGCTATGGATTGGTCTTGTTGTGTCACATGTCCATTGTGAGAGTGGGTGAATTCGTTGCCTGCCCCGCGGGGTGTGCTTGTGTGAGGGGGGAGGTGTGACCGGGCCTGCTGTTGGGTGTAGTGTGAGTTGGCATTGGGTCTCCCAGGTGATGTGTTTGTCCCCTCATGGTGCATGCTGGCATGACAGTGAGTGTGAGTTCCTGTGCTAGGTATCTGAGCTTGTGGAGTTGGTGTTAGAGTGTACAGTGGTCACAGGAGGGCCTTGTGCTGCCTACAGCAGGGACAAGTGTCAGCTACTTTGTCAGTACTTGGCCAGTCCCTGTGCATTGAGCATGGTGCATGGGTATGTACCTAGGCCATATGAGCTGAGGGCATTGGTGTCTGCTTCTGAGTTGCACAATGTGTTTTGTGAGCCCCACCCTCCCAGCATCGCAGACATCCAGTCTTGGGTTTATGTTTCGTGTAGCCTGGGACATGGCATGGCCTTGCTTTGTGAATGGGGCATAGACACGTTAGTGGCATGTGCATGGTTTTTGAGTGTGGTTGTGTCCGGTGAGGGCTTAGGGGTAGTTGCGTGCATTTGTTGTAGTTGGGGTGTGGATGCCGTTCCCCCCATGTTACGTCAGTTGTTTGTGTTCTCACCAGGCTCTGCGACTCCTTCGACTCCGTGTACTCCCACCGGCGGAAGCGTGGCCATCACCTTCTCCTCCCAGGGATGGTAATGTACCGGTCTGTGGGGCAGCCCACCTCCAGTGATGTTACTCTGGGCGTATTCCTCGTTCATTTTGCGCTTGACTGCCCTCCGCAGATCGTACCACCTGGCTTGGCATTCATGCCTGGTCCTCCTGATGGCCGCAACAGCATTCACCCGATCGACGATCCTCTGCCACATGGCTGATTTTTCAGCTATGCTGGTCTGTCTGACCAATGTTCCAAAGAGCTGTGGCTCGACTCTGATGACTTCGTTGACAAGGATGTCCAGCTCCTCCCTTGTGAACTTTGGATTCTTGTCTGTTGGCATGGTGTGGGGTGTGGGTGTGGATGGTTGTGGGTGTGTGGGTGTGAATGTGACGGTGTGGGTGTGAGTGGTCTTTGTGAAGGAGGTTGTGTGAAGGTGTGTAAGTTATGGTGTAGTTAAGGTGTAAGTAAGGTGCAGTTGTTTGTCTGTGGGGTCTGGCAGCAGTGGGTCTGTTGCAAAGACTCATGGTTTGTGTGTGTGGGCCCTTTTTATTGGTCCATTTTTGGGTGTGGCTGTGTTTGAAATTTTGGTGGGTGTGTTATAAGAGTTGGTTGTGGGTTTGGCCCTCTGTTTGCCTGTTTGGATGTGTCAGGTCAGTCATTGAGCTGCATTTTCTCATGTAGAGGTGTTTAGTGGTGTTGTGCGAGTCGAATTGAGCCTCCTTGTGCTGTTTTACAGTGTCCTGGTTCAGTACGAGTCTTTTTCGCGTAGGTAAGGTGCGTACATACGCGATGTTGGGGTACCGTGCTCTATCTGCAATGTTGTTGTTAGGTCCGTACATACGCGATGCTGGGTGAGGGTGCTGGGGTACGGTGTTGGGGTACGGTGCGTACAGGTACGGGGCTGGGGTACGGTGCGCACAGGTACGGGGCTGGGATATGGTGCGTACAGGTATGGGGCTGGGGTACGGAGCTGGGGTACGGTGCGTACAGGTACAGGGCTGGTGTACGGGCCTGGGGTATGGTGTGTACAGGCACGTGGCTGGGGTACGGGGCTGGGGTACGGCGCGTACACGTATGGGGCTGGGGTACAGTGCGGACATGGGGGGTACGGTGCTGACATACGGGGGTACGGTGCTGACATGGGGGGGAGGGGGGGCTGTGCGACTCATATGCGGGCACAAGTTTACCCGTGTACATGAGTGGTACAGCGTTCGCTCCGTACGGGGCCTTTTCCATGCGGTTGTGTATTCGGACGGCCGGTACGGATCGTACTTGCGCGCTCGGATTCTGTTTTACGAATTGCACGTAAAACTATCCGGATCCCTCTCGTAACATTTTCCTGACGCAATTCGTAATGATTTTAAATGTACGAATCGTACTTCGCCGGTTGTAGGGCACTTGTACGACTCGTACGTAAAAAAAACGGATACGAGTCGTACAGGAAAAAAAAATACAGGATCGGAATCGGCACCTAAATGTATTTTATTTTGTTAAAATTATATTTAATATATTTAATATATAGTTTTATTTTATATTTATATCAAAGTCGATATTTATACATCAATATTTTTTACAGCTATATTTTTGTACTTGTTTAAGTATAGGAGTCGATATTTCTGTTGTCGATATTTTTTACTCCATATTTTTAACATCGATATTTTTTACATCGATGTTGTGTCAGTGAACCCGTGGGTGGGGAGTGGTTTTGTGGGGGTGTGAGTGGCTGTATGGGTGAGTGAGTGGTTGTGTGAGTGGCTGTATGAGTGAGTGAGTGTGTGGGTCAGTAGTTGTATTGGTCTCTGAATGGGTATGTGAGTGGTTGTGTGTGTGTTGTGAGTGGGTGTATGAGAGGTTGTATGGGGGTGTGAGGGGGTGTGTGAGTGGTTCTGTAGATGATGTTATCAGTGATGTCATCAGTGATGTAATTTGAGATGTCATCAATAATGTCATCAGTGAAGTTGCTGACCATGTCATGAGTAATGTAATATGTGAGGTCATAAGTTAGTGCATTGCAGGGGTGTAAGTTATAGTTAGCTCAGGTAACTATAACTGCTGAATTTTGCTGGTTTTGTACAAGTGAAATGTAGGAAGGTGGAATCTGACTATCTGGTTGCTCCCACTTTTTTCCTGGTGTTTGAATGGTTTATGACTACTCTGGCTGGGATCCTGCTATCCAGGACCCCAGCCTATCTGCTTACTCCCTTAAATGATTGGTGTGCATATTAGATGCACTAGTGATTGGATACTGTGGTACCCTATGAGCCCCTAGTATATGGTACCTTAGGTACCTAGGGCATTGGTACTTCACAGGCCTACCAGGGGCTGAAGCATGTGTTATGCCACCCCTGGGAAGCAGACTCATTCTGACACCACAGGCCTGCTACTGCAGCCTGTGTGAGGTAGTGTTAGCACTCCTCACTGAGATATAGGTTCCTATATCTCACCATACACACACATATAAACCTATCAGCCACCCCTATGGCAGACCCTATCAATCCTGAGGGCAGGGTGCATGGTTTACAATGTGAGGGGGTGCCTCTGCCTGAGCAGGGCCCCTCTGCAGCTACCAGCGCCAATTCTCTATGGCTGTTTGTGGATGCGGTTAAACCATATACTCTTAAGTGCCTTAAATTGCTAACTTTGGAATGACTGCATCAAAACATGTCGTGTTTGGTGTCAAACAACTTGGAATCATACCCCCACATCAGTTCATGATGTGGGAGCATGATCCCACCCTTCTAGAGGGGACGACAGGTAAAACTATAGAAATCCTATAGAGCCCTGGCATCACAAAATTGATGCCACCAGCACAGACACTGGGCTGCCCTCCTGCTGCTGACTGAAACTCGCAGTGGAGGAGGCCCAACAAAAGGCATCCTGTCACAGGGAGGTGTCACCACCTTCCAGACAGGATTTAGTGTATTGGAGCTGGGTGGGTGCACTCCTAGAGTGCTTTGAAGTCCTGCACTGGGGGAGCAGTAGGCTCCTCTGTACATATGCCAGCTCAAACCAGTTCAGGGGCTACCTGTCCCTGCTCTGGCGTGAAACTGGACAAAGGGAAGTGGGTGTAACCACCCCTCCCCTGACCCTCCTAGAGGAGTGGTCATAGAGCTAGTCCCTCCTCTATCTTCACTATAAGATAGCAAGCATTGCCCTTACAAATCAGATAACCCTGGACGACGCTCTACAAAGAAGAATCCTGGCCCTTCAACGTTCCACTACCTTTGGAAGACAGAAGAATCTCCCTTGGAGTCAAGGAATGACTCCCCTGCTTGGCAGGCACCAAAACCCTTAATCAGCAGTTGCAAACTTTCCCGCTCCCGCTGGAGTCCGAAGTCCCTGTGACCCTGGAATCAGATTTCCTGACCTCTCGATGGCCATTTTGAGTTCCCAGTGAAGCTGTGGCATCTGGAACCCACGAGTGATAAGGAACAGCAATACCCGGGGACCGTGCACTATTGTCAAGTGCAAACCCTAAACAACATTCTACGAACTTGTGCATTGGACCATTTGTGGCCCAAGCCCCCAGCAGCTCTTGCAACAAAAATCAGCGGCCTAATCCATCCCAAGTGACCGTGGGCTCCTGTGAAGCATTTCCTGTGGCGGCGTCTTTGTGATCATTTGCCCGTTGGCTAGTGGGTCCCCAAAGACTTTCTTAACAACTCAAAGGGCTCTCCTGGTTGCTCCGGACCTGCCCTCACTTACCCTTGCTGGGTGAGTCCCTCAGACCTTGTGGTCTGCACCATCTTCTTTCATCAGTCTACACAAGACTTGCATTTGCCAAGGCTTGTTGGCTTCAATCCGGTTGCCAACACTGCCATCAGCTGCAGACGTCGTGGGATACTCCAAATCCAGCTGCTGGTCATTGTCAATTTCTTCTGGACCTCGTGAGCGAAGAGTCAAACACCATCAACAACATGAATCGACGCGACATCTGTGGTCATCCATCTTGCTGGCCACCGGTAACTGGCAAGTGACTTTGAACACTGTCCCCTCAATTTTCAGGTCTCATCCATCTTGAATCCACCTTCGGATTCCACCGGACACTTCTTTAGACGACGCAAGCAGCAAGTCTTCTTTGGTCTCCATAGAAAACAGCGACCCGACACCAAAAGACACCTATGCACCCGGCTTTCCTGGGTGAGGTAACTCATGCACTCCAGTGCCCAAGTGTGTGTTGGCTCTCGAAATACTTACCTTGTAAGTGGCTTGCTTGTAGTCTTCCTAGAAGTACCCTAGAACTGTAAAAATCTAACCGCGACTTGCACCATTATAACCAATAGGAAACCCGCGGCTGGTTTCACACACTGCACGCGTCTCCCGTGGGCCTGTTACTTACCTGCTAACACTGCAGTAGTGAAGCCCCAGCGATTCCCCAGGCCCTAGGCCTTGTTATTTTGCAAGTCGACATCCTTATACCACTTTCTTAGTATATGGTCTGGTACGCCCCTAGGGCTCCAGCCATATTTGTGCTTAATTGACATATTGAATGTGTACCTGGTTCTAATCTCATAAAGACATTAGTAGAGTGTGTCTAGTAATAAATACATTTATATTTGATATATATACCTGTGTGGTGTCCTTTCATTTGGTAATTCAAGAGATTATAAGGTAAAACAAGCTGCTTTACATTCCTCTGAGACTTAGCCTGAAGGCTTCTCTCCACAGCTACCACTAGGATAGCTTTCTTTAAAAGGTTGTCTTAAACCTATCTACCATAAGAGTCGAATTGGACTGGTGCAAGGTGGCCACTATAACTAGTGACCAGCATATGCCAGGCCAACTTCTCACATGAAATCTGAGCCTAACTATAACGTCTGTGCAGCCATTGTTTTTTCTGTGAATTTCTAAGATTTTTTTAATACTATTCCCTAACTATAACGTCTCCATAACCTTTCATTTTCTTTCAGTGAATGTCTATGGTTTTTTACATTCTATTTCCTAAGCATAGCGTCCTTGTAACATTTGTTTCTTTCAGTGAATTTCTAATTTTTAAAATTTCATGTCCTAACTGTAACCTGTAATCTTTGAGAGTGGGTGTGTGAGTCGCTGTATAGGTAGGAGAGTGGGTGTATGAGTGGCTGTATGGGTCTCTGCGTGGGTGATTGAATGGGTTTGTGGGTGTGTGAGTGGCTATATGGGTCTATGAGTCGGTGTGAGTGACTGTATGGGTGTGTAAATGGCTGTGTAAGTGGATGTCTGACTGCCTGTGTGGATCTGGGAGTTGGTGTGTGAGTGTCTGTATGGGTCTGTGAGTGGGTGCATGAATTTCTGAGTGGGTCTGTGAGTCAGTGCTTGAGTCTTTGACTGGGTCTGCGAGTGGGTGCATGAGTGTCTTTGAAAGTCTGTCAGTGGATGGATGAGTTTATGAGTGGATGTGTGAGTATCTGAGTGGGTCTGTCAGTGGGTGTGTGGTAAAACAAAGTAGGCGGGCACACGGCAGCAGGTCCTCATACCAGCTCCCCTTATGACAGTTCTCCTGTCCAGCTTGTCCACAGTATGCTACCCTCTGGTGTCTTTTGTTTTGTCCCTCCGCTGCTTATTTTTTTTTCAATTCTTTTTTCTGCCTCTTCTCTGCTCACTCTGGCCCTCTATTTTGCCTCTTTGTGCTCATTCTGCCAGTTATTTTGCCTCTTTATGCTCACTCCTTACCTTTATGCTGCCTCTTGCTGCTCATTTCTGACCTCTATTTTGCTTCTTGCTGCTCCTTTCTGACCTCTATTTTGCCTCTTTTTGTTCATTCTGCCCCTTATTGTGCCTCTTTCTGCTCGCTCCAGACCTTTATTTTGCCTCTTTCTGCTCGCTTCTGACCTTTATTCTGCCTCTTGCTGCTGGTTTCTCACCTCTATTTGGCCTCTTTCTGCTTGTTTTTTACCTTGATTAAGCCTCTTTCTGCTCCCTTTTGATCTTTCTTCTGCTTCTTTCTGTGAGTTTCTGACTTTATTCTGCCTCTTGCTGCTCGTTTCTGACCTTTATTTTGCCTCTTACTGCTCATTTCCGAACTTTATTCTGCCTCATTCTGCTCCCGTCTGACCCTTATTCTCCTAATTTCTCACCTTTATTTGGCCTCTTTCTTCTCATTGCTGACCTCTTTTTTTAATGCTTTCTGCTTGTTCCTCACCTTTATTAAGCCTCTTTTTGCTGACCTTTATTTTGCCTCTTTCTGCTCGTTGCTGGCCTTTATTTTCCTCTTTCTGCTCGTTTCTCACCTTTATTTTGCCTCTTTCTTCTCATTGCTGACCTTTATTTTGCCTCTTTCTGTTAGTTTCTGACCTTTTTTCTGCCTCTTTCTGCTTGTTTCTCACCTTTATTCTGCGTCTTTCTGACCTTTATTCTGCCTCTCTCTACTCGTTTCTCACCTTTATTTTGCTTCTTTCTGCTTGTTTTCCATCTTTTTTTGCCTCTTTTTGCTCGTTTCTCACTTTTATCTTGCCTCTTTCTGCTCCTTGCTGACTTTTTTTCTGACTCTTTCTGCACCCTTCTGACTTTCACTTTGCCTCTTTTTGCTTTTTTTCCTGGCACCAGGAGGGGGGGAGCCTCAAGGCCCCCGCCATCCCAGCTGGCTCCCCACTTCCTGCGGGAGCCAGCATCGCTATTGCACAGAGGGATCTGCTGGAAATGTGTGCAAGAGAAATGGTTTCACCTCTTTCCCTGCCTTCATGTCTGTGGGTAAGGCAAGAAATAAAACCTCCACCTCCAGGTGGTGGGAGACAGCTATGTCCCAGGGGTGAGACCCTTGGGACATAGTAGGAACTGGCTCTGGGGGCGTGGTGGTCCACAGGACCAATATTAGCTCCTGGAGGGGGGCCATGCACCCCCTCTCCTTTTGTTTTCATGGCCCTCCTACATGTTTTTGATTAGCTGGCCTGATTAGGTGGTGGTCCCCAGGACACTGGGTGGGAGTGGACCCTGCTATTATTTGCTCTAAAAGCCCGGGGAGGTGGTGGTAGCCGGGGCACTAAAGAAGCCACTCCACTATTTTAACAAAAGCCCAGGGCAGGTGGTGGTACGAGGCTCAAAAGAGCCCATGGAGGAGGGTCTGTGTGCCCCCCTCCAATATGTAAATCAATTCCCAGGGAGGTTGTTGTCCCCGGGGTTCAAAGAGCCTTAAAAGGGGGCCCATACACCCCCCTCCTTTTTTAATAAAACCGCTGCATGCCCCAGGACCTGGTCCAACTGGGGGCCCTTTTGAAAACAAGCATGGGAGTCTGCATTTAGTTTTTTTGCTGCAAATTCGCTACTAATTGTTTTTAAAAAATCGTTTTTTTGCCCCACCTGGGTCCCTCTGGGACCCCAGGAGCAAGGCTGAGGGGTAAGGGTTTTCATACTGTTATATTCTGGTCTTCTCCTTCCCTGCTGCTCAGCCTGTGTGTGTGATGTCATCGGAATGTTGGTGAATGCATGGTTTGAAGTGTAGTCAGTTTGAGTGAGTGGGGCTGAGCAGCTGGATGCTGCTCCCGGTGGGGCCTCCTTACCATCCTACTTACAATGAATAAATCTACTTAACTACACCTACGGCTACTGGATTACTTACCTAAGAGAGCACCTACTTCGATGTAAGAGTGGCGACGATTGTGAAAGAACGACGCGTGCAGAAACAAGAAATGAAACAAAGAACTACAAAAATGATTTCCAGCTATGCCTGACGATAAGCTTGTCAACGCCCTCGATGCCCCACCGGTGTCTTCTTCAACAGACAGCCTCCAAAGGTATGTTTCGGGTGTTGGACATTGGCTGCTGACTGCTGTAACTATTCAACTTGCCAAGGACAGCCAGTGTCTGTTTGTGTGAAACCTAAGCTGTATTTATTACGCCAATTACATGTGTGCCTACAAACAAGTTTCATCTTAGCATCTATGCCAACCCACTGTCATGGTGGATCTTAATAGTGATGAGGTTTAAGTCTACACATCGATAGTTTTTAGCATCGGATTAGGCGTGTCGTTAAAGCTACAAGCCAACAGACAACTTACAGAATTAAAACATTTGGTATTTGAAATGAACTGACTGTTTTCTCTTTGAAACCGCCAACAATTGCAAGTAGCGAAGATAATATTACACTGAACTATAACATTAATTGAGTATTTCGGACCTGTGTTGACACTGCCGTCAGCAAGACAGAGTTTGGATTCCTTCAACTTTGACCTGTGAGTAACCTGCAATTTACACTGTAGCGTAATTGAGATGAGGGGCCAGTGGCTTGTGTGCCGTCCAAATCCTATTGTTTTATTGGACTGGTGAATCGGCCACGTATTTTCTTGAAGCTGGGGGAGGCATTAGTGCTTGTCAATTAATAAGAACGGCAGCATCGTTTGACATTGTCATCAATTATATTCTGCGCGCTGTTGAGCAAAGTGGCCCGGTTTAAGCCTTTATATCACACATTCGGAGTTCAGTTGGATGTGAGTTTACTGCTCCGGTGTGGTTATCTGGATAGAAAGCCAATTTTGTTTATTTAAAAACTTGAACAATGCGCAAGAATCTGTGTTATGTATGAGCCACTACCGAAATTCAGTGACAGTTTGTTTGCGTCATCCGCAAGGTGCTTGGCATTTACATTTTCAAATCTGAATCGCGTGCTATGCACAGACCACGCGCTCTCACCTGCTCTAACATTATCGCATGCAGGAGTTCCATCTTCTTTTACGTCGCTACAGTTCCACTTGATTTGCGCTGCTCATTGACGTTTGTCAAACACTAACGTGCCTGGAGCCACCCGGCGGGCGTCCATTCAGCATGCCGCCATCTTGGAGCTTTCCATCTGTGAAGCACTGAGCACCACTTAGTAAGTGTACTAAACTATGGTCAAAAACGGTTGTGCCGCACGAAGTATGCTCACTGCCAGGGATGACAATTAACTTTAGGAGGCCTGCCAGTCCCTTTGCAAATTTTAAACAATGCTTATGAAGAAGTTGAACTGCACTTAATCCACGGTGAATTCTTTAGTTATTTAAATTGTGGTGTTCCGAGTATTAATCTGGATGTGTCAATGGTGTCTACTTTTATTATTTTTAATTTATTGTGTTGCCTTCAGATTTGCAGCGTATGCATATAGTTGTGCCTGCCATGTTTTGCTAAATTTATGAGTTGGTATCTGCTGCAAGTTGTTATTCACCTATATTTTGTTGATATAGGAACTAGCTTTCAAAATGTTATGTGCGCCATGTTTGCAGTGTACTTGTAGTAATGGATGTACGCGCGTTGTTCAATTGGTTGGTGTGGGCATCTGCATTTGGGAGGTCACATAGTCTGTATTCTGTTTATTTTGGGTGTGCATTTCGGGAAGTCATGTACCCCGAGCGCTGGGAAGTCATGTACCCCGTGCTGCATGTTTTATTTTGGGTGTGCGTTTCGGGAAGTCATGTACCCCGAGCGCTGGGGAGTCATGTACCCCGTGTAGTATGTTTTATTTTGGGTGTGCGTTTCGGGAAGTCATGTACCCCGTGCGCTGGGGAGTCATGTACCCAGTGCTGTGTGTTGTAACTTGAGTACGTTAAGTTGGGGAGTCATGTACCCCGTGCACTGGGAGTCATGTACCTTGTGCTGTGTGTTTTACTTTAGGTGCGTTTCGGGGAGTCATGTATCCCGTGCGTTGGGAAATTATGTACCCCTTGATATGTGTTTTGCCTTGGCGTGCGTTTCGGGGAGTCATGTACCCCGTGCGCTGGGTGTCATGTACCCTTTGCAGTGTGTTTTGCCTTGGTATGTTTTTGAAAGTCATTTAACCTGCGTGTTTTGGGGAGTCATATACCCCATGCCGTGTGTTCTACCTGGTGTGTGTTTTAAGGAGTCTTACAGCCCGTTTTGTGGACTGTGTTGTGTGGGTGTGTTGCTTAGCTTAGAATTGCTGCGTTCCTGTTTTTGTTATTCTTTGGAACGCCATTTTTGTTTAGCTTCGGTTCCCTGTTTACCGCTTTTCATGCCAGTCTGGCCAACTGGCATGATTTGCGATATTTAGGGTTTTGGTTTGTGATGAGGGATGGTGGTTATGTGAGGTTGAGTGTCAGATTAAATTGTCATGTGATGTTTTTGCATTGGTTATTGTCGGATTGAGTTGTCAAGTGATGTTTCTGCATTGAATCGTTGGATTGTATTGTCATGTGATGTTTTTGCATTGGTTTCGTGCGAGGTGATATTATGCCTCTTTTCATGTTTTGTGCGAGATGTGACGTCCTACCTTTCTTTTGAATTTAGTGTGAGTGGTGTTTTCGTTATTAGGGTGTGATGCTATTAATTATTCCATTTTAACTTATTCTCCACTGTTTGAGTTCTTATATTATGCTGTATTGCTATTCCATAATTTTATTTGTAGTCATTCATATATTCTTATTTAATGCTTATTTGAAATCCTGACCTTGTGATCGTCAGGGCTTACTGTGTTTATTTTCTCTTGCTTTCTTTTGTTTTCACTGTTTTAAAGGAGGGAGATGTGTTATATTCTGGTCTTCTCCTTTCCTGCTGCTCAGCCTGTGTTTGTGATGTCATCAGAATGTTGGTGAATGCATGGTTTGAATGTGTGGTCAGTTTGAGTAAGTGGGGCTGAGCAGCTGGATGCTGCTCCCGGTGGGGCCTCCTTTACCATCCTACTTACAATGAATAAATCTACTTAACTACACCTACGGCTACTGGATTACTTACCTAAAAGAGCACTTTCTTCAATGTAAAACATACACTTTTCCTTGTTCTTTTTTTTGGGACCTAGATGAAGCTGATCCCACGATGGCTTCCAACACTTCCTAGTGCAAGTGCTGGCAGCCAATCAGAGCTCTGCATTTCCATGCATGAGCTTGTTATTATTCGCGAACTAGCTGCGACCACAGTTATCATTATTTGGTTACCCTTAAATTTCTCAACTACTGAACGGATTTACATCGGATAACTGAACGCATGATCTGAATACCAAAAGCTACCTTCCTGTCAAATTTGGTGTAATCCCTCCCAGGGGTTCAGACTGTAGTCGTGTTCAAAGCTCCTATAGAAATTAACATGGGAAACACACTTTTTTATCCCCTTTTTCCCAACCCCAGCTTGATGGATCACCAAGAAACTTCCATGAACAACAACAATCAACAGGGCACTTTTTTGGGACACTTCCGTGAAGATTCGTCAAACAGCGCCAAAGATATAGTAGGCATGTCAAAAACGCTTTTTCTATGGAAACATGCTCCTAACAATAACTACCTACTTTGCACAGCCGGTGCACGTGTCAGCAGTGGACTACCCCCGAAATAATATTGTCCGCCAAAAGGATAATAATGCCACATTGGCCAGGGAATTTCCAATCATTTATTGAAAGCCAAAACACTCCACCTACACGTTTCAACCAAACTGGTCTTGATCACGGTAAACAATTTTAATCCGTCATTGCTCTCCTCTTAAATATCTCTTTCCCACATCATCCATAAAGAGGCATTGTGGGAATAGTAGACCACGTTGTCCAAATCAAAACAAATAACATAATACATAATTTCCAAATTCAACAAAATCAAGTGGTATAATGTGGGTGTACATAATTCAAAATTATAAATGCATACCATAGTTTGTTTAGTTTATATATATCATGACTGTGTGTCAATGTTAAATAACCAAGACTATCAATGTTATTAGCGTGCAACTCCTCACATTCTGTAGTTTTTTAGCGATACCTGTGAATTTGCGGGGAAACTGAGTGACGATCCCCTCCACAAATTACAGCTGACTGCCACAATAATCCCCCTTGTTGGGGATGTCATAGGTATCATCATTTATGTGTATGCCTTTTCCTATCATATGCACCTTCATTTTCATTAAATATCCGATCTCTCAACACAATCCCCCCAGATGATGTTAGTATCTTATTCCAATTTAACATTAACCCAAATCATGTTCCTTTACAGTTAGAGTCTGAAATAAACTATAGAGTTCCATTATAAGTGAACATATATTTCTTCATCCCCATTCAAGCCTGAAGGGGTCTTTGTATTGGACCTGATGATAAGTCTCAGTTTTAGAGTTCTGTTGCTGCCCCTCTCATCTCTTGGGACAGTGGCTATTACCAAATATGTGATATTCAGCCAGTCCTTTCGTCTACGCATTTCGGCACAGAGCCTTTGTCACGACATATATATATATATATATATATATTTTTCACTCAATTGAAGAAAGACGCGGCACTCCTCTCGATAGTAATGATGTTGTTTTAATCTCAGATAGTAGCCCTACGCGTTTCGAACCGTAGTTCCTGGTCACGGTAGACTGTTACAGTGGTCCCTTTTCCCTTTCTTGGTTTTATACAGTTAATACAAAGTGCCATTTGTATTGCATTGTGGGTATTGTAGTGAACATAATTCAAAATGGGCGGAATTAACATCATTCCTTACTTAAAGATGATACTTTTTACAGATGAAGTTGGTACATTTACTTCAATATTTATCAAAATGTGTAGATTCAATTGCTGAGTGCACAAACACCCACAGTGCAAATAATTAATTCGTTTGTGTACAAATGATGCTTCATTACAAATGGCACGGGTTTGGGGCTAAGTGCCCATGGATATAGCAAGGTCTGCTGTTATATGTGTCTGTATGGATACAAAGCTACCTGTTAACATAAATTAGTGTACAGTTTGAAAAAAGATTTGGTATTATTACATCATGTGTGTGTGATGCTACAACGAGATTTTTTACTGATACAGTTCTAGCCGGATGTTACTGTTTTTAGACAATTGTGGTGAGGTTGTAAATAACACCAGTGGTTGTTAGGGTCTATAAATGTACATAAAGTTCCTCGTCCCCATTGAGGCCCCACGGCTGTTTCGTTTTGAACCTCATTATTAGGCGCGATTCAAGTCTGCGTAATTTTTGGGTGCGATTGCCACCTCGTTCACTTGGGGGTACTGTGATCAGTCCCGAATACTTTATGTCCAACCATGTTTTTCCCACATGTAATGACATGTGTCTGGCTATTGCATATGTCGTGTCTTGGTTCTGAATGGCACGCACATGTTCCAATATACGCTTCTTGAGGGGGCACGTTGTGCTACCAATGTACTGTTTTCCACAAAAGCATTGGAGAAGATATACTACAAAGGTGGATTCACATGTGATGGTCTCTCTTATCTGGAAAGTCTTTCCAGCCGGATCATTGATATTTTTAAGGTTTTTTCCAATTTTGCAGGCTTTGCAAGAGAGACATTTGGTGAAGCCCTTCGATCTTGATTGTAGCCAGCTTTCAGGTTTTGTGGCTACAAAGTGACTTCGTACCAAGTGATCCGAGAGGTTAGGCGCTCTTTTGTACGATATCTGTGGATGTTCTCCTATAGACATACCAATGTCAGGATCTTTCTGTAGTATGTTCCAATATTTGTTAAGTATTTTCCTGATCATAGGAGTTTCTTTACTGTAGGTGAGTATCAAACGTGTTTGGTTGTCTTCTGTTGATCCTTTTGTCTCATTTGATTTCTCACAATTGGTTAGCAGTTCCATTCTGTTTTTGTTCTTCATTTTCACTTCCCCTCTTGCAATGTCAGCATGACTGTATCCTCGTTGTAAAAATCTGATTTTTGTTTCCTCACATTTTTTTACCATCTCCTGCTCTTCTGAACAGTTTCTCTTCATGCGTAGTAACTCTCCGTAAGGTATGCTTTTCCTTAATGAGCGTGGATGGAAGCTTTCGCCATGCAGGAGACTGTTAGTCGCTGTTTTTTTCCTGTGTACTGTTGTTTGTAAACGCCCATTTTTGATGTAGACCTTGGTGTCTAAGAAGTCAATTTCCTTAGGGCTCAGGTTGTATGTGAAACTGAGTCCCACGTTATTGTTGTTGAGTTCCATGAAGAAATTCTCAAATTCATTTGCAGTCCCCTTCCACAACACAAATAAATCATCTATGAAGCGTAGCCAAAGGGCTACGTTCATCATGTGGTGGTTGTTCTCCTCTCTCCAAGCTATGTTCTTCTCCCACCACCCCATCATGAGATTCGCATAGCTAGGAGAGAAGGAAACTCCCATCGCAGTACCACAGCATTGTACATATATTTTTTTGTCAAACAAGAAGATATTATTGTTTAGACAGATGGAGATCATTTCAAGTAGCATTTCAGAATGTGCTAGTTGGCTGATAGGTCTCTGCTTGAGGAAATATTGAATTGCATGTAAGCCGTGATTGTGTTGGATTGAAGTATATAATGACACTGCATCAATTGTTATTAGGAGATAGTTAGAGTTCCATTGGGTGTCCATAATGATACGTAGGAAGTCACCGGTGTCCTTTATGTATGAGCTGAGTGTAGGTACAATGGGTGCTAAGAAGTTGTCCACATATAAAGACATGTTTTCGTATAGACTCCCGCAGCTGGAGATTATTGGACGTCCAGGTGGTTTGTTTAGAGTCTTGTGGACCTTCGGAAGGAAATATATGGTGGGTATTATTGGATCCTCCACCATTATGAAATTTTTCTCTTCTTCCGTTAGGAGGCCTTTGTTATGCCATTCATTCAGTCTACTGTTCATCTCATAGATTAAGTTGTTGATCGGATTCTTTTTCAGACACTGGTAGCTCCTTGTGTCAAGCAGTTGGCGCATGGCTTCTTCCATGTATTGTTGCTTGTCCTGGATGACAATGTTCCCGCCCTTGTCAGCCGGTTTGATTATGATTTGGTTGTTGTTTTTAAGTTTTTGAAGGGCTGTGCGTTCTTTTTGTGTCAGATTTTCACGATTTTTGTTGTTGGGAACATTTTTGATTGATTCTATTTCTCCAAGAACAAGTTCATAGAAGGTATCGATCTTATTGCCCGGATACAAAGTTGGGCAAAATTTGGACTTCTTTTTGAAGCTTGTCGGTACTCGTTTGTCCGTTTTGATATTCATTTCCACCAAAATTTGTTCATCTGATATTTGGGTCGTTTGTGTCTCATTGGCTAATTCATATGCAACACGCAACTGAGGTATTTCTTCAATGCGATACGGTTGAAGATCTTCCATATCTGGTTCATGTAGTTGTGTGTCCTTCTTTTGGAGTGATTGCCTCACAAAAAATTTCCTTAATTTCAGTTTTCTTATATATTTATATAAGTCTATTTTTGTTTCAATTGCATCTTGGTGAATTTCCGGACAAAATGACAAGCCTTTGTTAAGGACATTATGTTCCAGTTTGGTGAGGGTATACCTGGAGAGATTGATGACCAGGTCAGGTGTTTTCATGTTTCTATGAGATGTTGTTCCTATTTCCTTGTTGAGGTACGATTTCTCAGATTGTATCTTCCGCCTCTTCCGTTTGCTTCTTCTTGTCTTCCTTGTTGTGGGTCTGAGAAGAAGGATCCCCTTCCTCGTCCTCTTGTTCTGCCAGCACCACGACCTCTTGGTTTGTTCTTGGGTGCTTGCTGCTCCTGGTAGAGCAGCTTCATTTCCTCTAAAAAAGTAAATTTCCGTGAGGCTGTAGGTCTCTGTTCCCCTTCACTGAGGTCAGACTCAGTTTCACTTGAGAGTTGACCGGTAGGCGGATCAGTGGTTGTCTTTTGCGTTTCCCATTGTTTTTTATAGACTTCAAACTTCCTTGCGAAAGTGAATATCGTACCATACTCATAGTCGTCTTCATCTCTTCTGAATTTGCGTTGTTTACGTTGTATTACCTCTTCCTCGTGTTTATCCAGATTGCGTTCCATTTCTGTGCGCAGTTTTTTCATGGTCTCGTCGTCTTCATTGCTCGATAGTATTTGCGATTCAGCATTGGATATAAGTTGATGTAGTTCTTCCACATCACGCTTCGCATATTTAATAATGATGCGTATCATATTTTTAGAGCACTCCATATTATTTTTGCCCCACTCCTCCAACATTTCAGGTTTGGTATCCGGGTGGTTAGGAAGAGTGAATACGCGAAGACCCCTTGGTACCATGTCATTTTCTAGGTATTTTTCCAGGGTGATAATTTCCCAACTGCGTGAAGTTTCCTTGCGTAGAAGTTTTTCTAGTTGAGAAAAAAGCTGTTTAATGGTACTGGCACGAGGCGGTGTTGTTTTATTAGTTCCACTTGTGTTTTGTAACGTAGATCCTCTTTGAAACATGGTTTCAGCTTTGGTTGTCCTTTTTGAAGCTCTAAGTTCCATTTCTGCCGTTTGCTTGTGAGTAATTATTTTAAGTGTGTTACCTTTGACCCTCCAGACACTATGAGTTCGATTATTTCTGCCGTTGTTATGATGTTACTGTGTCCGTGAATGTGTGGGATCCTGTAGCAGTCTTCAATGGCTCTTTGATTGAGGCAATGGGGATATGACGCCCCTCCTGAGATTGCGTAATTTATCGAGAAAGCCAAAATTCCTCGTAGTTATACTTTACTGGACACGCGGCTTATGAATAGCAATTACGCGTGTCTAGTGAGGCTCGCTGCAGCATCAGAGTTAAAGGTTACGAACACACAGCTCACAGTCTTACCTGGGAGAATTTCCGACGCAGCGGCGTCCTCCGGCTCCGTGTGTCGGATTTCAACCCGGCAGTGATGTGGCTCGGAATCGTTTTCTCCTTATCTTGGTTTGCTGTTCAAAGGCGAGGCAAAAGCCTGCTTCCTTCGTTCCGTGTTGGAAATGTCAAAAGTTCTTGTGAAAAGATAGCGCCTCACGTCGTGGCGTTATTTATATTCCTTGACAGCAGTGATGCTGGGCTCTCCTCCGTTTAATTCAATTTAAACACAAATGTCCCGCACGGAAGGAGCACCTTTCCAGCCGGTGCACGCGTCGAGATCAGGACATAATCTCGATATTAATTTTCACTCAATTGAAGAAAGACGCGGCACTCCTCTCGATAGTAATGATGTTGTTTTAATCTCAGATAGTAGCCCTACGCGTTTCGAACCGTAGTTCCTGGTCACGGTAGACTGTTACAGTGGTCCCTTTTCCCTTTCTTGGTTTTATACAGTTAATACAAAGTGCCATTTGTATTGCATTGTGGGTATTGTAGTGAACATAATTCAAAATGGGCGGAATTAACATCATTCCTTACTTAAAGATGATACTTTTTACAGATGAAGTTGGTACATTTACTTCAATATTTATCAAAATGTGTAGATTCAATTGCTGAGTGCACAAACACCCACAGTGCAAATAATTAATTCGTTTGTGTACAAATGATGCTTCATTACAAATGGCACGGGTTATATATATATATGATGTCCACTAAAAGGAAAATAACAAATAACGCTGCACTCGCCAGGGAATTTCCAATCATTTATTGAAAGCCAAAACAGTCCACCTACGCAAACCCTCTGTTCAGTAGCAGGGCACACTACGCGTGTCCGCAGAGGGGACTGCTACTGAACAGAGGGTTTGCGTTTACGGCAAGAAAGACTTAGTTGCTGGCAAGAGGGACTCACTTAGCCCCCAAAGAGTGGTTTTACTATACCATGTCGTCATTCTTCATGATGGATTTAAGACTTAATACACACAAGATCCACACTGAAGAAAATAATTCTGGAATACACTAAATCTTGGACACAGTAATCACTGTTTCCCTATACTGTGCAAATATCACTGGAGTACTAGCACCCATTCCGGGTCAGAAATACAACCGGAACTGAGAATCCATACGAAGAGATTAGAGCCCGGAAGAAGTCGCTGCGCACAACAATTAAGCGCGACAAAACACGTGTTGGCTAAGGATCTCGAGATTAAACTGAAGTGACGGTTTGAACGGAGGAACAAGAGTATTTTTTATTATTGTCAATAATACATAATATATACTGTCGGTGTGTGCAAGGGACTGTTGTTTTGGTTTAATTAATATATAGTTGTTAATTAATGTTAATTATTTGATATTTATTTTGGATCATAGTTTATTTTTATGTGTGTTGTTTTTACTTTTAAAGGGGTAAAGGGTGAGTATTAAATACATTTTAATTATGTAATATTCATTGTTAATAGTAATAATTTGTAATTTAAAAAAAAGTGTTAATTGTGTTTTATTATTTTAAAGTTTAATTTAGGTGATGGTTGTGGATATTATAGTGTTAAAGTTTGTGTAGTCAATTAATATTTTTCTAAGAACAATATTTTTTAATTAATTATGTTAATTATGTAAATACATTTTATTAACAATGTTGAAGTGTTTTGTTATTGGTGTGGTGTTATAGGGTAGGAAACAAATAAATACATTTATCTTTTAATTATTTTTTTGTTTGTAAATATTTTCTAGTTTAAAAGAATTATATTTTTGCCTGACTGGCTAGAGCGAAATGACAAGCCAAGGAGTTAGCTACATCTGCTTGTGACACGGAAGGCTTCTTTGAAGGTAATTAACTTTCTGGGCACAGCCCAGATTGTCAGTCGGCCAGAAGAAGAGAACATCTCCCCACACCAAAGGCCTTTGTCTCAGCTCTGGCAGCCAGTTCACACCTCATCAGTCGAGCTGTTTGCTGCTGGGTGGCAGTTTTTTTCAGTAGAAACTTCACTCAGATTTTATGATTAAGCAAAAAGTTATAAACTTACAAAAAAGTGTAATTTTGAAACTATGACCTTATTGCCATAGGAATTAGCCATTTTATTACAGAGGATATGGAACTGAGGATTCTTGGGAGAGAAACTGATGAAAACAATTGGGAGGGCCTTGTAAGTTCTGTCTCCCTGATGCAGAAAGAGAGGACGTAGATAGTGTTCTCACACTCCTAAGATCTTAAACTTCTCTATTAAAGTTCAATAGCATTGATTTGTTGGGGTGAGTCAAAGCAAACTTTTGAAGGTTTCTTTAGCGTTGCTTTCAATCTCAGGTGCAATGGAGTCTGTTACCTCTTTGCCCAGCAATTGCACTTGTATTCGACTATATGTTGCCCATATTCAAGTTATTCCAAGGCATCTATTCGCAGTTTAGTACTAATCCTATTCAAATATTTTTATAGCAGTTGTTGGTTGAAAAGGGTTTTGAGTTTATCGCATTTCCTCAAAAAAAGTATAATAAGAAAGTGGTCAGTTAATGCCTCTGGGATTACCCAAAAAGATTAAAAAGAGCAATGGGGGCCCAAACTGAAGGTGTGGTCAGCTGTATGTGGCATCTAAAGTGTGACTAGCTGTATAAGTAGGAACTTCAATTATTTGGTTAAATCTGCAGCCAAAGCAGTGAGCTTTCATCATTTATTTTTTCTCAGTGCATATTGATATCATCCAAAATGATCAGGTATATAATATCCATGGTGAGCACCGATACAATTCTGACATAAATGATGCAGATATTTCCAGAAGTCGGTGTAGCAGCATTACTGTAATAGTGTATTAGGGGAAAAAGAGATGGGAGTTACCATTATTCCGGGATCAATTGACTTTTAGATTTTTAGTGTTAGAAGGCATGATACCTTTTCTACAAAGAACAGTAACTCAACCACCATGTCTCTCTCTTGCCTGCCATATATCAAGATTGCATAATTGTGCAGTAAATTGTCAGCGATAGAGAAGTCATCCTAATCTTCAAGCCAAGTCTCAGTAATAAATTGGATATATGTTGTATATAGGTGAAATATCTTCAATTTCTGTGGAACGTTTTTTGTCAAAAATGAATAAATCCCTATTGAATTTTATTAGGATACAGATTGTAATCCTAGGGAAAATGGGGCAAAGGGGCGAGTTCAGTTAGTAAGGGTTGCTTGCTTTCAGTTCCAGTATGTTTATTGAGTTAGGCATGGTCATGTTTTTGACACAACTTATAGGTGATACTGCTTTAAAAGAGATGATCTCCACAGTAGAGCAAGATTAGTGGATAGCAATGGATTTTGATGTTTTCATGTTTTGCGATAATGTAGAACAAGTTTCCCTACTCCCATGATGGCAGCCGTGAAGGAAACATCGCCAGCAAACATTAACTAAGGAAATGTGGTGGTCACTGTGCCTGGGCTGAAGCTTCCTAGCACATGGGTGCCTCTTACAACAACAGGAGAAGCTAAAATAAGAAAGCTAAAGTCCCCTAAGGTAAAGTTACTTCCCTAAATGCATCTAATACTCGTGTCACATATGAGAGGAAGGTTAAACAATTGATAGAACAGCAAAGATCATAAAATAATTAATACAATAATATACAGGTGTACAAAAAGTGATGGTAAATTTAGTAGCAATTTGCAAATGCTAAATATTTTCTTAAAATACTACAAAGCACTAACATTTGGACAGCTACTCACATCATGGAAGTTTCCAACCAGGAATTTCCGCTTTGATTTTGGGGACACCAAGGCCTGCAATAAGTCAAGAACTTTCAGGTTGAAGGGGTTTTACCTATCCATTTTATAGAGCAGATTTGTAATGAATAAATAAATAATTTTTAGTTATATACTCCATCATAAATACTAAACAGTTAATAGGGCCCTTAATGTTGTTGACTTAGGTTTACATTGTTACGTCGTGCACAACATATGTTCTTGCCATCTCCGCTCATGCATGAGATAATCTCCCTGCGCAAGGTCATAGTTATTTCCGCAATGATGGTCATATGAAATGAACTAGGGAGATAGGTGCAGAATGATGTCAATAATAGCAACCAATCAGAATGACTCCAGAAGTACAACTGACTGCAAGTAAAACGCCTTCACTATGAATCACATTATCCTGTCGATGTAACATTACCTGTCTTGGAACAATCCAACACAGAGAATATAACAAGGATCTCCAGAGGAGGATCGTCAAAGGAACTTCAGTTTACTTTCATTGATCACTAGTCGAGTTTTGGGGCACTTTAGCTAGTATTGAGATGTTAATTTTTGGTATTTATTTTGGCAATTTCACCCACCTATTTGCCATTGGTTGGTGGGGTACCTAGGGGAACAATCCAAGTACCTGGGAATTATCATAGGATAATTTAATCCCATGCAACGATAGAGACGATATGAGTAATCATTCCCCACTGCAAGATTGCCACCTCATTCTGAAGTTTTCATGGGTAAAGCGGGGGATAACCTTTATCAGAGTTGATGCACCCAACTATACCAGATTTTATTGCATGACACGGAGGCTAATATTATGCAAATCACCTTTATTGCCAGCTCACAGCAGCAACAACTGAAGAATATAGAACTTCAAGAACATTCTCACAAGGTATAAAGTCCCCCTACACGAAGTCTTCTTCCTTCTTTGTTGCTGTTACTCACAAGATAAGTACTATCTTTTTTCTGTTGTATACTCTCAGCTGTATTGCTTGTACCTTATCCCCCTCATCCACCCCTGTGGGAAGAATACTTCATAGTTTGGTTTCCTTGTTGCTTAATTTTTTATCACTTCCGTTGAGGAGGAGGGCGTTTCTTATACATATTATCTGTACCCAGGAGGGCATTGTTGCTTATCTCACATATGTGGTGACATGTGCAGTGCCCTGGGCACTACAGATGGGCAAGACAAAGGCCCAGAAATTCCTATTGTCATCGACAGCGACGAAGGTTTGGAGGATGAAATCAACCTCTCCTATTTCTCTGATATTGACACGGATATCAAGGAGGCAGTGGTTAGAAAGATGGGAATGACTGATGAGGCATAGAAGGCCTCAGGCTCTAAATTGGGCATTGTGAATCCTTTTGGGGAAAACATGTTTAATTCCCTTCTTATCAAACACCCTTTGTCTCCAGAGTGGGCTCCCTCTCAACACATGGCTGAGTACCTATCTTTTTGGCTTTGGAAAGAAATTCCGAAAGAGGTCAGATCTTGCCTGAAATCTGAGTGCCCCTGCCCCTCTCTCCCAGACAAGGTCACAATGACCCCAGAACTTGATTAGAAAGTGATGGCATTTATTGCCAAGGGTGGAAAGGACCTTAGAAAAGGTATTGATGAGAGCCTGAAGTCCTGCCAGGACTGTCTTCTTGACATTACTAGCCCTTTGACTAAAATGTTTGAGATAGCTTAGGTAGCTTATCTCGGCGAGACTCTCATTAACCCCAAGGAACTGCGCCAATGGGCACAGGGAGCCATATGCCTCCTAAGGATCGCAAATACTGCGCTCTCAAATGAGAGGTGAATGGGCATTCTACTTAACATTGATCCTAAACTGGTCAAATTGGTGGGTAAGGAAGGAGGCCCTGCCTCTCAAGGGCTACACTTCAGTGATGACTTCATAAGGTACAAGGCCAAATATGTGGCTTCAATGCAAAAGTCCCAGAAGGACATTATGAAGGTGTTCCAAGATGTGGTTTTTGGCAGGGCCAGGAGAACACAGGATTGGTTCCTCAGCTGTGGTCAGGCTTCAACAAGACATTCCCTGGGCCGTGGCGCAAGGTTTCCTCATTCAAACTTAGCCACCCATTTGAGCTTCTACCTCCAGAAGCAGAGGTTCCGTGGGACATCCCTCAAAGGTGATTGAAAACAGAGGACTTTCCACAGGTAAGGGCTTTGAAAGACCTTTCAGATACCCCTCTAAAGATGGAAGGCAGCCTGGCCTAATTTTGTGGGAATTAGAATTTAGTGACTCAGGCTTCTTGGGTTCTGGATGGAGTCAGGGGGTACAAGATCGAGTTTATGGGCTTATCAACACAAATGAAGATTCCTCATAAAATGATGTCCTTGCAGGAGGACACAATCCTAGAGTCACAGGAGGCAGATAATTTACTGATCAAAGGAGCAATTCAAGATTGAACAGAGTCAGGTTTTGTCAGCAATATCTTCCTAGTAGAGATGAAAGACAAAGGGCTGAGGCCGGTGATAAATTTAAAAGGTCTGAATGAAAAGGTTGTCTAACATCATTTCAAAATGGAAGAAGTTTACCTTTTAATGGATGTACTAAGAAAAGGGGATTGGTTGACAAGGCTAGACCTCAAGGATGCATCAGAAATTTCTCCAATTTACTTGGATTGGCAAACTTTGGCAGTCTTACAGTCTCCCTTTCTGGCTTTCCTCGGCCCCTTGGTGTTTCACCAAGGTCCTTCGTCCAATATTAGCTTGGCTCCGAGCAAGGGGGGGTGAGATTAATTTTATACTTGGATGATATTCTGCTAATGGCTCAGTCCAGAGAGGGGGATTCCTGTCATACAGATCTCACCATAAACTTATTAGAGCTCTTGGGTTTTGTCATAAACAAGAAAAAAATCTTGCCTGGTGCTGAGCAGTTTCTGGGCTTTGTCGTAAATACAATACAGGCGGAATTAAAGTTACCAGAGGAGAAGCTGAGGAAGCTTTGCAAGGAGATGAGAAAAATATTTGGAAAAAAAGAGTTCCCCCGTAAGGTCTTTATCAAGGATCCTGGGTCTTCTGTCTTCAACGATCCAGCAATTTTCCCGAAACCCCTGTATTACCGGGTACTCCAAACACTCAAAGCGAGAATGTCTTACTCTCAAATGCTGTTGGACCAGTATTCAAAGAAGGAACTATTATGGTGGCTTAAGAATGCCGAAGCAAGGAATGGCAGAGCCATTTTTGGGGTGGAGCTGAAGACAGTAGTAGAATTGGACATGTGTTTAAAAGGATGGGGTGCGAGATGTGGCAACACATCATCAGGGGGATGCTGGATACTTCAGGCGAAGGAGTTGCTCATCAACTGCTTGAAATTACTGGCCTGTTCATTTGCAATTTGTTGCTTCACCAAGGACTTAATGAAGTGCTCTGTGATGTTACGTATGGACAACTTATCTGCGGTTAGGTACGTCAATAAGATGGGAGGTCCTCACTCCAAGATGCTTGCAGATTTAGCGAAGTTTTTTTGGGGTTACTGCTTAAGCAAAGGAATTTGGATAGTGGCTGAACATATTCCTGGTTAAGCAATGGTGTGGCAGATTGGTTTTCCTGGAATTTCAGAGATTCCAGCAATTGGAAGCTGCACAGGGAAATATTTCTGAATATCCAGGCGAGAAGGGGGCCCTTCAAGGTGGACCTCTTTGCAGACAAATTGAACACACAGCTGTCGAAATTTTTCAGCTGGAGGCCGGACCCTCAGACTTGGGGGGTGGATACCTTCCTTCAGAATTGGAGGGGTCCAACACCTTTTGCTTTCCCTCTGTTTGTCATGCAACCAATACTACTATTACATGTATGCCGGAGCAGAGAGGTCACAGTAGTGATAACACCTCTTTGGAGGTCACAGGCCTGCTTCCCAATTATTCTAAACAAAAACCAAAGGAAATGATGGACGGAGTGTTGAACATTGCAAGCACTCACCCCCAGTCGACTGATCTGGGTTTAATCCATCACCGTTCTTTAGCCCACTCTGCCACCCCAGTTCAGACATGGCCATATGCAAATCAGTCTGACCCTGTGCCTCATGGGAACAGTCCAGCCCGAACTGCCAAGCCATGTCTACCCTGGACCGGAAACAAGCTTCCTAGGACCGGTTTCTGCCATTTCAGCCGTCTTCAGCCAGGCTTGCTTGAATCCAGTGGCAAAGTGAGCAAGGGACTCACGTCGGAGCATACCCTGCCAACTTATGGCGAACAAAGCAAAAACCAAAGGAAATGATGGACGGAGTGTTGAACATTGCAAGCACTCACCCCCAGTCAACTGATCTGGGTTTAATCCATCACCGTTCTTTAGCCCACTCTGCCACCCCAGTTCAGACATGGCCATATGCAAATCAGTCTGACCCTGTGCCTCATGGGAACAGTCCAGCTCGAACTGCCAAGCCATGTCTACCCTGGACCGGAAACAAGCTTCCTAGGACCGGTTTCTGGCATTTCAGCCGTCTTCAGCCAGGCTTGCTTGAATCCAGTGGGAAAGTGAGCAAGGGACTCACGTCTGAGCATACCCTGCCAACTTATTGCGAGCAAAGCAAAAACCAAAGGAAATGATGGACGGAGTGTTGAACATTGCAAGCACTCACCCCCAGTCAACTGATCTGGGATTAATCCATCACCGTTCTTGGCAGGGTATGCTCAGTATCCACGTTATATGTTTCAAAGAATTTGGAGACTTCTATTTCTAAAATGTTTTATGGCCCCAATGAAGGAAAGAAACGTATTGCACCTCAGAGTGTTCTTTCAAAAGGTGTTTCTATCAAGATTGGTCCTCATACCTGAGACGTTGCTTTTTGATTGCTCCCTTCCTCCCCCCTTAACATTACCAGCTTACAGGACACTGATAATGATAATGGTGTCTTAGATCTGACAGAGCTGATTTTGACTTTTCTGATAATTGGTCTCCGGAGAAAAGGTGTAAAATGGTTCCTTCTGAGGGTACGTACCACCCAATGTCCAATGATCTTGTAGACCATTTAGGGGAACATATGTTTGTTCCTATTTAAATCCACCACCCAAATTCCAGAGTGGTTCCCTTCTGACCACATATCAAATTATGTTTCTTTTTATTTAAGGCACTCCTTGGATAAGTCCTCCACAAATAAATTAAAATCAGAATTTCCTCGTCCGTCCATTCCCCATAAAATGGCTGATAAACATATCATTGACACCAATATGTTATTATTTTGACTTAATTTGGAAAAGACCCTAAGATAGGAGTCGATAGACTGGATCTAATTGCCAGGACAGGATTTTGGATCTAGTGGGTCCACTGATCAGGATTCTGGATTTAGCAAAGGAGGCTAAGATAGAGGGGGAGCAGGTAGACCCTGATACTCTTTCTAATTGGGCTCAGCATGCCATATGTATGTTGGGCAATGCGAATGCTAACATTTCACAGGAGACGTAAGAGCCTTTTACTGAAGATAGACTCACAGCTGAAAGCCTGGCAACTAAAGAAGAGGGACCTCAGGCTAATTGGCTTTTGTTCGGAGATTCTTACTACTGTAAACAGCCCAGTTTCCTGTGAAGAAGACCTTCTCGTCTCCGGTTTTTGGCAGGGCCAGCAAAGGTAGGAGTCACTTTGCCAGCAGCTATAGCGCCAGGGGTCGATCCCTCCACAGGTGCTACTGTAATCAAGGCTCCCAGTAAGAATATTATCAGGAGTACAAACCCCATTTCTACCCCCACCATTCCTGTTGATTCCGTAACAGGGAACACAGGGCCAAAGGTGATCAGTTCTCAGGTAAAAACTTTCAATTTTGGCCTTCCTCCCATAGGAGGCAGGTTGGTGCATTGTTTAGATGAATGAATGTCCCTGACCTTAGATCTTTGGCTCATTCAGATTATTCAGGGTTATTGCAAATATCTTTATCAGATTCCAATGCAGTGTTGCCTACCCCATTCTCTTACTTTCTCACAGGGTCACTTTCTACTTGTTCAAGAGGAAGTACAAGCCCTTCTGTCAAAACAGGCTGTAGAAGAGATTACTTTAGATTCATCAGGTTTCCTCAGCACCATTTTCCTTGGTCTCAAGAAGAACAAGAAGTATTGTCCAGTTATAAATCTAAAGGTGTTCAACAATTTTGCAGTATACCATCATTTCACAATGGAGACCATTCTTTATCTCAGAGATCTACTTCTTCAAGACGATGAGTTGGTGTATCTGGATCTCCAAGACGCTTACTTGATGGTACCTGTTCATCCTTCTTATAGAAAGTTTCCTCAATTTCAATTGGGCTAGTCCTTTTTCCGTTTCAAAACTCTACCTTTCGGTCTCTCTTCAGCCCCTTGATGTTTTACAAAGATTCTTCAAACATGTAATAGCAAAAAGTTAGTTTACTCAGATCCGGTAACTTTAGATTCAGAATTCAGGGAAGAGCTCCAATGGTGGCTGAGCCACTTAGATGCCTGGACCAGCAAAACGATTTTCTCTGCCACCCCAGATCTTGTCTTAGAGTCAGATGCAAGTTGGATGGGATGGGATGGGGAGCAAGATGTGGTCAACTCTTGACTAGAGATACATGGTCTCTTCAGGAGTCATCACTGCACATTAATTGTTTAGGGATGCTTGCAGGTTCCTTTGCCATCCAGGGGCATATGTATCAAACGATTTTTTAATCGCAAATGCTGCGATTCGCAAAATAACAGCGTTTGCGATTAAAAAATCGGTAATCGGGATGTATGAGCCAAATCCCATCGCAAAATTAAGGAATTGCTAATTTAGCGATTTCTTAATTTTGCGTAAGCATTTAAGAAATCGCAAATTGCGATTTCTTAAATGATATGTAAAAAGCACCCAAGTTGTGCGAATTATCCTTAAGAAATCGCAAATTACCACCAACTTCCAGTTGGTGGTAATTTGCGATTTCCTTTCAAAATGCACTTTTTTTAATTTTACAAAGTGCCACGTGGCGCTCATACATGCCCTTAGGGCATGTATGTGCGCCATATGCACACACACGCTCATTTCAGGGGTGCATCAGGGTGTCATCATGACACTCTTGCACCTTTAAAATTATTCTCAAATTGCGATTAGCAAATTGCTATTCGCTATTTGAGAATTACTTCCCATTCATTCCTATGGGTCTCCTGGCCCATAGAAATGAATGGGCAGGTATTCCTTAATTGCGATTTCGCAATTTGCTAATCGCAATTAAGGAATTTTAAGAAATCGCTAAAAGTTTGCAATTTTTTTAATACATCCCGTTATGCAATTCTCAAATAGCAATTCTTTAAAAATCGCTATTTGAGAATCGCAAATGGTGATGTTGATACATATGCCACCCAGTTCTTTATAAAAGACAGATCAAAATTCACAGTCCGTTTGCAGATGGGATGATCTGCCGGCAGTCAGGTACATAAACATCTTGGAGGCACAAGTTCCCAACCTCGGGTAGTTCTTGCCAAGAGTCTTTGGGAATTTTGCCTCCAAAGGAACATTTCAGTCAAAGCAGAGTATCCTCCAGGCAAACTGAGCATGGTGGCCGATTGGTTTTTCAGACATCTCCATGATTCAATCAATTGGAGACTTCATCCTTCAGTGTCCAATCATCTTTCTTTGATCTTCAGCACCATGTCAATAAACCTCCTTGCTTCCCGTGTCAATTCTCAACTCCCTTCCTTCTTAGGTTGGAGAGCAGATCCACTAGCTCTTGTTACAGATGCATTCCTAAAGTCTTTGCCTCATTCCTCATTCCTCTTTGCCTCATTCCCTCCATTGCTTTTCATTGCCTGAGTCCTTGCTCCAGTCCGCAGACAACAGCCATCCCTTGTTCTGATCACCACCAATTGGTAGTCTCAACCTTGGTATTCAACATCATTGGAACTATCGTCGGACCCTGTGGTGCTGATTCCTCAATTTCCCAATTTACTTCTCAACCCTCAGGGTCTTCATCACAATCTCATTCCAGAGCGCTCCCTATCCCTTATAGCATGGAGGATTTCAGGGCTTCCTGGAGAACCCCAGGAATTTCAGAGGAGGCTTTCAAGTTCATCCAACTATCCGGGGCTCCAGGCACAGCTAAAGTATAGAAGTCAGCTTGGTTCGTCTGATGTAGCTCGTGTTTGGACAGGTATTCAGATCCCCTTTCAGTAAATGTAGCCTTGTTGGTTAATTTCCTAGCATCTTTGTCTTCAAAAAGGAAATCCTATTGCACAATGAACACATATACATCACCAATCTCTGCAGAACATGTCAGGGTAGATGGAAGACCTATCAGTGATCACCTGCTGGTTTGTCACCTGTTAAAGGGAGTACGTTTTGCTAAACCACCTGTACCCAAGTATAATGTCATGTGGGATGTTGATTTGGTATTATGTTTGTTCATTTCATGGCCAAACAATGCTGATTTATCTTTCAAAAGCGTATCTGCAAAATTGACTATGCTTTTGTGTTTGGTGTCTATCAAATGTCTTTCTGATTTTAGAGCACTAGATGTATCCTCTTTCCATTATTTTTCTTTAGGAGTTTATTTTCAAGCTAATAGACAAACCAGAACTAATTTATTGTCGGTTCATTATCCTCTTTTCCCCTCCACACCTAAATTATGTGTTGATTGCTTAAAAACATATTTTTCACGAACTGCAGATCTCACAGTTACTCCTCTTCGCAACTCCATATTTCCTTTCAGAAACCCCACAAACCCGTTTCTGCTCCTACTTTGTCCCATTGGGTTAGATGGATTATGTCCTTGGCTGGCATTTCCACTGTTTTCTTTGGCTTCCATTCAGCCTCTAGGGCTTTCTGAGCAGGGGCAAGTTTACATGAGTCTGCAGATTGGTCAAACGTTAACACATTTAGAACTTTTATTGTAAACCAATTGCTCATCCGTCTGACTCTGTTATATCATTGCTTTAAACAAGCATAATATGAGCCTTCGGTCTTGTAATAAAATTGTGATTTTCCTAGCCTTGGTGTCTGAAAGACTAGATTTTATTAAAGACACAGAGGCGCCTGTTTAATGAACTGTCCGTGGTCTCTTTTATCGGCAGTCTCAGTGCCTTCGACAAGTTTGGCTGCATCCATTTAACTCGACCAGAGCATCTCTTCCTCTGGATTCCCCCTTGCAGATTTCCCTATCCACTTCTGCATTTCCAGACATCTTTAAGGATTTGGTGGCTGTGATACTAACTTTATGTTCGATTATAATTTTGTTTTCTGAATCTCATCTTGATTGACTCTCGCAAGAAAAGAGGGCTTGTTGCTCTCAGTCAAGATAGTTCTAGTTATACTCGACGTCTTATTTGCTAAACTATTGTGCTGTAATGCAGTAGTTCTTTCCCATGGTTTTCTGGGTAATTAAGTTTTTTCTTTTGGCTGCTGTGTTTATTAAAGCAAGAAAAGAAAGCATTAAACTTGCCTCTGTGTCTTTAATAAAATCTAGCCTTTCATACACCAAGGCTAGGAAAATCTCAATTTTAATATATGGCCATACTCAGCTATAATCTAAAGGCAATGGTGGCTTTGTTGTAGGTTGAGGTCCTTAGTGGAGCTTTTACTGTTGTATGCAACAATCTTTTATTATTAATCAGCACTAGGCATGTGAAATTTCCTTGACAACTAAACTCTCACAGAAAAGTACAACAAGGATATTAGGACCAAATAACTTCAGGCATTGCTCCCTAGCAGGTACAGCAACTGTATGTGAAAAGTGAAGGTGGCCACCTAAGTTCTGTAGACTATGCTAAAGAACAGACCCAGATATACCTCTCATTCTACCATCACTATTCTTTCGCTTGACTTTGATCAGTAAGCCTCTCAGGTTTCTTTTTTATTACACATCTCTTACTCTTGGGATACTATTCATCAACACCTTTTTTTTCTTTTTTGTTATTCAGTAAGGTTTCCCTGCCAATGAGTGGAATAATTTGCAAGAGATGCAGCAATCAATGAGTCTTATAATCTCTAGTGAATTTTGAATTTCTTTATTAACCGTACGATTACTTAAAATCTTTACAGTACAAAACACATTAGAAAACCCCCTCCTCCCATCCACCCTCCCCGTAGTGCTTCCTGGCAATCGAATAAAAATGCACCAGGCCTGCGTGTGCTCTGTTTGCTACTTTGAGTCTTTTTAAGACTACCAATTTAAAAATTAATAAAAATGTGAGATCAACTCCTTTATAATGATCATTGGTGCCAGTTTTTGCTTAGTCCTGTTAGGTTCATAAGTTGTCTTTAATAGAAGTTCTTGTTGTGCTTCCTACTGGGCCCCACTCAGGCTTTATGCTCTGATTGTCCATGTGAGAGGGCTCCTGGATTGAAGAGAGACCATCAAAGCTAGGGCGCCGGCTGGGTTAATTACGAATTAATTGCGACCCTGGGATCTGCTGCCTGTTGCTGGAAGTCAAGTGCGATTCTGATTTGATGAATAAACTTGCCTGCTCTTGCAAGTAAGCAGATAATAGTTTCTGAGAAGCACCAATCTGAAGCCTCCCTGCATGTTCTAAAGCCCTTCTTCCTTAGGACTGGGCACAGGAATCAATGGCGACCACTGGACAGCATGGGGCAGCAGCATAGCAGATGTAACCAGGATTCCCTATGGTAATTACATAGCCGACAGGAGACTGTGGTTGTCTTTCTAGCCGCCCATGTTGAATTGAACTCCGAGATCTTGAGGGCAATGAGGCACAGAAACAGGATTTTCCTTCTAGCTTGGGCTGAGTGGGTTTCGCATGTAAGGTTGAACTTTCCCAGGGATATACGAATTGTCAAGTGCCAGTGTGAAGGAATTGTACCGGAGTGAGGAACAACCCAGTGCAAACGAGATAGTCTGAACTTGGGGCTTCACAGCATTAGCCCAGGCAGTGTATGGAATTTCATGCAAGGGCATGCTCTCTGCCTCTATTTTCAGTGAGAGAGTTGCTTGGTCCAGCTTAGAGTGCCATGGGGATCCCGCTGCCCTGAAAATCGTTTTCAGGAAGAGTTTGAGAGTAGTTTTGGGGGCTTTAAGCACAATGATATAATATTTTATTAGGTACCCCTGTAGTGTCAAGTCCGGTCTATTTAGTCCTATTACCAACCTTAACCTGGTGTTCCTTGCTTGTCTGGGCACCTGTAGCACAATCTTGTAAGCTTTTTCGAGTGCACCTGGGAAGGCTAAGTGGCCGTAAGTAATTGCTGGAATTAATTTTGCTCTGAGAACTGTCAACATGGGCTCTGCGGATGGACTTGCTAGGCAATGGCTCAAACGTCGCAGTGAGAGAAGTATTCTATTGATTTTCGGAGTTAGCTCCTTTATGTGTTTAGCAGCTGTTGCCCTCTCTGTTAACCATACCCCCAAGTAGTTGTAGGATGTGGCTGTCCTGATTCTGTGGTCACCCAGCCACCAGGATGATTGCGTTTTGTGAGGATATTTGCCAAAGATTATTGTCTTTGTCTTATTCTCATTAATTTACAGGCTGTTTTCCTTATTATACACTGCTAGACTCTTTAGAGCTCTTTGGAGCCCCAACCTCGTATGATCCTTGATTACTGTGTCATCCACATAGTGAAGAATGGCGAGGGTCATCATGCCCAATCTCGGCGGTACTAGGCTGGCGTTTTTCAGAGCTTGCCCCAGGTCTGCCGTGTATAGGTTGAATAATAGTGGGGCCAAAACACAGACCTGCTTATGCCCTGTGTTAGTTTCAACTCTCGAGGTTGCAGTTGTTGGACTAGTTAGACCTGGACCCATGCCCCCTCGTGGAGGGCTTTTATCGCTTTTAAAAGAGTTGCTGGGATCCCCCAGGATTCTAGTTTTGCCCATAGTCTTCCTCGATTGACTCTATTGAAGGCCGTGGTGTAGTCTATAAAGCAGCAAAACAGGGGCCGGTTGTTAATCGTTACTGCTTGCTTAGAGAGATAAGACAGCGCCAATATGTTACCCATGGTGGGGCTATTTACCCTAAAGCCAGTTTGATAAGGCGGGAGGATACCGTTCTTGTCCACCCAGTCCTCTAGGTCCCTTAGTAGTAGACGGGCATAGACCTTAGCTTCGATGTCGAGCAGAGCTATTAGCCTGTAGCTTGCGGGGTTCAGGTGGTCTCCTTTCTTGTGTATTGGGAACAGGATTGACCCTTTCCAGGATTGTGGTAGTATTGCTGTGGTGTATGAGTGATTGTAAAGCGGAGTGAGAATTGGTGCAAAAAAGGCTAGAGCAGACTTAAAAACTTGGGTTGGGATGCCATTTGGGCCTGGGGCCCCATCGGTTCTTATTACTCTGATTTACCTGGCAGTGTCCTCCTCTGTGTAACCGTCAAACTGACTGGCCACTGTGGTGTCTTCCTGCGGCGCTCTTGGGTTGAGGTTTGATATCTTCGGCTGCTGCCAGAGACCACTCTGAGATGGGAGAGCCCACCATGTATGATTCGCTCGTGTACAGACCTTTCATGTACTGTTCCCACACGTTGCTAGCGACACTATTCTCTTTGGGTGGGCTTCGGGAGCTCATGCTGTTGATGTATCTCCATAACTTGATGTTATCTTTTTCTTTGAGTAGGGAGAACACTTTAAGCCAGTTCTTTTCCGTGCGCTGTCTTTTCAACTCCCACACTTTCTTCTTATATGTGGTTCGCAGGACCGAGATGGAGGGACTCTGTGACGAGTCAGCTCCTTTCTTTTTTGCCTTAGTTGCCTTTTTGAGGGCTCGTTTACATTGTTTTAGGCACTTCGGTGCTCTTAGTTCATGAGAGGGTAATTTTAAATTAAGGATCTTTCTTGGATGGTGGGCATTTCTCATGTTCTTCTGTAACTCCGCTGTCAGCATTTCCCAGTTACTTATGATGTCCCTTGTCTGCCGTGTCTGAGGAACCTCCTCCCTTGCAGCTACATACTCCCGTAGTCTGTTACTAAGATTGGCGGTCCATTTTAATCTTCTAAGGGCGATGTGTTGTTCCTCTTCCAAGGTAGCTCCAATTGTTTCCAGGGCTTCCACTGGTTCCAGGGCCAGGTTAAAGGTGGCACGAAGTGGCCTGTGATCGCTTTCCTCTCTGTCATCCACTACAAAGTTGCTCAGTTTATGTGCCTGCCCTTCATTAATTAGAATGGAATCTATAGTGGATATGTTCCTAAATGTCGGCTTGGGGATCCATGCGGGGTGCGTCATTTTTTTAATTACATGAGTGGATTGTAGCTTGAAGTTTTTAAGAAGGGAAATCAGAGGGCCCGACTTCCTCCCGATGCTGGCTGCAAATGGGGCATGATCCAGACCTCTTGGGTTAAAATCTCCGGCAATAATCACATTATGATGCTCTAATTTAATGAGTATGAATTCCAGGATGCTAATAAACGATTCCATGGCCAGTTGTCATGTCTTCATCAATAGATCTATTAACGAAAACCTCTCCAAAATCCACCGCTGTACCGCTAAAATAGTGGAATGAAGGCAAAAACACAGAGACGTACATTGGAAACTTATAAAAAGTGGTGTACGTATTGTGATAACTTGAAAATTGATCAGTTTGCATCCATACACAATCACATATCTTCAAGGCCTGACAGTCACCTAAGGCTAAACCCTTATCTTTGATTCACAAAGGGAGCCCTACAGGTGAGGATGGGCTCTTTACACAACCCAACACTGCCCTCACACTGGAATGAGAATTAGAAAATATCATGACAATCCCTCACAGAAACTATTTTTTTCAATATATGATCTATAGATCACAGGGCTGGTATCAAAGTCTTTTATAGGATACCATTAAAGAGCGAGGCAGAGGGATAAAGAGAGAGAGAAACAGATAGCGAAATAAAAAAAGAGCGCGCAAGATAGAGAGAGAGAGAGAGACAGAGATAGAGAGAGAGAGACAAAGAGAGAGAAGGTTTACTATGCAAAGCCACTTGAGTTATGCTGCATGGGAAGACCAAATTATTCAACAGGTTGACTGAATCAACATCCTTCTTATGTGTCCTTTGTTTAAAAATGTTCCAAAAACCTGGCTGAAAACCATTTTTTAAATCAAGTTTAAAGTCAGATGCCCCACGTTTATGAAAAAGTACTGTTTTTTCATCGTTGAGTCCTGTTTTTCACTCTATAAAGCTAGTAGGTGGATCCGCAGAGAAAAGCTATTTTGAACTTATTTATTGTTTTCCTACCTGTGGTTTTCCACTTCCCACTAGGGTCATGTTACCAGTTTAGAGAAGTATTTGCACTTTGTCCAGAGAAGTTGTTGGAATTTAGTGGTTACTGCTAATCTAAGTATTTTTAAATTGCAGAGAGATTTGTATTGAAGCTTGTGATTTTTTGTCTTGTATATTTTTTTTGTGGACATTTTATTTTTGTGAAATAAATGGTTATGGACTGACCGAAAAGAATGAAAGCAGACATATTGTCTGATTTATATAGTAATCTGAAAGGGAATAAGGTAGAATGAATACATGGGTGCCAATAGAAACCTCATTGCTGTTAAGCACACTGCCAGCTCATGCATGTAAAGTGTGTGTCTCACTCACCCTTAGAGTGATGTTACGGACGCAGACAGGCTACCTAACGGTAGAAGCGCTGCGCTCTACAGCGGTTACTGCATCAAATCTGACAATATATTCAGGGCCACAGGAACTATGCGGCAGGGTTGAAGAAAGTATGTGTCAAGAAAAGCCAAATTAATGTGACGCAATGTGACACATTTTGTAATAGTAATACTTCATTATGTGGCAAAGGTTTTACCTCATTAGTACATGTTTAACACCCAAATACACAATAAGCTACATAAAGGGAGCCAGTCAGGTTTTGTAAAAGGCCCCTCACTTTGCAATAACATGTTGCTTCAGTTTTAGTAACATTTGATTAGTTTGAGCTAGAAACAATATTTTTGTTAAAATCTCTAGATTATGCAGCAGATGATGGATTATGTGGCAAAAGTGGCAAATACATAATTAAGGGGTAAATGCTGTAGCCCATTAATCTTAGATGCATGACAAATCTACTTGCATTTAGGAAGGCCTTGAAAACATGGCTCTTTTCTGCTTAAATCCTGATAATAGTCTCTCTGTCTTTATGCCTTTATAGGACTTCACACAGCGCCGGGACACCTTCGGGTAACAGTTGCGCTCTATAAATGTCAATAACATTAACATGATAATTCCTTTGGCCCTGACTATATTCAATGGGGAAACAGGGAGATCCACAATGCAGTAGACTAGATGCTACATATATCCGTTGCAGGTCAACTACATGAGATTGTTTCCACTAACTTTGGTCAGGTCCTGCTGCTTCCGGCATCCCCTATACTCTAACACGAAATCACTATTCTGAGTATGACCATGTGTGTGTCGCAGTGGGACCAGTGCTGTGATGCCAGGTGAGCACAGGGATTTTGCATTTGGTATTTCTTCTAATGGTTTAGTTTGTTGGCCATCTGGTTGTGGAGGAATGCAAGTTTGGGGCAGGCACCACAGTTAGTTGCTACCGTGAAAACTCATGTTTGCTAACCTCGCACAATGCTTCCTCATGGACCTCCTCTAATTTATTAATATGCATAAGACTCAGAGCGAGTGCCCTTTGAAGGATGCAATACTTATCAAAACGGATAACATCGAACACCAAAGTATTCAGAATTATTTGGATGCAATAATGGTCACCTATTCCAAATTTCTGGGTCATATTATAAAGATTTTGGTGTTCACTTCTCTCAAATTTGCCTTTTCTAGAAAATACCAGGCGCTTTTCATCTGTTAAATTGAAGAAGGTTTAACCAGATGAAATTTAATAGATTGTGGGAACTGCCACACTGGGTAATTACTGTGTGCAATAAACATCACCCCACTTTTAATTAGGAGGCAGAAGCCTACAAGTGTTTGCACAGGGATCTCAGTTTAAGGGGCCACATCCAATCAGTTCCACAGTATTTTCCCAACTCAAAGGAGGTGCTGTGTGCTTTGACATCATGCTAGAGACACTCTAATGAATAAAACACTTAATATAGAAGAATACTGTGGAAGAGAATGTACTGTGTCTGTATAAACCCAGCACTGACCAATTATGAGAACGCCAATTGCTTTTTTAGAATTTATTTAACAAATGGCCAGACATCAATGTTGTTTACATTTATAAAAGATATGGCCTTTGTCTCCAATTGCCTTATACTTTGTTGGCAAATGTATACATCACCACCAATGAGTTAATGATTCTGGGCTTGCGCCTGCTGGGACTCTTGGGGTGAGGTCCCAGGGGGAGGAGCATTCTTTTAAATAGTTGGTCTGGCAGAGATGCACAGAAACAGAAAATTTCTGGGCTGCAGTCATCATCAGCTTTGCAGCTAAAATCAGCTGGGTTTCATCAGATCCTCAGCTGTGCTTCATCAGGGGCTGAGGACCAGAAGGTGAATGAGATCCATCATTTGAGGGTCCTTCATGGAGTCAAGATGAGAATCAAACTGGACCTGAACACTTAGCCTGCCACTTACCTTTGGCCTCCAGTTCCCGCTTGTTCCAGCCAGATCCAGTTACACCGCTGCTGCCTGGGTTTTTCCACGTGGTTTCCCAGAAGAAGCACCGCTGTTATAAATGGGGTTTCTGGCTGGCTAGGCTATGCACCTAAGCTAGGCAGGACCCACTACTCTAGTCAGGGCAAGTAAGTTACACAACAAAGATAACCTGTGTTCACCCTCTAGTAGCTTGGCGCAGAGCAGTCAGGCTTATTATTGGAGGCCATGTGTAAAGCGTTTGCACAACATACTCACACAAAACACAATGAACACACCACAAAAGAGATTCCACACAAAGTTATATAAAAATATAGTATAATGTACATAAACTCAGACCAAGATGACATGAAGCATAAATACTGTGCATATTATGCATATACTGAGATAGAACTCGTTCTCCTGGACAATGCAAGAATAAAAACGGCATACATCATAACATCAGGGCATGAAAATGCAGCAGTTTGGTCAGGAAGAAAACACATAAACTGCCAGGTAGTACCATAAGTACATAGACCACTAAATAACTCCATAAACACATAGAGTGCAGGAATGTATGACGTTACAACACATACATTTGCAACGCATGCCTTTACAATGCAGTTTTTACATCACAACATCCTTTACAACGCACACATTTACATCGCATGCCACTACAACAAATGTTTTAAAACTACACTTACAACACATTCTATTACATTGCTTCATACCTTTGAAACGCATACCATTACAATGCATACCATTACATTGCATTTAAGGTAAGTGTTGGCTAGTGTAGTGGTAAAAATTACTATCCTAACTCCAGGGGGTGCAACAGTAAGGTAAGTGTTGGATAGTGTAGGGGTAAAAATTACTATTCTAACTCCAGGGGGTGCAACATTAGAGTAAGTGTTGGATAGTGTAGGGGTAAAAATTACTATTCTAACTCCAGGGGGTGCTACAGTAGGGTAGGTGATGGATAGTGTAGGGGTACTATGCGTTGCAATCACATGCGATGTAATGCCTGCGTTGTAGTGACATGCGTTGTAGTGTCATGCGTTGTAGTGACATGCAAGGTAATGACTGCATTGTAGTGACATGCGTTGTAAAGAATGTTGCTATGTAATGACTGAGTTGTAAATGTAGTGCGATGTAATGACTGCGTTGTAAAGGTTGTTTCCCAGAGTGCAGTGCCCCTGCACTCCTATTAAACTTTATATGGTTATTAGACAGCCCCCTTGTGCACCAGAGCACCTGTGCACCTACTAGTTGTATTATGGTCATTTTACTCGAGTCCTCGGGTGATTTGGTGTTTGAAATACGGCCAGTCTCCAGTCATAGCCGGGGGCCTCTGTTGAGGTCTCACCCCACACTTTACCACATTGAGTAAGTGCCCCCTTTGTGCGTCCTCAAGGAGGGGCAGGGCACACACAACTCAGAATTCAGGGGGGAGAGAAACTTCCAATCACAACTCCCAGCGCTCCGCACGCTTTGTTTTCAAGTACAAGGTGATCAGCCATGCTCTGGTTTTGTCAAGCAAGGAGCGGTTGACAACAGCTCCTCTTGCAGCCTGCTGCTTCCGGACTCGCAAGAGGTAGAGTCCCACAGTAGAGGTGCTTAGGGGCGATCTGTGATGGCCCTTGGAGAACACTTGATGTGGGACACAAAGGAAAGTAACAGGCTGCAGGCCAGCAAATAGGGCAGTTAGCAAAATGGTGGTTTCTCCTGGCAGCACAACAGCCCTTTGGCAATGTGCAAATTGTAGAAACAGAAGCATCTGGCTACAAGTCCCAGGCAGTATCTGGTTAAACCAGGCTCATGGAGCAGCAGGCAGCAGGGCAACAAGCTGAAAAGCAGTCCAGTTGAGTCCTTTAAGCAGCACATCAGTTAGCAGGCAGCAGGGCAACAAGCAGAAAAGCTGTCCAGATGAGGCATTTAAGCAGCGCAGCAGTCCTTCTGACAGAGGTTCAGTTGCAAATCCAAAAGTGATTCAACCACATGGGGTCAGAGCCCCTGTACTTATACTCAAAATTGTCTTTGATAAAGGGATGACTTTAAAGTAACCTTTAGAAGTGTGCAACAATCCCTTTCAACCCAGCCCTGGCTCCAGAAGTCAGTAGGGGGTAAATCAGCCATTTGTGTAGGGACAGGACACAACCTATGCAAGTATAAATTGTGAACAACCTCGCCCTCTCCGAGTCCAGGAAGACCATCAGTATGCAGATGAATGCAAACGTAATCCCTGTCACACGCAGCCCTTCCTGTGTTGTGTCTGTCTGGAAAGTAGGCAACAAGTGTATTTGTCACCCAGCTCTAGATATGTATTGGAGTCAGGTTGAAAAGCACAAAGAGTTCATAGGACAGAGAGATGCTCACTTTCTAAAAGTGGAATTTGTAAATTAGTGTCGTAAAATCCAACTAAACCAGTAAGCAGGATTTATCACCACTATGTTAAACATACCAAACATATCAATGTCACTTGTTGGAAATGGTAATTTCTGGTTGGCTGACGTGATGCCCTAGCCAGGCATAACCTACCACTCCCATCAGGGGCAGGAGATTATACTCACTGTATAACCTGTGCTCATCATTGGGAAGCTGGACAATGAACTGGCTGGCTTATCACAGAGACTTCACAAGCGATGAATGTAAATAATGTTTGTATTCAACATACATAGGCTATCTGGTTTTAGGTTTAAACCTATAATAACTGATAAAACACCACCAAAAGGAAAGCAGCCATCACCAGTGTAAACATATAAACACTGAAAAAAACACCATTACAACCACAAACTAAGTGCCATTCAAAGAAAGGAAAAGATGAGAGAAAGTGTAATTTTTATTTCGTCCTGAAGGGGCCAATACAATGTAGATTTGTTATACAAGGTAGTATCAAGAAAGACTGGGCTAACATTATTCTGCTTGAGTTTTGTTGTTTAGGGATGTCACTAAAACATTGTCTCTTCTTCCTTCTGCTTTTTTTAGGTTTGTGGTCTTTGGTCTAAAGATGCAGTGTTTAGAAGCATGTTTTAGGTCTTATTTAGGTATTTCATAAACTGTAGAGAATCAGGAAATATCAAAATCATATTTGAAATTTTGGCTACATTTGATTTCACTAATAGCTAAAATGGCTGGTTTCATTAGAATCTTTCCTAATATGTAGCATCACATTTACCCACAGACAGAGAATGGGTGAAATCCTTTTTATACATCAGCCCCCTTCTCTAGTGAGTCAGTATTGATTGTAAGTAAATTGCCAACCACCCCAGTCTTTAAACATGACACCCGGCATTTGGTAAACATGGAGCACAGTGAGACTTGGAATGCTGCTGAAAAAAGTTCCTACCAAGTTCAATAAAGATATGAGTGATATTGTTTGTATTTGCAGTATTTCAGCTATGTATATGAAAAATTGTATGATGGCCTGTCAAAATCGATAACTGAGCTGAAGTGCTTCTCCGTAAGAGATCCTTGTCACTTGCTAGATGGTTTGCTGAAAGCATCTTTACAATCTTTAGAGTTAATGAAGAATGCTATTGACTTTTTAGTCCATTCTGGTGCAGTAAAAAGGTATTTGGTCCTTATATACCCTGTGCACAGGCTACCTACATACATGCACTATCAGTGCAGAAAGCAAGCAATAATTTAAATAAAAATTCCATAAACACCAGTAAAACACTGTTTTTGTTGTTTTTAATGGCGCGAAAATGTGTAACCACTGATAACCACTGTTTTTTTAAGGTATTGAAAAAACTGAAAAAACACCACCAGAATTTACCAATAATAGAAACTGAAAACAGGAAAGCTTAAACATACACAATAACACAACATGAACAAGATGCACTTTTGCGCATAAATCACACTTGGAAATATTACTTGCAGTACTAGGCCCAACCGTGTTTAAATGCCACCAGTAGTATGCACACTTGGGAAAGATCCTACTATACCCCCAGAACACCTTTATGCTGTGCAACAGGTTGTCAAACCTAGGCTCACCCTGGCAATTCTTATAATTCAATACCACACAGTTATGGGGTGCACCCGAGGCCACAACGATATTGGAAATATGTACATACAAGGAAAAACGCTTTTAAAGAGCACTGTGGGTCAGCGGCATTGGTAATACCAATGTCAACCGTAGTGTTCTTCTGGCAAGAAATCAACATGTAATGCAGCACTGCTGGCTGGTGTTGTCAACCACAGGCAGTCTGCAGATTGTCACTCCCACACACACACACACTCACTCAGCACCTTTACATGGTGCAACTGATATCAGGCAAGTCTTTATGGAGCAAGCTCACACACATACGCACAAGGCACCCTAAGGCGGTGCAGCTGATATCCGGCCGGTCATTCAGTAATAATCTGCATAGACCCTGTGGCCCAAGCCTCCATCCAACTGACCCCATCTACCCAACACCCACAGATTGGAAATAACCAGCCCTCCCCCTGAATACTAGGACACATGCGGCCGAAGTCACACATAGTCAGGAATCCAGTGAAGAAGGTGGGAGTAGGTAGCAGTAGTCAAATGGGTGTTGGCCACCATTCGAGAAGTTAACCCAAAGGATGTGGAGCAGGAGCTGGCTGAGGACAATAATTGGTCACTCGAAAGGGTTCCACCAGGGCCTTCCGGTTCCAGCCCAGCTCTGTGAAGCACAGCGGGGGGCCTCACGCAGTCTTTTGACCGCTTCTGATCATTCTCAGAAGCGTCCCTTTGACCCTGTAAGTTGCTCTCAATACCCAGGTCTAATCCAGGCAACAGCACCTAGCCACAAGATGTCATTGGGGACTGGGTGAGGAGAGGGCAGTTGGTCCGTCAAACTGAGGCATAGCAATAAGGAGCCACAGGGGAAAAGAAGAAAACTGGGTCATCCCCCACTCAAAACAGTTTTCCAACAAAAAGACCCAATCTATTGAGTACAGGAATAATTTAAACGCTGTGTAACAGAAGGAATCGAGAGGTATCAAATTAGCCTCTTCAAAACCACCCCCAATTGTCTGGATTTGTGAGGTGGATTCCCAAATTACCAGGGTCTGTACTAATTTATAACAAAGTTTTACAAGAACCCTAGATCAATGTAGCAGTCACTATGTTAAAAGAAATTGTATAAATGTGTGAAGAAAACAGTTCAATCACAGGGATATAACACCCCACACCGTGAATATCAGTGAGGAAAAATATGTGCAGAACAAGGTAGCACCTCACGTGCGCAACACCTTAGCGGGCTTACACTGGTTAGATCATCACCAGTACTGCCACGTTTCTCACCATAGGTTGCCACCTTGCTCAAAAAAAAAGTGCTGTATTTTAACAGACAGGAAGACAGCTTCCTGTCTGTTAAAATACAGCACTTTTTTTTACTTTTGAATTGACCCATGAGCAAAGAATAAAATTATGATGGCCATGGCTCTTTATCAATTTTAATTCAGGACTATGGTGTGTGTTGTTCACATACTTTCACCATTTTTGTTGTTGGTCGAGTTATCCAGTTTTTGTTGAGCAAGGTGGCAACCTATGATGAGAAACGTGGCAGTACCGGTGATGATCTAACCAGTGTCAGCCCGCTAAGGTGTTGCGCACGTGAGGTGCTACCTTGTTCTGCACATATTTTTCCTCACTGATATTCACGGTGTGGGGTGTTATATCCCTGTGATTGAACTGTTTTCTTCACACATTTATATAATTTTTTTTAACATAGTGACTGCTACATTGATCTAGGGTTCTTGTAAAACTTTTTTATAAATTAGTACAGACCCTGGTAATTTGGGAATCCACCTCACAAATCCAGACAATTGGGGGTGGTTTTGAAGAGGCTAATTTGATACCTCTCGATTCCTTCTGTTACACAGCGTTTAAATTATTCCTGTACTCAATAGATTGGGTCTTTTTGTTGGAAAACCGTCAAACTGAGGGCCAAAAAGGAACAAGCGATTAATGGGGCAGGTAGCGGGGAGGCCTCTCGGAACGAGGAGGCACCTCTCCCGGCACATGTTGATCCAAGTCGCACCCAGGCAATTCCAGGCACAACGTCTGGTTCACAGTGATACGTAACCAGACAATACCGGTCTCACACAACGAAGAGTTGCAAATCCTGTACCTCCCTGGAAATGAGGCCCAATGTCTGGTGCGCATTGATACGGGTCACACCAAAACAAATATGGTCCCACAAACTTAAGAGTTGAAAATTACGTACTTCACTTGAAATGAGGCAAAACATCTGACGCTTGTTGATACTGGTCGAATCAGGCAATTCGGGTAACCAACACAGGCGCAAGTTCGGTGGTGCCACATGTGGTAGAATGCAGCACCTCTCTGGGTTCACCCCCATCTCTGAGGGTCATATCCTGTGAACGCAATGAGCATGCAGTTGGAGTGTCGCACAAGAGAGATGCAGCACAATAGATAAAGCGGATCATGTGGGATCCTGCAAATGGTGAATCTGCTTACCTCCAACAAGATGATTATGTGCGTTGAGGTCCCCACGATGTGGGGGCCCCAGTCCTGAGATGTGGTCAATGATTTTGAGGCTTTTCAACAGGCAATCCAGTCTCCAGGCACAATTCATAGTTCCACGCTCACACCGCGCTATTAGTTGGGACTCAGCAGACAATGTGGGCCCTTAAGAGGGCACAGGTCTTGAAGTACTGGGTTTTTCAGAACCAACCCAGCGGTGCCAGGGGACACACCCGAAGACTTCGAGTTCTTCCTGTTTCAGACTACAGAAACACAGAGTCTTCTGGGTGAAGTCAAAGATCATATTTATTGGCTGCAGACCAATCACAGGTATCCGAGAAGTACAGCACGGTGTATGTTCTCAGGAGACTGCTCCTGAACCAAAAAACAGTCTTTTCTTATATACAGAATATTACGCTTTGGGCAACACCGCCCCTATTTTACAAGTGGTCATTCACATATTTTCACTTCAAAGAAAGAGCAAAGTCATGATGATAATCCCACATTTCAGCTCGGTCAGCCCATGATTATTTACCCAGCGAGGCTCAGAACCCTCATCAGATATCAGCAGACCCCAATAAAACGGGCACCTCCTTCTCGTGAAACAAGCCATAAAGTAGGAAACAGAGTCAGGTGTGAAAGAGATTAGTCAGGGTTCGTGTGGGATGCACGACTTTATGATGTGTCGGGCCCTGATGCTAATTCCATTTGGCCGCAGTAAAAGGAACCGGCCACAAAGAAGTCACAGGAGGATTGCGTGTCCATTAGGCCTAGGCATGGCCTTAATGCGCAGCCTATGTGAGGGCAACCACAAAATGGTTACCATTCTAAAATGGAACCCGAGGGTTTTATATGTAGTATACATATTCGCGGTGAATTCATCGGGGAAACATGACGAAAACACTCATACATACCGCATTAGTCATTTACGGTTCGCTGATACCAAAATCGGCATGGTAGGACCATGCTACCAACATGGTTCCGAAATTTACAGTACCACAGTCTCCAGGTGTCACAGCAGAGGGTGTGGGTCCCTTGGGGGAGGTCGTTGATGTACCTGTGACCTCCACAGAGAACAGGGGCCAGCCAACAAGCCCTTGGAAAGCACACTTCAGGGTGCCACACAGCAGCAGGTATGCGACCCAAGCCTTCCACTATTCAGGAAGGGCGCTTGGTCCCTCTCAGTGGCAGTAATCCTCCTTGTGCACAACAGGATCCTCTGGCAGTGTGCACCACATAGTTCCAGGTTCTTTGGTCCCACGCCCTCACAAGTGTTTCTCTTTCCTGCTGAAGTAGGGCACCAGTAGATATACTGGAGTGTGCCTTTGAATTCGGGGGGGGGTTCAGGGGTTTCCCTTTGAACCACAGATGTCGTCCCTAAATTTCAGACCTGTCTGCCTCGAGGCCATGAAATGCAGATCCTAATCTTTAGTGTGACCATAATCTGGCTCAAGATGCCAAGTGTCAAAATCTCTTCCTCCAGTCTATCCAGCTAGGCCCTCAAATGGCAGAGGTCTGTCAGTCCAATTGCATGGCCAATGTTTATAGCTATCCCTTGGAATGCACAGATGTGCCTCCCCAGCCTCCAGCAAGAGACGCAGTAAAACTAAAAGGCACATAAAGAGTTTTAGAGCAGAGAAATGCCCACTGCCTAGAACTGGCATTTCTAAGCTAGTAATGACAAAACCATCCTTACCACAGGAGAGGGTTTGTCATTGTGAATCCAATGATAGGAAACATTATGAAGCTGCTCCACTGAAATCCACTATTGAAGCCTGAAGTCCTTTCCACTATTGTCCCATGTTAACCTATGAGAAGAGCAACCCTCATAGGCAGTGAAAGCACACATGGGTCTTCTTCACTACCTGGGTATGGTACACACATGTGTAGCTGCCCTCCCTTTCACCTACCACTTGTGTCAACTCTCACGGCTTACTCTAGGAGTGCTCTAGTGATAGTAAAAGGTCCTCTCAGGACTGACTAGAGCTTTAGTAAAGCCAGCCTGAACATAAGTGCTATCGTGCACACCCAGGCCTGCAATGGCAGGCTGGACACATGTTTAAAAGCACCGTGGGTGCAAGTGCGCACACACAGGCCTGTAATCGAAGGCTGGACACATGTTTAAAAACACCATGGGTACTACAAGTGTACATCCACAGGCCTACAATGGCAGGCTTGAGTCATATTTAAAAACATCATGTAAGTACCACTTCCTAACAAGGATAGGAAGAGTATGCACACTTTCACACTGCATTTACAGGCAGAAAGAGCTCAGAGCCCTAAGGCCACCACAAAGGAATCAGCAAAACTCAAGAAAAACAAGCAAAAGGTTTGCGAAACACTATTTGAAGAGTATGAGGTCTAACACCACTCCTTTGTGATCATGAATTACCACTTAAAAATATATAAGTGGTAGCCTATGAGAAAAGTAGGCCTCACAGCACTGAGAAACAGGAGATGCCAAACATAAAGACACGAGTCCTACCTTTTACTTACACAGCACCCTGCCCATAAGGCTACCTAGGGCCTACCTTAGGGGTGACCTATGAGTAATAAGAGGGAGTTTAAGGCTTGGCAAGTAGTTTAAATGCCAAGTCAAAGTGGCAGTGAACTGTGCACACAGGCCCTGCAGTGGCAGGCCTGAGAAGTTTGAAATGATATATCTGTGGGTGGCAGAAGCAGTGCTGCAGGTCCACTAGTAGCATTTAATTTGCTGAACATGGGTATATGGGATATAACATTACAAGGGACTTACAGGTCAATCAAATAAGCCAAAAAAGTGTAAACCAATCGAACCATGTTTAGAGGAGAGAGCACATGCACTTTAGCACCAATTAGCAGTGGTAAAGTGCCCAGAGTCCTAAAGTCAACAAAAAGAAGGTCAGAAAAAAAGGCGGATGTAGGCAAAAGGTTTGGGGATAACCCTGCAGAAAGGGCCAGGTCCAATACCCGCCCACCCCAAATTCAAAGAAAAAGGCCTTAGCCTCATGCTTCGAATTAAGCTCCAATAACATCAAAGAACTCTTCAACGTTGTCTAGAAATTCTCCAAACCCTCAGCTGCAACAAACAACATTACCTCCTCAACGGAACTCTGTGACAACCGTGTGTACTTCTTCCACAACAAGATCGCCAATATCTACAGAAACTACAAACCCCAGCCCAAAGCAACACAATGACCACGCTACCACCACAGACATACGACTAAATGAATGGAGCCAGCTCACCCCTTAGGACACTGCCTCCATCATAAACTCAGTCCACTCACGGGCCCCAATTGACCCATGCCCTCACCACATCTTCAACCTAGGCAAAGCCAGAATCAGCCACATACTCACCACCTTGTTCAACACCTCAATTGCCAAGGTCAACTTCCCAGAGGACTGGAAACACGCAGAATTCAATGCCTTACTAAAGGAACCATTGGCAGACCTCAGCAAACTCAATAACTACCAAATGATCTCTCTGCTCCCGTTTCCAACCAAAGTATTAGAAAAAGCCATCAACCAACAACTTGCCTCACATCTGGGATGGGATCTCCTGCTCGACTTCTCCCAATCTGGATTTCGCAGCAACCACAGCACCGAGACAGGCCTCATTGCGTCTACTGATGATATCCGAGCCCTACTGGACCAAGGAGAGACTGCGGATCTGATCCTTCTAGACCACTCTGCAGCTTTTGATATGGTCTCCCACCATGTACTCATCACAAGGTTGTACAACATAGGCATCCAAGGAGCCTCACCAGAAGAACACAAAAAGTCCACCTTCCCCCTTCACTTCCGAACCCAAGGAAATCATCGGTAGAGTACCCCAAGGATTCTCGCTTTGACCCACCCTGTTCAACACTTAAATGAAATCTCTGGCCAGCATTACCAAAGCCCATGGATTCAACATCATATCCTATCCTACGCCAACGACACACAACTCATCCACTCCCTCTCCAAAGACGCCACCAACACCAACTTCCACAACTGCATGACAGACATCACCAACTGGATGAAAGACAACTGCCTGAAGCCCAACACAGACAAGACAAAGGTACTGATTTTTAGAAACGAAAGCTCCCCATGGGACATATCCTGGTGGCCCTCAGAACTCGGACCTACCCCTACCCTCACTGACCAAGGCATCATTCTGGGCAACAAGCTAGTCATGGTGATTCAGGTCAACTCTGTCTCCTCCTCCTGCTTCTTCTGCCTTCACATGCTTTGTAAGATATTCAAATGGTTACCCCAAAGCTCTAGACCCATCATCACCTAGACCCTCATCTCCAGCCGATTGGACTTCAGTAATGCTCTCTACACAGAGATCGCAGCTCACCTCCTCCAACAGCTGCAGACCATTCAGAACGTCGCTGTCATGCTAGTTCTGGATATCCCTAGACCAACCCATGTAACCCCCTAACTCAGGGAACTCCACTGGCTCCCTATACAGAAAAGATGCCAGTTCAAGCTACCGACCCATGCATACAAGGCTCTACACAACTGCAGACCCGCCTACTTAAACCACAGCCTGAACTTCCATCAGCCAAACAGATACCCCTGCTCCGAGTCCCTTTCTCGAACTTTCACCCCCCACATTCGATGTTGCAGATGTGGCGGTCACTCCTTCTCCTATCTAGCAGTGAAGACATGGAGAAAGCTACCCTTTTATCTACAGATCTCCCCATCTCAATCAGAATTCCGAAAGTCCCTGAAGACCTGGCTAGTGGGCTAATCAACTGGAGCCTGCTTTAGAGCTTGGCGGATGGGTTACTCCGTCACAACTGTGATGGATATCCCATCGGCCAACATATAAATCCCATTATATCCTATGTGTCACTGTTGTGATTGAGTAACATGTCTAAATCAGACTCTTGGAGACAATCATACCAAGGAGGCAGTGCTGACTTTCAGGGGGTGCAACCATTGCCATTGCATCGGGTGACTGCTCCAGAGGCGCTGCATTTGAAAATAACTTACGATGCTGGTCAGCTCATTGTCAGGCAGTCATAAAAATATCAAGATAAAGCTGGTGATTAATATACTTGCTGAAGTGATCTGATTTTTCTCCAGTCACAGTTTTTACTCATTATAAAGTAGCATAGAGGGTTAGTGTTCCTACTGCAAAAGCACAATGTAATATGCAGATCTGAGATTTGTGTTTGCTTTTGCCACAGCAATCTTCTTGATGATTCAAAATTACACTCCTTCCAATATAGCCCGGTTAGCTGGAACTAGCATCGAAGAGTTGCTTGAAAACAGCAAGACCTAAGTTTAGAACCTAATTTTTATAATTCTCAATCCCTTGTTATTCTAAGATTGCTTAAAAGGGCTCCTTTGTGTAGTAACTCATTCTTATTCTTATTAGTGCAGACAACCCCAGCCACCACATTACATTTTAACGCCTGTTTTTGCGTTTCTTCAGACAAAGCACTCTCAACATAAAATGCCTAACGGTGTGGACAATATGTAACTCCTGAACCTTGCAGTGCTCGATGTTTTATGTAACTGCTCCTATACAGTGATTTCACACTTGCATTATTCATTGTTTCTTTATGATATATGTGTGTTGTAAAGCACCCTGGAAGTAGAAGGCCAGGGAGCCAAGGGTCAAAGAATACAGGAGGGGGAGCCAGGATTGTTAGAGTAATGATTAGTGGGTACAGTACATACAGAGAGAGACGGCAAGTCAAGACAATAGAACCTGGGGTAGCAATTCACACATCAGAAGGCATGTTCACAAATGCATGACCTCTACAAGAGTGGATCAATACCAATGAGAGGACAAAGGAAAGATCAAGAAAGCAGGCGCTGATGACTAACACGTCCTCTGCACACTAGGCCAGAGTTCACAAACAAGTGCACAAGACATGAAACAGTTCAGCCCCCACCTCAAAAGACCACTGTATGACTACTCTGAACATGCACCCATTGGGATTTCTTTGAAGGATATCAATGATTTCGTTCACACCCAGGTTTGACACAACAAACAAATAAGCATGGGTTGGTAGAGGAACCAACCTCAACCGGTAACTAACCATGAGAGTTAGACCCTCACACATCACATCCAGAGGTATTAGAATGCAACGTTTCTGGGCAATCCACAGCTCCAGTGCTAGCTCAGGTGAAGAGATGGTTGAAGAGACTCTTATGAACATCCTCCAGTGAGAAACCCCACGGTTTTCTGACCAGAGCCAGCAAATAAAATACAATCCTTAACTCTCCTTTGCGGTGTTTGCAGGATACAAGAAGCCATATACTGTTCCCTTAAGCCCAGTATTGAAAAGCCTAGCTTCCTCATTGAACCTTGAGTCTTCATCAAATCCATAGTCCAACATCTGGCCACATACTCTTGCCATACTCTTAACATGCCCCATGTTCTGTTCTTCCACACAGATCCTCAAACTTTATTATGCACCTTCCTCAGTGTCTCTCCATTCTTAACCCAGTGTTCTCCCTACACACACACACACTTGCAGCAGACCATGTACATACTGACACTTCTTATGGTTTGTGATCACACCACGATTATCCACACACCACACATTCTGATGAAACCCATATACCCTCTTCATAATCACTGTTTCTTACAGCCACCAATGACTAACACATGCATCCTGACATCATCTCCTCACTCTGACCACTTGTGCCATATCCCTGTATGCTAGTTCCGGGATGTCCACATGTCACATGCACCATCAAAGCACAACTACAAACAGCAAGAACACAACTTTAGACAACCAAGCCTACCACCATGAATAAAACAGCCCAGAAATTCCTTTTCACCCCAGTTCCTTTCTTGCAACACATACTTAACCATGATGATGCACTTCTTCAATACCTCACAAACAAATGCTGTAAGGTTTTCTCTCATACTCCCCTGCTAATCAGAGAAACCCTTATATGTACACAATCACATTTAACAGACTCTAGAGTCTCATGACGTCAATGTGACACATCATATAAGCCACTCAAGCTCTGCTAGGGAATGTTTGGTGCACAAGACTGAATCGTGCACAGCCTGCTTACTACATACATACAACAGGCACCACATCCACTCACTACATACTACAACCCATTGTTCTTCCTCAATCCATTACCTCATGACCACTCACTTTACCACATCACATTAATTCTCTCCCTGGCTTGAACTCTCTGCCTACCTCACCTACCACCTCATAGACTTACCTTTCTCTTTCCTCAGCACTTGCTTTATATTATATTGTTCCCTGACGCTAGCTCTTCCCCTGCACAACATTAGCAATCAAAAATACATCATAGAGAATGCTACACTACACACCATCCACTTGATCACAATTGATCACAAACAGACCACTAATCACCACAATTAAAAGGCTACAAACACCAAACCACATATTTTATATATTACTTTTCTCCCCACCATAGAAATCAGAACATCGACCCTCCCTCAAAATAGATCATGGCTAACTCAACAATAATTAATACAACAACAAGTGATTCTATCTTAAAAGCCTACACCATTAGCTAATTTGTTAAATTCGAGGACTAGGAGGCTGGCCACCCATATATCTTCCGCCTGTACTGAGTGGCCCTGTGCTATGCCTCTTCTTTTTGTGTTTCTAGACCATCTGTATCTGGAGGCTAACCTTAAATAGGACATGCTTCTTAATGCTGCAAAGAGTGTGGCCCTTTGGTGGGTGAGATCCGCCAGAGAGTGTCCACCTGCAGGGGTGGTGAATGTTTTAATGGGACACACCGATCCTACAAATTGGTTGGGAGAACTACGGGTTCCATGCCTACAAGGGGCCCAGTTAACTAACATTTGTGGTAGGCAAATGACAAATCACTTCAGTTAACCAGAGAGTCACAGGAACCAAACTTCAGCTGTGATCTCCCACACACAGACAGCCCTCTCCAAACTTTGCATTCACACGTCTTAGGCTGAAAGTATTTAAGACCATCTCCCCCTTCCTCCTAGAACACCTTTCTGTGAATAATAGACATCCTCCAAACCACCCCCCAAAGGTGGGTTGGGACAGCAAGCCCCTTGTGGAGAACCCAACCATACAACTATATCTGTGCATAGCATCATGAGTGCAACTACCCGGTGAATGCTGCCCTTCACAAAGATACAATAACACAATGTAACAAAATATTGGGATGAATCTGTGTATGCAATTAAATAAAGAAGTCTTTATGAAACTGAATCAGAAGTGAGTTTTAAAATATTTATTTGATGCATTTTAAAATCCATGCAAAAGCTGGGTTGCGTGTATGTATGTTTGCGCGTGCGTGCCACAGTGCACGTGTGCAGGCGTCTTTCTTATATCCCTTGGAATAAAGTTTATTGGTGAACAGCTTTGTCCCCAGTGGTCTGCTTCTGGTTATCCCCATCAGGGTACCCCTTTCTCTAGTGTTATCCAGGAAGGACAGCTTAAATAGAGCTTCATTAGAACAGTAGCTCATTAGTGCAATTCTCCTCTACTTGGGAGGTATCACTCTGGGGAGAAGGGTTTAATGAGCTTGAGCACATCTCAAAGGTACAATGTATTTACTAATGTTAATTACAGTGGCAGACTGGAGCAGTAGAGCAATATCTACAGCAGACAGCAGGGCTTTGCAGGGCAACACTCAGAAAGAACCTGCCAGTGTTAGAAAATCAAGAAAGCCACTAGCTTATGGGCAGATCCTTGTGTGCACTACCATTCTGTTGGATAAATGAGTTAGTACTTGCACAAAGGCAAACAGAGTGATACCATTCATCATATAGATTATATTCCTCTCCATTACTATACTCAAACCAGAAAAGATTTAAAGCATGCACAGCAGCTAGTTTGACATACAATATTATTTGTAAACACAGACTCCTCCTACAAATATGCAGTGTAGAAATACTTCTCAAGATAGTGCCTACCTGAAAGCATCAATATCCATTAATTCTTTGGCTTAAGGTGTTCCACCAGAAGTTAGGACCAAGGGCCAGGTTACGAATACGGGACACTTTCCTTGTTTGCGCCACTGTGCACCTTTCAAAAGGTGCGCCCTGGGCAAGCAAGGAAAGGTTATTATATTAAAATGAATGTGCTGTCCCCAGAGCAGCGCATTCAAGTGAAATATGAAGCACCGGTTTAAAAGCTGCTCTATGTTACACTGTGCAGGCGACATTTTGCCTGCACTTTAAGGGTGATAAGAGAGCGCCTTGCAGGCATGTTCAGTGACTGACTGCACGCGCCTGCAGGTGCATGTTTGAGGGGTGCATGGGACCCCATTTCTCACCCCCAGATTGCTGCTCTTAGGAGGCACACTCAAAGTGTGCCACCTTTTTGTTGCCCACTCTCTAAAAAGGTATGTCTGCCTCTACACCCATGTCTGTAATGCGGCGCTGGTGCAGAGGCAAAGTACTTCCCTCATGCAACTCTAGGAATGCTCTCTCATGGTAGCTGTGGAGCAACATGTGCACCAGCACTATCTGTATTACAGAAGGGGACGCACAAGCGTCTGTAGCCCTTTCTGTAATACCATTGGCCCCAGCGCTCAAAGCAGGCGCACATGCCTGTTGCGCCCCGGGACACAATGTATAATACTGCCCAGATGTACTAACAGACAGGTCACAAATAGTGGGTGCAAACTGTGCTTCAAGGTTTTGCCCACTGTCTCTTATTTTAAAATATAAAATATGTACTAATAGGTCAGTTTATAAAAATGCCCATTTATGGCTTAACTGAACGTCCTGCATAAGGAATATTAGCTAGGTTGCCATGTGCGAGCCAACCAAGATTGGCTACGAACAAAGGGATAGAGACCTGTAATGGACAGCAGACCAATATCCCTGTTTTTTGTCGAGCATGCTGAATTTTGTAAAGAGACAGGTGCTGCTTTAAAATGAAATGTTTAACATTTGAGAAACCATCAGGGAGAAGGCATGGGGACAACCTCAAACTGCATCTGAGGCAATTTCCATAGGAGACTCACTGCAATGCAGACAGTTTTCCTGAGGAGATTGAGTTTGTCTTCTTTGAGGTGTTGGTAGCTTTTCAATGATTTGTGGTCACAAGCCATTGATACAACTCATGGCCAAGCGCACATATGAATGGCCCCCGCTTTCACGGATCTCTCTATTATGTATTTCACATTTTTACTAGCAATTTGTGCACTCCCTTTTGCTTTAATTGAATTCATTTACTCATAAATATATAAAGACCTGTTTTCCCTTCTGAATCAAAGATTTTACATGTTTATTATAAAGTCTGGAAATTTATTTAAACTGACCTCACAGTTATAGTGGACAAGGGGACTTCTCCAGCTTGAAAGAAGGTCTGAAATTTTGTGCTGAAGTCCCAAGGTCAAAGACTTGAATAATTGCTGTTGTCTCATCTGACTCCTGTGAGCACCCAATGGAAAACAAAGACACTGGAAGACTATGGGGCATATCAACAACAACCGGCGATAATTATCGCAAAGCGCACTTAACGCTAGGATAATTATCGCCGGCTAGCGTGGATTTTTATCGCTCAGATAGCGTGCTATTAGCAACGCTTATCTCAATAGCGATAAAAATCCTCACGCTAACTGGCTAACATGAGATTATCGCTGGAAACCCAGTGATAATCTCACGTTAGCTTGTTGATAGGGACTCACAAACTTAGCCATGATATCCTCCTTCCATAGGATATCATGGCTAAGTCAGTCCTGAAGCAGGTGTTAGGAAAGTAGCAATAACAGGTGTTATCGCTGCTTTTCCTGACGCTATGCTTCATAGCGTGGGGCTTGATGATAGGATAAATGTCGTATAGCGACATTTCTCCTGTCATGCCAGGTCAGGAACGCCCACTTTGCATCTCATTAGAGATGCAAAGCTGGGCGTTAGAAATCCCCACGCAAAAGCAAGGTTTCACGCGTTAGCGTGACCTTCCTAATATAGCGATAAAATTATCACCGCTTTTCGGCCGAAAACGGCCGCCAAAGCGGCGATAATTTTTTATCGCCTTGTTGTAAATATGCCCCATAGTGAGGCAAGCACTAGCAACTTTTAAAAACATCTTTGTATGTTTACAAGGTATGTGCTTACCATTCTAGGAAACTCAAGTCTTTGCGCTTTGATGCAGAGCCCGTTTAGCTTTCTCTATAATCCTGGAGTGGGTCTTACAACATAGATTGTATTGAATACAATCAAATAAGTTGTCATTTTTCACAAATCACTTTGATTTCAGTTATTGCCTTACAGTTCTGCTTATTTTGCTGCTAGCATGTATTCAGCACTAGGTTAGGGCATGAATTCATTAAAGCCTTTTAAAATATACAGTATGGATTTATTGTCCATTGATCCATGTGGCAAGAGGGCTCTAGAACCCACCTATAAATAATCCTGTAGGTTCACAGGACTCAGTGTTGGCTGAAACATGTCTTGTCCTGACAGGAGTTGGTGGAAGGGTGGGTTACAGTCGACCGGGTTTTCTTTCTCATAACTCTAATTTTGGCAAAAGGTACATCTTATAGCTGGACTATCAAAGCTAGGGACATATTTGTCTTACAAAGGTTCAGAAATGTATTACTTACTTATTGAGATTTAGAATGATTCACAAAACCCCTTTTGGGGATTTTGAAAGGTGTTTCTGAATCACAAAACAGGTTATGTACATTGTAAAAAAACATTTTGCTTTACAAACAATGTGATTTGATGTATTGTAGGGCCTACAACTGTAAAATAGTTGTTGACTCAAGAAACATTGATCTTGCTCTGTCACTTTAGCCAGTGAGCTAAAGTGGGAGATGAAACAGGACTGTGACTTTTCTGGTAGGAAACTAGATGTTGAGCAACTCCTATCTGGCGTAAACAAGGATAACAGGATACCTATTCCTTAAAGCAATGGAGGAAACAAAACTAAGCATGACTTAGACCAATTGGGGTTTCCACACAGGACAATATTGTTTTAGTATATATGAAAATGAAACAGAATCACCTGAGGTAGGAAATACCCTACCTATAATACTCACAAATTGCTCATCATCCTGGAAAGTCTAGAAATACAACTCTGAGAAGTTTTCTGCCTAGAGGATAGTTCCTCCTCATTGTTGGAGCTCAACTTGGGTGTGTCCAGCTGGAATTGCAGACCTGGTGATAGTAAGTACCAGAAGCTGCCTGTGAACCTAGAAAATTGGCTATATCAATTACATCCGAAAAATGGGATAGATATTCTTAGATCAATATCAGCTAAAGAAAGAGCAGACAGGTCGGCAATTCATCCTACTTCCATGTGCTGCAGCGTTCCTTCAGGAGGCTACAAAGCTCCCTCAAAATTCCCTGGACTTCACATCAATCCAGAAAATCATACAAGTCATAAGAGTTAGGAAGTTGTCCAGACCAAGAAAATGAAGTTTGCCACATGGTTTGGGTGAGGAATTGGGAGCATTAGTTGAGGATTGGTGAGTACCCACTTCAAGTAATAATCATAATCCTTGTCAAGATTAACCACTAAAGTCACTAAATAAACTTGAACTCAACCCTGGTAGCTATGGCACAGAGCAGACAGGCTTAACTAAGAGACAATGTGAACAGTATGTATTCAGTACTCAAACAGTTATAAAGTCAAATCACAAAACAAGCAAAATCACAAACCAATTTTTAAAAATACTGTAAATTTTAATACATATAAGGACACCGAATCAAATTGTAAATCAAATTATACATTTTTAAAGTTTAAATGTAAAAATAGCACCAAAAAGCAGTAAGCGCCAAACAAAATCAACTGATTGTACCTAGGTAAAAGTTAAGACTGACCGCGATGGAGCACAGTTTGGATACAGAAATCGGGCTTATCCCAGTCGGAGGTTTTACCTTCGGACTAGTTTGTGAAATGCATGTCAAAAGTCTTCAGCACGGAAAGTACGCAGGCTGAGAGGTCTCCATGTCATTGGAAAGCTGCTAGATGAGGTCTTTGAGAAGCCATTGAATTTAGGCTAGAATAGCAGAAATTTGAATTTGACACACGGGGAATGTCCCTCGCTGGCCGGATACTTTTCAAACCTTTGCCCAATGAATATTTCTATCCTCCAACTTAGTTACTTTTTTGGAACTCAGATTCTTTTTGCGGGACAAGGCTGCAGGCTGTAACCAAAGAGAGCTCCACAAGAACAAATAATTTTTCTGGAAGGTCCCACTAAATCGGATTTTCTGCTGTGTAACAGCTCTAAGAGGGATGAAGCTGAATCTTTTGTCCATTATAAACACCTCTTCATTGGATTGTCTTGGCACATTAATGCTGGTCCTCTTGGTATCTTTGGAGCCAAAACATTTCCAAGTCTCTGGTTTTAGGATTTGTTAGAAGGAATACACTTTAGCACCAACCAATGGTCCAGGACCTCAGGTACAGCCCTTGGGGGTCAAGACTCACTCCAGCAAAGGCCAGCGGCATTGTCCAGGGAAGGTTCAGTTGCAACTGGTTTGCAGGGAAATTGCAGTGAAAGTCTATTGTAGCTTGTTTTGTCTGTGTAGTTGGAGCAGGAGGTCAGCCTTAAGACCCTTGGAGTTCACTTCTTTGCCACGGGTCCACATTGGTGAGCGAGTGCAGGGTTCCTGTCTCTTTTCTGGTCACAGACAGCAGGTCCTCTTCTGTTCTTCCACCGGTCCAGAAACTGTTCTAAGAAGAGTACTTTGGGTGCCACAGATATGCCCTGCACTAGCCTGTGGGTGCAAACGACTCCATGCCCCTCCCTAACCAATGGAGTAGATGTTCCCAAGGATGTCTCTATTCCTATACAGCACTTCCTGTGTGTCTTACAGCAAAGAAACCCCTAGTGACCCTCTTTGCCTAAAACCAATATGACAGAAACGTTCTACCCCTGTGCAGAGCTCTTGTGCCCCCCCGCCTACCAGAAGTATCGCCAGGACATAAGCAACCCCTCCCATATGGTCAACCTAAACCATTTCTGGGGCCTCTCATCACCCACTTGATCTGGTGTCTGACTGGCTAGAGGGAAAGGACAAGCCCAGGAGTTAGCTACATCTGCCTGTGACATGGAAGGCCTCTTTCAAGGTAATTAAGTTCATGGGCACACCCCAGATTGTCAGCCAGCCAGAGGAAGAGAAAAGAACATCTCCCCACACCAAAGGCCTTTGTCTCAGCTCTGGCAGCAAGTTCACACTTCATCAGTGGAGCTGTTTGCTGCTGGTTGACAAGTTTTTTTCAGTAGCAACTTCACTCAGATTTTGTGAATACGCAAAAAATATTAAACTTTCTACAGAGTGTAAATTACTCAAAAGTGTAAGTTACCTTTGTGAATCAGGTCATAGGTGTACACTCTTGAATCCTTGACTTTACTGTCATAGTAATTTGCCAGTTTATTACAGAGGATATGGGATTGACGATTCTTGGGAGAGAAGCTGATAGAAACAATTGGGAGTGCCTTTTAAGATCTGCTAATACTAAAAGGGAGCACGTAAATAGTGCTCACACACTCCTAAGATCTTAAACTTCTCCATTAAAGTGGAATAGCATGTATTGTTGTGGTGAGTCAAAGCAGAGTTTTGAAGGTTTCTTTAGTGTTGACTTCAATCTCAGGTGCAATGGAGTCTGTTACCCCCATTGCCCAGCAATTGCACTCTGTGTCTGACTATATGTTGCCCATATTCAAGTTATTCAAAGGCATCTATTCCCAATCTAGTACTAATCCTTTTCAAGTGTCTTTATATCACTTGTTGCTTAATAAGGGTTTTGAGTTTATCGCATGCCCACAAATGAAGTACAATAAGAAAGAGGTCAATTAATGCCTCTGGGGTTAACCCAAAAGAGTGAAAAGAGCAATAGGGGCCCAAACTGAAGGTATGGCCAGCTCTATGTGGCATCAAAAGTGTGACCAGCTGTATAAGAGGAACTTCAATTAATTGGTGCAATCTGCAGCCATTGCAGTGAGTATTAATTTAGATGAGGTTTCATCATTCGTTTTTTCTCAGTTCATATTGATATCACCCAAAATCATCAGGTGTATAAGATCCATGGTGAACGCTGATAAAGGTTCGATAAATTCTGAGATAAATGATGCAGTTATTTCCAGAAGTCGGGGTAACAGCATTACCGTAATGGTGGATTAGGGGGAAGGGATATGGGAGTTACCATAATTCCGAGATCAATCTACTTTTAGATTTTTAGTGTTAGAAGGCATGAAACCTTTTCTACAGAGAATAGCAACTCAACCACCATGTCTCTCTCTTGCCTGCCATGTACCAAGATTGAATAGTTTGTGCGGTAAAATGTCAGCATTAGCGGAATCATCCCAGTCTTCGAGCCGAGTCTCGGTAATAAATTGGATAAATGTTGTAAATAGGGAAATTATCTTCAATTTCTGTGGAATGGTTTGGTCAGAATTGAATAAATCCCTATTAAATTTTATTAGGATAGAGATTTTAGATTTTAATCCGGGGGAAATGGGGCAGAAAGGGCAGTTTCTTTGAGTGAGGGTTGCTTGCTTTCACTTCCAGTATGTTTATTGAGTTAGGCATAGTCATGGTTTCATCACAAATTGTAGGTGATACTGCTTTAAGGAGATGATTTCTACTGTAGAGTAAGATGAGTGGATAGCAGTGGATTATGATGTTTTCATGTTTTGCGATAATGGGGAGCAAGACTTTCCCTGCTCCCAAGATGGCAGCCTTGAAGGAAAAATCGCCAGCAAACATTAACTAAGGAAATGTGGTGGTCACTGTGCCTGGGTCGCAGCTTCCTAGCACATGGTACAACCACAGGAGAAGCTAAAGTAAGAAATTTAAAGGCCCCTTAAGTAAGTAAAGTTACTGCCCTAAATGCATCTAATACTCGTGCCACATATGAGAGGAAGGTTAAAAAATTGATAGAACAGCAACGATTACAAAATAAATAATAAAAGAAAATACTCAGGTGCACAAAAAGTGGTGATAAAATCAGTAGCAATTCGTAAATGATACATATTTTCTAAAAATACTACAAAGCACTAATTAGTCACATCCTGGAAGAATCCAACCAGGAACTTCGATTTTGGGGACACCATTGCCTGAAAGAAGTGAAGCACTTTCAGGTTGAAGGGGTATTACCTCTCCATATTCTAAAGCAAATTTGTAATTTATAAATAAAGATTATTTAGTTATAGTAATGAATTACAACCAAAATGAAATTGTACCACTTTACAGAACTATATTTTCTTAGTGTGGGAAAATTAGTTCCAGACTCCATCTTAAATCCTAAACACTTAATATGGCCCTTAATGTTGTTGTCTTAGGGTTACATTGTTACGTCATAAGCACAACATATGTTCTTGCCATTTCTGCCCAAGGATTAAATTATCTCACAGCTTGAGGTCATTGTTATATCCTCTCGATGGTTGTATGAAATGAACCACGAAGATAGGTGCAGAATGATGTCAATAATAGGTTGCAACCAATTCAGAAGGACTCCAGAAGTGCAACTGACTGCGAGTAAAACACTTTCACCACGAATTACATCATCCTGTCATTGTAACATTGCCAGTCTTGTACCAATCCCACACCAAGAATATAACACGGATCTCCAGGGGCAGATGGTCAAAGGGACTTCACTTTACTTTCCTTGATTACTAATCGAGTTTCTGGGCACATTAGCTACTGAGATGTTCATTTTTGGTATTTATTTTAGCAATTTTACCCACCTATTGACGTTGATTATTGGGATAAATAGGGAAACAATCCAAGTACCTGGAAATTATCATAGGATAATGTCACCCCATGCAAAGACAGAGACGATATGAGTAACCTTTCCCCAATGCCATATGACCACTAACCCTGGGCGTAGGATTACGCTATGCTCGCGTAGTTTGTGCATCTACACGCTACGCGAATTGCACGTAGCACAGTGCAAAAATGCGTTGCGTAGCGGGCATTTTTTGCTTGCTCGTGGCCCTCAACGTCAAGTTGCCGACCGCGAGCGAGCAATATAACATCCTGGCGAGACTTTTTCCTCGTTCGCGATCAGCAACATCAAGTTGCCGATCGTGAGCGTGGAAAATAAACCTCCCGGCGAGATTCTCAACGCGGGGAGGTCAGGTTTCTGATTACGAGTGGTCGCATATGCTCACGACCGCTTACAATGAAAAACTACCGAGCGGCAGAAAACGACCGCTTGCACTGTGCAAGATGCCGTTTACAATGATTGCACAGTGCGTAGCTTGCGTAGTGCGAAGTGAACTTCGCGTAGCTACGCATAGCGCTACTACGCGAACTACACCCACGGTTACTTACCACCTCATTCTGATGTTTTCATGCTTAAAGCGGGGGATACCCTTTATCAGAGTTGATGCACCCGACTGCTCCAGATTTTCTCTCTTACCTACCAGTTTTTCAAGTGCTAATTTCAACTGGGTGTTCCTGCCAATTCTGCACTGGGAAAATTTGCAGCTGTGTGGCAATTTTGCAAAACTTGTAATAACTTTTCAGGCTCAAACCCCCTTATGTTATTACTCTGCAACTTTGGATGGCCATCAGAACTATGGTGAGTCATGTGTGCAAATAAATTAATTAATATATAGCACCAATGTGGCTTAGAATTTACACATAGAAATCCCAGCACTGACCATTTATGGGGCATGATTTTATTTCTCTAATGTTAAAGATGAGATATCAATCCAATCACATCTGTATAAAGAGATGCCATGTTTCTCTGGGTATTCAGCAGCACTTCATTATAATGTCTTAATGACCACCGCTGAGATAATGAACCTGGGGCTGGCACCTGCCACGACTCCTGGGGTGAGATCTCAGTGGGAAGAGCATCCTTTAAAATACTTGGACTAATTGAGAACTGCTGAAGCCGAAGAATTGATGAGGCGCTGTGAAGACCAGGCCTTCAATGAGATTCTAAGATCTGGAATCAGCCTCATCTCATTGAAGTGAAAAGCAAAAGAAGGTGAGGAACCTCCAACTGGAATCCGCGCCCTCTCGTGGTGAGGGATGCAGCATGGGTATGTGAGGGGTGTGTGGGAAGTTCAAGCGACACAGCCAATGGGATCCAAGAAGCCCGGAGGAGTCAAAACAAGGCTCACAATCCTGAGAAGAGATTGGGATATAGAATGAGAGTTAGGAGATGACCAGGGTTAAATTTGATTTAAAAAAATAACAAAAAAGAGCATGTGTGTCTACATTCATCTTAGAAACTTGCTGCCATCACTGCCGCGGAACGTCAGGATTGCGAATCCCAAGGGGCTTAGTCTTAATTCCACCTACTCTCTCTTTCTCCCACCACCATCTGTTTCCTGTCTCTTTAGCTCTGCTTGAGGGTTCTTTCTCTTTCTTGTTTTCTCCATGTGTCACTGTTTTCTATATTCTATGTTTCTCTTTCTCCTTTATTCATTTTTCAACTTTCTCTCTTCTGAGAGGAAAAACAAGCCTTGGATCCGAAAATGAGTGTTGGTGCCCCCCGCTGCAACCACCAGCACAAGTTAAGCACTGCAGAGGACAACTGAAGCAAATTTGGTTTATTTGGAAATTTCGGAATGTTGTTTTTATTAAGCATAACTGATAAATCGATAATCTGCTAACGTTGATCACATGGTAATTACCACTAGGATGACCCGTTTGCACCATTATCCACAGGTGGTGAGCGTAACCTCTTATGGTGGAGAGATAATGATATCATAGGATGTATCTCAAATCCAGTAGGTACCCATTTCGGGGATCACAGTCTTAAGGTGGTAAAAGAAATCCAGATCCAGGTATGGAGCCCCGGTACATTAGCAGGGTTACGCCGAGTCTAGCGGTGTGTGCCATACACGCCACTGATAAGCACACGTGCAGCAGAGTGCAGGAATGCTGACCACTCTACACATATTTGAGGTCACTAAGCCCGTTATACATGTTACATAATACATGTGTGCTGCGTGCTCAATGGTGTGTACCCTAGGTACATATATCTGATAGATCACACATAAGTGAGGGATGTTCTCTAAACATGGTTGGTGATGCACATTACACAATGATACAGTGGTCTTATGGGGTGTGCTCCATACAGTTTTGTAGGGCATACTTGAAGCTGAGTCCATGGGGGACCCTCTCTACATTTTCTGACCATTTGTTATGGAGCGAAGCCTTATTCCTGAAAGCTAATATATTGGGCATGGTTTTAATGTATAGTGAAAGCGCATTCCAGGCCTTGGAAGCTCCCAGCCAAAAGCCCCTGCCGCCCCAGGACAAGCGATGAAATCTGGACAATGTCACCAACTTGGCATATATGATGGTTTGTGCGCTTGTATAGTGCAAACCTTGCACAGAAGCAGCCCAGTGGTATACAGTGTAGAGGGAAGTGGTTAGAATGGCTCAAGAGATTGTGGAGAAAGTTGAAGGTTGATGTGGAATAACTTGTCAGAGTGGGTGAAGAAGAGGAGTTATGCAGAAGGGAGGGCTGTGAAGCAAGCATCAAGTGGAGAGGGTCCAGCATTGGGTGAGGAGATGTAGACCAGGGGAAGTGGAAGTTTGACTCAAGGTGGGTGGCAACGTTTCAACAGTTTTCATCTACCAAGAGGTTACACTGCAATGGGGTGCTCCTTGAAGAAGAAGGTGTTGTATTCTTTCCTGAAGCCGAGAAGGCGTGGAGTCTATGGAATCCCACCTGGACGGATATCCACCCCCTTGGAACATTGTTGGAGAAGGCCTGTTCTCTGTCTCCCCTTCAATGCCAACATTCAGCCCTCCTCCTACTTATCACCGCTCTCCTTTGTCCACAACATCACCTTGTAAAAAAGCCAAAAACCTCCAGATCCCACCTCTACGGTGTCAAGAGAAGGAGATAAGGACAGGAGAGGAGAAAGAGCATTCGTAGGAGGAAAACAAGGACTCAGAATAATGAAGATTGCCAGTAAGTAATCTGTGAGTACATGAATATAAGAATAGTGAAAAAGATTGTATTAACATTATCAAATGACTTTAACTAAGGAATAATACCACCATTCAGAAGCTGAACATTACAAAACTGTGGCAATAAAATACACCTGGAGTACAGAACCAGGGTAAATTGGGAAATCTACCAAGCTACTGGTTTGACCATCCGATTGGCCAAAATAATACAAATGAAGAAATTGGAAAAATGAAAAAAATTACATTCTTGGGACATGTGTCACTAACCACGGTAGGAAATGGGCTGGGCTAAAAACACAACCAAAATATTACAAGATGTAATAATGAAGAGTTAACAATACTTCCAGTACCGATATTTAAATGTGTCTTCTTTCACCATTGAAATATTGCCAAACACACGGCAAGATAGCTATCTCTGTCCTTCTTGTACCTCACACTGTACAACAGGTCAGGTCTAGGAATCGCATTAAACTAATCCCATAATAGTTGTGAAGGTCAGATATGATTCTGATCACACACGCGCCAACAATGCCTCGTCGCATTAGCTCTCATGCTGAAAAATGACCCCCCTCTCCATCCAGTTCGCGCATGCGCGCAATGCATGAGCCAATACATAAATAAATTGCTCAAACAAGTCTTGTTTACGGTGGGAAAAAACATGGCTCTGGTTTTATTCAGCATGCATGACCACAGGGCCCAGTCATAAATCAACCATTTTCATAAATATCATAAATCATGAAGGCATTATAAATCATAGTGACTGGGTCATAGGTCATCTACAAGTGACAGATCATAAATTATGCATGGTTGATAGGTCATAAATCAGGGTTGTCACATCTCAATTCAGTCCTCTCATCTGCTTGTCCTTTGAGGCACCTTTTGTGGTTAAGGCACTCATACATGCTGATTTGGGGGTCTTTAGGTTTCCTGCTGGTTTAGCTCTGCTTGTGATGGATGGGTAGCCTCATCTTGTCGCTTAAGCCTGACTCGCTACCATGTCTGTGCATTTAGCGCCCCGCCATCCGTCCGGGGGTCTGGACCGCGAGTGCTGTGCTCCGTTTACTCCCCTTGTTGGCCCCCACTCACCCTGCAGTAAGGCACCCTCAGGTGAGTGGGCTTTGTTCGGCCACCCGAGCCACCTTTTTTATCATTGGATGATTTGTATTGATTTTCAGGAAAAAGAAAAAAATACAATGTCATTTCACCGCATCACATTGACAACATTATGAATGACGAATCGCATATCTAAAGCTTGAGAAAAAGCAGATACAGTGTTGATGGGGAGTCAAGTGAGCATGATAGAGATGTTATTGATACAATATTTACATACATAGGGGCATATCAACAACAACCGGCGATAATTCTCGCTGAGCCCACTTAGCGCTCGGATAATTATCGCCAGCTAGCGCCGATTTTTATCGCTGAGATAGCGTGCTATTAGCAACGCTTATCTCAATAGCGATAAAAATCCTGGTGCTAAGTGGCTAACGTCAGATTATCGCTGGAAACCCAGCGATAATCTCACGTTAGCTTGTTGATAGGGACAGACAAACTTAGCCATGATATCCTCCTTCCATAGGATATCATGGCTAAGTCAGAAAAATACCAGACGTAAAAAAGCAGCGTTAACCGCGGTTAGCGCTGCCTTTTTTGTCTCTAACAGGGTTAGCGATATTCTTGATAATAGGAGAAATGTCGCTTAGCGACATTTCTCCTAATATTTTACTCTGGAACGCCCCCTTTGCATCTCATTAGAGATGCAAGGGGAAGCGTAGAGTAAAAGGGTGCTAACATGCGAATTTGCATGTTAGCACCCTGTTGTTGATAGGGTGCTAGTTTTATCTCTGCTTTTTGGGCTTTTAAAGGCAAAAAAGCAGAGATAAAGCCCTTGTTGATATGCCCCTTTATCTCTAAAATCTTGTCTCCAACTTTATTAACCATAAAATAAAAGTCCGTCCCTCGTGTTCCATAGATTTGCTCCATATTTACTGTACGTGCTCCACTAAACTACCCATGTTTATGTGGATATACAAACAGGTGTGTATATGATATCGCTGTGTGCACTTAGGGGCGGCGGCGGCCTCCCATATTGTTATACAATACATATTATTACTTTTATGCCGGTCTCAATTATGTAGTTATGAGCGAAGTGTGCGTGTCACCTGGCCTGCCATATGCTCCAGTCATGGCTATGAGAGCGCCACCTGACGTGGTGCTGATGCAGGTGTATCCGGGTGGGTGGAGTTGAGTTTGGCCTCTATGGCAGTTAAGTGGTCTTGCCATTGCGTGGAAGTAGTGTGTGGTGGGTGCCTCGCTGCGTTAAATGCCTGGTTCACCCGTTCAGATACCAGCACCTTACGGGGATCTGAAAGCCATACATGTTTGCTCAGGCCCCTGGTGACTTCCACGGCGTTGCCAGGCGTCGCTTGGCCAGTCCCAATGCCAGGTCCAGCAGTTAAGACCCTCCCGACGAGCGCTGCGTCTTGTGACACCAGGCACAAAATGCAGAGCCTGGGGTGTCACCAGAGCTCCCGACGCCCCCGTCTGAATCTCGGCAAGCCCAGGGCACCCCAAATCCTTAAAATAGCACTGCTTTGAGCTATTTTGACATTTTAACACAGACTGAGGCAAAAGAGATTGCAAAAATGAAATGATACATTAGTTTCTTGAATCTGACGCTAATCCTGCCTCACACAAATTTGTTAAGCAAGTAATTAACCCACTGAGCAATTTAACTGGCACTGGAAACAGTATCAGAAGGGCTCATTGTGTCATCCCCGTTCGATTGGGTAATGAGCGTGACTCACGCCACTATTTCATTTACTCAGCTACAGAAGGCTTAATTTCTGCCGGTGAGCTACCCAAACGCCTACGCATAGGTGTGTGATCAGGCATTTCCTGAATATGATTAAGTAAATATCAAGTCTTAAATGGATAGGTAGAGAGATCCAGAGTAAGGAAGCCAGATAGTGACTTTTTCAGAAAAAGGTGGTCGTGTACAAGCTTTTTTGCTCACACTCTACTTGTGTTCACCCACAGGCAGGCGGCAGAAGTATAACCGTGCATACAAAAGTCGAAGTTAGAGGAGTAAACCTATGGAGTACTAAAGAACACATGTAGGTACCTTAGCAAATCCGTGGGAGCGCTGCAGTCTGACCCTGTGACCTTGTGCAACAGCATAGCACCATTTTGTGCTAAGTTACACAATCTTACCCTTCCTAAACCTGTAGAATCAAAGTGACATGCTTAGTACACGGATCGAAAAGTCATTTAGCAAAAAAGACATATTGGTGACACACTTGATCCTGTAATGGAAGGTTTTGCACTGGTATTGAATATAAGAGAAGTACCAGCAACACACCGTGTGAACATAACTCACCGTGTGAACACTGACGTGTTTCAGTGCTTGACGTCCGTTTTAATTGTTCCACAGGTGCTGAATGAAGCGTAAAGAAAGAAGTACATTTGACTGCACATTAACTCCATGATGTTAAGGCCAGCTTAGTAAGTGATTGATACAATAAATATTTGAAAAATAAAAAATATAGCTGTAAGGAAATCACCAACAGGGTACCTTAAGCATGCTCAGTGCACTTGTAGTGCTTGGAGAGGCGAGATAGGTGGGTGGGAGGCCGCTATATTCACTTTAGTGTCTGGTCATGTCGGTGTTGTTTCACAGAAGCAGGCATAAGATGCTCGCCCCAGATTTTCCTGAGTTTTCTTTGTGTGTGTTACTTTTTTAACCCAGCCTATCTTCTGCTCTGATTTGCAAACCAACAAAAATGGCGATTTGTGTTGGATGGTAACTCAAAGTACTGCAACGCAGCGCAATTCGCAGCTTTATATTAATTTATGTAAAGGGGCGTTTCACGGATGACGCCTGGGTGTCCCCGTGCAGCCACCCATGTTTTTGATGCAAATCCCTATCTACAAAGAATGGCAAACAGGGATATGATAGTGTGCATGCAACGTGGAGGTCTTGAGGCGGAAGCCGGGACCTGGTATGAACGTTTGATTTAATGTTACTTAGCTGAAAATTACTTTTAACCTGTGAAACTTGATCGTTTTAAAAATAATATTTAGAAGTGTCTCTGTTGTGATATTTACGCCTCTGTTGGGCCTCACCTTATTCCTTTGTTCCCGCCCCACCGCAGCCGTTCAGGCGCTGCTGGGGACCTTAGCGGCAATCACCTTCAGGTGAGGAGCAGGCGAGCGGCACAGTGCTCGGCCCCTCCCACCTCTACGGCTACTAATGAACAACCCCCCCAGGAAGCGCAGCGGACGAGCGCAGCGGGCACGTCGACGGCGTGCCGAAGACGCGCCTAAGACAAGCCCGTCTGCGCCCGTCCGGGACCAGGGGCAGACCATGCTGCCCGTACCACCGTTTATCCGAGGTCCGTCCTCTTGAGCTACAGAAACAAGGGACAGGGCTTGCTACCTAGGGACACTCTCAACCGACTCTGCTCTAACGGCATCCTGTCTAAAGGCTGCCACTTAACCACTCCTGCGCTACAACACACTCAGAGAGACCTTCCCATGCCACCGCTCACCATCTTTTACCTAAATACCCGCTCCCTGGTAAAACACCAGTTGGACATCTTCCTCCTGCTAGACACAGAGAAACCAGATATCCTCCTGCTTACGGAGACATGGTTGACTCCCAACTCTGCCCCCGACATAATTGCGGCACTCCCTCCCAATTATTACATCATCCACGCTGATCGTACCAACGGGAAAGGGGGAGGAGTCGCAGCTATTATCCATTCCGACTTGACTGTCACCTCTCTTACTGGCCTATCGCTGGAGGGGACAGATAACCTTGTGCTGAAGATTACCACCCCTGACTCGACAATTGCGTGTGTCCTACTGTACAGACCCCCGACCCTGATGCCATCATTTTCTATGAATCTGGCCGACCAACTTGCAAACCTAGCACTCGAACGCCCCAAAATCTTTCTGATAGGAGACCTAAACTACTGGTATAAAGATCCCCTGGAAGGCCCTCACTCAGCCGAACTGTCGGACCTCCTATCTAACCTAAACCTTAACCAACTAGTTCCCTCCGCCACTCACTGCAAGGGCCACATCCTTGACCAGTTGTGGTCTAACACCACCTGCACAACTGCTCCATCCATATTACCATGCATCTGGTCTGACCATGCACTCCTTCAATTTAATCTTTGCATCACCCCTGCGACTTTCACCGCACCAGCCGGAGGCGGGTTAGCCAGGAATCGGAATTCATTCAATAAAACAGCTTTTCTAGAGTCACTAGCCAATACCGTCCCTCCTCCCCAACATGAGATTAATTCCTCAGTCTCCTCGCTTACCAACTGGCTAAACATGGCCAGGGATTCTCATGCCCCTCTTAAGAAAATCAAATTGGCAAGACGTGCCGACGCCAACCGGTGGTTCTCCACTGATTTAAAAGCCAGGAAACTGGCCTTACAGCAATTAGAACGTCAGTGGCGCCGAAATTACGACCCTGACTTAAAAAGGACCTTCACTAAAGCTAGGAAAGAATACATGACTGCCATTTTGGCGGCGAAAGCGTCCTACTTTTCCTCTAAAATTCTGGAGTCTACAAATAAATCCAAGGACATTTTTTCTATCCTCAATGACCTTACTAATCTAGATACGGTTCGACCCAAGATCATCCCCACTCAGTCCCTATGCGACTCACTTAATGTCTATTTTATTGACAAAATACTGGACATCAAAGCCAGCATTCCTCGACCGGTGTCCCCCCTTACATCTGGTATGATAATCAAGCCGAATCATTACACCCTGAGTAGTTTCCCACCCATCACCCAGGACCAATTTCGGGAATTACTGTCAAGAGTAAAATCCGGTGCACCTTCAGATAGTTGCCCGCCCCATATCTTAAAAGAGTGCTTCCTGACTCACCCAGCCCCTGCCCTCACACTCCTGAACAACTCCCTGACTCTTGGACTAGTCCCCGCAGCTTTTAAAGAAGCTATAGTTATTCCGCTTCTAAAAAAACCAGGGGCAGATCCTGCTTGTAAAGCCAATTTTCGACCTATCTCGCAGCTGCCTTACTTGGCAAAAGTCCTGGAGGCACACGTGGCCAAATGCCTATCTAACTTCCTTGAGGAATCCTCCTGCTTCGATACCCATCAGGCAGGCTTTCGGCCTGCACATTCGACTGAAGCAGTAGTCACGACAGTCCTGGACACCCTGCGTGACTGTGCCGACAGACACTCTCCACAAGCCCTGGTGCTCCTGGATCTCTCGGCCGCTTTCGACACGGTCGACCACAACATCTTGGTCGACCGTGTCGAACAAGCCGGCATCCGGGACCTAGCAGCCGGCTGGCTGAGATCCTTCCTGACAGACCGTAACCAAACTCTACGCCTTGGTGACTTAATGGGCGTCAAACAGGCTATCACTTGTGGAGTACCACAGGGCTCCTCCCTGTCTCCCCACCTATTTAATCTGTATATACTTCCCCTGATTCAGACCTTAAGAGACAACCAGGTGAGAGTCTTCAACTATGCAGACGATTTACAACTGCTCTTTACCATCGACAACACCGAAGACTCCATACGGCACTTCCAGTCTACCATGAGCTTCATTAAAACCTGGATGGACCAGAACCAGCTCAAATTAAACCCGGGTAAAACCGAGCTAGTCCTGACCGGCGAAAGCGGCAAGTACTGGGGCCCGCACTACTGGCCCTCTGAATTGGGCCAAGCTCCAACGCCCTCCTTGTCAGCTAAAACACTTGAAGTCACGGTGGACTGTGACTTATCTCTTAAATCACAAGTAGGTCAGGTGGTCTCCAAGTGCTTCTTCCAACTGAAAAAAATCCGGAAGGTACGTCGCCTGCTCACACCCGAGGCTATCACCCAGGTTGTGATCTCTACGGTACTATCCCATCTGGACTATGCAAATGCCATCTACCTAGGTCTTCCCAACTACCTGGTTAAGCGACTCCAGATGGTACAGAACCATGCCGCAAGGCTAATCCTGAACCAACCAAGGCGTCAGGCAGCCACCCCCCTCTTAAGGAAACTACACTGGCTTCCAGTAGCCCAGCGCTGCGCCTTCAAGACTGGCTGCATAAACATCAAGTCCCTATACTGCAAAAGTCCATCATTCATCAACAACCAGATTTCTAAATACACCCCTTCCCGCAACCTACGCTCACTCCACCCGAGCCTCCTGCAGACGCCTTCCTTCAAACTAAAGCGCGCAGGAGGTCGGAGGTTTGCCACCCTCGCTTCCTGCTTGTGGAATTCTCTCCCTGTGGAGACCCGGAATTGTCAAGACCTCCTATCCTTCCGGAAAGCCTTGAAGACCTGGCACTTCAGACAAGCATTCTCATAAACACTCTCCCCTCTATGTTCATGTTACTGCTGATCTTAGCGCCAAGCAACCAATCGGTGATAGTGCGCTTAAGAAATATTTTAATAACATAATAACATAACATATGTGCCAAAATTCTGCGCCTCTCTGAGACCAGCGTAAAATGGAGAAATGTTTTCATTTCTCCTTGTTTTTTCCCTCTTTGAATACGTGGTGCATTCTACTGCACACATACAGAGAGGAAAATGCCTTAAAGCATAGTTTTTATGCTGTAAACTATTCTTCCTGCACAAAAAACTATGTGGGTGCCTTCATTGGCGGAGGGAGACACGTGTGCTGGTGCAGAGAGGGAACAGAACTGCACTACTTATGTTTAGATATGGTACAATCTGCCCTTCACTCAAAGTAGCGCAGCAGCTTTACTTGCTGCGCTGCATTACGTGAACTCCTTGGGCCTTCATTTTTAGAAAGGAGAATGCTGTGCAGGGGCACAGCTAGAACAGAATTTTGGGGGAAAGTGACTGACACACCAAGCAATGGAGATGGAGGCGGGGCTAATACTTTAAGCAGTTGAGACTGGACTTAATCTCAGAGCCAATACAACAAAAAAGTGACAAACTGTGCATTTTAAACATATTGGACGAGCCCAGTACTATTAGAACATATATAACTTTGTGGATTTGACAACGTTTATAGGCTACTTATGCAGAACTGTATAGGAGGGGTTGAGAGAAAAGCAGTTTGAACAGATTTCAGTACAAAGCACAATAGATACGTTTTTGTAAAGTTATTCCAAAATGTTGGCCCTTTTTGCCAATACCCAGAAAATTTCTTCCTGGCAGGATAACACGCTCATTAAGTCTTTATTATTGCGTGTCCAGAAAGGCGCGCTTGCCCCATTGTTGGCCAAAGGTTTGTTTACCTGCCTCTCATCAGGATGTTGCAACATATACTTGTTAGAGGCTGCACTCATGAACAGGTCTCAAAAACCTGAGCTTAGTGGGTTAACACACCTGTTTCTTTTTTTTTGTTTTTTTGCAAACACGACCCGAAGGTATCGGAGCGCTTTACACTAGCACCTTATTTACATTACACATTCAGGCACGGGGTGTATGACTGGCAAGTAACGGGCTTGATTCCTGATTCTTCATTCATTCATCCTGAAATAGACTGAATACCACTAATTTGGCAATATTATAACATGTTATTTGCCCTGCCATGAATCTCTACTATCATAAACATAACATAGTTGTTGTTAGCACCCCACATTGAGCAGTTCTCATATGTAATGCATGACTGAGCTTCACCCATGCAGTAAACCTCCAAGATGGTGCTTTGTCCTATGACTAAGTCACAAACAGAATCAAAACCACCAAAATATATTAGTGTTAAAACTTGAATTAGCAATATGCTTGATAAAATGTGTAATTTGTTACTAATTTCTTCAGACCGCCTTCTGGGAGAATGACTACATTCTTTGTAAAGGTGATTCTTAAATATCTGTAGTAATTACAGGACAAGTCGCCTAAATGTTGGGGGGGCGGGGGGAATGGGGAGGGGGTTGGGGGAGTGTGATTAGATTAGTAGTGAAAACTGTTGTTCCCCGGTGGGGAAGTGTACACCGGCTGTGACATACCTCTATAATACTGTAAGACCGCCTAACGGGACTAACTTGGGGTGCAGCGATGCCCGGCCTCCGGGATGTGGGATAAGCTGTCGTGCTGCTGTGAGGTGATCTGATACAGTAGCCGGCCTCCGGGTTGTAGGCGCACTATGATGTATGTCATCTCGGGCAATTTGCTGATAAATAAAATAATAAAAAAAAAAAAAAAATTACAGGACAAGTGTGATGTACACATCGAATCATTGGATCGTGTTGCGCACAAAGAAGTATGTTTTCCTTGTGTAATGCTATTGTATTGGTAACCTATTATGCTCAGAGTTATACTGCATTTGACAGCTCCTGGTTTATTTTGACAGCAGAGTTAGGGTTTACAAGTATTTTGCTGCCAAACTACACTAGTTAGAAAGGCACGACACAGTGGTGCAATACCTATAGAAGGGACGTGCTGCTGCTACGCTGTACTGCCTCTCCGTAAACACCATTCCAGCAATTGTTTGCACTAAAAGAAACTAATCATAGTGGTTCTTGCATTAGGCAGCAGAGGTGTGCTTCAGGTTACACATACATTTTATATACAGCATTCACACAGCCAAGCTGTCTCTCAGTTTACTCAGAGTTCAGCTATCCCTTGCGGAACAATGCTTCTTTGCCAAAAAGACAAGAGCCACACCCACTATTACTGCTTGATGTATTCCAAAATTGTCACCAGTCCTGCATTTAGCACCTGTAGGCAACCACTGAACCCAATGAAAACCTATGGATGCACTTATTACCACAAAGAACCACAGCATACAAACAACGCTCTCACCACCACAGACGGCATACGGATGATCCTGAACAGAGGAGACAAAGCTACCCTCATCCACCTGGACCTCTCCGCAGCATTTGACACAATTTACCATCCCATCCTTATCTGACACCTGCAGGAGATTCTACGCTCACAAAAAGTAACTGAATGGTGTCTCTGAGCAACTAAAAAAGCTAGGGAGAAGGAGGAAGGGACAGACGCACTCATGTGTTTAAGACGAGAACCCTCTCTCAGCCTAGGGTGACATGCTTCATCATTGGGTTCCCTCTTGCACACTGGGACCGCAAGGTACCCAGTGGGGGCTACAGCTCCCCCGTAGGAGAGGAACGTGAGGTGTTTTGTGTCATCCAATGTAGGGCGGAGTGAGGGGCAGACTGCAAACAAAAAAAGAATTAAATGTGAGTTAAAATTATCTCCTGGTGGACAAGATTAATCTTTATTAGTGTCTCCAGTGGATAGATTAAAATAAGTTCAGTGAAAATAAGGATATGGATATTCCCTATTAGGATCAGATCGACATGTTTCTGCCTTAATAGACCGAAAGGTTCTTGGCATTCCTCTGGGCTGTTCGCTATGTCACTCTGCTTAAATTGTGCAAACAATAATTTTAAAATAGGTTACCATACTTTTACTGGTATGGGAATACTCTGTGGTACCAGCTTGTAGTCAGGTCCACATTCTGTAACAACATAAGAACACATGTTAAAACATTGTATGCATATTATAAGGTCCCAGTATTTAGAAGACACCAGTGGCCCGCACCAGCACTGCAAAAGTGTGTGAATACAAACATTATAATGTATATAGTCTCACCAATTCAAGACTATTAGTTAACATCCACCTTCATAAGTCCTGCAGGAGATTGGCATTAAAACACATGTTCTCCTTCCTGACAGGCAGAACAGAAGCTATCAGCCAGGATATTAAGTCATAACACAATTCTACAAAAAAGTTATGAAAAAAATGATCACATCGGAAAATACTTAGCCTGGCCGGTCAAGCATAGATCAAATACTAATTGCATTAGACAGATACAAGATCTTAATTCAGATGGGATTCTAGCTCATTCACACGGTATAGGAGACGTGTTATTTCATCACTCTACAAGACTTCACTCTAATTCATATGATATTTCCCTTGAAGTGGTAAGCAGTTGGTCAGAAGAGCTTCCTCTACTGGCTTTAGCTTGAGAGAAGGGGGAAGCTGCGTTTAACCCAATTACTTCCGCAGAAGTAGCGCAGGTAGTTAACTCCACCCAGAATGCGAAAGGCTGCGGCGATGATGGAATTCCTGCTGAAATGTATACGCTGTTTGCTGCACAGTTAAATATGTTTTTAGTTAGACTATTTAACAACATTTTGAGAGGAGTCGAAATTGCGACTTCTTTTTCTGAATCAGTCGTTATTAGCGAATGAAAAAGGACAAGCCAGAGAAGGATGTGAATTCCTAGGAGCCTTTTTAACTGCGATTAAAACTGTTCACTAATTCTTTGGGAACCGCCTTGCCCAGGTAGTTCCACCAATTATCCATAGGGATCAAAATGGGTTCCTTTTGGGTCGGCAGATGGCAAATAATACACATTACCTAATCCAGGTGATAGATTTTTTTACATTTCAGAACACCAAGGCGGCTGTTGTAATGCTGGATGCAGAGAAAGCGTTCGATCACAACCAGTGGAATGTTTTGTTCACAATTGTAACTAAATTTGCTTTCCCTTCTGGGTTCGCTCAAGTCCTTAAAACTTTATATCTAAGGGCTAAGGCGTGCATACTCATAAATATCAGTGTGGCTGGGAATATTACTATAAGCTGTGGGACACGGCAGGGCTGCCCTCTCTCCCCTATTTTGTCTTCATTGTTCATTGAGCCGCTTGCTTGCGCTATTCGCCAAGACCCCAGTATCAAAGCTCCAGTGGCAGAGGCGGCTAAATTGAAACTGTTTGCAGATGGCACAATACTCTACTTAGTGGCAGATAAAACTAACGTGTTAAATGCATTTGAGAAAATAGGTGTATTTTCTAAAATGGGAGGGTCTAAGATAAACCATGCCAACTTGGAAGCCCTTCTTTTTAATTGCTCTCCAGATGTGCTACCTCTTACTATGCAATCTCACTATTCCCCTACCTTAACTATAAGGTATTTAGGGATTTTTGTAACCTCTGATCTAGGAGCTATGTATACACTAAATTGTAAATCTACTTTAGACAAAGATCACTGGATATTAAGTCAATGGCAGAACATTTCTATGACAATTAGGGGGCTGGCCACCTTGGTGAAAATGTGCACTCTCCTGTTATTACTATTTGTGTTCAAAAACATTCTAATCACAATTCCACAGTCCTTTTTTAAGTTTGTGGATACAGTAATTCAACACTTTATCTGCCAGGGTAAGAAACCCAGATAAAAAATTGGCTTTCCAGCTAGATCCTGAGGGAGAAGTGTTGGCACTGCCCAAAGTGAAATGTTATCAGGCGTAATTTCTCAACTGGTTGTTAATGTCCTCTACCAACGCTTCTAGTAATGCAAATTCCTATTTAGAACAAACGGTAACAGCATCAGAAATTTGCCTTATTCCTTTTCGGAAAATCCCAAGGCTACCAAAGTAGTCTAGATATAAAAAAAACCCACATAATTGCTGAACGGTTTACTAGGATATGGGAAGAATGGTAAATTCCTAGGCATTATCCCCAGCTGAAACGATCAGACTCTAGGTTGCTGGGCTTGATTATGTCTACTCATACATTCAGAGGTGGGGTCAGCTGGGGTTTCTGAGGTTGCAAGATTTTTTCCACAACAATGAGTTTTCTCAGTGGCAGCGATTGGTTAATACGAATCCTAACCTCAATTCCTCAGTTTTTTTTTTAGCTTTGTCCAAATTAAGCATTTTTGTGATGGGTTGACACTCAGAGATGGGACTTCACCATCCTCCCTTAGTAAAGCTTACTTTGTGTCTAAATAACTGGATACAGGGAGCTGGTATAGACTACTGCATCCTAAAAGAAATGAGGCACTGATTTTAGATTTCCTGCAGAGAATTAAATCATCAACAGGGTGTAAACTGATATCTCGCAGTGGAGATTTTTGAACCGACTCAGTTTAAAGGCCGTGCAAGCTGCTAATTTAAGAAGAATTTCCTTTTTTAGAAAATGGATGTTGTATCATACTCCAGCTAAGATCCATAAATTATATCAAGGGGTAGAGTGTAAATGTTTTACATGTAACAATACGAACGGGGACTGACTCCATATTATGTTTACCTGCACTCATTTAATAGAGTTCTGCCGAGACATCTTTGCAGGGATTAGTTTAACACTTGAGTACACTGTATTTCCGTATAGGCATGGAACGCTGTTTGGGATATTGGTTCAACTGGGGGAAGTGTCAATTAGACAGTGCCAGCTAGTATTCATTTCCATACTAGTGGCAAGATCATTAATTCTGGTGAATTGGAAGTCAGACACAGTTCCTTCAATGTCCCAGTGGATTAATAAGATGCAAAGAGTCCATTCGCGGGAAATAATGTATGCAAAGTGTACAGGGTTCACGTTTAAAGAGTTTAAACTTGGAAAAACTGGTAAAAGTCAAGATAAATTATGCATTGATTAAGTATGTTATTATGCACTTTTTTTAGTTTTATCATGTGGAGATGGATTGCAGAAGAAATATACGATTTCTCTTTATTTTTGATTTGTGTCATATTAATGAATTGTTATTTATATTTTATGATCCTGCTGCATCTATATAAATAAAAAAAATGTAAAAAGCTGTCAGCCATGCCCTGTATTCATTGGAAACTCGCAAGCTTTTCCATGGAGTGCCACAAGGCTGGTCCCTCAGTCCTACCCTCTTCAAGGCTTACATGATCCCTAGAGCCAGGGTCATCCACGCCCACAACATCAACATCCTCTCCTATGCCGATACCACGCAACTCAAAATTTCCCTCTCGGACAAGACCACAATGTGTGGAAAACGTTCACAGACTGCATGACCAAAGTCACCAACTGGATGAAGTCAACAATCTCAAGCTAAACACAGACACAACAGAAGTAGTGATTTCAGCAGGAACACCTCACCATGGGACTTCACATAGTGGCTGTCCAACCCAAGACCCACACCCACGCCAGGGACCTCGGGATCATCATTGACATCAAACTGAACATGACTGTGGAAGTCAACACCATCACTGCATCCTGCTTCCATGCCCTCAACATACTGTGGAAAATCTCCAGATGGCACCTAACCAACACCCAAAAGACCATCACATACGCCATAGTCACCATCAAACTGGACAACAAGAACACCCTCAATGCAGGAATCAGCAAAAAAACTCACCAGAGGACTTAAAAATATCCAGAACTTGGCAGCCAGACTCACCCTAAACCTCCCACGTGGTACCCACATCACACCACGCTTCATAGAGCTCCACTGGCTGCTGACACCTAAAGTCCTTACTCACTCTTTCAAGGTACTATACAACATCGACCCCACCTACCTAAACAGTTGAATTTCCGTCAGCAAACCCTCCAGACACCTCTGCTCAGCTGGACTCCTACTTGCATACATCCCATGCATATTCAGAAATGGATCCGGAGGTCGGCATTCTCCTAGAGCCTCTTCCTTTTCTTGAGTTCTGCAAGAAGGTGAAGATCTGACTCTTCGATTTCCCCTGCTCGGCCTTAGGAGGGCTAGACTCTTACCCAGTTTGGTGATGTGCTCTACAAATTTACATAACATAACACAACAAAGGAGAAATGGGGAACACATATATATGTTGGCCTTTACTACAGATATTCTCCAGTGTTAGGGGGGACTATAGGGTAGCGTCACCATTTTAACAATTCTCAAATGTCCATTTCTGCAAAGTCTTCAAGGCAATAAATCAGGGCTAGGGGTGTCTGTTACGTTCCAATCAACTTCTCACAGTTTGCCAAATATAAATATTTATTGTTTGGTAACTTTTCCTCAGAGTTCAGCCCAGACATAACATCAGCAAGAGATATGAACTGCAACACTGAATTATCCACCTGTACTGCATCCAGCGGGCGTAGGTGAGCACCATAAAACCAGGGAAAAACAATAAATACCAATTATTGCCACAATTAGGAGTTGTAAGAAAATCAACCACCTCCACTGACTTGTTCTCTTGTGTGAGACCTAGAACACACATGCCACCTTCTTCTATATCAACATTTTAAAGAGTTTGAATATGACAATTACATCAACTGATGCACAAATTTTCCCCAGCCACACTTTTGGTGAAGTAATAAAGCTTACATGAAGTTGCACTGCAGAGTCTTATCTAATACAAGTCTAGATTAACATCCCTACCTCCATTTTCTCCAACCCCGTGCACACTCACAGTACGGTCCATTTATTTCAATAGATTAAGTAAGAGTCTGTTCCTCTCGAACACACTGTGTTCGTTGCAGTAATAGCCTATGCCTTTTGTTCAAACAAATAAATGCAGTGCTGTGTGATGGTGGGCATAATACCCAAGGGCTCCATTCTACATAGGTATTGAACCAAAGTATTTACAATCTTACAAAATTAGCTATTCGTCTATGCCAAAGTGTGTGTAATTTTCTCTAGAACAAACCTCTGGCATAGTTTGTGAAACTACTACATAAGGTTTTCATATTTATTTGTGTAAACAAAAATTCAACAAAACCAAGATGCAAGGGGTTACATTTGTGCTGTAAGGTCAAATCACAGTGAAGAGGCCGCTTGACCATTAGAGAGTTCTTTCCAAGTGTAAAGCACTTATAATATGAAATCTGCTTCAGCTCTCATAAGTTTTTCATTTAAAAAGAAAAACCTCTATCCATTACTTAAGGAAGTACCTCTGTTTAGTTTGGTGTAAATCCGTTTGGCAGTTTTTGAGAAATTAGCATTATAAAAGTGATTTGGCCTCAAATTGAGCTAGCCGGTCAATCAAACTTTGCATGATTGACTTATATGGACTATTGGTTCATGGATGGTCTATGAACCTGGGTTCGCAAAACATCTGAAAGATCTAAAATGAAAAATAAAATCCAATCCAATTGGACAAGCAGCCTTTTCTCCCCTTTCCATTGTGGGTCTGCAATCCTCAAGCTGGGTTCGCCAGCTCAACACTCTCTAACTTGCTGGCTGCAAATTGAACAAAAATATTGCACCTGTAATCACAGGACACAGAGACTCAGTCCTGGCATTCTGAAAAAATAAAGGAGGGTTAGGGATAGAGACAGCATCCCCTGGCCCACTGGCTCAGATAGAGGGCCCCAAATGGGGCCCCCATGTTATTATTATTATTATTATTATTTTTTTAATTACAATTTTGCCACAAGGTTTGCGGACCTTGGGGCTCCATGTGCAGTCATCCTCAGAACAGCACATGTGGTCCGCGAACCCTCATATATATCTGCAGTATTATGCACATTAAATATATTACCATAACACAAACATACAGATAGAGGTGGAGATTTAAACCTTAATTATGTGTTGTCTAGAATTATTCCAGTGACAATTACAGCAACCGGTAATTACTGCTAGTCTCGTGTAGCTTATCTACTAGGTGATGTTGTTACCTTCATTTCTGAGTTCCTCACCTCAGAATGAGGCCTAACATGTGGAATCAGCATTTACTGCACCAAGTACTGAATGATTAACATTTATTTATGAGCATTTCCTCCTGACCCATTTCACCAGTTTTTTTGCGGCAAAGTCTGTCAAGAGAAAATTGTGCAGTATAGCTATACATACAAAATTCAGAATATAGGTGCACAAACATATGTTTGCACTCTGAATGTAATTACAAGCACAACTTGGAATCAGGGTCTGTAAAGTTATTGAAGGTAGGGATTGGTTATGTTAACAGATAATTATTCATATCTGTGTTGCTAATATTATAGCCCAATAGTGCATTAGGGTTCCAATATATTGTACTGCATTTTAATTGTATTTCCTATAAGGTCTAATACTCCATATGAGACACTGAAGCTCGCTGCTCTGTGAGAGTGCAACGAATGGAGTGTGTTTGTCATGCGACCTACAAAGGTTGTGTACATGTTGTGCATGATGTTGAAGTTGTGCTCTTGCCATGTGTTGTTGCTGAAGGTGGCCAATAAATTTACAGGGAGTGCTGAGCCACAGTCGACCCAAGGGCCTGGCTCGGATATTAGAGCCAATGCCTGAGCCAAGCCATCAAAATGTTTGCTATGTAAATCACACAACAAAAGTTATATAAAATATTATAAAGTTGTTCAAAATTCAAAAAAGTGTATCTCTTTAACAGGTGAAGCTTTGACATTACTACTTCTCATTATAGCACTGCATTGAGAAGTATATATTGAAAGATATGTAGAAAAAAGAGTTTTGGTGAAATAAAATATTTGCTTAAGGGATGTATGACGTTACAACGCATACTTTTACAACGCATACACTTACAACGCAATTTTTACAACGCAACATCCACTACAACGCATTCAATTACATCGCATGACACTACAACGCATTTTTAAAAACTACCTTTACAACGCATTCCATTACATCGCATACTACCTTTACAACGCATACCATTACAACGCATAATATTACATTGCATTTAAGGTAAGTATTAGATAGTATAGGGGTAACAATTACTATTCTTACTCCAGGGGGTGCAACAGTAGGGTAAGTGTTGGATAGTATAGGGGTAAAAATTACTATTCTTACTCCAGGGGGTGCAACAGTAGGGTAAGTGTTGGATAGTATAGGGGTAAAAATTACTATTCTAACTCCAAGGGGTGCAACAGTAGGGTAAGTGTTGGATAGTATAGGGGTAAAAATTACTATTCTTACTCCAGGGGGTGCAACAGTAGGGTAAGTGTTGGATAGTATAGGGGTATAAATTACTATTCTAACTCCAGGGGGTGCAACAGTAGGGTAAGTGTTGGATAGTATAGGGGTAAAAATTACTATTCTAACTCCAGGGGGTGCAACAGTAGGGTAAGTGTTGGATAGTATAGGGGTAAAAATTACTATTCTAACTCCAGGGGGTGCAACAGTAGGGTAAGTGTTGGATAGTATAGGGGTAAAAATTACTATTCTAACTCCAGGGGTTGCAACAGTAGGGTAAGTGTTGGATAGTATAGGGGTAAAAATTACTATTCTAACTCCAGGGGGTGCAACAGTAGGGTAAGTGTTGGATAGTATAGGGGTAAAAATTACTATTCTAACTCCAGGGGGTGCAACAGTAGGGTAAGTGTTGGATAGTGTAGTGTAATATTATGCGTTGTAATGGTATGCGTTGTAAAGGTAGTATGCGATGTAATGGAATGCGTTGTAAAGGTAGGTTTTAAAAATGCGTTGTAGTGTCATGCGATGTAATGGAATGCGTTGTAGTGGATGTTGCGTTGTAAAAATTGCGTTGTAAGTGTAGTGCGTTGTAAAAGTTGCGTTGTAAAGGTTGTTCCCCTTGCTTAAGATGCCACAATTTAAGCACTGAAGTTTCAATTTATCCAGATTTTCTAGTTTCACTTTGGACAAACCAGTCAGGGAGTGGGTATCTCCTTGCCTTTCCTTATGTTAAGGTTTTGTTTTTACTTCTTTATGACCTCCACCCAAAAACCATATTGGAGCACTTTAGATGACCACCAGTTACATTACACAAGATCACATTGATTGCTTATAGGCATGGGGAGATCAAGCAACTTGCCCAGAATCACAGGATTCTGAGCTGATGACTAGACTCTAACCAGGTTCACCAGTTTCAAAGTGGGACGCACTGACCGTAACACCACATCCTGGCTAGGGAAGGGGGAGGCAGGCAGAAGCTGCATGAAAGCTTGGCTCGTTATCGGCTCGAGGTTCCAACAGGACATTGAGCTGAGCCAGAGCCGCTTTCAGACTCGCGTCTGGCTTGAGCTTTCAGTGGCTTGCCCACCTCTAGTTGTCACTGCTGTTATGCATGAATTTGAAGTGAAAATGAGTGAGAGCTAGGTGCTTTCAACCGATTCTAATGTCTGGATGGATAAAAGTGGGTGAGTGCATTGTGGCCTATGTTTTGAATGTTTTTGTATGAGATGAAGGGTTCTGTCCTTCGAAGGTGCAAAGATAGTGATTCAAGCTGGTAAAGGCCACCAAAGTTTGCCCAATTATCTCCAAAGCAGCCTCTGTGGAAGGAATATGCTAGATGCACTTTGCACTACAACCAAACCTACTGCACCCACATTAAACATTAGAGCAGATGGACGTAGATCCTAACTAGCTAGTCTGCTCAGTGAAATAGGCTCTCTCAGACCAAGCATTCAGCAACAAGGCAATCTAGTCCCGTTCTAGAAATAGACTGGCACAGACAGCCCAAGAGGGCAATATACTTCAGACTAACACAGGCAAGCCCAACTCCAGGGGGAATGTGCATACTGAGAACAACTCAACCAAATCCTGATATACTTGATCGAGGATATTCATTAGGGTGGTGAGTGCCAGACATAAATGGGGCAATCATTTAACTATCTGCCATTCAATCACTTTAAGAAGGCCACAGAAACCACAATGCCTCAATTGCATGAAGCTGTCTCCTTTTAATTTCAGCTAATACCACCCGTCCATAGGTTTCCTGTTGACTCCCCAGGTTGTATAGATCTAGGTGGCTGCAGCGGACACTGGGATTGTGAGGGCATTCCTCAAAGTTACCTCCTTGGTAACCAGATGTCCTGACAAAACTTAACACATGTTCACAAACATGTTTAATGAACTTGAGACAGTTTTGGGAACACCTAACTTTAAGTTAAACATAAAGGTTTGTTAGACCTGGCATCTTTGGCATGGGTTTCCGCTGTTTGTCTTCAGATTTCCTGTTTTGTGGACTTCATCTTTGCTGGCTCCTCGTACTTTACCACTGCTAACCAGTGCTAAAGTGCTTGTGCTCTCTCATTAAAAAATGGTAGACTTGGCTTATACCCAATTGGCATATTTAATTTACTTTTAAGTCCCTGGTAAAGTGTCACTGTCTGTACACAGGGCCTGTAAATTAAATGCTACCAGTGGGCCTGCAGCACTGAATGCCCACTTAAGTAGCACTTTAAACGTTTCTCAGGCCTGCCATTGCAGCCTGTGTGTGCAGTCTTAAACCACCCTTCCGACCTGGCAAAATAAACATTTTTCCATGCCCAAACCTTCCTTTTTAATATATATGTCACCCCTAGGGGGCCCTAGACAGTTTAGAGTGCAGGGTGCAACCTATTTAAAAAGTTGTACATGTACCATTCAGTTTCAGTTTGTCCTAGTAGAGAAAAACTCTTACATTTGTTTTTCACTGCTGTCAGGCCTACCTTTCCCATAGAATAACATAGGAGTCACCTTATTACATTTAATAATTGGTGATTTCCAAATGGGAGTAGGTAATCAGTTTGTGTCTGGTGTCTTTGGAATTGGAGTGAATAATCATCTTTTATGGTGAAGTTGGGTTCTAAATTACAATTTTGGTAATGGCACATTTAGAAAGTAGGCATTTTTCTGCCTTAGCCATTTATGGGCTGCAGCCTGTCTCTTGGTCACATGACTGTATATAGCTGACAGTTGAGCTTTGTGTATACCTCCTAGACAACCACATCCAACAAAGAGCTTAGGTGTGCCTGAATGGGCCATCACTGGCAGGATGGGAGGGCGGCGCTACGCTCAGCCCTACTCACACTTGAATAGGCTGTGTCCTGCCTTCACAGAAAGAGCTGCATACCCCGTTTAGTTAACTGGAGCCAGGACGAAGAATGCATGATGCCTGTGGACTTGAAAGGGAAACCTCCAGAAGATTCTTCCACTTCAAACTAAGCCCCAGGTAAAAATATTGGACCCTAGACACCAACTCTTCAGTACACTTTTGGACCGGTGGATACTCTGCCAGGAAGAAGGACTGCTGTGCTGCTGAATGGACTGCCACTATTCTGGACTACTGCTCTGAAGGACTGCTGCCCTGCTGTGCTGACCTGCTGCCTGTTGCTCTCTTGCCTGGGTGAGAAGGACTAGACCTGCATCTGTTGAACCCAGAGCCCCAAAGTGACTTGAAGGGCTAGTTCGCTGGCCTCCTGACCAGAGCCTCAGGGACAGAAGACCCCAACAACCATGAACCCAGCACCTGGACTCTGCCATCTATGAGTCCTACCCTGCTAAGTGGTGCCACCCCAGTCCTGGAACCTTGGAATCAGCCCTGAAGGTGCTCTGCCAGCCCATCTGTGGATCCAGCAGAATTGACACATCTCCTCTGCTGTGCGGCGCAATACTGAGCAGAACCAATGCATTACCTCTGCTGTGAGGCTTCTCTAATTGCAAGCACTCCACATCGAAAATCACAGCCCACAACGGAAATGTCGATGTGAAAAATGTCATCAACGCAGGCACTCGGATCACAAATCTCTCATCAATGGCAGCCTCAACGATGACTCAAGTTCTCACATAATAGCCTCGCAGCTCTTCAGAACTGAAGCATCGCCTCGACTGCGCAGTGCATCCTTGACACCGACTTCACATCGCGAACCCTCATTTACAGGATCTTCTATGACGATGCAGGTACTCGCATCACAGCTATGCAGCTCCTCTGAACCGACGCATAGCCTCGGCTTCACAACGCATCCTCGACGCAGGACCTCGTAATGCTCCGCAACCAGGATTTAAAGTATTCTTGTTCAATGAGCCTAACTGGTTCCCTGTAGCTCGGCCACGCTCCATTAGAGATGGCCTGAACTTTGCCCCTTTTCGACATGACTGTATATTTACAGTTGGCGCTTTGTGCTTTTTGGCGCGATTTTCTCTGAAATCTTTAAAATTGCATATCTCCTTTTCTATTGTTTGTATTTTTGTCATTTTGCTTTTGTTTAATTATTAAAATGTGTTCTATTTTTCTAAAATGGTTCTTGGGTTTTCCTTGCGCTAAGTTTTACTTTATAGATGTTTGAAGTGCATCATAAATACTTTATTCATTGATTCTAATTTAAGCCTGACTCCTCTGTGCCAAGCTACCAGAGGGTTGAGCACAGGTTAATTTGGGGTTTGCTTGTGGCTCACCCTGATAATGATTGTGGATGCATGAGTATGGTTTTGCCCCCTCAACTAGTAAACCAATTTCTTACAAAGGTTAAAAAGTGAGACAATTTGTTAAAATCTATTATAAAGTCATGGGATATGTGTAGGAAGCTGTGAGATGTATGGGTTCCTTTCTTTATTAATTAAAGTAAAAGTTTCGAGTTCCTAACTCTACCAATCAATAAGGCATGTATTAGTAAGGGTATATATACTGTATTGGAGCTCTTTGGTATTTGCATTTCTATAGCACTTACAACCCCCGAATAGGCATTCAAGCACTCTATGGTAAGTAGGGCAGTACTCCGGAAACCTAAGGTTAGTATTGAAACCTGTAGTTAATTGGTTATGAGGTTTAGACTTGTGCTGTTTGGGAAAATGATAGCAGAAAAGGAGAGCGGGCATTCAATAGTTGTATAATGGATGCTTAGACAAGGTGTCATTGGATGGGGAGGACTAATGGACATAGTTTTTGACAGTACTCCGAGTGACAAGTGGTCATCATTTGATTCTTAGGCATGTAAGTATGTTTTATTGATCAAAGACTTGGATTGTGCAGGCACCTTTGCAGTCTTTATTTTATCCATTCAACCTTTCTCCTGGATTCTTGCTATCATTCTTTGAGTTCTCACATTCCAAGGAATAGTTCCAAGGATCCGGGGGATTACGAGACTCTACCTCAGGTTTACTTCACTGGTTCCACAAACTACTTATAGTTTGTGGAGCCCCAGTCCTTTCACCATTAAGACAACTTGGATTACTTTTGGTATTTCATTGAATAAGTTCTGCCAAGTGCTGATGTCCTGTAAAAGGATGTAGCGGCCTTAAGAACCAATACCATACATGGCATCAGCGCCACCAACAAGGCAGAATCAGGAGCCTAACTCTACATGTCTTCTAGTACAAGTAGTGCAGGTCATGTAGCCTTAAGTTCACTGTCTCTGTCTGAGCCAAGTACTGGTGATGTGTCTGATACTCTTATTATTTGGATCCAGTTGGGTTAGCATTTCTTTTGTTGGTCAGCTAGCTTTCAGCATGCTCAGTCCAGAGTGATGTACCTGTTATCTTACTTAAACAGTGAAGCTTTACTTGGTCTATTCGTCTAGCCATCAAGAAAGGCAAGTGTTACTAAAAGCTGAAAGTTCTAAGATTGTGTTCCAAAGAATGTTTGCTCTTCAGTAGATGACGCAATCTGTTGTGTATGAACATTTGGACATCAGAAAGGGGTAAATGTGCGCCATCTATCAAAGGGGGGTGCGGCGATGAACAGTAAAGTAAGATAACTAATCAACCTACAGGGAGTTGAACACTTAGATATCTGGTGCTAAAGTTGGACCCTGTACTGAATAAATAAAAACAAAAAACACAGTTTATGCCTTCATTACTTAGACTTCATAATCTCTGACTATTTTTATAGCCTGTTGTGAGAAGTTGGCCTGGTATATGCTGTCCACTAATTAAAGTGGGCACCTTGCACCAGTCAAAACGACCCTTATGGTGATTAGGTTAAAGATAACCTTTATGAAAGCTACCCTAGTGGTAGCTATGGAGAGCAGCCTTCAGGCTAAGTCTTGAAGGAATGTTAAGCAGCTTATTTTACCAGAATGCAACCTTATAGTATTTGTTAAATGAAGGGGAAACCGCACAGTAGTTATAAAAATATGTATTTTTTTTATATAACACTCTCAAGTATCCTCTACACGAGGATAGAACAGAATTCAAATAACACAGTTGCAAAGAAACAATCGTAAGTAGCACAATACAAAGTGGGCTCCAGTGGGAGACCAAACGATATACTAAACAAGTGGTATAAGAACCACGACTGGTGACTAGACCTAGTCTAGAAGCTGTAGAATTGCTGGGACCCCAAGGATCCACCCAAGGTGAGTAGAAAGGGACCCCACGGAGGACGGGTGCAGAGTGAGAACAAGACCGCGCGCTCCGTACAATTCAATGGGAAAGTCACGGTTGGAAAATTAAAGAAAAATGACTCTTCCCAACAGATCACGAAGTCAGCACTTGAAACTTAGGAGGTTGGAGAGCCACCCCACCCGTGGATACCTTAGTACCAGAGTTACCTATCCCAGAGGAGCCAGGTGCATAGGCACGAATTGGCGTCGGAAACTCTTGCCGATCTCAATGGACGCTGACAAAGAAATGCTTCTGCTGGAAGGATTAAAAGTGTCCCGTGGAATCCAAATGTGGATTCTAGATGTGAAGAACCTGGAAGCAGGGAGGACAGAGTCTGTGTCACTTTGGAGTGACCAGGGGCACGGTCGACGAATGCCCACCGATGTTGGCTGCTTCAGGTGTGTTGACGGTGATTTTGATTCTTCAGCTGCACGGACCAGGAGATGTCTTGGACAACCAGGAGCCGGATTCGAGCTGTCCCACAAAGGATGTCGAGTGCTGAGGGGACGGTGTCCAGCGGGAGCACCAACAAGCCTTGGCAGCTGCAACCAACGGAGAAAGTGAAGATCGGTGTCGGTTCGGCCCAGCAAAGACCAGAAGACACACCACAGCAAGAGGAGTCAGGGCAGGCCTGGAGCAACCAGGGGAGCCCAAGGAAAGCAAACTTGACCCTCAAATGGACCCACAGGCTGGAGACACAGGAGTCATGAGGGGACCTCAGGCGGTTTCACAGGAGACTAGCTAGCAGGGCACTGAGTGCAAAGATGCCAGAGTCCTTCTCAGGAAAGGTGCACTGGGGTCAGGGCTACAGATAGCCCAATGCACAGAATTGTTGCACACAATGAGGCTGTGCTGCTGCAAATATATGCAGTGCACCGAGGTATGTGTTATGCGGTCCTCACAAGAGTTGTTGGCCTCAAACTTGGTAAGAGGGCAGGCACAACCTCGAGACGTTCAAGCACCTACCTCCTGTGTTGCTGGAATTGTTGGAGTCTATAGGAGCTTGGGATTATCTGACTGGTCAAATGCGTTGCGGTGCCTGCTTAGCAGGGGAGTGACTCTTTCACTCCAAGGGAGATGCTTAGGTTGTCTGGAGATGTCCTGAGAGTCTTGCACGGAGCCTGTATGGAAATCAGACACTGGAGCAGCTTTGGACGGCAAGGGGGACAAAGTCGAGCCCAAGGGAGGTCCAGCGAAGTCCAGCGGTGTCCAGACAGTCAAAGCGTAGTGGTTTCTTCTTGATGAATCTTGACCATGTAAAATCTAATGTCCTGAAGCCAGGTAACCCACTTTATACCCACGGGAGAGGGTTGGACAGATTCTAGGGACCCTCCTATGGCAGTGTCAGGACAGGGGGGAGGCTACTCCCATGTCCCTTTGTCCAGTTTCGCGCCAGAGCAGTAGCAATTGGCTCCCAGGACTAGTTTGAACTGGACTATGCACAAGGACACCAAATGTGGCCTACTTGCAGACTTTCTGGCACTGAGGCAGTGCACCCACCCAGCCCCAATACACTAAACCCTGTCTGGGAGGTGGTAACACCTCCCTGTGACAGGATGCCTATTTTGATGCCTTCCCCTGCTCGAGCTTGGCTCAGCAGCAGGAGGGAAGACTCTTGTCTGGCAGCATCCCATTTTGTGCTGTAAGGCTCGAGAAAGTTGGTACTGGTAGACTTAGTTACCTCCAGAACCTCGGTTCTGAGGAGAGGAATCATACCTCCCACACCAGTTACTGGTGTGGAGGTATGATTCCAAGGTGTTTGACACCAAACATGACATACTTTGTTGCAGTTGTTTTCGAGATAGCATTTACTGCATGGTTATAATGCACCTCTACCTATATGTCTGGTAGTATCACACACAGCTCGGGAGAATGGTCTCCGAAAGCTGCAGAGGGGCCCTGCTCATGCAGGGCCACCCTCTCACGCAAAACCCAGCACCCTGCCTTCAGCATTGATAAGGCCTGCTATAGCGGTGACTTATAAGGTTTTAGGTGTAGTGATATATATAGATATAGTGAACCTATATCTAAAGTAAGTGGTGCAAATGCCAGCTTACACAGGCTGAAGTAGCAGACCTGAGGTTCCATTGTGCATGGCCTCCCATGGGTGGCCTAATACATGCTGCAGCCCATGGGAGGCCTCTGGGGTACCAATGCCCTGAGTTCATGGTGTACCATATACTTGGGACTTATAAGGGTACCACAGTATCCAATCTGGAGATGTATCAAGTACATGTATTTCAATTTAGAGGAGAAAGCAGATAGGCTGGGGTCCTGATTAACAGGATCCCAGCCAGACTAGTCAAAAACAGTGGTTGCACAAGCAAAAAGTGGGGGTAACCATAAGAAGCAGATCCTACTTTCCTACACCTGTTGTTTGGAATCAAAAATCAAGCTGAAACAAACAAGAGTAGCCCATCACAAAGAAGAATCAGAAAAAAGAAGGAAAAATTAGATCTGTTTGTATTAGGTTCAAACACCCACTTCCTGAAGACATCTAAAGGAAATCTATTGGTTGGTTATTGGATTCCCCTCCTTTATATCTGTCCTACCTAATGAGCACATTCCTTTTTCACACTCCCCTTGGAGCAACCTCTTTCTATATTTGGAGCATTTAATAAGGTGATCTGTTCTAAAAGTAACTAAATAATAAACAGTCACTATTGGAGCGATATTTTGTGCCTTTGTGTCTTTTGAGGATATACTTGTTTGCATTGTAAAGAAAATGGTGGTACATTAATGATACAATGCTAATTCTATATGTACCAGATGCCCTTTGACTAATTAATGTTTTTCATATCTGAATTGTAGCTTTAAAGAAGTCTAGGGCCGTTGTTTCCTATACCAATCTATACCCAGGTCTGTGGACAATTGTGGGTTACCCCATTATATCATTATGGATGGATGGATAGCACCGCGGATGCCTGGATTATGCCAGTAATGCCCACTATTATACTAGGGCCACAGTTGTCCCAAGGCAGGAAACCAGAAAGATCAGGGATAAGACCACATATCAGTCATGACCATCAATATGCCAGGAATAGGTACATATAGGCCAGTCATGCTCATAGTAGGTCTATGGTGGCTGCCAGCATACCACAACTAGACCAGAAATACTGAAATAGTCAAGGATTACCATAATTATGCCTTTGGCACTATTATGTCAGGAATGGACACAATTATGCCAGATATAACACTCTTATGATGGGGCTAGCATATATATTTGGCGGTTCTTGCCACCAGGTATAGTTTCAGGAAGCAATTTATGGGCACACACATAAATGTTGATGAATCTCTTAATTTTCTCTGGTCTGTATCATACCCTGTTTTCCTCAGGTCTTGAGATGATCATGCATCTAACTGACACATTTTCACTCTGACTCCTGCAGTCCCGCACTTTGGTGGGTCAGCACTGAGTACAGCTCAGGCTACTGCTGCCATACTTTTTTGATGGTGCACTGTTCACACACATGTTGTGACTGATAAAGGAGGGACTGCAACATGGTCAATCTCCTTGTGGCTTAATTATATTGAGATTGGATACAGACTGTCATGTAGCAGATCCCATAAGCTGGCACACTGTGTGTTTGAGTGTTAGTATGAGTTACTGTGATACGTTTGCCTGGCTGTCACTCTTAGGGTCTTGAGATGATCAATGCTGCCTTCTTTAATAGGCACCTACTCTGAAATTGATTCTGGGCTTGACTTCACCTCAGAGAGCTACTTTGAAGGTACTGGCGAGCTACCAGTAGCTCCCGAGCTACTCGTTGGAGACCCCTGTCCTAGACCGACTGGCAGGGCTACAACGGTGCATGAATTTCGACATAGGAGGGGACAATAATCTAGTGCTGGTGAATGACCGAAGCAAATGGAAGACCCCAGCGCCTTCCACTATTTCATCGATGCAGTGCAACTGAAACACATTCATCCTACTCCAGGCTGATGGTACCCTGATGTTTCTGGCAGTTTCTCCCACAATGTAAAACATATATAAGCCACAGTTTTGAGGAGAAACTAGACATTAAGGCAGAAAGAGAACTTATTTATGCTAATGAGCTATTTAGTAATCCCTCTTTGATGCCTCAGGGTCCATGATGAAAAGGTACAAATACTTACCTACTTAGCTACAACTCCTGTGAAAGGAGTCCAAAGCTTTCTCTACTTTGCTAACTTTTAGATTCATTTCATACAGTACTTCTTAAAAGTTGTTCCTCCATCTCCAAACTGCTGGAAAAAGTAGTTATTTTCTTCTGGACAATCAAGTGTCGAGCCTGCATATCAGCATCTAGAGTCGTAAGTGACAATAACTTTGAATCACCTACACCTCAATCCTAAAGAACTGTTTTTCATATGGGATGAAATGGGCCATAGCTTTTATAGATATATCACCCAGAGGATGTTTTACCTTTTCAAACAGTTGGCAGGTACTGAGGTCAGTGAATCACCAATACGGTTACTTGATAGCGCTACGTCTTCCGAGCAAAGATTTTGAAATATGAGGTGGATGTGCTGCAATACACAAAATTAGGGGGTGAAAAACAAGACAGCTGTTAATTAGAGTGAGATATTAAATCTAGAACTTGTCACCAATAAGCACCAACACCAACAGTTTAAATATGATTCAGGGCATCACCAAATAACTTTTGCAGCTCGGAAAGGCGAAATTCATGCTTATGAATAGCTGTAACGACTTCCGCAAAACACAAACTCAGGACCCATCATAAGACATACCGGGCACTACTCCAAAAAGACTGTAATTAATTTTTTCATATCAAAGACCTTCATTAATTTAGATCGTTCAAGTTGGGCCAACCTAAAGACTCGAGGTGTCTGTAGCAACTATATGCAATTGCTTATGTTACCACTCCAATCTCAGCACAGTGTTGTACTTTGTAGGTGTCAGATTTACTATTCCCATTCCAATCTGAGCAAGAGTAGGGAAAGTGTTGAACTTTTGAAGTGTTAAATTTACTATTACGGCTCCAATCCAAGTTAGAGTAGGGAAAGTGTAAGGGTCAGATTTAGTATTCTCAGTCCAACGTGGGCAACAGTAGGAAAAGTCTAATCTAAGTACAGTAGGGAAAATGTTGGACTTTGGAGGGATAAATTTACCATTCCCGCTCCAACACAGGAAAAAGTAGAGAAAGTGCAGGGCTTTGGAGGGGTCAGATTTCCTATTCCAACTACAAAGTTAGCAAAAGTAGGGAGAGTGTTGGGCTTTGGGAGGTTTAGATATACTATTCAGACTCTAATCTGAGCAACAATAGGGAAACTTTAACCAAAAGTAGAGAAAGGGTTGGAATTCAGAGGGCTCAGATTTACTATTCCCACTCCAATCTAAGCCACAGTAAGGAAAGCAATGGACTTTGAATGGGTCAGATTTACTATTCCCACTCCTGATTCTAATTGTAGACCCAAAAAAGTATACACAGTAAAATATTATATTTATTAATTAAATATAAAAGAATTAGAAAATTGAAATTAAAGAAATATCAGTTTTATGTTACAAACAACAAAGGTAAATTAAAGAACAATTAAAGAAAACTGTTCCCCTACTATCGTAAAAACCAAACACTAACAAACAACTAACATAAATAAAATAAAAAATAATATACAAATTTGAAACATTAGTATAAAATTTATTTTTAAACTAAATTCAAATACAAACAATTAATAAATATAAAATTAAATAGCACCATTTAATAATTAAATATCCTGAGCAAATAAAAGCAATGTATTCAAAATCAGCAAATAATTAAAATAACAAGTAATCAATGAATTTTTATAATTAGTAACCAATTAAAAATGTATTTAAAGAAAAACTGAATTATAAATTAAACCCAATAATTTATAGTTGAAAATAAACTTCCCACCCCAATCCACCACCTGCTACGAAATGAGCAGTTTCTAATTAAATAAAAACAATTAAATAAAACATTCAAACTATGCTAAAGCAAATTAAATATAAATAATATAATACTAATTACGTATAATACTAAAATAACCAATCTTTATCAAACTAATTATAATGCAATATTTTACACAACTATATTAAATAAAACAATATTATAAAAAGCTATTTAAAAAAGAAAACAATATGAAATAACTAAAAACATGATATTCGTACCATCTATATTTTGTCCGAAGATATTTTTGACATCTTCATGTTTTGAAAATGTAATTTGTGCACCATAACATTTGATATTTTGTTGGTATACCAATCACAGCTCTTTGATTTATGAACTTTCCACAATTATGTTTGGATTGGGGTTAGAACAATAAATGTCAGCCTTTCATTTATGTCCTTTCACAATTTTATTTACACACTGTATTTAAAGTAAGTCAAAACAGTACATAAATATCAATAAGTAATATACGAAGTCTCTCTTCTTTGTTCTTTATTTCAAGTGGAACATCACAGTCACAGCCAACACGTGTTTCGTCGTATAGGGAAAGTAATCCCACGACTTCCTCAAGGCTATTTTCTGTCCAAATAGTAATTTTGAATGTGGTTAAAATTCCAGACCACATGGGGGTCTAATCCTGGACGGGGACACTCGAATAATGGGCAGCTGCACTTGGCGCTACCACAACCTTGGAAGTGAGGACGAGGACATAGGATACTAACTGATACGTTAGACTAGTGCTACACACATGCTACGTTGATAACAAAATTGTGAAACTCGAGTGTCCCCGTCCAGGATTAGACCCCCATGTGGTCTGGAATTTTAACCACATTCAAAATTACTATTTGGACAGAAAATAGCCTTGAGGAAGTCGTGGGATTACTTTCCCTATACGACGAAACACGTGTTGGCTGTGACTGTGATGTTCCACTTGAAATAAAGCTCTCTCCTGTAGAGTTGGTGGTTTCTCTACACCTTACAGCACCGTCATAGAAGTGAACAACAGAAAATGTATGTGGATTTTCTTTGAAGCGCCAAAATACCCATGACCCATACCACACAATTTGACCAACTGTATTTAAAGTAATAAATCTCACTGACCTGACTAATCTATTTTACAGAAATGTTTATAAAATTGGAGTTAGAATAGTACGTATCGCCCACTTTAAATTATGCATCCTCACAAATTCATGGTGAACTGGAGTTAGATTAGAAAATGTCACAAATTTTATTTATGCGCTTTAAATTTTTAATTAGGACTTAAGTGAGAATAGTAAACCTCACCTTCTGGTTTATGCATGTACCCCAATGTTTTAGGACTGGAGTGTGAATGGTAAATCTCAGCCCTGTTTATATATCGAGCTTCAACAATGTTTGTGAGACTATAGGTATAATAGTAAATCCCATCTTTTTCATTTTTACACTTTCCCAATTTTAGCTGGATTTGAGTTATAATAGTAAACCACACCCGTTATATTTATCTACGTTCTCCATCTTAGAATTATACATTTCAGCTTTCCAATGAATGTATTCTTAACAGTGCTTCTGAGATTGGTTGTAATGTAATGTAATGTAATACGTTATTGTTGAGCATAACTGCCACCCCAAGGGTATCCTGGCGCTATGACCTTCACAGTTCATCAGATCTAACACACTACATTGCTCTTGGAAAGAGGTGGGTCTTTAAATCTCTTTTAAAAGAGGTTAGATCTTGCTTACTCATCAGCGACAGGGGGAGGGTGTTCCACAATTTAGCGGCTGCAAAGCTGAAAGCACGGCCGCCCATCCTCACTCTGTTGATCTTAGGAACTTTTACCAAAAACGCCGAGGAGGATCTCAAAGGTCTGGCAGCCTGATACCAGGAGAAAGGATTTTGGAGCGGCAAAGGTCCTAGCCCGTGCACAGCCCTGAAAACAAGGCATGAGGCCTTAAAGAGGATCCGCTGCTGAACAGGCAGTCAATGGAGATCGAATAGTGCCGCCGAAGACGACGCAGAGCGTGAACGAGCTAGGGCCAATTTGGCTGCCATGTTTTGAATCCTCTGCAACTTAGATACCAGAGTGTTAGGAGCCCCCAGAAGCAGTACGTTACAGTAGTCTAACCTACTGAGGATGGTACTACGCACCACTTCTGCTCGTGCTCCCAAGGGAAGTATCGGCAAGATTTTGCGTAAGGCTCGAAGCAAGCCCATACACGTTGCCTTGGTCCTGTTTACAGAGGCATCGAGCTGCAGACTAGGCTCAAAGATGACCCCCAAATTGCGAGCCGACTCCGCGGCAGTCACTGTGCCCAAGATAGAAGCCGGCCAAAAATCCTCTGTCAGCGGGCGGGGGGCCGATCCAAGGAGCAGTGGAGAACCTCGGTTTTTGACCCATTAAATTGGAGCGAATTAAGCCGGAGCCATTCTGCTGTTGCCGACATGCACTGGTGAAAGGTGTCCCTCAGAACCGCCTCCTTGCCCTCAAAGGAGAAAATCAGTTGAGTGTCATCGGCATAGTTGATGACTGAAATGCCGAATGACTTTATCAAACTGATTAGGGGTCGGAGGTAGAGATTGAAAAGGATCGGGCTAATCGCAGACCCCTGAGGCACACCCTGCTTCACCTGGCGTACGGCTGAGCGGAAAGGTGGCAATGCCACTGCTTGTTGTCTATTGCAGAGGTAGGATGTTAACCAGCTTAGGGCCGAACCAACTACGCCCGCTCTCTGAAGGCGGTCCAATAGGACAGCATGATCCACCGTATTGAACGCGGCCGACATGTCAAGCAGCACTAAAAATGCTGCCTTACCCGTGTCGACACACGTTCGTAGATCATCCAATACGGTGATCAAAGCGGTCTCAGTCCCATGGGCCGTCCTAAATCCAAATTGGGCTGCATCCAGACATGAGCTGGCTTCTAGGAAGTTGGATAAGGTTCTTGTGACTAACTTCTCTATGACTTTTATAGGGAATGGTAACAACGAGATGGGCCTATAATTGGCCGGGCATAGAGGGTCTAAAGAAGCCTTTTTTAGCAGAGGTGTCACTACTGCCAACTTCCAGCTGTCTGGAACCACGGCTGTCACCAGTGACTGGCAGCAGATGGTATATAACGGGGGCAGCAGCTCTGCCTGAAGCGCTTTCCAGATCTTATGTGGCAAAGGGTCAAGTGGAGAGCCCGAGGATACACCATTAGCCAATGCATAAAATTCCTCCAAGGAAGGGGTGGGAAAACAGGACAATTGAAGTTGCCCTATTTTAACCTCGATCCCCTCAGCACCCGAAAGATAAAGGGGTTCTGGTGGAGAGAGCCTTGCCGAGGCGAGCTGGCCCGCAGTCGAAAGGCTGGTTAGTATTGTCTTAATTTTTTCCTCGAACGCAGAGGCCAAAGAGTCACACAGTTCCTGAGATGCTACAGTGACTGGTACTGCACAGGCTGGATTAGCCAAATTATTCACCAGTTTGAAAAGGGTCTGTACTTTATTAGAGGCCTTAGCCAGGGAAACTTCCAAAAACGTCGCTTTGGCCATCCTTAGATGGGCTTTGTAATCCTGCAAGGCCTGTTTATAGGCCACACGGTCCGGTTCCCCGTATCCTCTCCTCCACGCGCGCTCTGCCTGTTTACAGCGAAGTTTTTGCTGACTAAGATCGCTAGTGAACCAGGCATTAACTCTCATGGGTTTGTCCTTCACCCTTCTTAGGGGGACCAGTTCATCTAAGGATGTCAAAATTTGCTGACTAAGGGCAGCATAGCTCTTATCCACAGTATCCCCCACAGAGAAGGCTTTGGGCAGTAGTGTGTGTAGACTTGACCCCCTTACCAGGCGAGACCATTGCCTACTGAATTTAGGCCTATCCGGACCACCTTCACTTCGCAGTCCTTCCGACAAAAATATAGACATGAGGACCAGAGCATGGTCAGTCCATCATTGATCCATGACCCTATTAACTACCCCAGTGTCTCTGAGATTGCTTCTTTCTTTTATATACTTTCTTTTCTTTACTTAATGTTAAACTAATAGTTAAAAGCATAAATCTGACCTCCTTTTATTTGTGTACTTTCCACAAATTAACTTGGATTGGAGTAGAAAGAGTAAATCTCCCACCTCCCCCTTTATGCACTTCTTCAATATTTGGGAGATAGAGTCCGGAGGCCTTGCACCCATGGGGGCCCCCAAAGTCGACTTCCAACAGGCTTTCTGTGTTGGAAAGGCCGGTACAGAAAGGCTGTCGGAATCCGACATTTTAATCCCTCGGGCGGAAAGAGCCGCCCTTGGGATTACAGGAGGCTTCCCGAATGGCAGACGGGCTCTCCAAGCCAAGTTTGGATTCATTTCAGACCGACTCCATCCAATGGGGTCGATTGTAAATTAATCCAAACTGCTGATTACGATGCCATAGGAGCGGCTCCGACTGAGGGTCAGAGCCGTTTCCTACGGCATCGTAATCGGCCCCTAAGTGAAGTTAGAATAGTAAACTTCACCCCTTTGACTAACTCACCTTTCCCAATGTTTTTGAGAAAGTGTAGTATAGTATAACTCTCGCCCTTTAATTTATGTTATTTGTTAAATTCTTGTTGGACACGAGCTAGATGGATACATTCCATCTCTTTCATTTATCTAATTTTCCTGATCATAATTTTATTTGAATTAGCATAGTAAATCCCTATTGATGAATGTACTTTACCCAGTATTTGTTGGCATGGAGTTAGAATAGTAAATCTCAATGTCCATCAAACTTTAGATTCTTTTTTATGTGCACGTTGTATTATTTAGACTTTTTTTTTATGTTTTGATGTTTTTCAACACTACAGGCCCAATTCACAAAGATAAATATGCCAATGTATATTTACACATGTGTCCATACTCATACATCAAGGTGTAACTTTATTTTTGAGCTTACATTTATACCATGGTGTACAATTACATATAAAAAATATATATATATAAAAAAGTGAACTCTGGGACCTGTGGTCAAGATCGCAAACTACAGAGGGCGTGCTATTAGGTGAACATGGGGCTCAGCTCTCTAATCAATGGGAGCATCGCAGGACAGTCAAAGGTGTGGGTGGAGCAGCGCCGTGTATGCAGAGGCATCTGACGAAGGCGGTGAACGCCGAAATGCATTATGCCCATCAGTCCTATTAAAAGGCTTCCAATTTGAATTCACCGAGTGGCCTCTTACCTATCTGAACTGGAGGGGTGTTTTCTTGGATGTTTTACACGCTGCCAGCGGCGTGTTGAAGAGGCCCCATCCTATCAAGCAGCCGGAGCTTCGCTGGTTCAGCTGTGCTGTTTTCTGTTTAACCAAGGGATTGGTTGCTTCGGCCCGCCTCGAAGTGCAGATGAAGGGAAGGGCTGCTGCCAGGAGCAGCTCGTGACTCCACGAGGAGCTATAAAACCTATATTTTTTCTATTTTTTTTGTAATATTTTGGAATTCTATTATCCTTTTTTTTAACTTTGAAAATTATGTAATGTTTTATATCTTAAAAAAAAAATATGTATATCTTTTTTTTCTTTGTTGAGAAAACTGGAGTCCCGTACCGGTAGTGTACCAAGCTCCATCAGCATGCGAATCCTGTATGCCTTATTGCTAAACTCGTAAATGATGCGTATTTCGTATCCGACGGGTTCGTGGCACCGTGACCCGCTTAACATCATATACGTATGAGGTCGTGTTAGCTGCTACTTTGGTATGTGACGGGTACGTTACGTCTGTATGGGGTCACGCCCGCTGCGCATTGCGTATGCGATGAGTGCATGCTGCCAGGCCCTGTGTTATGTCATAGACCTATGGTGTCACGCCGGGTACGCCATTCCCTCATTTTTTTTATGTCTCAAAACTATATCTAAATAAGTTTAAAGTGTATATGAGAGCAAGCGATAATCTAAAATATTTTAAACATTTATATATTTCTAACTGTAATAAACTTATATTATGGTAAATATATTTTCTCAAAATCGCGTCGGTGCGGCCTCCTTGCGCGCTCGGTGCGCGATTGCCATGTGACCTTAAAAAAAAGCATTTGATTGGTTCATAACATTTCCCATTGTAACAGTTGGAGGACCCCACCCATTTTAGTCATTCTCTCTACAGCGTTTGATGAGAGACACCTCTTCTGATTTGATAGCTTTTTTGAAAAGTTTTTTGCTGTGTACACATATCTTATACTACACACAACATGCAACGATCATCTTGATCAATATTCATGGTATGTACAGTAGCCTTCCACGTGTGATGGCCATGCATCTGAACCCTTACATCAAAAACAAATGTGTGTTACATGATGCCCCTGGTGTGTATGTGTGTGCATTATTGTGCTGCCTTTCGGCCTGGGTATTGGTGGCTCGAAGGGGTATCATCAGCCACGGGCAGAGTGCACATCCTAGAAAACATGTGACAAACAGTAAAGAGTAATGTGTAGATTTGTGTTGCAGTATGCTCTGTTGTCAGGCTTTACCAGGATAGTAGTGTGTCATATGTGAGACTTTCAGATTCACGTTTGACATGCATTGCTTGACTGTAATGAGCGTTATCACTGTGTATGACGTAGCCTCACTGCTGATCCTCCCGCCATCCGAGCACATTTACGTGTGTGCTTCGTGATAGCAACACTTTCAATAATACCGCACACCATTGACATGCGTGTCTGCATATATCCACAAGCTTGACAACGACATGTGATGTTGGCCATTCAATGTTTTCGGACAGCATCTCATTAGCGATTGTTGCCGCCCTCCCGGTACATGCTACATTAATGTGAATTACGGATTGTGCGACGTCAAAACTGCAACAGGGATACACACATAAGTACACTTCCTGGCCAGGCAGGAACTGAACAACGCCCATGTCCCCGGAATAATTATTCACACCCCTACGCTGGCTTGGCGTGCGCAAGCCCAGCCCAATTTGCGTACTTATAAATAGGATAACGACGACGCCACATGTCCCAGTTCTTCCACACTGCCTCAGGTGATATGGCCGCATCCACCTCGCATATCACAATGTGCAATAAAAAAAATGGATCCATGAGGTGTACACCATCCTGGCAATCAAAACTCGATTTGAAATATGAACTCTGCTGGCCGTCGTGTTTGGACACACAACAATGACAGCAGGTGAGCAGTGGGGCCTGGGTGCACAGGGGCTGCAATTGAGCACGGTGCTGCGGGAGGGGTGGGGTGCATCAGCCTGGGTGCGAACAAGCGATGTTGCCGTGCGTAATGATGTGATCTCTGACCTCATTCAGTCACATCTCTGTCTCATTTTAAAGACCTGCTGGACCGTACTGTAGACCTGAGCCAGCGGGCAGCGCTGCCCTACAGACACGTGGTGTTGGCTTTTGGGGCACTGTAGTGAGCTGATTACTAAGTGTACATGCACACAGGTTTGCGCCACTGTATTACACGCGCACATTACGCTTCTAGCATGCGCTCTGTTCCTTTGTATGTGAACGTTGGCATAACATATTATTATTTAACCTTGTGTATTCTCGTACACTCCAACTCCTCTTTGAACCACGATTACCACTAACAGTTGGTAGATCGTACTTCAAGAAGGAAGGATGCCCTCAACTGGTGTTCTCTATTAAGCTTGAAATAAACCTTCATTTACCTCAAACCATAGGTTTCAGGCACGTTATAGTTAGAAATTAGCATTTAAAACACCTTTGAAATTCAATGAAAAAAACATAGGTTGCAGGCACATTATAGTTAGAAATTAGCATTTAAAAAACCTTAGAAATTCACTGAAAAAACCATAGGTTTCAGGAACGTTATAGTTAGTTGGACATTTGACTCATATAAAACCAGAGAAATTCGCCTGTTATCGTTAGTTGAGCTAACTATAACTTGCGCCCCCCGCAATGCACTGCTGATGACGTCACATATTACATCACTCATGACATGGTCAGTGACATCACTGATGACATCACTGATGACATCTCAAATGACATCACTGATGACATCACTGATGACATCATCCATGTGATAATTTGATGCATCTTCTCACACCCTAATATAACCTTTGATACACTCACTCTAAATTACAGACTGCCATTCTCAAAACTATAGACACTCCAACAGCAATAACTACATACACACTCACTGATTCTTAGGTTTACACACACATCCACTCACTCACACGTATAGTCACTCATACTTCTGGTCACTCAGTACAGGACTATCATATGCACTCATACACCTATATAAACACTCACACACCACCACTCATCGATAGAGGTACTCAAACACCTAGTCAGTCATGCAAATAATTAATCACACTGCCATTTGCTCACCTATACAGTTATACACACACCAGCTCAATCACTCATACAAATACTAGCACATTATTACGCTCTTAAACAATCACTGATACAAGCACACACTCATCCATACAGCCACTCTCACAATCACACACTCTCACTTATAGCCATTTATTTACTCCAACATACATATATACTGCCTTTCACACATGTAGTTACTCACAAATGTACCACAGAGATATACATTCACTCACTAACACACCCATACACACACTTACCCACCCAAACAGTCCATCACAGATGCACTCTTGAAACCATGCACCTACTGAATCACCCACTCACACATCTATGCATAGAGTCACACACACCCCACCCACATAAACACTCAGGCACCCATACAGATACTCAGACAACAAATCAATAACCCATATAGACACTCGTAGCTATTCACAAAGCCATTTAGCCGCTTACACACCAACAGACAGACGGATACAGACATTCACACAGTTTAGTCACTAACCCATGCATTCAGTAAGATACATTTAATCACTCACTTATAGAGTCAGTCACGCACCTACTAAATCATCCATTCAGACACTTATACACCCACTCATTCTTCAATACACCTTTCCCTATATATATTAAACATATTTAAACTTTACAGAAACACACAGTCACTGGATGATGTCATCAGTGATGTCATTTGAGATGTCATCAGTGATGTCACCAGTGATGTCACTGACCATGTCATGAGTGATGTAATATGTGACGTCATCAGCAGTGCATTGCGGGGGCGCGAGTTATAGTTAGCTGAACTAACTATAACTGGGGAATTTCTCTGGCTTTGTACGAGTGAAATGTCCAACTAACTATAACTTTCCCTAAAACCTATGGTTTTTTCAGTGAATTTCTAAGGTTTTTAAAATGCTAATTCCTAACTATAACGTCTGTAAAAACTATGTTTTTTTCAGTGAATTTCAAAGGTTTTTTAAATGCTAATTTCCAACTATAACGTGCCTGAAACCTATGGTTTTTACAGTGAATTTCAAAGGTTTTTCAAATGCAAATTTCTAACTATGCCTACAGAGGCAGGACATGTGAAGAAAGAAGAAAAAACGCACAGAAAGAAGCAAAAGAAATGCAGAAAGAAGCAACAGAAGTCCACAAAGACAAAGAAAAGTGCAGGAGGAAGCAAGACATGTGCAGAAAGAACCAACAGAGGAGCAGAAAGAGGCCTTGTTCCAAAATCATCCTGTGCCCACAACTTTTTCAGACGGGTACTGGTGGTAACTGACTCTGACTAACCAGGCCTAGAGCCAGTGCTATGCTAAAAGACACTTAGAATACAGTGAAAACACCTACATACACTAGGGAACACTATGCATTGGGGTACCCCTGTGATTAGCATGACCTCCTCTGTAAGGCCCTAGTACATATTATTGCAGGGGGATTAAAACTACCTCTTAAAATGCGTTACGGTCGCGTTTGCACAGTGGTGAAGGGAGGAGGGCCTGAGGTGAGGTGTGCAAACACGCCCTGTGGCCGTTTTAAGTTGGGAGATTCCCCTTGAATCCTGACGGTCCCTGGGGTTCAACTAGCCAACCAGGTACCTCAGGTAGGCGCAACAGAGCTGAGTTGCAGAGAGGTGTAAAAAGGGGCGTGGCCTGGACCACCTCTCTGCAATGCAGCGCAGTGGCGCTTACTGGAAGCACCTGGTGGGCTAGTTGGCCTCCGGGACCCTCAAGATTGAAGAAGAATAAATTCCCCAACTTAAAATGGGCCACAGGGCGCGTTTGCACACGTGTCACCTCAGGCCCCACCCCCTCCCTTCACCACTGTGCAAACGCGCCCTGTGGTGAGTTTTAAGTTGAGGGTTTAAGTCCCCTTGCATCCTGAGGGTCCCTGGGGTCCCTGGGGTCCAACTAGCCCACTAGGTACCGCCAGTAGGCGCCACAGAGCTGCGTTGCAGAGAGGTGTAAAAAGGGGCACCAGGGGGCGCGTTTGCTGAGTGTTGCAGGGAGGGGGCTGGGCCTAGCCGCACTGCCAGCTTTTTTTTTTTTTAAGAAGGGGGGCTGTGTGGCCCACCTTCTCTTGCCTTTTGTTTGTGCCCTGGGGACCACATCCCCCAGGGCCTGGCCCCATTTTATTTAAATAAAAAAATTTAAATGGGAGGGGCGCCATGTGAACCCCCCTCCCATGGCTGATTCCATCCCCGGGGACCCCATCTCCCGGGGCATGGCCAAACATATTGGTTTTTATAGGAAGGAGGCTGCATGGCCCCCCTCTTAAGGCCTCTATTGGCCCCGGGGACCCCATCCCCCGGGGCTCACCTTTATTTATTCTTTTTTTGAGGGGGAGGGGGACTGTGTGGCCCCCCTCCTGGGCCACGTCTGGCCCCAGGGACCTCATCCCCCAGGGCCTGGCTATCCTTTATTTGAGTGAGGGGTCCACGTGGCCCCCCTCCTCAGGCCAAATATGGACCGGGGACCCCATCCCCCGGGACCTGGCCTCACCTTATTAAAAAAAAATATATATATATACACAGGGGAGGGGGGCCGCATTTCCCCCCCTCCCGGGCCACTTCTAGCCCTGGGGACCCCATCCCCCAGGGCTGGCCCTCTCCTTTGGGGACCGTGGGGGGAGCCCCAATGCCCCCATGGTCCCTGCCGGCTCCCCGCCTCCTGCAGGAGCCGGCATTGCTTTTCCACACGGGGAGATGCTGACATGCAGCTCTCCTGTCGAAAAGCAATGTGGTTTGATTTTTGAAAGCGAGAGCAGGTTGCCTGCTCTCGCTTTCAAAACCCAAACCACAGTTTGCAATGACAGGGCGGGAGCCGCGCGTCTCCCGCCCTGTCATTGCAAACAGCAGTGTCCCGGGGGTGGGCACCCCGGGACACTGCAGGAGCCGGCCCTGGGGGGTGGCGGTCCCCAGGGCCATCATTGGCTCCATGAGGGGGGCCGCACGGCTCCCCTCCCACATAATGCAAAGTCCCGGGGGGTGGTGGTCCCCGGGGCTCGGGGGTCCGTTACGGACCCCCAAATTTAAATATTAGTGCCCCGGGGAGGTGGCGGTCCCTGGGGCATGTGAGGGGGCTCGAGCCCCCCCACACAGGTATATTTTTTTTTAAAAAGAAGCCCCAGGGGTGGCAGTGTTCCCCCGTGATTATAATTGATGAAAGCTACAGGGGGTGGCGGTCCCTGGGGCTTGGGGGGCCTTAGAGGCCTCCCAAACTCTAAAAAAACAAGTCCCCGGGGCTGCTTGGGGGCCGTGTGCCCCCTCGCAAATATTGTTGCAAAGCCCCAGAGGTGGCGGTCCCCAGGGCAGTGTGGGGGGGACTGGGGCCCCCCACACCTTTTTTTTACTGCCCCCGGGACCTGGTCCACCCGGGGGCTTCAATTAAACGAAGCGCGGGAGCCCGCTCTTTGTTTTGTTTTTTATTTTCATGGCCGGATTCGGACGATTTTGTTTTTTTTAAAGAAATGCTTTTTTGGGCCCTGGGGGTCCTTGTGGGACCCCCTGAGCAGGCCTAGGGGGTCAGGCTGTTTCTACCCTGCCCCCTTTTCTTGTTTTGCGCCTTCGTTTTTCTGTTTTCTTGTGCATCGGTTACCGAGGCACAAGATGGCTGCTAACACTTCCTGGTTTGGCGTGTTGACAGCCAGTTAGCATGAAGCTCGTGATCGGGAGGGTGCGCAGATCCACCGCTGCCATAGATATTGAAACTTTTATTTCTTAATTTTCTCAGCAACTACTGAACGGATTTACACCATTTAAAAAAAAGGTCTCTTTCTGAACCAAGAGCTACCTTTTTGCCAAATTTAGTGTAATTCCGTTCAGCAGTTTTGGCTATAACCGTGTCTAAAGTTTCCTATGGGAAATTGATTTTTTTCCTCTATTTTTTGAATTTCTCAGGAACTACTGAACGGATTTACACCATTAAAAAAAAAAAGTCTCTTTCTGAACCAAGGGCTACCTTTTTGCCAAAGTTGGTGTAATTCCGTTCAGCAGTTCGGGCTGTAGTCGTGTCTAAAGTTTCCTATGGGAAATAACATTGAGAAAACACGTTTTGGGACCCCCCTTTTTTCTCGGCCCCCGCTTGGCGAATCACCCTGAAACTTTCAGGATAGGAGCTGACCAGAACGGGCCATAAGTTTTGAAAATTTCACGAAGATTCGTCAACAGGCGCCAAAGTTATTGGGAAAACAAAAAATGAGTTTCCTATGGAAACTAGGTCCTAACTATAACTACCTACTGGCGTCCGCCAGTAGGTAATATATATATATATGTCCGCACTCTCTGGATATCAGCAGTGAGAATTTTAATTACCAGGGGTAACGCATTTCGACACGCTGTCTTGTTCACACTGTCTGCAGTTGGGCATCTTCGTGGCCATGCAGGTCCGAGTGCTTTGATTTCAGGGCACCAAAAGGAACGACGTCTCTGCTTAGGCTGGGGTAATTACAGCAGCAAACCGGCTTTGCCTAGAACAGCGACCCAAAGGTACATTATTGTTTGGAGGGAAAGGCACAACCACATCCACTACGGAGTGAAACCACTTACCTGAACTACAAGAGCCAAGATGCACTTAATGTATACGCCCCTATCGGCGGGACTGTGAATATAAACGCAAGTGTGTGAGGTGATTAATGCAGCTGTTTCTTCCCCCGACGCCAGGCCAGTGATCAAGGGAAGCGTTTCCAGAAACGCGTATGGCAAAAGGCGAAAGACATTATGCTGGGAAGACAAGACTGGTCGTGCTGTTGCCTGCCAATAAATAAGGTGAATTAAACGTTGTGTGAGGCATCTTCATTTTGCGAGCAGCTTCAAAATATATTAATGTAAATTATTTGTAAATGTTTTTAATTAACTTGCAACTAGTAAAATAAGTTGCTATAGAACACTGATTCATTTGATTAAATGTGTAATAATGAGTTTACTTAAATATATTAATGTGAATACCCTGCAGAAGTGAGTCCATTGCCAACATAGATAGGGCAAGTGATGAAAGGATGATCTAGTGACGGATGTAATGTTCAGCAGCAGTTATGGAAAGGATGGTGGCGCTTCTAATGCATCGGCTTTGCATATCTAACTTCAGCTCGATTCCAGAACTCCTGATTTGCATTGACCAATATAGTTTTTTTTTTTTTTTTTTTTTTTTTAAAACCTTTATTTTCAAAAGTCAGGACACAGCTATTCAGCCGACAACCCGGAGGTTCGGCAGCATCGATATAGAGGAACAGAGATGCGTCCCCAGTACCGTGAAAGGAGAAGTGCAAAGGTTCAATTTTAAGTAAACACAAAAACACACAACAAACCCCAGCAAGGCAAGAACACTGAAAGCCCATGGTGAAGCCCCCCAGGGGAGGCCGGGCCCCACTCATCTAGCAGTTACAGTACAGTGTAAAGAGGAAGAAGGGGGACAGCAGAGGCCAAAAAAGTCCATAAACCATACTGAGCTGGAAAGAAGGTTAGGAGGAAAGCTGTTCCTCGGGAGGATCCAGATCCGGGGCAAGACATATTCCCCCCCTGTATTGATTCCACCGCCCCCAGATGGCGTGCCACTTCCGGGGGCGGCCTCTAGCGCAATAGACCGTCTTCTCCCTTAACATACTCCAGTCCATATTTTCTTTCCACGCGGTCAATGTGGGGGGCCCCGCGGAGCCCCACAATCGCGCGATATCTCTCTTAGCGACCATGTTACCCAGAGTCACCCATTGGGTCTGTGCCTCATCGTGGTCAGTGGGCCCCCAGACATTCAGGAGGCAACACCGCGCTTCCGGCTGCATAGCAGTGCCCGTCACCTCCCCCATCACTGCATGGACTCTCCTCCAGAATTCCGTAATGACACCACATTCCCAAATGATATGCAGGAAAGTACCCACCATACCACATCCCCTCCTGCATAGGCCGTCCTCCGAGAATCCCATGTGAACCAGCCTTGGCCCCGTCACATACACTCGATGCAGTATTTTAAGCTGCACCAGCCTCAGACGCGACGGGATCGCGACCTCCTTAGGAGAGGAAACAGCCGACTGCCAATCCTCATCATCCAACTCGAGGCCATCCCTAGTCCACTGGTCCCTCAACCCCAGAAGCATGTCCGCCCGGACGTTGATCAGTTTCTTATAGATGAGCGAGATCGTGTTCTCGGGCATATGGCCATCAAGGACCCGGTCCTCCAAAGGAGAGGACTCAGGCACCTTCTCACCCTCTCCGAGGACTGATCGGAGGGCGTGACGCACCTGAATATATCGGAAATACTCGGAGGGCCCCAGCTCATACTCCGTCTGCAACTCTTCAAAGGACTTCACCTTCCCCTTATTCAGCACATCTCCCACCCTGGAGATGCCGATCAGGTCCCATTTATCAAACCCTTTTGTGTGCCAAAGCCTTCCCAGTCTCTCCGATTCAAACAGCGGGGTAGCGAGGGTGAGCCTATCCTTCCAGCCCAGCGAGTCAGTTGCCATCTTCCACACACGCACTGCCACACCAGTGGGCCCCGTGAGGGACGAGTCTAGGGACCGCGAGTACAACGCCCTGTAGTAGTTACCCCCACGCAGCAACCACCTGTCCATGGCATACCCAGGGCTGAGGGCAGGGCCATAAAACCCATGATTAATCGCGCTCAGCTGGGTGGCCCAATAGTACCGTCGGATGTCTGGGAGCGCAATGCCCCCGTCGTACCATGGAAGCGTCAACTTTGCAATAGCTATTCGCGGCCGCCCATCCCAAAGCAACGTTCGTTGGAGGCCTTCGACCTCCCGAAAGTATTTGGCCGGAACCCAGTCCAAAGTATTCTGCAGTGCGTAGAGGAAGCGGGGAAGAGACATCATTTTGAACAGGGCCGCACGCCCAACGAGGGAGAGCAGCAGCCTCCGCCAGCCTTCAACATCCCGCCTCAGGCGTGCCAGGGGGGGGAGCAGGTTCTTCTCATATCGCACAGCAGAGTCCATGGAGATAAAAATCCCCAAATACACGAAGCCCTGCTGAGCGACCTGTATCGAACATGTTCTGGGGATCGGTGGAACCTCGCCACTAAGAACATACAAATACGATTTACTCCAGTTGATAACAAGACCCGAGTTCCTACCAAAAGAAGTGAGTACGTCACAGACCACTATAAGTGATTTCTTGGGTGAGGCAAGATAGAGCAGGATATCATCGGCATAGAGCGAAATACGGTCCTCGTGTTCAGGCGACCATCTAAGGCCCCGTATATCCGGGTGCCAACGTATCCACGCAGCCAGCGGCTCAAGGGCGAGGGCGAACAACAAAGGCGACAGGGGACAACCCTGCCGAGTACCCCTCCCAAGCTGAAACGGAGTCGACGCCCGACCATTCACCACCACCACACTCGCAAGTGGCCCCTCATACAGCAACCTCACCCAGCTCACAAAACCATGGCCAAAGCCGAACTTGGTCAGCACGGCCCACAAATATGCCCATTCCACCGTGTCAAAGGCCATCGTGGCGTCAAGAGACGCCACAATAGCTGGTTCACGCAGCGTGCCCGCCCTGGCGATTACACCATGAAGGCGCCAAAGATTTAACGCTGTGTTTCGGTGCGGGATGAAGCCGGATTGATCCGGGTGGACCAAGTCACCGAGTACCCTAATCAATCGGGTCGCCAGGATTTTAGCCAGAATTTTCGGCTCTGCGTTAAGAAGTGAGATAGGCCTATATGAGGCGCACTTATCTCGGGGTTTGCCCTCTTTGTGTATAACCACGATCGTCGCCAGTCGCTGGTCCAACGGGAGGGTCCCACTCCCCCGCGCCTCCATAAACATGGCGCGCAGGTGAGGGGCGACCCTATCCGGAAATAGCTTGTACAGGTCGACCGGCAAGCCGTTCGGTCCCGAGGCCTTGCCCGAGTTTAACGCGCGGATAGCCCCCGCCACCTCGTCAACCGTTATGTCACCATCTAGATCGTCCCTATCTATATCGGAGAGACAGGGCAACTCGATATCACGGAGGAGGTCACACGAGTCCTCGGGCGGCCTATCCGACACTGAGGCATAAACCCTACAGAAATAGTCCGAGAAACACTTTACAATCCTCTCAGGTTCCACAATCGCCTCTCCCCTCTCTCCCGTCAACTCTGGCACAACTCTATTGACCCGTTCTTTTTTGTCCAGCCAAGCCAGGAGTTTCCCTGCCTTGTCACCAACATCATACAAACGGCCCTGCTGTTCCCTACTGAGGGTCTTAGCGGCGTTCGTCACCAGGTCCTTATACTCTGCTTGCTTCAAGCAAAGCTCGTGCAGTGAGGACTCTGTAACCTCCTCCTCCAGCGCTCTCTCCAGAGCCGCGATCTCCTCCTCAACCTGCAGAACCTCGCCATCTCCCCGCCGCTTGGCAGCTACTACTAGGGAGAGGGCTTCCCCTCGGAGCACGGTCTTAAATGCTTCCCACAGCGACACTGCCGAGTCCACGGATCCCTGATTGTCCTTGAAAAAATGATCTACTTTCTTTACCAGCGCGCTGCGCATCTTGGGGTCTCGGAAATACCACGGGTTGATAGGGGCCACCCTTCCTCCTCCCTCCCGACCTAGATCCAGCCGGATCCACACTGGCGAATGGTCAGATATACCACGCGCCATGTGCCTCGCCTCGGAGACCAATGAGGCATGCGCAGCCAGAGTGAGTAGGTAATCAATCCTGGAAAGACTACCATGTGCCCCGGAGTGGAACGTGTATTGGCTCTGTGTGGGGTGCCGGAGCCTCCAGCAGTCTATCAGGCCAAGCGTGTCTAGGAAGTCTGGAAGCCACTTCTGAGCCCCCCCTGTGTCTCTGGGCGGGTATCTATCCAGCAGGCCGGAGCCAACAGCGTTGAAATCACCTCCCACCACAAGCATACCCCCCGGGAGATCCAGCAGGGCCCTACCCAGATCTGTGAGCGTGGAGGCCTGCAGGGCCGGCGGGACATAAACCGAAACTAAAACCAAAGTTCTTCCTTCCCACCGCCCCGCCACCGCCACAAACCTCCCCCTATCATCAACAATGGTGGAGTCCACCTCAAATGGTAGCGAGGCTCTGACTAGGATGCCCACACCCCTGGACCCAGAGGAGAATCCCGAATATGCTATGAATTTATAACCCTTCCTATTCAGAGCATAGCATGTATTACCTATAAGATGCGTCTCCTGCAGCAGGGCAACATCCGGCATTGACCGTTTCAAGAATTGCAAAACAATCCCACGCTTAATGCGATCCCCCAAACCATTAACATTCCAGCTTATAACACTTAAACCCCTACCCCCATCCTCAAACGTAAAGAGGCCCACCCCACACCCGAAGAGCCACCATGGAACAGTCCTGAAAAGAATCACCATGCCTTGCAGAAATAAACCCCCCAACAACAAACCCAAAATCCCAGAAACCCCCCCCACCCTGCACCCCTGCTGCAACTTACAAAGCCCCCCCAACTTGCAGTGTGCCTGTCGCCCTACAAAACCCAAAATCTACAAAAAGTACCCTAAAGGAGGAAAAGAGCACCCCTCGTCCTCCCGCAGCCCTCCGCATTGACTGCACTCTATTCAAGTCTTCAAATATAGCCAAATCGAGTCAGACCGGCTCAGAAAAATCAGCCCTGCCCACCCCGGCCACTGTCCCCATCCTCGGCAATGTCTTCCCCCGTCCGTCGCCGGGGCAAAGCGTCCAGCCATTCATCGGCCATAACAGGAGAGTCAAAGAAGAATGTCCGATCTTCGTGCACCACACGTAATCTGGCAGGGAAGAGCATGGCATACTTCAGATCCCTCTCCCGGAGCCGCCTCTTCACCCCCAGAAAGCCCTGTCTCTGCCTCTGCACCTGCTGGGTGAAGTCCGGATAGAAATTCACCGACGCGTTCTGGAAGGGGACCGGGCCCGTCACCCTCGATGCTTGCAGGATAGCGTCCCGATCTCGAAAATGAAAGAGCCGAGCGACGATCGGCCTCGGTGGGGCACCCACCTTGGGACTCCCACCCGGCACTCTATGGGCCCTTTCAACCGCAAAGAACTTTCCAAGACCCTTAGGCTGCAGATGATTAAGCACCAAGTCCTCGACAAGCAGGTCAACCGAAGCCTCATCCGAGGACTCCGGGACCCCGATGACGCGCACGTTGTTGCGCCTGGCCCGGCTCTCAAAGTCCTCCAGCCGGCGGGCGGCGAGATCACTAGCGGTCCATACTATTGACTTGGGTATAGGCTCCCCGCCTGGTAGACTTAGCCTTCAGCCGATCCACCTCTGCTTTGCCCGACATGGTTGATACCAAGCAGGTCGGTTCAGATAAGACGGGTCCCTCTCAATGAAAGGAATCAGGAGTGATCAGTTCTGCAGTGGGCCACCAGAGTAGCCTGCAGAGCGTCCATAGGGTAATAAAGCCACCAAGAGCTCTCCAGGGGCAGGGCTGACAAAGGGAGAGAAAGCGAAAGTGAAAGGACGGGGACCTCCGTCCGACAGTTCACACCTCGCCTGGCCGTTGTTGTTCAACTAGAAGTCGGGCATCCTGCCAACTCTAGCCCCTGGCATCCCTCGGAGATAGGCCGCAATCTCCCGTCAGGCATAAGTCCGGTTCCCGGTGGGCGATCCGACCGCGGGTAGCATCAATCGCCTCCCTGACAGGTCATCCACACGATGCCATGCATACCGACAGGATTAGAGACAGGATAGTCGACGGAGGGCGCGAGGGTCTCGGGAGCTCAGAGCTCACGCGGCCATCTTGGTCTAGCGCTAGGCTCCTCCCCCCAATATAGTTTTTAATTGTACGGCTTTCTGTACCTACAGACTACAATTACTCTATTCAATATTCAATATTCTTAATATTGCACATTACTTTTAGATGAATCCTAAAGTGTACTCTCTGTGTGATCATGTTCAGATCATTTACCGAATTCATTGTTACCATAACAACTGCTTCAATAGCATCCTGGCAATGACCCTGCTGCTTATCAATCAAATTATAAAATGTGGGGCCTACTATCACATTGGTTCTGGTGGTCACATGCAAGTACTGCACCCATGTGTTCTTTGGATCCAGTTTAAGTTGTATTAAATTAAACAATGGATCTATTACAACCAGTGTACAAACTACCACGGGGCAGTGCAACACAGGGAACTTTATTATATCTGAACCACTGTGTTGGGATTTTACAGGACACCAATATTTCTTCACTGACGTATTACTTTTCAAGAGAGCTACAGTCACTAACGTCAACTGACAAACACCTAGAACTTTCACATTACGCTCTTAAACATCATCAAATGCCACAATAATTTGAAAACTCTAGCATGATACTGTCTTTAAAAGATAAGAAACTATGTCCAGCCAGTATTTTGCTTCATGTTAGAAATTAGGTTTCTGCTTGACTGGGGTGTGAGCCCTGGTCAAGCAGTAACCACAATCCTAGTCAAAGTAAGGCACCAGTAATCCCCAAATTAACCTGTGCCCACCCTCTGGTAGCTTTTTACAAAGCAGTCAGGCATAACTTGAAGGCAATGTGTAAAGTATTTTTGCAACACTTCAGAGAATAACACAGGGAATACACCACAAAAAGACTCCACACCAGGTTAGAAAAATATAGTTTAATTGATAAATAAAACAAGACCAAAACCATAAAACTCAGATAAGTCGAAGCGGAGTAATTCATTTTTGAAGATTAAACTGTAAAATAGTGCTTAGAAACAAGTGCCAACCGGGGATATCTGGTCGCGCTAGACCAGGTCAAATCCAAAAGTTCAGGCCAACCGCAATGGAGCGCGGTCCGATACCGTCCCTGATTGGTCCCGCTGAAGTTTTACCTTCTAAAGAATTGTGCCAAGAGTCCTGTTCTGGGGGGGAAGTTCGCCGCAGCAAAGAGAGCATCTCTGGCGGTGATCGGTGGGGCACAAAAAGCAGGTCGGGTGTCTCGGACGATGCTTGCTGTTCGAAGACGGACTTGTGGCGGGTCACGCTTGATTTCAAGATCTACAGATACACCCAAGGGTCCAGGGACCTGAGAGGTCCTCTTGTGGGTCAGGAACTCATAGAATATGGTTCCAGGATCTGTGTGGAGCCTGCTATGTCCCTGAGGCTCAGATCATAAGGCCAGAAGACTAGCTCTTTGAGTCCCTCTGAGGTCCTAGATTCAAGACGGGTTCCAGGTCCAGCTCTTCCTCTCCAGGCAAGAGGGCAGCAGGCAGCAGGTCAGCACAGCAAGGCAGAAGCTCCTTCAGAGCAGCAGCCCAGTAGAGTGACCCTTCCAGCAGCACAGCAGTCCTTCTTCCTGGCAGAGTGTCCACAGGTCCAGAGGTGTACTGAAGTGGTGGTGTCTGAGGTCCATTACTTATACCCAGTTGTACCTTTGAAGTTGAGAAAACTTCAAAGATATTCCTTTGAAGTGCAGAGAGTCTCTGCCCTGGCTCCATACTCACTACAGGAGAGGAATACACAAAGCCAACTGTGAACCCACCCCAGACATGTGATAAGAGACAGGCAGCAGGCACCAAATGGCTAACGCAAGAAAATACCAACTTTCTAAAAGTGGGATTTTCAGACTTGCAATTTAAAATCCAATTTCCCCATAAGTTGTGATTTTAAATTGTGATTTTAGAGACACCAGACTTGGGGGGTCTTATCGCTTCCTAATTGGAAATAACACTTATAAAATGTAATAAGGTAAATACACTGCACCCTGCCTCTGTCCAGTCCAGGGTCTACCTTAGGGGTGACTTGTATGTTTTAAAAGGACATTTTGGGCCTAGCAAAAGGTTTTAATTGCCAGGTCAACAGAGCAGTTAAAAACTGCATACGCAGGCTCTGCAATGGCAGGCCTGGGACACGTTTAAAGGGCCACTTAAGTGGGTGGCACAGCCAATGAAGCAGGCCTACTAGTAGCATTTAATTTACAGGCCCTGGACACATGTAGAGCACTTCACGAGGGACTTATAAGTACATTTATTATGCCAAATGTGGACAAGCCAATGCAACCACGTTTTAAGGAGAGAGCACAAGCACTTTAGTGCTGGTTAGCAGTGTTAAAGTGCATTGAGTCCTAAATCCAACAAAAATTAATTCAGCAAAAACGGGAGGAGGAAGGCAAAATGTTTTGGGGTGACCCTGCAGAAAGGGCCATTTCCAACAAGGCACATTTGAGCAGTGTTCTTGTCTAGGTAGACCATGGTGTTTCCAGCAGATCAGTTCAATAAAAAAACAAATACTTGGTGTGGGGGTGGCTGTATAAATAAAGTACAAAGATGTGCGTTATTTCCCTTGGGAGTAATGTCCCCAACTGTGCACTCCTTAAATGTGCTTCAACTGTTTTCAATAAGTTTCAATAAAGTTTCATACAAATTTGTTCAATGGTTTCTTCTTTTTATTTCATATTATTAATTTCTTTTCTTGATTTTGAATAGTTTTATACTATTGCATTCATAGTATAACATTAATTCCGCCCAATGCATTTCGGGCTTTGCCCTTCTTCAGGGGACTTACATTCTGAAAATACAAGAAAGGTAAAATTTGAATGATGTTTACAAAACTCAATTTACAATTGTTATCTACTCGAAATTTCAAAAAACGTTTAAGAAGTAGATGAACGGAAACCCGTTTTAGATTTACAAACCTGACAGTGAAACATGTCTTATACTATAGTACATTTAATTAAATTAAAAAACGTAATGCTTCAAAACAGTACAAATGAAAAATGAATTATCGTCTGAAACGTGTTTATTTTTAATATGAAAATTGGGGGGATAACTGTTCTTTCCAACCGTTTGTTTACGGCGTGGTGCGTGATGTTTGTAAACAATAGTACAGGTGAGAAAGACACTTGTGCTTTAGCTGGCTGTAGGTAGCATTGATGAAAATTGGCGCGGGAAAGTGTGAAAGTCTGACCTTACTTTAAGCGCCGGTATCATGCCTTTTTAAAAAAGAAGTATCTAAAGGCGCCTGAGTGCAAAGACCTGGTATTGAATGCTATTATGTTTTCGCTAAAAATGTAAACGGGCGATCAAAGTTTAACGCTCACCTTCGGATGACGATTACGTGCTGGTACCGGAAGTGATACTTCGTGTGTTTGTGCGTGTCTGACGTGAATCAGTCGTAAATACTAATTCGCGAATCAGGTGTTGCCCGATAGTAAAAAAGTACTACATATTTCGTACGATGTAAGTGAAGAAAACAGACTGCGGATACGAACGCAAATAGAGATGAATAAATAACATAAGTGTTTTTGATTGCTGCATTTAATTTTGGCGGTTCATATTATCACCCAAAAAAATTGCAAAATTAAAAAATAAGGAATACTGCGACTGCGATGCAGTGTGTAAGAGGACAGACTACTCCGTTTTACGTTTGTGTGTTCAAGAATATCAATAAAGATTGCCTGCTCATAAGATTAAAATAGTGAATTGTGGGAATGATGAAATGTCAAAGATAAGTGAAAGATATGAATCTTTTGGTTGATGTATCAAAACACAGGTCGTGTAAACGATCCATATGATCGTATGGTCAAAGGGGGACGGTACAAAGAGACGGATAAAAGAATGTGAATTGTTCTGTTCACCCTACTTTGAATTTATCTGACTGTATTTCCTCAATACAATAGGATAATTATTAATTTCAGAACTACATGATTTCAGAACTGCATGATTTCAGAACTAATAAGAAAAAATTGATAAGAAAAAATTGTTTTACACAGTTCTTCTGGTGTGATCATGTTACAACATTGGCATATGTTAATAGTGGTTATCGAAATTTATAAGAAACATCCAAAGTCTAAACGTTCATTCAACTTATTGAAAACAGTTGAAGCACATTCAAGGAGTGCACAGTTTGGGATGTTATTCCCAAGGGAAATAACGCACATCTTTGTAGTATCACGTACCTTGTGCTCAGAAGGGTTACCAACTCTGCACCCATTATCTCGATGAATTACGATTAAATTTAAATTTGACCACACAAATACATCAAGGAGTGCGAAGGTTCCACATTCCAATTGGATTCACGTATTATCTTCTCTGAGCAACAGTGGAACACGCACCCATACAAAAATCACCATGCAATTTGACGACATTTCACATACCACGGATCAACGAGCAGAAACATTCTTATTTACAGAAGAAGACACACATCGCATTTACTCTCTCATTCAGGAACCTGAAAGTACAAGTACTAGTACGGGCTCAACACAATCAAACATCAAGCAACTATTATACATGTCTAAACGCATCGTTAACCAACGTTTACACGCCAGCACATTAATCAAATATCACAAAGTGCAACGTATTCCTCGTGGATTAAGGATATCCCTCAAATCAACTCTCTGTAAAAACAATACACGATTTACTGAGAAATGGCATGCCATATTGAACAAATGTTCACTAGATGTAATCCTACTAATCATTGAAGAATTGGCCAAACTTATTGAGGAGTTGAACAAAGAGGTCTGTCAACTGAAACATGAATTAACTACCAACCAATTGGGCAGAGATATAGGCACGACGGCGACAACAGAAATCACCCTCAGATAGATCTTCTGAAGAAACATCATCAGATGAATAACAGTACAGAAAACGAACATCCACTACTGGCACCAGTGAAAGATCTGATCATTCTCACACTCCCACGTCTGGCAATCTACAATCACAAATACCAACGACCAATGTTTCTTTTTTAGAACCAGGCCAAGAACAACAAGAAGATCCAGGAGGATCAGGTACAAAAAGAAAACCAATAACAGACCCAGTGGCCAAATATACGAGAAGCCAGAAACCCTAGTCATCAACATCTCCAATCAACACATCACAGAATTTCAAAAAAAGACTTTACAGAAAGGAACCTCGTTTGTCCCCACATACCATTCTAATATCTTGGAAACACAAATCTGTATATTCAAATTTCTACGATATTTACGACTCCGACATTTTTTCTCCAACATTGTAGAGAAAAAAGACGAACCCAAACAAGACATCCTAATGGGATTAAGGAACAAGAGTAAATATATACCACCAGTAAGTCACAAAGTACTCGATGCTTTCAAAAAAGTTGTCCTTAAGGACATGGATCAGATTTTTAAACAACCCAGATCCAAAATCACCAACATCACCCAAAAAGAAAAACGAGCATTGAAACAACTAGCCTCTAACAAAGACATCACCATACGACAAGCAGATAAAGGTGGAGCACTTATAATCATGGATACTGATTTTTACACCATGAACGTCAACGAACACGTGAACGACATAGAAACATATATGAAATTCAATACGGATCCTACCATTGAATTTACAAAAATTCTAACCTCGATTATAAATTCTGCAGTGAATCGTGGTGTAATTGGTAGTAAAGAAAAGGAATACCTAATCAAGAACAATCCAGCCATTCCGTACATCTACATGATCCCCAAAATACATAAGCATGCAACTCAACCACCATTTCGACCAATTGTCTCAACAATTAATTCAATCCATGAACCCATCGGAAAGTTCATTGACAGGCATTTGCAACCAATTGTGAGCAACATGTTTACATACATAAAGGACACCACACATTTCTTGAACATCTTGGAAAACCATAAAATTCACTTTTCCAAAGACATGATTATGTGTACGATTGATGTTAAATCGTTATACACCTCGATACCACATGATTTGGGATTAACAGCTGTAGAAAGTTTTCTGATGTCAAGTAATAAGGATGAAGATCTCAAAGTGTTTTTGATGGAGTTATTGCATTTCACTCTTTACCACAGCTACTTTCAATGGAACAACTTATTTTATGTACAATCATCTGGTACATCTATGGGAAACTGTGCTGCACCTAGCTACGCCAACATCTTCATGTATCGATTTGAATTGGACAATATACTACAACAACCAGAATGGCAACTAAATTTGATCTTGTATAAAAGATACATTGATGACATTTTTTTAATCTGGAGAGGATCAGAGAGCACTCTTAACACCGTCATCCAAAATCTGAATCAAGTCAATGACAGAATTTCATTCACATCCAACATTAGCCATCACCAAATATCCTTTTTGGACGTATTAGTTACCAACGTTGACGGAACATTACAAACCAGTATCTACAACAAACCCACAGGCAGAAACAATTTATTACACTTTCATAGTTCCATCAACCATCACTCAAAAAACATTTACCATTTTCACAGTTGCTCCGAATCAAACGAATTGCTTCCACAGAAGACATCTACAACAAGCACAAAGTAATTACCCTCAACAAATTCAAACAGAGAGGATATCCTGAACCCATATTAACAGACGCCATGGAAAGAGTTCAAAAATTGGAAAGAAATGTATTACTCACATCAAAATCCAAAAGTGATGAACAAAGGTCCGTTTTCGTTTCAAAATAATCCAGCAGAAGTCAAAGGATCAAAAAATCCATCCTAAAACATTGGCCACTACTCACATTGGAAGAAGATTTCGAGGGTATCTTTTCATTAAACCCCAGATTTGCGTATTACGCACCAATAACATCAAAGAGTTACTAAAAGAAAAAGAAGATACATTTATATCTCTTAACCCCTTCGCTGCCAGGCCTTTTCCCCTCCTGTGCCACGCCCTTTTTTGGCTATTTGGGGTAGTGCGCGCTGAGGCCCCTGTAACTTTTTGACCACATAAGGTATCCACGCCAAATTTGCATCCTTTTCTTCCAACATCATGGGGATTCTAAAGGTACTCAGGGTTTGTGGATTCTCCTAGAGGGGTCACAGAAATGAGCCAAAATACAGCAACATTTAGTTTTTTTTCGGAAAAATTGGAAAAACGGGCTGGAAATGAAAGCACCTGGGTTTTTCCCTGCAAATGTTATCAAAAAAGGGTTTGTGGGGTTGAAATCACCATTTTCCCAGCTTTTTGGGGATACCAGACATTTTTTACACAGTTTTGGCATTTTTCTGGGACATAGCCTAATTTTGCTATTTTTTGTGCTTTTGACCTCCTTCCAGTTAATGGCAGAAATGGGTACAAAAGCAATTATGGATCCTGGAAAGCTATACATTTTCGAGAAGAAGACAAAATCCTGAATTCAGCAAGGGGTCATTTGTATAGATCCATCAAGGTTTTTTTATAGAAACTAACAGTTAAATATAGGATAAATTGAAAATTAGTTGGAAAAAAAAGCCTTTCGTGTCAACTTTTTCACCTGTAACTTCTTCTAATTATGACAGCTCTTTGAAAGCAATATACCATTACATTCGCTGGACATTACTGGTTGTGGGGATATATAGGACTTGTAGGTTCACCAAGAACCCGACGAACCCAGAGCCAAAAACTGAGCAGCAACTTGCAATGGTTTTTTATTATGTACCAGGTATATAGTAATTATTCTGTAAAAATGTGTACATGGAAAAATCGGTATGAAAGAACCCTATGTATTTCTGAAATGGGAACAAAATATAGAGTTTAGAAACAGTAGATATTTGCACATTTCCGAAATTGGGAATACTCATACTAGCATGAGAATTATCAGTCATTTTTTAGAATGACTTCTTTTTTACACAATATCTTTCATTTGGAAGGCAGAAATGCATCGAAAGTCAATAGATAACAACAGTTCCTTTACAAAACTGAATTACCCTAAGTCTCCCGATAAAAATGGTACCTCACTTGTGTGGGTAGGCATAGTGACCGCGACAGGAAATGGCGCAAAATGCAACGTGGTCTCAACTCAATATCGCAGTGAAAATTTTCCCTTTTTTGGCAAAGTGCCTAGTTCTAGTTTTTGAACCCTAGCTCTGCGGGCACCTTGGGAAACCTAGCAAACCTATACATTTTTTAAAACTAGACACCCAGGGGAATCCAGGATGGGGTGACTTGACTTCCTCCCACCAGGGCATGTTACCCAGAATCCCTTGCAAACCTAAACAATTGTCAAAAAAACACATTTTCCACACATTTCTGTGGTGGAAAGTTCCGGAATCTGCGTGGATCCACAAATTTCCACCCACCTTGCCTTCCCCAAAGTCTTACGAGAAAAATGGTACCTCACTTGTGTGGGTCGGCCTAGTGCCCGCAACAGGAAACGGCGCAAAACGCAACGTGGTCACAACTCAATATCGCAGTGAAAATTTACCCTTTTTTGGCAAAGTGCCTAGCTCTAGTTTTTGAACCTTAGCTCTACGGGCACCTTGGGAAACCTAGCAAACCTATACATTTTTGAAAACTAGACACCCAGGGGAATCCAGGATGAGGTGACTTGACTGCCTCCCACCAGGGTCTGTTACCCAGAATCCCTTGCAAACCTAAAAAATTGACAAAAAAAACACATTTTCCCCACATTTCTGTGGTGGAAAGTTCCGGAATCTGCGTGGATCCACAAATTTCCACCCACCCCGCGTTCCCCAAAGTCTTACAAGAAAAACGGTACCTCACTTGTGTGGGTCGGCCTAGTGCCCGCGACAGGAAACGGCGCAAAACGCAACGTGGTCACACCTCAATTTCGCAGTGAAAAATGACCCTTTTTTGGCAAAATGTCTAGCTGTAGATTTTGAACCCTAGCTCTGCGGGCACCTTGGGAAACCTAGCAAACCTATACATTTTTGAAAACTAGACACCCAGGGGAATCCAGGATGGGGTGACTTGACTGCCTCCCACCAGGGTCTGTTACCCAGAATCCCTTGCAAACCTAAAAAATTGACAAAAAAAACAAATTTTCCCCACATTTCTGTGGTGGAAAGTTCCGGAATCTGCGTGGATCCACAAATTTCTATGCACCCCGCGTTCCCCAAAGTCTTACGAGAAAAACGGTACCTCACTTGTGTGGGTCGGCCTAGTGCCCGCGACAGGAAACGGCGCAAAACGCAACGTGGTCAAACCTCAATTTCGCAGTGAAAAATGACCCTTTTTTGGCAAAATGTCTAGCTTTAGTTTTTGAACCCTAGCTCTGCGGGCACCTTGGGAAACCTAGCAAACCTATACATTTTTGAAAACTAGACACCTGTGTGCTTCCAGGGAGGCATGGCTTGCGTGGATCCCCCAGCATTTCCTTACCCAGAATCCCCTGCAAACCTCAATTTTAGCTGAAGAAATCACATTTTTCACACATTTTTGTGTGGGAAAGTTGAGGCATCACTGGGTTGACACAAATTTCCTACCACCCAGCGTTCCCCCGGGTCTTCCGATAAAAACGATGCCTCACTCGTGTAGGAGGCCCAAGCACCCGCGACTGGCAAGGCCCCAAAACGTATTGAGGCGACATGAAAATTGCCTACCTAAAAACGACCTGGTTTCGCAAAGGGGTCACCTGGGTTTTTGGCCCGGTGCTCGGCGGCCACCTGGGGGAACCTACCAAATACACACATTTCTGAAACCTAGACACCCGGGGGATTCCAGGGAGGTATGGCTTGCATGGATCCCCCAACGTTTCCTTACCCAGAATGCCCTGCAAACCTCAAATTTAGCTGAAAAAATCACCTTTTTCACACATTTTTGTGTGGGAAAGTTGTGGCATCACCGGGCTGACACAAATTTCCTACCACCCAGCGTTCCCCCAGGTCTCCCGATAAAAACGGTGCTTCACTCGTGTGGGAGGCCCAAGTACCCGCGACAGGCAAGGCCCCAAAACGTATTGAGGCGACATGAAAATTGCCTACCTCAAAACGACCTGGTTTTGAAAGGGGGGTCACCTGGGTTTTTGGCCCCGTGCTCGGCGGCCACCCAAGGGACACTACCAAATCCACACATTTCTGAAAACTAGACACCCGGGGGATTCCAGGGAGGTATGGCTTGCGTGGATCCCCCAACGTTTCCTTACCCAGAATGCCCTGCAAACCTCAAATTTAGCTGAAAAAATCACCCTTTTCACACATTTTTGTGTGGGAAAGTTGTAGCATCACCGGGCTGACACAAATTTCCTACCACCCAGCGTTCCCCTGGGTCTCCCGATAAAAACGGTGCCTCACTCGTGTGGGAGACCCAAGTACCCGCGACAGGCAAGGGCCCAAAACGTAGTGAGGCGCACTACGCTTAGGACCCTTGCCTGTTGAGGCGCACTACGGTTTGGACCCTGGGCTGTCGTGGGTACTTGGGCCTCCCACACGAGTGAGGCTCCGTTTTTATCGGGAGACCCGGGGGAACGCTGGGTGGTAGGAAATTTGTGTCAGCCCGGTGATGCCTCAACTTCCCACACAAAAATGTGTGAAAAAGGTGACTTTTTCAGCTAAATTTGAGGTTTGCAGGGCATTCTGGGTAAGGAAACGTTGGGGGATTCACGCAAGCCATACCTCCCTGCAATCCCCCGGGTGTCTAGTTTTCAGAAATGTGTGGGTTTGGTAGGTTCCCCTAGCTGGCCACCGAGCACGGGCCAAAAACCCAGGTGACCCCCCTTGCAAAACCAGGTCGTTTTGAGGTAGGCAATTTTCATGTCGCCTCAATACGTTTTGGGCCCTTGCCTGTCGCGGGTACTTGGGCCTCCCACACGAGTGAGGCACCATTTTTATCGGGAGACCCGGGGGAACGCTGGGTGGTAGGAAATTTGTGTCAGCCCGGTGATGCCACAACTTTCCCACACAAAAATGTGTGAAAAAGGTGATTTTCTCAGCTACATTTGAGGTTAGCAGGGCATTCTGGGTAAGGAAACGTTGGGGGATCCACGCAAGCCATACCTCCCTGGAATCCCCCGGGTGTCTAGTTTTCAGAAATGTGTGGGTTTGGTAGGTTCCCCTAGGTGGCCGCCGAGCACCGGGCCAAAAACCCAGGTGACCCCCCTTGCAAAACCAGGTCATTTTGAGGTAGGCAATTTTCATGTCGTCTCAATACGTTTTGGGCCCTTGCCTGTCGCGGGTACTTGGGCCTCCCACACGAGTGAGGCACCGTTTTTATCGGGAGACCCGGGGGAATGCTGGGTGGTAGGAAATTTGTGTCAGCCCGGTGATGCCTCAACTTTCCCACACAAAAATGTGTGAAAAAGGTGATGTTTTCAGCTAAATTTGAGGTTTGCAGTGCATTCTAGGTAAGGAAACGTTGGGGGATCCACGCAAGCCATACCTCCCTGGAATCCCCCGGGTGTCTAGTTTTCAGAAATGTGTGGGTTTGGTAGGTTCCCCTAGGTGGCCGCTGAGCACCGGGCCAAAAACCCAGGTGACCCCCCTTGCAAAACCAGGTCGTTTTGAGGTAGGCAATTTTCATGTCGCCTCAATACGTTTTGGGACCTTGCCTGTCGCGGGTACTTGGGCCTCCCACACGAGTGAGGCACCGTTTTTATCGGGAGACCCGGGGGAACGCTGGGTGGTAGGAAATTTGTGTCAGCCCGGTGATGCCACAACTTTCCCACACAAAAATGTGTGAAAAAGGTGATTTTTCAGCTAAATTTGAGGTTTGCAGGGCATTCTGGGTAAGGAAACGTTGGGGGATCCACGCAAGCCATACCTCCCTGGAATCCCCCGCGTGTCTAGTTTTCAGAAATGTGTGGGTTTGGTAGGTTCCCCAAGGTGGCCGCCGAGCACCGGGCCAAAAACCCAGGTGACCCCCCTTGCAAAACCAGGTCGTTTTGAGGTAGGCAATTTTCATGTCGCCTCAATACGTTTTGGGACCTTGCCTGTCGCGGGTACTTGGGCCTCCCACACGAGTGAGGCACCGTTTTTATCGGGAGACCCGGGGGAACGCTGGGTGGTAGGAAATTTGTGTCAGCCCGGTGATGCCACAACTTTCCCACACAAAAAATTGTGAAAAAGGTGATTTTTTCAGCTAAATTTGAGGTTTGCAGGGCATTCTGGGTAAGGAAACGTTGGGGGATCCACGCAAGCCATACCTCCCTGGGATCCCCCGGGTGTCTACTTTTTAGACATGTGTGGGTTTGGTAGGTTTCCCTAGGTGGCCGCCAAGCCCGGGGCCAAAAACTCATAGGACCCCCTTTGCAAAACCAGGTTGTTTTGAGAAAGGTAATTTTGATGTCTCCTCAATAGGTTTTGGGCCCTTGCCTGACGCGGGCACTATGCCTACCCACGCAAGTGAGGTACGATTTTTCTCTGAAGACTTTGGGGAACGCAGGGTGGGTGGAATTTTGTGGACCCACGCAGATTCCAGAACTTTCCGACAAAGAAATGTGAGGAAAATGTGTTATTTTGAACACATTTTTAGGTTTGCAATGGATTCTGGGTAACAGAACCTGGTGAGAGCCAGTGAAGTCACCCCATCCAGGATTGCCCTCGGTGTCTAGTTTTAAAGAATGTACAGTTTTGCTAGGTTTGCCTACGTGCCAACTGCGCTAGGGCCCAAAATCCACAGGTATGCACATTTCTAAAAAAAAAATCGGAGCCCAGTGGGCTTTCTGCCGCCCTGGGGGGGAATCGGGGAAGGGGGTTTCATCCTGATATGCCCCTAAAGGGGCAGAAAGACTGTGGCTATTTTTTGTGGGGGTGGGGGCATTGGTATGACCAATTTGGGCAGTCCCCACCCCCACGCATAAAAAAAGCCTGCATACTCGCTGGCGCCTACTGGGCTTTCTGCCCCCACAGGGGGCAGATCATGGGCCACTCCCACCATCTGCCCTCCCGGGGGGCAGAAAGACTGGAATTTCTCTGGGGGTGGGGTGGGGTATTGTCATGCCCATTTTGGGGAGCCCCTACCCCTACACTAATAAAACAAAAAAATCCATGGTTTCTAGTGGGCATTCTGCGCCCCCAGGGGGGGCCAGATTGGGGGCTACAGCTCCCATCTGCCTCCTGGGGGGCAGAAAGACTGACATTTTTGTGGGGGGGAGAGTGGAGGCATTGGCGTGCCCGTTTCGGGCAGTCCACACCCTAAAAACAATTGCGCCAAAAAAATCCCTGGTGTTTAGTGGGCTTTCTGCCCCCCCCCGAAGGGGCAGATTAGGGGCCAATGCCCCATCTGCCCCCCGGGGGGGCAGAAAGACTGTATAAATTGGGGGGTGGGGTGGGGTGGGGGTACGGGCCTGCCCGTTTTGGCAGCCCCCACCCTAAAAAATAAAAATAAAAACGAATCCCTGGTGTTTAGTGGGCTTTCTGCCCCCCGAAGGGGCAGATTAGGGGCCAATGCCCCATCTTCCCCCTGGGGGGGCAGAAAGACTGTAGTAATTGGGGGGGTGGGGGCATGGGCCTGCCCGTTTTGGGCAGCCCCCACCCCTATTTTTTTTTTTTTACAATTCTCTGGTGTCTAGTGGGCTTTTTGCCCCCCGGAGGGGCAGATTGGGGGCCGATGCCCCATCTGCCCCCCAGGGGGGGCAGAAAGGCTGTAATGGTGGTGGGTGGGGGCATTGGCTTGCCTGTTGCGGGCAGCCCCCACCCTAAAAATAAAACTAAAAACTAATCCCTGGTGTTTAGTGGGCTTTCTGCCCCCCCCGGAGGGGCAGATTAGGGGCCAATGCCCCATCTGCCCCCTGGGGGGGGCAGAAAGACTGTAGTAATTGGGGGGGGCATGGGCCTGCCCATTTTGGGCAGCCCCCACCCCTATTTATTTTTTTACACAACTTCCCTGGTGTCTAGTGGGCTTTTTACCCCCCCCGGGGGGGCAGATTGAGGGCTAATGCCCCCATATGCCCCCCAGGGGGGGCAAAAAGACTAAAATTCCCAAAAATACACAGGGGGGAGCAAAGGCCCTTGCCCAAGGGGCCGCTCCCCCCTCCCTGGTGTCTAGTGGTTAGATCCCTGCTTGGGGATCGCCCTCCTGTGGCGATCCCCAAGCAGGGATCCACTGGGGAGAGGTACCATTAGAAAGGAGAGATTCTCCCCTTTCCAACGATACCTCTCCCGTCTTTCTACGTGCTCAGGGGGCTGAGATAGCCCCCTGAGCACGTACAAAGTGAAACCTGAAATGAGCCTCTTGGCTCATTTCAGTTTCACTTTCACTGTAATGACGTCGGTGCGACGTGCGCGTCAATCGTCATTACAGTGAAAGGGGGGGGGGGGCCTCGGGTGCTGGGGAAGCTCTTCCCCAGCTCCTGAGGCTATTTTTGCAGAAAGGGAATCCCTCTGGTGCCCGCACCAGAGGGATTCCCTAGGGTATGCCTCATGACGAGCTGGACTCGTCATGGTCACAGCGCGACTGTGCTCCATGACGAGTCCAGCTCATCATGGGCATACAAGGGGTTAAACCTTATCGCAGTACCTTACCATGCCACAATTGCGGCAACTGCAACGCAATAATCAAAGGAAATCAAATGAGTCAACCAACAATGGGTACTCTTGTAAAACTCAAAGTAACAGGAACTTGTGACAGTACTAACTTGATTTACATGTTGAAATGCCCATGTGGAACAGCATATGTGGGAAAAACGCAAAGGAAAATCAAAACACAGATAATCGAACATAAGAGTAATATCCGACTCAACAATAGTAAATCCACAGTGGCAGTGCATTTCAATTTGTTCAACCACAATCCAAGTCAACTACGCTTTTGCATTTTAGAAATCGTGCCAACATTACCCGGCCGGCATAATCAGCAGTACCTCCTAAGAAGGGAAACCTTTTGGATAAATCATCTATAGACTCTTCAACCGAAAGGCATGAATGAACGTTTAGACTTTGGATGTTTCTTATAAATTTCGATAACCACTATTAACATATGCCAATGTTGTAACATGATCACACCAGAAGTACTGTGTAAAACAATTTTTTCTTATCAATTTTTTCTTATTAGTTCTGAAATCATGTAGTTCTGAAATTAATAATTATCCTATTGTATTGAGGAAATACAGTCAGATAAATTCAAAGTAGGGTGAACAGAACAATTCACATTCTTTTATCCGTCTCTTTGTATCACCCCCCCCTTTGACCATACGATCATATGGATCGTTTACACGACCCGTGCTTTGATACATCAACCAAAAGATTCATATCTTTCACTTATCTTTGACATTTCATCATTCCCACAATTCACTATTTTAATCTTATGAGCAGGCAATCTTTATTGATATTCTTGAACACACAAACGTAAAACGGAGTAGTCTGTCCTCTTACACACTGCATCGCAGTCGCAGTATTCCTTATTTATTTATTTTTCTATTTTTTTTGGGTGATAATATGAACCGCCAAAATTAAATGCAGCAATCAAAAACACTTATGTTATTTATTCATCTCTATTTGCGTTCGTATCCGCAGTCTGTTTTCTTCACTTACGTCGTACGAAATAGGTAGTACTTTTTTATTGTCGGGCAACACCTGATTCGCGAGTTAGTATTTACGGCCGATTCACGTCAGACACGTGCAAACACATGAAGTATCACTTCCGGTACCAGCACGTAATCGTCGTCCGAAGGTGAGCGTTAAACTTTGATCGTCCGTTTAATTTTTTAGCGAAAACAAAATAGCATTCAATACCAGGTCTTTGCACTCAGGCGTCTTTTAGATACTTCTTTTTTAAAAACACGTGATACCGGCGCTTAAAGTAAGGTCAGACTTTCACACTTTCCCGCGCCAATTTTCATCAATGCTACCTACAGCCAGCTAAAGCACAAGTGTCTTTCTCACCTGTACTATTGTTTACAAACATCACGCACCACGCCATAAACAAACGGTTGGAAAGAACAGTTATCCCCCCCAATTTTCAAATTAAATGTAAACACGTTTCAGACGATAATTCATTTTTCATTTGTACTGTTTTGAAGCATTATGTTTTTTAATTTAATTAAATGTACTACAGTATAAGACATGTTTCACTGTCAGGTTTGTAAATCTAAAACGGGCTTCCGTTCATCTACTTCTTAAAAGTTTTTTGATATTTCGAGTAGATAACAATTGTAAATTGAGTCTTGTAAACATCATGCAAATTTTACCTTTCTTGTACTTTCAGAATGTAAGTCCCCTGAAGAAGGGCAAAGCCCGAGATGCATTGGGCGGAATTAATGTTATACTATGAATGCAATAGTATAAAACTATTCAAAATCGAGAAAAGAAATTAATAATATGAAATAAAAAGAAGAAACCATTGAACAAATTTGTATGAAACTTTATTGAAACTTATTGAAAACAGTTGAAGCACATTCAAGGAGTGCACAGTTGGGGACGTTACTCCCAAGGGTAAAAAAGCACATCTTTGTAGTATCACTTACCTTGTGCTCAGAAGGTTTACCAACTCTGCACCCATTATCTCGATGAATTACGATTAAATTTAAATTTGACCACACAAATACATCAAGAAGTGCGAAGGTTCCACATTCCAATTGGATTCACGTATTATCTTCTCTGAGCAACAGTGGAACACGCACCCATACAAAAATCACCATGCAATTTGATGACATTTCACATACCACGGATCAACGAGCAGAAACATTCTTATTTACAGAAGAAGACACACATCGCATTTACTCTCTCATTCAGGAACCTGAAAGTACTAGTACGGGCTCAACACAATCAAACATCAAGCAACTATTATACATGTCTAAACGCATCGTTAACCAACGTTTACACGCCAGCACATTAATCAAATATCACAAAGTGCAACGTATTCCTCGTGGATTAAGGATATCCCTCAAATCAACTCTCTGTAAAAACAATACACGATTTACTGAGAAATGGCATGCCATATTGAACAAATGTTCACTAGATCTAATCCTACTAATCATTGAAGAATTGGCCAAACTTATTGAGGAGTTGAACAAAGAGGTCTGTCAACTGAAACATGAATTAACTACCAACTTAAACAAAGATGAGTGGACCGAGGTACTTAAAGACATCAACCAACAATTAGAGAATTATACAAAAGAAATCAATGATCGAAAAATCAGAAAATTCAAAAGGGATACAACCGACTACAGATTAAGAGAAGGATATAATTGGGCAGAGATATACGCACGACGGCGACAACAGAAATCACCCTCAGATAGATCTTCTGAAGAAACATCGTCAGATGAATCACAGTACAGAAAACGAACATCCACTACTGCCACCAGTGAAAGATCTGATCATTCTCACACTCCCACGTCTGGCAATCTACAATCACAAATACCAACGACCAATGTTTCTTTTTTAAAACCAGGCCAAGAACAACAAGAAGATCCAGGAGGATCAGGTACAAAAAGAAAACCAATAACAGACCCAGTGGCCAAATATACGAGAAGCCAGAAACCCTAGTCATCGACATCTCCATTCTCCAATCAACACATCACAGAATTTCAAAAAAAGACTTTACAGAAAGGAACCTCGTTTGTCCCCACATACCATTCTAATATCTTGGAAAAACAAATCTGTATCTTCAAATTTCTACGATCTTTACGACTCCGACATTTTTTCTCCAACATTGTAGAGAAAAAAGACGAACCCAAACAAGACATCCTAATGGGATTAAGGAACAAGAGTAAATATATACCACCAGTAAGTCACAAAGTACTCGATGCTTTCGAAAAAGTTGTCCTTAAGGACATGGATCAGATTTTTAAACAACCCAGATCCAAAATCACCAACATCACCCAAAAAGAAAAACAAGCATTGAAACAACTAGCCTCTAACAAAGACATCACCATACGACAAGCAGATAAAGGTGGAGCACTTATAATCATGGATACTGATTTTTACACCATGAACGTCAATGAACATGTGAACGACATAGAAACATACATGAAATTCAGTACGGATCCTACCATTGAATTTACAAAAATTCTAACCTCGATTATAAATTCTGCAGTGAATCGTGGTGTAATTGGTAGTAAAGAAACGGAATACCTAATCAAGAACAATCCAGTCATTCCGTACATCTACATGATCCCCAAAATACATAAGCACGCAACTCAACCACCATTTAGACCAATTGTCTCAACAATTAATTCAATCCATGAACCCATCGGAAAGTTCATTGACAGACATTTGCAACCAATTGTGAGCAACATGTCTACATACATAAAGGACACCACACATTTCTTGAACTTCTTGGAAAACCATAAAATTCACTTTTCCAAAGACATGATTATGTGTACGATTGATGTTAAATCGTTATACTCCTCGATACCACATGATTTGGGATTAACAGCTGTAGAAAGTTTTCTGATGTCAAGTAATAAGGATGAAGATCTCAAAGTGTTTTTGATGGAGTTATTGCATTTCACTCTTTACCACAGCTACTTTCAATGGAACAACTTATTTTATGTACAATCATCTGGTACATCTATGGGAAACTGTGCTGCACCTAGCTACGCCAACATCTTCATGTATCGATTTGAATTGGACAATATACTACAACAACCAGAATGGCAACAAAATTTGATCTTGTATAAAAGATACATAGATGACATTTTTTTAATCTGGAGAGGATCAGAGAGCACTCTTAACACCGTCATCCAAAATCTGAATCAAGTCAATGACAGAATTTCATACACACCCAACATTAGCCATCACCAAATATCCTTTTTGGACGTATTAGTTACCAACGTTGACGGCACATTACAAACCAGTATCTACAACAAACCCACAGGCAGAAACAATTTATTACACTTTCGTAGTTTCCATCAACCGTCACTCAAAAAACATTTACCATTTTCACAGTTGCTCCGAATCAAACTAATTGCTTCCACAGAAGACATCTACAACAAGCACAAAGTAATTACCCTCAACAAATTCAAACGGAGAGGATATCCTGAACCCATATTAACAGACGCCATGGAAAGAGTTCAAAAATTGGAAAGAAATGTATTACTCACATCAAAATCCAAAAGTGATGAACAAAGGTCCGTTTTCGTTTCAAAATACTCCAGCAGAAGTCAAAGGATCAAAAAATCCATCCTAAAAAATTGGCCACTACTCACATTGGAAGAAGATTTCAAGGGTATCTTTTCATTAAACCCCAGATTTGCGTATTTACGCACCAATTACATCAAAGACTTACTAAAAGAAAAAGAAGATACATTTATATCTCTTAAACCTTATCGCGGTACCTTACCGTGCCACAATTACGGCAACTGCAACACAATAATCAAAGAAAATCAAATAAGTCACCCAACAAGGGGTACTCTTGTAAAACTCAAAGTAACAGGAACTTGTGACAGTACCAACTTGATTTACATGTTGAAATGCCCATGTGGAACAGCATATGTGGGAAAAATGCAAAGGAAAATCAAAACACAGATAATCGAACATAAGAGTAATATCCGACTCAACAATACTAAATCCACAGTGGCAGTGCATTTCAATTTGTTCATCCACAATCCAAGTCAACTACGCTTTTGCATTTTAGAAATCATGCCAACATTACCCGGCCGGGATAATCAGCAGTACCTCCTAAGAAGGGAAACCTTTTGGATAAATCATCTATCGACTCTTGAACCGAAAGGCATGAATGAACGTTTAGACTTTGGATGTTTCTTATAAATTTCGATAACCACTATTAACATATGCCAATGTTGTAACATGATCACACCAGAAGTACTGTGTAAAACAATTTTTTCTTATCAATTTTTTCTTATTAGTTCTGAAATCATGTAGTTCTGAAATTAATAATTATCCTATTGTATTGAGGAAATACAGTCAGATAAATTCAAAGTAGGGTGAACAGAACAATTCACCTTCTTTTATCCGTCTCTTTGTACCGCCCCCCCTTTGACCATACGATCAAATGGATCGTTTACACAACCCGTGCTTTGATACATCAACCAAAAGATTCATATCTTTCACTTATCTTTGACATTTCATCATTCCCACAATTCACTATTTTAATCTTATGAGCAGGCAATCTTTATTGATATTCTTGAACACACAAACGTAAAACGGAGTAGTCTGTCCTCTTACACACTGCATCGCAGTCGCAGTATTCCTTATTTTTTAATTTTTCAATTTTTTTTGGTGATAATATGAACCGCCAAAATTAAATGCAGCAATCAAAAACACTTATGTTATTTATTCATCTCTATTTGCGTTCGTATCCGCAGTCTGTTTTCTTCACTTACGTCGTACCAAATAGGTAGTACTTTTTTATTGTCGGGCAACACCTGATTCGCGAATTAGTATTTACGGCCGATTCACGTCAGACACGCACAAACACACGAAGTATCACTTCCGGTACCAGCACGTAATCGCCGTCCGAAGGAGAGCGTTAAACTTTGATCGTCCGTTTAATTTTTTAGCGAAAACAAAATAGCATTCAATACCAGGTCTTTGCACTCAGGCGTCTTTTAGATACTTCTTTTTTAAAAAGACGTGATACCGGCGCTTAAAGTAAGGTCAGACTTTCACACTTTCCCGTGCCAATTTTCATCAATGCTACCTACAGCCAGCTAAAGCACAAGTGTCTTTGTCACCTGTACTATTGTTTACAAACATCACACACCACGCCGTAAACAAACGGTTGGAAAGAACAGTTATCCCCCCCAATTTTCAAATTAAATATAAACACGTTTCAGACGATAATTCATTTTTCATTTGTACTGTTTTGAAGCATTATGTTTTTTAATTTAATTAAATGTACTACAGTATAAGACATGTTTCACTGTCAGGTTTGTAAATCTAAAACGGGCTTCCGTTCATCTACTTCTTAAAAGTTTTTTGAAATTTCAAGTAGATAACAATTGTAAATTGAGTCTTGTAAACATCATGCAAATTTTACCTTTCTTGTACTTTCAGAATGTAAGACCCCTGAAGAAGGGCAAAGCCCGAAATGCATTGGGCGGAATTAATGTTATACTATGAATGCAATAGTACAAAACTATTCAAAATCGAGAAAAGAAATTAATAATATGAAATAAAAAGAAGAAACCATTGAACAAATTTGTATGGAACTTTATTGAAACTTATTGAAAACCGTTGAAGCACATTCAAGGAGTGCACAGTTGGGGACGGTACTCCCAAGGGAAATAACGCACATCTTTGTAGTATCACTTACTTTGTGTTCAGAAGGGTTACCAACTCTGCACCCATTATCTCGATGAATTACGATTAAATTTAAATTTGACCACACAAATACATCAAGGAGTGCGAAGGTTCCACATTCCAATTGGATTCATGTATAAATAAAGTAACCACGTTGTTGGCCTTTGTAATGAGGGTTCTCCTGAAAATGGAGTCAACAGAAACTTCATGTTCAGGAGACCCAGTACCCCCAATCTTCTATCGGGGATGGGTAGGCATCAGGTGGGCAGGCCACACATCCATCAATATTTGGCTGTTGCTTCCTATACCCACTTTTACACCAAAACCTTATACATGTTTGTGGACATGCACTCCATAAACACTGTTGTCTGCAGAAGGATGTCCAAAGCTCAATATTAGAGCATGTAATGCAAGCCAGATTTTATTACAAGACGGTAGGCTCAGATTATACTTTCTTTGCTTGCAATAATAAACACAGCAGCCAAAAGAAAAAAAAGTAATTACCCAGAAAACCCTCAGAAAGAACTACTATAATACATCACAATAGTGTAGCCAATAAGACATTGAGTATAACAATAACTATCTTGACTGAGAGCAATAAGCGCTCTTTTGTTGCTGCTCGCAGTCAAGATAAGTATTCTGCTCGCTAAATGCTCAAGGAATTGTATATGCAGTTTATAACTGTTGTAAAATGTTATCTTTGTATGGTTTTTTAGTGGTTAGATACTGTTTGGTTGCTTGTGCACTCGCTGAGTTCAATTGGAGCATTCGTTTAACGTCTGTTTGTTCCAATTGTGTCATACACGCATTATTCCCCCAGCGAAGGACTCCCCTCTTGGTGGCTCATGGATTTTCTTCCAGAGCGCTGTTGACCTTGGCGCTCGTTTCCTCTTGGGCTCATGGGGATTTCCTGGTATTGTTTGCCTGCTTCAGAGTGTCTCTCTCTGTATACTTGCAGGCTCTCTGTATTGATGAGGCTTCCCGGCTTGAGCCCTGTTCATTGACAAGCCCCTGCCTCCAGTGTACGCTCCCCATCAAATTCTGGGTTCTCAACCCTATCAGCTCCCATGCTTGTTCAAATTTAAACTCAGGGCTCAGTTTAACAATGTTTTTGTGATTATTTTGACTAGTTTGAGGTATTTTACTGCTATTCAATGTCTGAAGACGAAGAAGCAACACGCTGTTTCAGTATCCATATTAGATGTAGGGCTGGGCAGAGCTAGTGGAGTCTCACTCCGCAGAATTCCACGGAGTTAGCAAAAAACTCAGTTGAATTCTGAGGAGAATTGCTCAGATCCCCCCTAGCAGGGCTTAGTGTCTCCATGGTTACCTGTGTGGAGCCTTTGAGAATCTCTGATAAGGCTGCTCGTTGCGCGCTTTCATTTGTTTACTTTTATCTGCCGCATTTGTATTTTCCATCGAATATACAGCCAATGGTCGTGCGTGTACGCCCCCAAACGTAATCAACATACGTCGGTGGGAAATTGTAAATCCAAATGTATTAAGGTCTGCCAACTCAGGCAGGAATAAAAATCACAGTTGCGTCCAAAATAAATATACACAAAAATGTAAGGGGCACTCACCGCCTCTCGACTCTCAGACAGCCCACAGTCCGACACATGAACCAGCTTGATCTCGCTGACCGGGTGCAGTACAGCAAAAGTGGTGGCGGCAGACATCCAGAGGCCACTGTGGAGAGGAGCAGTGATAACAACTCTAGAGGAGGATGCCATGCCGGCGATTGCCAGGACACACATGACCAGAGGCTCTAGGTGATGAAAAGAGTGGCACACTGACCAGGTGCCGGGCCGCCCAGCCTCCATAGTAGCACAATGCCACACCATATCCCCCCACCCCTGAGAGGCAGGGCCGGGTGAGAGCATGACCCATGTGACATCATGAGTAAAAGGGGCGGAGAGGAAGCGGGCGGGCGGAAGTCTTAAAGTGGAAGGAGGGATTCTGTCAACACAGAGAGGGGAAAGGGCAGCACGAAGGAAGGAGAAGGAAGTAGTGGTGTGACTAAACTGTGAGCACATCGCTGCAGCGGAGCGGAGGTTTTGCCAAACTTCACGCTCCAAGCGGAGCGTGGAGTACCAAAAAATCCGCAGATTCCTCCAGCGGAGCAGAGTCGACTGCCCACCCCAAGTTAGATGTTTCAAAGAATTTAGAGTCTACTATTTCTAAAATGTTCATGGCCCCAAAGAAATTCCTTCTAAAAAGGAAAGAAACATATTGCACCTCAGAGTGTTCTTTCAAAGGTGTTTCTATCAAGATCGGTCGCCTACCTGAGACGTTACTTTTTCATTGCTCAATTCCTCCCCCCTTAACATTACTAGCTTACAGGACACTGATAATGATGATGGTGGTATCTTAGATGATGACAGGGCTGATTTTAATGTAATTAATTACTTTTCTGATAATGCGTCTCCGGAGAAAAGGGGTAAAATTTCTCCTTCTGAGAATACGTCCCACCCACTGTCCAATGATCTTGTGGATCATTTAGAGGATCCTATGTTCCTCCCTATTACGATCCACCACCCAAATTCCACAGAGTGGTTCCCTTCTGACCACGTATCAGATTATGATTCTTTTTATTTAAGGTACTCCTTGGATAAGTCCTCCAGAAATAAAGTAAAGTTAGAATTTCCTCGCCCCTATCATTGACCCAAATATGTTATTATTTTGTACTAAATTTGGAAAAGACCCTAAGAAAGGAGTTGATAGAGCGGGTCTAATTGCCAGGACAGGATTTTGGATCTAGTGGGTCCACTGACCAGGATTCAGGATTTAGCCGAGGAGGCTAAGATGGAGGGGGAGCAGGTAGATTCTGACACCCTTTCTAATTGGGTTCAGCGTGCTATATTTATGTTAGGCAATGCAAATGTTTACCTTTCACAGGAGTGACATAAGAGCCTTTTACTAAAGATCTACCCACAGCTGAATAACCTGGCAACTAAAGAAGAGGGACCTCAGACTAATGGCCTTTTGTTTGGAGATTCTTTCATAAAGATAATGTTTCCACTTTTGCTACCGTAGACAAAGCCCAGTATTCTATAAAGAAGATCTTCTTGTCTCTGGTTTTTGGCAGGGCCAACAAAGGTAAGAGTCGCTTTGCTGGCTGCTATTTCGCCAGAGGTCAATCCCTACAACAGATGCTCTTATAATCAAGGCTCCCAGTAAGAATATTATCAGGAGTACAAACCCCATTTCTATCCTCACAATTCCTGTGGATTACGGAACAGAGGATACAGAGCCAAAGGAGATCAGTTCTCAGGTAAGAACTTCCAATTTTGGCCTTCGTCCCCTAGGAGGCAGGTTGGCGTATTGTCTAGATGCTTGGTTGTCCCTAACCTCAGATCCTTGGGTCATTCAGACTATTTAGGGTTATTGCATATATCTTGATCAAATTCTGACAAAGTGTCATCTACCCCATCCTTTTAGTTTCTCACAGGGTCAATTTCTACTTTTTCAAGAGGAAGTGCAATGTCTTCTCTCAAAACAGGCTATAGAAGAGCCTACTTTAGATCCATCACAATTCCTCAGCATCATTTTCCTTGGTCTCAAGAAGAACAAGAAGTATCATCCAGTTATTATTCTAAAGGTGTTCATCAATTTCTCAGTATACCGTCATTTCAACATGGAGGCTATTCTTCATCTCAGAGATCTAATTCTTCAAGACGATTGGTTGGTGTGTCTGGATCTCCAAGACGCTTACTTAATGGCTCCTATTCATCCTTTCTACAGGAAGTTTCTTCAATTTCAATGGGGTCAGTCCTTTTTCTGTTTCAAAACTTTTGGTCTCTCTTCAGCCCCTTGGTGTTTCACCAAGATTCTCAAACCAGCAGTAGCCAGAAGTCAGTCAGACTCATTGTCTATCTCGATGATTTCTTAATCATGACTCAGGGCAAGCCTTGTCTTCTAGCTCAGCGACAGCTCTGTCAAGATCTTTTATCAAGGCTGGGGTTCCTAATAAAAGTTCAGGAGTCTTGTCTGGTTCCGTCACAAAGTCTGGAATTACTAGATTTTGTCATCAACACTTCTCGTTCAGTTCTCCTACTCCCTCAACAAAAAGTGGATCCAATAAAACAGGAGCTACGTCGCGCTTTGTCTCTTCCTCTGTGTTCCCTCAGATCACTAGCTTGTCTGGTAGGTCTTCTGGCTTCCTCAATTCAAGCCATTTTTTCTGGCCCTCTGCATTACAGGGCCATTCAGAGACTAAAGATTTGGTATCTAAGCAAAGGGTTAGCTTATTCAGATCCGGTAACTCAAGATTCAGAATCCAGGGAAGAGCTCTACTGCTGGCTGAGGGCACCGGGAAGGGGAGAGCGGGGGAATGGGCAGCCCCATATCTTGTCTTAGAGTCAGATGCAAGTCGGACAGGATGGGGAGCAAGATGTGGCCAACTCTCAACTGGAGATACATGGTCGCATCAGGAGTCATCACTGCACATCAGTTGTTTAGAGATGCTTGCAGGTTCCTTTGCCATCCAGTCCTTTATAAAAGACAGAGCAAAATTCACAGCACTTTTGTAGATGGACGATCTGCCGGCGGCCAGGTACTTAAACCATCTTGGAGGTACAAGGTCCAAACCTCTGGCAGTTCTTGCCAAGAGTCTTTGGGAATTTTGCCTCCAAAGGATCATTTCTCGCAAAGCAGAGTACCTTCCAGGCAAATTGAACGTGGTGGCCGATTGGTTTTCCAGACATCTTCACGATTCGAGTGATTGGAGACTTCATCCTTCAGTGGTCAATCTTTCTTTGATCTTCTGCACCATGTCAATAGCCCTTCTTGCGTCCCGTTTCAAAACTTCTTCAGTTGGAGACCAGATCCACTAGCTACCAATATAGACGCGTTCCTTCAGTCTTGGCCTTAGTCCCTACTTTATGCCTTCCCTCCATTTCTTTTCATTGCCCGAGTCCTTGATCAAGTCCAAAGACAGCAGTTGTCCCTTGTTCTGATCACCCCCCATTGGCAGTCTCAACCTTGGTATCCAACGTTATTGTGACTATCGTCGGACCTTCCGGTATGGATTCTTCCATTTCCCCAATTTACTTCTCAACCCTCAGGATCTTCATCACAATCTCACTCTAGAGGACTCCCTATCTCTCATAGTGTGGAGGATTTCAGGGCTTCCTGGAGAAACCCAGGAATTTCGGAGGAGGCTTTCAAGTTCATTCAACAATCCTGGGCTCCGGGCACAGCTAAAGTATACAAGTAAGCTTGGTTGGTCTGGTGTAGTTGGTGTTTGGACAGGGATACATATCCCCTTTCAGTAAATACATTCTTGTTGGTTAATATCCTAACCTCTTTGTCTTCACAAGGGAAAGCCTATCGCACCAATAACACATACAGATCGGCAATCTCTGCAGAACATGTCAGGGTGGATGGAATACCTATCGGTGAACACCCGCTGGGTTTGTCGGCTGTTAAAGGAAGTACATTTTGATAAACCACCTGTACCCAAGTATAATGTCATGTGAGATGTTGATTTGGTGTTATGTTTGTTTATGTCATGGCCAGGCAATGCTGATTTATCTCGCTAATACGTATCTGCAAAATTGACTATGCTTTTGTGTTTGCTGTCTATCAAAATATTTATGATGTTAGAGCACTGGATGTAGCCTCTTTCCATTATTCTTCCTTAGGAGTTTATTTTCAAGTTAATAGACGTACCAAAACTAATTTATCGTCAGTTCATTATCCTTTTTTCCCCTCCCAACCTAAATTATGTGTTGGTAATGGCTTAAAAACATATGTTTTATGAACTGCAGATCTCAGAAGTTCCTCCTCTTCGCAACTCCATATTTCCTTTCAGAAACTCCACAAACCTGTTTCTGCTCCTACTTTGTCCCATTGGGTTAGATGGGTCATGTCCTTGGCTGGCATTTCCACTCTTTCCTTTGGTGCCCATTCACCCAGAGGGGCTACGGCATCTTGGGCTTTCTGGGTGGGGGCAAGTTTACATGATATTCTCAGGTCTGGCAGATTGGTCAAACATTAATACGTTTAGAACTTTTTATTGTAAACCAATTGCTCATACGTCTGACTCTGTTACATCATTGATCTAAACAACCATAATATGAGCCTTCGGTCTTGTAATAAAATTGTGATTTTCCTAGCCTTGGTGTCTGAAAGACTAGATTTTATTAAAGACACAGAGGTGACTATTGGCCCACCACTGTTTAATTAACTCTGCCTGGACTCTTTTATCTACAGCCCAAGTGCCTTTAACAAGTTTGGATGCATCCAATTAACTCGACTGAAGCATCTCCTCCTCTGGATTCCTCCTTCCGGATTTCCCTATTTACTTATGCATTTCCAGACACGGCTGCTTTTTTCCATTTGGACATCTTTAAGGATTTGACTGTGATATTAGCTTTATATTCGATTATAATTTTGTTTTCCGAATCTCATCTTGCAATAAAAGAGGGCTTGTTGCTCTCAGTCAAGATACTTATTGTTATACTCGATGTCTTTTTGACTAAATTATATAGTAGTTCTTTCCCAGGGTTTTCTGGGTAATTACATTTTTCATTTGGCTGCTGTATTTATTAAAGCAAGAAAAGAAAGCATTATATTCCTCTCTGCGTCTTTAATAAAATCTAGCCTTTCATACACCAAGGCTAGGAATATCTAAATTCGAATATATGGCTGTACTTAGCTATAATCTAAAGACAATAGGGGCATTGTTGTAGTTTGAGGTCCTTGGAGCTTTTGCTGTTGTATGCAATGATCTGTTATTAATCAGCACTAGGCATGTGAAATTTCCTTGACCACTGTATTTATTTTCATAGAAAAGTACAAGGATATTAGGACCAAATAACCTCAGGCATTGCTCCATAGTATTTACACCAATTTGATGTCAAACACAAGGTGGCCACCTATGTTCTGTAGACTATGCTAAAGAACAGACCCAGATATACCTCTCATTCTACCGTCACAAATCTTTTGATCAGAAACCCTCTCAGTTTTTGTCTTATTACACATCTCTTACTCTTGGGACATCATTCACCAACACCTTTTGCTTCTTTTCTCTTACTTTTATGTTATTCAGTAAGGGTTCCATGCCTTTGAGTTGAATAATTTGCAAGAGATGCAGCAGTCAGTGAGTCTTTTAACCTCTAGTGTCTTCATCAATAGTGCTCTTAAAAAAAAAATAATAATATATCCCTGTACGGCTCAAATAGTGGAATGCAGGCAAAAACTCAGAGACGTACAATGGAAACATATAAAAAGTGGTGTATGTAGTGTGATACTTTGAAAATTGATCAGTTTGCATCCATACACAATTACTTATCTCCAAAGCCTGACAGTCACCTAGGGCTAAACCCTTATCTTTGATTCACAAAGTCAGCCCTAGAAGTGAGGATGGGCTCTTTACACAACCCAACACTGCCCTCACACTGGGAATTAGAAAATATCATGACAATCTCTCACAGAAACTATTTTTTCGAATGTTTCTATAGATCACAGGGCTGGTTTCAAAGTTTTTTTTATAGTATACCATTACAGAGTGAGGGAGAGGGATAAAGAGAGAGAGAGAAATAGATAGATAGAGAGAGAGAGAGAGACAAAGAGAGAGAAGGTTTATTAGACAAAGTCACTTGAGGTATGCTGCATAGGAAGACCAAATTATTCAACAGGGTTGACTGAATCATGCATTAAGAAAATGCAACTTTTGTGGCATATGGCTGCACATTATGTGATAGTATTACTTTATCATTTTGTCATTTTTACACAATGTTAACACTGCCTGGGCAAAGGCTTCACCACAGATTCAGCATTTAGCAACTGAAAAGTGACCAGTCAACCTTTGCATAGAGTCAAGATAAGTGTCACCACAATTTTACTAACTTTTGTTCCATTGGAGTTAGAGACAAAATATGTGTTTAAAAAGTCGGACATGATGCAGCAGATGATCAACTATACAGGAAAAGTGGCTAATTCATAACTGTGCAGAAACCACTGTAGAATTGCATAATCCCAATGTCTATGTTAACAGCTTACATGACTAATACAATAAAGCATGGACACTCTAGATTCTGTTATTTATCAGACAGAGCATTTCAAAAACCTTTCGGAAGAAGTGAGCCTTCAGGGATTTCTGAATTATTAAGAATTCTAATCATTGTCTATTTTTCTTGTGGCGTCATATTAGAATACAAAAGGTAGGCACCTTGTCGGCTTCACTTTGGCTTTGCTATTCGCCTCATGCCAGAGATCTAAAGTTGGAAAAGTGGAAAATTGAGAGTGTGCTAGATTCACATCTGTAATCCTACACATGTATGTAATTGACAAAAAATGAGTGGCAAAATTAGGGTGAAGTATTGTCTGTCTGAAGAGGCATGCTGAAGTTAGTCAATAAATTGAATACTACTTTTGTTATTTCCATAAACATCTCAAAATGCAGAGAGGAAACATGAGTGTTGTCAAAGAATTTATCTTCCTGGGCTTCTCCAGTCATCCAGAGCAGCAGCTTATCCTATTTTTTGTCTTCCTTGCTGTATATACACTCATCTTGGTAGGGAATAGAACAATCTTAATTATTGTAATAATGGATTCCAGACTCCATACACCCATGTACTTCTTTCTAAGCATTCTGGCCTTGATGTTTCACATCTCTAATAGCACTCTGAGGTTGGTCAATAACTTGAATACTATTTTTGTTATTTCCAGATACATCCCAAAATGGAGAGAGGAAACATGAGTGTTGTCAAAGAATTTATCTTCCTGGGCTTCTCCAAACATCCAGAGCAGCAGCTTATCCTATTTTTTGTCTTCCTTGCTGTATATATACTCATCTTGGTTGGAAATCTGACAATCTTCATTGTTATAGTAATGGATTCCAGACTCCACACACCCATGTACTTCTTTCTGAGCATCCTGGCCTTGGTGGACATCTGTTTCACATCTTTAATAGTTCCCAAGCTATTGGTGGACCTATTGTCAGTAACGAAAGTCATTTCCTTTCCTTTGTGCATCAGTCAGTTGCATTTCTTTGTAGCATTTACCAATATGGACAGTTTCATTTTGGGTATTATGGGCTTTGACCGATTCATGGCAATATGTCACCCTCTGCATTATCCACGGGTGATGAGAAAGAAGGTCTGTATAACACTGGTGTTTTGTGCCTGGGTGATCGGCTCGCTTCACGCTTCAGTGCACAGTGTCTTGTCCTCCAAGTTAATCTATTGTGATGCAAAGGAAATGCAACACTATTTTTGTGATCTTCCAGCTCTTCTGAAGCTGTCATGTTCAGACACCTCCATTAACGAGCTTGTACTCTTCACCGAGACTACTGTAATTTTTCTTACCCCACTGTTAATTAATCTTGTTTCCTATGTTCTAATTGCTATAGTTATCTTGAAAATCAAGTCCTCCGATGGAACAAGGAAAGCATTTTCTACCTGCTTCTCCCACCTCGCCTGTATTGTCTTGAATTATGGACCTGTGTTTTTTATATACATTCGGCCATCCTCAGCCTACTCACCGGAGAAGGACATGGGCATAAGTGTAATATACACCATGGTGATCCCAATGCTCAACCCATTTGTGTACAGTGTCAGAAATAATGATGTGAAAGAGGCATTGAGAAAACTGGGGAAAAAAATCCAGGGGCAGCAATAAAATTGGATGAAAATAAAATGGAATGATCTATGTTTCACTTAATGGTCTAATGTTTACAGAATCAACACAAAGTATAGAAAGAATCAGAAACCAAATTCACATCCAAATAAAGGGAAATCTATGGTTACTGGATAATCCATCTTGAGTATTTTGTTATCAATTAATATTAAAGCGTACAAGCTTTTATGACACAAGTTGTCGAAATAAAGCATACAAATATCAATTTCTCCGCACAAGACCTTGGAAATCTTTTTAAATTTTACAATTTTCATTCTTGAAAACTGTTTTGTAAGTTAAACATTCCTACACGAGGCAGGATTTTCCGTCTATTTGATTAATTCCACTGTGAATCAAGATTGCAAATTAGATTTAGCAGAGAAAAAAATATATATTTTTGTTAAATCCCCTTGTATTAGCCCAAGGGTGTTTGCACACACACTTAATGCTTGCAGTCTCTCCTGGTTCCAGGTATTGACAAAAGATCCTTTATGTTGAGTTACAGTCAAGTTGTGTGTTCTCAAACTTTATCTTTTTTTTTTATCTCTCCTGCCGATGCTTGACATCTGTTGAGAGGCTTCTTAATAAAAATTCTTCTTCTACTATCTACCTCTTTGTCTTCAACAATTCCGCAAAAGAAACACAATGCAGAAAATTGTGCCTCATGCGTTCCTTTGAACAAAATCTGACTTTGAGTTTCAAGAAACTTCACTTTTACCACTCATGCTCTGCAGGTTTAGTTAGGCACTTTTTTATGTCATGGATTGGGCCAGGTAATTGTCCAGAACATGATTTTAGCCTCCTAGTTTAATGGGGAGGAAATTTAATGTTTAATGTTTATGAGTTCAGAAAATGTCTAGGATTGAGAGCCCAAATTATACCTAAACAAATAAGTAGCTTGTCCTTCTCTATCACTGGAAGTTCTTCCCTTTTCTTAGACAGCAGACAAGAGCAGCAAGTCCATATTTGAGAAAGATGAAGAGGAAACCGGAAGAACAAAAGTACCAAAGGAAAGTCTTTAGGCAAACAGGCTGAGATAGATACCATCTTCTGCCTAGACAGCTGCACTAGTTTAAGGAGTGCCTATCAAAAGTATGCACTGACTGCCAGTTTGCTGCTTCACATATTTCTGAAATGGGTATGTTTCGCATGAGAGCAGCTTGCCTTATTTATTTCCTTCAGTAGAATGTCCTCTGCCTTCACCAGACTGAGGCTGTTATCAATTTAGTATAATTTCTTAATGTAGGACACAATCCTTCTCATAATGCAAAATAAACTTAATTGAGTGCTCCTTTGATTTCTGCATCTCTTTGTTTTTGTCGATATTATATCTAACGGTGCTCCAAAATTAGTGTCTAAAGTATGCAGAGCCCTCTCTCCTGGAGTAGTGGGATTTGGAACTTAGGTAACGGACCTCAACAAATCCTCTAAAACCATATAGAGCTAAAATAGAAGCAGACGCATGATAAAAAGCTGAACTTTGAGATTGAATTAAATACCTTCTTAAAACCCAGAACACACTCCTGAGAAGAATTTGTTGCTTCCAAATCTCAATCCAAAGGAACTATTTCAACTTAAGTTCAGAGTTACAAACTAGATATACGAAGTTTCTGGTAAAACTGTCCTTTTTAACTCAGATTATGGAATAATTCTATAAAACATTTTTTCCTTCAAAATGTGATCGTGCTCTTAACTACCAAAGATCACAAATATCTGAAGAATGCTTCTGAATATTAGTTAAAATTAATCAATGACAGAACCTTCTTATATTAACAAGGTCAGCCTTCAACTCATAAAGACTACAGTTATGGATCACTGTCCTATGAAGGAAATAAATGTACTATATCAGAAGGCCCTGGGCCTTAAATATTTCTGTCACAAAGGGTCACTAAACTGAGAAATGTATGTGGAAAATGAGATTTAAGCTACTATGTATCATTTATGTTTAAAATTGCCATCAAGACAGTATTCTGAAATCTATAGTAACTGCATCTGTTCCGTGGAAATCCTTCTCATTTGTCCTTTGTTTATTAATGTTTACAAAGCCTGTCTGAAACCTATTTTTAAAGTCAGATACCCTGAGTATATGAAAAAGTACTTTTTTATCATTCAGTTCTGTTTTTCACTCTATAAGGTTAGTAGGTGGCTCCGCAGGAAAAAGCTATTTTCAGCTAATTTATTTTTTCCCTACCTATGGTTTTCCACTTTCCACTAGGATCAAGTTTATAGAAGCATTTGCACTTTGTCCAAACAAGTTGTTGATATTTACTTCCTACTGCTAATTTAAGCATTTTTAAATTGCAGAGAGTTTTGTATTGAAACTTGTATGATTTCTGGAAATTTAATTTTTCTAAAATAAATGGTTATGGACTTACTGAAAAGAATCAATCAAAGCAGACATACTGTATGATTTATATGGCAATCTGAAACCAAATGATATAGAGCAAATTGAAGGGTGTCAATGGAAACCTAATTGCAGTTAAGCACAGTGCCAGCCCATGCATGTAGAGAGCCTGTATCTCACTCAGCCTTAGAGTGATGGTATGGACACAGACAGGCTACCGTACGGTAGAAGAGCTGCAGCTCTAAAACAGTTTCCGCATTAAATCTGACTCTATATTCAGGGCCACAGGAACAATGAGGCATGGTTAAAGAAATTATGTGTCAAAAAAGGCAAATTATGTGGCGTAATGTGACACATATTGTAATCATAATAGTTAATCATGTTATCTTTTTTATATAGGTGAACACTGTCTGGGCAAAAGTTTTACCTTATTAGTACAGGAGGGGGGACCAGAATTGTTAGAGTTAACGATTAGCGGGAACAGTGAATACAGAGAGACAAGGAGATTCAAGAACATAAACCAGAGGAAGCAAATCACACATCAGAATAACATCAGATGGCGCATTCACAAATGCAAGAGCCCTACAACAGTGGACGAATACCCATCAGAGGACGGGGAAAAGGTCTAGAAATCAGGCACTGGTGATAAGCACTTCCTCAGCACACTAGGCCAGAGTTCACAAACAAGTGCACAAGACATGAAACAGTTCAGCCCCCACCCCCTAAACACTATCATACGACTACTCTGAACATGACCCTATTGGGACTGTTTGGAAGGATATCAATCATTTCGTTCACACCCAGGTTTGAAACAACAGCCTAGCATTCTCATTGAACCTTGAGTTTTCATCAAACCTATAGTCCAACATCTGGCCATATACTTTTGCCATAAACTTAACATGTTCCATGATTTGTTCTCCCACAGACTTCCTCAAACTTCATTATACACATTCCTCAGTGTTTCTCCATCCTTAACCCAGTGCTCTCACTACACACACGCATCAGACTGTGTACGTCCTGACACTTCTTACCAGTGGTGGTGAAACAGATTGGAGTGGCAGGGGAAGGGGGGAGCATGTGTAAAAACAAAACAAAAACGTACCTTCTTGCCCCTTCCTCGCCACATCTCTCCTCCGTAGTCCCTTGCTCCGGCTTGGAACAGAAAGCACACCCAGGCTTCCCATAGCCAATCACAACACTGCAATGCAGCATTTTGATTGTTCTGAGTGCTGTGGTTCGGTGCTCAGGCAGTCAGTGGGAGCCTGGGCATGTTCTCCACCCAGATTGCAATACAGCCTGGGTGGAGAACATGCAAAGTGCGCATGAATGTTTGGCTGGCCTGAAACGGCCGGGCAAACATTCATGCGCACTCCAAAGTGTGCTCACCACTTTCGCTGCTCCTGTCGTCAGAGCAGCCAGGCACCCACCCTGCAAAGCTGCCTCAGCAGCAACAAATAAAATGATAATAACGTCGAGGTGGTATCATTTTATTTTTCCTTTATTTCCCTGCTAAACAGCAGTGGGCAACACTCCTCCACCTTAGTTTAGGAACCGCAACTGCTTTTTATGGTTTGTGATCACACCACGAATAACCACACATTCTGATGAAACCCATTAGTCCTCTTCATAATCACGGTTTCTTACAGCCACCAATGACTAACACATGCATCCTGACATCATCTCCTCACTCTGACCACTTGTGCCATATCTCTGTAGGCTGGTCATGGAATGGCCACGTGTCACATGCACCATCACCATGCACCATCAAAGAACTACTACAAACAGCAAGAACACAACTTTAGACAACCAGATAAATTAACACCATAAGCCTACCTACATTAATAAAATAGTCTACAAATTCCTTTTCACCCCAGTTTCTATCTCACATCACACATGAAACTATGATGATGCACCTTTTCAATACTCCACAAACTACTTTAAAGCTTTCTCTCATATCTTCCTGGTAATCAGAGAAACACTTATACATACACCATCACATTTAACAAACCCTAGAGCCTCATGATGTCAATGTGAGACATCACACAAGCCAATATAGCTCTGCTAGGGTAAGGTTGATACACAAGACACCCCATGCACAGCCTGCTTAGTGCATACACACAACAGGCACCCCATCCACTTACTACCTACCACCTCAACCCATTACCTCATGACCACTCACTGTACCACATCACACCAATGCTCTCCCTAGCTTGAACTCTCTGCCTACCTCACCTATCATCTCATCAATCCACCTTCCTCTTTCCTCAGCACTTGTTTTATACTATTCTGTAACACTACATCTTCCACTGTACAACATTAGGAATCAACAATACATCCTACAGCACATTACACTGCAAACTACCCACTTGGTCTCTATTTATCACAAGCAGAACACCAAAGACTACAATTAAAAGACTGCAAGCACCATAACACATATTCTATAATACACTACACTTCTCCTCACCATACCATGCCACAAATCATGTGAAACAGCCAACACACAACACAATACAATTCAGAAACCTTCCCTCCCTCAAATTAGATCCTGACTAACTACAGTAATTAATACAACAAGTGACCCGATCTTAAAAGCCTACACCATCAGCAAATTTGTTGAATCCGAGGACTAGGAGGCTGACCACCCCTATATTTCTGATGAGTGCTGAGTGGCACTGTGCTATGCCTCTTCTTTCTGTGTATTTAGACCATCTGTATTTGGAGGCCAACCTTAAATATTACAGGCTTCTTAATGTGGCTTTGGTGGGTGAGATCCGCCAGAGTGTGCACCTGCAGAAGTGGTGAATATTTTAATGGCACACAATCGTCCTACAAATTGGCTGGGAGAGGTACTGGTCCCATGCCCACAATGGGCCCAGTTATACAACATTTGTGTCAGGCAAATGACAAATCACATTGATTAACCAGAAAGACACCGGAACCAAACTTCAGCTGTGAACTCCCACACACAGACAATCCTCTTCAAACTTTGCATTCACAAGAGTTAGGTTGAAATGATTCAAGACCCTCTCCCCCTCAAAAAATACATTCCTGTGGATAATGGACATCCTTTAAACCACCCACCAAAGGTGACTTGGTGCAACAAGCCCCCTGTAGAAAACCCAACCGTACAACTATATCTGTGCATAGCATCATGAGTGCAAGTACCTGTTGAATGCTGTCCTATCGAAAGACAGAATAACACAACATGATAAAACATTGGGATGGATCTGTGTGTGCAATTAAATAAAGAAGGGTTTACTTAAGTGAATCTGAAGTGATTTTTCAAATATTGCTTTATTTGATGCATTTTCAAATCCATGCATTAGCTGGGTTGCATGTGTGTATGTTTGCGCACATGTGGGTGTGTACATGCGTGTCTCCGTGCACGTGTGCAGGCGCCTCTCTTATGTCCCTTAAGAAAAGTTTATTGATGAACAGCTTTGCCTCCAGTGGTCTGCTCTTGTTTATCCACATCAAGGTACCCCTTTCTGCATGTGAAGCCAGGAGGGACAGCTTAAATGGAGCCTCATTAAACCAGTAACTTATTAGTGCAATCCTCCTATACGTGGGAGGGATCACTCTAGGGAGAAGGGTTTAATGAGCTCAAGCACATTTCAGTGGTAGAATGTATTCACTAATGTTACTTACAGTGACAGACTGGAACAATAGAGCAATATCTACAGCAGACAGCAGGGCTTTGCAGGGAAACACTCAGAAAGAACCTGCCAATATTAGAAATCAATAAGGCCACTTGCTTTTGGGCAAGTCCTTGTGTGCACTACCATTCTGTTGGGTAAACTGATTAATACTTGCACAAAGGCAAACAGAGTAGATACCATTCATCAGATAGCTTACATTCCCCTCCAGTACTATAATAAAACCAGGAAAGATTTAAAGCATGTACAGCAGCCAGTATGACATACAATATACTTTGTATAATTTGTAAACATAGTCTCACCCTATCAACATGCAATGTAGAAATACTTACCAAAATAGTGCCTGGCCAGAAAGTATTAAAATCCATTGGTTCTCTGGCTTAATGTGTTCCGCCAGAAGTTAGGACCAGGGGCCACATGTACAATAGTTTGTGATTACCAAATAGTGATTTTTTGCAATTCGCTATTTGGTAACCACAAACACCAATATTGATATGTGTCTTTGACAATTTTTGCGATACCCAGTGGGTCGCAAATACACCTACCTCCTGAATATTACTGAGATATTTTAGAAATGGGATCTCTAGTTGGCAGAGGTTTGCACCCTGTCCAAGTAGAGACCGCCACTCTAGTCAGGGTAAGTCAGATACACACCCTTAATTAACCTGTGCTCACCCTCTGATAGCTTGGCACAGAGCAGTCAGGCTTAACTTAAGAGGTAATGTGTAAGTCATTTGTGTAACACTTAGATTACAGTACCTTAATGAAAACACCACAAAAGGACTCCACACAGGTTTAAAAAACAGTGAATATTTATCTGAGTAAAATAAGAACAAAACAACAAAAACCCAATCAGTAGAAGTCGAGATATGAATTTTTAAACTCAAAACCTGGTTATTTGACCAGTAATCTCGTCCATTTTTTCTCTACTTCCAGCCGCTGCAAGCGCCATGAGACTCTTCGGAGTGATATGTTTGCGCTATAGAAGTGTTGATGACTTGACTTGACTTAAAGATTAAGGGGCCAATTATGATGGCGGACGGAAAAGCCTTCCGTCCGCCGTGCTCGTGGTAAAAAAAACACCCACATGTACCGCGGTATTGCCGCCGGTCAGATTGCGATGCAGTGCACGCAAAGTCCGACCGCGGCAGACAGAATACACAAAAGACCATCCATAAGAAAAGTTGCAAATCCGACCTTGGCAGATGGTGGAAAGCTGTCCAATGGAGTAAAAAGGCCACATCTGCCGCAGAATGACCACGCAGATAATTCTGATGAGATAGTGGAACTGCGGGAATGACCATTGGTGTTCTGAGCGCCGCGGTCATGCTCAGGCCAAATGAATGGCGGTCGGAACAAACTTCTCAAACTGCTTACTCTCCCCAGCCCTCAATCACATCAGACACGCACCAATCATACACAACAAATGTATTTCTGAAATGAAAGCCATGGTCAGCATGGAAGATACACCTGGTGGCCATCCCTCATGTGGACACACCCACATATCACAGAATAAAACCAACCCCTTCCTTGACCAGCATCCTTTGCAAAGCAGGTGCTAGAGAGACAGGACACCATTTTCTCACACAGCACAATATCACACCCACCCAACCACACAAACTACGATTTCTCATCCACACTCCTCACACATCTTCATCACCACCTTGCACCCTGCACCTTTCATTCATTTGCATCATGGCCACTCAAAAAATTCCCAAATTCTCAGACACAGAGTTGAAAGTGATGGTAGATGAGATATTTAGGGTAGAACCACATTTGTACGGGTACCTGGTCCAACAGAACCCACTTATGCGCAAAAATCAGATATGGGCAAGGATCTAAAACAAAGTCAATGCAGTAGGGACCACCCTACCCACACTGCGTGACATCAAAATGCGGTGGACGGACCTCAAGGCCCGGGTCAAGGCTCGGGCCCAGAGGAACAACGAGGCAGCCCAAAGAACTGGTGGCGTCCCTCACATTCCACCACTAACCTTAAATGAGTGGGAGGAGAAGGTGCTTGCCATACTGCATCCAGAGACTTTCACAGGAAGCGAGGGGGGAGTGGAGGCTGGTAAGTAGAAACTAAATTATCACACCCCACTGTAATGTATTGTTGTGCACAACAAGTGAGCCTCAATTGCCAGACCAAACCAAACTCATGCAGAATGCATGCTTTCAATATGAATGTCTCACAAGGTGTCAGGACTCACTGTAGGTTTCCTCCTTATTTAACTCTGGCCACCATTTCCCCCTCACAAAACCATCAAAAAGCATTCGATCCCTGGAGTTGGAGAACAAGTTGGCATTGTATAAATTCCAAAATGGCCGCCAACATTCCAAACTGCTGCAGCATATCGCTGTGTAGCAGTCTAATCATTTAGGTTAATCACACTCTGGTGAAGCACTCTCCAAGATTCCACTGTACACTTCACCAAAGTACCTCAAGGAAGAGCAACGAATTTACATGGGCGTCGTGGAAGTCAGTCAGGGTAGTTTGCGTGCACACCGGGTTTAGATTTGACGATTGGTAACATTTCCAGAGTCATGGTCAGTGAACTGTTTAGTTCTTGCCATGTAAAAAGAAATACTTTGTTAAAAGCTAATAGCGTAGATTCTAAATTCGGTGAAGTTTCAAAGGTTTTCATTAGACAATTTCTGTCAGAACTATTTAGTTTCTCCTGAACGAGGGCGTGACCTTTCAACACGAAGTGAGTAATGCAAGCATCTAATTTTCAGTCAGCTGAGGCAAAATATCTATTCTTTTAACACACTGAGTTTCCTCTCAACTAAATAAAAAGGAATATTCTTTAATTCAAATCCTTTTAGCCAGAGTCAGAGTTACTCGAGTGTGTCAATTAGCACACTATAAATCAAGGTTCTTTTCAAGGACATGTAGTTAATTAAAACTAACAGAAAAAAGACATCCCTTAAACAAATAACTTCCTACCAGAGTCAGTGATATTCATGGGCAATAATTAGCTCTCCATAAATCAAGACTCTTTACAAGCACAGAAGAGCTTAATGGAAAATAGATAGAGAAAAAACCACATAACTGCAATTTATACTACGAAGCTAAAAAGCCTTTACTAAATTTGTGGAACTAGAAAGAAAGGCAGAGACATGAATTCCCAGAACCCCATTTAATACGGCCATTTCAGTTCAACACGCTGTAACTACACTAATAGAAATTGGAGGCACAACATTACAGAATTAAATAAAATAAACTTAGACTTACCTGTATCATTTCTTGTGAAGGAAGCTGAAGCAGGATAGGTGCAGGTCGTCTCTGAAAAAGAAGAAAGAAGATTACTGAACTGCACTTCTCTTCATAAATAAAGAAGAAAGCAAAAAGAGAAGGAAGAAGAGAAGTAGGTTCCCAATCGTATCCTGGTAAGACAAGCAGCCCTAAATGTTAAGGAAAGTAACTCATTATTAGATAAATGGAAAAGTAAAGTTACATAACATATGTGTTTTAGCACTACAAGAACACTACGAAGAAGAATAGAAGATTGGTAGAACAAGCAGTGTGTTGGGAGCTGTCTCTTCTCTGTCCATTCCCCTTTCCCCCATGGGTACTTACTTGTAATGGTTTATTGAGATACTAAGCAGGGAGGTTCCGAGAGGGGCATTGGAAACTAGCGTCGTTCTGCTCCAGAGCCATTAGTACCTAGTTGCTAGCCTTGACACAAGACTAGCATTTCCTTCCTCTGCTTCACCTCACAGGTAGGTAGTCAGCTTATGCACCCTGGCCTCCCTACCAAACAGCATGGAGCTATATGCTCACCATATACTGCACTTGTCAGCCAACTCTGTAAAGCTTCATAACTTGTAGCCAGTGCGCACACAGCTAATCCCATTGAGAGGTCACTTGAATCACAGTGTCATTGATGAAGTCACATGCAAATGCAAAGTAGAACCCAAGAAAGCAATGGCCAAAATCCAATGTGCAAGTACCATTGTCCTAAAGTATAAAGGCTTACATCAACACAACACATGCATGGAGAAACATCACAAACCACAGGAGTTCAGTACAAAAAGCAGTACAGAAATCATGAATTTGCGGCATAGTAGACAAATACTCATAGAAAAGTCATAAATATCCTAGCATACACTGAAGTGGATGAGCAACAAGTTGGTACCAGAGGACATATCCTTGGAAATACAATATCTGTACATATGAAATTGTTGCTTCCGCCACGTCACATCGCTAACGAGCAATGTATGTACCTCTACATCATGTTCGACGGCTGACAAACTGTTACGAATGCCAAGTAATGCCAATGTCAGAAGTCAGGTCATCTCAAATGATACATGCAAAACATGATCATCAAAGTTGTGCTGTGTACTGATCATGCTGACAAATTAACCTCTGTTCAACAGGTGACTCGCTAGCAACAGCAGGTGACCGTGACATGAAAGAGCCAAGCCTGTCTCCCCCCCCAGGAAGGTGAACTTCGGATGCAGATTCCCTTGTTTTCTCATACGAGGAGGACCAGCCTGGCCCCTCCGGCGTGCCTATCAAGCTCAATCCCAGGCCCTCACTGTCCCCCCCACCATCACCACCACGACTCCCACAACAACTGCAACAACAACGCTGACCCCTGCAACAATTACCTGTGTGGCAGCCACCTTCACCATTACCACCGCTGCCTCCAACACTGTCCCTGTGGCAGTTGTTGCCAATACCGCCAGGCAGCCTGGGGACACTGGGGACAGTGTGTGGCGGTGGCAACAGGCAACGCCACAGGTCCGTGTTAGCATGGCAGGTGGGAGGCAAAGTTGGGGACAGTCACAAGGAAGACAATGAGACTGAAGCCCTGGCCACTGTGAAAACTGTCCTTGGTGCATACCAGCAGAGCCAGGGAGAGATGGGCCAGGTTCTTTAAGAAATGCATGAACTCCGCCTGCTGCCGAGGTCCATGGACACACGCTTGGGTCAAATTGCTGAGTACATGGGCCAGCTTGTGGGTGTTCTGAGTGACATGCATGCAGCTCAAATAGCTGCCCACAACCCCCATGGCAAGCCGGATGCTAGTCACAACACCTCAGCAGCGGCCACAGGGAGGGGTGAGTAACAGCAAAGCGAATCCTTAGACACCTCTGAGCATGAGGGGGCATGCGAAAAAGACCCCGGGACAATCATGTGGCAAAGCACCGTGCCATACCAGTTCTAGTAGCCAGCGTTGATGTCACCAGTGTCACACCGAGCATTGACTTTGTTGTACATCCGATCCCACATTGCCACAATGATGGGAGTGTTCTGTTGGACTGTAGAATTCCACCATTGTGTGTTCTACCCTAAGTATCCATGTACCAGCACTTTCAACTTCACCACTTACCTGTCACTCATGTCAAACTAAACACAATTCACACCCCCTATGCCTTTGTGTCAGTACCATGTTTATCATAGTAAGTAGCATGTTAACTCACATTGCAATGTATCACAAGATTTGAATGCGACAATCCATTGAGACAGCGGAGGAACCTAGAACGACACAAGAAAATAACAGTGAGTTCACATATGATGGAATGAGAGCTAAAGCACACCACTAGGCAACACTGTACAAGATGCATTCCAGATAACACTGGCCAACACAATCAACATGGACAGGAGGGTGAAGGGAGCACACTACTACACCTTCCGGCACAGTTCACCCCTTAGCATCCTGGTAAATGCACTTCAGTTTAAATGCTTACTTGAATTTCCGTTGAAGTGTTTCACCAAGGTTGTTGCAGGTTAGTGCTGTGATACTCTACTCACATGTGTTCCTGGATATTATCGTTCATCAGTAGAGCTAAAAAAATTACCTTCACTGTTTGCTGCGAAAGCTGCCACAATCCTCTCAGGTCTCTGTACCTCTCCCTGCACAACTTTGGTGAAACACTTCAGCTACATTTCAAGTAATCATTTAAACTGAACAATGTGCAAACCTCCATTAACCCGCGCCCAATCCGATAAGATGTCCGAGGAGGGGGCACCTAACACGTTGTGAAGCAAATTGAATGCGGTGTTGGCAGCGGTGGAAAAGCTGAGTAAAACCAAGGATCAGACCCGCACCACTCTGGGGAGTAAAATAGACAAGGTAGCTATTGACCTGACCCTTTTACATGCAGACCATCACAAGCTCGTAGACAGGATGTCTATAATGGAGGCCACCATTACGGAGATTTCTCCACAAATTACAAAGGCGTAGAAACATATTACAGAGCTTATAAATAGAGTGGAATGCCTGGAAGCCACGGATGAAGATGCCGAGGGAAGGTCGAGACGTAACAACGTGCGTGTAGGGGGCCTTCTGGAAGGTACGGAGGGTAGAAACCCTGTTGCCTATGCTGAATCCTGGATGGAACATTGCTACCTGAGGAGTCACTTTCCCCACACTACATAGTAGAACATGCGCACAGAGTAGAACATGTGCACAGAGTGCCGGCCAGGGATCTAACCCTCGACCTCTCCTGATACGACTGCTGAACTATAGAGACAGGGACACTATACTTTGTGAAACCAGGAAGCTGCAAGAAGTGCAAATAGACAATCACAAAATCATATTTTTCCCGGACTTCAAGATACAAGTACAGAAGCAGCACTACTCATACCTGTCAGTGAAGAAAAGGCTCCGACAACAAGATCTGAAATATTCCCTGCTGTTCCCAGCCCGTTTGAGAGTGGTGCCAGGTAGCAAGACTCACTTTTTTGACACCCCGCAGGCGGCAAGTGACTGGTTGGATTCACACAGAACTGCAGGAGGAACTACCGCACAGTTAGAAATATTTGACGCTAGTACTAGTAACCTGCATAGACGCAGGTGGAGGGGGAAGAATCGCACGAAACCGCAAGCATCACAAGGTCTTGGACCCAACCCATAGCAAATGCTACAGGACCAACGCAGGTCCCTCCAGGCAGCTGTCTTCATCGGAGAAGCACGTAGAGAGACATCCTCAGTGTCCAGCTTACAGGAGCAGGATAGTGAAAAAGAATTGTCGGACGAAGTCCTAAATTTGCAAGACTCTTGTGAACTGCCAGAGGTCACTCCGCGGACGCCGGACAAGATTGCTTAGCCGCAGATGTAACATGCAAGAAAGACTTCAATAGACGCATACTGCTGAATACGCAAGTATAATATGATGCTGCTTTTACCGCCTCACAGTTTTCAAATGTTGTGTGGCATATGTGGGTTGACATTCACTTTAGTACATGGATAGCGCCTGGCGATGCGAGTTGGATGCATGGACGCATTCATACTATGGAGGGTAGGCCGCGCTTACCGACGCCACAGGTCTTTCTTTTATCACTTCAAGACCCTAGACTATGCAAATTAAGACGGGGTGGGGAGAGCAATTGCGATACCATACCTTATACTACACAGACGCATCTTGCTTGTGTCAGAACCCTCCCTTGTCATTACCTCAATGTTGTTTTTGTTCCTTGTTTGGACGATTGCTTGTTGCATGTTCGCCCTTATGGTATTCTTCGTTTTAGTTAATAGTAGATATGCCATCACTCACGCAGTGGGTCGAACTACATTGCATGCTAGAAGCGTAACCATGTGATAACACTTCTCACTCCTGACAGGTACTTTACCACTAGTGTCCCTTGCCAGACCACCAATATTGCAAATGCCAATGACCACCTTGACACAATGGCACCAATCAAACTAGGTACATGGAATGTGAGAGGCATTCATAGCCCGCCCCGTGGGTATCTCATTTATTCCTATCTTAAAAGACACCATGTTCAGATCGCTCTCCTTCAGGAGACTCACCTGTCACGTTCCGAGGTGCCACATTTACAGAGAAGCTGGAGGGGCCAGCTCTACGCAACCGGCTACTCTGCATATTCTAGAGGAGCCCTGGTCTGGGTTAGACCGGGGACCCTGTTTAGCGTAGAAGATTCACTTATTGATGTGGAAGGCCGTTATGTAATAGTAAAGGGTAAGCTAGATGACCGTCCTGTACTTATTGCATCCATATATGCACCAAACTCCGACCAAGCCATTTTTCTAGAGGCATTATTGAGTAAAGTGGCTATCTGGCATGACACCCCGATGTTAGTGGGGGGGACTATATTTGTGTACTCGATGTTTCATTGGACCGATCCTTCCCCCATCTTGCGGGAGCACCAACATACACTGCCATGAAGGCATTAACCACCTGGGCTACACAATGGCACTTAACAGATGTATGGAGATACAGAAACCCACACGACAGGTTATATTCGGTCTATTCAGGGGCACACGGATTACATGTTAGACTTGACCGCATAATGGTATCAGACGACCTCTTGCCAGTTATTTCCAAACCACAGTACCTTGGGAGAACACATTCAGATCACAACCCACACACAATGAGCATAGAGTGGACAATCACCACACCGCCTGTGCCACAATGGTGGTTACAGCCTGACACACTACTAGATACAGCATTACAGGAGTCGCTGGCAACAGCAGTGACACAATATTTTGGAGAGAATGCAGAAACAGCATCGTGCCCATTAACAGAATGGGATGCCTTTAAGGTGGTCACAAGGGGGAGTTATCTGGGCATGCAGGCGGGCATGCGCAAACAAGTAGAAACAGACCTCACTGCTATAGAGAGACTGCTGGCTTCTAAAGAGCGTGAAGCAATAGAGGGTTCCGATAGACGACTGACTCAAAACAGGGAGGAGCATGCTCACCTGCAAGAACAACTCCGCTGTCTTAATTATGCAGCACACTATGCGCGTACGCACCAAACAGGAGACAAAGCGGGTAGATTATTAGCATGGCTGATACGTCAAGAGGACACAACATCCCCCATTGCATCCATACATTCCACACAGGGTACTTTAGTTTATTCGCAACAAGCTATCCACGGGGAATTTACAAAACACTAGGCCTCACTTTATGAATCCCACACCTTAGCCACCTCGTCAGACATTTGCAGGCACTTGGAGGATATAGCCCTGCCACACATTACACGTGACCAACAACCTGAGTTAAACCACCCCATTCTACTGGAGTGGAGGAAATTAGGGCAAGTATAAGTTTGTTTGCTAACAGTAAGACGCTAGGTCCGGATGGCTTGCCAGCGGAGTTCCATAAAGCCTATGCAACAGAGCTGGCACCCCAACTTAAGAAAGTCCATGACGCTGCAATAAACAACTCTACCCTCTTGGACACCCAAAACGAAGCAATACTGGTCTCTCTCCCTAAACCTGGCAGGGACCCAGAATCTTTGGGCTCATACAGACCACTGGCACTGCTCAATACAGATTATAAGGTTCTTGCATCCATTTTGGCAGCGCGTCTGGCCCCACTAGTGCGAAACCTGGTACATGTGGACCAGAACGGGTTTATTCCCACAAGAAGTACGGCGCATAATTTAAGCAAACTTTTCTGGGTACAACACTATGCAATAAATAGATGGCCACACTCAGGCTACCTTGTCCTGGACCTGGAGAAGGCCTTTGATTCCCTAGAGTGGCCATACCTCTTCGAGGTACTACGGAAGTATGAGCTGGGTGATGACTATATACGAATGGTCCAATTACTATATAAGCACCCTTGTCAGGTAGTATACCAGCCAACAGAGGCACCCGGCAGGGATGCCCGCTGCACCCGCTCCTCTTTTCTCTGGCCATGGAGCCACTAGTGGCGTGTCTCCGTGGAGAGGGAGAGGCATGGGGTATCCTTTTGGGGGACGGGCTACATGCTGTCTTGCTATACGCTGAGGACTTGCTCCTATTCCTGCAAGACCTACACAACATCCCCAGTTCGATAGCAGACATACTTCAAGATTTTGAAAAGATATCGGGCCTCTGAGTAAACTGGGCCAAATCAGGGCTATACCCATTGATTGACCAGACTACGGAAATAAATGTGCGTATGAACAACTATACTCTCCGGTGGTACCCGGTAATGTTCTGATACCTAGGCATTTTTATATATCGCAACCCCGCGGATGTGCTGGAGGGCAATTTAATCAGAGCCATATTTACTGTTAGAGCCGAGGTCCTGTTCTGCAAGTCACTACCATTGAGTGTAATGGGAAGAATTACATTGACAAAAATGATAATATTACCTAAATTATTGAACTACTTCTAGAATCTCCCGGTCAATGTCCCTGCCAAAATTATTAGTGATCTTGGAGAGCTACTCCAGGACCTTATTTGGAATAAAGGCTGACCTTGTATTGCTTTGTGGAAACTCTATGCCCCTGTCAGGAAAGGAGGCCTAGCGGTCCCTAATATTTAGCTGGACTATTTGGCGGGACAGTACCAGTGGGTCACGAGGTGGCTGGCAGGCATGGGGCTAGAAGATACAGCCACCGAACATCCTCCCTGGTCGCAATCTCAAATATGCAATCTGTTTCATCCTATTGCTAGGCCGCCGTGTCCAACACAGTACTGTGCAGCCCTGGCATACCGGAGTTTCAAGAGGAGTCTCTACCTAACCAAAGCTATAACCCCCTATGCCCCGTCGCTGCCGCTGGTGGGGACGCTCAGAGGTAGAACGGGCACCACTAAGGAGGAACTTGTGAACTGGCACGCAGCAAGGTTGGACACGCTAGGTGATCTCTATGCAGATGGCGCCTTGATGTTGTTTGAGGCGCTGAATACTGACTGCGTCTTACCTGCGGGACAATTCATATTGCACACCTCAATCACAAGGTCACCAATGACGGCATGGGGGGACATGACGACTGAACCAGAAACAAGCCTCTTGATGCGATATTTGCATGTCATGGGTAGAGGCTCACACATTGTGCACTGGCTGGTTGAGGCATTACTTACACATACAATGAAACCCATGACAGCCCTACGGAGATGTTGGGAGACAGACAGAGGCCAGCAATGGAGGGACCGAGAATGGAACGCACTGTTAGCTAGTTCCACAAACATACCGAGAAGCTCAAAGTTTAAACTCATACAAACCTACATGACACAGAGAGCGTACCTCTCCCCTGATAAACTAAACAAATACTTTCATACCACAACTTCAGCGTGTCCACGCTGCCTGCATGTTAACGCAGATCTCCGACATATGCTGTGGTTCTGTAATGCCTTAAACACATACTGGCGAGCAGTCACGGAGGCACTCATGGCCTGCACTGACCAATCGATAGCATTCACGTGGGAAGTCTGCATACTGGGCCTATACCCCAGATCTAGGAAAAACAAGGGCACCTCTTGATTCATTGATCGAGGCCTGATTGAGCTAAACGCCTAATAACTAAGAGATGGAAGCACGCAGTCCCTCCAGTGATTGCTAGTGGGAGAAGATCGCTCTTAGTGTGGGCCCAGGCAGACAGCACATCACTGCATAGAGATGAAATAGCTAGACACCACAAATACCCCATAGCACAATACTGGGACAGCATACTAACAGAGTTCACAAGCACAGACAATGATGACGGAGGTGTTTCATCGCAAGAAGGTGACACAGGAGGTGGTGACGCAGTGCATTAGAAACACTGGACACTACACTTAGGTTGGAGTAAAAGATTAATAATAAAGTTATGGGGGAGGAGCCAAGATGGCGACCGGAGCAGACGCTTGAGCGCCCGGCTCCGTAGGCCCTTGGCCTCGGACTATCATCCTGATTCCTATCCTCGCCGATTTTCGAGGTGCAACGTGTGCGACGATGCGCTGACCGCGCCGCCGCTTTCCCGGAGTCTTAGCCCGCCCGGACGCCGGAGTTCTTGGTGCTTTTGTTCTCCGCACTGGACCCCTGCTCTATTGTGGCCTTGGCCGGCCCCCTGGAAGCTCCGCAGTTACCGGACCCGCTAGCGTACACCTGAGCCCCGAGGTCCCGGTCCCACCTCACACCACGGACTGTCGCCGGATGAGCCGGGGGAGGGACGCCCGGACCCCTCCTGCACCCAGCACCGGATGGGCTGGAGCTATAGGGTAAGCCCCGGTGCGGCGGGTCTCCTGCCCCGTTCTGTGGACCGCGCTGTGGGAGGCTGCAGACCCCCTTCTTCTATTGCCTAGTCGGCTGCAAAGAGAACCCGAGGGAAGGGCAGCGACTGTTGGCTTTTCCCTGCTGCGGCGCAGACCTGAGGGGAATTGCCTCCTTGCTAAGACCCCCCCCCTGGCCACTGTACCGTTCTGCGGTAAAACATGGCGTTGATTGCCTGCTCGCGGCTGGGGGATGCTACTCCGGTCTCGCCCGCTGCCCGCTTCGCCCTCCCTCTACCAGACACCAGCTCCGCAGTGCCGTCCCGGATTGCTACCGATGTGTGGGCGCAGCCTCCACTGACATGCGGCTCCGTTCTGGCTGCCCTACGGGACTTTCGTCTACAAATGTGTCTTGGCTTGCAGGCGCTGAGTGAGCGGTTTGACTCCATACTGTCGGCTGCGGGTCGTGAGCACCCCGTTTGTCATCAACAAGGCGTGGGTCTGCCAGTGCTTTTGTCCTCTTGCGGGGACGCAATGGCTGTTTATGATCGTGCTACACTGGTGCCTGCATCTGGCTTTACCGGCACCCAGGATCAATCGCTCTCCAGCTCAATTGCGGATACTTTGTCTCCCCGTTCATTGTTGCCTGCTTCGTTGTTGCCTGCCTCACCATGCCCGCAAGAGTATCCAGCAGAGCGACACCCGACGTCCTCGAGGAACCGTTCATGGTGGCCTACTGCTTCTTTTCTGTGGAACTCCTGTACTTTACATGCCAGGTCTGGACTTTATGTGGTGCACAAGAGGACCACTATAGATGGTCGGCGGCCATTTTGTGACTCTACTTCACCATCTTCTCCCAAGCGGCCATATTGTCTTTGTCTGCACGGGGTGCGGGGCCTTCATGTAGGGGCTGGTGTAATCTTAAGCCCGCGATCGGGCCAGGGCTGAACTGATTTATATCGCCATGGTCTCACGGATGGACTGGACTGGATTGGAACTGTTTGCATATGTTGTGCGCACTCGTCGCGGTTTTGTTCGCCTTCATTTAAATTGTTGTGACACGTTATCTTCACACGACCGCTTTTGGCGTAGTGGGTCCTCAGTGTGTGGAGGCCATAGCTGGCCGATTGTTTCGGGCGCTCTGGGGTAACGTAGGCTCCTCCCCACTTACCTCTTTGTTCTCTTATTTTTCTTTACTCTATTCCTACTTTCTCTCTTGTCTATATTTCGGGTTCATTGGGCGACAGGCACTATGCTGGGGGGGGGGTAGGCCGTAGCCTCCGCATTGGTGTAGGGTGGGGGGGTAATTCACTGTTTCTACTTAGTTCTATGGGCCTTTTTCTTTTATGTTTCTGTGCTATACTTGTTTCGATTCGGGGTCCGGGTGTGGGGTGGATTGAGTGGGGGCGGCTCTGGAGGGGTGCATATTTACTCATGTGACTATCCTGTTATATAACTGCATCGCCTCACTGCCTGAGATTTTCCTTCCATGACCGTTTTAATGATGCTGCTGCTCTCCCGTGTGGTGAAGCTATTTTGCGGACTCGAATCTCGTTGGTTCTTATTCTTTACTGATTTTTCCCTGATAAAATTTTTTTGAAAACCTTAAAATTAACCTTCACTTCTCCTCCCCCTGGTGTCAAGGATCTCTCCAGTGTATACCTCATGACTCGTTGCTAATCTTGACCGTGGATGCTCAGGGGATGTAATGTTTGTATCTGTGCTTAACCGTACCGTGGCCGGCCTGACGGTTGTAGGCCCGTATTTGTTCTTTTCATATGCACAAATAAAGGTTTTTAAAAAAAAAAAAAAAAAAATAATAAAGTTATGCAACACGTTTGTAAACATAGAAAATATTGACTGGCCTCTCATGGAAAGTTTGCCACAGTGCGGAGAGTGCACTATATCTGTGGGTAAGGAGTGAGGAACGAGACAGATACACTACACACATTCTGACCCAGGAGCGCTAAGCAGTTGAGGGTATTGTTATTAAGTTTATTTAAACATTAAGGGCCATATGTAGGTAGGGTCACATTTACCGACTCATAAATACCGAATTTTACCGATTCGGTATTTATGAATCGGTAAATGTGATGTAGGTAATCAATCGGTAATATTTACCGATTCGGAAAGGGTCGGTAATTTAGAATCGGTATTTACCGATTCGGTAATGCTGCATACCTTCCCATTGATTCCTATTGGCCAGGAGGCCCATAGGAATGAATGGGAAGCCAGTTACCATTACCGAATCGGTAAATACCGAATCGGTAATGGGAGAGGCAGTATCATGGGTGGCAGGGTGTCACATTGACACCCTGTTGCACCCCTGATTCGTCCATGTGTGCACATGTGGCGCACATACATGCCCTAAGGGCATGTATGTCTGCCACATGGCACTTTGACATCAGCAAAATGTGACGTTTTGCTAGGGATTCGGTATTTATCACCAACCTACATTTGGTGGTAAATACCGAATTCTAATTCCTACACATCACTCATTTGAGTGTTTCCTACATCTCGGTAATTTTACCGATTCGGTAAATTACCGAATCCTGAAATATGCCCCCTACATAGCAAATGCCTAAATACCGGTCGGTAACAGGATATTTACCGAAAATCGGCCGTTACCGACCAGTATTTGGCTTCCTACATATGGCCCTATGTCTTGTTTTGCATTCTCCTGCCCATCCATAAACGAACACAGAGTCAGATATCTGTGAATACCCTAAATAAGGCAAAGCCATATAGCAAAATACCAAGGAGACGAGACAACTGTTAGAATTCTCAAGGTGTAACTTACAGATTTAACTTCCCGGGCGACGATATGGGAAATGTGCACGCATAAAATAAATAGACTGTATATCTATATTGATAACTGAAACACAAATTGAAAAGCAATATGTAACAGATGAGCGTTGTAGACAAATGAGAGTTGGATGTTAACAATCTGTAATATGGAGGAGGAGCCTAGCGCGCATCCAAGATGGTCGCGTGAGAACAGGGCTCCCCGGACCCTCGCTGCTCCTCGGAATTTATCCTGACTTTATCCTGACTTGGCTGACGGAATCTGGAAGGCGAATTCTGGCTGAACGTTGACCTTCTTTCAGAAACCGAATCGGACCTGGGAATCCTGATCTAAGGTGGTTTGAACTTTCGAGGCCCAATCGATGGCTGTGCCCGGTGCGAGGGTGACCTGTGGAGCCGGGGCGTAATTGAACAACAGCGGCAGCGGATCTGTGCCAGTGGCCGCTCCATTACTTTCGGTTTCACTTTTGGATCCCTGAGGGGCTGGAAATCGTAACTGCTTGGAGCGGCTGGGTGTTTATCTCTGCTGGATGCCCTTGTCTCCGCCTGCCACCAGTGTGCCCGTTGACTTTGGTTTCCTCGCCCGGCCGCATCACGGTATCTGGTGCAGCTTCTGACTGAGTGGCCGGTGCCCCCTTGACGCTTGGCCGGTGGTCCCCGTTGGTGAGCGTGGTTCTCATGGGTGGCAGGGGGGGCCCCGAGGGGCGTAAGACTAAGACATCACTCCGCGGGGGACCGGTCCAGACGAACAACATGGACCGCTATACTCAAGGAAGAGGGTCCCCTGGAGCGGCCGGTGCCCCCTCGGACGAAGCTGGTGGTGGCCCGTCCATTTCTTCGGATCCGTCCCTGCAGGACATTATGGGCGCCATTAACGGCATCAAGGAGACTATTGCTACGCAATACGAGGCCTTGGCCCGTAAAATCGACACGGTGGCTATTGATGTCGCACTGATTCGGGCGGATCTCTCTAAGACCAACGAGAGGGTTCAATCGCTTGACGTGCGGACGTCCACCCTGGTTGCGGATGTGTCGGACCAGCGGGCCACTCTCGGCGACCTCAAGTCGGCCAACGATCTGATGGCCCGGCGGCTGGAGGACTTTGAGGGACGGGCCCGCCGCAATAACATCCGCGTCATAGGCGTCCCGGAGACCTCCGACAACCACCCGGTGGATCTCATGGTGGAGGAGCTCATCCTCAAGCAGCTTGCCCCCGCCGGCCTGAGTAAGTTCTTTGCCGTGGAGCGGGCCCATCGAGTTCCGGGCGGTCGGCCGCGGCCGGGGGCCCCCCCGAGGCCCATTGTTGCCAAACTTTTCTACTACAGAGACCGAGATGTGATTTTGCAGGCCTCGCGGGCCCATGGCCCGGTCCGCCATGAGAATGCGTCTATTAACTTTTTCCCGGACTTCACCCAACTTGTCCAGAAACAGAGGATGGGCTTCCGGGGGGTAAAGCGTCGCCTCCGCGACCTGGGTCTCAAGTACTCCATGCTTTTTCCTGCTAGGCTCCGAGTGGAACACGACGATCGGACAACCTTTTTTGACTCTCCCGCGACTGTGAGTGACTGGCTTGACTCGCTGCCGGGCCGCGGGGACCGGCCTGGGCCCTTTGATGGTACCGAGGGTGGCGGGTCTCCCTCGGAGTGACTTTGGTCCTTGACTTTGCCATTTTGTACTGTTCGGCTGGGTTCAACTTCTTTTTTGCATTTTGTTTCATTATGATCTATGTGGGGGGCGGTCGGGGACGGGTCCCTCTCCTCCTCCGGGGTCTTTCCGTAGAATGGGGTTTATGGGGCGACAGGCACACTGCAAGTTGGGGTGGTTTTTCGGGTCGCAGGGGTGCAGGGTGGGGGGAGTTGGAAGTTGGGGGGGGTTGGGGGGTTTTGATTTGTGTGTTTTGTTTTTAATGCGAGGTCTTTGTTCTGTTCCAGTTTCGGGCGTTGCGCTATCTGCTGGGGGACCCTTGATCGATTGGAGGGGATGGGGGGGGACGGGTTGAGGTTGATGTCATGGAACGTCAATGGATTGGGGGACCGTATCAAACGGGGTGTTGTGCTGCAGTATTTGCGACGTATGTCTCCTGATGTGGTGTTTTTACAGGAGACGCATCTGGTGGGTAACGTTTGTCATGCCATGAACAGGGGGGGGTACCGACTCGTTGCCCATTCTGGTTTCACCACTGGCTCTAGAGGGGTTGGCATTCTCCTGCGCTCTTCACTTCCGCTGGAGATCACCAGGGTAGTCCCGGATGATAGAGGGCGCTATGTGGCTTTGACTGGGCGGTGGGAGGGGCAGTCCCTTTCCTTGGTCTCTGTCTATGTTCCCCCGGGCCTCCAGAACTCCACCTTTTCAGACTTGGGTCGAATGCTGCTTGAGCTTCCTGACAGTCTTCTGCTTATGGGTGGGGATTTCAATTCGGTAGTCTCGGGCGACCGGGATCGCCACCCGCCCAGGGCCCTCCCTGCTGCGCAGGCGTGGCTTGGCGGATTCTTGGAGACCTTCGGTCTGGTCGATTGCTGGAGGTTAATGCATCCTACACAGTGTCAGTACACCTTTCACTCTGGGGCGCATGGGAGTCTCTCCAGATTGGATTACTTTCTTATGCCCGCGGCCCAGACTGCCCGGATTCGAGAGGTTAAGCACCTGGCCCGGGGTATTTCTGATCATTCCCCACTGTGGTTGCTTTTTGACACTGGGACGCGGTCTGCTGGGCGGATCGCTCCTATTAACCCTTGGTACCTGCGGAACCCCACGATCCGCTATAGCCTGGTCAAGTCGATTGACCAATACTTTCTTGAGAATGATGGGTCGGTGATGTCCGCAGTGTCCCTGTGGGAAGCTTTTAAGGCAGTACTCCGTGGGCAGGCCCTATCCCAGATAGTGGCGGCTAAGAAGGTTAAGATGGAGGCGGTGGTGAAGCTGGAGACCGACATCTTGGGGTTGGAGGCGGCCTTGGAGACGGGTGTCACTCCGGATGGGCTACATGCCCTCAGCCTGAAGCAGTTCGAGTATAAGTCCCTTGTCACTGACGCTGCCAAGACCATGTATAGGGAGCAGCAGGGTAGGTTGTATGATGCTGGGGACAAGGCTGGTAAATTGATTGCTTGGCTGGATAGGAAGGAGAGAGTGAATCGTGTGGTCCCAGACCTCCGGGTTGCGGATGGAGTGTGTGTGACTGAGCCTGGCGAGATTGTGGAGTGCTTTGCTGACCACCTCCGGGCGGTGTATTCCCCGGTGTCTGATAGAGATGAAGACGACTCTCGTCTTCTACTACGGAATATTGCCCTGCCCGGCTTATCCGTCGAGGACCGTGAGCAGTTGGATGCCCCCTTGTCCGTCGATGAGATTGCTACTGCGATTAGCTCCCTTCGCTCGGGCAAAGCCATGGGCCCCAATGGCCTGCCGATCGAACTATATAAACTACGCCCGGATAAAATCGCGCCCTTCCTTCGTCGTATGTTTCAGGAGTCGAACGAGAGGGGTTCCCGTCCCGCCGACCAGCGTCTGGCGACTATAGTCGTGATTCCTAAGGAGGGTAAACCACGTGACCGCTGTGCTTCGTATAGGCCTATCTCCCTCTTAAACGCAGAACCCAAAATCCTGGCTAAAGTCCTCGCCAACCGCTTGCTGAGCGTTATCTGTGATCTGATTCATCCGGATCAATGCGGCTTCAGCCCCCACCGTAATACCGCTCTTAATCTGCGGCGTCTTCACGGCGTCCTAGCTAGGGCGGAGTACTTTTCTGAACCAGCCGTATTGGTTTCCTTGGACGCCACCATGGCCTTTGATACCATCGAGTGGCCATTCCTCTGGGCGGTCTTGGAGAAGTTTGGCTTTGGGGAGGGATTTCTTAGCTGGGTGAAGCTTCTTTATGCCGGACCAATGGCTCAGGTGGTTGTCAATGGGCGGGCTTCCCGGCCTTTTGCTCTCGGGAGGGGCACTAGGCAGGGGTGCCCGTTGTCCCCTCTGCTTTTTGCTCTTGCCTTGGAACCGCTCGCCGCCTGGCTCCGCTGGGAGCCCTCTATCAGAGGGATCCGGTGGGCCCCGGGCTTCGAGGATCGGGTCTCGCTGTATGCGGATGATATTCTTCTGTACCTCACCTCGCCGCGACAGTCGCTTAATGTTCTCTTTGATGTCCTCATTTCCTTTGGGAGAAACTCGGGTTTGATAATTAACTGGTCCAAATCTTGCGTGTACCCTATCTCTGGTGGCCCTCCCCTTTTGCCGCCTCTACTTCCTATCCAAACGTCTTCATCCGGCTTTAAGTACCTGGGGGTATATGTTTCGTTGGACCCGGCGGTCCGCTATGAGCAGAACCTCCTGTCTCCACTCCGACGTTTGAGGGTGGATACGGCTCGTTGGTGTAGGTTGCCCCTGTCTCCGCTTGGTCGCGCGGCCCTGTTTAAAATGATGTCCCTTCCCAGATTTCTTTACGCACTTCAGAACTCCTTTGATGTCATTCCGGTGGCCTACTTTCGGGAGGTGGAGAGTCTGCAGAGGAGACTGGTTTGGGACGGGCGGGCGCGTATCGCTCTGGCAAAGCTTACTCTCCCCTGGTATGACGGGGGCATCGCGCTTCCTGACATTAGACGGTACTATTGGGCCTCCCAACTGTCGGCAATTAACCATGCCACGTATGCTCCTGGTCTGAACCCGGCGTATGAGATGGATAAATTCCTGCTTCCCGGCGGTAATTATTACAGAGCGCTTTACTCCCGATCTGCTGGTAGGACCCTCACGGGCCCTACTAGGATTGGCGTACGGGTGTGGAAGGCGGCGAATGTTGCGATGGTCTGGAGTGAGCGTTTAACGTGTGCTACTCCCTTGTTTGCCTCAGACCGCCTGGGGAGCCTCTGGACGACGAAAGGCTTTGAGCACTGGGACACGATCGGCATTAGCAGAGTGGGGGATCTGTGGGTTAAAGGCGCGGTCAAGACCTTTGCGGCGCTCCGGAGCGAGTATGAGCTTAGTGAGAGGGAGTTTTTCCGCTACGCTCAGGTTCGGCATGCCCTGCTCTCGGTTTTTGGGGAAGGGACCACGGTCCCTGTTTCTTCGCCCCTCGAGGACCGCATACTTGACGGTCACGTTCCCGATAGTACTATCTCTTTGATCTATAAAAAATTGATAAATAATCGGGCTGACCTCTTGGTGCGTCTACGGGAGGCATGGACGGGGGATGGGGTTGAGTTGGACGACGAGGACTGGCAGTCCGCGCTGTCATCTCCTAAGGAGGTTGCCATCCCGGCCCGTCTCCGTTTGGTCCAGCTTAAGATCCTCCATCGCATTTACGTGACGGGTCCCCGATTGGTCTCGATGGGGTTTTCTGAGGACGGGCTCTGTAAACGTGGCTGTGGGCACAGTGCCACCTTTCTCCACATCCTGTGGGAGTGCCGCGAGGTGGTGGAATACTGGCGTCAGGTGCATGAGGTTATGAGGCGAGTCACCGGGGTCACGCTGTTGCCGGAGGTGCGTCGTTGTGTTCTGAATGTGTGGGAGCCCAATGACTATAACGCGGCCCAGACTCGGTGGGCGGCCCTGGGGAACATGATAGCAAAGAGGGACATAGCGCAGCTTTGGGGTTCGCAGCGGCCCCCCACCGTGTCTGTCTGGAAGGAGAACATGGACTGGTGCATGTTCAGGGAAAAGACTGTGTATGTGGCTCGTGGTAAACCCGGGGCTTGGAGCAGAATTTGGGGGCAGTGGAATGTGTATCGTGGAAGTATTTGTGCTCCCCCCCTGGTGGAAACGTCTGAGGTAGCCTTGTCCCCCTGATCCTTGATGGTTCCTTACTTATCTGGCACATCTGAGTGTAGATTTGGTATTCCCGTGTCTCCCCCCCCCCTACCTCTTAGTTCCCCTTCTTCTTGACTGCCATCGGGTGGTCGGGTATGGAAGTGCCCCTGCTGTGGCCCGACGCCCATCTCATGTTTTCTTGCCTCGCTTTTGTTTTAAGTTGTTATTTATGTTAAAAGGGTGTATCCTGATTTCCTTTATGTGCAGTCTGATCTTCTGTAGGGTGCGGAGCCCCGGTGGGCCAGTCATTGTGTTTGCACTGTTTGAACTTTTTACCTACTAGCGGCCGGCCCAGGTGGTTGTAGGCCCGTGCTTGTACCCTTCTTTCTGCACAATAAAAATGTTCAACAAAAAAAAAAAAAAAAACAATCTGTAATATGAAGAGTATTACCCTTTAACACGTTTACATATGTACTTCCTTGTAACTCTGGCAAAAGTTTGATAAAAAATGCAATAAAGATATTTAAAAAATGAGAAATAGCCATCAGCCAATGGGAACTGCCACCGGTTTACATTTTTTAAACTCGCAGTAGGCGTGCTCCACCAATGTGGGGCTAGGCATTGGCCCCAATTGAATGATGCGAACTAGGCTGGCCAATGGTATCAGCAGAGCAACACTGGAACGAGCCTAGGGCCCTATATATATGCCTGTGAAATGTCCACATTGTCACTTGCCTAAAGACACAGCTGCCTGCCATTCCTCACCACGTACTGCTGCTGTACCTCATCTCTGGAGCCAGTCATGGCTCGTACTGAGAACCTAAGGGCCCATCCCTTCACCACAGAGGAGCTGGAGGTCCTGGTGGTCGAGGTGCTTGGACAGTACGGCCGGCTCTATGGTGCTCCAGAGGTACTGGTAAATGAATGCTAAACTTACTTAGGATGCTCCGAAGGCTCACAACAGTGCTCCGTGCCTCAGATTGAAAGCCAATATTGGTGCCTGCTGATTTTGTCGTCTGCATTTCCCAAACTTGAAGTACTACTTAATGCACTTGAGTATGTGGGGAGGATGGCACACTCGTCAATGTTGCAGCTCCATAGGTGCAAAACATCACACATGTGAATCTCAGAAAGGATGATGTATACGTGTCGCAGTCTGTGTAGCCAAACGAGTTCAAGTGCATGGTGTTGAGCCTTGTTCCCCCTGAGCCCTGAGTGCATGCAATGACGATTTTGCCAGGACGTGGTTTATCAGTAGTACAGTTGCAATGATGACTTAATGAATTCTCTTTTTGGACACACATTCCCTGTGCCATGTGCTCTATGAGTTCATTTTGTGTATATAGGTACATTAGTGAGATGGTAAGTGTCGATTGGGCAGAGGTTAGTGAATATGGGGTGTGCTGATTCTACAGGGATACTATGGAGATGAGCCCAGTATGCACAAGAGTACAGGGCCTGTTACTGTCTAGATTAGGGTGAAATTACCTCCCGCATCTGATACATGTACAGTGGACATGCCATCCTTCTTTTGGTGTCATTATGTGTAGACTCGCTCGTGTGTACGCACTGTGTACTGACACACAATGCACCACTACAAAGTGTTACAAATGTCTCCTCTTGTCTCCCATACCGACAGCTCAAGGTCTATCAGCGGAAGGCAATATGGAGGGCCATCGCCCGGAAGGTGCGGGCCCTAGGGGTCTCTAACCGCCGACACAACCACTGCCACAAGAGGTGGGATGACATCTGCCGCCTTAGCAAAAACGTTGCTTAAATTACGCTGGGCCTGGTTCCTCGGACTGGTTGGTTGGCACAACAGAGCATGACCCCACTATTGACCCGCATCCTGGCAGTGACACAGCCAGAGCTGGATGGATGCTTGAGGGCCCAGCAGAAGCAAGTTGGGGGTGAGTTTAAAACAAAGTGTGATGTTGCGCATGAAAGACTGCATAAATCCCAGCCCAGAGCAAGGCAGTAACCGATGAGTTGTCTCTAGTGTGGTGTAATTGCCTCTCAGTTGACTCAGTGGTGAGCGCAGAGTATTTTCTTGTACAATGTCTGTACTGTCATGTGGCCAGGTAACATCAGCATAAGTGTCAGTCTCAGTGGCATCACCTGGAAGTGAACATCAGTGAGCATCATGCCAGGGTGGTTTTTGAGATTGATGTTGTGCATTTCCATGTGATTGATACATCTACAGATTGCTTACCAATGTTCAACAGTAGTTCTGTTGCAAGACATAAATTAGTGTATGTAAGGATGTCATGTCACTTAACAATAGTTTCATTTCACTTACAATGTGTAGGGTTCTATCACCTCAAACCTCCAGTGTAACACACACAGTGAATGCAGATGTGTGGTTCTCTTAGCTGAAGGCATGTAGATGTGCCTACAGATAATAGGATGTGATGTTGAGATGCCAACACATGCCTAGCAATTTGTCAGTATGAACGCAAGATGGAGCATGACTGTCCAATAAGCATGTTAACATGCATCAAATGCTCATAGAAATATTTTGACTTATGCAGACAGTACATGGAGAGTCAAATGTGTGAGTTCAAGCATTTCGGTTAGTATTGCCTAACATGTTTGTGATCAGGCCACTTCCCTGAACAGTGCCTCTGTCTCCTACAGAATCTACAGAGGTCAGAGAAGGAGAGAGGGCCGAAACCACTGGTGAAGCTACTGACATCACTGCTCCCCAGGAGTACAGCGACACTGAGGGGACCAGCGCATCGGAGGGGGACAGGAGTGCCCTGGAGGAGTCCCCTCCAGAAACGCCTACATCCACTTCCTCACAATCCAGCAGTGACTCCTCGGTGTTGTCGGGCAAAGGAGGATCGACCTCTGTTTTATCGTCTGCCACACCTCATCCTGTATCCACCCTCCCTGATGCTCCCCCAACTGGTATCCGGGCACGCTGCCCTAAGAAGGGTAGGGTGTCTTTCCCCCCAGGCACCACTGCCCCAATCCCTGTGTCCCCTGCCGCCCTCAGTGTGGAGGCCATAGACAACTTACGGCAGGTTTTTCCCAGAAGGATCCATGTGCACCTGCTCCACAATCTGGGATGAAGGAAGCTGGCCACCTCACCTATCCCATTGCCCAAGGCACTTGGGGGCTATCATATCCCCAAGCTAGTGAGGCCCAACTGTCCACATGCAACATCAGCCACTGAGCCTCCCCACTGCATTTCACCACCTCCCCATGCGACAACTCCACCAGGTCCGGCCAGCCCTCAGGCTCCCACATCCAGGGGTCCCTCTACCTCAACCATTCTCCCTCTCCCAGGTACAGTCCTCCGACTATCCCAGACAGTCATCCCCCACCCAGTTCAAGTTCTCAACAAATTTGGAGCAGAGTCCCCCTTCCCACCCATTTCCTCCCTGAGCGGTGCCTGAGCTGCCCATTTGCTGGCCTTATCCTGGTGATATTCCCATGGCTGTGGACTGTGTTTCAATCATCTGTATGGAATTTCAAAGCCCACATGTGCTGACTTGAGTTTGGACTGGCCATTGCCCTTAATGTTTTGCACTTTACATGCTGATACTGAGTTTATGTAATAAAAATATATGTATGTTCTGAGCGTTGTCGCTGGCCTTACTAATGATGCTGTACAATGTATGTGTATATGTTCATAGATTTCATGCTCTGAATTCACACTTTCCCATTGCAGGTACTTAAGTTGATATTGCAGGTGTCACCAGAGGTCCCGGCAACGAATGTCCACTTTTGACTCTGAGGGTTGATGGGGGCGAGCTGCTTGTCTGTGATGGTCCACTCTGGTCCTGTTCATTATGTTGGCTGAGCTCTACTTATTCACACGTCAGATTTGTTTGATCTCCATCATGAGAATCTATTCTAAATTACATGATGGCTTGTGGGGTGGGCAGGGTACAAATTATCTGTGTGATCTATCTTGATGTGTACACACCAGTGTAGGTGTGTTGTCATCTTAGAAAGGTATGGTTTCATAGTCAAATGGATGGATATACATGTGCTTACTGGAGTCATCAGACAGTGTGAGTGTCCTTTCATTAGTAGAGGTGTTCATGTGTATGTGCCCTTGAGCATTGCCCTTTCAAACATGTATGATCTAGTTGATGAGTGCCTGTTTGTTTCCATGATCAGACACATTGTGGAGTGTTTGTGGACATGTTGGGGTTGTTGCCGGAGCAGTATGCAGTGTGTCATTGTAACCTCGCAACCCTAGGGTCCACCTACATCTTATCCACATCATTTGTGACTATGCATAGTGTGTCACTGCAATGTCTGGGTTGTGAGTCTTGGGATCCGGCCTGGCTCTTGCTTACCTTTGTTCTCACTGTGCTGCATGTCTCTGGGATACAAACATGATAATTGAGTTTTCACATGCATTGCTGTCACTTTCCACTTTATGGACTCCAAAATGTGTTGGCCTGATTCATAGCAGTCACAGTCATACCACATACCATTGGGGCCCACACACTGTGAGATACTCCATAATGGCTTTTTGCTCTCTACACTCCTCCCCTGTACAATTCTTGTGTGTATAACACTTCAGTCAACACATGTGCCACTGCATGCCATGCACATGTTTGACCCTCCCCACCACTCCATGGTGTGACACTGTACTGAGTGCAGATGATTAGTATCCAGAAGCATTGTGGCCCTCAGCACTGTTTCAGTATGTGATATGTGCTATTTGAGACTACTTGATTTCAGTCATGGTTGCTGAGGTACAGTACAGATGGATTTCCAGCACAGTCCTCTTGTCTTGTTCCAGCATGGATGTTTACCTGGGTTGTGTAGCAGTGTGTGATAGCAAAGGTGTGTAGCTGTTTGCTGCAACACTGCTACCCATCCTGGGCACGCATCTTCCTCACTTTGCAGTCTGCAGTGTATGCACTCCCAGCCCTCAAGCAAATCTGCCACCCTGAGCCCGATCGGAGCTGTATGAGTGGTGCTTGTAGGTGGGGGAGAGGGGAGCAGCGTGCCAGGAGGAGTCAGCACACTGCAGCCTTTGGAAGCCCTGAGGGTGTCACTCATTTAAATTAAGGGAGCCTCACGCATTGCATTTCGCAGGTTTCCCCAAACATGCATGATTGCTGTGAGTTGTTGTTGTGCCGGGGTTGTATGCATGGAGATGTTTTGGACATACCTCTGCTGTGGAGCGCGGGGCGTCCTATCTGCTGGTGATGCATCAGGTAGAGCAGCGGAAAGGCCTGTAAAGCAGCATCCATGGCGGCTCTGGTCGTATGCAGGTGTTCTGGTTCGACTTTACCTCACCGTAGTTGTGCTTCCGCCATCCCGATGAGGTGGTTTTACTGCTACGGTGTGATTGGCTGTTTGGTACTTTGTAATCTGGTTGGTGGACGGGACGTGATTCCGCATGCAGTTCTTGCTCTATGGGCTTCGTCGCCACCCTTGTGTAACGAAAAAACATGGGGAGCCTGAAACACCACGGTGGTCGGAAAATGGCCTATGTTAGCCCATTGTAATATGGCAGTCGCAATGACCACATCAGGAGCGGAAACATTGACGTTTTCTGCCACCACTGCGGATGCACTTCTGTCAGCCAACGTAATGACCCCCTAAATCAATAAAATAGTGCTTAAAATTCAATAGCGCTAAAAGTTTACTTGAGGTCTCACTAGTCCAAGCCAAATCTGCAAACTCAAGCCAACCACAATGGAGAGCGGGTCGGATACAGTTCCAAACAGGTTTTACCTGCTGAAGTTGAGCCAAGAGTCTCATTTGTGGGGAAGGAGTTCCCCTGAAGCACAGTGAAAGTAATTGACGGTGGATTGTGGAGCACACAGAGCTGCCAGGCATCACAGACAGAAGGGCTGGGGCCTCGTGGACGCGAGCCACGATGCTGCTGTGTGAAGAGACAAACTTGCATCCGCTCGTGCTGATCCTTCGAGCAAGTTCTGGAGAGAACAGTTCATTTTGCGGTCGCGAAGAGCCACAAAGCTTGATTTAAGGGGTTTGTAGGTCAGACAATCCACATCCAAGGTCCCAGGACTGGAGGTGGCACCGTAGGCAAGGGTAGGACTCACAGATGGGAGAGTCCAACAGCACCAGCAGCTGCAAGAAGTCTTTTGTGTCCTGGAGACTTCAGAAAACAGGAGGCAAGCCAGCAAGCCCTTAGAGTCATTTTGGGTTCAAGTGAGATGGGTCCAGGCCTTGTCCTCAGCAGGGCAGAGATCAGCAGGCAGCAGGGCAGCTCAGCAAAGCAGAGAATCAATTCCTCACTTCCTGATTCAGACTGACCACAGGCCCCTCAGGTGGCTCATGCAAATGAGGAGTAAGAATCCACAATTGATGAGGTGGTTCATTTCTCTACAAGGTATGGACCTCAAGGTGGAACACAGACCAGGAGTAGACAATGCCAATGCTGACTGTATGTCCACGTTTCTCTGCCTTAGTGATAAGAACTCGCTAAAGGTTAAGTAGATCTGCCCATTTCCAGCTTGTGGGGGGACAGGTGTTAGAGCTGGCATCCTTGGGGTGGTCTTCCACCAACTTTTTGCCTGCTTACCTACATCTTTTGTTGTATCTTTTTATGGGTCTTAGGAATCTGAGCACTTTGACAAACCTCCTATGGTACCCAGTGAGGCCCAAGAATGCTCCGACCTCAGTCTGGGTTTTTGGGGGCTGCCAGGCCATTATGTTTGTTTTATCTTGGCCTGAAGCAGTTGCCCCATTCCCCTGCCCACCAAGTGTGCCAAGTACACCACATGCACTTTAGCACTGGTCAGCAGTGGTAAAGTGCTCAGAGTCCTAAGGCCAACAAAAAGATACAGCAAGAAGTGGAGGTAAGTGGACAAAAAGATTGGGGAAGGCCACCTTAAGGTTGCCAGGTCTAACACGGTGGGTCTTAGTTTGCAACCCATTGGTAATCGCTAAAGTCACAGGGATGCTGCGGCCGGCAGACTAGCATGTCTGTGATTGCTTTTAAATAAAACAATATGTTTTTTTAAATGCCGCCTGCTTTTCTTAAAGAAAAATGCTATGCCTTTTAAAAATACATAGAAACGTTTACTTTTTATTTTTTATGAGTAGGCAGTGGTCCACATGACCACTGTCTGCTCTTAAAAACTGTTTTTACAATCATTCACAAAAGGGTAGGGGTCCCTTGAGGACACCTTACCATTTGCAAATGGGTTACCACCTACTTGAAGTAGGCAGAAAAAGGTGAAGGTTTTGCGACCGCATTTCTGTTGCAAAACATTCACACATACCACTGTGATTCGGTATTGGGAAGGGACGCCCTAAACATGCCGCTGCATTATAACCTGCATCTTATAGAGAGCTAAACTATCAAAGCTAGGGACATATTTGTCTTACAAAGGTTCAGGAATGCCTTACTTTCTTATTGAGGTTCAGAATGAGCCACAAAACCCTTTTTGGGGACTTTGAAAGGCATTTCTGAATCACAAAACAGATTATGTACATTGTAAAAAAAACATTTTGCTTTACAAACAATGTGATTTGATGTATTGTAGGGCCTACAACTGTGAAATAGTTGTAGACTCCAACAACTGATCTTGCTCTGTCACTTTAACCAGTGAGCTAAAGTGGGAGATGAAACAGGACTGTGACTTTTCTGGTAGGAAACTCGATGTTGAGAAACTCCTATGGGACATAAACAAGGTTAGCAGGATAGTTATTCCTTAAAACAAAGGAGGAAACAAAACTAAGCATGACGTGAACCGATTGGGTATTCCACACAAGACAATATCTTTATTACATATGAAAATGAGACATAATCACCCGAGATGGGAAATACCCTACCTATAATACTCACAAATTGCACATCACCGTGGAAAGTCTAGAAATACAATCAGCCCTGAGAAGATGTCTGTCTAGTGAATGGTCCCTCCTCGTTGTTGGACCTCAACCTAGGTGTGTCTAGCTGAAATTGCAGACCTGGTGATACTGACCTTAGTAAATTGGCTATATCAATACATATGCTGAAGGGGGATGTATCAGTTCAATGCCAGCTAAAGAAAGAGCAGACAGGTCTGTAATTCATTCTACTTTCATGTGCTGCAGTGTTTCTTCAGGAGGCTACAAAGCGCCCTCAAAATTTCTGGGACTTAGCATCATTCCAGAAAATCCTACAAGGCTTGAGAGTTAGGGAGTTGTCCAGAACAAGAAAATTAAGTTAAGCCACATGGTTCATGTGAGGAATTGGGAGTATTAGTTGAGGAGTTGTGAGTACCCACCTCAAGTAATAATCATCATCCTCGTCAGGGTTAGCCACCAAAGTCACTAAATTAACCTGAGCTCAACCCTGGTAGCTACGGCACAGAGCAGACAGGCATAACTAAGAGACAATGTGAAAAGCATATATCCAGTATTCAGACAGTCATAAACTCAAAACACAACACAAGCAAAATCCTAAACCAATTTAGAAGAATTCAGTAAATTTTAATACATAAAATGGCACCCAAATGACAAAACCCTAATTATGGGAATCGATTTATGAATTTTTAAAGTTTAAGTGTCAAATTATCAGCAAAAAGCATTAAACACCAAACAAGTCAACAGATTATACCTAGGTGCAAGTTAAGACTGATTTCGATGGAGCCCAGTTTGGATACAGAAACCAGGTTTAGCCCAGTCAGAAGTTCTACCTTCAGACTTAGTTTGTGAAATTGAAGTCAAAGGTCTTCAGCACAATAGGAAACAGGCTGTAGTCAGAGAGGTCTCCACATCATTTTATAGCACAGAATGAAGTCTTTATGAAGCTGTTGAATTTTGGTGCGGAAGCCGAGCAACAGAAATTTGAATTCGACGCGCATGGAAGGACCCTCGCTGGCCAGATACTTTTCGTGTCTTTGCCCAATGAATATTTCTACCTTCCGACTTAGTCACTTTTTTTGAAGCTCTGATTCTTCTAGCAGGGCAAGGTTGCAGGCTGTAACCAAAGAGAGCACCATAAGAATGAATACTTTCTCTGCAAAGTCCCTCAAAATTGAATTTGCTGTTGTCTAAAAGCTGTGAGAGGAATTAGCCTGAATTGTAGGCCAATTTGAAACACATCTTTGTTGGATCAGATTGCCAGGTTGGTGCCGGTTGATATGTTTAGAGCCAAAAAGTTGGTTTCAGGATTTGTTTAGGAGGAATACATTTCAACACCAGCCAAGAGTCCAGAACCTCGGGTACAGCACTTAGGCGTCAAGACTCACTCCAGCAAAGGCTAGCAGCATTGGACAGGGAAGGTTCAGTTGCAACTGGTTTGCAGGGAAATTGCAGTGAAGGTCTGTTGTAGATCATTTTGTCCAATATCTGCAATTTCTGTGGAATGTTTTGGTTGGAAATGAATAAGTCTCGATTAAATTTTACCAGGATACTGATTGTAATGCGGGGGGGGGGGATATTGGAACAGAAGGTGAGTTTCATTTAGTGAGGGTTGCGTGACTTCACTTCCAGTATATTTATTGAGTTAAGCATAGCCACGGTTTCATCACAAATTGTAGGTGATACTGCTTTAAGGGAGATGATCTCTACTGTAGCGCATGATGAATGGATAGCAGTGGATTACGATGTGTTCATGAATCATTATAATTTCTGGATGCCGCTCCCAGGCAGCTGGGACGAGCCCATTTGTGCTTGCCTTTGATGAGCCTTTGGCATACCGCTCATGCGCTTCCTGCGCAAGCATACAACATATTTTATTAGGCCTGTGTAGGTTGACCTAAAACCACAAAATTAGAAGAAGACTTCCCCTACTGCCAAGATGGCAGCCGTGAATGAAAAATCGGCTGTAAAAATTAACTACGGAAATGTGTTGTTTCAGTGTACCTGGGCTGAAGCTTCCTGGCATATGGGTGCCTCTTACAACCACAGGAGAAGCTAAATTAAGAAAGTTAAAGTCCCCTAAAGTGAAGTTACTGCCCTAAGCGCATCTAATTCTCATCTCAAATATGAGCGGAAGGTTACAAAAAGTATAGAACAGGTACGATTAGAAAATCATTTTTTTTTTAATTCACAGGTGCACAAAAAGTGATGATGAACTCAGTAGCAGTTCGTAAATGATAAATATTTTCTAAAAAATACTACAAAGCACTGACTTTGGGATTACTGCTCCCATCCTGTAAGATTCCAACCAGGAACGTCCGCTTTGATTTTGCAGACACTATTGGCAGAAGGTTGGGGGAAGGGGTATTACCCCTCCATATTTTAGAGAAGATTTGTAATTAACAATTAAAGATTATTTAGTTAGATTAATGATTTGCAATCAAAATGAAATTGTACCACTTTCCAGAACTATGTTTTCTTAGATTGGCCAAACCAGAACCAGGCTCCATCTTAAATCCTAAACATTAATGTGGCCCTCAATGTTGTTGACTTAGGGTTGCATCATTCCGTCATATACACAACATGTGTTCTTGCCATCTCCGCCCATGCATGGAATTATCTAACCGTGTGAAGCCATAGTTATTTTCTCACAATGGTTATATGAAATGAACTAGGGTGATAGGTGCAGAATGATGTCAATGACAGAGAGCACCCAATTAGAAGGACTCCAGGAGTGCAACTGACTGCGGGTAGAACACCTTCACTAAGTTGTAACTTCGCCTGTCTTGGACCAGTCCCACACAGAGAATATAACAAGGATCTCCAGGGGCGGATGGTTAAAGGGACTTCCCTTTACTTTTATTGATCACTAATCGAGTTAGTTTTTGGGGCACATTAGCTACTGAGATGTACATTTTTTGGTCATTTATTTTGGCAATTTTACTCACCTATTTGATGTTGGTCGTTGGGGTACATAGCTGAACAATCCAAGTACCTGGAAATCATCATAGGATAAATTCACCCCAGTGCCAAATTACCATCCCATTCTGAAGTTCGCATGCCTAAAGCGGGGGATAAACTTTATCAGAGTTGATGCACCCGACTGCAGCAGATTTTCTCTCTTACCTACCAGTTTTTGTGCTAATTTCAACTGGGTGTTCCTAGCAAAATCTGCATGGGGAACGTTTGCAGATGTGCAGTAATTTTGTATAACTTGTAATGACATTAACGGCTCAACCCCCCTTTTGATATTACCCTGCAACTTTGGATGCCCATCAGAACTATGGTCAGTCTTACATACAAATACATTAAACCAATGCCATATCTAGAAAAATTAATTAATATATAGCACCAATGTTGCTTAGAATTTACACATTAGAAATCCCAGCACTGACTAAATATGGGACATGATTTAATTTTTGTAATGTTAAAGATGAGGCAGCAATCCAATTAGATATCTAAAAAGGAATGGCATGTGTCTCCAGGTATTGTACAGCACTTCATTATAATGTCTTAATGACCACCGCTGAGATAATGAACCTGGGGCTGGCACCTGCCGCGACCCCTGGGGTGACGTCTCAGTGGGAGGAGCATCCATTTAAATACTTGGACTAATTGAGAACTACTGAAGCCGAAGAGTTGATGAGGCGCTGTGAAGACCAGGTCTTCAATGAGATCTTAAGATCTGGGATCAGCCTCATCTCATTGAAGTGAAAAGGAAAAGAAGGTGAGGAACCTCCAACTGGAATCCGCGCCCTCTCCTGGTGAGGGAAGCAACATGGGTATGTGAGGGGTGTGTGGGAAGTTCAAGCAGCATAGCCAATGGGGTCCAAGAAGCCCGGAGGAGTCAAAACAAGGCTCACAATCCTGAGAAGAGCTTGGGATTTAGAATGAGAGTTGGGAGATGACCAGGGTTATATTTGTAAAAAAAGAACAAAAATAAGAGCACATATGTCTACACATTTTTCTTAGAAACCTGCTGCCAGCACCGCGGAATCCCAAGGCGGCTTAGTCTTAATTCCACCTACTCCCTCTCTCTTCCACCATCCTTCATTTTCTCCTCTTTAGCTCTGCTTGGGGGTTCTTTCTCATTCTTGATTTCTCAATGTGTCACTGTTTTCTATATTCTGTATTTCTCTTCCACCTTTATCCATTTTTCACCTTGCTCTATTGTTCTGAGAAAAAGTCTGGGGATAAAAAGCAAGCCTTGGCTCCCAAAGATGCTCCCACACTGCAACCACCAGCACAAGTTAAGCACCGTAGAGGACAATTCAAGCAAATACGGTTTATTTGGAAATATAGAAATGTTGTTTTTATTAAGTAACACTGCTAAATCGAAAATCTGCTAATATTAATCACATGGTAATTACTAGGATGACACTCATGCACCAGTGTCTACAGGTGGTGAGCATAACCTCTGAGAGTGAAGCGATAATCATGTCATGGGATGCATCTCCAATCCAGTAGGCACCCAATTTCGGGGATCACAGTCTTAAGGTGGTTATAGAAATCCAGATGTGTATCCCTGGTACATTGGCAGGGTTACGCCCGGTCTGGCGGCGTGTGCCATACACGCCACTGATAAGCACATGTGTAGCAGATTGCAGGAATGCTGACCACTCCACACATATTTGAAGTCACCAAGCCCTTTATACATGATACATGTGTGCTCCATGGTGTGTACCCTAGGTACATATATCTGATAGAGCACACACAAGTGATGGATTTTCTCTAAACATGGTTGGTGATGCACATTACTCAAAGAGACAATGGTCTTAAGGGGTGTGTTCCATAAAGTTTGTAGGGCATACTTGAATGGGGGACCCTCACTACATTTTTTTGACCATTTGCTATGGAACAAAGCCATATTCGTACCCTTTCTGCAAAAAGCAAGCTATGTCATCTTATGGACACAACTGTGGTCGTAGTAAAGACGTCATCATCTTTAAGTGTACCACGAACTCCTATACCCTGCATTGATACTTTGATTAAACATGTTTTACCAATGACTGCTCAACCTTATACTTTGGTTATGTTGGGCGAAGGTAGCATTTTGATATTTATTTGGGGCACGTCGTGAGGAAAGAGAGGGAAGGTGGTTATTTTGATCCAATGAGTGGTGGTAGTGTGTGGAGCCTGCAAGAGTAAAAAATGTGTCTGGACAGGTTGCATGTCCTTTGCTAATGGCCGATGCAAGGTAGAGTGCATAAGACTTGGAAAATATCTCTGGTTCAGATATTTCCCAGAATAAATATAACCACATTATTAAATGTCCCTGAGAATAAGATGCAATACCATTTCACTGGAATCGATTGACTCTCCCAGCATTTCTAGCAATTTCAATAAAATGTATTCACCAATATAAAGCTGTATTGACAAAATCCAGGAATTGTGAAGGTCATTATTCTTTTTATTGCTCAGTTAGTCCCTTTAAAATAATTGTTGGTAGCCTACGTATCCCTGGACTAAAGCCTTTTCTCGGCGGTAGGCAAATCCCACAGCATATATTTATTACTATGAAATAGACTGAAATACAATTCCAAATTTCGATACAATTAAGTGGAAAGACAAAATTCAAATGATTGAACCTAGTCTGTAAACTAAATACTTCACTGTTTGGGTATCAGTTTACCCAATTCTGGTGTGAATTTCAAAATTCGTGAGAGGCTCATATTGAATCTGTATATCTGAAAGGTCGTCAATAAATTGAGGTACCCTCGATTCAAGGTACTTTGATGGAAAGTATAATTTTACTTAGTAAGCATAATTTCTGTACTAAATATGTCTGAAATGTTGAGGAGCGCCCAAGTTTCACTGAACTCACAGCTGAACTCACGGGTACCTATATGAGGAGTTATTTGGAATGGTAATTGGGCAGGGTGGACAGGTGGCAAGTGCTCACAATTAATGGAATTGGTTTGGTTGAGGGACATTTTATCCATCACTGCATGTCCCATGGTCAGTCACCGGGGGTGTACTGTGACCCGGGTACCATCTTCAGGGTGTGCTTCTAGAAATGCTAGCTACCCTTGAAATTCACAAATGCTCAATGCACACAAGTGGGAATGGACAATAAGAAATTGACAGGTAAGATGGAAGCGTGGACCCTTGGCTGTAGGGTCAGATATTTATAGATGTTGGTTTGTGCGCTTGTATAGTGCAAACCTTGCACAGAAGCATCACAGTGGTATACAGTTTAGAGGGAAGTGGTTAGAATGCCTCAAGAGATTGTGGAGAAAGGTGGAGGTTGATGTGGAATGACTTGTTAGAGTGGGTGAAGAAGAGGAGTTATGCAGAAGGGAGGGCTGTGAAGCAAGCATCAAGCGGAGAGGGTCCAGCATTGGGTGAGGGGATGTAGACCAGGGGAGGTGTGATGAGGATACTGAAGTCCCGGTCCACAACACGTAGCGCCAGTGGCCCCCAACTACAAACACCGGCACAAATTAAGCACTGGATGAAACACAGGCGGCAGTGCACAAGACTTCTTGCACACAGGACACAAACAGCACAGTGGGTGGATGTCCTTACATGCACAGAACAACAACAGGACAAAGGGCAAGACAAAGGATACAACTTGCAGTAGCTTTGTAAGCTTGTGTGTGTGGGTGTGCGCACAAGGGTGTGTGAGTGTGTGTGAGTGAGAGAGATGGTGCATGTGTTTTTTTGGATTTACATACTAAATATCGAGGACAGAATGTCAAAACAAATAGAAGCGTACATTTTCGATACCTACCGCCACATATAGGTACCTACGTGATACATACATCTTCAAGGTACGTAGATGTGAAGTTAGAAAAAGTGAACCTATAATTTCTCATGTGCACTTACCTTTCCACATGTTGTCCCTCGATATCCTGTCCTCAATGTTCTGGTGTGTGGATATTCAGTAGGACAATCATTGTTTTTGTGTTGAGGGATTTGTGAGCATGAACTGGAGCTTGCAGGGTGCAACTCAGACCGGAAGATGAAGGAAAGAGAGGAAGAAGAGGCGAAGAGAGTGATTGAGGAAGAGAGAGAAAGGTGAGATGCGGAAAGAAGAGTGACACAGGCAGAGCGTGCGGGAGAAAAGAAAATACAGGCTGAGGTAAGAGAAAAAAACTGCGTGAAGGTGAGAACGAGTGGCAGACAGACACTAGTGGCTAGAGGAACATAAAGCCAGGAGGAGTGTCGAAAGAATTAGGAGGGCGATAGAGAGTTAAATATGAAAAGAAAAAGCAGGCATTATGGAATACGTGCAAGAATGAAGCAGTGCATCTGAGAAAAAATGTAACAGAGACACGGGAGTGCTGAGGATAAAGGAGGGGCTTGGGAGAGAACTGCTAAATAAATAGGAGAGGTCTGAGGGCGAGATGACCAGGTGGAAACAGGAAAAGATGACGAAGCAGAATTGATGGATAGACACCGATCCCAAGGACAGCCTGGCTCTGCACAGGTGAGAACCCTGGAGCTCTGGCTTCCCCTAGTGAGACTAGTGTGAGATACTGATCCACTGGAGGAGGCTGATGTGGGGGGCAAATGATGGATCAGGGTTTGCTGAAGTATGCAGTAAACAACCCCTCCCCTGCGTGGGCAGAGGTGGCTTTGTATGTTGCTTTTTTCTCTTTTTGTTCCTCCATATGCTTGCTAATGGTTATTTTTGCTTTCGAAAATCTAAGACATGTTTAAATTATACAAATTAAATAATGTTGTAAAGAAAACTATGCGGTAAAAAAAATTGCAAAGGAAGGGAATACAAATTCTGATTTACTTTCTGCAATTAGAGGCAAGGCTTGCAGCACATTCTATAGTGTTATTATCCAGCCAGAGACTTTTTCAGACACGGGCAAAATGTTTAATTACCCAGGGCCCCATCTTGTAAGGGGCACAGAGGGAAAGTGAACTTTCTCTGTAGTTGATTTCTGTCTATTCAATTTCCCTCACTCTCTGCCTACATCTACCCCTCTCTGTCCTCTACTTAGTGCTATTTTAGGAATTTTGGAGTCCCAATCAACACATAGTTCAACTTTTATTTATGCTCTTGTTGAAGATTAGTTTCGTTTTTTATTAGTGATCCTGTTAAAATGTAGTATGTTTGGCATTATTCTTTTTCAGTTAGCAGGGAATGGCTAATAAAATTCGAATTTGTTCCCGACAGATGCCCCCCAAAACAAGTAATGCGCAGGGCCCTTAAAATCCTTGAAAAAACCACTGCGTCCAGCTAATTTGAAATTTTAACATGAACTGAGGCAAAAAGAGATCACAAATATATAATGATACATTTGTTTCTTGAATCTGACGTTAATCCTGCCTCACACACATTTGTGGAGTAAGTAGTGAGCAATGTAACTTGCATTTGAAACAATTTTAAAAGTGCTCATTGTGTCATCCCTATTCGCTTGGATAATGAGCATGATTCACGCCGTTTTATTTGCTTAGCTACAGAAGGCTTAATTTGTGCAGGTGGGCTACCCAAGCGCCAAGGCAAAGAGGTGTGTCTTCAGATATTCCTAAATATGATATAGTCACTTTAGAATCTTAAATGGATAAGTGGAGAGTACCACAGTAAAAAATCCAAATAGTGTTTTTTATTTCAGAAAAAGTTGGTCGTGTACAAGCTTTTGTGCTCACACCCACAGGCCAAAAGAACAATTGATGGACAGAATGCAGAACAATGTCATACATTCACCCCAGTGCAGAGATCTTGGCCTAAATCCATCGTTTTTTTTGCTCACCATGCCGTTCCAGTTTGAACCCAGCCATATGCAAATCAGTCTTGACCCTGTGCCCAATGGGAACAGTCCAGCCCGAACTGCCAAGCCAGGTCCTCCCTGGACTGGAAACAAGCATCCTAGGACCGGTTTCAGGGTTTCACCCCTCTTCAGCCAGGATAGCTTGACTCCAGTGGCATGGAGAGTACGGGACCCACGTCTGGGCATACCTGTCTCACTCTGGGTGACAAATGCAAAAAGAACAATTGATGGACAGAATGCAGAACAATGTCATACATTCACCCCAGTACAGAGATCTGGGTCTAAACCCATCATTTTCTTGCTCACCATGCCCACAGGCAGGCAGCAGAAGTATAACCGTGCATACAAAAGTCAAAAGTAGAGGAGTAAACCTATGGAATACTTGAAAATACATGTAGGTACCTTAACAAATACGTGGGACCCCTGCAGTTTGACCCTGTGAACTTTTGCAACACCATATAGCCCTATTTTGTGCTAAGTTACACAATCTTACCATTCCTAAACCTGTAGAATTAAGGTGACAGATGTATAGTTCACGGACCGAAAAGTCATTCGGGACAAGATATATTTGTGGCACACTTGATCCTGTAACGGAAGGTTTGCACGGGAATAAAGTGCACTGGTATTAAATATGAGTGAAGTAACAGCTACTCACCGTGTGCGCGCTTGGAAATGAGAGATAGGTGGGTGGCTGCTACATTCACTTCAGTGTCTAGTCCTGTGGGTGTTGTTTCACAGAAGCAGGCGTAAGATGTGCAGCCCATATTTACCAAGAGTTTTCATTGTTTGTGTTACTTTTTTAAATCCAGCCTATCTTGGACTGTGGAGAGGATGTGGCTAACAGCCGGAGTTGCCGACCATGGGCCTGATTATGAGTCGGGCAGTCCGACCACCCTATTACAACTAGGGTCAGACCACCATTGCACCGTCGCAACCACCAGGGATGACCACCATTGCACTGCCGCACCCGACAGGGATCAGAGATCCCTGGCAGTGGCACGGCGGTCCTGAGACCGCAATATGATTGGCGGAACTGCCGCAGTCCCGTCAAGGATATCACGAGTTTCCTCTCTGCCATGGTTTTCATGGCAGTTCCTAATCCATGAAAACCGTGGCAGAGAGGAAACAAAAGGGACCCTACAGGATGCCCTGTTGTCTCAGGGCCATGGGGTGCATGCAGGGGAGCACATATGTTGCCCTCCTGTGTGCATACACCTCAGTACCTACACCGCATCGACTGCACCAGTCCATGCCGTTCAGTTATTGCCTTTGAGGTTTCCACTGCAGTGCTTATTTCATAGGCACTGTGGTGGGACCACCAAAGAACCGCCTGCCAGTGACAGAAAAAATGTTCTAATTTGGCGGGCGGTGCATACACGGGTTTGGCAGTGTGGGAGTGGGGAGGCGGCATGGTGGTCCCACTCCCGCACCGCCAAACTCGTAATCAGGCCCTATGTAACCAGGCAACCAGATTTGAGTCTCGGCAGTGGCTCGACATCCTGCGATTATGGGAAAATCACTTAATATCTCTGGATTGCCTGGATTTACCTCTCCGGCACAAATGAGGTTGGAATTTGGGATACAAGGGCAGGAGTTAGCCAGAAAAGGAGCCTTTGTTAAAACCTGGTTCAAGATAAAAAAAAGGGCGCCCAGGAACGCTGAATTTTTACTTGTGGAGAGAAGTGGAAACAACAGGATCTTGCCCAGCCAGACATTACTTGAACACTGCACTGGACCAGCTGGGGCTACGGCAACTCTGGGCATTGCCCGGGACCATGGCTAGCTTCAAGAAAATTGTAAACAAGATAGTCAAAAAAGAGTCCATTTTACAAGATAAAGCGACCTTGATAAAACGCTCACACGGCTGGCTTACGATACAAACCTATAGGAAAGCGACTCCTCAAGCCTACCTCCTTTCTAACTTCTCTAGAACTATTAAAGAAAAGTTTTTGAAATTTCGGCTAGGTCTATTACCGACGGCATACCATCTACCTCCTTGGCTGCGCCCTCCTAAACCGGCAATGTGTCGTCTTTGTGGTAAAGGAGAGGAGGACATAGTTCACATCCTAACGATTTGCCGTGAGCTGATGCGAGAACGCCGGTTACTACTTAGGCCTATTTTTAATAAAAACCAATTACGGTCGTGCAGACAAGCGGTGCTTGCAAGCTTCTCTGGTGAAGACATTCAGCTAAGCTGTCGCCTAGTAAAGTTCTTATCTGTAGCTGACCTTCGTTTTAAAAATAAGTGTACTGCAACAGTGTTTGAAGTTTATTACCTCTAGCTTTTTAGCACAAGTAAATGCCCTAAGTAAATCATCAAAAGGTCATCTAAATGGCCACCTCTCATCCTTGTGGCGGCACTATGCACTTTAAACATGTATTTTAATCCTGCACACCATGGCCTGATATCATTCTGCAGTTAAGACTCTGATTAAGGGGGTAATTTTACCCAACAAATTGCTGCTAATATCTCCAATAGAAATGAAGAAATAAGATTATGGGCTACCAATGCAGGGGGAGTGGATATTCTGTGCAATTTTAAAATGTGTGTTTTTTTATTAACTATTTATCTTTCCATTTTTTTTCATGTTAATAAGAGATGGTCAATTTTTTTTGTAATGGTTTCAATTAACTGTACAATAAACATATTACTTACTTACACTTAATATCTCTGTGTTCACAAAAATGAATGTGTCCTTATGTAACGTAAATGGTGCTCCTGTTTAGCGCTCCAAAAGGCGCTACATAAAACTGCAAAAATTACAAACGGGGACCAAAGTAAAGCAGTGCAATGCATAGCTTTATGTTAGTTTGGGTCTAAGGGGCTTTTCATTAATGGTTAATGGTGCCTGGGCATGCCCATGCAGCCAGCCATGTTTTTGATGCAAATCCCTATCTACAAAGAACGGGGATTCCTGCCAAAAGTCTGGGCCTTTCTGAGACAGGCATAATATCGAGAATTTTTTTAATTTCTCCTTGTTTAATATGTGGTGCCTTCTACGGCACACATATAGAGAGGAAAATGCCTTAAAGCAGAGGTACTTACCTTGTGGTCCGGGGATCCCTGGGGGTCCACGAAGCCTACTCAGAGGGCCCACAACTGCTGAGAAAATCAATTAATATTAACAGAATAATAACGTGTATATTAATAAAGAAGCAAATGTACAATTGACAATTTTAAAACGTTCAGTAAATGTGAAGGAATTTGAAATTGGAGGCTAAAAATTAAGTTAGTGTCCTCCGATTGATTTGGGGAGCAGTGCAAGTGCATCAAACAGAATATAGTATGGACGATAAGTGGCCTCAACTAAATTTAGAAAAGCTCCAAGCTTCCTATTAAAACCTTCGATGTTTTTGTATATTTGTTTGTGAAGTAAATAAAATGTTTAATCATTTGTGCAATTGTTTGAGGATTGCTTGTTTCTTTAGTTCTTTATTTTTCGGATATTGTTTTGCTGTAAAAATCATCAAAAATGCTTAGCATTATTCCAGTAGTGACTCAATGGAGGTCCCCAGATTCCAATAATAATTCATTGGGTGGTAATGATTAAATAGGGGTCCACAGAAGTTGAAAGGTTAAGAACTACTGCTTTAAAGCATACATTTTGTGCAGGAGGCAATCCTTCCTGCACAAAAAACTATGCTGACCACAACTCACACACCCTTGCACTTTGGCACAAGGGTGCCTGCATTGGTGCATGGAGACACAAGTGTACTGGTGCAGGGAGGGAGCAGAACTGCACTACGTCTAATCAGATATGGCGCAGTCTGCTCTTTCCCATTCACTCAACGCAGCGCAGCAACTTTACTTGCTGCGCTACGTGAACTCTTTGTAAATATGGGCCTTCAATTTTGGAAAGTTGTTGCTGAGTGTAGTGGGTTCAGTCACATGCAAATTTTGTAACGTGATGTGCAGTGTTTCATTTCAGAACAGTGCTTAACATTCATCAATTTTGAATTGTACCACCAATTTATACTGTTGTTTTCCAGTGCTCCACTTAAGGGTGATCAGTACATAGCAATGCAACTACTGGTGGGCAAGTGTGTTTTTTGGGTCTCCCATGTCTAACTGATGTGTAGCAATACCACATTGAGGTCCATGTGTGTTGTTGTCTGCTACGACTGGAGATTACATGAGCACACCATGTAGGGTGCCTTTGTGCTCAGGGTTTTCTTCTTGTTACACATAGTGTGGATGCTACATGACCACATTGTCACTTCTAAGAGATCCAGTATGTGATGCTACACAACGCCACTACTGTGGTCAAACTCCACATGCCACTCCTGGTAATTGTATATTCTGCAGCTTCTAATGCATTCAAGGTGTCCTCATGATAATTCCAGCTTATTATTTTTGCTCTTTTATAGTTACCTTTTATTTGTTGTTGTTCTGTAGACGGCTTGGAGTTGGAATTGGTTGCTCACTGAAGGTAGCGACCTACGCTCAAGAATGACTGTTCTCACCCTTTTTGTATTCATGCACCACCAGGAGTAAGGTGTTGTTATATCCTTTATAGCCAAATCTGGAGGAGTGTGGTGGCCTGCTTGTTGATTCCACTATACAAGTTTTCAAACACCGGATGTTAGGGTTGTGTTTGTGTCATTGTGTGTTTATTATTAGCATCCATGTTGGGCAGGGGTGTTCGACTGGTGTGAGTGCTCATGGGCGTATTGAACATCTTACTTCCATCTGTTTTGGGTTGTTTGTGTTTTCACGTCTCTGCTGTGCTCCTGCTTGTGGTTTCCAGCATGTGGAATAATCTTGTGTGGTGGTGGCACCTTATTCTGCCCTAAGTGAACTACATACGGTTTTGTGGACAGAGTCATGAGTTTGGCTTCTTGGAATGGGTTTTCAAGTTGCTGGATTATGAAAGTTGTGGTAGATTGTGCTTCAAGGTTTCTATTTATCTGCTTGTAAAAAAAAGGAAAGTTTGTTGTGCCCTATGTCCATTAGTCCTCTATCTGTGTCTTACATCTTGATGACACTACTTGTAGAGAGTTTGAGGAATGCACCTGTTGAGTATTTCTAGTGTGAAAGTTCCAGATGCTCATAGGAGGATGGGCTGAGGAGGTGTTAAGGATGTTTCTAGTGTGGTGTTTTGTGTAGTCAATGATTCCTGTAAATACATTGGAGTTATTTCTAATAAAAATACCTATGTCAGCTTAATCTGCATGGGTTTCTTCAACCTGACATAGACCAAAGCAGGGTGAGAAAGAATACAGCAGACAAATGACACAAACAGGCAAAAGCCGTTGTTAGCAAACTCAAAGCACTTAAAGCCTGACACGTTAGCACAATATACGTGCATAGCCAGTCCTTTGTAATCAGCAGGTAATCAAATCCTAACTAGCTAGTCTGCACAGTGAAATAGGCTCTCTTAGACCAAGCTTTCAGAAACAAGGCAATCCAGTCCAGTTCTAAAAATGGGCTGGCATAGACAGCCCAAGAGGACAAAAGACTTCAGACTAACACTCAGGCAAATCCAACTCCAAAGGCAACGTGTCTACTGAGAACCACTCAACCAAGTCCTGACATATGTGTTCGAGAATATTCATTAGGGCGATGAATGCTAGACATGAAAGGGCAAATGACTTTAGGAAGGCCACAGAAACCAAAATACCTCTTTTGCATGAAGCTGTAGCCTTTTCATTTTAGCCAATACCACCCGTCCCTAGGTCTCCTTTTTACTCCTCAGGTTGTATAAAGTCTGGGTGGCTGCAGCGGAAATTGGATTGTGAGGGTCATCCTTGAAATACCATCTCGGTAACCAGAGGTCGTGATAAGACGTAACAGGAGTTCACAAACAATTTTAATGCACTTGAGACAGTTTTGGGAACACCTAACTTTAAGTAAAACATGAAGGTTTGTTAGACCTGGCATTCTTGGTGTGGTTTCCACCCTAACTTTTTGCCTTCAGACCTCCTGTTTTGCTAACTTCATTTTTGATGGCTTTCGGTCTCTGCTCACTTTACCACTGCTAACCAGTGCTAAAGGGCTTGTGCTCTGTCCTTAAAGCATGGTAGAATTGGATTATACCCAATTGGCATGTTTAATTTATTTGTAAGACTCATGTAAAGTGGCCCTACCTGTGCCCAGGGCCTGTAAATTACATGCTACGAGTGGGCTTGCAGGACTGATTATGCCACCCACTTAAGTAGCACTTTAAACATGTCTCAGGTCTGCTATTGCAGCCTTTGTGTGCAGTGTTTAAACTACCATTCCAACTTGGCAAAATGAAACTTTTGCAATGCCCAAATCTTCCTTTTTATTACATATAAGTCACTCCTATCATAGGTCCTAGACAGCCCAGAGGGCAGGGTGCAGTGTATTTAGAATCTGGACATATAAGTTTTAGTTTCTGTTTATCCTGGTAGTAAAAAACTCATTGAAGTCACGTTATTACATATAATAAGTGACACTTTCCAAATGGGAGCAAGTAAACAGTTGATGTTTGGTGTCTTTAGAATTGCAATGAATAATCTTATTTCATGGTGAAGTCGGATTTTAAATTACAATTTAGAAAATGACACTTTTAGAAAGCAGGCATTTTTCTGCCTGAGCCATTTAGTGCCTGCAGCCTGTCTCTGGGTCACATGACTGGGTGTAGCAGACAGTTGGGCTTTGTGTATTCCTCCTAGACAGCCACACATAATAGAGCTTAGGTGTGCCTAGATTGAACATCCCTGGCAGGATGAGAGGGCGGAGCTGGGCACAGCCCTACTTAGGCTTGAATAGGCTGTGTCCTGCCTCCACACAAAGGGCTTCAATACCTTCTTTAGTTGTCTGGAACCAGGACAGGGAAGGCAGGATGCCTGTGAACGTCAAAGGGAAGCCTTTAGAAGTGTCTCCCACTTCAAACTAAGGCCCAGGTATAAATATTGGACCCCAGACACCAACTCTTCAGTACACTACTAGACTATTAGGTATGCTGCCAGGAAGAAGGACTGTTGTGCTGCTGAAAGGACTGCCACTCTGCTGGACTGCTACTCTGAAGGACCGCTGCCAGCCTATGCTGATCTTCTGCCTGCTTCCCTCTTGCATGGATGAGAAGAACTGGACCTGCATCTGTTAAACTCAGGGCACCAAAGTGATTCCAAGGTCTAGTTGACTGGTCTTCTGACTAGAGTCTCAGGGACAGAAGAGTCCAAAAACCTTGAACCCATTTCCTGGACCATTTGTGAGTCCTATCCTGTCAAGTGCTGCTGCCCCAGTGCTCTACCCTTGGAATTGAGCCTAATAGTGCTCTGTCCGCCCATCTGTGGATACAGCAGAACTGAGCAATTTCCTCTGCTGAGCAGAGCAATACCGAGCAGAACCGACACATTGCTTCGGCTATGTGGGTTCTTCCATCGCAAGGACTGCACATTCACTTGACAGCCTGCATCAGAAGTGCGAATGGTCGAAGCTTCACCAATGCAGCCCTTCGCATTGCAAATCGCTCGTCGACTGCAGCCTTGATGATGATGCAGGTTCTCGCATCACAGCTTTTCAGAATAATGCATTGCATCAAATGTGCAATACATCTTCAACACCATGCTTCGATTCACAAGCTCTTGTCGACGTGATCCTCGATGACGAGTCATGACCTTGCATCACAGCTACTCAATTCTTCGGTACCTACGCATCGACTTGGCTGCACGACACATCCTCGATACAGGACCTCGCAATGCTCTGTAACGAGGGTTTAAAGTACTCTTGTTCATCAAGCCTAATTGGGGTCCTGTAGCTGGCCCTCGTTTCATCGCGATCAGCCTGAACTTGTGACTTTGTCATGTTCCAGCGCGACCAGATATCTACGGATGGCAATTTGTGATTTTTGGTGCTATTTTCTCTTAAACCTTTAAAATGACATATCTCCAGCTTTATTGATTAGATTTTTGTTGTTTTGTCTTGTTTAATTTCTTAAAATTGTTCTATTTTTCTAAATTGATGTGGGATTTTCCATGTGTTGTGTTTTCACTCTATTACTGTTTGAAGTGCTGCATAAATACTTTACACATTGCCTCTAAGTTAAGCCTAACTGCTCTTGCCAAGCTACCAAAGGGATGAGCACAAGTTCATTTGGGGGTTGCTTGTGGTTCACCCTGATGAGGATTGGGGTTGCTCCTTGAGTAGGGTTTTGCCCAGGCCTGGGCGTAATTCGCGGAGTTTTGCTCTGCAAAAGTCCGCGAAGTGACAAAAAAACTCTGCGGAGTTCCGCAAGTGGCGGAGTGCAGTGCGAACTGCCGTTCGTGCTGGTCTTCCTGCCTCTCGGGTAGAAGTTCTACCCGAGTGGCAGGTCGTGCTTGCGAAATTACAGTTCATGAGCAGGGAAAAAACTCTTCTGAACTAAGCAAAACAGAGTTTTCTGCACTCCATGAGCTCTGCGGAGTGCCGAGTGCAGAAAACTTCGCAAACATTGCGAACGGAGCAGAGTTCACCGCCCAGGCCTAGTTTTGCCCCTCTAAACCAGTAAACCAGTTTCTTACAAGGGTTAAAAAGTGAGGTAAATTGTTCAAATCTATTATAAAGTCATGGGATATGAGTAGGAAGATATGACATGTATAGGTTCCTTTCTTTATTAATTAAAGTAAAAGTTTCAAGTTCCTATTTTGTAATTGTATTTCTATAGCACTTACTACCCCCGAAGAGGCATTTAAGCACTCTATGGTAAGTAGGGCAGTACTCTGGAAACCCAAGGCTAGTGTTTAATCCTGGAGTTAATTGGTTATTAGGTTTAGACTTGTGCTCTCAAGGAAAGTAATAGTGGGAAAGGAGAACGGCCATTTGATAGCTATATAACGGATGCTTGGATTAGGTGTCATTAGATGGGGAGGGCTAATCGAAAAAGGGCCTTATTTAGATGTTGGCAGAACTGGTCCCGCCATTGCTTTTTTGACAGTCTTCCCACCTGCCGGCTTGGCAGTCTCCCTACTCGATTTAAATGTTGGCAGGTCCCTGGAGGGAAGACCGTCAGAGTCCCGCCACCTCCTCCACAATCTTGATCACGCGTCAATGGTGTCAGAGGCAGAAGCCTCTGTCGGAGGGAGTCCCACCAAGAATACCACCATCCCGATTACAATGTGCCTTTCCATCGAGGCAACTGTGGTGGGGAAACCTTCAAACTTGAGTTGGCAGAATAGAAGAAACAGAGGTGAAAACTCAACTTTTTCGGAATCCCAATGTCCAGGTCCTTCCTGTGCTTTTGCTGCTTGACCACGAGGCTCAGCAACCCTGTTGTCGCAGGAATCTAAGGTTAGCTGCTGTGTCACTTGTCTCACTATGAGTAGTATGGTAACATTTGCTTTCACCTTATGTATTTTTACATTGCTCTTACATGCAATTTGTTTTATGTGCCATGCATAAGTGTTCATCTTACAACTTATTGTGGTAAAATGTACACATCTGTATTGACACATAAAAAATATTTTTGGGATGATAGTGGGTGTGGGTGTTGTGCTTGTGGTGATTGTGGGTGTACGTAGTGTAGTAAGATAATCATAAGTACTACTAACCTGTCTCCACACCACCGTGGCCTCACTCCATCAGGACTCTGTCGCCAGGACACCACCAGCACAACAGGAATATCGAAATTGGCTTGGCACAAACCCGCTGGCCAAACAGCGATGGGAGTACTGTTAGCCAGTTGAAAAGACTGCCGCCGCAGGAACATGTCTATTGCCGCACCATCTAAATACGGCAGTCGGACTGCCGTCAGCTCAATGGAGTACTTGGAACCACCACCGAGACAGGACGATGGTAGTCTCATTAAGATCTAAATCAGGTCTATAATTTGTTACAGTAATCAGTACTAGTGAAAAGCAGTCATCATTTGATTCTTAGTCCTTAAAATATATCTTATTGATCAAAAACTTGGATTGTGCAGGCACCGGTTCATTCGTTATTTAATTTCTTCAACCTTTCCCCTGGATTCTTGCAATCATTCTTTGAGTTCTTACATTCCAAGGAATGGTTCCAAGGGTCCTGGGGATTGAGAGAATCAACCTCGGGTGTTTCTTCTCTGGCTCCACAAACTACTTATAGTTTGTGGAGCCCCTGTCCTTTCACCATGAGGACAACATGGATTCCTTTTGGTTATTCATTGGATAAAGTATTCCAAGTGCTGATATCCTGTAAAAGGATGTAGTAGGCTTAAGAGCCAATACCGTACACTGCATCAGCAACCACCAACAAGGCATAATCAGAAGCCTAACTCTACCTGCCCTCTAGTACAAGTACTGAATGCCATGTAGCCTTAAGGTCATTATCCTTTTCTGAATGGTGTACTGCTGACATGTCTGAGGCTCTTATTATTTGGATTCAGTGAGGTTAGCATTTCTTTTATCGGCCACCTGCCTTTTCGGATGCTCAGTCCAAAGTGATGTACTTTTTATCTTGCTTAAACAGTAAAGCTGTACTTGGTCTATTCGCCTAGCCATCAAGAAAGATAAATGTTATTTGATGTTGAACGTTTTCAGACTGTGTTCCAAATTATGTTTGCTCTTCAGCAGATGATGCGAACTTTTAGGTATGAATGTTTGGATGTCAGAGAGAGATAAATATGTGCCATCTTGCCTGATTCACAAAGGCCTCTGCAATAGTGGCAGAGGCCCCACAGTTGTGAGGGAGTCTTTGCACTTGGGGCGGAATCTCTGCAATGAGAATTGTCATTGCAGAGATTCAGCGCTGAGTGCTCGGCCTACCCCACAACTGTGGAGCCTCCACCACGAGTGTGTAGGCCCTTTGTGTATCAGGTCCTCAGATATTTTGTGCTGCAGTTGGACCCTGTACTGAATAAACATAAACACCAAACACAGTTTATGTCTTCATTACCGAGACTTCATAATCTGACTATTTTGAAAGCCTGTTGTTTGGAATCAGCACAAAAGCCGATACAAACAGGAGTAAACCACAACCAAAGAAGAATCAGAAAGAATAAGAAAAAACAATATCTTTTTTTACTAAACAACAATTTTCTAAAGACATCTAAAGGAAATCTAAAAATATTTTAAGGGTGTAAAAGAAGCCTTTCTCTAAAGAAGATAAATCCTTCCTCTCTTACTTGTTGCGATCCAAAACCCTACAGTTAGCCATTTCTCATCTTAGCCTGATTGTAACTCTCAAGTTGCAAAGAATTGCAATCCTGGACATTTTGCCTGTGATAAATTTCGGCAATCCTGTGCACAAGAGTTAAAAACGCGATTCACTAATGCCAATTCTGGTCCTCCTAGACCGACTGACCACAACGGTGCACAAATTACAACATAGGAGGGGATGACATTCTAGTGCTAGAGATTGACCAAAATGGAAGATCCCTCTTAGAACCAAATTTGCTTTATTTGAATATTTGGTGATGCAATTTGATCTATGTAATGGAGCCTGTGCCTTCAACTATTTCATCTATGAAATCCAACTGGAACATGTTGGAGGGGTCAGATTTATATTCTCAGTCCAACGTGGGCAACAGTAGGAAAAGTACTGAACTTTGGAGGGGTGAGATTTACTATTCCAACTTCAATCTAAGCAAGTAGGGAAAATGTTGGACTTTGGAGGGTTAAATTTACTATTCCTGCTTCACTCTTATGAAAAAGTGGAGAAAGTGCTGGGCTTTGGAGGGGTCAGATTTTCTATTCCAACTACAGCATTAGCAAAAGTGGAGAAAGTGTTGGACATTGGAGGGTTTACATATACTATTCAGAATCTAATCTGAGCAACAGAAGGGAAAGTGTTTGAATTTAGTGAGTCAGATCTTCTACTCCCACTCCAATGTTTTTAAAATATAATAAATAAATGATGTACATGAATATATTTATTAATTAAATATAAAATAAATAAAACATTTAAATAAAATAAATACAAGTTTTATATTATAAATAAAAAGGCAAAAAGTAAAAAAATATTAAAATATTTTAAAATGGAACACTTCCCTCTACCGTAAAAAAGAAACACCAACAATCAATTAAAATAAATAAATAAAGAATTATTATACAAATAAAAATATTAGTATAAAATTAATTCTTAAAAAAATGGAAGTAAAACCAATTAATGAATATAAAATTAATTAGCACAATTCAATAATTAAATACACCAATCAAATGTATTCAAAATCAACAAATAATTAAAATAACAATTAATCAATTATATTTCATAATTAGTAAGCAATTAAAAAATAGTTTACATAAATGAATTGTATATTATCATTTCTATTTTTTTAAACTTCCCACCCCAATCCACATCCTGCTACTAAATTAACAATTTCTAATTAAATTAGAAAATCATATAGAATGTTACAAACTATACCAAAACAAATTCAACACAAATATTATAATACTAATTTCTTATAATTCTAAAATAACCAATATTTATCAAACTAATTAAAAAGTAATATTTTATACAACTATATTAAATAAAAACAATACTATAAACAGCTATATTAAAAAAATATATATGAAATAACTAAAAACATGATGTTCTTGCCATCTATAATTTGTCTGATGATATTTATGCCATCAACATGTTTTTAAAATGTACTTTTTGCTATAATATTTTTTATATGATATTGTTCATGGACACCAATCACAACTCTTTAATTTATGAACTTTCCACAATTTTATTTGGATTGGGGTTAGAACAGAAAATGTTACCCTTTTATTTATGTCCATTCACAATTTTATTTACACTAGATTCAGAGTAGTAAATCTCACTGCTCCGACTAATGTACTTTCCATAATGTGTTGTGAAATTAGAGTTAGAATAGTAAGTCTTCATGGTGAACTGGAGTTAGATTTGAAAATGACTGGAAAAAGAGAGAGTTGGTCCCTCACACCAGGGGAACAGGGCACTATGAAACAGTAGGAAATAAAAAGCTCCCCTTGGAAACTCAAATATCACCTGATGGGTACACTCCACGACTCAAACACACCACTCAATCACTTGAATTGGGGTCCATTTATTTAAAATACATACCACCAAGAAATAAATGTAAACCTAATTCAAGCAACTGAGTGGTGTGTTTGAGTATTGGAGTGTACCCATTAGGGGATATTTGAGGTTCCAAGGGGAGATCTTTATTTTCTACTGTCAGATTTGAGAATGCCACAAATTGTATTTATGTCCTTTAATTTTGTAATTAAGACTTTAGTGAGAATAGTAAATCTCACCTTCTGATATATGCATGTACCCCAATGATTTAGGATTGTTTATATATCTCTAGTTTCAACAATGTTTGTGAGACTATAGGTATATTAGTAACTACCATCTCTTTCATTTGACCACCTTCCCCATTTATGGTGGATTTGAGTTATAATAGTAAACCACACCCCTTTTTATTTATGTACGTTTTCCATTGTTCTTGGTTTTAATTGGATTCATCTTAGAATAATTACTTTCAACTTTCTAAATAATGCACTCTTCCCAGTGCTTCTGAGATTGGTATTTCCCCCAGTGCTTCTGAGATTGCTTATTTCTTTTATATACTGAGTTGTATTTACTTAATGGAAAAAATAATAGAAGCGTGAATATTGCCTCCTTTTATTTATGTATTTTCCCCAAATTAACTTGGATTGGGGTTGTAAGAGGAATTCTCCCACTTCCCACTGTTTGCACTTCTTCAATGTTTGGGAGATTGAGTTAGAACATTATAGTACACAACTTGCCTTCATACGCTTCCCCAAGTTTAGTTGGATTAGAGTTTAAATAGTAAATGCCTCCTTTTTATTTATGCACCACTGCTGCCCTCACTACAAATTTTGGTTGGCTTGGAATTAGACTATTAAATCCTTTGAGCAATGCACTTCCATCAATATTTCTCAGGCTGGAGCAAGAGTGGAAAATACCATCAATGTTATGTATGTGCTGCCCCTATTTAATTCAGACTAGAGCGGGCATATTAAATGTCTGGTTTATGCTTGTATGTTCTACATTGTTTTAGGATTAGAGAATAGCAATCTCATCCCTTCCTTGTATGCACTTTCCCCAGTTTTAGTTCCATTAAAGTTGGAATAGTTAACCTTGCCCTTCAGAATAATTTACTTTCCCAAACGTTGTAAAATTGCAGGTACAATATTAAATCTCATCTCTTTCCTTTGTGCTTTTTCCATAATGTTAAGTGGATTTGAGTTACAATGGTAAACCACAACCCATTTCATTAATGAAGTTTCGCCAATTACTGGTGAATTGGAGTTGGAATCGTAAACCTCAACTTTGTAATTAAAGCACCTTACCCAATGTTTTGTAGATTGTGGTTAAAATAATGTATCTTCCTATTTTTCCTTTATACACTTCATCCATCTAATGTTGAACTGGGATTTAAAATAGTAAAGCTGACTCCCTTTTATTATGTACTTTCTGGATTTGAACTAGGATTGGAGTTGGAAAAGTAAATCTTCCACCTCCCACTTTATTCACTTTCCTCATTATTTGTTAAATTGGAGTTAGAATTTTAAAGTCACACCTTTCATTTATGCACATTCCTCAGTTTTAGTTGGATTGGCGAAATTAAAAAAGTCACCTCTTCCACTTATGCATTTCCCCACCCCATTTTAGTCTAATTGAAGTTAGAATAGTAAATTCCACCCTTTTGAATGACTCTTTCCCTAAAGTTTTTGAGGCAGTGGAGTATAGTATAACTTACGCCCTTTAATTTATGTTTTTCATTCAGTTCTTGTTGTACAGGAGGTAGACAGGTAAATCTTGTCTCTTTTGTTTATCTCATTTTCCTGGTCTTCGTTTGATTTGGATTTACATAGTAAATCTTATTGATGTATGTGCTTTCCCCAGTATTTGTTGGCTTGGAATTAGTAAATCTCACTGTCCATCAAACTATATATCCTTTTTTAAGTGTATGTTATATTAATTAGACTTTAAAAAAATATTTATATGTTTTTCCACACTATGGGCCAAATTCACAAAGCTAAATATACCCATGTATATTTACAGGTGTCCCTACTCATACACCAAGGTGTAACTCTCCATTTCTTTACTATTCATCATTTTTACCTATACCTATTTGGTGGAGACCTCAACCACAAAAATGGAGACCTCCGGCTCCTAGCTCAACATCTCTGTGTGAGAAAGTTTGGAGAAAATTACTGACGTTTTTATTCTTTAAAACATAAAAAAAATATTTGAATATATGGTATAAATGTAAATTATTATAAAATATTTAAAATTAACTTGTATCTAGTAAAATAAATTGCCATAGCACAAGGATTTACCCAATTAAATGTGTATTAACGAATCTACTTAAATATATTGTATACCCTGCAGAAGTGAATCCATGGCCAACAGATACAGGGCAAGTGATGACATGATATAGTGAAGGATGATATGTTCAGCAGCAATTATGGAAAGAATGTGTTTGGGGACTGGGAGCTTGTCTAAATTCACTTCTAATGTATCAGCATTGCATATATACCTTCAGTTTGATTTCTAGGACCTCTGATTTGTATCAACCAATATATTTTTTAACTACACTGCTTTCTGTAACCACAGACTATAATGACTCTATCTTGTATTCTTAATATTGTACACTACTTCTAGATGAATCTTAAAGTGTGTGATCATGTTCAGAGCATATACCAAATGAATTGTTACCATAACAACTGCTTAAATAGCATCCTGACAATGACCTTGCTGCTTAGCAATCCAATTGTAAAAATGTGGGACCGTCACCTAATATCACATTGGTTCTGGTGGTCACATGCTACTACTGCTCCCATATGTTCTTTGAAACCAGATGAAGGCGTTTTAAATTCAAGAATAGGTCTATTACAAACAGGGCACCAACTACCATAGGACAGTGCAATCAAGTGAACTTGGGGCCTAATTTAGATCTTATTGGACAGGTTACTCCATCACAACGGTGATGGATATCCTGTCTGCTGAAATATAATTCCCATTATATCCTATGGAATTTATATTTTGGCGGAGGGATATCCGCCACCATTGTGACGGAGTAGCCCATGTGCCAAGATCTAAATCAGGCCCTTTCTTACATCTTAACCACTGGTAGGGATTTCACAGGACACCAATGTTTCTCCACAGACATATTACTTCTCAGAAAGCTACAGTCACAAACTTCAACTGACAAGCACATGGAACATTACATTACACTCTAACACATCGGCAAATGCCACAATAATGTGAAGACTCTAGCATGATATTGTCTTTCAATAATAATAAACTATGTTCCCGGTGCTGTTGGTGTTTTTACCCAGTATCTGGGGGCCCATTTGAGCAGAGTTCTTGTCCGGGTCCTCCATGGTGTTTCAGGCAGATCACTTTGATAAAGAAGCCAGATACTTGGTGTGGAGTTGGCGGCATAAATAAAGCAACCACGTTGTTGCTCTTTGTAATTTGGGTTTTCCTTAAAATGGAGTCAACAGCAACTTCGTGTTCAGGAGACCCAATAGCCCCAATCTCCTAGTGGGGATGGAGAAGCATCTGATGGGCAGGCCACACATCCATCAATATTTGGCTGTTGCTTTTTTACCCACTTCTATTTGAAGACGTTAGCATTTTCTGTGGACGTGCACTCCATGAATACTGTTGTCTTCAGAAGGATGACCAAAGCTCAATAGTATAGGTCATAATGCAAGCCAGATTTTAATATACAGCGGTACCTAGCAATAATCTAAAGGCAATGGTGGCTTTGTTGTAGGCTGAGGTGCTCAGTGGACCTTTTACTGTTGTATGCTCAGATCTGTTACTAATCATCACTAGGCATGTAAACTTTCCTTGGCCAGTGAATTTATTCTCACATGAAAGTGCAACAAGGAACTTAGGACCAAATAACCTCAGGCATTGCACCATAATAGGAGCACCAATTTAATGGTAGAAAGAGAAGAAGCAAAATAACCTCAAAAAGAGAAGGAGGCCACCCATATTTTGTAGACCCTGCTAAGAACAGACCAAGATATACCTATCATTCTACCATAACTATTCTTTTGCTTGTCTTTTGTCAGTAACGCTCTCTGTTTGCTTCTTCTCACATAGCTCTTACTTTTGAGACATCATTCACCCACAACTTTTGTTTCTCTGCTCTTACCTTTTTTTGTTATTCAGTTAAGTTGCCTTTGTGTGGAGTAATTTGTGACAGTCATAATCTTACACCTCTAGTGTCTTCATCAATAGTGCTATTAACAGAAAACCCCTAAATCCACCTCTGTACAGCTTAAACAGTGGAATGCAGGCAAAAACTCAGAGACAGGCATTGGGAGCATAATAAGTGGTGTACATAGTGTGATACTTTGAAAATGTATCAGTTTGTGTCCATACACAATCACATATCTCCCAGGCCTGATAGTCACCTAGGGCTAAACCCTGATATTTGATTCACAAAGTCAGCCCTAGAGGTGAGGAAGGGCTCTTTACACAACCCAACACTGCCCTCACACTGGGATGGGAATTAGAAAATATCATGATAATCCCTCACAGACAATTTTTTTTAAAGTTTCTATAGATCACAGGGCTAACTTCAAAGTGTTTTATAGTATACAATTGCACAGGAAGAGAGAGAGATAAAGAGATAGCGAGAGAGACAGAGACAGAGAGACAGAGAGAGAGAGAGAGAACAAAAGAGAAGGTTTACTAGGCAAAGCCACTTAATTATGTGGCATGGGAAGACAAAATTCTCTCTTGCAAGAAAATGCAAATTATGCGGCATAATGTGGCACATTTTGTGATAGTATTATGTCATCATTTTGTACATTTTACACATGTTAACACTGTCTGGGCAAAGGTTTCACCACATTAGTATCATTTTAATACCCACATTCAGCATTAAGCAACTGAAAACTGACCAGTCAACCTTTGCATAGAGCCAAGTCGTGTCACAACAATTTTAGTAACTTTTGTTCCATTAGAGCTAGAAACAAAAAAAAATTTCAGTCAGATCTTCTGCAGTGGATGATCGACTATTTGGCAAAAGTGGCAAATTCATAACTGTGCAGAAAACGCCACAGAATTGCATAATTGCAATAGCCATATTAATAGGTGACATGTTTAATACAATAAAGCATGGACACTTTGGATTCTGATATTTATCAGGTGGGGCATGCCAGAAGCCTGTCAAAAAAGTGAACCTTCAAGGATTTCCTGAATTATATGAAATTATGAGCAGTGCCTATTTTGCCCGTGTTTTCATATTAGATTACATAAGTTAGGCACCATGTCGGCTTCACTTTGGCATTGGTATTCACCTCATGCCATAGATCTGAAGTTGGAAAAGTGGAAATTGAGGCTGTGCTGGATTGACATCTGGAATCCTACACCAGTATGTAATTCTCAGCAAATGAGTGGAGAAATGGGGGTGAAGTATTGGCTGTCTGAAGAGGCTCCCGGAAGTTGGTCAGTAAATAAAGTAACATTTTTTATCATTCCAGATACATTGCAAAATGGAGAGAGGAAACATGAGTGTTGTCAAAGAATTTATCTTCCTGGGCTTCTCCAGTCATCCAGAGCAGCAGATTATCCTATTTTGTGTCTTCCTTGCTGTATATACACTCATCTTGGTTGGAAATCTGGCAATCTTCATTGTTATAGTAATGGATTCCAGACTCCACACACCCATGTACTTCTTTCTGAGTATCCTGGCCATGGTGGACATCTGTTTCACATCTTTAATAGTTCCCAAGCTATTGGTGGACCTATTGTCAGTGACAAAAGCCATTTCCTTTCCTTTGTGCATCACTCAGTTGCATTTCTTTATAGCATTTACCAATATGGACAGTTTCCTTTTGGGTATCATGGGCTTTGACCGATTCATGGCAATATGTCACCCTCTGCATTATCCACGGGTGATGAGAAAGAGGGTCTGTATAGCACTGGTGCTTTGTGCCTGGGTGATCGTCTCGCTTCACGCTTCAGTGCACAGTGTCTTGGCCTCTAAGTTACTCTATTGTGATGCAAAGGAACTGCACCACTACTTTTGTGACCTCCCACCTCTTCTGAAGCTGTCGTGTTCAGACACCTCCATTAACGAGCTTGTACTCTTCACAGAGACTACTGTAATTTTGCTAACCCCGCTGTTGTGTAATCTGGTATCCTATGTTCTAATTGCTATAGTTATCTTGAAAATCAAGTCCTCTGATGGAAGAAGGAAAGCATTTTCCACCTGCTTCTCCCACCTCACCTGTGTTGTCTTGTGCTATGGGCCTGTGCTTTTTACATACATTCGGCCATCCTCAGCCTACTCCCCGGAGAAGGACATGGGCATAAGCGTAATCTACACCATGGTGATCCCAATGCTCAACCCATTTGTGTACAGTGTCAGAAATAATGATGTGAAAGAGGCATTGAGAAAACTGGGGAAAATATTCCAGGGTCAACAATGAATTTGGATGAAAATAAAATGGAATCTCTACATTTCAATTAATGGTTTAATGTTCACAGAAATCAATACAAAGTGCAGAAAGATTCAGAAACCAAATTCATTTCCAAATAAAGTGAAATCAATGGTTACTTTTAATCTGGATAATCCATCTTGAGTATTTTTATCAACTAATATTAAATGGTACAATATATCCGCACAAGATCTTGGAAAACATTTTAAAAATTTACATTTTCATTCTTGAAAACAGTTTTGTAACTAAAACATACTTACCTGAGGAGCTATTTTCTGTCTTTTTTTATTAAGTCCACTGTAAATCAAGATTGTAAATTACATTTAGTAGAGAAAAAGATATATTTTTTAAATTCCCCTGTAGTAGTCCAAGAGTGCTTGCACACACACACTGTACTTGCAGTCTTTCCTGGTTCCTGGTATTTACATAAACTCCTTTATGTTAACTTATGTTCCAATTTTGTGTTCTCAAAGTTGATTGGATCTTGTTAACATCTCCCGCCAAAGTTCGACATCCGCTGAGAGGCTTCTAAATAAAAATTCTACTTCTACTATCTAACTCTTCTTCTTCAACAATCCCGTAAAAGAAACACAATGTAGAAAATGGGGTCTCAGGTGCTCCATTTAACATGGAGAGAAAATGTGACTAGCTCCTTTGGAGTTTCAAGAAGCTTCACTTCCGCTTCATACTCTCCAAGTTTAGTTAGGCACTTATTTTTTGTCATAGATTGGGCAACACATTTGTCCATAACATTTATTTTAGTCTCCTAGTTTAATGGGGAGGAAATTGAATGTTTAATGTTTATGAGTTCAGAAAATGTCTATGATTTAGAGCTTAAATTATAGGTAAACAAATAAGTAGCTTTTCCTTCTCTATCATGGAAAGGTTTTTCATTTTCTTAAACAGTAGACTAGAGTAGAAAGTCCATATTTGAGACAGGTGCAGAGGAAACTTGGTGAACAAAGGGCCCACAGAAGAGCCTTTAGGCTAGCAGGCTGAGATAGGTAGCCTCTTCAGCCTAGACATCTGCTCTAGCTGAAGGAGTGCCTACCAAAAGTATGCACTTACTGCTAGTTTGCTGCTTAATATATTTCTGAAATGAGTATGTTTCTTATGAGAGTAGCTATTATTGTATTTATTTCCTTCAGTAGAATCCCTCTGCCTTCACCAGACTGAGCCTGTTAGCAATCTAGCAGCATTTCTTAATGTAGGACACAATCCAGATCATAATGCAAACTAAACTTAACTAACAGCTGCTTTGATTTCAGCATCTATTTGTTTTTGTAGATATTATATCTAACAGTGCTCCTAAATTAGTGTCAAAAGTGTGCAAAGCCCTCTCTCTTGGAGTGGTATGGTTTGAAACTTAAGTAATGGGCCTCAACAAATCCTTTAAAAACAATTAGGGCTAAAAGCTAAAATAGGAACAGATGCATGATAAAAAGCTGAACTTTGAGACTAGATTAAATACTATCTTAAAACCCAGAACAAATTCCTGAGAAGAATTTGTTGCTGCCAAATTCCACTCCAAACGAGCTAATTCAACTTAAATTCAGAGTTACAAACTTGATATACACAGTCTCTGGTAAAACTATCCTTCCTGGCCCAGATTACAGATGAATTCTACAAATTATCCATATAAAGACCGCCCTTTAAAATGCAATCTTGCTCTTAATTTCTACAGATCACAAATATCTGAATAATGCTTCTGAATATTGGCTAAAATGAACTAATAACAGAAACGTCTAATATTAACAAGGATAGCCTTCAACTCATAAAGACTACAGTTATGGAATACTGTCTTGTCAAGGATGTATATGCAATATATCAGATGGTCCTGGGCCTCAATTATTTCTGTCAAAAAGGGTCACTAAACTGAGAAACGTATGTGGACAATATTATTTAAGCTGCTATTCAAAACGTTTAATATTACCATGAGATAGTATTCTGCAATCTACAGCAATCTACGGAAATGCTTCTCGTGTATCCTTTGTTTATTAATGTCAAAAAAATCCTGGTGAAACCCTTTTCTAATCAAGTATAAAGTCAGATGCCCTGGGTTTCTGAAAAAGTACTGTTTTTTATCATTCAGTTCTGTGTTTCAATCTTTGCAGTTTGTAGATGGATCTACAGGAAAACATTATTTTGAACTGATTTATTCTTTTCCTACCTGTGGTTTTCCACTTTCTACTAGGATCATGTTACAGGATTAGACAAGCATTTGCACTTTGTCCAGAGAAGTTGTTGATCTTTACTGGTTACGGCAAATCTAAGTGTTTTTAAATTGCAGAGATTTGTATTGAAACTTGTTGTGATTTGTTGTATTATATGTTGTGTTGAAATTATATTTTTCTAAAATAAATGGTTATAGATTGACCGAAAAAAATGTAAGCAGACATACTGTATGATTTATATGGTAATCTGAAAGGAAATAAGGTAGAACAAATAGAGAGGTGCCAGTGGAAACGTCATTGCAGTTCCGCATAGTGCACACTCATGCACGTAGATAGTATGTATCTCACTCACCCTTAGAGTGGTGTACGGACTGAGGAAATATGAATTTTGTGATCAGTTATGTCCCCTATCGTAGACCCCAACGGCTCCATGTGCATGCTACAAGTACATGTATGTTCCCTCCCGTTCCAGTTATGAAGACGCAAATACATGTGCGTCCACCGTCAACATGTCCTCTTTCAGATCCGCCATGAATGGGTCAGATATTCCATTCCTAAGTATGAAAGGCCACCGACTTTATGTGGTTCACTTTCCACATTTTACAGATTCAGGCGAGTAGGCCCTGAATTCTGTCATCAAGCCTTTTCCTGCCTTCTGCCTCTGAAAGCTCCAGTCCGAGCCTGCATCTGTATCCATGAACTTTGTCCTACTCCCTGCGCGGCTAACGGTGCCTGATCCGGCCGTTGCCTGCCAAAAACTGTATTTCACCTTCAAGATTATCTGCTCCGCTCCTCATCCGATGCATTCCTGTCTAGTAGTTTAGGTAAACATTCTTCCAGCTACCGAGCAAAGGGCCAGGCCTCACAGTCCTCATGCAAGTAAATCATAGCCCCTGTTACCATGGAAGATTCCTGCCCCCTCGCATCTCATGTAGACACTTAGACGCTAGTACACGCACTAACAGTCAGTATAGAATAGATTCCGTCCTAGAGACCTTTCCTTTTGGATAATACAGTTCTTTAAACATAAGATATTAGATATGATTTGGGATTAGGTTGACATGACCCCCCAGACTTCTGTCTCCACATGTAGAGCTAAATGTCAAGTCCCCTTCACCCTCTAGTTGCACGTCAATCACACGTCATGCGGCTGCGCGCGCATCTCTGCCAAATATTTCTGCTGACATTGCAGGATTCTCTTATGGATCCACCCACTTGTGACATCATGTTTAATGACGTATCTAGTTACGCCTATATGTACGCCTTTTTCATTACGTATGTGTATCATTATCTGTATTATCAGCTGTTACGCCTCCTGCATCTGTCTTAATGTAATGCTTTCCATATAAATATCTTTACTTGTCAATAATGTATTGCCTTCCCTTCCTGAACCTTCGTGGTGATGGAATTTGAAGCCTACGGTTCGAACTGTAATTCCTTTGTAGAGGAATAAAGCCTTTCAGAACCTCTAATACCACGGATTCTGCCTCTTATTTTTACTGAGTTATTCTTACTAGACTTTACCGCATAAAAAATAGTACCGGTAATGAAATATTTACCACATAAATTGGCGCCCGAACAGGGACACTTTCTCATCTCACGCGCCGGAGGTGCGTTGCAGGCCCGGTCTCCTGCCACAGCTGAACGGACAAAAACGCGTACCTGCAGGATTTCCTGTATCTCCCTCCGGCCAAGCGGGGGTGACGGAGGCTGCGATCAACACCCAGACGAGGCGGTGAGAAGTGCGAAGTATCCCGACCAGAGCCTAGCTGAGAGAGCAAGATCCGAGGTATACAGAGGCCCACCAGGTTCCGAAGTTCCGAGTCCAGCCGAGTCGAGTCCAGTCCGGTCCAGTTTCAGTTCAGTTCCGAGGCCTTCCGTTCCGCGCTACCCGGTGAGTACCGTTGCCGGGGAGGCATTTAGACGTGCACATAGGTTGTGCCGGTCAAGACGGGTTTGGGTACACCAATCCGGTCTGCACTGTTTCAGCAGTGTATCTGTACTGTTTAGCAGTATATCTAGTATGTCGTGCATATAATTCAGTATTATCTAGTGTTAGTATTATGTCAGTAACTAGTTTTCTATTAGTTATCATCGTTCGTTAAACTGTTAAATGTTAAATGTTTTAATACGTTCTACATATTGTGGTGTGAATGATTGTTCATTATTGTGTTTATTGTATTAAGTGTGTTCAAGTAATAAGGTCTAAAAATGCCGCTCTTTTCAAAATTAAGACAGATCAAAACCAGAAAAGGGGTACTCGAAGAAGCTGTTCCCATTCCACCTAGGGACACTCCAGGGTACTTTATGTATCATAAACATGGCCTAGATGCCGTATTATTTCTTGATTTATGGGTGGACTACACCAAGGATTTACCAGAAAGTCAGAGGTGGCCCGCAGCGGGGACCTGGGATGCAGATTGCATCATGAGAGTAGAAGAAGAATTATGGAAAAAGAAAGCTAGACAGTCACAGAAAGATGCCATTGAATTATGGCGTAAAGAATCATATAGACGTACAGAAAAAGCGCTCCGACAGGAAGAGAAAGGTAGGGAGAATTCGAATAAAACCCGAGAAAATTTATTAATTGAGGAAGGTACCCGAGTAAAAGCAGAACAAGTAGACAGACAACGAAACACTCTTATGAATGGTATGTATCCTCTTCTGGCCGAAGGGTTACCTCAGGCCACCCCGGAAATACCGAAAAACTTGACACCTCCATTACTCCCGATAAAAGCACATCCCAAAACAGTAAAAGACGTTTTCCTTTCTTCCTATTTAGATGATGTAGCTCCTGAATATGCTAATGCTCCGCCACACACACCGCCCACCGATGGTGCTCAACGCCAAGATCATCCGTCTGTATCCCCGCAACAACAAACTCCTACGCACGTTCCCACAGGTCCATCTGCTTCTACCGCTTTTCCCACATCTACAGTTTCTATCTTACATCCAACAAATCCTTTCGTGCCTAGCACCTCAGACGGTGCGACAGGAGGTACGACAGATATTTTTGCCACGCCACCCCGAGGAAATAAACTATCCCTTAGAGATTTAGCATACGAACGTACACCCCAACTAGCAACTTCCGACTTGTTTAAAGAGCATCTAGTGGATTGTAGATATGATCCTGTGCCCGGTAGACGGGACGGTATGCTGCTGTCATCACTACGTATACGACGAGCTTCAAGGTATTTAGCGACGCTACCAGGAATGGTGGCACATTTAGACAATATATATCACTTTGTCCAATCAGGGCGAGGCCCTGAAAGTATTGACGAAGCTATGGAATACCAGAAAGTGGATGTACAGAGACAACTGTTACGCTTCTTCATAAACTGTGTGATCAGAAACAGAGATAGGCCTGGGGTGGATCCGGAGGAAATGCAAGTACTTAACAGATGGGGCCAGAATATATCAGAAGGGAAACATGATAAACAGACATGTATAGTAGTTATGTGCCGTAAGATTCGCAAAGAAGTAGAACGAATACATACAGAAAGATTAGAGTCAGATCAACATGAATCAGAGGGAGAGGAAGACGAAATGCCTACAGGACAATTAGAAACGATGGCATATGTAGGTAAAGGAAGATCTTTTAATAAAACGAGATGCTTTAATGATCCGATACGTCCGATACGTCCAGAATGTAATAGACATTTTCAAGCCCCTATGTTAAATACAAGGTCTCCTGAACACCTATTCCAAGCCGCTGATAAATTACTCCGAGACCGAAGGGGGTACCATATGCTCGATTCCATGGATGAACAAGAATTGGCCAGGTCAGCAGTACAATGGGCTGACAGTCCCGACAAATACAGTGAAGATGCACTAGCACACACGTTTCTGAATCTTGCCCCAGACGAACAGCGTTTAGCCGGTATATATATGATTCAACACCTCCTTATATTGTATAAAAGCCAACACTCCGATCCTGGACCCTTACCTGACATATTGACCGAATTACTCACGAATAAATGGAGAGGTTCAGGTACTGATTTGATTAAAGAAATTCTAGAATTTCGAAACCAGTATATAGTTTTCGTATGCCCAGAACATGTTCCAGTTCCCGCTATGGGAAGAAAGATGTATCACATAGATAGACAAAATCCCTTACGCGAAGTACACCCAATAAGAGGTGAAGACAATAATTTTACACGCGTGTTTGTGTACACGCCCATAACTAAAATTGAATTATTAGAAATGAAGAAAGTAGTACCCAGCCATGACAAGGATCCAGCAGGTTTTCACCGTGAGATAAAAGACATGTTACTCATGGGAGAGTATACCTACCCCGACATTATGAAAATATTAAAAGTGTTAATGCCTGCCGGTGTTTACGAGAAACTCAAAGAAAAGGAATGGGAGGTGGGAGACCAAAAGATAGATTGGACAGCATTAGAAAACGAAGAAAAGGCTCGAGCTGGAGGATCAGGGCTTGGGGAAAAGACTACAGCACTACCAGGATTACTAGTGCAGGTACTGCCACGTTTATTAACTACGAAAAAGGAGGACTGGGGTGCAATCTCAGCCTGTAAACAAAAGCAAGATGAAGACACTAGTGATTTCTATTCCCGATTTGAAAAATGTTTTGGTATAAATAGTGGCATAAAAGCAAGTAGCGAGTCATATCCACATCTGTTTGTGACAAAATTAGTTGAAAATTCCCTACCGCAAGTTAAGAATAGAGTATTGAAATTTGAGAGTACCCGTCACAGATGTTACAGATGTTACAATATCACCACAATAGAATTAGGGAAGAACAAGAACATGAACAAAGACGTATGAAAGATACGAAAATGAAAATGCTTGTTGCTCAGTCAGTTCCAGCTGATGGTCATAAAAAGGGTGATTCCGCAGGTCCGACGAAAGGGACATGCAACTATTGTAAACAACAAGGTCATTATATACACGATTGTCCAGTTCTGAAACATAATATCGCCACGGGTAGAACCCAGGAAAGACCACGTCCACCTAGACAGGATCAGAATCAACAACAAATCCCTCAGCATGCACAATCTAGACCAGCTCCGCAACAGGCAGCTCCACAACAGACGGTAGCAACACCACAGCAGCAGCCTATTGCTGCCACACAAGCGACAACGCAACAGATGTACCAGTATGCACAAACTGACTATCCCGATTATCAGCGATATACATGAAATAGCCTAGAGAGGGAAGTTGGCTTACCCCTTATCGAGGTTCCTGTAGATCAAGAGGGACCTTATGTACATAGTGAACTATTAGGGGAAGACAGAAAGTTTTTACTTGATACAGGGGCAAGCAGAACAACTATACGACGCAGTGAAGTTCCAGGGGCACCCCTCTCAGGCTCACAGAATATTTCCCTTGGATTCTCAGGAAAGCCTATCATAAATGAAGTTACGCAACCCCTTCCACTCACGGTTGGTCCATTGACACGAACTACAGATTTATTGCTTACTAAATCATGTCCAGAAAACTTGTTAGGTATAAAAACATTGAAAGCTCTAGGAGCTATAATATGTTGTTCTCCGGAAGGAGTACGATTATTTTTACGTGACTTCAAAGGTCACTACATGTCTAGAGACATGGATCACCGGCTGCAGAATTTACCTACACATTTATGGGCACAAGGCCCCACTGATGTTGGTCGCATGAACATTACACCATATCGAGTCACACTAAAAACAGGAGTAGTACTACCACGAATGCGACAATACAAGTTACCACCAGATGCTGTTGTGGCTTTGCTGCAAATCATTGACGAGCTCATTGCACAAGGAGTGGTTGTGGAAACAGACTCCAATGTATGTAATTCCCCGATAATTCCGATTCTTAAAAGAACGGATCCAAAAGCACCACCAGTATATCGATTAGTTATTGATCTGCGCGAATTAAATAAATGTATTGTACCACAATACCCTGTGGTCCCAGATATCTCTTCATTACTAACAGCTATTGACTCAGAAGCAACGTTCTTTACTGTAATTGATCTCAAGAATGCCTTCTTTAGCGTCCCGATAGATCCGGAAAGTCAATATTTGTTCGGATTCAGTTTAAATGGTCGAAGTTTTAAATTCACACGCGCTCCTCAAGGATTTACAGAAAGCCCCAGCATCTATAGCCAAGCACTGAAACGAGAACTTGACAGTATCCACATGCCAGTTAACACTGCCTTGCTTCAATATGTCGATGATCTGCTGATCACCGCCCGAAGCGAACCTGAATGTGAAAAAGCGTCACTGACGGTTTTAAAATTTCTGGCCGACAAGGGGCACAAGGTGTCCCCTTCTAAGCTGCAATTCTGTGTCCAGCAAGTTGTTTACCTTGGGCACTTGCTGTCCAAGGAGGGAAGACAGCTTACACCCGACCGCATCCAGTTAATTGCTAACATGCCACCACCCAAGACACAAAAGGAGGTGCGGGCTTTTATAGGTCTCACTTCATACTGTAGGCAGTGGATCCCTCAATATGCATTTCTAGCAAAACCACTCATTCAGTTGACAACACAGGAGGCAGCCACATCGACTGTCCTCCCTTGGACTCAAGAACATACACATGCCTTTGAAAGCTTAAAGAAAGCTTTATGCCAAGCACCTGTTTTAGCAACACCATGTTACAGTAAGCCTTTTACACTCTTTGTTACAGAACGCGAAGGTACTGCTTTGTCAGTACTCACTCAGGAACAAGCAGGATCACACAAACCATGTGCTTATTTCTCTAGTACATTAGATCCCGTAGCCCAGGCTCTTCCTGCGTGCCTGAAATCAGTGGCAGCAACAGCTTTAGCAATCAGACAAAGCGATGCCATAGTATTAGGACACCAATTGACAGTACAAGTACCACACGCAGTAGAGGTTCTCTTGAACCGCACACAAACACAACACTTGACTATAGCAAGACTCACCGGTTATGAATTAACATTGTTTCAGCCACACATAGAAATCAGACGTTGCAATACATTAAATCCTGCCACACTTTTGCCAGTAAACGGAACAGATCCACTAGCACATGATTGTATTGAAGTCATTACTATCACGACGAAACCCAGACAAGACTTGACAGATATCCCTTTATCAGATCCGGACCTAACATTGTATGTAGATGGTTCATGTATGAGAACAAGTACAGGAGAGTTAGTGGCCGCTTACGCAGTCACAACAGACACTGAAGTCATTGAAACAAATTGTATTAACACTTTGTCAGCTCAAGCAGCCGAGCTCATCGCTCTGACACAAGCCTGTATTCAAGCCAAAAATAAGAAAGTCAACATATACACAGATTCACGTTATGCATTCGGAGTCGTCCATGACTTCGGCGTACTGTGGCGAGAGAGAGGTTATTTAACTTCTCACGGTGCCCACATCCAACACGGACCCCTCATTCAAGCTCTATTAGACGCGATTCATCTACCTACTGCAATATCGATTATGAAATGCAAAGCCCATACAAAAGTTACCGATATCATTTCTCAGGGTAATGACCTAGCTGACAGAACAGCTAAACAGACTGCTCAGAATCAGACTCACACAACTGACACGACAAAGACAATAGTTCCGACACCAACACATTGCATGACAGTTAAGGATCCCGCCCTTGATGTAATTGACATACAGACGCATGCTACACCAGAAGAAATAAAGAAATGGACTGAATTAGGAGGGATCCAAACGGATCAAGGATGGATGACGAAGGGAAAATCTATATGGTTTCTTCCCGACTCCATGGTTCAAGTCATCATTAACACAATACATAGTCCAGCGCACCTAGGAGAAAAAGCTATGCTAGACAGCATTCAACACATTTGGTTCAACAAACACTTGCGAGCAGCAGCCAAACAGAAAGTACGTACCTGTATGATATGTTGTCAGTTTAATCCAGGTAAAAGCATCCCCGTAGAGCAGGGTGGATTTCAACCTCCCGATCATGCTTTTGAAGTCCTCCAGATGGATTATATCCAGATGGAACGATGTCGAGGATTCAAATATGTTCTCGTAGTTGTCTGTGCTCTTTCCCGTTGGACAGAAGCCTATCCGGTTTCAGATTACACTGCCCCGACTACTGCCAAACAGTTAGTTCGAGAATTCTTCCCACGATTCGGTTTACCACGTGTCGTGTACTCAGATAACGGCCAGCCATTCTCATCCGAACTAATGAAACACGTTTCACTTCTGTTAGGTTACCAATGGAAATTCCACTGTGTCCGACATCCCGAGGCAGCAGGTCTCGTGGAACGCCATAATCAAACTCTGAAAATTAGATTGTCCAAAATATGTAGAGAAAAAGGTGTCGATTGGATAGTAGCCTTACCAGTTGCGCTCTTTTACATGAGAATGGTAGCACATTCTCGAACAGGGCTATCCCCGTATGAGGTGATCTTCGGTAGACCACCAAATATGTGGGGGACGCCTATACCTCGTAAAATCACTGATGTTGACTGTAATATGCTGACAGATTACCTGGCTTCCTTGATGTCTGCACTACAATCTTGTCGTTCACAGGTAGCTGCAGCTTTTCCCGATAACACTGAGGTGAAGCCCCATGACGTGGTTCCAGGGGATCTGGTTCTTGTGAGGAATTTCGACCGGAAGACCCAGTTGGAGCCCAGGTGGAAGTCGCCCAAACTCGTCTTGCTGACAACCAGGACAGCCGTGAAGGTTGAGGGACGTAAAGGGTGGTTGCACTCGAGTCATATCAAGAAATTTTATGGACTACCGTCCGATGTGAACACTCAGCCCTGCATTTCCTCACAGACAGACTCAAAGCTCCCCTTGGTTGAACAAACGAAAAACGAACTCTATAAACTGAAACTAAGGTCTAGCAAGTCAGACAATTTGATTGTTTAAGTCCTCTCCAAGGTGAATCGGTTGAATTTGTCTCTGACATGTATCCTCTAGACCGAAATAGAGAGAGAAATAGACAGATACAGATTAAAAAACATGCGTACTGTAAATCACTTCGTAGTCACTGCACAGTGACATTATTAATTTTGTTTTTTCTAAGTCTTCTGATCATCATTTCTAGTGTATTGCTACATATGTATTACCCTATTTCTAAGCGTGCTTACAATGCTACTGCTGAACATTCTTTTAGCGAATTACCTCCGCATGAGTTGTCTTATAGATTTGCGCTGCGCAACAACACATTTATTAGTATGTTACATCATTCCCATCAGACCAGCAATGCTACCAATTGTTGGATATGTGGCCGACTCCCTCCCTATCAGAACTATAAGGGAGTTTTGCCTCTCTTTCCGTATCCGTTCACACACAATGGCTCCTGTGGAGCATGGTTTAGTCTAATTAATTCCCTAGATTCAAATTCCGCAGTTTATCAAGACAACTGGGTATGGGGAAACCTGAACCTAGTTTTGCTTAAAGTCTGCTACCCTAACAAGGAGGGACTTCCCAAAAGAACAGGAACTGATCTAGAAAATGAAGTATATGGATTAGGTAACTTTACACTTAACCTCATGATTCTGAATGTTGAATCCGAAGCTACACCAATCTTGCCCGCTATGTCAGTATTTCCAGTTAAAGGTGAATTATGTGTAAGAAAGAATGGCTCCATACACATGGGCCATAGTAAATGCACCACTGTAATAAAATTCAGTGATCAAGGCAAGTCTACATTTAGAGCTTCCCGTCATTCCTACTTCATATGTGGCCAGACTGCATATATACGTTTACCTCTAGATTGGGATGGTACCTGTTACATAGCATTCCTTCTGCCACCTGTTTTTCTAGCCCCTCCTGACTATCACAGAAATACCCATTTAATACACAATAGACAGCAGAGAGATCTCCCGATTGTCGATTATACTGAAACGGCATGGGAGCAATACACAGATTTCAATAAAGGTTTCTTTCCATATATAGGTACAGTCACTAATAGTAAGCTGATACGTAGATTAACTAGAACCCTTGAAGCAGTAGTGAACGAGACTACTTCCGCCTTAGGCAATTTAACAGAAGAGCAGTCTGCTATGCGGATTGTTGTGCTTCAAAATCGTCTTGTCCTTGACGTCATCCTGGCCGATAGGGGCGGAGCTTGTAGGGTCATCGGATCAAGTTGCTGTGTTTTCATACCAGAAAATTCGCCGTCAGTATATAAAGCCATAATGTCAGAAGGTACCTCAAGTTCCACAGAAGCAGAAGTGACGATTACTCCCAATGCCCCTGCATCAGTGCAGCCACCAAGCAAGGGTAGCGGCACTAGCACGGGGGAAAGGGGAAGTGGAAGAGAAGAGAAGAGACTGCCTCAGGATGGTGTATAACCTCTAGGTGGTGATTCTGCCTTCTCTGCTGATTCTTCTGTAGTGTATGGTTCTTCACTGGCACATCTTAACGAGGTACACCTAATGCACAGAGGTGAAGAGGGAATTACAAGAACATCCTACTCTCCTAATCTTCCTAATGACTTTTAGATTCCTCTGCTCCTACCTTTTACTCCTACAGGCTTGCTACTCTTCTATGTAGTGATATTCTTTGTAATCTTTTAGTTATACAGACTTGCACATTTGCAGGTTTAAGAAATAGGTTCCATCTTCTGATAAAGAATTGATATGTACATAAATAATGAATTAACGAATACTCTCCTATCTTGCAGGTTCTGTAGTGAAGAAGGTCTGGGTCGGTTCAACAACTTCTTCAACAAAAGATGCGCGCAAAAAGGTACAGGGAAAGGTAAAATAGGGAGGAAAGGAAAAGGAAAGGTCGCCAAGGGGAGGAGAGGAAATTGGAGGTTGGGCGCAGACGCGCACTCACTGACTTTAGTCGTTGGCTCAGTCTTGGTTTCTTTTAGTTCACAGGGAAATCTGATACTCAGCCACTCCGGGTAACAGCTTCCTTCTCAGATGAACAAACGAAGATTCCAGCCAGAAGAATTCTCAGTAACTTTCTTGACTGAAACTTGGGTAACCAAAAACCGCTAACTTGATTATTCGGCTACTAGCGGTTGATTCGGTTCTGTGGATTATTCCGAAAATATCTCTCTCAAGTTCTAGAACAGTTCTCCTCAGGATTCTGGAGCACACAGAAAACACTAGCTTCTCTCAGGATATCTCGATTGAAGTGCGCAGTTTGCCGCGCGCCCAACCGTCAAGTCAAAGATGTACAGCAAATGACGGCAAGAGCCGCGGCCATCTTGAAAGGTCCAACTGTACATAGAACATTATAAGTCTCGATATAGGTTCACCACTTGCGGCTTCACAAGAATCCGCTGTCTCTTTGGTTTTTGCCACATATGGTGCACCGCTGACACCACATGAGTCTGCTTCCTGACAGTACCCCCTCTCAAAGGCCGATTCATCGGCCCAGGTTTGAAGGGGTATCGAATATGAAATCTTTTTAAGAGTCGAGGAGCATGAATGTTCTTAGCTAACTCCCAGGAGCGATCTTCTGGTCCATAACCTTTCCAGTCTACTAAGTAGTAAAGCCCTACTCTAGTTCTTTTGGAATCTAATATATCTTTGACCTCATATTCAGGATGTCCATTAATCACTAGGGGCGCTGGAGGCTTCACTATTCTCGTGTTTGGAGTGCATCTTTTAATCAGAGAGACATGGAAAACTGAATGAATACCTGTATTTGAGGGCAATTTTAATTTTACCGCTACAGGGTTTAGTACCTTTTCAATTAGGTAAGGTCCCACAAAACGTGGCTGAAATTTCCGATTACCCTTGAGATGGAGATTACGTGTAGATAACCAAACCAAATCACCCACCCTGTAATCTGGAGCCTTTTTTCTATGTTTGTCTGCCTGTTTCTTATAATTCGCTTTAGCCTTGACTAAATTGGATTCTGCCGATCTGCGAGTGTTAACAAGATCTTGCATGAGGTCTCTGACTGCTGGAACCCCCATATCTCCCTGTCCCATGAAAGGGTTTGGATGTCTACCATAATTGAGGAAGAAAGGAGAAAACCCAGTAGACACATTTTTTGCATTATTACATGCAAACTCTGCCATCCATAAAAAATCAGACCATTCACCCTCCTGATCCAGAAGGAACATTCTCAGATATTGTTCTAACTCTTGGTTGACTCTTTCGGTCTGCCCGTCTGTTTCAGGATGATAACTGGTGGAAAATCTGGTCTCTACTCCCAACCCTTGCATGAAGGCTCTCCAAAAATGGGATACAAACTGAGACCCTCTATCTGAAATCAGGATTTTTGGGACCCCATGAATCTTAACAATGTGCTCACTGAATAGTTTGGCTAACTCCCTCGCAGTAGGAACCCCTTTTAAAGGTATGAAATGGCTCATCTTAGTGAAGGTGTCAACAAACACTAACACAGTGTTATACCCATGACTCGGAGGCAGATCCACTATGAGATCCATGGTGACTGTGTGCCAAGGTTGGGAGGGGGTGGGCAAAGGATGCAAAAGGCCTGATGGGGCTTGTCTCATGGCCTTTCCTTGGGCACAGGTTGGACACGTTCCCACATATTGTATGACACTGGACCGAATCTCTGGCCACCAAAAATATCGTTGAATGAGCTCGAGAGTCTTTTGAATACCTTTATGCCCAGCCAAAGGTTGATCATGGCATGCTTGCATTGCTTTGTGCTGAAGTTCTGCAGTGGGTAAATACAGGGCACCTTGAACGTAGGGTAACTGTTCGAAGATTTCTCGTATAGAATCCTGTTGAACCCAAGTCTGTATCTCTTCTGGAGACAACCTTTTTTTTACTTCTTCTTTGAAATCAACCAAATCAAGCGTACAAATGATCTTGGTTTCTGGGATGATAGTCTTTTGAGTCATTGGAGGCTCTTGAACTTCTGTCTGAATTCGGGACAATGCATCCGCCTTTCCGTTCTTATTTCCTGGGCGGTAGGTAATCACAAAATCAAAGTCTGCAAAATAGAGAGACCATCTTAAGAGACGAGGGGTCAAAGTTCTAGCAGATTTCAGAAATTGTAAATTCTTGTGATCAGAATAAACTGTAACTGTATGACGAGCTCCCAGCAAATAGTGTCGCCACTCTTCAAACGCATCTTTCACCGCCAACAATTCCTTCTCAGCAATTGTATAATTGACTTCAGCAGGCGTAAGTTTTCTAGAACGAAAAGCCACTGGATGAAGCTGTCCCGTTGTCTTGTGACGCTGAGACAGCACCCCACCAATGGCTAAATCTGAAGCATCCGCTTCCACAAAGAAGGGTTCTGCCGGATCTGCATGTAGCAAAATGGGAGCAGTAGTAAAGCTCTTCTTGAGAAACTCAAAAGCCATCTCAGCCTCTTCAGTCCAATGAAATTTCTGGCCTTTCTTCAAAAGTTTGGTGATAGGAATGATTCTCTGTGAGAATCCTTGAATGAAGCGACGATAAAAATTAGCAAATCCCAAGAATCGCTGTATCTCCTTAACGTTTCCTGGAGAGGGCCAATTTATAACTGAGTGAATCTTCTTTGGATCCATGGTCACTCCTGCTGAGGAAAGGACAAATCCGAGAAACTCCACTGTTTGCACACTGAAAGCACATTTTTCTAGTTTCACATACAATTGATGCAAACGCAGCCTTTCCAAAACCCTCCTTACATGGGTAGCATGTTCTTGTGGAATCTTGGAGAAAATCAAAATATCATCCAAATATACAATTGCAATCTTGTCAATCAAATCTCCCATGATATCATTAATAAAATGTTGAAAAGCGGCTGGTGCATTACAAAGGCCAAACGGCATAACTTGATATTCAAAGAGCCCATATTTAGTTCGAAATGCCGTTTTCCACTCATGGCCTTCTTTGACACGAATAAGATGGTATGCCCCTCTTAAATCTAATTTTGTGAAAATTTGAGCTTCCTTTACTTGATCAAGAAGGACGGAAATCAAGGGTAACGGGTATCGATTCTTGATGGTCACTCGGTTGAGGGCACGATAATCGATGCAAGTCCTAAGAGATCCTTCCTTCTTGGGGATGAAGAATAAAGGAGAGGATACTGGGGACTGTGAAGGCCTAATAAAACCATTAGCCAAATATCGATCTAAATACTCCTTGAGATAGCGATTTTCACCTTCAGTTAGGGCGTAGATCCTTGAACAAGGCAGAACCGCTCCCGGTTCCAATTCGATGGTACAATCATATGGACGATGTGGAGGTAATTTTTCTGCATCTTTTTCACAAAAGACTTCTTTAAACTCTTGATACTCTGGGGGAATTTCTGTAGTACTGATGACACAAATTGATTCTCCTCCGCCAGATAACAAGGTTGCTTGAGAGGGTTCGGTACCTTCCTCAGAATCATGGTAACAATGTTCTAGACAATATTGGGAATTCATGAATACTGTTCGGTTTTCCCAATCTATAGTAGGATTATGGATAGTAAGCCATGGAAGCCCCAAAATCATCTGGAATTGAGGTGCATCAATGAGATTAAATTGAATGGTTTCACTATGGCCATCTGCTTGAATCAACTTCAAAGGTTCAGTGTGCTGAGTGATGGGTCCTGAGGAGAGATTAGTTCCATCTACTGCCCGAACTACTTCACTTCTTTCTTTACTGATGCCTTTTATTCCCATTCTTTGTGCATATTTTATGTCGCAGAAGTTTCCGGTGGCTCCAGAGTCGAGCATAATGGCCACCCCAGAAATTTCTTGCTCCCGAAACTGAATAGTCATATGCAAAATCAAATGAGGTGTCATGGTTTGTAAAGTGTTCATCACATAATGGGAATTTGGAGCCATCTTTTCTTCTGACACCACCAGTGTGCTCCCCTCTACTGGTGGTGTTGCTCGTTTCCCTTCACCAAAGTTTTAGGCCTTTTCGGACACTCTTTTACAAAGTGTCCTGAATTTCCACAATACATACACAGTCTTTTCTGTCTTCGTTGTTCCTTCTCTTCTTTACTCAGAGGGCCTCTCACCATCCCAATTTGCATCGGTTCCACATCCGAAGAAGGCGTCTTATTGATCTCTTGTCGACTTCTATCAAATCTAGGAGGTTGGAAACGAAATTCTTTTCTTCTTTCACCTTTCCGTTCTGTCCAACGAAAATCGATTTCTAAAGCCAGATCCACTAAAGCTGATAATTCTGTAGGACGGTTAGGAATTTGAGCTAATGTGTCTTTGATTTCTTCTCGCAATCCTCGATAGAAGAGAGCCGCTCTTTTCTCTTCTGGCCACTCCGTTTCCACAATCAACTTATTAAACTGGGTTAAATAAGTTACTAAATCCTTACTTCCTTGACGAAGTTCTAAAAGTTCATTGTCCGTGACTTGAGAGATCTTTCTTCTGTCAAAAATCCTCAAAAATTCGGCCTTAAAACGCTCCAGGTCATACAAAAATGGGGAATCTTTGGACACCAATGGCATTGCCCAGTTAGCCGCATCCCCACTCAGATAAGAGAGAATAAACGCAACCTTGGATTGTGCGTCAGGGAATAACGCTGGTCGACACATGAAATGGAGGGAACATTGTGTCAAGAATAATTGCGCTCTCTGTGCATCCCCAGAATACCTTTCAGGAGAAGCTAATGGAATTAGTGGGGAAACAGAATGGACCACTTGTGCTACAGTCCTGGGGTTGGACTCTGAAGACAAATTGGGGGAAGAGGTCTGAGCTAACGGAGTGGCTCCCGATGCTAACCCATCTACTCTTCGAGTTAGCAAAACCGTTTCCTCCCTTACCGCTCCTAAATCCCTTTGAATGGCCTCCAACATCTCCCCTAAGGATTTTAAACTAAAGCCTTCCGCCATTCCGCTTGGGTGGAAATTACTTCGTGGGCACTTCAATCTGTCAGAAGGTACCTCAAGTTCCACAGAAGCAGAAGTGACGATTACTCCCAATGCCCCTGCATCAGTGCAGCCACCAAGCAAGGGTAGCGGCACTAGCACGGGGGAAAGGGGAAGTGGAAGAGAAGAGAAGAGACTGCCTCAGGATGGTGTATAACCTCTAGGTGGTGATTCTGCCTTCTCTGCTGATTCTTCTGTAGTGTATGGTTCTTCACTGGCACATCTTAACGAGGTACACCTAATGCACAGAGGTGAAGAGGGAATTACAAGAACATCCTACTCTCCTAATCTTCCTAATGACTTTTAGATTCCTCTGCTCCTACCTTTTACTCCTACAGGCTTGCTACTCTTCTATGTAGTGATATTCTTTGTAATCTTTTAGTTATACAGACTTGCACATTTGCAGGTTTAAGAAATAGGTTCCATCTTCTGATAAAGAATTGATATGTACATAAATAATGAATTAACAAATACTCTCCTATCTTGCAGGTTCTGTAGTGAAGAAGGTCTGGGTCGGTTCAACAACTTCTTCAACAAAAGATGCGCGCAAAAAGGTACAGGGAAAGGTAAAATAGGGAGGAAAGGAAAAGGAAAGGTCGCCAAGGGGAGGAGAGGAAATTGGAGGTTGGGCGCAGACGCGCACTCACTGACTTTAGTCGTTGGCTCAGTCTTGGTTTCTTTTAGTTCACTGGGAAATCTGATACTCAGCCACTCCGGGTAACAGCTTCCTTCTCAGATGAACAAACGAAGATTCCAGCCAGAAGAATTCTCAGTAACTTTCTTGACTGAAACTTGGGTAACCAAAAACCGCTAACTTGATTATTCGGCTACTAGCGGTTGATTCGGTTCTGTGGATTATTCCGAAAATATCTCTCTCAAGTTCTAGAACAGTTCTCCTCAGGATTCTGGAGCACACAGAAAACACTAGCTTCTCTCAGGATATCTCGATTGAAGTGCGCAGTTTGCCGCGCGCCCAACCGTCAAGTCAAAGATGTACAGCAAATGACGGCAAGAGCCACGGCCATCTTGAAAGGTCCAACTGTACATAGAACATTATAAGTCTCGATATAGGTTCACCACTTGCGGCTTCACAAGAATCCGCTGTCTCTTTGGTTTTTGCCACATATGGTGCACCGCTGACACCACATGAGTCTGCTTCCTGACACATAACTCGCCTTCATAAGATTATAAGCCAGATACACCAGAGTCCAGGCACCTGGACTTGGTCCGGTTGGTTCTGGAGCGTGTTGTCAGCCTGGGGATGGAGGATCCTATCCTTCCTAGGTATTGTCTTTCTCATACTATTCAGTTGCTGCTTATGTCTACAATGTGGGCCAGCGATTTGTGGTCTGTGTGCCACATCGTGTATCCCGCATCCAAGTTTTCGTTCAAGATCCCGGAAGAAGAAAGAAGAACAAATGATGCTATATGAACAGATCGATGGATTGATGAAGATCGATATCTCCTGAGGGTCCGTAGGGGACAAGGAGGGAATGAGGAAATATGAATTTTGTGATCAGTTATGTCCCCTATCGTAGACCCCAACGGCTCCATGTGCATGCTACAAGTACATGTATGTTCCCTCCCGTTCCAGTTATGAAGACGCAAATACATGTGCGTCCACCGTCAACATGTCCTCTTTCAGATCCGCCATGAATGGGTCAGATATTCCATTCCTAAGTATGAAAGGCCACCGACTTTATGTGGTTCACTTTCCACATTTTACAGATTCAGGCGAGTAGGCCCTGAATTCTGTCATCAAGCCTTTGCCTGCCTTCTGCCTCTGAAAGCTCCAGTCCGAGCCTGCATCTGTATCCATGAACTTTGTCCTACTCCCTGCGCGGCTAACGGTGCCTGATCCGGCCGTTGCCTGCCAAAAACTGTATTTCACCTTCAAGATTATCTGCTCCGCTCCTCATCCGATGCATTCCTGTCTAGTAGTTTAGGTAAACATTCTTCCAGCTACCGAGCAAAGGGCCAGGCCTCACAGTCCTCATGCAAGTAAATCATAGCCCCTGTTACCATGGAAGATTCCTGCCCCCTCGCATCTCATGTAGACACTTAGACGCTAGTACACGCACTAACAGTCAGTATAGAATAGATTCCGTCCTAGAGACCTTTCCTTTTGGATAATACAGTTCTTTAAACATAAGATATTAGATATGATTTGGGATTAGGTTGACATGACCCCCCAGACTTCTGTCTCCACATGTAGAGCTAAATGTCAAGTCCCCTTCACCCTCTAGTTGCACGTCAATCCCACGTCATGCGGCTGCGCGCGCATCTCTGCCAAATATTTCTGCTGACATTGCAGGATTCTCTTATGGATCCACCCACTTGTGACATCATGTTTAATGACGTATCTAGTTACGCCTATATGTACGCCTTTTTCATTACGTATGTGTATCATTATCTGTATTATCAGCTGTTACGCCTCCTGCATCTGTCTTAATGTAATGCTTTCCATATAAATATCTTTACTTGTCAATAATGTATTGCCTTCCCTTCCTGAACCTTTGTGGTGATGGAATTTGAAGCCTACGGTTCGAACTGTAATTCCTTTGTAGAGGAATAAAGCCTTTCAGAACCTCTAATACCACGGATTCTGCCTCTTATTTTTACTGAGTTATTCTTACTAGACTTTACCGCATAAAAAATAGTACCGGTAATGAAATATTTACCACAGGACTCAAACAGTCTACCTTACATTAGAAGCGCTGCAGCTTTAACGCAGATCCAACATTAAATCTGACACTATATTCAGGGCCACTGGAACTGTACGGTAGGGTAGAAGAAACCATTCGGCAAGAAAAGCCAAATCATGCAATGTAATGTGACACAATTTGTAATAGCAATAGTTCATTATTTTGTCTTTTTTACATAGGTTAACACTGTTTAGGCAAAGGTTTTACTTCGATAGCACCTGTTTAACACCCAAATACACAATAAGCAACATAAAGGGAGGCGGTAAGTTTTTGCACAAAGCCCCTCACTTTGCAGAAACACATGCCGCTTCAGTGTTAGCAGCATTTGATTTGTTTGAGCTAGAAACTATTTTTTTTGTTAGGATCTCCAGATTGTGCAGCAGATGATGGATTATGTGGCAAAAATGGCAAATCCATAATTAAGGGGAAAATGCTGCAGCCCTTAAATCATATAATTCCATTGGCCCTGGCTATAGTCAACAGGAAAAAGGGGTGATCTATAGTGGAGTAGACTTTCTGCTACACATGTCCGTTGCCGGTCAAGTACATGAGGTTATTTTCCCTAAATTTGGTCAGGTCCTGCTGCACAACAAATTCCGACATCCCCTATGCTCCAACATGAGATCACCATTCTGAGTATGACCATGTTAGTGTCCCAGGGGACGAGTACTGTGATGGCAGGTGAGCTCAGGTATTTTGCTTTTGGTGTTTCCAATAATGGTGTTGTTTGTTGGCCATCTATCTGGTTGTGGAGGTATGCAGGTTTGGGGCAGGCACCATAGTTAGTCGCTCGCCTGCACACTTTCAGCTGGCAACTCCTGTTTGCTAACCTTGCACAATTCTTCCTCTAGATTATTAATACCCCTAAGGCCTCTTGTGAGTCACTTTTGAAGGGTGCGATCATTATCAAACCTGATCAAATCCAACACCAAAGTATTCAGAATTCTTTGGTTGCGCTAATGGTCGCCTATTCCAGATTTCTGGGTCATATTATAAAGATTTTGGTGCTCACTCCTCTAAAATTGGCTTTTTCTGGGAAATACCAGGCACTTTTTACCGGTTAAATTGAAGAAGGTTTGTCCTGAGAAAATGTATTAGATTGTGGAAACTTTGCCACACTTGGAAATTACCTTGTACAATAAACATCACTCCACTTTTAACTGGAATGCAGGAGTCTACAGGTGTTTGTGCAGGGATCTCTATTTAAGGGGCCACATCCAATCAGGTGCCCTGCCTTTTCCCAACTCAAAGGAGGTGCTGTGTGTATTTACATCATACCAGTGCCATCCAATGAATAACACATAAGATAGAAGAAGACTGCGGTAGAGAATTTACCATGTCTGTATAAATCCCAACACAGACCAATTATGAGAACACCAATTATATTTAAAAAAAATGTTTTTAATGAAATGGGCAGACATCAAGGTTGTTTACATTGGTAAAAAGGTATGTCCTTTGTCTCTAAGTGTCTCATATTTTTTTGCCGTTGTCATTAATCACCACAAATGAGTTAATGAGTCTGGGTTTGCACCTGCTGGGACCTCTGGGAGGGTTCCCAGGACGAGGATCATTCTTTTAAATATTTGGACTGACAGATGAACATGGAAACAGAAGAATTCCAGGGCTGCTGTGATCACCAGCTATGCAGATAAACTCAGCTGTGCTTCATCAGAACCTCAGCTGTGCTTCATCAGATCCTCAGCTGTGCTTCATCAGATCCTCAGCTGTGCTTCATCAGATCCTCAGCTGTGCTTCATCAGATCCTCAGCTGTGCTTCATCAGATCCTCAGCTGTGTTTCATCAGATCCTCAGCTGTGCTTCATGGGGGGCTGAGGACCTTAAGGTGAGGTGGTATCCATCTCTTTAGAGTCCTTCATCGCGCTAAGGTGAGAATCGAACCACAGTGCTGTAATGGTGATAGTTCATACTTAAATAATGTATTGCTCGTTCTGCACCTTCAGATATCAATATATAACACAATTAAATAGTTAATGGTGAATAAAACATGGTCCATACATAACAAGCAGCCCTAATGTGCGCAAAAGGTATAGGTAAAAGTGCACACAAAAGAGAAGGCCCATGAAAAACAAGTGGCCCATTATTAATAAGGAGAACAGTGCGCTCCAAGGCTCACATTTGGATTCGCAATGAAACAGTCCCTCAAAGACCCTGTTACCCTGAGAACACAGTGGATATTCAGATTTTATTTATCGTAGGAGAATTGTGAGCCCAATTGATTAGTGGGTATAAATCATATTTTTTGGGTTAACAGCGTGATCTGACTAAAAGTACAGACTCTTGAGTGAAGACCTGGGGTTTTTATGTTCTGGAAACCCAGTCAATGTATTGCATTGGGCATGTGCAGAGAATGTGAAAAAATCTTCAGTGTAAGCCCAGAACTAAGAGCTTGCCTGGTGGCGGCACGCAGCGCATGCTGGGACCGCAGGGCATGATGTCAATGTGGACTGCTACCCAGGGTGACCCCATTTTAAGAAGCAAAAACTAGGACAGGCCAGACATAAACGAAAGACTAAAGTATCTGGCCTATCCCGGTTTTGTGTATCTTTGTAATACACATACACACACACACACACACACATTTTTTTTTTAGGCTATTTGTAAATATGTGTCTCTTTCTCTCTCTATATATATATATATATGTGTGTGTATTATCTACTGGCGGTCGCCAGTAGATAGTTATAGTTAGGACCGTGTTTCCATAGGAAATCTCAAAATTCTATTTTGAATAACTTTGGCGCTGGTAGACGAATCCTCGCGAAATTTTCAAAACTAATGGGGCGCTCCGTTCAGCTCCTACCCTGAAAGTCTCGGGGTGATTCGTCAAGCGGGGGCCGAGAAAAAAGGGGGGTCCCAAAACGCGTTTTCCCCATGCATTTTTCCATAGGACCTTTAGTCGAAAGTACAGCCCGAACGGCTGAACAGAATCACTTGAAATTTGGCAGAGAGGTAGTCCTCAGGTCAAGGAAGTGCCTTTTGCAGGTCTGGTGTAAATCTGTTCAGTATTTCCTGAGAAAATAGCATTTAAAGCATATAAATATCTATACGTGCGCACAGTGCGCGCAGCGGGCGCGCACGGTGCCGTGCGGGAGCGAAATTCTGATTGGTTGTTAGATGTTAGTAAACATTCGAATCGGTCGAAATCAGGAAGTGTCGGCCGCCATTTTGTCTGTCGCACTGAAAAGGAAAGGTGGAAAAAAGGTGGAAAACGTGAAAAGGGGGCAGGGAAGAGAGTTCCTGACCCCCTAGCCTTTGTCAGGGGGTCCCTGAAGGACCCCCAAAGGTGAAAAAAACATTTTTTTTTTTTTTAAATCGCGAAGGTTCGCGCACCATGCGCGCACGGTGAAAATGCCATAAAAAAAAAACACACATAAATTAGCATTTAAAAAACCTTTGAAATTCACTGAAAAAACCATAGGTTTCACACACGTTATAGTTAGGAATTAGCATTTAAAAAACCTTTGAAATTCACTTAAAAAACCATAGGTTTCACACATGTTATAGTTAGCTGGACATTTCACTCGAAAAAAACCAATGAAATTCCCCCGTTATAGTTAGTTCAGGCAACTATAACTCACGCGACCGCAATCCACTGCTGATGACGTCAGATATTGCATCACTGATGACATATGTGTCTTTCTGTAAAATAAATATTTGTAATATATGTATAGCTAAAGGTAAATGGAAGAATAAATGGGTAAATAAGTGTCTAAATACAGTGGTGTAATATCTGACGTCATCAGCAGTGGATTGCGGTCGCGTGAGTTATAGTTGCCTGAACTAACTATAACGGGGGAATTTCATTGTTTTTTTACGAGTGAAATGTCCAGCTAACTATAACATGTGTGAAACCTATGGTTTTTTTAAGTGAATATATATATATATATATATATATATATATATATATATATATATATATATATATATATATATATATATATATATTTATATATATATATTACCTACTAGGTAGGTAGTATATATATATAACTATATATAACTATATATAGTAACTATAACTACCTACTAGGTAGGTAGTTATAGTTAGGACCACGTTTCCATAGGAAAACCTCAACATTCTATTTTGAATAACTTTGGCGCCGGTCGACGAATCCTCGCGAATTTCTCAAAATAGGTGGGGCGCTACGCTCCGCTCCTACCCTGAAAGTCTCGGGGGGATCCGTCAAGCGGGGGCTGAGATAAAAGGGGGGTCCCAAAACGCGTTTTTCCCATGCATTTTTCCATAGGACCTTTAGAACGAGCTACAGCCCGAACGGCTGAACAGAATTACTCAAAATTTGGCAGAGAGGTAGTCCCTAGGTCAAGGAAGTGCCTTTTGTAGGTTTGGTGTAAATCTGTTCAGTAGATTCTGAGAAAATAGCCTTTAAATCAATATATATATCTGAGCCCGCTTACGGTACGCTTACCGTACGCTTACGGTAAGCGTACGGTGGCGTGCGCGAGCGCGATTCTGATTGGCTCTCAGATCTTAGTAAACATTCGAATCGGCCGAAACCAGGAAGCGGCGGCCGCCATTTTGTGTATTTCACTCTGAAAAAAAAGAGTGAAAACAAGGAAAGGGGGCAATGAGGAGAGTTACAGACCCCCTAACATTTGTAAGGGGGTCAAAGAAGGACAGAAAAGTACAAAAAAAACATTTATTGATTTTAAAAAAAATCACGGGGTACGCGTACGGTAAGCTTACGGTAAGCGTACGGTAAAAAAATAAAAATAAATAAATGAAAAGCAGATTTAAGAGTTTAGATATTAGGGAGCTCTAAAAACTGCGTAAAGTGGGCGCGCGGTGCGCGAAGCGCACCGCGTGCTTACTGTGCGCGCACGGAACGAACTGCGTTAAGTGGGCGCGCACGCCACGAATGGCGTAAAGTAACTTAGCATTTAAAAAAACGTACAAATTCACTGAAAAAACCATAGGTTTCACACACGTTATAGTTAGGAATTAGCATTTAAAAAACCTTGCAAATTCACTGAAAAAACCATAGGTTTCACACATGTTATAGTTAGCGGAAATTTTACTGATAAAAAACCAGTGAAATTCCCCCGTTATAGTTAGTGCAGGCAACTATAACTCACGCGACCGCAATCCTCTGCTGATGCTAATACTGTATTTAGACACTTATTTGCCCATGTCTTCTTCCATACATTTTTAGCTATACATATATTACAAATATTTTTTTTTCATAAAGACACATATGTCATCAGCAGAAGATTGCGGTCGCGTGAGTTATAGTTGCCTGCACTAACTATAACGGGGGAATTTCACTGGTTTTTTATCAGTAAAATTTCCGCTAACTATAACATGTGTGAAACCTATGGTTTTTTCAGTGAATATATATATATATATATATATATCTCACCTGTGAAAGGAGAGAATACCTTTCAATTATGCTACCCAAAGTCCTCTGAAAACCGGGATGGCCAGGGGAGACCTGGTCATTTGATCTCACTTTCCTCAATCGTCTTAGTTATTTATTGTGTCTGGCCACTGCTGAGGACACTTCCTGTCTGCTCTTCGACCCAGAAGGTAAACACCTGTTCAGAGTGCAGATGTCCTGTCCTGGCTTTACGTCATGGGTCCCAGAACCCAACCTGTAGCCTTCTTTAACCCCATCTGTGGCCTGTTGCCCCTTTCTCAGCACCCATCTTATGCAACATACGAGAGCGCCCCATCTTGTAGCGGGGTAAAATAACAAGCATTGGCAAACCGATTTATTGCCTTTTTCTGGTGTTTGCAGATGTAGCCCTGGGGTGATCCGGAAAATAAACGCTGTGGCTTTCAGTTATGTGAATGCAATGACATTTTGTGAAAAATGAATCTGTGAGTGATACTCACTTGCACTGGTCTTGTGTCTTACTCCAGTCACTACTGCAAATTAAGACACTCACCTCCACATTTGCTGTGTGGTGTTGCCAGACCTCACATTGCATAAATCTCTCAGTTATCAATGTGCTGTTTACATTTCATGCTTAAAATGTTTTATTTAATAATTTATTTGGTTCCCGGTTCAGAGTGGCCGGCGGAACGACATTTTAATTCCAGCACCCTGACTGATACCCGAGTATTTCTGAGGTGCAGAAATACTGTGCAATTACAAGTTACCACAGAAATTGGTGCTTACTGACCACATTTCTGTAGTAATTTTTTATTTTGAACCGTTTCCTAATCTGACATTTTGCCATGATTTAGTCGATGAAATGTCTGGGAGTGGAGGTCAAATATCAAAAAGCCTTTACCTAGGTTTAGGGTCTCCCGTAACTCTAGTTAGAGGCTGAGTAGGAAAGAGCTCCCTAATAAATTGAAAATCTTACAGAATGGCTATTGGCGCGCCAAATACAGAATGCCATATAAGTTTATTTTAAAAAGTACAAAAAGACGGAGGGGCAGATTTACAAGCCCCATGCGCCACATTTTTTGCAGCCATTGCGTCACTTCTGTGACGCAGCGGCAGCGTAAACCATGCGCCACGTTGCCCCTTATTTACAACGTGACGCATCTAGGGAGATGTGTCACGTTGTAAACCCCTGCGCCACATTAAACCTGTGTTAGGTTTCATGTGGGCGTTCCGGCGCAGGGTGGGCGTTCCTTCGTAGGAACGCCTCGTAAAAGTGACGCAGTGAAATCTACAAGTTTTCACTGAGTCACTTTTACGTCCATGCTACGTCAAAACCCTGCACCTGCTTGAAGCACGCGTAAGGAGTGACGCAGCATGTTGGGCATAGGGTGCCCCTGAGCATTGCTGGAGCCGCGTCACGCTTGCGACACGACTCCAGCAATGCGCCGCTCTTACGCCACAGGATGCGACACGCATTGCCTTATCCTTGTGCCACTTTACACCGCATTGTAAATGCGACGCATTCGTGGTGGCGCAGGGAGGGAATTGCGTGTTGCATCTTTTCTGGCGCATCCCTGCTGATTTGCAGAGATGCGCCAGAACTCGTAAATCTGCCCCATAGAACATTAGAATAAGAAGAAAAAACGTGTTCAGTCCTTAACCTTCTAAGACATAGAAGAAGGGCGCCCAAATGGTGATTTCAGATTGAAGTCTTGCCAAAGAAACAACCTTGAGAAATGTTGTAATTTGCACACAACGAATTTCCCATAAGCCGTTGTTCCAAAACTAAAACAGAAATTAGGTTTGTACTAGGACCCGATACTCAAAGTTTTTTCACAAAACCTATTTTGTGGAGGTTTCCTGACTCTCAGAATCGTGGTCCCCTCACAGAGGATTTACAATTGTGAATAATCCGCAAGTAGGGTGGGGTTTCCGCTGATGTAATGGCGATGGGTGGGAGAAAGGCTGACATTACAGGGAAGTTGCCGTATAAAATATGGTGAACATCAATAAACTCTTAATTTTATGGATATTCTAAAGTGATTTGGTGTTTTTTTCCTAACATGGAAACACAAAGGGGTGCACAATTGGAGTGTGTGCTTCTCCACTGTGGAGAGGAAAGGCAACAATCCCAAATTTCAAGGAAGCATGGATGACTGACTTTCTACAATGGGAAAATGTCTTACCAGGGGAGAAAATCTATAAATAAAACATTAAAGTGTTAAATAAAACATTACCCCTATGTGCACTTTTGTTCTGAATACTAGAGTATGCACGGAGGACTAAGAGCACACCGTTTAAAATACGATTTTCATAGATGTCCATGCTTCGGATTTCGCTAATCGGTAATAAGGTGTAATTGTGGGGTCATTTAAGACATGTCTATGATTCGTTGATTTAGTTTTTTTTTTGTAAATGTGGCTTGAAGACACACAGTGTTAGAGACGCAAGTGCAGTCAATGATTTATGGAAACATTTCTATAATTCATATTTTCAATGCATTGGTCCATCTCCCCTGCACTCTACATGTGAGGTGATCACCTTTCGGTTAGCCGTTGGCTATGTCTTCGTCGCCATTGTCACTGATCATCACATCCTTTCTGGCTAGCTAGCGGCAGCTAAGGGCTTGTCTGTCCAAAAGCTCATTTGACTCCCCTTCTTTAACTCTGCTCAGCATTTCTTGTAGCCCTATTTCCATCCTAGTGTAAGCCTCTCTTCACCCGGTAATATCAAAGTTCAGAGTGTGACATGTGCACATTTTTAACTCCACACATACATAAGTATATGTATACATATACAGTTATCTTTAAGGTACGTAGATGTGGAGTCTAGTAAATCTATACATATCTATTTGCACTTCTCAATATCTTTATCCTCAATATTATTGACACAATATTTTGGCCACACGATATTTTTGTCATCAATATTCTATCAGGCAGCCGTGCCCTTGATCATGTCCTTCGTACGGTGTATCCTAACAATTATTCAAATTCAAATTCAAAGACCTTTATTTCGATTGTTTAAAATCATAAAAGTACATAAATAAAACAATTCATAGTGATGTATTCAATCAGTACAATACGCATAATAGAAATAAAGGTGACATACTATTTTATCAACAAATAAAACCCCCCATTTAATTTATAGCAGTCGATCAATCTGTATTGTTACATATCAGTTTCCTACGGATTAGCCACATTGCAAGTAGAAACCTGGAAACTGTTACCACGACAAGTGGATTTAAATCACTTCGCAGAACCCTGAAAAAATCAAGGTAGCTTCTAATACCCAGATTCAAGCAAAGCTGAATAATCCATTTCTTCCGAATACTGGCGTATGCTGGGCAAAAAAGCATAACATGAATCATAGTTTCCTGTTCAGATGAGCACCCCGGACAATTGTGCTCAAGGACAACCACCCATTTATCAGTAAATGAATATAAAGGAAGGGTCCCATATCTGAACTGTAGAAACAGCTTCTTTGCTAGAGTGGGCTGGATAACGTCGAGGTCAGGTACAAAGGCGTAATTACACTTAACGTCAAAGAACTGATCAGTCAGGCTAGAAGGCCTAACTAGACGGTAAGCTTTAGTAAGAAAGTAGTCTTTGAGTGTAAGGGCAAGACTTTTTTTGGAGATGCCTAAACAATTCTCTGGATTAGTCCAGAGATGGGCAAGGCCAATGTTGGATAGTGACTGCCTAACATACTGGAGCCAGGGAATCTTATCAGCCCCAAGTAAACCCAAGATTACCTTCAATTCGTCGTGTAACATGCCAACTCTGGTGTGCTCCAAATCCTTTTCCAGTACATCACCGGACGTATGGCAATGACCTCAGAAATAGGACGGATATTAAGATCCAACCTCAATGGCATGAGCGGAGTATTAATTGGAAGTGATAATAGTTTCCGCAAGAAATTATTTTCAGTAATAGTCAGATCATTTGTGCTACTAAAACCCCATAGCTCAGCCCCGTACAGTGTATAGGATCTAGATTGGACACAGTAAATTTCTAGAGGGGCACTTATAATTTTTGAGCAACAGTTCTTATGAACTTTAAGGATGCCCCCCACCGCCTGATTGAGTTTTAGATTGGCTTTAGAAATTTGTGGGGACCAACCCATCTTGTCATTTAGGGTCAAGCCTAAATACTCAAAGATAGAAACCCGATCCAAAGCGACTCCTTCCATTTTAGGATGTGGGTAATTAGAAGATTTCACATTGAAAGCCATATACTTTGTTTTGCCAATATTGACCACCAAATTCCTTTGTTTGCAAAAGCTTGTAAACTGGTCCAACACCCTCTGCATGCCCATTGGGGATTTGGACAGCAGCAGGGTGTCGTCAGCAAACATGAGGGCAGGGAATTTTCTGGAGGCCAATTTCGGTGCATCAATGTCAATGGCATCTAAAAGATCGGCAATAAGGCCATTAAGGAAGAGGGAAAACAAGGTTGGGGCAAGTACACAGCCCTGTCGAACTCCCTTAGCAACAGGGAAAGGGCCAGTCAGATTTCCAACTTTTCCGTAGCGGACTCTAGCATAGGTCCCGTCATGGAGAATCTTCAATTGATGACATAAATAAGGCGGGACACCCATATCCAGCAGTAGGTGCCATAGCTGGTTACGATCCACCATATCAAAGGCGGATTTCAAGTCCACAAAGGTCATATATAGGCTACCCCCGTCCAGTATGACATGTTTCCAATGGAGCAACTGGAGCCTAAATAGTTGGTCCATAGTGGACGTTTTGGCCCTGAATCCAGCTTGAAGTGGGGTTAGTATATTATTCTCTTCTATCCAACTCTGTAGGCGTTGGAGAAGAAGCCTAGAGTCAATTTTTTGGCTCACATCTATTAGGCTTATAGGCCTATAATTACCTGGATCAAGGGGGGATCCCTTTTTATAAATAGGGATAATTTCCGCACCCGTCCAGGTAGATGGAATCGGTGAGCCTTGTAGGATGGAATTGAAGAGAATTTGGAAATAAGGGGCCCAAACCTTTGGTTCGTCTTTGTAAAGGTCCCCTGGAATACGATCCAACCCCGGAGCTTTATTGGCTTGAAGCAGGTCCAAAGCCAAGTCCACTTCTGGTAGGGTCCAGGGGGGTGCCAGCCAGGAAGGATCCTTTGACATTATGATGGCTGGGGGATCGATGCACCTACTAATGTTAATCGAATATAGTTTTTCGAAATGGGAAGCCCAAGCATCCTCGGAAACATTTGGGTCAATCATGGTATTGCCCTCAGGGCTTCCAGAGTGGACAAGATTCCAGAATGTTCTTGGGTCTTTTGCCACAAGGGCTTTTCTCATTGCGGCCCATCTTTGCTCTTCCCACTCAGACTTAGCTGCAGAAATTAGCTTTTTATAAGCTCGCCTGGCTTCCCTGATAAGTAGGGGGTTACCTCCTCTAATGGCCTGAAGTAGTTCCTGTTTGGCTAACCTACATTTCTTGGTAAACCAAGAGTTAGACTTGCCTGACATCTTTATATTGGGCGGACCTAAGGTGTAAAAGGAACCGCCCAATATAACTACTAGACAATATTGTCTCTTCACCCGGTAATATCAAAGTTCAGAGTGTGACATGTTTGAGGATACCTGGTTGCTGGAGGTGCTGGACCAAATTTCCCTTGGGTGTTTTGACAAAATATTCAGTCAAAAAATCAAGCGGGCAAAATATTGTGTCAAGAATATCTATGCCAAGCATATTGTGAAGGTAAGTTTCTATGGGTAAGCACATTTTTAACTCCACACATACATATGTATATGTATACATATACAGTTATCTTTAAGGTACGTAGATGTGGAGTCTAGTAAATCTATACATATCTATTTGCACTTCTCAATATCTTTATCCTCAATATTATTGACACAATATTTTGGCCACACGATATTTTTGTCATCAATATTCTATCAGACAACCGTGCCCTTGATCATGTCCTTCGTACGGTGTATCCTAACAATTATTGCTAAGTTATTATTTGTCCTATATCCGAATATTCTCTCTCAAATTGTTATTGCCTGTGGTCAAAATGTCTGCAGCAGATCTCATGCAGCCATCAGTTAGAAATGCTACATGATACTGTCAACTCTGAAAAATAATAAAAAGAAAATAAGGTGTTGATTTACCCAGTGAATGAAATGAACTATTAGATCACTAACAAAAGGCTGTTGCACGTTACAGTAAATTTTTTATAGAAAAATAAGTTACTAGGGCGTGGCTAAGACATTGATCAATTCCAAACACACAGAAACATACACACCCACACACAAAAAACATAAAATGTAGGCAGTCCTCCCTTTAAAAATGGTTCCACTCAAGAATCCTAAAAATAGACAATCAACTTCAATAGCGAGAATTTGTAAGATAGGAATGGGAGAAAAGAAAGCAGAGGTTAGACAGAAAATGGTAGAAATTGTGAACACCACAATAGGGAAAATTGATTTATGCAAACATCAACATGAATGTTACCCATGCTTTCTAATAGGTATTTGTGAGCTAAGAAGAGCTTTCCTTATCTTATTTGCACACATTCCAATACCTTGTAACAGTGTAATTAAATGGGACATATATCTGTGTAAATATGTGATTAAAAAGGCCAGAGTTTGAGATGCTTTCCAAAGTCCTAGGGACAGACCAAAAGGAGTACTGCCAAACTAGTAACTGAATATTTGGCTGTGGACCTTACTGGATGTTGGCAAAAGCCCTTTTCTTCTTTGAACCAGGTATTGTTATCCAAAAAGTTTGCCTTGAATGTTTGGGAACTTGAGGAGTACCACGGAAGACATCATAGAACTTGCACGAAAAGTTGGAAAATATACTTTCTTAGTGGACAGGGACAAGATGTCAAGTATGCGCAACATTGACACAACCTCAGTAGTCATGATTTCAAGGCTTGTTGCTCTGGTATCTTTTTGATAGAAAGTTTGACTCTCTAGTGAGCCTCAAAAAAAAGATATCCAACAGTGCATAGCCAAGCCAAGAGGCAGCTTTCATCCACTGATGAATTTTTATCCACTAATCAATTTCAAAGTCCAAAGTTTAAGGGCAAGAGTGAGACAGGATGTAAAAGTGGACCTGAGGAAGATATGTGCATTGTTGCTTTGATTTCCTTGATTGCCCCCAGGACGAGCTTTTTTAAAAAAAAATCAAGTTAAAGGCTCCAGTAGAACAACAAAAATTAGGTGTCAACGTCTGGAGCAGTGCTCAGCTCTGTTCTCCATCATGGCCTCCTGAATACGTTTGATTTCCAATAATCTGGCAACGTCTGAAGATAAAACTTTTAACCAGGATAAAGAAAAGACGCTTACACAATTTTGACCCATCATCAGTTCCTCTAAAAGCGTACCTAGGACATGGTGATCCGCACTCCACGCATAACATTGGATTTTTTTAAATCATATTTTTTCTATGAATCTCTTTTATAATTCCTGACCCCTAAATCATATTCTATTCATGTTGTGTGATTTTAGACACAAAAGGTTACTACTATATTAGTATGGAGTTTTAACTGAAATAATTATAAACTTGCATGTTGATTTGGTATTGCTATACATCTACTGAATACAATTTTCTCCTGAGGTAGTCTCACTGTGAAATGCAATTTAGGGTGAGCCACTGTTTGTTAAAAAATCCTAATAATTAAGGAGCTAGATTATTTTTAACTCACTTGAGCTCGTCACCAGATGATTTTATGATTGCGACCTCTAGCTCTGTCTCTCTCTGTTGCTTTTCCTCCCTCTCCCTCTCTCCATTAGTTTAACAATCCAGTTTCTTGCACCAATCAGACGGTGTAGACTGCAGCTGGTCGAAAATCCTACTCCACGATGAATGTGCTACTCCACAATGGTTTAACTGAACGGCTGGTCCTCAGTTTTTGACCTGTATACTTGACAATCGATGAATCCACTAGAGATGTTCCATAAATTATTCAAAATTTTGACATCACAGCTCTGGATTCTGTTACCCAGGGGGTGCATCCAAAATATATGTGAGGCTCAACACTTATTTTCAACTCAAACACTGGCAAGGCAAAATCCTACAAATAAGATTTCAGGAATGGCACAATTTAGGAGCTGCAGCATGATCTTCAGAACCCTTTATTCACCCTACCCTTCTAGTCAAACAATACAATGCTGAAGCACAACCAAAGATGGACCTGAATATTGCTGAACGATTGCGGAAATATATTTTGCTTCCTTGGCGTGCTGCTAAAATCTCACTCAACATCTTAGCTGAGATTCCAAGGGGTTGAAGTACTGCAAGATAATTGTAATTGTATTTATATACCCCTGACAAGGCCTTAGAGCGCTTTTCGACAAGTAGCATTCTATTCCAGAACCCAAAAAATATTAGTGGTCAATTAGTATAGGGAAATATGGATTCATTTGAGTGCTGGACATGTGATACTGTTAGTTGGATTGAAACGATAATGGAGGGATAGAAGAGGAAAGAGTCTAGATAGTGTTTATTGGGAGCTCATAGTAATAGTGGGAGGTTTGGGATGAGTAAAAGAAAGATGGAGGAGGGAGATCATTGGAGTAAAATGAGGTCTCGTATAAATCTAAGGAGGGATACATGAGGGATGAATTTAGAAATGGTTGTTTGGGAGCTCTTAGTAGTAAAATGAGGTTTGTGATGCAAGGAGGGGTAGAGGAGAGAAGAGTCTAACAAGGGTTATTTTGGAGATCATAGTAGCAGACTGAGATTTGGAATGAGTCAGGTAGTGGAGGTAGAGGCTATATTGAGAGAGGTAATGGGTGAAACACAGGGTAGGTATTGCATTGAACAGATTCAAATGTGTTTTTTTTACAAAAGGAGTTAAGTAATACATATATAGATACATTGGTACATGGAAGGTATACATATATAAGGAAGGTAATATATCAAGATTTAAGTTGCTTTTAATAAACTCAGACTTTGAAGTGTTGTTGTAATTTAAGCTCATTTATTTGCATGGTTTTTTTGTTTTCAATAATTTAATAGTAAAGCAATTGTAGATAAATAGTTATGATAAAAATTGACATATTGTGATAGATAAATAAACAGCGAACCATAGACATCTAATCAAATATTGTATGTGGCTTTCTTGCAGAGAGTTTTTAGAAAGTTAGCAGACCTAACAAGAAAGCCTACCTTGCGACCTTCTCACCTTCAGAGTCAGTTAATGTTAATGTTAATGTTAATGTTATCGTGATTTCTAAAGCGCACTGTTACCCTGGGGTGTCCTGGCGCTATGCGCTACCTATCTAAGAAAGCAGAGGGCCGAGAATTCACGAGAAGAGCCAGGTTTTGAGGCCCTTTCTAAATGGGAGTAATCCAGGGGAGTTCCTGAGATTGATGGGAAGGCTATTCCAGGCCTTAACGGCACAGTGGCAGAAACTTCTGCCGCCCCATCTGAGTTTGTGATAGCGGGGGAGAATAGCGCGTTTGGATGTCAAAGATCTCAGAGTTCTCCCTGGCACATACCACTGGATAGAATGTTTGAGGAATTCAGGGCCGATGCCATTAAGGGCCTTGAAGACTAAACATAGGGCTTTGAATTGAATTCGAGCTGCCACCGGTAACCAGTGTAGGGATCTAAGCCCTGCCCTTACTGATGTAAACCTGGGTATACCGGTGAGTAATCTGGCTGCGGCATTTTGCACAGTCTGAAGTCTCGATAACTGTTTTGTTTGAATATTGATATAGAGACTGTTGCAGTAATCCAACCGTGATAGGATTAATGCCGTTACTGCGATTTTTAGGCAGTTGTCTGGAAGGAGGGATCTTATTTTGCGTAAGAGCTTCAGGGTGAAGGCGCAGGAAGATACAACCCTACTGATCTGATCTTCGTACGAAAGTTTAGCATCAATGAGCACCCCAAGATTTTTTGCCTTTGAGACTGGGATGGGAGGTCTGCCCATAGAAGACGGCCACCAGTCTGTCGTCCACAGATTGGTCGTATTACCAAAAAGAATGACCTCGGTCTTTCCAGCGTTTAACTTAAGGCAGTTAGCTGCCATCCAGGCAGCTATCGCCTTCATGCAGTCATGACACTTAGAGGCTGTTTCTGCCTCTGCCCCCTTTTTGATCGACAGCACAATTTGAGTGTCGTCGGCGTAAGAGGACAGTTGAAAGCCGAAAGATCTGACCAGGGTGGACAGTGGGGTAACATAGACATTGAACAAAGTGGGGCTAAGCGACGACCCCTGAGGAACCCCACATGGCAGAACAAAGGGCTTAGAACTGTTCCTACCTAGATCAACCGTTTGTGATCTATTGCTCAGAAAGGATTTTAGGAGATCCCAGGCCTTATCTCCGACCCCGACCGCTGTGAGACGGTCCATCAGAACATCATGATGGACCGTATCAAATGCGGCCGAGAGGTCCAGAAGGATAAGGATGGCAGCGCCTCCCTGATCCAAGGCCTCCCTGATCTCTTCAGTGGATTTTAAGAGTGCCAGCTCTGTGCTGTGCTCAGCACGGAACCCGAATTGCGTGGAATCAAGAGAAGCATTAGTTTGTAGGAATTGGCTGAGTTGGGCATTCATCGCTCTCTCGATCATCTTGGCTGGTAGAGGGAGGCGCGAAATAGGCCTGTAATTGTTCGGGTCGCTGGCATCCAAATTGGGCTTTTTTAGAAGAGGGAGAATTGAGGCGATTTTCCAGAGGACAGGAAAACATCCAGCTTCAAAGATGGAATAGAATAGTGGGGTAAGAGCTTTCCCAATAATTTCTGGGACCATCTTCAGAACGGAGGCTGGGCAAGGGTCCAATGGGGAGCCGGAGCGAATTTCAGAGAGGAGTTTCATGACTCCTGACTGTTCCAAAGGGGTAAAGTGATTGAGAGTTAGGCGGCATCTGTCACGCTCTTTATTCCCCATAAGCGTCGATTGTAGGGAGGGTGACGGCGCAAAGGTAAATGATGAAAAGATAGTATCAACCTTTTGCAGGAAAAAAGCAGCTAATGATTCACAGAGTTCCAGGGTGCTTGCAATTTTTGGACAGGAGGGAGAGGTTAATTGGGAGATGGTTCTGAACAGCTCTCTAGATGAAGAGCTGGCACCTCTTATCTGTTCTCCGTAATAAAGCTTTTTCGTTTCCTGTACTAGTTTTTTATATTTTGCCAAAGCTAACTTGTACGCTTCCTTGCTGATGTCACAGTAATCTCTTCTCCAAGCTCGTTTAAGTTTTTTACAATCTGATTTATGGTTCTTGAGATTTTCAGTATACCAGGGGGCTGAGGGATGTACCCGCTTAGTAGTACAGGTTTTGACTGGAACTAGTTGAGTACAGGCCTGATCAACCCAGTCTGAAAAGGTGGTAGCTGCCTCATCAATGTCGGTCACTGGAGCAGGAAGTGAGTTAAGTAATAAATCATTTAGGATGTGGCTGCTGATATTTTTCCAACACCTAGATTTGGGGGTGGTTCTGTCCTGAGGTTTAGGGTTTTTAAGTGAAGTGCGGTTGAGCTCAAATAAAATGGCTGTGTGGTCAGTCCAGATTAGGGGCAGGGATTTTGAATAAACAAGATTAGGGTAGTTGGAGAATATTCCATCCAACGTATGGCCTGCAGAGTGGGTGGGGTCACCTACTAGTTGTTTAAGATCACCTCCATTGAATATTTGATGCAATTTTTGACTATCCGGATCGTTCGCATCATCCAAGTGAAAGTTAAAATCGCCCAAAACGGTGAAATTGGTGTTGCTTAGTCCTTCTTCTAACAGGGAGCCAATGGAATCAAGAAAAGCCCCTCTAGGCCCCGGGGGGCGATACAGGAGGACACAGTTAAAAGTCTCATGGTGTGAGATTTGGATGTTAATTAGTAAGGCTTCACAAGTAGAGTTGGAGGCGTTGGTAAATTTCGGTTTAAGAGAGTCATGGTAAAGGACGGCCAATCCACCACCTCTTCTAGAGGGTCTGTCTTGGGTAAAACAGTGAAAACCTAAAGGGGTAGCTTTGAGTAAGTCAGGGCCAGAGGCTTCATGGGACCAGGATTCGGTTATCAGGGCCAGTTTAATATCGTTTTCCTCCATAAATAAAGCGCATTCCACGCTATGTTTAATAAGAGATCTAGCGTTAAGCAGAAGGCATTTAATGGGTGGCAGAGCTAAAGGGGTAGGAGTAATGTAGGCATGAAGGGGGCTTCTCTTCGTCGAAATACTTGAAAGAATAAAGGAGCACCCTGGGCAGTGTAGCTCCTGTGTCTCCTCCAACAGGTGAAGATCCCATCTGGGGCATCTAATATTTGCGGGAGCATGAGCCATCTCCAGAAGGTGCTCACGAGAATAACTGATCGTAAGGGTGGCAAACGGACCAGGGGGACATGCCCTGAGCCCGGGCCGAGCGCGGACGGGCGCAGACGGGCTTGCCTTTGGCGCGCCTTCGGCGCGCCGGCGGCGCGCCCGCTGCGCGCGTCCGCTGCGCGGTCGCGTCAGCGTGTGGCTTTGAAGGGAGGCGAAAAAAAAGACTGAAACGCTAACCGCAAATATGGCGGTGACCCAAGTTCCCAAACCTTTGCCCCTTTGCCGGTCAAGCAAGGAAAGAGGTAAGTGCAGGGTGCCTGTGCAAATATGCAAATACTATTGAGCAGCCAAAAAACGATTTAAAATAAAACAAAACTAAACGTAATGCAGATAAAAACGTTCGTCACAAAAGCAGCAATCACAATTAAAATAGTCAGCAGTGTTAAAATACAGAGGCAAGGCAGTTTTCAAATTCGAGTGCAAGGAAAGCCAACAAGTCACCACCTGGCGAGCAGATATTTCAATTCACCAGTTTGCCAGAGACATATTTGCCAGAGAACTGGTGCTGGAGCACCATGGCTAATGTCCCACAAGGCCTCAACTCCAAAGACATATTAGGAGTCCTCCTCAGCTCTTGTGACAGAAGCATCTATGCACAAGAAGTAGACCTTGCATGAGGAAGGAGGTTTGAGAACTGATCAACCTGCAACAGGAACTAACTTGACTGTGTATTTGTACAAGGTTCAGTGAGTCACTTGACATAAAATCCATACAACTCAAAACTCCAGACCCTGGCCTGCAACTAATCAAACTCATGTACAGGAGGAACCTTGAAGTCAGAAGAGTACTACTGATCATTGTATATATACACCTGCGTTCCCACAAGTAAAAACCACTTAACTTGCTACTATTAATAACATTCTCTGAGGTAAGAAACATGCATTCACTTTGGGATATAATGCTAACAGGTGACTTCAACGCCAATCTGATCTGCACACCTGACAAGGACAAAAAATTGATGTCAGATTACATACACTAGGACGTGTCATCACAATACCAACTGCTGACATACCGTCCAGATCATTTGGGCCGGGCATTTATGACAGTGTTAGAGTACCTGGTAAAGTGGGTTATCAATGGCAGAACTTCGGATGACTCTCCCCCTAAATTCACGTTCCACAGAGCCAGTGCGCAAACCAATTCTGGACTACATGATCATCTTGTTTTCTTCGATGCTGTCCTTAGTTCAGTTCTCAGTCAACTTTTCGACTCAGAGTGACTATAGCCACCAACTCACCCATTTTGAGATAGACCCAAAAAGGTATATGAACATTCTGGAATTGGAAGGCATAGAGAATACGACAAACTTAAAATGCCTGAGGTGGACCAATGAATCACTACAAAAGCTGAATAGCACAATAATGAATCTAGCAATGACCAGTTGCAATAAAAATAGCAACTTCATAAACTCCTGGACAGAATTCACAACCAACCTGACATCACTAATGATAGATAGGTCCAGGAAAATACCAGGGAAGGAAAATAATGCCACTAGATGTAAAATGCAAGCATTGAAATAAGAATTAAGAAAGGCTGCCAGGTACACCACAACAACAGATACTGATCACCTAGGATGGGAAAAGGACACTAGCTGAAAAAAGAATACAAACAATTACACTGGACGCAAAAAAGAATACGGTACGAGGTAAACTGGACTGCATTAGTATTCACTGCCAAACAACCTAACATGAGGGCTTTCTGGGACCAAGTAAACAATCTGAACAGGCCACAGAAAATTGTAAACAACTCAAAAGTCCAAGAAGAAGCCTGGGCAGATTTCCTGGCCAGAATATTTGAAGGGAGAATACTGCCAAAATCAGCGCCAACTCTGCAAATGAAATAACCTACTAACAATGCTAGAGAGAAAGGAATAATGGCACTAACCCAACTATATACCCATACGTGGGTAAGAGTTAAAGTGGGCGACGGCACTAGGGTCTCGAGAAAGATCCTAACAAATAGGGGTTCGAAGCAGGATGTATGCTGGCATCACATCTATTCAACCTGTTTATTTCTGATTTACCACAAAGGCGGAACGGACTAATTCTTATCTGCCCCAATTGAGCTCATTAACACTGTCACACCTTTCATATGCCGACAATGTGGTATTAATGAGTCTAATACAAGTCGGCCTCCAGAGGGCACTAACAGAAATACAGGATTATGTCACAACCAACAATCTGGAAATCAATACAAATAAAGCTAAAATCATGCTGATCCAAAATTGACCGGGCTGCAAAACTTAAGATCTCGCTGAACGAAAAGATGCTGGAGGAAGTCACAAGTTATAAATATCTATGAGTCTACCTAGATAATAGATTCAATCAACAGGAACAGAGGAGTTACATGATAAAAAGGGATGGTGCCAACATTTGCTTTCAATACACTAGAAAAAAAATTAGAATGTCCATCTTTTAAACCACTGCTATCCGTAATAGCCGCAAGGCTTTTGTCAACAATTGCTTACGGTAGCGTCACCCAACATGGAAAAGACACAATATTTATAAACAAATTTCTTGTCACCAGCTATAAATGGACCTTCCAACTACCTAAAAGCGCATTGCAAGCCCAGGTGTGGTGGGAATTTAGATTAATTATGAATCATTAGGAACAACGTACGCCACCTTAAAAAGCTGGTACAAAAAAAACAATTCTGAAAACTCAGAAATCACCAAAGCACTTTGGACAAAAGTGGAAAAAGACAAAAAGTCCTCATACCATAAATATTTACACAAAGCTCTCCAAAACACCAAGATCGAAGATCTGGAGAACAAAAATCTGTCTTTTTCCTCTTTTAGACAAATTACCAACAAAATAGAAATACTTCAATTGCTGGTAGAAAATTGAAAACAAACTTAGCTAGCGAACACACGCATGGATAGTTATTAATAACTATGAATCTCTAGCACCTTATCTTGGCCTTATATTCTCAGTAATTTGAAAGAAATGACTGATGGCACTTCGATTCGGTGACCTACCAACAATATCAGACCAAGATAGTTTGAAATGCGATGGTCCTACAGCATGCAGACTTTGTGGACAAACAAAAGAGGACCTTAGCCATCTGATTTGCATCTGTCCACATTTATATCCAGCACGCATCACCCTATTGCGGCCAGATTTCAAATTAAGAAAGATCAGGACCTGCAGGCCAACACGTCATATCCTCAAATTAACTGCAAACTGTGAAAAATTTTAAAGCTCCACAAACTTGCCCGACAAAAAATTGGCCTAGCCTACTCTCAGTATAATCAAAATCACAAACGGAACATTCGCACCACACTGAATTGTAATTTTAAAATGTTCTTTTTTTTTTAACCTTTCATCCGTTATATCATGAAGGCAATATGTACTGCAAGGTTTTATACTTATATCTCAAAAGTTAATATGTAACATTATTATGATTTTAATTAACCAAACAATAAAGTTTACTACTATTACCACTACTAGTCCATTGAGTCTGATTCATTCAACAGTTTGTTGAACTGCTACAATGTACAGAACATATACATTTGGGACAAAAAGCATGTTGAAATATTATCTTATGAGCAGTCTTCTGGATTGCCATTTATACTCTCTCACTTTTCTTTTACAGGAGAGCAGACCGTAGCCCAAAAATCATCCGATACCATCATGTCTGAGGAATTCCAATTTTTTTACTTTTCCCGCCCCACCAGATTTCCCCGACTTGGACTGGATCGATTCTGTAAAATTACGACATCGGGTTAGGCAAGCAGGGGTACTGCTGTGTAAAAGCAACTCAACAACCACACAATTGGATAGGACCACCCTGTCCCATGGTAAAGGGGAAATTTTTAGCTCATTAAGAACTCTCATCCTGATGGTGTACGGCCAAGCAACTTTTCTGTAATTGGCTCTTACTCTTAACAGGTTATTGGGACTGAAAGCTTGTGGAACCTGAATATAATTATAATTAGGACTTGACTTTTCCTCTATCATGCGCACTTCTGCGTCTGTAGCAAGATGCTTGTTATTTTTCTCGTGTTTAATGTGATTTTTATAATATTGTGCTACATTCACAGAATGCCACTACTCGAGTTCTACTTCACCAAAGCATCTTGAATAGGTTCGCTTTGCAACTGATGGCCATTGCCTGCTCCCCTGATACATCTTATTTGCTTCCAACAAAGACTTTTATCCTGCTTGATGTCATCACATTACAAAAGGAAATCCATTACCCACATGATAGGTGTCTTCGACAAGACACTGTGAGTACCATCACAAAATGTTTGCCTAGTTTTGACTGGTCCTAGTCTTCCCCTATGAAGGCAACAAAACTTGCATGCTACTGTGGCTAGGTCTCGCATTCTTCAGCCTCTCTACCAGACAGGTTCTCCATGTTAGAGAACCAAGGCTTCCCTTATCCTATCTTTTTTGTGCTCAGCAAGTGGAGGGCTTTAACTGAGGGAGTCTGGGTGATATGTATAAAACATTTTCCAGTTGCTACCAGCCTGTACTCTGAATTGCAGGTAGTTCAGGAAGAAGGTATGTGAGAAATTGGGTTGTTGGTTGACTGGGGTTTGAGCCCTGGTCAAACAACAGCCTCAATCCCTTGCAGGGTAAACCACAAAAAGGCACTAAATTAGCCTCTGCCTCTGGGTAGCTTAGCACAAAAAGCAGTTAGGCTTAACATAGAGGCAATGTGTAAAGGATTCATGCAGCACACAAACAGTGAGAAAGTGAGAACACAACACACAAAAACCATTCTGCACTAATTATAAAAATTGAGTAAATTTTTATAGATTAGGTAACACCAAAACAACCAAAATCCAATTAGTAACACCAAAGTTATGAATTTTTTAAGTTTTTAGTATAAATTAGCGCCTAAAAGATCAAAGCAACAACAGCCGAAATCTAGTCATGCAAGACTAGGTCAAAGTTGAAAAATATGACCAATCATGATGGAGCGTGGTCCAGAAACAAGAAGTGGATTGGGCCCAGTCACACTTACCTCTGAACTTAGAAGAATTTTCAAGGAAAATGATCTGAGAAGGTACAGTTCAGCAGGGCAATGCGCAGGCGGTGCCGGAGGAAGGAGTGTCATTGTCAGGGAGCCTTGGGTCAAAGCCAAGATGAAGATTTCTATGTTTAGACTTAGTCTCTTTTTTGGGTGTCAAAAATCTCCAGGAGGACGAGGGTGAGACTGTAGCCAAAGACAGTTGCAGGGGCTTGGATACCCTTTTGGCGAAGGATCGCTGAACAGAATTTGCTGCTGCAGAGAAGAACATAGCGGGAGTTGTCACAAAGTGAGGTTGAGGTGATAAATTCTTTGTGTAAAGGCAAAACACAGCCTATTCAGCTGCAAATGGCGCTGGGCTCACCTCCGCCCCTCAATCCTGCCATTAAATGGCCCATTCAGGCACCCCTAATCCCTATTCTGTGACTGTGGGATGAATTCATAAAGTCTTACTGTCAGTTTCACCAAGTCATGTAACCTAAGACAGGCTGCAGCCACAAAAGAGCCAAGGGCAGAAAAATGCAAACAAAAGTCTATTAATTACAATGGGGTAACCCTGTGTCCCTCAGAACCTAGGTATGTAACAGTATATAGAAACAATGGGTTTTGTTGTGAAAGTATTATTTCTTTAAATAGTTTACCACTTTCAACTTTCTTTTTTCATTACTTCAAATCAATAAATGATTACAACACACATGGGTCTGAGTTCCTTTGTCTATTGTTTTTTCACATATTGAGGTTACAAAAACGACATATAAAAGGCTTCTTCAGAAAGTGACAATAGTGAAGTGCTCATGCCGTGTGATCAAGTGACTTACACAGAAAAACAAAGACGACGTACTTGTTGACAAAAATCAATTTAATCATTGTAGTGTCAATTTCTCTTAGAGAAATCTCTATACGTCTGGCTGTTTCAGTTAATTTTGTATGCCTTTTGATGGGCTTCAGATCTAATATGGGACACAACATATAGATAATCGACATTTCGACCCTTCTTAGTTATGTTTCTTAAAATATCGAAATGGGTCTTCAACAGGAGTAGACATGTGCAGCCTGTATGGTTGAGAATAATATAATGCAAGGCTGTGAGTCTTACAGCATTTAAATCATTGAATTAGTAGCATGACTGTATCAGGACTCCCTGGAGTCAATGCAAATATTTGGATGGGACCTGTATATATCCTGGATCCAAAAGCATAATCAATGTCCAGGGATTTTTAGAGTAGACGACTCCTATATGAAAGATATATCCTAGTCAATGCTAGTCAAATGCGGATTGTAAAAACATATTTTACTGTTAAAGTCATGCATTCTCTCACCTCCCAAACAGGATGGGGTCATATGTAGGCAGTCCACTTTGTGGATCCGCAAGGTCTCCACAGGGACAGTAATATAACTTGTCTTCGGTATGAGTAAGTTCACAATTTTTCCTACAAAGTGTATATATCCAACCATTAGTAAGATTTTTTATTTTGCATGGCCTCAATAGCATTAATCAAAAGGCCAAAAGCAGTGTCCCTCCAATCCGTACCTACTGCTTCAAAAAGGACGACTGAATCGTCTTCTCTCCACACCATGCTCAGAGATACTGAGACATGGCAGAAGAGCTCCACTAGACAAGCGAGATGAGGCATTGACGTAAACATGCATGTTCAGCAGCGTATGTAGGTCTCCCACCAAGATAGCAGCCCAAGGGTAGCGGTCCAAGCATCGCAACAGGCATAAGCCTGCTTGGACGATACAATGTTTCTCATTGGTTTCTTGGATGCGAGCATCGCTAAGGACATTAGCGGCTAAAATGCATCTCATTGGTTTTCGTAGAATAGAGAAAAGTTGAGTTAATCAAGAAATGCTTAGAGTCTTATTACAACCTGAAAAATGAACAGGGCATTTTTCTGTAATATTAAAACTTGAAATACTCAGCCAGAAATGTCTGTGATACAAGGCATTTTCAGAACAATCAATATATGTATTATAGATACCTTCTGTGGTTGTTAAACATTGGTTGTGTGCGTCAAGCGTCGTTAAGGAAATTTGCCTGCTTACAATGTATTTCATTGGTATCTCAGACGCGGATCATCGCTAAGGGCATTAGTGGGTACGATGTATCTCATTAGTTTCTGTGGAATCCAGGGTGGCAATCACCTCCCCCCAGAAAGGATTCAATGCCAGACCATATGAGGAAAATCTGCATCTAACTGCCTACCATCTTGGACAAGAGCGAGGTTCACCCCCGTGGACCACCTGGATTTTATGCAGTGTGATGTAAGTCATGCAGACATAGTCAAATTGGAGGTACTTTAGTCTCGTGTTCCTAGAAAAATTGTTAGGGGATGCCAATATTCTACACCATTCTGTGTGGTCACGCTGCAGGACCCCCTCCCATCTTCACATTAGAATAGATAGAGGGCAACAGACCATTGCAGGTAGGCTTCAGTATAACCAGGTCACCAAGTGTCTTGCAGAGTCCATGGAGACCACTAAATGCAGAACGGCATGGTTGGGGGTTCCTCCCGCTCTCCAGCCCACAGGTCTCAAAACGCCCAAGTCTGTCCTTCATACATAAGGAATTGTCCCAACGGCAAATCACAGTGTTCCATCAGATCTTCCAATGGCAGTAGTGGTTTCAGATGATAGCAGTCCCCAGCCGTCACCAGACCGTGACCTTGCCCAGGCCGACAACTGGCCAGTAGTAAAATAAGAGAGGGGTTCCCCATGAGGGAGTCCCACTAAGGGCAGTGCCGGCACATACTGAGGAGTTCCTGTGGTTTCTAGGACTCATCGGCGCCAGCAATTCAGCGCCACTGACAGTAGCACCCCACGGCATGTGACTGCCACTGCTGGGTAGAGCAGTTTTGCCAGTAGGACCTCCATGTGATCTGACAGGCCCACCACCCCTAGCTCAACCTGATTAGCCCCGTCAAGCCACAGTGTAATCCATTGGAGTTGAGAATCCTGAAAATATCATTCGAAAACTGGAACTCCCAGGCCTCCCTCCAAAGAGGGGCGTATAAGGACAGCCAAGGATACCCGATGACTACCTCCGTTCCATATCAAATCCCGCACCAAGGTGTCCAGTTGTCTAAACCACAAGCCCAGAATACTTAGTGGCATGTTAGCAAAGAAATAAAGCAGCCTCAGGAGCATCACTATTTTAGAGACCAGTAGCCGAGCAATAATGGGCAGTTTAAGAGAGCGTCAAAAAGGTACGCAGGACCCTTAGGGACCTGAGAGTCCTCCCCAGATTACCCTTGCAGAGATCCTCCTGTGAATGAAAGATCTGGATCACCAGGTATCGGAATGAGGTGGGCGATCATGTCAAGTCTGGGGGAAGGCTCAATGGGGGCATGGGAAATATACGTGTCTTGGCTTTATAGATCCCGGAGGCAAGATACCTTCTCATTATCCTGTAGAAGTGCAAATGTTCTCTCAACTCCTTTTCTCTATCTCTCAAGTAGAGGAGGATGCCATCCACGTAGAGAGAGATAATAAGTTCCTGTCCCTCGACTACCAGGCCAGAGCCCCTGCCCACTTGCCTAAAAAGTGCAGCGAGTGGCTCAATGGCCATTGGGAACAGCAACAGGGAGAATGAGCACTCCTGCTTCCTACCTCTCCACACCCTTTATTGTGGCGCGATTGTGGCACCAGTTTTGACCCAAGCCGTCGCAGCAGCATACAGCAGTTTGACCTATTTAACCTAGTTTTCCCCAGACCCATCTGTGACAACACCTCGAACAGAAAATCCCATTGCACTGTATTGAACCCTTTCTTGAGGTCTACAGACATCAGCACGGTGTCTTTCCAGACTCGATCCTCAGGGTGATACAGCCTTCTAGGTTTCAGAGATGTGCTACGAGTGGGAATAAAACTGCTCTGGTCCCTATGAAATGCCGGTAGCTGTGGGAGTAATCGGAGAGCGAATACCTTGCTAAGGAGCTTAAAGCTCAAATTTAGCATGGATAGGGGGTGCAACTTAGTTACCCGGCGTCTTTGTGCTATAGACTTGGGAAGGGCGATAACCAGTGCATCATTAGTAGATTCGGGCAATGTACAGAGGTTCCAGGAGTCAGCATACAGCCTTTCTAGCTATGAAGCCAGGGCCCCAGCATACACTGCATAAAATTCGGTCGGGCGCCCTTTCGGGACCCGGTGTCTTGCCCCTGCCATCTCTTTAATGGCCACCAGAATCTCCTGTGCAGTCACAAGACCTCCCAGATTCTCATGGTGTTCTCTGGGCAGCCTATCCATCAGTATGTTAGCCAAGAAGCCATATCTTGCCTCCATCAGGGAAAGAGTTCAGATTCAGCATATAGAGCTTCATAGTACTCGCAAAACTCAGCCTTAATGGAAGCAGGGGTGTGCAGAAAACAATGGCCATCCCACTACCGGACATGTGTGATGGGGGTCCCTCTGGATTTAGGTCTGATAAGCCACGCTAGCAACCTGCCAGATTTCCCCTCTTCCTCATGCACCCTAGCAATATACTGTTTGTGGTCATGATTGCAGAGCCTCTCCAGTATGCCATTATATCTTTTCCTTGTCTCCCTGCCTTCCTCTTGGCTTTCTGGGCAGGTATTAAGGGCATTATCCAGCGCGTGCAGGGTAATTTCAAGGACTCGGAGTTCCCTATTCAGTTCCCTCTGGACATTAACTGTCTCACCAATACAATGGCCCCGTACCACTACCTTAAAGGTTTCCCATTCCACTATGCTCACGGATGCGGTGCCCCGGTAAGTGAAGTAATCAGAAATTACGTCCGCCAGGGAGTTGCAGTAGCATGCGTCCTCTAGAGAGGATGGGTGGAGCTGCCAGATGCGGATGGGCGAGCAGTCCCTACCGGTCGGAACCCCAGCAGGACAGGGCTGTGATCCGACAATGTGTGCCCTAAGTTTTCGGAAGAGGCAAGGCACTGGCTAAACTGACGGGAGCACACAAATCGATCTTGTGGAGTCGATGAATATGGGAGGAATATGAATGATCTCGGTCTTCCCTGTGCTGCATGCTCCAAATATTCACCATCCCTCAGTGCTCCAAACAGTTCCGTAGACCCTCAGCCAGCCTGTGAGCTGGTGCTCCCAGCAGTGGGGGGTATACAGTTAAAATGAGACGCAAGTAGTAAGCTATCGTTAAGGATATCTTCCATATGAACAGAGAGGGACTGAAAGAAGACCATCTGATCCTGATTTGGAGCATACAAACTCCCCAATGGTATTTCCTTCCCAAACAGTCGGCCCTTAAGAAAGGCATATCTACCTGGTCTATAACAGAATGGGTAAGGTCAAAGGCGGTCCCTGCTCTGATCCATATCAGGGTGCTTCTTGCATAGGCTGAGTAGGAGGTGGTGAACAGCTGGCCGCGCCATCTGCATCTCCAACAGTCAATTTCATCCCCAGACAGATGTGTCTCCTGAATCAAAGCCACTTGCACCCCGCCTTCCTAGGTATTGATATATATGTTGTGTCTCCTGAACGCCGATCCCATCCCTCTAATGTTCCAGGGAATGAAGGGCAATGATTAATGTAGTGTCATTAAATAGCAGAACCATTGGTACCACCCAAGCCCCCCCGTTTCCACCCCACATCTGGTGTTGTGCAGCGTGATCCTTGTGCAAACAAAATAAGAAAAGTAAAGGAGGAAAAGAAAAGCATGAAAAACCCATAACTATGAACTCCCTGACCCAAGGGCAGCACAGCAACCGTCCAAACTGAATGTTATGAAACATAACCTAAATAGAGAACTCCCTCAGCCCGGTCTTTCTGGAGAGGGCAGACCAAGGTAAGCTTGCTGGGTCAATACAGTGCCGGCCAAGTGTATGGTAGACAGAGCAAGGATCCCCCCCCAGTAATCAATCATTTTCACACATTTTCAAACAGGAATTAAGTAAATGTGCAGCATTTAGCTCAAATGACCCCACCAACTCCCACCCCCCTCAAACAAATCACCAGTCCAGCATCAATAGAAGCACAAAACAGCAAAGTATTTCAAATCAGCTGCCTGAGAACTCACCCCAGGGAGTCCGGTGTCTTCACAGTGAGAGGACACCAAGTCAGACAGCAAGGATTTCTGTTCAGAAGGGGTCCCAGCCCCGGAGGCTGGCTTGTGCAAATCACATATCTAGTACCGCATGGAGGGTCGCCGTTCGTTCCAGTTCAGTCTGTTATAGAGATGGGCCACTCCTAGAGCCTCCCTGCAGTGTCCTGCTTGGGTGTTTTTGCACTCTCCGCCCAGGCGCCGCCGATCTCAAGCTTGTTGTTGGGAGGGTAGTCCCTGCCTTATATGCCTCCAACCAGGCCCATGCCGATTCTGGATCCTCACAGAAGTGTGTAGTTCCCTCAAAAATGAATCCAGAGTTTGGAGGAGAACATCATAGAATATTGTATACTATTATCACGTAGTGACTTCTTAACCTCCAGAAAGGAGGCCCTCTTCATCTGTACTGCTGCTGTGAAGTCAGGAAAGATCAAGACCATGCCATTGTCCACCATAAAGGGGCCCTCCGAATGCGCTCTATGCAGTATTATGTCTCTATCCCGGTGGTGTAGCAGCCGGTCTGCAACCAGCCTAGGAGGCCTACCCCAGGCCGGCGGCCACATAAGGATCTCATGAGCTTGTTCCAGCACAAAGAAGGGAGTTAGAGAGTCCTGGGACACCTCTGACCTCAGCCAGCCCTCCAGGTAGGTTACCATATCTCCTTTCTCCCTTCCCTCAGGAAGGTCAACCACTTGGATGTTGTTGAGCTGGTTGAGTTCCTCTGCATCCTCCGTGTGACGTTCAAGGAGCTGAATCCTATTCCGCAGCTTGATTACATGGCTCGTCAGGGATGGGCATTCAGGATGGAGTTCCTGTACAGAGGGTTCTGTCTCCTGGACCCTGCCTGCTACCTTGTGGTGTTCTGTCTGTAACAGGCCAAGGCCAAATGATACTATACCAATATCCTGCTGAAGAGTGGACTTAGTATCCACTATTACCGCCAATATCTTGTCAATCTGACTAGAGAACTCCCTCAGTCAGCCGGCAAGGGTCTCTCTGGAGAGGGGAGACCAAGATAAGCTCGCCGAGTCGATACAGTGCATGGTGGACAGAGCAAGGATGCCCCCCAGCGATCAATCATACCCACACATTTTCAATCAAGAATTTCGTATAGCTGTAGTATTTAGTTCAAATGCCCCCCACCTCCTACTGCCCCCAAACAACTCCCCAGTCCGGCATCAATAGGAGCACAACACAGCAAAGAATATCAATTCAGCTCATTAGTTGCCTGAGGAGTAACCCCAGGGAGTCCTGTGTCTTCACCATGAGAGGACGTCAAGTCAGACAGCACAGATTTCTGTTCAGAAGGGGTCCCGGCCCAGAGGCTGGTTTGTGCACATCACAATATCTGATACTGCATGGAGGGCCACCGCTTGTTCCAGTTCTGCGATAGAAATGGGCCACTGTTAGAGCTTCCCCGTAGTATCCTGCGCAGGCGTTTTTGCACTCTCCACCCTGGCACCGCTGATCTCAGGCTTGTTGTTGGGAGGGTAGTCCCCCGCCTTATATGCCTCCAACCAGGCCCACGCCGATTCTACCTCCTGGACCCTGCCTGCTAGCTTGTGGTGTTCTGCCTGCAACAGGCCAAGGCCCACTGATACTGTGCCGATGTCCTGCTGAAGAGTGGCCTTAGTATCCGCTATGGCCACCAATATCTTGTCAAGCTGGAGTCTTATGGGGTCAATGGCTCGGGTGGCATCACTATCCTCTACCGAGAGAGAGCAAGAGTGTTCAATATTTTCAGACGGGGCTCCCATCAGCTTGGGTCTGGGTTTCCCCATCTGTGCGGCAGGCCTAGAGCAACCTATTATGATCTGTCAAGTGCACTGCAGGTGGCTTTGTACCCTGGGGTGGGCTAGTCGATCAATCGTGTCCCATGTTAAGACAGGTGTTTCAAAAGTATAAGAGAACACTCAAGAGAAAAGTCAAACAGTTCATAGACCCCTAGCCACAGGAAAGTATCCGAGGGCCCAGATGGCGCAGCTCTGCGCTCTCCAATCCTTGGTGCAGTACGGCGTGTGGGCATCTGACATGCAAGGCCTATGGCCAGGGTGCAGGAAGAACCCCCACTCTGTGGGGTATGTGGGGTGCCTCAGGGGGAAAAAGATAGGCAAGAGGACCACCAGTCACTACTCTGGTACATCAACCAGTCACGGCCACAGTTTCCGAGGCTATTCAAATGCTCCTTCAGCCCACTGACGGTACCCCTCTCAGCGATGCCTCTCGGTGTCTTCCAGTGTTCTTGGAGCCTCATCTGCAGCTTCCGGTGGCCCTTGTATGTGGGGAGCCAGGCCTTTCCTTGGTCTCCAGCTTTGACTCTGCACAATGGCCATGAGGCCTGGCACCCTCGGGCAAGAACCCCCATAGACAGCCAGGGCTGTCAGGATTCACCAGCAATTTCACAGTGTTCTTCAGGGAGCACCAGGGGCTTATGAAGCTGCGCCTGAGGGGGTGCACCCTGGCGGCATCGGGGCAGTCCCCTCCAGGCTGGTCGCAGTCCCAAAGAGCCTCTCAGGTCACCACCTGTGAGGAAGGGGGGGGACACAGCCTCTATGCAGCAGTCTGGAATACACAAGCAGGCCTCGAAACAGCGTAAAGCCCTTGGAGTGGTGTTTCTCCTGGTCCACTGCCCAGAGGCTGCAGTCAGTCCCGGTCGAGCGAGCGCTACTCGGGCCCCTCCTTTCCTCACACCGCTCTGGTCTCCCAATGGCCGCTCCATTGCCGGCATGGCCTCCAGCCACCAGGGTCATACAAATTCACGGCTCAGGTCTACCGCAGCCTCACTCCATCTACGTTCATACTCTGCCCCGGCCGCTCCAGCTCCACCCAGGAGTCCACAGCAGGCGGGCACGTCACAGGCCACACATGCCCACACTCCTAATCCCTCGTCCCCACGATGCTCTCCGGTGACAATCAGCTAGTGTACTCTGCGGGGCATGCACCGGGGGTCCAGAGGGTTAGGGGGGTTCAGTAATGGGCAGTTGTCGCCGGGGCGCTGGATCATAATCGGGCGTGGCACAGAGCTCATATAGTTAGTGTCTGCCATCTTGGCTACACCCCGCCGAGAGAATGCATGACTTTAACAGTAAAATATGTTTTTACAATCGGAATTTGACTATTATTGATCAGGATACATATTTCCATATAGGAATCGTCTACTCTATGAATCCCAGCACATTTATTGTCCTTTTGGATCCAGGATATATACACGACCCATCCAAATATTTCTTGTGACACCAGATGAGTCCTTATTCGGTCATGCTACTAACTCATATGGTACAACAAAGAATTGGTCACGGTGTCAGTCAATTGCACTTCGACATAGCAAACGCAGACTTAAGTATGCATGTGAAAACAATTCAAACATCACCATAGAAGATCAATAAAATGAATGTGATTTATTTTCATCACAGAAATTGGAAAATAGTAAGAATAAATCAAACGAGTACGACAATTAATGTACGAATTGAGCCATAAAATTGGTGCTCAGAGAGGAAGGGGTGATTGTTCGGGAAGAGTTGAGTGATGGTGTAAAGGGAGAGGAAGGTAATGTGCTTTACATACACCCAAAGATTGTTAAACCTATCCTGCCAAACTATTGGCAAAAGCATATAAATCAAATCATAACACAGTAGGTGCAGATACAGTGTCTCTGTTGCCTATGCTTGACAAAAAATAACCCAATCTGTCCACGTTTTGACCCCTGAAAGCATAAAGGTAATTTCTGCCTTATTGGGGGGTCTTCATCAGGACCATAGGGGACTCGTGAAGGGGGGGACGTAAGCACCAATGTGAATCAGCACAATGAATCCGGCTGTGAAGTAAATGGAGGGCCCATAACCTCTGAGAGAGAAATAAAATGACCACGTCCCGCAATTGAAGGTGGTTGATGTCAAAAGTACACGGTTGATTCCGGAAAAGGTTGATTAGTAACCTGATGGTAGCTCTGGTCAAAGTCCGGACAAGCACTAACTTTTGACTGAACAGCTTTTTATATCTCGTTTCTGTAACCTCCATATGTGAAAAAAACAATATACAAAGTAACTCAGAGCCATTTGTGTTGTAATCATTTATTGATGTGAAATAATGAAGAGAAAGTAGAAAGTGTTAAACAGTTTAAAGAAATAATCCTTTCCCTACAGAACCGATCACTGCTATATACTGAAAAAATCTAAAAATGTCCCTTTCACAAGTGTAATAAAATATCTGACTATACCATTAAAGAGGGTATCTCATTACAAATTCATAGATAACAAACATGAACTGGCTGTCTGTTCCCAATCAAAAGCTAGCACTTATTAAATGTAATAAAGCATCACAGTGTTATTGTATAGGACAGGTAGGCCTCACAGTAGTGAAAAATGAATTTAGGAATTATTCACTACCAGGACATGTAAAATTAAAAAGTACATGACCATCCTTTTAATTACAATGTAACCTGCCCTATGGGCTACCTAGGGCCTACCTTAGGGGTGACTTATTTGCAATAAAAGGGGAGTTTAAGGTATGGCAAGGGGGTCATATTGCCAAGTCAAATGTGCAGTTTAGGACTGCATTCAGGCTGCAGTAGCAGGCCTGGGACATGTTTTAAGGGGCTACTTAAGTGGGTGTCACAATACGTGTTGTAGGCCCACTCGTAGCATTTAACTTACAGGCTCTGGGTCTATGGTATTACTCTACAAAGGACCTATAAGTAAATTAAATATGCCAATCAGGTGTAAACTAATCAAACCATGTTTAGGGGAGTAAGCAGAATCACTTTGGCACTGGTTAGCAGTGATAAAGTGCACAGAGTCCAAAGGCCAACAAAAATGAAATCAGCAAAAATGGAGGGAAAAGGTAAAAGGTTTGGGGGTGACCAATCAGAGAGGGGCAGGTCCAGCACAACCCCCTCCAGCCTATAGTCAGGGTACACTAAGCAATGAAGGTATTGATGGGCTTCCCTGCTGAGGCAATAGAACATGCACACTTGACCTCTACTGCTGGGGCCCTTGTCCTTTCTATGCCCTTCCCAATTCAGTTGGATCCCTTTGCCTACACTCTCCTCAGCAACTCAACTGCCCGATGGGGACCTGTCTTCTCACCTGTAGGAGCATTTAACCTTAATGGGCTCACTGATGCGTCCCAATAGGCAGACAGTACCACCGTGGCCAACAAAGTGATGTGACCCATTCCTCCCCTTTGGATGATGCTTCTGCCTCCAAACCATGGAAAACTCTGCCCATAAGGACAGTAACCAAAAGAGGCCACTGACAGCTGTTAGTTCAACAGCTGGGCGCCAGGCCATCTAGGGGTCTCTGACCCCTGAGATATCTTAGAGATGGGGCAACTGCCCCCGGTGTTAAGCACCCTTCTTCCACTCTCTTTCCCTCTGGTCCAAGGGTGGGAGCCTGACTGGCCACTCAGCCCAGTGTCTGTACTCTGAGGCCAAACATCCGTCAGGTGAGCCTTTCGGGGGAACCACCACCCTCCTCAAGGGTGACAAACTCTGTCTGTGTCTGTGTCATGCAGGGACCTGCCTGCCGCAGGGTGCCAACCCTCTGTCTGTGTGGAGGTAGGGAGCTCCCCCAAATCAGAAGTCATCAGAGTCACTGATGGGGTTCTCTTTTCTTAGAGCTGGCATCCCCTGATCCACCTTCTCTTTAGTCATTGTTAGGTTTCTATTCAGAGCCTAGTTCTTCTGTGACAGACAGGCTCATGTTATATATCTAGACAGAGGGCTTGAACATGCATAGACAAATGGCGTACTACTTCTAAAAAAACTGCAATGATCACTGTCAGTGTATGATGAGATTAATTTTTGAAACATTGTACTTATGATTTAGAATGTCTATATACATTTGCTATAAACACATACACCTGCATCCATAAATACATGTTCTTAAAAAATCAAGTGTACAACTTTCAATAAAGTTGAGATCTCATGCTTGGATGTCTCAAATTATTAATACATTCATATGTTGAATTGTCTTCTAAACAAATCCTGTGTTGGCATCCTTCCATACCTAACTTTCTATAAGTGGGACTTTCAAAATTGTAATAAAAAATCCAACTTTACCATTAAAAAGGGCTTTTCATTACAATTTCATAGATACCCAACATGACCTGGCAACCTGATCCCAATCAAAACTTAGCATTTATTAAATGTAATAATGCCAATGTTATCCTATGGACAGGCAGTCATAACAGTGATGATAACAAACAAATGAGTTTTTGACTACCAGGACATGTAAAACTTAAATGTAGATGTGTAACCTTTTAATTTCAATACACCCTGCCCTATGGGCTACCTAGGGCCTACCTAAGAAGTGACTTTTATGCAATAAAAGGGGATTGTAAGGCTTGGCAAAGGGGTTATATTGCCTAGTTATATTGGCAGCTTAAATCTGTATTCAGGCTGCAATGGCAAGTCTGGGACATGTTTCAAGCGGCTACTTAAGTGGGTGGCACAATAAGGGCTGCAGGCCCACTCGTAGCATTTAATACACAGGCCATGAGTATATGATATACTACTCTACAAGGGACTTATAAGTAAATTAAATAAGCCAATCAGGTGTAAATCAATTAAATCATGTTTAGGGGAGGGAGCATACTCCCTTTAGCACTGGTTAGGAAAGTGCACAGAGTCTTCAGGCAATCAAAAACAATTTCAGCAAAGTATGGAGGGGAAAAGGCAAATGGTTTGGGCAGAGGGCCAGGATCAACAAATTAGAAAAACCTGATAATTTTACCTCTTGTCTAAATGACCTTAAAGCCTCAGTGCTGTCCAACCGTCACTCAGGATGCCAACTTTGCCCGGGTACAGAAGAACCGCTAAGTCTGAGGGCAGGTTTGTTTTTTTGAAAACTACACAAAATCTGAGGTTTTGCCAATGAGATTCAGCATGCTTCTAGTGAAGAAACTGCCTTATACCTTTATTCAATAGCCCAGTCGAGCTCTATGGGAACAGTAAACCTCAAATGAATAATATTGATGCATAACTAATGTCAAGTGAGGCTCAGAAATGTTGTCTTTCTTTCATTTTAGAAGAATTCAATAGAAACATTATCCAAAAATGGCTCTCACTGTGTTGTAGTTGGTATGTTGTATAAGTCCTTTGTCTACTAGTGTCTTCTTTCACTGCCACATGTTTGGTTGAATACTAAGCTACATCAATTTTGTCTTACTCATACCCTTGGACCTTATATTTACAAATCCATTGCCATATCCATGATATTACACAATTGTGTCTTCATTTATCCTTTATCCAGAATATTATTTTCTAGCTAAGAGGACTTCTCCCATATTTAATTATAAATTTGTGCAAAAAATGCACTTACTTAGCAGCAGCACTGATATTTGTGCATATACCTTTAAGACTGACTATTTTAATATTTCACATCATGATACCAATTAATCTGCTTTATCTTTTCCTGGTAGCAAGAAGGCGAGGCTTTGCCATTTAATTGTTCATTGAAGACATGTTTATGCAGCTGTAGAGATACTATCCGTATTGTTTCTTCCTGTGTAATGCCTCTCCTATGTTCCCACAGCAAAAATATATAATTGCTTTTATTTGTACAGTAATATCATCCCCTGTATGTTATGTTTTTGTCTTGGAAATTTTCAATACATTGTAAGGCTACATAATTCTATGTAAAATTACTATTTTCACCATTTCCCATACTATATTGCCATTGACACCATTGCTTCTGGTACGTAGGTAATTGGTAAGTATATTACATACACAGTTGTTCTAACCTTTCTGAATAACTGGGTTCCTACATCTGTATCTATGTTTACCAATTGTTTTGTGAATTTGTATATATAAGAGCCAGGCAGTGTAACCCAAGTTGGATCTGAACTCTGCAGGGTGCTCTACCTGAATATTGTTTCTTGGCAGCTGGCATGTGTGCTAATCTATACCGGGATACAGTGTTTACAATGGTGTCATCTCATCGCGGTCGTTACAACGAATGTGTTGTTAGAACGCGATGCCTTTACATCGCAAGTCATTAGATCGACTTGCTGTAGGCAGCGCTCTAACCTAAGGAATAGTATAATTTACTATTCCAACACTTTTCCTACTCTTGCGCAGGCTGGAGTTGGAATAGTAAATTATATTATTCCTAAATCCACCGTGCCCCCTACAGCAAGTCGATCTAATGACTTGCGATGTAAAGGTATCGCGTTCTAACAACGCGGTCGTTGTAACAACCGCGTTGTAATAGAACACGATGTTATAGCATGCGATGTAACATGCTATATTCATCTATACCTAATGTTAGTTCTCGTTTAAAACAAAATCAAGAATTTGAGAGTGAACTGGAGTCTTTAATCAAGACTGACAATTTTTTGAGTATGCATAATTTGACATAGTTTAAAGACATGTGTGCCTTCAGTACTTTATCTTTCTTCATAAAACATTCTCTATTGATATTTTGTGAGCATGGGGCACCAGTTGTTTGGGGTACACATTCTCTTGCCATTTTTGCACGAAGATCCTTGATTGTCAGCTTCTATTTCTTTGAAATTGTGTTTCTGATAAATTATTCCATAGTGCAATTGAGTGGAAACTTTCAAAACAATGTAAGCATTATGTTCTGTAACCTTAAAGTGCACGATAACACACTTCATCATTTATTAATAGGTCGAGGTAATAAACAACTTAATTATTTACTTTTCCTGAGACATCAAAAGTTAGATTCAGGTCCCTCAACCATCGTGAGAACGACTCTTGATCTCTCTTCTAAATGATACAGATGCTGCCAATGTGCCTTCATCATTTAGGCACTTTGAAGAGGGTCAAATATCTGATCAATCCTCCTCTAATTTCTTCCACCTTATTTAGTGATCAGGAACATTAGGTTTTCCAGGAGATAAAACTAGGCAAATCACCAAAATGAACATAAAAGCTATTAGTCATTTCGGGGAAATGGTCTATATTTTACTAGCTGGGAAATGTTAAGTATATTTTCTATTTTTGACCTTTGCTGTGTAACTAGGCTCTTTTACCACACTGCCCAACATTTTTAAGGGAAAGAAAAAAACATACAAAATGGTAGTGTAGTGTTAGTCATCATTTATGTAGCCTCATTATAGCTTCTTGTGAGATTAAACTATTTAACAAATCTGTATAGAAAATGTCAGATATAAACTAATCTTTATAATCTTCCCAGGCTTGTTTGACCATATATATAACTACCTACTGGCGGTCGCCAGTAAGTAGTTATAGTTAGGACCTATTTTCCATTGGTAAAGCGTTTCTTCTTTTACCAATAACTTTGGCGCCGGTTGAAGAATCTTCACGAAATTTTTAAAACTAGTGACCCGCCCCGGTCAGCTCCTGTTTTGAAAGTTTTGGGGTGATTCGTCAAGCGGGGGCCAAGAAAAAAGGGGGTCCCAAAATGTGTTTTCCCCGTGTAATTTTCCATAGGAAACTTTAGACAAAGCCACAGCCCGAACTGCTGAACGGAATTACACCAAATTTGGCAAAAAGGTAGCACTTGGTTTAGAAAGAGTCCTTTTTGTTAAATAGTGTAAATCCATTCAGTAGTTCCTGAGAAATTTAAAAAAGAAAAAGTTTTGATATCTGGGGCAGCGGTTGGTTCGCGAACCCTCCCGAACACGAGCTTCATTCTAATTGGCTGCCAACACTCCAAACCCGGAAGTTTTGGCAGCCATCTTGTGACTCATTAGAACCGCGTCACAAGAAAACAGTAGAAAAAACATTAAAAATGAAGAAAAGGGGGCAGGGTTGAAACACTCTGACCCCCTAGGCCTGCTCAGGGGGTCCCACAAGGACCCCAGGGAAAAAAATCATGTTTTTAAGTAATTTCGGTAGAATTCGCGGTGGGGTTGTGAATCCTGCAGAAATAAAAATAAATGAAACGCAGGCTCACGTGCTTAATTTAAATGAGGCCCCCGGGTAGGCCAGGTCCCGGGGGAATTTCCGAAAAAATAATAGCTGGTGCCCACGGGCGCTTCTGTAGCTCCGGGGACTGCCACCTGCCCAGTGCCTAATAAATCTAATGCAGGGGGCACACAGCCCCCCCGCAGCCCCGAGGACCGCCACCTCCCTGGGGATTTTTTAATAAATAAAGTGTGTGGGGGTCCCACACCCCCACGCTGCCCCGGGGACTGCCACCTCCCCGGTGCTTCATTAATTAAGAGCGGGGGGCCTTGCGGGCCCCACATGCCCCGGGGACCACCACCTTGCCAGGGCACTCTGATTTCAAATGCAGGGGCGCATTTTAAGTTGGGGGATTAAGTCCCCTTCAATCTTGAGGGTCCCTGGGGTCCAACTAGCCCACCAGGTAACTCCATTAAGCGCCACCGAGCTGTGTTGTAGAGAGGTGTAAAAAGGGACATGGCCTCGGACCACCTCTCTGCCATGCAGCCCTGTGGTGCTTACTGGAATTACCTGGTGGACTAGTTGGCCCCCAGGGACCCTCAGGATTGAAGGGGAATTAATTCCCCAACTTAAAACGCGCCATGGGGCACGTTTGCACAGTGGTGCAGGGAGGTGGCGGGCCTGACATAGCAAGTTTGCAAACGCACCCCATGGCACATTGTAAATTGGGGGATTAAGTCCCCTTCAATCCTGATGGTCCCTGGGGGCCAACTAGCTCACCAGGTACATCCGGTAAGCGCCACAAAGCTGCGTTGCAGAGAGGTTGTCTGAGGCCACGCCCCTTTTAACACCTCTCTGCAATGCAGCTCTGTGGCGCTTACTGGAGATGGGAAACAACTTTTACAATGCAGTCATTACATTGCACTACATTTACAAAGCAGTCATTACATCGCAACATCCTTTACAACGCATGTCACTACAACACAGCCATTACATTGCATGTCACAACGACGCATGACACTACAACACATGTCACTACAATGCAGGCATTACATCATATGTCATTACAACGCATACCATTACAACGCATAGTACCCCTACATAGTACCCTACTGTTGCACCCTTTGGAGTTAGAATAGTAATTTTTACATCTACACTATCCAACACTTACCCTACTGTTGCACCCCCTGGAGTTAGAATAGTAATTTTTACCCCTACACTATCCAACACTTACCCTACTGTTGCACCCCCTGGAGTTAGAATAGTAATTTTTATCCCTACACTATCCAACACCTACCTTAAATGCAATGTAATGGCATGGGTTGTAATGGTATGCGTTGTAAAGGTATAATGCGATGCAATGGAATGCGTTGTAAATGTAATTTTAGAACATTTGTTGTAGTGGCATGCTATGTAAATGTATGCGTTGTAAAGGATGTTGCAATGTAAAAATTGTGTTGTAAAGGCATGCGTTGTAAATGTATGCGTTGTAACGTCATACATTCACTGGAGATACCTGGTGGGCTAGTTGGACCCCAGGGACCCTCAGGGTTCAAAGGGACTTAATCCCCCAACTTAAAACACGCCACGGGGTGCGTTTGCACAGTGGTGAAGGCAGGGGGTGGGGCCTGATGTGACAAGTGTGCAAACACGCCCGTGGCATGTTTTAAGTAGGGGGATTAAATCCACAGGGACCCTCAGAATTCAAGGGACTTAATCCCCCAATTTACAACGTGCAAGGGGGCACATTTGCACAGTGGTGCAGGGTGGGGGCGGGGCCTGATATAAGAAGTTATCAATCCTGCTGTGTGGGACTTACTGGTGGTAATAAAGGGGTAGTTGGCCCCCAAGGTTTACATTGAGGGCTAACTACTCCTCCTGTTACCTCCAATAAATCCCACACAGTGGGATTGCTAAGAGGTGTTTGAAGGCAATGCTCACCTTTCTCCAACACTCTGCAAACGCAACTGCTATGTTATAGTTAGAAATTAGCATTTAAAAAACCATTGAAATTGACTGAAAAAACCATAGGTTTTAGGCCTGTTATAGTTAGAAATTAGCATTTAAAAAACCTTGGAAATTAACTGAAAAACCATACGTTTCTGGGACGTTATAGTTAGTTGGACATTTCACTCATACAAAACCAGAGAAATTCTGCCGTTATAGTTAGTTCAGCTTACCATAACTCGCGACCCCGCAATGCACTGCTGATGACGTCTTATATTACATCATTCATGACATGGTCAGTGACATCACTGATTACATCACAAATGACATCACTGATGACATCACTGATGACATCATCCAGTGACTGTGTGTTTCTGTAAAGTTTAAATATGTTTTATATATATGCCAAGGTGTATTGAAGAATGAGTGGGTGTATAAGTGTCTGGATGGAGGATTTAGTAGGTGCGTGACTGACTCAACACTTTCTATGCTGTGTATGAGCATATTCTTTGGAACTAATCAGCTCTGCGAGTGGCTGTAGTTACAGGTAAGTGATTCCCTAGTGGCCCTTATTTTGGACTGAGTATGACTAGAAAATAACATTTATTGCCCAGAACCAGACATAAATAATTCCATTGTGATGAACACCTAATACCTTGATACTAGAGTTGCAAGATACTGACATTGGGGAGAGGATGTGGTCCGTCGGCTAGACTGCCGACTTTGGTGCTGGAAACCAGGGATTGAGCCTCGGGGTCGCGTCCACATCCTGTGATTCTGGGCAAATCACTTAATCTCCCCGTGCCTGAATGTGTAATGTAAATACGGTGCTCATGTAAAGCGCTTCAATACCTTCGGGTCGAGTTCGCGCTATATAAATATGCAAAAAAAACATAAAATATTACCACTTGTGGATTCAGCTAACAAAAATCCTTTGTTTTAATCTTTCAGATGACTCTCAAAATGGAGAGAAGAAACCAGAGCTCTGTTACAGAATTCATCCTCCTGGGGTTCTCCAGCTACCCAAAATATCAGATGCCACTCTTCTTTATCTTCCTATTTATGTATGCCATGATGCTGTTAGCAAACATGTTGCTCTTCATTGTTATCAAAATAGACTCTCGACTCCACACACCCATGTACTTCTTTTTGGGCATTATGGCCTTGGTAGACATTTGTACCACAACCATCGTAGTGCCAAAGCTGCTGGTGGACTTGTTGTCAGTGAAGAAGGCAATTCCATTTGCAGCTTGCATCACACAGCTGTATTTTGGCATGTCTTTTGGCAGTACGGGCAGCACCCTGGTGGGAATTATTGGCTTTGACCGATACATGGCCATATGTCACCCTCTTCATTATATGCGGATCATGAGTCAAATGTTCTGTATAACATTGCTGCTCTGTGTCTGGGCAATCCTCTCTATACATTCATTGGTGTACAGTATCTTGGTCTCCAAATTAATCTATTGTGGCTCAAATGAAATTCAGCACTATTTTTGTGATATCCCACCACTTTTGAAATTATCATGTTCAGACACCTCCACTATCGAGCTTTTACTCTCCACTGTGTTTACTGCAATCTTGCTAGTATCCCCTCTGTGTGTTCTACTCTCCTATGTTCGGATCGCTATAGTCATTGTTAAAATGAAGTCCGCCGATGGCAGGAGGAAAGTTTTTTCCACCTGCACATCCCACATGATTTGTGTTGTTTTAACTTATGGACCACTGTTTTTTACATATATACAACCATCTTCAGAGACTGCCCCTGATAAGGAAATTGCCATAAGTATATTTTATGTCATGGTGAGCCCTATTCTAAATCCATTTGTATATAGTATCAGAAACAATGATGTGAAAAAGGCGTTGAAGAAAGCAAGAAGTAAAATGCAATGCCATGAATAGATTTTTCAGAAGAGAAGAAGTAACTATCAATATTTGTTTACACTGTCAGATTTTTACAGAATTTGGTACTAAATATGGAAACAACAGCTACCTCTGGGTGAAAGATAATTGCAGGCTAGATGTGATTTAATCCTAGCAGAAACACTAGCTTGTCATCTCCTAAAAACTAAAATCATAGGTCCCGATTGACAAAGGTAAATACAGTTGTGAAAATAAATTTACAAGCAAATGACCTTTTTAAAAAAAAAAAAAAAAAAGAATAAAGCCAGCGACGGACTATGTAGGCTGCACCTCAATCTCCAGTCAAAACAAGTATAATATCTTGTGCACAATTCTTCCAGCATCTGCCGCTGTTTGGAACCACTGTCCAGCAGATCCAAAAATACAAGATGTGAGGTGGTGCACCAGAGAAGAGTCCAATTCCAGAATGAATTTCAAAGTATCTCCTTCATTATTTTTTTGCGATTAAAAAAAGGGTTAAAATCCAGCCAACGTGTTTCATTCCATATACTCCTGGAACTTCATCAGGGCTCTAAACCATGTAAAGTGATTCTTTTTATTGACTGTGTAACTTGATAATCCATCCATATAATATAAAATGAAAAGTCCTCTACATTCAATCTTCAGACTTTTTGGTGGCCTGCAGTTGGTACCGAGAACATTCATCAAGCCCCATACCGTGATACTTATCCATGTTTCAAGTGTTATGCGGTCTCATTTACGCCTCCATAATTTAGAAGGAAATACCCTTACACCCCAATTCCAAATTGCAATCAGGTATGGTTCAGTAACACCGTTTTGCAATTAGAAAAAAACTTCTGAATGCCAAAAAGAGGGTATTACTGTAGTTTTGTGTTATAAAACATGATTTTATGTACCACAGGATTTCCAAACACAAACTCACTTGGTACACCCGGCCCCTATTTGTCTCCACAAATACCATTCATTGCCTTTCAGGAAAAAAAAATCCTTTTTTCTAGGTATCCATATGTCTCTGTTGGGGTCTAAATCAATCTTAAATAAACTTGAACTTGGTATCTCATCATATAACAGCTTTTGCCTTTATGCACAAAAGTACTCAGACATTTGCCATTTATAGCCATTATAGACCTGCTATTCCTGCCATAGACCAGTCAATCCATAATAGGTCGATGTGACCCCCACATGTGGATGAATACTTTCTTGAGCAAGTAAAATGTAAAAATGTAAATCCAGTATTTGTAAAGCGCGAACAGCTACCCGAAGGCATCCCGGCGCTGGGGGCCGCCGGGAAGATTAAGCGAGCTATTGCCCAGAGTCACATGGTGCTGGGCTGACATGCCGCTGGGGATCGAACCATGAGCCCCAGAGTTACAGCATCAGTCGCCCTGGCTGCGGCGCCACACCTCTTCCCTGTAAACCTCACCACATTCCTAACAATGCCATTAGGTGTTTTGGTTGTACCCTTTCATTTCAAAGATCATCCATTATATGCCCTAGGTATCTCACATATTGCAGTCAGTGTCAATGTGCAGTCAAGGTTCCCCCATCAGCCAATTGCATAATAGACTTTCATGGACCCAAAGAGTTTCTTAAGTGGAGGGTGATGTAGTCAAATTTGCATGGACTATTGATCAGGTGGGCACTAAATGTTAGAACCCATAACAATCATAAGCACATTTCACTGCTTTCAACCCTGTTCAACCCTTATTCAAACTGAATCATCAAACATAAACAGGCCACCTCATAAGCCTCCTCTTCATAAGCCAGACAATGCCCCTGCAGCAAGCCAGGCATTAGCTATTTAGCTACATTGTCTGTGTCTTTCTGTGCAGGTGTGAGTTCAAATCTCTGCATAATTGTATTTGCACATGGTCTTTGGTGGAATATTCCAAGCCAAACTGTAAACCTTGCTTTCGCTTATAAGTAGGTATGATCTTAAAATGTATTTATGTCATCACAAAGCTAGTTTGTGACATTATTTCAATGGTATGTTTTAGTGCCTGAGAGCAGCTGACAAAGTGATTTGCAGTCTCCAAGACATTTGCCCCATATGTGATTTTTCAGAAATGATCTTACTTCTAAATAACATAGTCATTGCAAATAGTACTTCAAATATACTGAAGGCACTCCCAAACAAATTAGTACAAAGCTGAGAAAGGGTACATTAGCAAGGTCAGTAAGATCAAATACAAATGATGCAACCTGGGAAAATGTTGAAGAGCTGACCTTTTTCAATCATTCACCAGAAACTGAATCAGATAAACAGTTTACATTTTCTAAATGTTCAATTTGTTGAGAGAATATGCTGGACAGAGCATAAAAACAGCCCCGGTGCCTGGCCCATCAGGCAACATCTTTGAATGGTTTTAAATTTAGATTTGAAAGAGCAACAAATTTAACACACTTAGAAGTGTATATAGACACCTCAACCTGCCCTCCTGTCTACCTCAAAAGAAAGGTTTATGCTACTGATGTCTGTGAGTCCACTTAGGTGTAAGCTATGTGTCTCTAATAGGTAGCATTAAGCACCTATTATTCTTGTGTACCATTTAGTGCTATAACAGATAATTAACCTATTTATATGTTCTCTAGGATCACAATCTGCATTAAACATTAATACTGCCAATAGTATAGACGTAAGCCAGGCTTCAACAGTTCTATAACCACAACTTATTTCAACAACGAATGTTGAAGACGCAGACGATCTACTCCCGTGTGTTCATGTCTTTCTGGGTTGACATCTTGGGTGTTATCTTTTATCTCCCAGATGCCATACTAATGATGCTCTGGATGGAATGATGTAAGGATATCAGGTCTTCTATTCATCATGCATATAATACATTATTCCCAAACCATCAATGTTTTAAAACAATCTGAGGCTGATTCACAAGACATAGAAGAGTAGGTAAAAGAATACTCCTATTACTGTGGCATGCCTTTCTGAATTGAACCCAAAACATCTAAAAAGGGAATAAAATGGGGATATTCATGGCACATTTATAAACAATTAGTAAAACTGCGACGGACTGTGCCCTCTTTGCCCTGGTACTAATAAGTGCATAGATAATTCAGAGCTGGTTATTTATAATGCCAAGTAAGTATACGTAAACATTTTCTCCTGTGTCACTGCTTTCTATACTCATAAAAGATTTGGTCTGTAAGTCATTATCTCTCCCGAACAGTACTTAGAGGAATCAGCGCAGATCTCTTAGGAAGGAATATCAAATATGAACTTTGGCAGTTTCGCAGCAGTTTAAATTTGCTTCAATATGAGAAATCATTTTAAGGGAAACTACTGGAATTCAGGTTGGAAAAGTAGAAAGAGAAGCAACCCTTGGAGTCCAAGCTCTAGACTACAGGCCACCAGAGGGACTTAAGGATGGGGGAAATGCTAAGAAATGGTGCAGGGGGGCCATGAATTGAAAGTTATGAGCCACAGCGGTACGCACATCCGAAAATCAATCCGACAGAATGTCTACTGAAAGAATAGAAAAATGATCAGAAAAGTAAAAAAGGCATAAATGGTCATAGGTAAAGAAAAATCAAAAACAAGCCAAAAACCAAAGAAATTGTGAAGAAGTAAAAAAAAAATATGTGTAAAGGTGCGTGTGGATAGGTGTTTCATGTCGATTTACCATGCTATTCTGAAGAAGAGAAATCATTGCTAATAAACAATGAGCCATTAATTAGAAGGTTAATGGAGAAAATCCTGATAAGACATAAAAGGTCAGGTAATCGAAGAGGCAATGAGCCAGATGTTAGGTTAGACTTAATGAATTAGTCAGCTTTCCATAAATGTGTGACGCCCCATCATCAGCACAGGTTGCACAAGATAATTTACTCTGGAGGGCCCTTTGATACAATAAGCATGGTTTTCGTATGTAGAAGTTATGATCAACTGTCTTTTCTGTTAATATTAGATGCTGATGATAAAACTAGGGCAATGGGCAAATGTAAAAAAATAAAACAATTATCGTTGTCACACTCATACTTTGAGTCCAATTTGTAATTGTTTTTGGTGCCAATTTCTCTCTGATACCCACTTCAAGAAAGACATGTATTCAAATATCAGAGACCCAATGCTAATGGCACTGGTATTTCATCCTATGGCAAAACACAAATTTAACTTCCTATACAAGGCAAATCCTCCTTGCATCACTGCCAATCATGTGAGTAATGGCTGGCACAGTCCATCTAGCTGTGATTTCAATTTTCAATTTGATGGTTGTACCACTAAGTATTATGTAAAAACAATGAACAACAAATTATTGATTTAAAATATATATTGCAGAATTTGAGCTCCTCTGCAGGTACCCTGCTTTAGCCAGTTTATTTCCTTTTGTGAAATTGTAATTTTAATGTTTATGGATTTCTATGGTTACCTAAAAATGTAATAGTTTGACAGGTTGTTTTCATCTAAATAAATATTTATCATGAAGACAGTGTTGGAGTAATGCTTCAGTTAAGTCATTTGAAGGTGCTGTTAGAACTATAGCAAGCCCAAACAAGTACACAAATAGATCAAAATGTCAAAGGCTTCTATAGATTTTAGTGTGTTTAAAGTTTTGCTTCTAGTCATTAACCTCAAAACTTTTTTTTAACTTGTTGTCAGTCATTTTCCTCACTTTAGGATTGTTGTGTGTTCACCCCCATTCCTGGTGCTCAACAGGAGCCCGGGTCACTTGACAGGAAAGCTATTCTACACCTTCTGCACAATAAACTCTCCAAGGGGAGCTTGGTCCATCAGTCAAGGCTCAAGGTTTACCCCAACAATTGATAATAGGTTTGGATCCTAGATTGTTTAACAAAGTAATCACACCCAAGAAAATCAATGTTTAGTGAGGGCTATTGCTTAAGAGTGATTGTTACAAGGCCCTGTTGCAATCTTGCTAGCCGGCTGATGCTGCCTGCTTCCTCGGCCAAACCGGTTTCTGGTTGGCAGATGGATTCACCCTGTCCAAACAGGAACCACAATCCTAGTCAGAGTAAGTCATGGCCACCCTAAATTAACATGTGTTAACCCTCTGGTAACTTGGCACAGAGAAATCAGGCTTAACTTAAGAGGCAATGCAACACTTCAGTAAAACTGTGAAAACACCACAAAAAAGATATCACACCTGGTTAGAAAAGTAGAGATTATTTTAATGAACAAAACAAGACCAAAATTACAAAAATCCGATAAGTAGTATTGGAAGTATGAATTTTTAAAGAATATCTTCAATTATAGCGCTTAAAAGCATAAAGCGCCAACTGGGGATTTCTGGTCATGCTAGACCGGGTCAAATCCCAAAATTCAGGCCGACTGTGACAGAGCACACATTGGATACAGGTACCAGCCTTGGCCTGCCGAAACAATACTTTAGTTTGAGGTTGCATCGACGTCGATGACAAGATGCGAGGAGCAAAGGAGGTGATGCATCACTGTCAATCCTGAGGATGTAGGTGATGCGTCAGCTCCGAGCCTCGTAAAGTCGTAGATGCATTGGTAATGGAGATGGTGCACCCTGCCGTCAGCAATGCAAGGTTCTCCATCCTTGCAGCAATAGCGATGAGTAGGCGTTGATAAAGATACCCCAGTTCAAAGCAGCGCAAGGGTGGCGATGCATGAATTTCTGCTGGAGCAGCACTTTATACCCTCTTCCAAGAGTCCAGGACTGGATTAGCACCACTTGGCAGGGCAAGACTCACAGATGGCAGAGTCCAGGTGCTGTAGCAGAATGGTTGAAAGTCTTAATGTCTCTGAGACCAGAGAGCAGGAAGCAAGCAGACAAGCCCTTGGAGTCATTCTGGGTTCAAGTGTTGCAGGTCTACTCATTCTTCCTCAATAAGAAGAGAAGCAGGTGGGTCAGCACAGCAGAAATTAAGTTATTCTAGAGCAGCAGTCCAGCAGAGTGGTAGTCCTTCATCTGCAAAGCAGTCTTTCTTCCTGGCAGAGCATCCACAGGTCCAGACGTGTACTGAGATGGTAGGGTCAGAAATCCAGTTCCCATACCAAGTGGTGCCTCTGAAGTGGGGTAGACTTCAAAGAGGGGCTTTGAAGTGCACAGAGATCCTCCCTTCCTGCCCTGGCTCACTAAGGGGGTTAAGCAGTCCTTTGTGAGGTGACAGGACACATATAATGTTCAGATGTAAGTCTGAGTCTGTGCCCAGCCCCTCCCTCCCATTCTGCCAAGGATGGTCCATCAGGATATGGAATACCCATCAGTCACATCTAAGCTCCCATTGTGTATGGCTGTCTGACATGAATACACAAGGCCCAGCTGTCACCCATCCCAGATGAGTATTGGAGGCAGGCAGCAGGCACACAGGGCTAAGAGCAGAAAAATGCCATCTTTCTAAAAGTAACAATAGCCACAACAGGAAAAAACCATAAACCCAGTTGAGATCTGGGTATTGTAATAACATGCAACAATGTCTCAACAGATAATATTATAATGAAACATTATATACTGTAAATTTAATTCCAAGTGAACGAAGGGAAACAAGAGAAACACCAAGGTTGACTATCGCAGTCTGTATTCAATAATGGGCACTGGGATACGTTTCAGACAGCAATATCCACTTTACATGTGAGTAAGTGTAATCAGCAAAAAAGTGGACACATATTGCTTGTGAAAAGGTGAACAGCGCATGTGAGGCACATGACACGGTGAAAGCAAACAGCGAGAAGACGTGACTTAAAATGGTACACAGCATTAAAAGACTGGGGAGAATAATTTACAGAAGCATGTTAAATGCCAATGGCCATAAGGACGCTGAGTTTTTGTCAACGATGTTCTAACCTGTGTGATTTCAGGTCATCTTCAGGACAAGGATCACACAAATATTCTGCAATTGCTATACGTAGTCTGTAAGCACGTGTGTGTGTGACTCCCCCTCAGTACCGCCTTTTGTGTACGGTACAGACGCCACACACTGCCTGCCCTGCTGCACGGCTGACCTTTGTGAGCAGATGTAAAGTCTGGTCCACCTATGCTAGAGTGTGTGCAGCATGCTCATCGAGCAGGAGTCTGCTCTGCAGGCGAGTGCCTGAGACGGAGCAGAGACGGTGGGCCTGGTATGGCCTGGGATGTACTGATCATATGAGCTAATTGATGCTGGAACTTCTGCTGTTGTTTCATAGGTCGCATAGGTGAAGTTTAGCTCCTCCACATTTAACCTTTAATTTGAGGATGTGATAGACCGCCCGCTCGTAGAACTCAAGTTTTTCGTAACTCCGTGGGATTCTGCAGAGTGAAACTCTGTGAGCTCTGCTCAAGCCTACGTGAGACATGTTTTAAAGGGCTACTAAATGTAGTGTCCTTAATAAAAGAAAGCTTGAACTCTTTTGGTTCTCACTGTATGCCGTAGGCCTGTGACATGAGCATTGGAGGGATTAGTTGAAGGCAGGCTTAGAATGTTGAGTTCTGACTTACACACAGCAGAATAAAGACATGTAAAGACATGTAAAACTACTATCCTTGTGTGGCTACCTATTGGTGAGTGCCTTGGATGGCAGGACGCTACAACTGGGGAAGAGGTAGGGCATCCGAAGCCCGTACATCAAAAGCACTTTTTCAGAGAATTTGCCTTGGTCCAGCAAACTGCTTGTGCGTGCCACATGTGCTGCAGTCAAAGTGTTTGATCGATGCTGGCACAGGTAGAGTCTCAGCCTGTATAAAATGTTTGAAGATAAAGAAAGCGACAGTGAAGGTCTACATGGCTGTGACCAGAAACTGAATTAAATGGCTGCAAATAAAAGGTACTGCGTCAGTACGCAAATTAATGCAATATGCTATAAAAAGCTGTAACGCTAAAAGCAGATGCAACATGGTTACAAAAGCAGGGCACAATACTTCGCTACAAATCAAATTGAAATGTATGTGCTCTGAAGCAGAGATCAACCAGATGGTTGTAAAGAAACATTTAAGCACAAAGCTGGCCAAAAATCATAATGTTATCTGCTTTCATGATCTATTAGAATACAAGGTTTATCTACCAATAATAAATTGTCATGCTACAGGAGCTCAGAACAACCCGCCAGACATCCATCAAGTAAAGAACTCCAACGCAGAGCAAGGGCAAGATCCAAGCGGCAAAAATTGGTAAGGCTGGCCCGCAGCCAGCATGTCGCAAGGCACTATAGAAGCTCTGCTTGATCAAGTGCCACACAACTGTCCAGCAATGTATAAACAGGCAACTGCATTTGATACTGCCAAAAAAATCAAAATAAAGGCAATAGATGGACTACATGGATATAGACTTTTGAAGATTTCATAGATGCACTAGATGAAAAAGATGAAAAAAGATTATAAAGTATCTGAGGAGCATGGCTAGTGAAGGAGTGAAAGAAGCCATGAAAAAGATACCACAAAAAGGTGAAGTAACGTACGAACAAATCAAATGAGCCTTGAATGTCAAGTTTAATCCAGTGCCACATTTGGATTATGAAAGATACATGTTCAGTCAAGAACACCAGAGACCAGGTGAGATTATCGATGAATTTGTTGAGAGACTGGATGTTCTAGTGAAGCATTGTAGATTTAACGAGTTTAATTGATGAGGAAGCTACTCGCCTCAGAGCAACAGACAGATGTCTGTTGGATTGCTTTCAACAACAAAGGCTGAAGGAAACTCTGAGCGTAGAACAAGTTTTCAAGGCGAATGACATGGAGGCTGGAGGCGCCCAAACTGTGTCAGTCATGAGCATGAAAAGTAAACCAAATCAAGTCTACAAAACAAGTAATCAATGTTGCCCATGAGTGACATAGAAGAATAGTTGCCACCAAGAGAGTTCTCCGTGACAGATTCTAGTTTCCGTATCTTTACAAAAGGGTTGAAAAAGAATGAAAGACTTGTCACATATGCAACTGTATTTCATCTCAAGTCATTCATCACCCTTTAAACATGTCAGACTTGCCACATAATTCTTGGGAAAGAATTTCTATAGATTTTTTTGGTCCTCCTAAGAATGGACATCATCTTCTAGTCATTGTTGATGAATAGAATACTCCCATTTCCCAGAGATAGAAGACCTTTCATCCACTACAATTGAAAAGGCCATTAAAAAACTAGACCGCATCTTTGGGACATAGGGTGCACCTGCAGTATTGAAGTCTGACAATGGCCCACCTTTCAATAGTCGAGAATTTAAAGACTTTCTAAATCACCTCAATATAAATCATCAAAAAAGCACTCCTCTTTGGCCCCAGGCCAATGGCCTGGTAGAACGGTTTATGAGTACTCCAAAGAAAGCTGTTCAGTGTGCTGCATTAGAGCAGCTCGACTTCAAAGCTGTTTTAAATATTATTCTTCGAGCTTACTGTTCGACCCCTCACTCAACGACAGGGGCAAGCCCTGCTATTCTCATGTTTGAAAAAGCCTGACGACCAAGTTGCCCAGTGGACGAACTTCAGATCTAAGAATGAGTAAGACATTCACAATAAAGACTTTGGTCCCAAACATAAGATGAAAATATATGTTGATTGATGATGTCATGCAAAGCACATTACTTCTACAAGAGGAGATCGAGAGCTGGTTAGACAGTATAGAAGAATGAATTTTGATGCTCCTTTTTGAGTTGAATCCTTTACTATCACAAACACCAAAGCACACATGGTGACTGCCCAGCATCCTGGGAAGTCCCTTATGAGAGATTCCTCTAATTTTTGACATGTGGCCCACACTCCCGAAACATCAATGTCAATGTAGAGACTAGTTCTGGACAGACTGTTGATGACTTTGTATCTGCTAATAATTCCACCTCACGTGTGCAGATCACTGACACTTCGACTGCCAGTTCCTTCTGTAACAGACCGAGGATCCACGCCGTGTTTTCGTTGTGTTTCGCGCTCGAAGCTGGGAGCACTGGAGTCAGAGTCAGGGTGCAGCTCGGTGAACGGAGAACGGTGAATGGTGCTGCTGTGACGCTGTGAGGAGAGCCGCAAGCCGTGATGAAGAGCCGCGAGCGGTGCGTGGTGCGGGGTGAGCCCGGCCACCTACTGCAGCACTACCGCCGCCTCCGAGCAACGGTCGGAGCAACGAGCGGCCGGGGGGGCAGCGCTTTGCCCTCTGCTTTCGCTGTATCGAGGAGCTAAGGAGCCATTGAGGAGCTAGGAGCGAGGTGAGGGAGGGAAGGTAAGGGAGGCGGGGGAGCTGGTCATCTGCAGAGTTCCCTTGTTGCCCCCTCTTCGCATCATCTTGCCTGATTGCCTGCTTGCCTGCTAACTTGCCTGTGAGGTGTGCCGCGAGTGGAGGTCCTGTCCACCCACGGCAACTCTGCCCTCGCTGTCTCTGGTGCCAGAGCAGAGAAGCTAGGTGAGGGAGGCAGGGGAGCTGGTCACCAGCAGAGACTCCACTCGCCTTCCCTTGGCCTTCCCCTCGCTACTGTTTTTGGTCACCTGTTCCACCTTCGACGAGTGTGGTCTCTGACCATCTGTTGGGGTCCACTGAGTGTGTACTACAAGGGGGTCCGCGGGGGCAGCTCAGCTAGCCCTGGGTGCAGCGAACGGCCTGCAGTAGGTCTCATTCACCCTAGAAAGGGAAAAAGAAAAAGAGATAACACCGGCTCAACATATCCAGGCACTCAGGCCCCCAGGAGCCGTCTTGGAGTGGCTAAAAGGGGCCCCCTGAGCCGGTGTGTGAGAGTGGAACCCACTGACTGCTTATCCAGTCACCCTTTCCCCTTTTGCCTCAAGCCCATGCCTCTCATACCTGGTATTTGGCACCCCAGACTTTTCTAAACTGTTGTATCGCTGTGCCACACCACACTTCACTGTAATAGTGCCTTTAGAACTGAATTGCTCCCACTCGCTTGGCTTGTATAAAGGACACTCACCAGTACAACGAGGTGGAAATTATGAGGTCGGGAAAGGAGAAACCACCTTTCCCTCCAGCTAAAAGGAAAGAAAATTACAATCCTCAGCAATTTTAAACAAAATAAAAAATAAAACAAGTAGGGGAAAATCAGTCTTTCAAATCATCTGAGGTGCGCATATTTGGGAAACCAACAAAGTCCCCAGCAAAGTTTGATTTCATGAAAGACCCAACAGGAGCAATGCTGACGTTACAAACTGATTCATGCGGATTACAATCCCCAATCAAGCCAGTGATTGAGTTAAGTGCAAATATCCTACAATCAGGGAGTAAGAGAGTCTGACCCATATGAAATGGAACAAACATCAAAACCAATCAAGGAACCAGGCAACCAATGGGGTCAAATAACTGATTGAGAGATGTTAACTATTCCCCTAACCACACATTTGCAACAAGAGGACCCAAGTTGTGTGGGATTATTGACTGGAGAAACTCATCAACTATTAGTAATGGGGGTGCCACTACCAACTGAAGTACAAGTAAATGTAAAAAAGATTAATGTGTCTGATTCAAAAAAATCAACTTCAAGCGAAATTATTGACTTACCTAATCTCCTTCAAACTGACATCAATTTGATTCTAAAGGATACAGAACAAAAGTTGGGTGAGGAGAATTCCAAGCAGATTTACAGATCCCAAAATAATATGGATGTTTATATCATGAAATTGGATAACCTGCAGCGTTGGAGTACACCCTACCAAAAGGATGAACGTAACAACAGGTTACAATTTACTGGGTCAGGAAATAAGGAGGAAGATCAACAAAGCCCCGTATGTGAGTCCAATAAACAACAGTCTTCTGTAAATGGCCAAAATCTGGGAGCACAAGGCTCGGGTAACTGGGACTCTGGGTCAATCTGGGACCTATTCTTTAGAACCTCCCAATTGATACTAGAAGCCCTAACTTACCAGTCAAACAAAATGGAGGTGCAATAGACCTCCTTAGCTCCATGGCATCTTCAGTAGCAGGAATTGATCAGAAGATAACCACACTAAACAATCTGGTAATAAGGACACAAACACAACCAATATCTTCATATACAGATTGCAATTGTGCCCCACTGTTTAACAAACCGGCCACAATACCCGAAGTACTAAATACAATAATTGAAGATCTAAGAGGAAATGTATTCACCCGTAGAAACAAAGATTACCAGAGTGAGTGCATAACTGAAAAAACAACGACAAGAAATATCTTAAATGAGGAAAGTAGTAAGGATCCAACAGAGGGAAAAAAAGGAAGATCAAATAGAGGAAATCCTACTCTCTTCACAAATAATGCCACTAGAAACATCACCTGAATACCAATTATCAAAAATACAGAGAAAAAAACAATGGAGAGCAAGGAATAAAGTTACAAAAGCCACAAAAACAGTACCACCTCCAGAATTAGAGATAATAAAAACAGGAAATAGTCTAGAGAAATTAAAACAAGCAACAAACACAACTCAAAGACAAGCAGATAAAGCTATAGAGGTAACAAAACCATTGTATCCTTTGTTTACTAAGAAATTGCCAGATGGAAGTACAGTAGTGATAAATAAAACCATCAAAGACGCAACAGATCATATAAAACAGGCTGAACCTGAAAAAAAAATGCCAGGTGCTGAGGGAAGCATAAGAAAGTGAAAGATGAATTACTTCAATCAGAAAAGAAAAGAGAAAAAATTAAGCGAACTACAATGGCTCAAGACAACAGAGGAGCGCTAAAAAATCAGAAGGAAAGTAAGACACCGCAAGAACGGGAAATAGAGGGAAGTAAAAATCACAATACGTCGAATGGATTAACTCATGTCAGGCCTACATGGACTCAGGAGTTAGGAAAACATATAGGTGAGCCACAAGAGCAGGAGCTACCCAATTACTTTAATCCCCTGCAAAAAGCCAAGCCAATATAAAAAATCAAGGTCAAAAAGAGGGAGGAACCCAATTAATTTTTAAGCCAGAATATAAATCGAGGGGTAATAATGATATATTGAATCGCGGAAACATCTTAAAATTGTGTAAAGCAATACCGTCGCTAGAAAAAATCAGAAGTGTTGATATAGAATCAATTGAATTCCTAGCAACCAAAAGCATCAATCAAGAATTGACACTGGTATCCTGGACTTCATCCACCTCAGTAGACCTTATCATACAAGTACACAATCTTTTTCTGGCTTGGGGAATAAAATTTAAACGGCCACTCCTACCTTCCTACCCAAGTCTGTGTATTTTCCCCCAAAAAACAAATAAACAACAGAAAGGGTCGGACAATAACCAGATATACTCAATACTGAAAAACCCAATAGGTAAGACAATGGGAAAAACCTCTTAATCTTTAGTTGAGAACAAAAGAGAACTAATAGAGGAGCTAAAGTTTGGTTGGTTAACTGCAGCACAACATGGAGTAAAGGAGGATTGATGAATCCTAAATGATGGTCCCAAGAAGAGGATAACAAGCCCAAGTGGTAGGATTTGAATATGCTCCTGGAATATAAAAGCTATTCAATCAAAGATTCAAAATGAGCAACTAACTTCAATGTCGGAACATTTTCAAATGATCTGCCGACAAGAGACCTGGGCAACTGACTCTTTTAGATTAGAAGCTTTTAAGGGATACTGTATGCCTGCCTGGAAAGCAAGTAAATACGGCAGTTAATGTGGGGGGTTGGCTACCTTTATCTCAACAGAACTAAAAATGAAAAGTGAGGTGGAAGCACAAAATACAAGTGACTGTCTGATAGTCAAAATATGCTATAAAGAAAAACAGATAATTAAAGAAAAACAGATAATTAAATCCCTCTTACTAGTATTCACCCCAATACCAGTTCAAGAAGAGCAATGGTTAGCTGCTTGACAACTATAATATTGCAGCAATTGAAAAAGGATACTCAACTTGAGGTCATCATCACGGGTGACTTTAATATGATATGCTGTGGTCTTATGTTAGAGACGACGAAGTTCAACAACAGAACTATCTATGGGCAATCCCTAGCCTCCCACTTACATTGGATATTAATGTAAATAGAAAAGAAAGGGAAAATAGGGAAGAATTTTTTTAAAGAATTAGAATCCTTAGGTTTAAGGGTGCTAAACAGACGTTTTCTGCAAGATTTGTCACCCGCCTGGACTTATCAAGCATTGGGTAACAAATCCCGAATAGACTACACAATAGCATCGTTAGACTTATTTCAAAAGATTTCATCTTATCGGATCGGAGGAGCAAACAGAAGTGATCATAATCAACAAATAATAGAGTTAAACCTAAACGGTGTAAGGCATGGAAAATATATGACAATTCCGGGAGACACAACTACGGTAAATTATAAGAAACTTTATTGGTCAGAAACCTCAAAAAAATCAATCATAGCAATGGCGCAAGCGATGGCTGAAATTTGCTTTAAAGGAGATTCTTCTAACGCTATTGAAAAATGGTCCCTTTACAAACAAATTAATCTCTGGACTGATTCAAAAAGAAGGTAATAAAGAGAGGCAGGGTAAAAAGTCACTGGTATTAGTTAAACTCTCTTTTGAATGTCATCTATTAAAAAAAGAGCGTAATAGAATTCTAAGAATGCTTAAGAAGCACCCAGGTAATCAAATCTACGAAGGCAAATTAAAGAAGATAAATGCAGATGTAATCAAATTGACTTGGAAAGAAAAAATGCAAGCAAAACCAGCACTCTGGGCAAAAGCTTTCTATACCAATAAAAAGAATAATGCAAGAGAATTCTGGACACTAATTAACAACATGAACAGATCTAGTAGGACAACTACATCTTCTACACTTACTGAATCAGAATGGGCCAGGTTTCTACACTCACATTTGAATTATAACACGGGCATGGATTTGAATCCCGGTATAGACAATATAAGTAGACCAGAGGATAACAAAAAGACTGACATATCTATAACCGAAAGTCAAGTATGCAAACTCATTAAGAAACAGAGAACTGATAGCGCCCCTGGCCCAAACGGGATTCCAGCTGTTTTCAATAAGGAGAATGCATCAATTTGGGCCAGTTTCCTAACACCAGTATTTAACCAAGCAATGCGAACATCGACAAGTCCTGAGTCCTGGAAGGGTTCTATAATCTCACCTATTTACAAATGTGGGGAGTGTTCCCTACCAGCTAACTACAGATTAATTACACTGCAAGATATAGTAGCTAAGCTCTTTGCATCAATTCTGCAGAAAGAACTAACAGAGTGGGTAACAGAAATCATTTAATCCCACCAAATCAATCGGGTTTTATACAAGGTCAAGGCACGGCAATTAATATTTTAATACTGGGAATATTAATAGAAAAATATGAAGTGAAAAAACAACCACTATACCTATGTTTTGTGGATTTTAAATCACCTTTTGACTGCGTAGATAGGCACATTTTATGGAGGAAACTTGATAACTATGGTATTAGTCCTGGCCTTTTAAAAGCAATCCAATTACTATACACCAAGACTTGGACCAGGATCCGATTAGGTAACGGCTCACAACTATCAAGAAGAATTGATACATCCCAGGGTCTACTGCAAGGATGTGTTTTAGCACCGTATTTATTTAATTTATTCTTATCTGACCTTACGGAAGCACTGGACAATGAGCTGGCTCACTCACCGAAACTGGCAGATAAACACATTTCAAATGTATTATATGCCGATGATGTTGTTTTGCTCAGTCAAACAAAGATGGGGTTGCAGCGACTTTTAAACAAAATATCAATGTATTCAATTAAGAACAAGATGATAATAAATAAAACAAAAACAAAAGTAATGTAAGTTAGCAATAGGGTATTGACCCACAGTAAACATAAATGGTATCTGCAAAGTCGGCAGTTACAACTAGGGGTGGGCGGAATGTGCGTAGTCGCGCTACGCAAAGCTCCGCGAAACGGTAAAAAATCTCCACGAGCACGCGGAAATTTTTCCTGTTCGCGAATGCTGTTTGCATGCTCGGGGGGAAATATCTTGCGAACACGCATTTTGAGAACGCGAACAAGCAAAAAATTCCGCGAAGCCCTGGAACGCAGAATTTTGGGCACTTCCGCGTTCTATGTGGAACGCGAAATTACCCAAATTCTACGAGCAGAACGGAATTTACCGCCCAGGCCTAGTTAGAAGAAGTGAAATTTTATAAATACCTTGGTATACTGTTTGACGACAAGGGCTCTTTCTCACAACATAATACAGAGCTTACAAAAAGAAGTACTTGTTTACTTATGACCTTTCGTTCACTACATAGCTCTCTGGGTGGGCCAACCTATCTTCCACTACTAAAGGTCATAAAAGCTAAATAGCTGCAAAGTCTTACCTATGAAGCGAAGTTCTTTGTGGTACGGATTCTACGCTATTGTATAATGCTATACTTACAACTTTTAAATATTTGTTTCGACTTCCAGCTAATGCATCGCAGGGCCAGATCCGACTGGAATTTGGCTTCTGCAACCAGCAAATCGTAAGGATGGGTCAGTATGTAAAGGTTTGGAAACAAATTAAAACCAATACTTTCAATCCACTGAGCTGTCTACTCTGGCAAGAAATGTAACAGAATCAACCCTCTCATTTTTATAAATAGCTTCAAATAGCACTGAAAGAGTTGTCATAACATGAGATTTGGGAAATGTCACTAACACCACTTAATTAATAAATAATTATTAGGTCAACAAAACATCTATCCCTCGTGAAAGATAAAGAGTCATTTACTAAGCGAACGCATGTCTGGATGATAGTGAATGAATATACGATCCTTAAAGTTCAGCCATATCTAGAAATACCTTGGACAGTACAAACAAAATAAATATGCCTTGGCTGAGACCGATTAATCCGATTCCCTGTAGACTATGCAATCAGCGGGAAGAAAATATTATACATTTGGTTTGCATATGTACATCATTGAAGGATAAAAGAATAAGATACTTAAAGAATTGTTTTATTGATAGAGGTGTACGATCATGTAGACAAGCCTTGGTAGTTTGTTCTAAGCCAATGGATGTAATAATTAACGCAAATTTTACCAAATTTCTGATTCTTGTAAAAAGAAATTGGAAGTCAGTGATTTGAGAATACTAAATTTGGAAGTTATTAATAGCTAGAGAAGAATTCTGAATTGCACATGCGAATTTGCACATAATTAATAAATTCATAACTGTAAATTACTCCTATTTTAAGATCTGCCTTGTTGACTTGCAATAATGATTAACTAGATTTGTGTATATAATGTATTCTTTATTATTCACTGTGGAAATACTTAGGCTAAGGGTTATGATGGATTGATTTATAGTTATGTTTTAATGGGTATGTATTGATGATTTTTTAATTGTAAGATTTTAACTAATAAAGTTATTATCCTTCTGACTGCCAATTCCCGGTTTCCAGTGACCCAATCAGAACGTGTGAGTCAGTTGCCACAATGCTTAATTGAAGATTTGTAATTGCTTGTGTATCTATGTATTTACTGAGGCATTTATTCTCATATTTATTTATGTTTTTAGTTATCTGTTTTTAAAAATGTGTGACTTTTTCATTTAACAAAGCGGGAGATGTAGTGTCTTGTAATAAGAAAATGCTGGAACTCTTTTGGTTCCCACTGTATACCGTAGGCCTGTGACAAAAGCGTGTAGGGGATCAGTTGAAGGAAGGCTTAGAGTTCTGACTTACATGCAGCTGAATAAAGACATGCAAAACTACTCTCTGTGTGTAGCGTACTTATTGACAAGTGCCTAGACTGGTAGGATGCTAGAGTTAAGTGGGTGGCACAATCAGTGCTGCAGGCCCACTAACAGAATTACATTTACAGGCCCAGGGCACAAATAGTGCACTCTACAAGGAACATATAAGTAAATTAAATATGTCAGTTGTGGATAAGTCAATCAAACCATGTTTAGGGCGGGAGCTCATGCACTTTAGCACTGGGTAACCGTGGCAAAGTGCCCAAAGTCATAAAAGCAACAAAAACAGATCAGCAAAATTGAAGGCAAACAGGGAAAATGTTTGGGGGCGAACCACCCTAAGGCTCAAAGGTCTAACCCTGGGTATTGCACTGCTCATCATTATAATGTGTTAATCACCAGAGCTGAGATAATGAACCTGGGGCTGGCATCTGCCGGGACCTCTGGGATGAGGTCTCGGTGGGAGGAGCATCCTTTTAAATACTTGGACTAATTGAGAACTGCGGAAACAGAAGAGTTGGTGAGGTACTGTGAAGACCAGACCTTCAATGAGATTCGCAGTTCTGGGATGGAAATTATCACTAGCATGGACCATTCTCACCATGATCCTCAGCCACTGGTAGAGCCGCTACTGTGAAGTGGTGATGATAAGATACCATGTGCCCGGGAACACTGGAATTATGCAGTAAGTTAGGACCTAATTGTGCGGCAGAGTTTACTAAATTATGTTGCAAGAAAATGCAAATTCTGCGGCATAATGCGGCACATTTTGTGATAGCATCAGTTTATTTTTTTTTACATCACTGTTTAGACAAAGGTTTTACTTGAACACGGAAATTACAGCAATGTGGAACTGAATGGTGAAGAGTCAACCTTTGTGAAGTGCCTTCCGCTACACAGCAACACGTGTCGCTGCATTTTTACTCATTTTGATCCGTTTGACCTTGAAACAAATGTCTTGTTTGTTAAAATCTTCAATTTATGCAGAAAATGACGAATTATGTAGCAAAAGCAACAAATCCATAATTATGCATAAAATGCAGTGGCCACAGAGTCCATAATCCCAGTGGCCTTTGATGCGCCTCAAATCCAGCAGGTGCCAAATTTTGGGGATGAGAGTGTTAAGGTGACACTAGAAGGAGACGAGGACTAGATCCAAATGTAGGAATATTGCCCTGGGACACTGAGGCCAGCAGTTGGTCTATGTACACCACTGATGCAGTGAAGCCCACTATGCATGTATTTGAGGTTACTGAGCCCTCAGTACACGTCAGTTAATACATGCAGGGACGGCTTTAGCGCTGGTTTGCCCGTGCGACAACCATTTTTGATGCCCCCACACCCAGGACTGCCTCCTCGGATTCTCTCACAGCCACCGGGCAAAAGTGCCCCTCATCTCTCCAGTCATAAGTTATTGCTAAACACAGTGCCCCTGAGGTCACCTCCACAAGTCAGCGCCCAGTGCAGCCATACTGGTCGCACTGCCCTAAAGCCGGCCCTGAGTACATCCTACTCTGAGCTCAAATAGTGAATAAAGTATATACTGATGTAGATTGTACTATGTACCAGTTGGTGATGCACATGACACAGTGCTACATTGCCCATAAAGGGTGTGCTCTATACAGTTTTATAATGCATACATGCAGTGCTGCCTACTGAGAGAACTTTACTACATTTCTTTTTTGCCAGACTGCCATGGAGCAAAGCCGTATACTCGCCCTCTAGGCAACAAGAAAGCGACTTTGTCTCCGGTAGAACACCATGGTTGAGGTGAATCTGTTTCACCATCCACAGTGCGGCAGAAACTCCTGCACCCTGCATTTATACTTTGAATTAAACATGTTTTACCAATGTGACTGTTTAGCCTTGTACTTTGGAAATGGTGGGAAATTAGTTGCTGATTCACCCTCTTTGTTTTGTCTCAATTATTTTGTTACACTAATTGTTCCTAATGTTTGATTGTTCACTATTATGTAATAAAGAATGGAGTACAATTAGTGGAATACGACCCTCCATGGCAGCCGAGGTAAGCAAAAAAAATGTGTTCAAATGTATGCTGTGCGGGGGCTTGCGGGTGAGTGTGTGTTCACATGAGAGAGTGCGCATGTCAGTGTGAATGGGTGAGCATGTGTGTGTGAGTGAAATTGAAGGCATGTGAGGTCACTTCGGCTACCCCTGCCATAGTTAACATTCTCGGTCCCTGGTGCAGATTTTCCATGAAATAAATTTAACCCCATTATCCGATGTCCCTGAAAAAGAGCGAGAATCACCCCCATTTCACTGAACTTAATTGAGTCTCCCAACATCTCTAGCAATTACAACAATATTATTCACCTCCATAGGGCTGCACTGAAAGAACCCCTGAATTATCATGATCATTATATTTTTTATTTAATAAACCAATCCCTTTAAAATAACTTATGGTGGCCTAGGTGTGTACAGAACAAGGTATTTTATTGGATGGCTATGAAGATCCCTTCACCTTAAAGTAGATAAAAGTACAAAAAAAGACTGTTCAGGCATGGATGAGGGCGGGGATGTGGTCTGTTGGTGGGGTAAATTTGGTCCAAGGTGGGGGAACCTTTCAAGTGCTTCTAGTAACCAGGCGGTTACCCTGCAGTGAGGTGACCCTAGATCTCTTCTGAGGCTGAGAAGGTGTGGGGTCACCTAGATTGCATTGACACCTGGATTGAGTTCCACACCCCTGGTGCATTGTTGGGGAATGCCTGTTGTATGTCTCTCTTTTTATGCTACCTTTATGACCCCCTCTCTTTGTCCAGAATATCACATCGTAGAAAAGCTAAAAAACACTAGGACTCAAATGAATGAGGATTACTGCTATGTAGCTGTTCTCCTGAGCATAAAATATTAGCTAGGACTATTGTATTAACATTATTAGTTGACTTTGAAAAAGGGATTATACCACAGCTGACAAGCTGAACATTGCAAGATTGAGGCAATCAAACACATCTTGTGTACAAGATCGAGGGAAACTGCGAAATCCATCAAGCAAGATGTTTAAATAACGGTTTGGAGAAATAATAAAAATGAAAGAATTGGATAATTGAAAAAAATAACATTCTGAGGGCTGCTTCTACAACACGCACTAGGAACCTGTGTTGGGAAAAAAACAAAAAACACAAGATGTACCTAGAAAAGGATAATGACGTTACTGGTAGGCAGTGCTTAATTTGTGCCGGTGCTTTCCGGTACTTAGCACCAGCACTTAATTGCCAGCACCGGGGCTTATGACTGCCTGTCACATAGTAGTGGTGCCGGCCAATTTAGCTACGAGCACAACAACTTCAGTTTATTATTTAAATTTCAATTTCCATTTATTAGTATTTGCCTCCAAATCCATTCTTATAGCTTTGGGGGCCTGTAATAGTATGAATGGTCACACTTTTAAGAGTGTGATGATTAGTAGTGTGTTGGTGCAGACATTGGCAGTGCTGCCAGGTGTAACGGATGGTGAAAGCTCTAGCATCCTCCTGTCGAGAGCCCCAGCACTACGTTTTTTAGAAATCGAGACAAGCACTGCCGATAGGGATATGTTCAACCGCGTCTTCTTTCACCATCGAAATATTTCCAAACGAAAAATAATTATCTCTGTTCATATAACATCCCGCGCTGTACAACAGGTCAGGTCTAAGCATCCCATGAATGAAACATCTTTCTGATCACACACGAGCCAACAATACTGATTGAAGTGGCTCTCGAATTGTAAAATAAATGTACACACACAGCTCAGATATCAATCTTCATTTGTAAAAAAAGAAAATCCCAAAATTCCACAAGTGTTCGTGGCGGGCAACATTTATTTTAGACCCCCACTGCCAAATTCCATGTTGTCCGAATTTTAAGGCTGCCTAGTTCTGATTCCCCCTGCTGCCTTTTTCTGCGACCACCCTACAATTCCTGTCTCTTTGTCCCACACTTGCAAGTTCTTTATCCCTGTTTTTCTCTCTATTACTATGTCCCTCTTCCTCCTTCTTTCTCCCCTTTGGTTAAAATGTGATCAGGAAAAGTAAGTCTGAGTACCCAAAATGTAGGGCCTCATTTATGGCATTTTGGTATAGGGCAGCGCGGCAAGGCAACTTGCTGTGCTGCCCTATGCCAAAGTGAAAGGGTAGGAATTGTCCTTTCTGCCTGCACTGGCGCTGTTTTGGTCGCCTAGTGCCAACATAGGCAACCTTCCACCATGGTGCAAGGGTGCCTCCGTTGCAGGCGGCATTGTTTTTTATGTGCAGGAAGGGGCACCTTCCTGCACAAAAACAAGCTTAAGAGGCGCTTTCTGCAGCACACATGGAAAGAGGAAAAAACAAGTAGAAATGAACATATTTCTCCTTGTTACGCCTCACCCCGGGAGACATACAGATTTGACGCTTCCCCAGGTATGCATCACTTTGTAAATCTAGGGCAGAGTCAAATCCCATGGGTGTTGGGTCAGAAAACCCACAGCAACACCCTTGGAACACCTCCCGGGCGCAGAGTAAGACAACACGGCCATTTGCTCTGCATTGCCTTACTCATGATTTGTGAGGTCACTCAAAGCCACTCAAAGGGTGGCTTTGCATGCCTTCATAAATCTTTATGAGAGCCCTGTATCACGCATGTACCCTTTTACGTGGTGCAAAAGTCATGAAGAGCTCTCATAAAAAAGCCCCGAAGTGGCAATGGCCACCATCTACGAACACTGGCACAAATGAGGCACTAAAGGTAAATACAGGTGGCACCAGAGCATGAATCCTCTCGAACCCAGGACAGGTACAGCAGGTGGATGTCCTTACATACACATAACAACAACAGTTCAAGCTTCTTCGAACACACAAAATACAACTTGCACAAGCAATTTAAGCTTCCTTGCGTGTGTGAGTATGTATGTGTGTGCTTGTGTGAGTGTGTGACTATTTTTTTTTTTTGCAGAGTTTTATATAGCGCAAACTTGACCCAATATTGGGTATCAGAGCGCTTTACATAGCACCAGTTGCGTTACATGAGGACACATTCATTTTTGTTAGGCATGGGGAGATTAAGTGATTTGCCCAGAATCACAGGATGTTCAGCGTCATTGCCGAGACTCGAACCCGATTCCCCAGATTATAGGTCGACCGCCCTAGCCGTTAGGCCAACTCCTCTCCCTATGAGAGAGATAGTGCATATATTTTTATGTTGAGGGATTTAAGCATACCAAGTCAAAATCTGTTGAGGGAAAAAAAATGGAATGGAGATGGCAGGGTGGAGCTGAGAGAGAAAGATGAAGGAAAGACTGGAAGATGAGGTGAAGAGAGTTGATGAAGTGGAGAGAGTAGGGTGAGATGTGAAAAGAGTGACGTTGATAGAGGATGTAAGGTAGAAAAGACAGTTCAGGTGATTACTGAGCGGAGGTGAAAAACTAGAGGTTGTGTATCCAGAAAACAGATTGAGTCTGATAAAGGGTGTAGGCAGACAGAACTGGTGAGACAGGACCTCCAAAATATGTAGAGGTCAGCCGTATAAGTACCAGATTTTGAGAATAACCATTGGTTATGTAAAGTTGGTCCACTAAGATTGTTTGCTTGTAAGTATAGTCAATATCCTGAAAGATTAAAAGAATTGCACCCGCATGGACCTCTGTTGGATCCCTCTTCAACCAGTCTCACCACGAGTAGTCACTTTGGGTCAAGCTCAATTCCTGTTCTCCTAGAAATTTTCACAGTTCAGCACACACAATACTAACTGCACTTTTTCCACAGATGTTCCTTACAGGTATGTATTGCCTCTTCTACCTTGAGATTTGATCATTCCTCTATTGAAGAAAACATCCAAGAACAGCAACGACCACCAAAATTCAGTCCTATTTTACTTTTCACTCTCACATTTCTCTGGGTTATAGTATAAACACCAAAATACAACTGCTGGAAAAGATTAAATGTCAGAATATCTTTAGCAAAAAATGTTGTTCAACAGAAATATTGGGCCCTAAAATCATGTAGAAAAGCGCTGTCCCATTAGGCGTTAGTTTTTATTATTACCTCATGAGGGGCGACATTTAGGACACAATATCTCAGTCAGGTGATGCTTTGGTATCATACCACTGGAACTCCTTCTGGTTTGTTTCCTCTATCTAAGGACAAAATCCGTCTTGCATCTGGTGTTTGATGACTTGATGACATTGGACAATAAACAAATGTGTGTGCCCTTATCCTTTCAGATATTTGATTTTCATGAGGGATCAGGGTTGTTCCCTATTCCTCTTAAAGGGACGGTCCAGAATAAAGAAAAACACTGTTCTGTTTACCCGGCCATACAATCACCAACAATTTGCATTCTAGAATGTTGCTTTGTTTGATGATGTCAGCCGGTACTTCGAAACTTATATTGTTCATCAGATGGTCCTTCACCTTGTATGTCCTCTTGCTGTTTAGGCTCATTAGATAAAGTTACTGACTGTTTTTAGGTACACTGATACACTGATGATTCCTGGTGTCCCACTCTTTATGGATCAAGACCCAGATTCTAACTTTGTAATATTATATGAATGTCCGACTAATGCGTCCAACTTGGTGTCGTCAACTTTTCCTAATCTGAACACTGATAAAACTGAGATTGTGCTTGTGGGAGTTAGAACCAGCACAAGGAAATCAGATTTTTGGCCTGATACTTCGAGGACCTGACCTTTCCAACATGTAATATCGATGGTTAGGATGAATGCTGACGTGTCCATAGCACTTCTTGGGAACCTAGGTGCTAGCTAATATTTTGCTATTTGAAAATGTTTAAATATATTCTGACTTCCACATAACATAATCCCAAACTTAATTTGTCAGCACTGGTATATCATTGCATCTTCACTAGAGCAATGGACTTCAAAATTAGCTCTGTATGAGACTAAGAAGAAAAACGTAGGGGCATATTTACAAGCCTCTTGCACCACTGGTACGTCACTTTCTGTCACACACCGGCGGGGCATTTTGTTGCCCCATATTTACAAGGACACAAAAAGTCACCCTGCATGGCTTTTCGTGGCCTTGTAAATACGGCCCCTATTCATGGAGCACTTTGCATGAAAGTGGCGTTCTATGGGTGTTGTTGCGGGTGTTCCCATGCAACACCTATGGATTCTGCCGAATTCCCCGATTTACAATGTTTTGTAAACCTGGGAATGTGTCAGAATTCTATGCCTTCTCAGGGGAGGTGTAGGGAGGTGCAACGAGGAGAAAGGTTTTCATTTCTCCTTGTTTTTCCTCTTTCTGTGTGTGCTGCATTCTACAGCACTCATAGAAAGAAATATCACCTCTTGTGATTGTTTTTGTGCAGGAAGGTGTCCCTTCCTGTCCAAAAACAAACTTCCCTAAAACGCAGGCACCCTTACACCATAGCACAAGCGTGCCTGCGTTGGAGCATGGCAGCCGACTTTGTGCCAGAGCAGGGAAGAGCTTAGGGATATGTAATATTGTTGTACATATGAAGCAATCCCTGTGCTTTGTATGGAATGCACAAATCAGGTGTAATTTTACTCGGGAGACCGAGGGAAACGCTGGGTGCTAGGACCTATGTGCCGGAGTGGTGATACCAGACAGAAATGTGAGGAACATTTTCTTTTTTCAACTAATTTTGATGTTTGCAGGGGATTCTGGGTAGGAAAACCTTGGGGTATCCATGCAAGCCAAACCTCCCTGGACTCCCCCGGGTGTCTAGTTTTCAGAAATGTCTGGGTTTGGTAGGTTTCCTTGCATGGCCGCCAAGCCCGGGACCAAAAACGCAGGTGAGCCCCTTGCAAAACCAGGTTGTTTGGTGACAGATCATTTTGATGTCCCGACAATACATTTTGGGCCCTTCCATGTCGCAAGTACTTGGCCCACCCACTCAAGTGAGGTGCCATTTTTATCAGGAGACCTGGTGGAACGCTTGTTGGTAGGAAAATTGTGGTTTTTCTGATTCCAGAAGATAATTGCATAGTAATGCAAGGTAAATATGTGCCTATAGTCACATTTTGAAGTTTGCATGGCTTTGTGGGTTAGAAACCTTGTTGGGATCCATACGAGGCACACTACCTAGTGCTCTCAAATTGTTATTAGTTTACAAAAATATCTAGAGTTGGTAGATTTTCCCTAGAGACAAACTACACCTTGGCAGAGAAAGGACAAGATAAATATTACTGCCCATCCATCTGTTCCTCAAGTACACACACATACTGGTTGGAATTGGCACGAGGGTGAGTGAAAGGTTAAAAATGCATATTTTATTAACAAGAGATTACACAAAAAATGAAATACACTGTTAATAATTAAAGGTTAAAAACCTGAACCGATGACTCACACCTTGTGAGCTGTAAAGCCACGTCAATGTCCCAACCTATTTACAGGCCATTCATACACCTTTCATACTTGACACACACATTCACATCACCAGCCAGGGGCTCGGCACATTACAACACTCACATCAACAGACAATGGAGAGACAATGTACACCCAAGCAGAGAAAGACAGAAAAGACAAACATGACTTCACAACTAACTATTCCTTCAGTACACACAAATACTGGTTGGATTTGGCACGAGGGTGAGTGAAGGTTCAGAGCATAACATTTTATTACCAAGAGATTTCACAATAAGGAAATGCACCGTTAATAATTAAAATTTTAAAAACATGAACCAATGACTCACAGCTCGTGAGCTGTAAAGCCACGGCAAGGCACCAACCTTAAAGACTATTCACACACCTTTCATACGTGATACACACAAGACAATTCACACCCAGCCGTGGACCCAGCATATTTTAACATTTATATCAACAGACAGCGCCACTCAAGAGCCCATCACTTTCATACACCCACATGACTGGCACAGCAATCACATTGGCTGGCGGTTGACGTAGTGTGTGCAGTGGCATTTGGCTAGCAGTGTGTTTAATGACTAGCAGCAAGTCACTGCTCATACACCGCCAGCCAAACACCACTCCATGCACACCACCACGCAAACTCCAGTCCACATACACTGCCAGCCAAGCTTCAGTACACACACACCACCAGCCAAGCTCCAGTCCATGCACACAGTCAGCCAAACGCCAGTCCACACACACCTCCAGCCGTGCACCATTCCACACACACTGCCAGCCAGGCACCAGTCCACTCACACCACCAGCCAAGCATGAGTTCACACACACCGCCAGCCAGGCCCCAAACCACGCATACCGTCAGCCAAGCACCAGTTCACGCACACCACCAGCTAAGCACCAGTCCACACACACCACCAGCCAAACACCAGTCCACGCACACCACCATTAAATTTAACAAAAAGAGAAAGCACAAACCAATTTGAAGTACATACAAAAATATAACTACAAACACAACAGCTGCAAATAAATACATCACACTAATGTCAACCGTGAAACAGAACTAAAAATATAAAACAATACAGACCAGGCAGTTCACTAATACACTCACGGTTGCTCCCAAAAACTCCTTTGTGTGTGATACAATCTGAAACATGTGGGCACACACAACCCAGAATTAGAAGGACAATCAGCACAGTGCATCTGAGTCTTCTTCCGCATACCTCTTCACAAACAGACTCTACATCCTGTACAGGGATTTTGTTTTGGGGCGTGGGAGAAATTAAATCAGGAAAGTGGCGATCTTTCAATCTCGCCAAAATTTCCACCACTCCAACTCTAGGAACACTTCCTTGTTGCTAAGTTGAAGAGATGGAAGGCCAACTTCTAATACCAATGTAAGCCTTACAAACAGCAGTGGAAGGTTCGAACCTCTGATTTACTCTATCTACACCACCCATGTGCTTACTGTAGTCTACAATGCACACAGGTTTGCACACTTCTGCAACCTGACCCCAAACAGTCACAGGTGAAATACTTTTATCATGGATGGTAGTCAGCATGTAGATATCCCTCCTGTCCACAAATTTCACAGCTAGAAGTTCATCATTTCGCAAAAAGGCACTGCACTGTCCACTCTCAAGCATATTACAAACAAGCTCTTTTGGGCAACCTTTCCAGTTAGAGCGGATTGTGTCACAAACAAGAGTGTCCACTTTGAACAATTCCTTAACAATTGTACACCAGTGTAGAAGTTATTCAGGTACAAATGGTGACCTTTGTTAAAAAGTCCTCTACCAAGTCCCCACACAATTTTCTTACTAACTCTAAAAGTGGACGGACAATCAGGGGAGTCCATAGTGATATCCCTTCCAGCGTACACCCAGAAATTATAGACATATCCTGTCCTACTCCAAGACAACATATACATCTTAATTCCATAATATGCCCTCCTGCTAGGAATGTAGGGCCAGATGTATCATCTTTGCAGTTTGCGATTCCTTAATAGCGAATTTTAGCGATTCGCTATTAAGGACTCGCAAAATGCAATGTATGTAGGATTCGCAATAATAATTGTGATTCCTACATATTCCTTGATTGCGAATTCCCTAGTGGCCCATAGGAATGAATGGGAAGACATTCGCAATTTGCGAGTAACCAATACGTACTTGCAAATTGCAAATGCAATTTCAAGGGTGCAAAGGGGCCAGAAGGACACCCTGTTGCACCCCTGATATAAGCATGTGTGCACATGTGGTGCACATACATGCCCTAAGGGCATGTATGTGCGTCACATGGCACTTTGAAAAATGCAAAAAAGTGCATTTTTCAAGTTGGTGGTAATTTGCGATGTCTTAAGGCAAAATCGCAATTTTCGATTCCTTAAATGCATTCGCAAAATAGGGAATTGCAAAAGGCTTTTTACCGTTCGCAAACGGGCCGATTCTGAGAATCGGTGGGTTTGCGAATGGGAAAAAGGCTTAATACATCTGGCCCGTACTGCCTAAAAACCAAATGGCCCTTGAATAGGACCAAAGAATCATCAACAGCTATTTATTTCCTTGCAGCATAGATCTCTGAAAATCGATCTACAAAGTGATCAATGACAGGCCGAATCTTAAAAAGACAGTCACAATCAGGATGGTCTCGTGGCAATGCTAAAGTATTATAAACAAAGTGCACCGTCTGAAGCAAAAGTAAATACCCATTACGTCTCATAAGTGCAGGAAATATAGCCGTTGCCAGTAAGGGAACTGTTAGACCAATATGAAGACAGGGACGGCTTCATTATCAAGCACATCAAAAAAGTTAAACCCAAAAACCTCTTCATCTCATTCAGATTTGTGGGAGTCCATAGGGTAGCTCTAGAGCGGGCCTAAGTCTGGCACTGTTGTCCCTCTGATACTGTTCAGCATATAAATGAGTCTACTCAATCTCAGCCAAAAAAACATCATCTATAAACAACTGAAAAAACTGTATAGGTAAACATTTTTCACAATTCATTCTACAGCCTGCATCACCACTAAAGGCAGGCAACTTCCAGGGGGAAGCCCCAGGCTGCAATCCAGATGCCTCTAGCTGCACCATCACTACATCAGCGTCCTCCTCTAAAACAGGCACTTCATCCGCACTGACAGTAGCTTTATCCGCACTGAGAGTAGCTTTATCCGCACTGAGAGTAGCTTCATCATCAGATAATTCCTTGTGGAGAGAAAACACACTGCCAGAATCTTGCCTTTCCTCCTCTGTCTCAGTTGCACTGCTAGTCTCATAATCATGGTCTAGGAAGATTCAAAAAGCATACCAACAACTTGCTGAGTAATAATCCTGCTGCTAGCCATAATCCTTACTAGTAAAGGTAACTTGACAAACAAGGTAACAACAACAAACACTTTGTAAAACAAGGAAAAAACGAAATGTGGCTTTATCACAAACACCTATATACTTCAAAACAATACCACTCACTTGCCAGAAACAGCTAGACTCACCACCACCTGCTCTGCACAGACTCAGCAAACACCAACAATATCCCAGAAAAAAAGAAAAAAAAAGAAAATCACACATAAGACAATGCAAACACATTGTGCGCATATGTAAAAAGAATTTCACTCTCGAAACATAAGCGAAATATGCTACTATTATGACACCACTTACAAACAATGCATTCATGCATTAAAATAATACCTATTTGGAGTAAACACAACAAAAAAGGTTTTCTTATCAAACACATGCAACTACGCAAACTGCAGCTCAACCACTGCCGAAACCGCAAACAGGAAGTTTTGCACTAGAATAAAAAGTAGAACTAAAACATTACAATCACATATGCAAATAATGCACCAGTCCAAACACAATCCACCAGTCAAGCTGGGGGGCAGATGGGCCAAAAGATATAGCCAAAACATTCACTCTCAAAGGGGGAAAGACCCTTGCCCAAGGGGCCTCTCCTCAAAAACAACAACTTAGTGAAACCAACATCCCCGGTGGCTAGTGGCTTCTGCCCCATTGGGGGCAGATGGGCTTAAAAGCATAAGGCTGATCTGCCCTGAAGTGGGTCAGAAACGGCCAAAAGATTCACTTCATAAAGAAGAGCAACCCTTGGCCAAGGGGCCACTCCTCAACAACAACACTGAACAAAGCCAGCTGCCTAGTGGAGGCAGATAGGCCTAAATACATAAGACTGATCTGCCCTCTAGGGGGGAAGAGACGGTCAAAATAAACACACCATGAAAGGGAGCGACCCTTGCCCAAGGGGCTGCTCCCCAACAACAACATTGGAAAAAAACCTGGTATCTAGTGGCTTCTGCCCCCCTAGGGGGGAGATGGGCCTAAAAACATAAGGCTGATCTACTCCAAAGGGGGCAGATACGGACAAATTAATCACCCCATAAAGGGATCGACCCTTGCTGAAGGGGCCGCTCCACAACAGCAACATTGAAAAAAACCTAGTGTCTAGTGGCTTCTGGCCCCCTTGGGGCAGATGGGCTTAAAAACATAAGGCTGATCTGCCCCAAGGAGGGCAGAAATGGCCACAACAATCACCCCATAAAGGGGAACGACCCTTGCCCAAGGGGGAACTCCCCAACAACATTGCAGAACCCTGGTGTCTAGTGGCTTCTGCCTCCCATAAGACCAATCTGTCCCCTAGGGGCGAAGAAGCGGTCAAAATAATCACCTCATAAAGGGGTGCACACCATGCCCAAGGGGCTGCTCCCCAACAACAACACTGGAAAAAAACCTGGTGTTGAGTGGTTTCTGCCCCCCTTGGGGGCAGATGGGCCTATAAACATAAGGCTAATCGGCCCCCAAGGGGGGCAGAAACAGCTAAAATAATCATACTCATAAAGGGGAGTGACCCATGCTCAAGAGGGCACTCCCCAACAACAACATTGCAAAACCCTGGTGTCTAGTGGCTACTGCCCCCCCTTGGGGGCAGATGGGCCTATAGAAATAGGGCTGATATGCCGCCAAGGGGGGCAGAAATGGCCAAAATAATCACCCCCATAAAGATGAGCCACCCTTGCCCAAGGGGATGCTCCCCAACATAAAAAATGTTTTAAAAACTTGGTGGCCTAGTGGGTAATAAAAAAAACACCGATCTGCCCCTAAGAGGTGTAGAAACGACCCACATAATTGCTCCCCAAAGAGAAGTGACCCTTCCCCAAGGGGCAGCTCTCTGTCATGTCTAAAATTGACCTTCAGAAAAAAATCCCTCGTGTCTAGTGGGCATTCCTGCTGCACAATCTCGGCCCCATGCGCTATCCTGCAGCAGGAATGCTCCAAAGAGACATCGGAGGAAATGAAAACCCTTTCCTTGCCCCCAATGCCTCTCTGGTACAAACCTGCACATGCTGGAAACAAATGGCTTCAGACAACATCTAATAACGTCAGCGCGCACTGCGTGCTGACATCATTATATGATGTGGAGGGGGTGGGGGGCAGTGGAAGCGCTTCCACTTCCATCCCTAGTGGGGCGACAGGAAGGGCGGCCCACGGGGAAAGTGCCAGCGCTTTCCTCGTGGGTGGGTGCTAGGACAGCCGGATGCCATCTAAATCACACACCCTCTGTGGCGTCAGACGGCTGTAGCCCATCCGACGCACACAAGGAGTTAAGGGGATATATAGCCCCCCCTCCCCAAACCTCCATGAGGCTCTGGGACCCCATCCCCCAGGCCGACAAGTTAATTGAAGGGGAGGGGGGCTGGGTGACCCCCTCCCCCAGCCACGAAAGGTCCCAGGGGCACTATACCCAGGGCCCATTAAGTAAAGTGAAGGGGAGGGGGGGCCCTCTAGGAGCCATATAATGCCCCCAACGACTCTGTCCACTGGGGCTGGCTCAATAACATTAGCCCAGGGTCTCTATCTCCCAGAACACCATCTTTTCCCCCACCCAGGGTGAGAGGAAAGCATGTCCCTGCCCACACTCCTGGGCAGGGAAATGCTTTGGATATGTGATGTTACAACGCATGCCATTACCCCGCATGCCGTTGCAACACAAATCTTTACCCCGACTTTCTGGAAGTTGGAATAGTTTAATTTACAATTCCAACTCCAGTGTGTGCAACAGTAGGGAAGGTATTGGAGTTAAATCCAACACCTTCTACCCACTGCTACACACCTTTTGAATTGCAACGGCATGCGGGGTAATGGCATGCGTTGTACTGCTTGCGTGTAACTGCTGTTTCCCAAATGCTTTGTATTAAACAAACCAACCATGCAGGAGCCAACGACAACTGCTCCCACGGGTTTGGAGCAATGCCGTCTCCAGCTGCACCCATGATGGGTGCACGCAAGGGAGCTGTTGTGGCTGCGGGGGCCCTGGGCCTCCCCCACAACCTCATTAACGGACGTACCCCAGGTGGTCATTAGGGCACACCACTAAAAAAACATGTAAAGAGAAGTTGTGGCATGCCGCGGGTGGCCACTGGGGCACACCACTACTTTGAAAAAAAGAAAATGCTGCTGAGGCCACAGGGCCCTGGGTATCGCCCGAAGACCCCCCAAAATAATTAATGGTCTGGGGTGACTCTGGTGGGCAACAGGACACCCCATTTTAAAACAAAAATGTGCAAGATGGTGTTTGTCCTGGGTGGGCAATGGGGCGTGCCCCTATTTAAAAAAGAGAGAGAGAGAGAGAGAGAAAATGCTGCTTGGGTCACTGTGGCCCTTGGGCTTCCCCGTGGCCCTTTCTAAAAATAAAAAAAAGAGTGGGTGTCCCACGGAGGATCAGGACACCAATAAACAAAATTTAAAAAAATAAATTGAACAAAGAATGAGCTGCTGCTCTTTTTTAAGGAGCTCCCCATACTGCCCTGGAAGGGCTAGGTAGTTATATTTTGTCTTGGTGATGTACCTAGAAGGGGCAGATACATCACCAAAAATGTAAAAAAAAATGTTCAATGTGGCAGGGTGGCTGTATGGAGTTCTGCAGGCCCCGAGCAACACTAGAACAAAACATAAGTCTCCTGAGTCATTGAAAGCATGATCCCATTAGAACTTAACCTTTTTTTTTTAAGCAGATTTTTTTAAAGCAGTTCCCAGACTGTAGCCTTTTGCTCTACAGCTGGGAGTGCAGTGCCATCTAGGGGCTGGTTGTAGTTTATTTGATACAGTAAAGGACAAGGTCTGTTTGTGGTTGTTTTAATTTTCTGATTTTTGTTTTCACATTTGTGACCCCAAAAATGTAATTTAAAAGAATTACGTAAAAAGAAAGAATCACAGACATGTAGTTTAATAAAACTTTAATACATCATTTTTAAGTAATCGATAATGATAAACATTGTTTTGTGAGTATGTTTGAAATATACAATTGATTAAAATAATTGCTAGTTTTTGGAGAAAGATGATAGATCTGCTTTAAATAGAGGGTGTTGGGTGGCCAACCCTACCTCTGTTCGCTTTACGTATTATGTTTAAAAAAAACTAGAAATTCACTGAAAAAAAAGAAAGGTTATCTCAAGTAACTATAACTCTAAGGTAACTACAACTCACGCCCTCACCATGCACTGCTAATTACTCCACATATTACATCACTCATAACATCTTCTGTGACATCATTGATAATATTACTGCAACATTTGCGGTGAAATTATTGACCAGAAAACTGTGCGTGGCGGGGCACAAGGTATAGTTACCTTAGAGCACAAGTTATAATTAATTGAGATAACTATAACCACAACTGGTGAATTTCTGGGGTTTTTAGGAATTAGAACATTACATTTTCACCTAACTATAACGTTACTTTAACCTTTGATTTTTTCAGTGAATATATATTCAGGGTTAAGGATGAGTTATCATTAGGAAAACTTTATTTCTTCTTTGTATAGAAACCCGGCTTAAACTACACAATCATATGAAATTCTAAAGTTACATGTATAACTTAAATTTATCATTTATGCACCACTTTTAAATTACTATATGTCATAGTCATATCTTGCATTTATACTTTACACATCACCTTCAAATTACTATAAATTATGCACTTCCATAAACACCTCAGTTTGTTGGGGTTTTTTTGGTACTGCTGTACTCCCAATTTAGAAACGTAGAAATATATTTCCTTAACTATTACCACTTTACTAAAATGGTAATGGGTAGGGGAAAAATATCAAACCTGATACTTACCTATAAATTAAGGTGTAACACAGAACACAAGCAAACTGTACCTAAAAACAAAATTGCTACCTTTAACTTTTGTAAAGGCAGTCAATAACCAATCACCTAATGACTTGTCATCACTATGTACCACGGTACTGCCCCAAACTAACTAAAACATTTGTACAAATACAGCAACAACAGATATAACTTAGTTAAATGCCTAATAACTTGAACAATACTTATTCTACTTAGCTGTATTACCCAGAAGAATCAACTGTGCACCCTAATGTCTAATCCTGCCACTAATGTAAATCCGCTCAAAATTAAAGAATAGTAAATCTATAGCTACCCATTCACTTTCTTTCCCAATATTGGGGTAACCAATATTTTTAATTTAATTTTTTTTATGTGATAACATTCCTGTTGTTGGTATTCTGATTATACAACCATGTAATACAGGTTATGACATAACTGAGATAGAAGCTAAATCTCTATTGCAACACATACGACACTTAACTATGTAGACAAAATGCCATAGAGCAGAGAAAAATGCATTGGAGGGAGCCTGGAGATGGATGGTTTCTCAGTCTTTAATTCCTGTTACTGCCTTTAACATTTTATTTAATTTACAGTTACTCAGTGCCAATAGCCATCTCATTTAGCTGCCTCAGAGCGCTAGCGCTAGGTAGAATGGCAATGGATGAGCATTTGAATGGGAAAACAATTAAAACAGCAGTCTAATGACCGCCAGGAGCAATATTGGTGGCAAAGTCTTAGGCCCCGATTATGAGTTTGTCGGTCTTCCAGTTGGAACGCTAACGCAGAGGTCGCAGGAAGACCGACAAGTCCACGGTCTCTCCCCCGCCAGATTATGAGTGTAATCCAGGGCTGGCAGTGTGGCAGCAATGGTTTCACAGTGGCAGTATGTTTTGCTCACAGGAGAGCCTTATAAGCATACTGCCTCTGTGACAGCGCCTCCAGGTCATCCGTGCACAGTGTGGCATGCACCATGCTGCGCATGACACACAGTGCACAAACGACCGTGCATTTTGTGGGGGGGGCACATCATGTTCCCCCCACGAACCCCATGGGGAGATTTGGCCAGAACCCTAGTTGGGGCCCCTTTTATACCTTTCCGCCAAGCATTTCATGGCAAGGTTACCGCCATGAAATGCATATAGAAAAGGCAGGTTGTAATCTGCATGGCGGTGCCAGGATGGAAACCACCACGGCAGACCGCTGCCTTCCTCACCACCACCCTATCGGGATCCAGGATACTGGCAGTGGCAGTAGTCTACTGTCTGGCTGCCGGCGGTCCCACCACCACCATCGTAATACTGCAGGGGGAATGCTGGGGTGGTAGTGGTCGGACCGCCATCACGAGTGTGGCGGTCCCAGGACCGCTTTACTCGTAATAAGGCCTTCAGATATTGTAATTGTAATTGCATTTGCATAGCACTTACTACCCCTGACGAGGTGCCAAAGCACTTTTTAAGTGAGTAGCACGCTACTCCAGAACCCTAAGAGGATTCAGGGTGAATTAGTATAGGGAGATAGGAAATTAATTTGAGCGGTGGGCATGCAAGTTTGTTATTTGAATTGAAAAAGGATAATGGGGCGATAGAAGAGGGATGGGGCTGCATTTATATAGCGCTTGCTACCCCTGATGAGGTGTTGAAGCGCTTTTCAGCAGGTAGCATGTTACTTCAGAACTCAAACAGGATTAGTGGGGAATTAGTATAGGGAAATATGAAAGTAATTTGAGTGGTGGACATGTTAGTCTGTTAGTTGCATTGAAGAGTATAGTGGAGGGATAGAAGAGGGAAGGGCCTAGAACGTTTTTTTTGTAGCTCTTAGCAGTAGGAAGAGGTTTGGGATGAGTGATGGGAGGTGGAGGAGGGAAGAGTCAAAGGGAAGGGTTTAGAACGGATTGTTTGGGAGATCTAAATAGTAGAAGAGGTATGAGATGAAGCAAGGAGGGATAGAGGATGGAAGAGTCCAGAAAGGGTTATTTTGAGGATCATAGTAGTAGAACAGGGTTTGGGATGAGTCAGAGAGTGGAGGTAGAGGATATATTGAGCGAGGTAGACTGTGAGAAATATGGTAGTGTACTGGAGAGAGTAGTAGAGTGAGGTTTGTGATGAGTCAGAGATTGGAGGTAGAGGATATATTGACAGCGGTATAGGGTGAGATATAGAGCAGTAAATTGGAAATGCTGAATTAGAAGTAAAGCAATAAATATACGTAAGTACAGGGAAGGTATATATGTATAAGGAAGGAAATATATGTGGATTCAAGTTATATTTAATAAATTCAGGCTTTCAAGTGTTGCTGTACTTTAAGTTAATTCAATTGTTTTTATAATGTATTTTTTGTTATTCAATAGTGAAATAATTGTAGATAAATAGTTATGATAACAATTATACATCATGGAGGAGCGCCATATGATGTGGTGGCCAGCCGATCAGTGGTACTACAGGGTGAGGAGACAGCAGAAACATATGCAGTGTTCGCTCGCAGCATCAGTGTGCAAGAATGCCCCCAAACCCGCCTGCCAGTACCACAGACATCAATCCATTCATACAGACTTGGCCAGGCACCCAAAGTCTGTCAAGCTACCACACTCCAAACAATTTAAAGGGTGGTCAGTGGAGTTGCAGCCATTTCTCACAGTTCGGTAGAAGAGGAAGAAGCCACATACAGTGGTTCCTTCTCTACAACTCGCCCGCTATGACCCAGTCTGGGGCAAGTCACCAGTATAGTATCCCACGCGGGTAAAATCGGAGTACCACATACACCCCTAATCTCTTCCTTCCAGATCGCCTCCCTCTCGCACTCTGCCCATTTACTAACTCCAACCCCCATCTATATACTTCAGGGCCTTGGGTCGATTCCCAACTATGGTCAGTTGTCCGCGAACAAGTATGAGAACCAAGTCTATGAATCTGTCTGCCACTTTCCGGGCTGTGCTATGGTCATGTAAGCCCAAAGTGAACTTTTTTGGTATAAGTGAAGTACCAGATGCCCATTACGTGATCACTGAAATGTTTCAGGGGTTGCCATCTATTTCAATTTTTTCACAGATACTTAATGGTGTGGAAAGAAATTAATTTGACTGCCCATTGACCCCCCTGATGTTAACATCCCAGAGACAATAAAAAGTGACAAATAAAAAAACGCATGCAACACATCCAATCGTCAATGGAGTAACAAAAATGTGTACTTCTACCGCCAGGAAATGAGAGATAGGTAAGCGGGAGAATTCTGACAATCGCTTCAGTGTCTGTGTGAGTGTTGTTTCACAGAAGCAGGCGTGAAAGATGAATGCTTTAGACAGTGGGTACGTTCATACGAATACTTTGTCTTGTGATGTTCAATGTTTCATTCAAGAACAGTCCTTAAAGTTTATTACCATTTTCCAAAGTTGTCCTACGGATTTACAGTGCTCCATTCAGGTCAATCCCACTTCCACTGCTGGTGGTCAGCTGTGATCTTGGACCCCGCACGGTCTGCTGGGTGCGCAATACTTTAGTCTGTAATACCATATTGTGGACCAATGTGTGTTGTTGTCTACTACGACTGGAGATTACATGAGAACTCCATACGAGGTGCCCTTGATTTCAGGGTTTTCTTCTTGTCACACACAGTGTGGATGCTGCATGACCAGTGATGGCCGGCATGACTCGCAGGTGGCGGGGGCAGGCACGAGGGGGGCTGTTGGGGTCTTGGGGGGGCACAGGGTTGCACAATACAAAATAATATATATATACACTTACCTTGCCGCCGGGTTCTGCGTCTCTGCTCCGGCTCTCCTCGTGGGACAGGAAGCCAGCAGCCAAGAAGAACAGCCAGGCTCCCCTGACCAATCACAACACTTCAATGTAGCGTTGTGATTGTTAAGCACCCAGGCTCCCCTGACCAATCGCAATGCTGCAATGCAGCATTGTGATTGGTTTTGAGCATCCTGGTTTGAGGCTCAACAAGGGAATGAGGTCCTGGGCATGTTCTCCACGCAGGCTGTTATGCAGCCTGCATGGAGAACGGGGAAAGTGCGCATGACTGGCTTGGGCAGCCCTAGAGGGCCAACCAAACATTCATTGCGCACTTAGGAGTGGGCATAACCATTCCTCCCCTGCCCTGCTCCAAGAGCAGAGCAGCCCCGCCCACCCGAATGCAAAGGAAACATAAATGTTAATAACCCAAATTTATTATCATTTTATATTTCCTTTACTTTACACTGCTCAAAAGCAGTGAGGCGGCGCTCCTCCACCATAGCGGAGGAGCCGCCACTGGCATGACTACATTGTTACATCTAAGTGATCCAGTGTGTGAAGCTGCACAACACTTCTGTGCTTAATTGCTACTTAGAGCAACTATGGGTGATTATTTGTTCTGCCGCCTCTTATAAATTGGAAGGGGGAGATTTTGCGCTGTGTTTAGGTCACAATAGTGAAGCAAATCGGCGCAAAACCTTTTTTTCCCAATTTACTTTTCAGCGCTAAACTTGTTTAGCGCTGGAAATAACGTGAAAGTAAAGCAAAGCAGCATACTATCAGCTGAGGCTTGATAAACACACATTTCAGACAAGTTTTTATATTTTAAGAGCAGATTTATTGTCAAAACTGGTCTTCGCTCCTCCAAATCTTGAGGAATTGGGGTGGGAGGGTGCCTCCAAAGGTGCAGCCCTGGTTTAAAGACATCTCCTACTGCCACGAACAGCAGGAGACCTACTGGACCGTGATGCCGGTTACCTTGAGACCCAAACACATTTGGGCCCTCCTATGGCCTATATATGGTTATGTTTCTGTGAACTGACTAAGCTGAACAGTTAATATGGTGTTCACTAACGAGCCATAAGGAAGCTGTCCAGTTCCCAGTGTCACCATGGTCATACACTGTATGCTATACTGACTACTGTGCCTTCTCTTCCGGAGACCTAGCCCCAGAGTAGACACCTCTTGATGCCTCAATACTATTTTATATCCATGCTCTGTTTTTATAATATGTGCCACTGTGTTTTTGTATTTGCATATATGTCTTTACAGGCCTCACTCACTGCCTTTACTTAGGGGCTGATTCCGATCTCGGTCGGAAGGGCACCAAATCAGGTTCAGCCGTAGTGGATCCGATTCCAATGCTTCTTTTCCAACCGATCCATACACCGGTCCGGACGACGAAGTACGATGCGAAGATGCGCAAATTCTCCAACCGACTCGTTCCCGGCTCTGACCCGATCCGTCCGACTCGGTCGCACGCAAACCGACGCGGGCAATGGAGACGATTCTCGACCAAACGAATACGATGCTCGAATCGGACAGCTCGACCGAGTCGGAGTGTCCGGCTCGCAAAAGCTCCCGTAGTCGGATTTCGGGGGTCCGCGTCGGACCCCCCGACACCCGCAGCCGTACGACTCGCACATAGGGGGATACCCATGGGTCTGCCCCACAAAGGCTTGTACGGCGCGGATGGCACTGATGCGTACCCACTGTAGGGGGCGCACTTGTTCGAGACGTACCCATTCAGTCAATGGGAGCGCATGTACGCGTCGTACAACTGGCTCCTATTGACTTCCATGGGAGTCCGACCGAACCGAGTCGGACAGCATACGTGCGCATCGTACTCGCTCGGTTGAACTGTACGGGTCCGGCTCGGTCAGACAACACTCCGCATCCGACTCGATCAGAGTGCTTTCCGATCCGGTTTGGAATCGGCACCTAAGTAGTTAAACTGTGCTCTGTGTATCCGCTATTCGTCCTGAATGTATTCTAGGAAAATCACAATGGTTGCTGTTTTGTTTTCATGTTCTATGCTTACATAATGTAAAAGCATTTAATTAAAAATCTTTAGGAATAGCAATTACATCTAGTACAGTAGTATCGTATGTTTCTGAGCTGTGACATTTAGCTAAGATACTTACCAAATATTGACTCCAAATATCGATTGGCCATTACCTTTAAAATGAAACAATCATACAAATCAATATTCCCTGTACTACCTATTGTCTATCTAGATGTTCATAGAAGAATGAGTTCTAACAGTCGAGTGAATCTTTTTCACACACCCACCCAGCTTTTGACTGTATTCAACAAAGTTATTTCAATTTCATAAAACAAACCTTGACCATAAATGCTCTAAATTGACAAACTACATTCCTTTACAAAGTTTTAAATAGCCTCCTCATTTTTAATAACTATGAAACAATCTGCCTTCTGGCCTTAAATCGATCTTCTTTCATTCCCCCTTTTGAAAAATGCTTAAAATGTCTGCAGTTATCAGTCACTCTATCTTTCTGTTAGTGCAAGGGACCATCAAGTGTACGACTGCACAATGTAAATATCGTTCATAACATAAAATTATGGAAGAATTGTTTTAGAAATTCTACTATTTAGTTTTTTTTAATGCATATTCTAAATGTGTAAAAATAGTTACATTTATTTAGATATTGGTGTTCAATTAGAATTGGAAGGTTATAATATTGTTTAAGTGGTTCAAGATTACTTTTATTTTAATTATTTTTCATTTCTTTTAAGCATCGTCTTTGTGAATACATAAGAAATTAAATTATAAAAATATATTTGTTTTCTGTTGAGTAAATTTTAAAACTTCAGAGATTTTGCATGTAGTTGTTTTTGTCCACCATTTTCTACAATATTAGTTTAACAGGAGTTACATTAGTAGATCTTAACCTCTTCTGTGCCCATGACGAGATAGTCTCGTCATGGAGCACGGTCGCGCTGTGCCCATGACGAGGCTATCTCGTCATGAACCCCACCCACTAATGCAACGCCCGGCACAGGAGGGGGAAAGGGCGTGGCACTGAAGGGGTTAAAGGCTGTCTGATAAAATACCTCAAACAAAAATATCGGTGACAAAAATATCACCAAGAAAATATTGAGAACACAAATATCAATTTGATACACTTTGCATCAGCAACATAATAAAGAGGAGCACAATATAATTAAGAATGGATACGTATATCGATTTCTAACTATTATACACTACATTATATAAATGTATTATTATATTACATATGTATATATTTTTGTAAAATAAAAATACATAAACAAAGTTTTAAAATACAAACATAAAAAGCAAATATATATGGTTTAATATGATTGCAAGTAATAATTAACATAACATTTGTGAACAAAATAATTTAAACATATATAATACAAAACAGTAATAACATTAATTATATCAAACACTAAGGTGCCGATTCCGATCCTGTAAAACCCGGGTACAAATGGTCGTACGGAGCGTTTTCTCCGTACGACTCGTACCCGGGAATTCCACCATACAAACCAGCAAGTACGATTCGTACAGAAATACAATTTCCGTACGAATCGTAAAAAACAGCGAACGGCTAAAAAATACATACAATTCCGATCCTGGACAGCGCGTACGCGACGTCCGCACGGAGTCAGTCAGCGTTTTACGGACCAGCAAGTACGATTCGTACCCACAGCACTCCGCACGGCTATATTTTTACGGGAGCCAAAAAGTGCCGGAAAAGCTAAGTACGCCGCGATGCACAAGGAAAAGGGAGCCCGGTACGCACCGTACCCCCAGCCCCCCGTATGCACACACTGTACCCCCCAGCCCCCGTATGTACGCACCGTACCCCCCAGCCCCGTATATACGCACCGTACCCCTAGCCCCCGTATGTACGCACCGTACCCCCAGCCCCTGTATGTACGCACCGTACCCCCAGCCCCTGTATGTACGCACCGTACCCACAGCCCCTGTATGTATGCACCGTACCCCCCAGCCCCCGTATGTACGCACCGTACCCCCAGCCCCCGTATGTACGCACCGTACCCCCAGCGCTATGCGCTGGGGGTACGGTGCATACATACAGGGGCTGGGGGTATGGTGCGGACGTACGCGGGAGGGGTGGGAGGTTGAGGGGGACGTACGACTCATACCCCAGGCACTAGTGTACCCGGGGTAGGGGTCGTGCACAGTTTGCTCCGTACAGGACGTTTTCCATACGCTTGTGTATTCGGGACGCCGGTACCTATCGGACTTGTGCGCTCGGACTTCAGTTTTACGACTCGTACGTACAACTGTCCGGGGACGTCTCGTAGACTTCTCCTGAGGTCATTCGTATGTATTTTTCACGTACGAATCGTACTTCGCCGTTTGTACAGGACTTGTATGATTCGTACGTAAAAAAATACGGATACGAGTCGGACGGTAAATTTTTTAACTGGATCGGAATTGGCACCTAGATATTAAAAAATAGAAAATATATACAATAACACCATAAACATAACATAAAGTAATAGAAAATAAATAACAAGTAATACAAAATAACTTACATCAAAGTAACTTTTAAAATTAAATAAAATATATATATAAATATATATATTAAAACAATTTAAAATGATCAAATTACAAAAGTAATTAGACTTGGAGAGATATACTCAAATACTAACACTCCAATTTGAGCACAGTGTTGACCTTTGTAGGCGTCAGATTTACTATTCCCATTCCAATCTGAGCAAGAGTATGGAAAGTGTTGAACTTTAGAGGTGTCAAATTTTCTATTCGTACTCCAACGTAAGAAAAATAAGGGAAATTGTTAGAGTTGGGAGAAATCAGATTTACTACTGCCGCTACAACATAAACAAACATAGGGAAATTTGTGAATGTTGGAGTGGTCAGATTTACTTTTTCCACTACAACATAAGCAGCAGTAGGAAAAGTGATGGACTTTGGAGGGGTGACATTTGCTTTTCCCACTCCAACCTAAGCAACAGTAGGGAAATTGTGGACTTTGGAGGGGTCAGATATAATATTTCCACTTCAATCTAAGCAACAAGAGGGAAAGTGTTTGGAGGGTCAAATGTACCATACCTGGTTCAACGAAGACAAAAGTAAAGAACGCTGGGCTTTGGAGGGGACAGAGTTTCTATTCCAACTCCAACATTAGCAAAAGTGGGGAAAGTGTTGGACTTTGGAGGGGTTAGATATACTATTCTGACTCCAATCTGAACAACAGTAGGGAAAGTGCTATTCTATAGTGGTGTGAAATGTACTATTCCTGGTCAAACTTAACCAAAAGTAGGGAGGGGGTAAGATTTACATTGCCACTCCATTCTAAGCCACACTAGGGGAATGCTTTGGACTTTGGATGGGTCAGATTTACTATTCTCACTCCTAAATGTTTTAAATAAAACTTTTGTAGACCAAAAAAAATTAAAAGATATACAAATATATATTTATGAATTAGATAAAATGCAAATAAAATTAAATTTAAAAAACATCATTACAAATAAAAAAGCGAAAATGTACTACCATAAAAAACAGACACAGACAAACAATTAAGATTAATAAATAAAATACAATTATAAGAATAATAGATATTAGTATTAAATTAATAATTAAACACAATTCAAATAAAAAATGTTAATAAATATAAATTAACAACATTTGATAAATACAAAAATGATCACTCATGCAACAGTTTACTCAAATTCAACAAATAATGAAATAAAAAAGATGACATTAATTTGCATAAGTGGTTATCAATGAAAAATTATATAATAAATTAATAATAAATTAAAAACAATAATTTCCATTTTTGAAACCTCCTATGCAATCCACAATCTGATTCTAAAATTATCAATTTCTAATCAAATTTAAAAAATAGCTTTTATAATAAACTTTATAAACTATACTAAAACAAATGAAACACAGATGAATACTAACTTAGAATACTAAAATAACCATTATTTATCAAACCAATTTAAAAAATCTATATTTCATACAACTCTATAAAATAAAACAATAATATGAACAACTATATTAAAGAAAATATATAAAATAAATAAAAACAATATTTTTACCTTCTGTTAAGCAATATTTTTGACATCACAATGTTTTTTAAATGGCATTATTATTATTATTAATTAATGCTTATAAAGCGCATCTGATACCCTACGGGTGACCTGGCGCTGTGATACTGGTGTCTCGCTGAGTGTGTAAACTGTGTCCCTGCCAGCGGAGGGATTAGGAAGAACGTCCTCGGGGATAGAGCCAAGTTTTTGTCCTTTTTCTAAACTGCAAAATATTATCTATTTGTCTAATGTCAGATGGAATTTTATTCCAGAGGCGAGAGGCTGCCGTACCAAAAGCGCTGCCCCCAGATCTGACTTTCCTGATTCTGGCCACCTTCACTAAATTGGCCGAAGACAAACGCAACACTCGGGGAGGCACATACCATGTGAACTTCTCCCTCAGGGCTTTGGGACCTTGTCCATGTACGGCCCTAAACACTATACACAGTGCCTTGAATTGTATCCTCTGCGAGACCGGAAGCCAGTGCATCTCAGAGAGTGCCTGTGAGGCGGAAAAGCGGCAAGGTTTCCGAAGTGCAAGTTTGGCCACCATTGTCTGAATTCTCTGCAATCTCTCAATCAGATGTTGTGGCGATTCCAGTAACAGAGCATTGCAGTAGTCCAGTCTGCTGAGAATGGTACTTCGGACTATTAATATTCTGGCCTGTTTGGAGAACATCGGGAACATTTTCCTAAAAGCTCTGATCAGGGTAAAGCAACTACGAACTGTTTTATTGACATGTTTTCTAGTGTCAATTTGTTGTCGAACATGACTCCCAGATTGCGTACCATATCACTGGGAACCACTGGGGTAGTAGTGGAAGTAGGCCAAAAATTGGACGGAAGTGTAGGAGGGATTCTCCCTGCTGCACAGTGTAAAATCTCTGTCTTATCGGAATTAAATTGAAGCAAGTTCTCCCTAAGCCAAGTTGCTGTGTCCTGCAAACAGGCGTGAAGGGCTTCTAGGGATGCTGATTGCTCACACTTTAGGGATAGGATGAGCTGGGTATCATTTGCGTAATTTACTAAATTAACATCGTAGGACCTTATGATGGCAAATAGGGGGCTCATATAGATGTTGAATAAAATGGGGCTAATCGCCGATCCTTGCGGGACACCATACAGGGACCGAAAGGGGGAGGGCTACTGCCTGTTGACGATAGGCTAGATATGATTGAAGCCACTTTAAGGCAGTGCCCGCAGTTCCCACCTCTTCAAGCCTGGACAGGAGTGTCCCGTGGTTTACCGTATCAAATGCAGCAGACAGGTCAAGAAGAACCAGTATGGCAGACTGTCCTCTGTCTGGCGCATCAGTAGGTCATCCATAACGGTCACCAAGGCAGTCTCCATCCCATGTCCTGGACGGAAACCAAACTGCACCTTATCCAGAATATTGTTTGTCTCTAGGAACTGAGATAGTGTTTTACTAACTGCTCGTTCCAAGATTTTAAGTGGATATGGCAGAAGAGAGATGGGTCTGTAATTCTTTAAACAGGCCGGATCGAGTGACGCTTTCTTCAGGAGAGGCGTCACCAACGCCTGCTTCCAGCTGATTGGTACTGACCCACTCCTCAATGATTGATTGCAGATTTGTCGTAGAGCCGGAAAGAGTTCAGGGGCCAGCTCCTTCCAGATTTTGTGTGGCAATGGATCCAAAGGGGACCCTGAGAATACTCCCACGGCCATAGTACTAAATTCTTCTATAGAAAGTTCATTGAAGTGGTCTAAAGAGAAGGATTTTTCCATCCCAACCCGTCTCACAGACGGTAACTCCATAGATGTTAAACCCAAGTTGGAGACTGAGAGGCCAGCAAGACGAACGTCTACAGGAAATGCTCTTCCCTTTCTCAATTTATGCTCTGACAAGACTTAGATGAGACACCCCATTTTTAAAAAGGAAAAAAAAGGGTGGTAAAGAGGAAAAGGCAAGAACCTTCTCTACGAAGAACAAAAGAGAGGAACCTAACCAAGTAGAGTCCGTCCCACATATATCCCTCAGAAATGAAAAAGATAGCAGACTTCCTTGAATGATGTTAGAAACAAGAAGTTTGAAGTAAATTGAGATAGCGATATATAAAACGCACTCTACGCAACAAGTTAAACAGAATCCATTAACATTAGAAGATAGCCGTACATGGTGAAAATACTGAGTGAGGATACAGAGAAACTTATGAATAACAGGCAACTAAAAGCACCATTCTATCTTTTATCCGAAAGTACTGAAGGATTGCAATAATATCTTTTGCTGATTGATTGAGGCTTCAAAACAGTACCAAATTCAGATGATTTTATAATTGGAAATTGTTGTCTTGAAGAAGGTGATGATATTTTAGAACACCGTAATGCCGCGTCGACAGTCTTTTTTCAAAATATCTTTGTTTTATTATTATGTATTGTATATGTTTTTTTTAATAAATAACATGGAAAAGTGTTTTTAACTGATATGGATGAATAATGAAGAATGTACTGGTTAATAAAATAGGTAAACATCTTATTCCTTTGCATCTGTGTAGTTGTTTCGTTTGACTGTGTAATCACAAAGCATTGAAATACTTTATTGTAAATTTGGTAACCTGCATAAGACTCTATCACACACTTAGTCCCTTTTTCCCAGGTTGAGAAAAGAAAGGCCCAGGAGGAGATAATCTCTTCCTAATCACATCAACAGGAGAAGGGAACTTTTGTTTTTTTGAAACCCAAGTTCAGCCCATCGATAATATTGATGATCTTATTCCCAAAATAGTTTGCCAATCTATCGCATAGTTCTTGACTGGGTACAATTTCATTCTTTGAGCAGTCAGGATTGACCAGATTGTCTACTATCCTGAACACATTCCGAGTATTGTTTTGTGCCTTTAGGATAGAGTTTGCAAAGAACTCTGTCTTTGCCTGCAAAATTTCTTTCTTGTACTCGGCAATGGCTGTCCTCCAGGAAATCTTTTCCACATCTGCGTAATCCCTACGCCATTTCCTTTCCGCCTGCTTGCATTTGTATCCCACAATATTTTAGATTACATTTTGGTGGAATACCAGTCTCAGCTCTTTAACATAAACTTTCCACAATTTTATTTAGATTAGGGTTAAAACAGTGAATCTTAACTTTTCAATGAATGCACTTTCCCCAGTGCTTCTCAGATTGGTTCTTTCCCCAGTGCTTCTGAGATTGCTTATTTCTTTTACGTACTTTCTCCTATTATTATTAAACTGATAGAAGCATAAATCGTACCTCCTTTTATTTGAGTAGAGTCCCCAATTTAACTTGGATTGGAGTTGTAAAAGTAAATATCCCACCTTTCACTTTATGCACTTCTTCCATATTTGGGAGATAGTGGTTAGGATAGTAAATTTCACAACTCTCTTTCATGCATGTTCCCCATTGTTAGTTGGATTAGAGTTAAAATAGTAAATGTCACCTCTTATGTTTATGTACCATTGCCACCCCCAACACAAATTTTAGTTGGTTTGGAGTTAGAGCAGTAAATCCCGTCCCTCTGAATAATGCACTTCACTCAATATTTCTGTTTCAAGGGGCAAGAATAGAAAATGCTATTAATTTTCTTTATGTGCTGTGCCTGATTAATTCAGACTGGAGTGGGTATAGTAAATGTCACTATCTGATTTATGCATGTTCGACACTGTTTTAGGACTGGAATTAGAATAGTAATCTTAGTCCTTTCATGTATGCAATTTCCCAAGTTTAGTTGGGTTACAATTGGAAACGTAAACCTCGCACTACAGAATAATGTACTTTACCCAATAATTGTGAGACTGCAGTGATAATATTAAATCTCATCTCTTTTAATTGTGCACCTTCCACAATTTTACGTCATTACAATATTAAACCACAAGCCGTATTGTTAATGTGTTTTCACCAATTTTTAGGTGAATTGTTGTTGGAATCGTAAATCTCACCTTTATAATTAATGCACCTTTCACCAATGTATTGTAGATTGGGGTTAGAATAACATATCTTCCCTTTCTTTCTATATACATGCCATTCAACTAATGTTGAACTGGGCGTTAGAATAGTAAATCTTAGACCCTTGTATTTATGTACTTTCCCCAAATTTAAGTTGGATTGGTTTTGGAATAGTAAATCTCCCACCTTGCACTTTATGCACTTTCCCCAAAAATTATAAATCTCACACATTTCATTAATGGGCATTTCTCAATTTTAGTTAGACTGCAGCTTGACTAGTAAACATTACCTCTTATTGTACAGGAGCTAAATCTCATTCATTTATCTCATATTCTCGAATTTTAATTCGATTTGAATTAGCATAGTAGATCCAATTGATTTATGTACTTTTCCCAGTTTTTGTTGATTTGGAATTAGAATAGTAAATCTCACTTCCGATCAAACTATTTCTTTTTAAAGTGTATGTTTTATTATTGAGATGTTTTTAAATGTTTAGATATTTTAAACACGGTGCGACCAATTCCCTAAAAAACATATTTATTTAGAAACATGTTCATACTCATACACCAAGTTACAACTCTCTACTTCTTTGAAATTCATCATTTTTTGCAGACATTTGTTCCCTGGTGTAGACTTGCATGTCTCCACCCCGTCAATGATAAGGGTTAAGCCTCCCATGAATGGATTTATGATTGTAAAGTTAACATAAGTAACTTTACAATAGTATTTTACTTCATGCCTTATTGGTAGAGACCTCCATCTCAGAGATGGAGATCTTCATCACCTAGGTATACATCTCTATGTGGGAAAGTATAGGGAAAATTAATGAAGTTTATTATTATTTACAAAATAATAAAAAATAATATATGATATTAATCTAAATTAATGTACAATGTTCATAATTAACTTGTAACTAGTAAACTAAATTGGTATAGCACACTGATTCATCAAACTAAATTTGTATTAAATAATGAACTGACTTAAATATATTCATGTCAATACCCTGCAGAGGTGAGTCCTTGGCCAACAGATGTTGGTCTTGCATATCTACTTCTGTGCAATTTCCAGGACTTTTGATTTGTATCAAACAATATAGAGCCTAATTACGATCCTGGCGGTTGGACCATAACACAACTGTTGATGCCGGTCTGTAAGTCCAACCACCCAACTACGAATGGGGCAGTCGGACTGCCTCAACACCGCCGAGACCCACGGGATAATGGATCCCTCAGCAGCGGTGGTCTGCAAAAATGCGGGATTTGGTGGCTGTGCTGAGACAGGCACCGCCGTCAGGATTACAAGTTGGCTTTCTGACAGCCTTTTCATGGCGGCAACCCCGCCATGAAAAGGTTGTCGGAAACATGAAGAAGGCTGCAAACAGGGCGATTTTGTTCAGGGTGGTTATTGCACAGGGGCACATGTTGTGCCCCCCTCTGCATTTACTATTGTGCATGCACTGTGTTCCATGCACGACATTGTGCATAGCAACTTGCATGCATGATAGTGCAGGTGCTGCACTGCAGTGGCATCGCCTCAGGCTCACGTAGCATGCTGCCACTGACATACCGCCACTACTTTTAGATGAATCTGAAAGTGCACTCTCTATGTGATTACGGTCAGAATATTTACCAGATGAATCATTACCATAACAACAGCTTCAATAGCATCCTAATAATGGCTCTGTTGCTTAGCAATAAAATGTGGGACCTATTATCACACTGCTTTTGGTGGTCAAATGCTACAAGTGCAGCCATGTGTTCTTTGGATCCATTTGATGTTGTCTTAAATTAAACAGGTCTATTACTACCAGTGCAACAACTAACATAGGCCAGTGCAGCCCAATGAACTTTATTATATCTGAACCACTGTGTAGGGGTGTTGCAGGACACCAATATGTCTTCACAGACGTATTACTTCTCAGAAAGCAACAGTCACAAGCTTCAACTGACAAACACCTAGAACTTTCACATTACACTCTAACACATCATCAAATTCCACAATAATGTGAAGACTGTAGCATGTCTTTGAAAAATGGGAAACTATGTCCATTACACTGTTGGAGTTTTCATACAGTATACTGGGGGATATTTGTACAGAGTACTTGTAAGCGTCAACCATGGTGTTCCTAGCAGATCGGACAATAAAAAAGCATGGGGCAGATGCATAAATAAAGCGGCCTCTTTTTTGGCCTTTGTAATTAGGGTTTTCCTAAAGATGGAGTCAACAGCAGCTTTGTAATCAGGAGACAAATCATCCTCAATCTCCTAAAGGGATGAATCAGGTAGGTGGGCCACACATACATCAATATTTGGCTGTTCCTTGCTATACCCACTTCTACACAAAGACCTTAGCATTTTCAGTGGATATGCACTACATAAACACTGCAGTTTTGTAGGAGGATGACCAAAGCTCAATAATACAGTTTATAAGGCAAGCAAGATTTTAATATACGGTTGTACTTAGATGTACACAAAAGGCAATGGTGACTTTGATGTTGGTTGATTTGCTTAGTGGAGAGTTTACTATTGTATGGGAAGGTCTGTTATCAATCGGCACTAGGCATGCAAAATTAACTTGACCACTGAACTTATTCTCACAGAAATGAACAACAAGAAACTTAGGATCAAATATCCTCAGGTATTGCTCCGTGCAGTGTTTAAACAAAATATCAAGTTGTAAATATCATGAGACCAAAATATCCAAAATAAAATATTGTGATACATACATATCACGATGCAAGAATGTCGTTGACTAGAATGTTGTTTTTTAAGGTAACTAGTATTATTTTAAATGATATCAATGTTTTTAAAATATAAATCAGTTATTTTGATGTGTTTTAGTTGAGATATTAATTTTATGTGTTAACATTGTTTCTATAGATGTATGAAACGTATTAATTTTTGAAAAATATAACATGTAATTTTAAGTGATTTAGAATTTAGAATTTCATTTTTAATAGTAATTTATATAGTGTTGTAGCAGGTTGTTAGGTTTTTAGGGGGATAGGTGGGAAGTTCATTAGGCAATAGTTAATCGTGAATTATTTAATACAATTCATTTAATTATATGATTGTATTTATTATGTAAATTATGTAATATTGAATTGTTAGGTTTGTATGGGTATAGGTTGGGAAGTTAATAAAGTAATAATTAATTATCTATTGTTAATTATTTATTTAATAGGTTTTTTAGTTTTCAAATTTCTGGAATACTTCTATTTTACATATATTCTAGGCTTGCTAGGTTTGTAGGGGCTTTGTGTCTAATTAATTAAGTAATAATTAATTAAGAATGTAATATTACTTTTGAATTATTTTTTTAATAGATTTTTAATTTTGTAAAATATATAATACTGATTTATTTTACTTATGTTTTAGTTGCAGAATGCTAGTTTTGCAGGCGCATAGGGTGAGAGGTTAATTAAGTAACAATTAATTAACAATGAATTATTAATTGTTATATAATTATTTAATTGATTTTAAATATATACATTATGGACTACTTATTCTTTAGTTATATTTTAGGTGTGAGCTGCTTGTTTTCTAGGGGTATAGGGTGGGAAGTTAATTAATTAATAATTGAATAACAACTATTTAGTAATTGATCGTCATTGAATAATAATGATGTAAACTGATCAATTGTTTTTAGTTTTTTAATACACATATATATTTTTCATGTTGTTAATCAATACATTTTTTCTAAGGGGTTGATTATGATGGCGGGCGGATCACCACCACCCAGCCGGCGGTGGTGATTTGCCCGCCATCACAACATAATTTACCCCCGCCATATTACAATGGTGGGGGGTACAGCGGCGGATGGAAAGTCCATCCACCGCTTTTCCACCGGTTGGCGATTGCCGGCCGGGCGGAGCTGGGGCATGATATAGTGCCTGTTTGACAAGGCCTTTCCATGGCGGCGATGCCGCCATGGAAAGGCTGACGGGAATTGCTTTGGGGGCCCGTTGAGGGCCCCCGGGGGAGTGAGGGGGTGTAGGGCTGCACTTGGGAGGTACCTATGGTACTCCCCTACATTGCCATGCACAAGGTGCCAGGCACCGCGCGGTGCCTGTCACGTTGTGCATGGCAATGCACAGCATGCCTCTTTGACATTGCAGCGGGTGCATCTTATAGCAGCACCTGCCGCAATGTTAAAGATGCGGAATGCGACCGCCAGGGTGGCAGTTGTATCCTAATTGCCATGCGGGACCGCCGCACCGCTGGCGGTTGGTCCCAGCACTGCTAGGGTGGCGGCATCATAATAGGGCGCTAGGAGTTTATTTTTCTTTCGACATTGATAGAATTATCTCATATGTATATAATGTGTTTGAAGTGAAGTACTTTCCATACCCTTACTTAGACTGCAGTAGGGACCATATAATATATCCCTCTGAAAGTCAACACTTGTCCTACTGTTGCGCTGTTTGGAGTGGAAATAATCAATTTAACCCATCTGAAGTACAACGCTTTCCCTACTGATGCACAGACTGGAGTGGAAATAGTCAATTTTATCCCTTCTAAGTCCAACAATTTCCCTACTGTTGTGCTGTTTGGAGTGGGAAAAGTAAACTTAACCTGTCTGAAGTCCAGTGCTTTCCCTACTGTTGCACACACTGAAGTCGGAATAGTAAATATTTACCTCTCCTAAGTCCAAAACTTTCCTTTCTGTTGCGCTGTTTGGAGTGGGATTAGTCAATTTGACCTTTCCAAAGTCCAAGGCTTTACCTACTGTTGCACAGACTGTAGAGGGAAAAGTAAATATTACCCCTCCGGAGTCCAACACTTTCCCTACTGTTGTGCTTTTTGTATCAGGAGTGGTCATAGGAATTAAGTCAAGCACATGCCCTACTGTTGCTTAGACTTGGGTGGGAATAGTAAATGTAACCCCTCCGATGGCCAACGCATTGCCCACTGTTGCACTGACTGGAGTAGATATAGTAAACGAACTCCTCCAAAGTCCAACACATTCCCTACTGTTGCATAAACTAGAAGGGGGATAATATTTGTAATATTCTTAGACTCCAATAGTTTTCATAATATTGGTTAAATAGATTTTATAAATATTTTATATTATTTGTTTTTATTTTTAAATTTATTGTAATGTTTATGGTATTTTTAGTAAATGTGTTTTGGGGTTTTAAATTTGCAATAATTTATTTATGGTCTACATTAATTAATATATTTTTCTTATTGAATTGTTTATATTTTTATGGTTTTATATATATATCCCAAATCTCCTCCGGCAACAGCATGGAGGCACACACTCCTATCCGGCAATAACAGAGTTCCAAGCCACTTCAAATCAATACATGTAAAGTTTTAAGCTTCATTGCTGAAAGTTAACCCAACACGTTTTGGCTTTTTACACGCCTTGCTGGCAGGTGGGTTAGCTTTGTTACGTCAGTATTTTATCAACCATTTCAAAGTTATCCCATGAGTTTCAACACTTGCAATTTTCTCATTAAAATGAATTACTATAATTTAAATTCTCACATTGAGCGACTGTGAGCCAAATTATCATTATAGGTTAATAATAAATATAATGAGAAGAGTATGTTAAAAATATAGAATGGAAGAGATTCCAATATACCCACAATAACAAAGTTAGGAACAAGAGGAAGAGGTGACTACAATCTGTATGCCGACATTTCCTCAGCCTCAAGTAAAGTGAGGAGTAGAAGAAGAATCCATCCCCTGGCTGCTAGTTGCATGCTCTAAATGGTAACTGGCCCATAGGTTTCAGATGGTAGATTATGCCCTGTGTGCACATAAACATAAAAAAACAGACCTATCAAATAATTCATCATTCCAAAATTCAAAACACCTCATGAGAGACAGCAAGATATTCAACTGAAAAGAGGATGCTGAACACAGTTTCTGACCCTCTGGTAACTAACGGACTGGTACCTTAAAATACCTCCTATTAAGGACAAGTTATTCACCTAAAAGTATGTACATTTTGCATCAGAATTTAAACCCATTGGAGCCATGGTGTCCAATTACAAGATGCATTTTGATTCTAGTTGCCGTAACCCCCCCTTGTAGATTTGGGTACTCTATCAATGGCGCAAAAACAAAACAGTAATCTGTTACTCTCACAATCAGCTTTGAAATGCCATGCAACAGGGTATTTCTTGTCCATATTTTGTATAGCTCTCGTGTTCCACCACACGTTTCTGAACTCAAAACACCGTACTCCCAATGTATAGTTTATCACATGGGCACATCAAGACATATACACAAAAATCAGAAAGGCAAGTCAGGTGGTTATCTATTACCTTGTAGTTGTTAGTCACTGGCTAAAAGATTTGTTTCATGTTGGAGCTATATTTACATGCTTTACAAACAGTACATTTATAAAAACCCACCATGGTTGTCTTATTAGTGCTGCTACTGTCAGTCACTTCAATTTTGCATATTTTGTTCTCTGTAATCTTGGAATGTTCACTAACGCCTTCAGCCAGGGTACTTTCAGTTTTAAGAATATCCCAGTATTTGTCCAGACTCTTCCTCATTTCTTGGGCTTGGTTAAAATATGTAGTTTTAAATCTGGTGACAGAGGTAATATCTGGTTTAGGAGCTAATGTTTCATCTCAGCTTAGCTAGGGCATTCTTGAGGGCAGATTCTTTGTTACCCTCTTTCTCTGAAACGCTCAGTCATCACATTGCACTCCTCTTGGAAAGTAGCTTCTGAACTACAGTTCCTCTGAGCCCACAGAAACTCTCCATAAGGGATGCTGTTTATGAGAATTCACGGGTGGCTACTCTGGGTGTATTGCCCGCAGTACTCTTCCTGTGTAGTCCGGATGTCATTTTACTGCCATCAACCAAAATCTGTGTGTCCTGAAATTCTACATGTGTTCTAGTGATGTTCCTTTCAAACTTTAGATTATATTTGTTGTCATTCAGGCGAGGATGCCTGTTCATGCCCCCCTCTCCAGATGATGAACAAATCATCAATGTAATGTGGCCCCAGCACAATATGTGTACTATAGTCCTCCAAGGCTTCGGACACCTGCTGTTCCGACCACCCCATCATGAGGTTTGCGTAGATGGTAGCAAAACAGGTGTCTATTCACGTACCCTGTATCTGAGAAATAAATTGTTGAACATGAAGAAATGATCCCCGAGGCAAAATTCAATCATAGAGATCCACATCTCCATATAAAACAGAATTGTGATTGAACAGGTTCTCAAAAACTGTCTGCAAGTTTGCACTCCATCATTATGTCTAATGCTGATGTACAGGCTTGCCATATCCAAAGAGATCAGAAGGAAGTCCTTTTATCAGGGAATATCATATATTCTATGTAAGACATCTTTGCTATCCTGTATATATGAAGGCAATGCTATTACACAGGGTCGTAGAAAGTAGTTTATGTACTTCAATCGGTTTGTTATTGGATAATACATCTAGTAGTATTTGGGCTTAACATTAATAGAGCAGTTTTCTCCTAGTTCAATGCCCTTAGATTCCAGGTTCAAAGATTTGTCATCTATGTAACTCTGTTCAGGGTTCAATTCTGATAGTGTGAATGAGGTATCAATGTCCCCAATCCTCAGGCTTCTCTCTTTCGGTCTATTAGCCCTAGGTGGAATTTCTTTCACTGTTAACTTATGCCATTTATGCAGTTTGTGTTTTCTTATAAAATGAAAGAGATCTAATCTACACTGTGCATAGTTGAAGGAATTTACAGGGCAGAAGGAAAGTCCTAGCATCAGAGCCTTGGTTTTGGTGTCTGTAAGGGGACAGGTAGATAAATGTACTACATTGTTGCACACCTTCATTGTCCCATCTTCTTTCCCCTTGTATATATTCCAATGGGGGTTGCCACCGCTTTTGCTCCATCCTCCTCTCCTGTTTATTTGTTGGTGCTTCAGCTTTTCCTCTGCCGCTGCCTTTTTCTCCTTGTCCTCTTCCCCGGACATGATCCTGATCCTTCTGCCAATTTTGTTGATTCTTTCCTTGGTTGAGGAGGCAAACTTCTCCCAAATATTTCAAGGTTTTGATACAATATCTTCTGTTGGGCCGCTTGTACTATCTTCAGAGACATCGCTTTCACTGAAGTCACTTGGGGATTCTACTGTATCACCAGTTTGGAGGGAAGCAGGGCTGCGTGAAGTTTTTATGTTTTTTCTGATGTAATCGAATCCGCAGCTAAAAGTTAGTATCCTGCCTTCTTGGTAGTCTTTTTGATCCCTAGCAAACTGTTTTTGTTTTTTAAGAATAATCTCTTCCTCATGTTTAGTAATATAAGGTAAAATAATATTTCTTAAGAATTATGTTACTCTATATATATGTATATGTATATGTATATCTATATACACAAAAACACATGTATATGTTTATATAAGAATATTTTAATATGTAGTATTAAATATTAGTGGAATTTATTTATTTACATTATATAAAATGTATATATTAAAATATTTAACCTTTACTACTCTAAAATCTATATTTTTTACAAAATTATTTTTGTATATTAAGGGGACAATTCCCATCCGGGTCGGAAAGCACTCCGACCGACCCGGATCCGGAGTGTTTTCCGAGCCGGAGTTCTGCAGTCCGACTGAGCGAGTACGATGCGGCCGTATGCTGCCGGACTCTATTCGGTCGGACTCCCATAGAAGTCAATGGGAGCCGGTCGTACGACGCGTACATGGGCTCCCATTGACTAAATGGGTACGTCGCGGACAAGTGCTCCCCCATCAGTGGGTACGCGTCAGTGCCATCCGCACCGTACATGCCTGTGTTGGGGAGACCCATGGGTCTCCCCCTGTGTCTGAGTCATAGGGCTGCGGGTGACAGGGGATGCGACTCAGACCCCCAAAGGCAACCACCCGGACGATTTGCGAGCCAGACACTCTGGCTCGCACAGGCTGTCCGATGCGTGCATTGTACTGGCTCGGTCGTGAATCGCATCCATTGCACGTCATGGTTAGCTTACGACCGAGATGTACGGAGCGGGTCGGACCCGGAAACGACTCGGTCGGTGAATTTCATGTAGCTCGCATCGTACTTGCTCACTCGTACTGCTGTACAAGTCAGCCAGCAAACACACGTACGGCTCGTAGTTTTTCCAGCCGGATCATGTTCGGTGCCCTTCCGACCCGGATCGGAATCGGCCCCTTATGGATGATATTAATGTCACTGATACTTTTTCCCAATATTTTGGTACTTACCATTATAAGTATAGAAGCACGAACTTGTAGTAAACAATATTTTTGACACAATATTTTCGTCAATAATATTTTTTAACACGATATTGTGTCAGTGAACTGCTCCATGTATGAACACAAATTTTATGTGAAAAGAGAAGGAGGCTACTTATGTTCTGTAGACTATGCTAAAGAAAAGACCCAGATATACCCTTCATTCTACCGTCACTATTCTTGACTTCGATCATTAACCCTCTGCGTTTCTTCTTTTTACACACCTCCTACTCTTGGCACATCATTCATCAACACTTTCTGCTTCTTTGCTCTTACTTTCATGGTATTCAGTAAGGTTCTTACTCTTCTGATATTCAGTAAGAATACCTGACGTTGAGTGGAATAATTTGCAAGAGATGTACCAGTCTCTGTGTCTTATAATCAAGCATCTCTAGTGTCTTCATCAATAGTGCTATTAACAAAAAAAATCTAAATTCACTGGTGTACAGCTCAAGTAGTAAAATGCGGGCAAAAACGCAAAGACATATATTGGAAACTTATCAAAAGCAGTGTGCGTAGTGTGATTCTTTCAAAAATTGATTAGTTCGCATCCAAAAATAATCACATATCTCCCAAGCCTGGCAGTCACCAATAGCTAAACCCTGATCTTTGATTCACAAATGCAGACCTAGATGGTGGGGTGCACTCTTCACACAATCCAACAGTGCCCTCACACTGGAATGGGAATTAAAAAATAATATTACAGTCCCTCACAAAAACTATTTTGAATTCTTTCTATAGATCACAGGGCTAGATTCAAAGTGTATTATAGGATATGGTTACCGAGTGAGAGAGAGGTAAAGAGAGAGGGAGTGAGAGAGAAAGAGATGGGTTAACAGGCTGGGCCACTGGATTTATGCGGCATGGGAGGACCAAATTATTAAACAATGTTGACTCAATTAAGCGTCAAGAAAATGTAAAGTGTGCAACATGATGCAGCACATTTTGAGATATTATACTTCATACTTTTGACATTTTTACACATGTAAAGTAAACACTGTCTGGCAAAGGTTTCACCAGATTTGTATTGATATAATAACCAAAATACAGCAATAAGCAACTGAAAAGTGACCAGTCATCCTTTGCATAGGCCTATCTAATGAGCGGTAATAAGTGACCATCAGGTCAAACACAGGCCCCTGCAGTGGACGAATCAGTCCACTGAGCCACAAGACCCAGCTAATGCCAAAAGTCTGTCGTAAGAAATGAGCCTTCAAGGATTTCCTGAATTATAGGATATTGTAACCTCTGCCTATTTTTCTAGTGCTTTCATATTAGAATACATATGATAGGCACCATGCTGGCTTCCGTCTGCCAGACCCTTTAGATCTGAAATTGGAAAAGTGAAACGTTGAGTTGGTGCTGGATTGACATCTGGAATCCTACACCAGTATGTAATTGTCGGAAAATGAGGGATGAAATGAGGGTGAAGCACTCTGTCTGAAGAGGCACCCTGGAGTTGGTCAATAAATTAAATACTATTTTTTTCATTCCAGATAAATCCCAAAATGGAGAGAGGAAACATGAGCGTTGTCAAAGAATTTATCTTCCTGGGCTTCTCCAATCGTCCAGAGCAGGAGCTTATCCTATTTTTTGTCTTCCTTGCTGTATATATACTCATCTTGGTTGGAAATCTGACAATCTTCATTGTTATAGTAATGGATTCCAGACTCCACACACCCATGTACTTCTTTCTGAGCATCCTGGCCTTGGTGGACATCTGTTTCACATCTTTGATAGTTCCCAAGCTATTGGTGGACCTATTGTCAGTGACAAAAGCAATTTCCTTTCCTTTGTGCATCACTCAGTTGCATTTCTTTCTAGCCCTTGCCAATATGGACAATTTCGTATTGGGTATCATGGGCTTTGACCGATTCATGGCAATATGTCACCCTCTCCATTATCCACAGGTGATGGGAAAGAGAGTCTGTATAACACTGGTCCTTTGTGCCTGGGTGATCGTCTCGCTTCACGCTTCAGTGCACAGTGTCTTGGCCTCCAAGTTACTCTATTGTGATGCAAAGGAACTGCACCACTACTTTTGTGACCTCCCACCTCTTTTGAAGCTGTCGTGTTCAGACACCTCCGTTAACGAGCTTGTACTCTTCACAGAGACTACTGTAATTTTGCTAACCCCGCTGTTATGTAATCTTGTATCCTATGTTCTAATTGCTGTAGTTATCTTGAAAATCAAGTCCTCTGATGGAAGGAGGAAAGCATTTTCCACCTGCTTCTCCCACCTCACTTGTGTTGTCTTGTGCTATGGGCCTGTGCTTTTTACATACATTCGGCCATCCTCAGCCTACTCCCCGGAGAAGGACATGGGCATAAGCGTAATCTACACCATGGTGATCCCAATGCTCAACCCATTTGTGTACAGTGTCAGAAATAATGATGTGAAAGAGGCATTGAAAAAACTGGTGAAAAAATTCAAATGAATTTTGATGAAAATAAAAAGGAATCATCTACATTTCAATTTATGTTTACAGTAATCAATACAAAGTACAGAAAGGTTCAGAAACCCGATTCACATCTGAATTAAGAGCGATGCGAATTGCCGTAATATGGCTCTGAAAATGGAAAGCGTTAGTAGAGTACAAAGAGAAACATCATACGCTTGGGGTGTTATAAACCAAATAATGGATGGTCTTTCAATAATTTAACTCGAAAGGTTATGTGGTTAAAAGAACGGGTTAGGGTGATTATACTGAACCCCTTGGATAATTTATGGTTTCAAATTTCTTGCTTAAGTTCCTGCATCCCGGGTTAGCTTGTGTGCGATTTAGGAATTCCAACAAGGTATGGATGAGTTTCAGTAAAAATGGTTAATCAGGCTAATGCATCGTTTTACCTAAAACAGACTTAAATAGTCATTTGTATTTAGTAAGAGGACACATTGGAGAACCATCAGCAAACAGCAGGTGGTATCAATCTGCTTTAACATGCACAATAGTGGTAAAGACCTATTACTTGTAATCGACTTTATGAATTGTTTCAATCCATATTAAGCAGTAGAATGTCTCCACACATGGTCTCACAATGGGCAGCTCTGGTGTCATCATCCATAGCAATATTGATAGAGATTCCAAAAATCCACTGGTGTACAGTTCAGAGAGTGGAATGCAGACAAGAACTCAGAGTCAAATACTGCAAACAGATAGGTGTTGCATAGTGTGATACCTTGGAAATTGATGAGTTCACATCATTAAACAATCACATGCCTGCCACAAAAAAGGACTAAACCTGGATCTTAGATTCACAAATTCAGACCAAGATGCTGAGGATGCACTCTTCACACAACACAAAAGTATCCTCATAATGGAATGGGAATTAGAAAAAAATCATGACAATCCCTCTCGGAAACAATCAGAGCATCAAAGTGTTTTACGGGATATACTTAAAGTGAGAGTCAACGAGAGAGAGAGAGAGAGAGAGAGAGAGAGAGAGAGAGAGAGACATGATAGAAGGATTAATCAGTGACATTATTAATATATTAAAGCATGGGGATTCTGGCTTCCAATAATTATCAGGGGGACAATGCCAAAAGCGTGTTGGAAGAAATGTGACTTCAGGGATTTTTTGAATTACAGGAAATTGTCATTGGTGCTTATTTTTCTTTGCTTTCACATTAGAATACATAAGGTGGGCACCATGTCTACCAGAATCATAAACTGGGGAATATGTCTGCTTCCGTCTACCATTGCTATTTAGCAGGTCCTGGGGATCGGAATTAGGAAAAATGAAAAATCACGACTGCGCAGGATTGACATCTGGAATCCTACACTAGAATGTAATTGATAGAAAATGTGTGGAGAAATCAGGGAGAATTATTGTCGGTCTGAAAAGGGATAATGAAGGTGGTCAAAAAATAAGATACCCTTTTGTTAACTCCAGACACATCCCAAAGAATTATCTTCCTGCATTACACATAACCTTTGAAAACTTCTTACATTTTAATATTTTCATTTTTTAAAACAGTTTTGTAAATAAAACATGCCTTTATGAGGCAGAATTTTCAGTCTCTCTATTATGTCCATTGTAAATTCAGGTGATAAATCACATTGGATCTTGTTTATCTCTCCTTCTGAGGCTCGACATCTTCTTTTTATTAAAAGTGCTACTTCTGCTATCTACCTCCTTGTCTTCTACAATACCACAAAAAAACAAAGAAAAATAAACAGGAAATTGTGCCTTTGGTGCCGCTTTTAGGATGTAGAGAAAATCTGACCAGCTCCTTAGAGATTCAAAAAGCTTCCCTTCAACTTCATGCTGTGCAGGTTCAGTTAGTCACTTTACTTTATGTGATAGACTGGGCAGGTTAATATCCATAACATTTCTTTTAGGTTCCTAGATTAATGGGGAGAAAAGCAGAATGCTTATGAGTTCAGAAGGTTTCTATGATTGAGAGCAAAAATTAAAGGTAAACCAATTGGAAACTTTTACTTCTCCTACAAGGGATGTTATTTCATATTCATAGATTGTAGAGTAGAGAAGTGTGCCAATATCTGAGAAAATGGAGCAGAAACCAGGAGAAGAAGGGGTCTACAAGAGAGTGTTTAAACAAACAGGTTGAGGTCAGCATCATCTTCTGCATAGTCTGTCTTGGTTTCAACTCAAAAGGAGTCCCTTACAAGTGTATGCACTGACTGCCAGTTTGTGCTTTACATACTTCTGAAATGGGTATAGTCTTCATTAGAGAAACTGTAGCTGTATTTCCTTGTGCACAGTGTCCTTTGCCTTCAACACACTGGGACTGTTAGTAGTCTGGCAGCAATTACTAACGCAAGATGGTGTATGATATTACCACTAAGGGTAGGCGTAGCAGGCATAGTGCATCTACGCGTATTTCCACAGAGTTTGAAAAAACTCAGTGGAAATACGCTACGCTCCCTCCCCCTTTCCAAAAGAAAATTTTTTTTTAAAAAGAAGGCACATACCTGCGTGGCTGCCTCCTCCTCTACCTGGCCGCTCTCCTTCCTGCTCCTCACCGTCCTTCTGCTATGAAAATACACTTCATTGTGCGTCTTGCGCATGAACACGGACAAGACGCACAACATAGTGTATTTCCATTGAAGAAGGATGCGAGGAGCAGAAAGGAGAGCGGCCAGGCAGAGGAGGAGGCAGCCACACCAGTAAGTGCCTTCTTTTTTAATTTTGTATTAATTTGGGAGGATGGAGGAGCTGCTAACTTCGCTCTGCCATTGAGGGGAGTTTTTGCCTAAACTCAGCGTTTGGAACGGAGCGCGGAGTAGGCAAAAATCCACAAACTCTGTCGGCAGAGTGGAGTTACCCACCCGGGGTTAATTACCATGCATGCATTTACAACGCATGCCTTTACAATGCACAAATCTTTACCATGCATATACTTTTACAACGCACGCTTTTACAAATCAAGGTAAGTATGTATAGGGTAAATGAAACCACTAAATCCTAAACACACACATATATATATATAGCGCAAGGGGTGGATTGCTTGCGCCAGGACCGCCGAGAATCCTTGCGACCCAGGAGAATAAATCCAAACAACGCCAAAGAAACAACCAAAGGCGTGGGCTACGACGCAAAGCAAAACACAGATGGCAAATCAAAAAGAAAAACCAATCTCAACAGAAGATGGAACAGGAAATGAGCCCCTCAATGGGTGAGATGGGCCAAGAAGGGTCATCATTGACTGTACTAAATCTCACAAACACCCTCCTTAGTCCAGCAGAGCTGCGAGTTCTATCCCTGGGTCTCACATTCAGTCCAGCAAGCAATTTTAATTACGCCAACACACGGATAGACCTTTACAGATTTACACGTAAATTGAAACTCCAGAAATTCTTTCAGTCCAACAAAGGGGCACAGAAGGTTACAGGTCCTAGTGCGGATACCACACGAACTTTACACGCCAATGATTTAGAATTGTTGCAAGACCTACAACATTTGAATTATGAGACCTCAGTTCCGGACAGCATTGATGAACAAATCAATCTGAACTTGCCTGGCAATACTAATTTCAAATTAAAATCTACATTTACACCCTTGATGCTTTATGACAATATTGATATATTCATGAATTGTCTGTTGCTGAATTGAAAAAACTGTATATGTCTACAACAGGTGATAAATACAAGCGTTCAGCAGCCAATAATTGTTACTTTCAATTAGTGAAAAAGCTACAGGCGAATGATAGTATCATAATACGCCAATCTGATGAAGGTGGAAATGTAGTGTTGTGGCCCACGGACATGTATTTAGAGGAAGCTCATCACCAGCTCAATGATAACCAATGCTATAAGAGGTGTGATATAGTTACTGTAAAACAGGCACAATTTGATTATTACACACAGCTGTTGGCCTGGAGAAGTTCTGGATTGCTCAGTTTGGATGAATTGAAATTCCTCAAAAATGAGCATCCAGTTCTTCCGGCATTATATTTCATACCCAAGATACATAAAGGCGCTGACAAACCACCTGGCAGGCCCATAGTATCGGCACGCAAGGGATTGTTAGAAAATACTTCCATCTATATTGATGCTTTTCTTCAGGAACACGTGAGGGCTCTGCCCTCGTATATTCATAGTCATAGTCAACAATAGCTTTATTCGGTTAAAATTTTAAAACCATCAAAGCATACGACGAAAGTTCAAGTAGCAAATAGTTACAGTTACAATAATCTACAAAATCCATTCAGACAAAACCAAATGACACAATTAACAATATTTCATAAATAATTAATCGAACAATATAATTGGCGAACAATCACAATAAAAAGTATGTCAGCCCAGAATTTATTCAATTTTTACGTCTTCCTAAAACCAAAATTAATAGATTAGTCCACATTCTCCAACTGTCAAACAAAATTAAAAATGAGGGAGGGACCCGAAGAACTACACCCGGTTTCTGCATCTAATAGCCCCTGTAATGTAGCTGGCTACCCCGAAACATACCAATGGGGAACCTAGCATTTGCAAATAAACCAGTGCAGGCCTCACTTGCTTAAAATGACAGTTCTTAAAAATAGGGCAAATAAATTTCTTACGCTGCAAGATATAAAATTTACAAAAGAAAACCATATGCAGCGTGTTTTGTTCTGAGGTGTTATCACAGGGACAGGGGCCCAGAGAGCCCTCTTTAAAGAAACCCTTCGTGTAAGCTAAAAGCCAGGGGAGCATGCCATGTTTGAACCTTGTCAACAAAAACAGATGGAATGGTTTGTTTATATAGGTCAAGTATAGCTGAATCTCTCTGCCAATACTTAACATGACAAATCTCCTGACTGTCGGCTTACCCATTTCCCCGCCTTCCCTCAGCAACATTGCCCTACACACGAACTGGGACTTAAAGGCTTTTATCTCTAGTTTGCTCATCGCGCTTGGTTTATCGAATAAATCGAGGTAGCCAAGCGACTCCAAATTAGATTTGATGTATCGCAGCCAAGGGATACACATGGCTTTGTCAAGAGACAAACAATCTTGAATGATAATTTGGTTTAGGTTTGGGGGATGCTGTGCCCAAACTCTCACTCAGCCTAATAATGGGGCCACAGAAATTTGATCAGTGAGGTAACCTACCCCCAAATCTTCATGAATATTAAAAATAGGAGCAGATGTGGGAAGTGACAACAATTTCCGAAAAAAGGCATTTTCTACTGTTTGAATCTCTGTCGAAGCCTTATAACCCCAAACCTCACTGCCATATAGGGCCATAGGCACGCACTTGGCGTTATATATCTTCATAATCGCGGGCAGGGGTTTACAGCCCAACCGTTTTGCAAAGCCCAACAGGGCTCCTGTGGCCCTGGCAAGAATATTCTTTTTCTGGGCACGTTGCATGATCCAGGTTCTCCTATCATCAAAGATGATCCCCAAATATGGGAAGGTCTGCACTTTAGTAAGCTCCTGTCCATTAAAGAAGAATTTTACCTTTTTGGCCCCCCCCACAGCCAATTGACATGGAGTGTGATTTTTTAAAATGTATTAATAAATCTAAGGAAACCATAAAATCATTAAATCCATTTAAAAGGGCTTGTAGGCCTCTCGCAGTTCTTGCCAACAAAACCGTTTCGTCAGCATACAATAACGCGAGAATCAATTTTATGCCGGCTCTGGGTATATCTTTACTAGACGAAGTTAAAACATCACCCAAGTTATTGATGTAGAGCGAGAAAAGCAGGGGAGCAAGAATGCACCCCTGCCTTACCCCTCGCTTCACCTGCCAAGCTTCTGACAGATTCCCGTCATCACTGTAGCGGACGACAGCGGTGGTATTCTCGTGAATAAGTGCCAAAAAGGCAATCAACACCGGGTCAAGCCCCAATACTACTAGGGAGGCCCATAATTTTTGGAGATTTACAAGGTCAAAAGCGGTAGACAAATCCATAAACGCTAGGTGTAAAACCCCCTGCTTAGCGACTGTGTACTTCCCAATTATAAGATGTAAATTGAGGCATTGACCCACAGTGCCCCTTCCTTTTCTAAACCCATATTGTAGGTCCGAGATAATGGATTTGTCCTCCAGCCAAGTTGTTCATCTAGCGAGAACCACTTTACCCACTATCTTCATAGCGGAATCCAAAAGAGAGATAGGCCGATAACATGCCGGATCCTCTCTTGAGCCTTTTTTGAATAATGGCACTATCACTGCTTTACCCCAAGAACTGGGAGCACCCACCTTAGATACGGCGTTAAAAACAGAAGTTAAAAGCTTCGCCCAATACCTTGAATCTGCCTTATAAAGGTCGGCGGGAACACCGTCCGGACCTGGTGCTTTGCCAATAGCCATTGACTCAATAGCGTCCTGGACTTCGGCCTCATTAAAATAGAATTTCGAGGCCTGATTAATGTCCCCATAGTTTACTGGATTATGATGAGAAATTTCAGAATAGAGACCACTGAAGTGAGCCACCCATTTGTCTGGAGGAATAAGACAATCTTTATTTGTGTTCTCCAATTCATTAAAAAGTGGACTATTAATCACTTTCCAGAATTGGGTACTATTTTTTAAAACACTAGCTTCTGACAATTCCTCCCAAGCCATATTTTTTAGTTGGGTTTTCCTTGCCTTTATTGCTTTTTTATAGGACCTTCTTGCCTCCACAATCTTACTTGCATTTTTCCCACTCTCTTTTAATGCCGATAAAAGAGCAAAGTGGGCACTAGAGCATGCTTGGTCAAACCAGTTTTTAAACTTCTTAGGCCTTGGTTTCCCATGGTGGGTTAGGTTAACCACTACCTGTTTTGTTATTCTCTCAAAGGCACCAAGGACTTCCACTGGTTTGGACTCTATTGCCAAGCATAAACTTAAATCCACCATATTACTATGATACAAATTCTCAAGGAAATAAATCGGGGTAATGACGTCCCATCTCAAACGTCTACCCTGATTAATAGGGACCAAGTTTAAATTAGAAATGGCAGACAGAGGACTTGACCTAGTCACAGCATTTATGTTGATTTCCATAGACAGAGGATTATGATCACTTAAGGCATTTGGAGTGACACAAAAAGAACCTATCAGATGCTTCAAAAGACAAGAAATAAAAATGTAATCAATAGTGCTGTAATGGCCCTGACCAGTAAATGTAGGGACAGGAGATAAGGACTCTTGTACAGGAACAAATAAATGAAAGGCAGATACAATGCTCTCTAGGAACATCCCACCCTTAGAGTGTTCAAAGTGGGGTTCCTCTTGAGGGCTAAAATCATGATTAAAATTTCCAAAACAATTGAGTTGACATACATGAATGTTAAAATCGCCAAAAAGTAACAAAAATAAGGTGTAACATTATTTGCATCAAACTCATCCAGGAAAGTGAATAGTGCTTTTAAATGCTCCACTTCATGCAACCTAGTGAATGAGTTACAAAAATTCACAACTAACAATGACGGGAGATTGGCACTTTCTAATTTAACCGCCAGTATGCTTGGAGAACTGGTCACTACAAGTTCTGTGCTATATAGTAACTTGAGGCTAAATAATAACAGGAGACCGCCCCGAGGTCTCCCCAATGAGGAGGACACAGCGTATTTATTAAAAGACTGATACCCATCCAAGTAATAAGGATCTTTCGCCTCCCACGTCTCTTGAAGAGCAATTATATGGAAAGTAGAAAGAAAAGACTTCCAACTTGAATCACCTCTTTTCGATCTCAAGCCAGCAATGTTCCATGACAAAGTCATGATCTTATTTATTGATGACGTTACCCCCCCAACCCCCTCTCTTGTGACACAACGTTCTCTGAATTTAGTGAGCGGCGATGAAAATCCCCAACCTCACCAATTACGGGAACCGTGACAATCGCATTACTAAATAAACCAGGAGGAGCCAATACACTCTCTTCTACTTGGACAATCTCAGTGGTTATCTGATTGGTACCATCACCATAAGCTGCCTCTGGGGATAGAAAACTATCACCAGAACCATAAAGGTCGATATTACGTTCAGCAGTCGTCACAGGCACATATTCTCCAGAGAAAGGCAGTCTAGAATCATTGTGAGGGGCCTGGGTACGTGCTACACTGAGTCAGTCATTGACATCTAGAGAACTAAGGACCTCGTATCTGTTACTAAGAGCCAATATCCTATTCGCAGGGACAAAATGAGGGATATGTCCACTGTTTCCAATTGACCCCTGAATGTAAGGTGGATAAAAAAAAAACAAAGGGAGAACATTGACGTAATCCTGATGTAATCTAAACGACCCTGCCTGTCTAAAAATATTGGCTACCAAATCGGGAGAACTAAAGCTCACTACAACACAGTCACCCTTCAGTATCTTATTAGACTTCCCAACCCAAGGAACCCTTCTAACCATCTTAAAACATTCAAAAAGGTGACTCCCCAGAACTGTCTTTCCTGCCAAAAAGTGGAGGGCTTTATTTTTTAAAGAAGACCAGTGCTCTTCCCTCCCGTCACTAGGAATCAGAACATTTGCCAAAATGACAGTATACGGGCAGGCATCCGGTGGCAAATGCAAAGGACGTTCCCTAGATGGCTGCACAGGAAGCGGACTTAGTCTCCCTGACGTGTCCCTAGGCCTCAGATCAGCACCACCAATGGAGCCTACAAGAGCTGAAGGTGGATTAATGGGACCTACAACAGTGGGCATCCTAGACTCAGCTAAGTCGGAAACTCTGGTTACAACTCCTCTTAAAGGGAGCCTCTCAGGTGAATTACGCCTTGGCAATAATGCTTCCTGACCCGCTATGTGCCGTTCAATTAGAGTGAGTCTATCATCAATTTTATTAAGTCTGTTCATAACTGGCAACAAAGTTGCTCTCAGTCGCTCGTCCATAAGCTGTAGTAAATCGGCCAGCTTAACTCCAGCAGTAATTGTGATCCCCTGATCAATATTTTCGTTCAGCCCATGGGGATTATCTGCCAAGGCCTGGGTGACCACTCTGCCTTCCTGGGAAACTAACCCATAAGCGGACTCTAAGTTCCTGGATTGTTTAGCTTGTTGACAGCTTCCTTTAGGGCCTTTAATCGCTTTTCTTTTACCCTTAACTAATTTAGTAGTAGCAACAGGGAGGGCACGTGACTGCCTAGTACGAGTGGCTGGCGGTGAGAGAAGAGGCCTAGGAGTATTTTCAGAAATTGGAGGAATAGCAAAACCAATTTCTGACACAGACTCCACGGAGACAGAACAACCAGCCTGTCTATCGCCTGAACCTGAAATAGAATCACCCGAACGATTAACAAGATTAGGCAGGGATAATGGCTCCAAAGAAAGCCTTCGCTCCACCATTTCAATTTCTCTAGTAACAGCTGTTTCGGCTTTTTTCAGATAAGCGTCTAATGTCCCCGTACCTCCCATTACAGAACACTTATTGTTATTTTTAGCCATGACAGCAACAAATGGCACACAGCGAAAATGAGCGCAGCGTTCCAAAACTAGAACAAAGGCAACCACTTTGGGCACATGCAGAAACTTGCGTGATAATAAGCACCTCCCAGGCACCTAATGTGCTATACTAACGAGACCTAACTCACGATGTCCTGAGCCAACACAGATCTCACAGTACAGTAACAAGTCAGTTGCTCCAAACAAAGTATCAAACCTCGAGCAGTAAGGGGGGCGGCCCAGCCCAGCCTCTGCCTGCCCCTGACGGCCACAGACGGCCCGCCCTTTGTCCGGGCTTCGTCCGGCACGTCCCGCGCGCGTTCCGCGCTGCGGCAGAAGACAAGTATATATCGGGGCGTTAACCAATAGGCAGGTAGGCGGGTGGAAGGCCAGCTGGTGTAGCGCACGGACTCCTGGGAACTCGAGTCCCGTGCTGAGGCCCGTCTCCCAACAGCAACTGCTCCGGCCGAAAACGAAATGGACACAGCCCCTCCTGGGACAGCAGCAACACGAAGCACCTGAAGCAACCAAGTACGAAGCGGGACCCGCGCCAGCGCGTTCCGCGAGGTCCTTTATACAAAGAATGTAAATGATGGCAGGTGGGCGGGTGGAAGGCCAGCTGGTGTAGCGCACGGACTCCTGGGAACTGGAGTCCCGTGCTGAGGCCCGTCTCCCAACAGCAACTGCTCCGGCCGAAAACGAAACGGACACAGCCCCTCCTGGGACAGCAGCAACACGAAGCACCTGAAGCAACCAAGTACGAAGTGGGATCCGCGCCAGCGGGTTCCGCGAGGTCCTTTATACAAAGAATGTAATTGATGGCAGGTGGGCGGGTGGAAGGCCAGCTGGTGTAGCGCACGGACTCCTGGGAACTGGAGTCCCGTGCTGAGGCCCGTCTCCCAACAGCAACTGCTCCGGCCGAAAACGAAATGGACACAGCCCCTCCTGGTACAGCAGCAACACGAAGCACCTGAAGCAACCAAGTACGAAGCGGGACCCGCGCCAGCGGGTTCCGCGAGGTCCTTTATACAAAGAATGTAATTGATGGCAGGTGGGCGGGTGGAAGGCCAGCTGGTGTAGCGCACGGACTCCTGGGAACTGGAGTCCCGTGCTGAGGCCCGTCTCCCAACAGCAACTGCTCCGCCCGAAAACGAAATGGACACAGACCCTCCTGGGACAGCAGCAACACGAAGCACCTGAAGCAACCAAGTACAAAGCGGGACCAAGATACAGGCGATTTCCTGAGGAAATTGGAAGGGGTTTGTTGGGATTCCGCCTATTGGTTGATCACATTGGATGTAACATCCCTCCATACTAGTATTTACCATCAAGATGGCCTAAAAGCTATCAACCATTACCTGGGAAAGAGGTCCATCCATCTGTTTAACCACAACAAAATGTTGTCTGTAATGATTGCTACATGTCTTAACAACAATTTCTTCATGTTTTCAAATCAATTTTATCAACAGGTCAGAGGAGTTGCCATGGGGGCTTGCTTCTCTCCAAGTTATGCCTGCCTTCATATGGGCAGGTGGGAGGAGCAAGTCCTCTATGGCACACATCACGCAACTTTTACTAGACATGTATTTCGATGGTATCGCTACATTGATGATATCTTCTTAATTTGGCAAGGTACCAAACAACAGGCCTTGGATTTTATTTCCTTGATTAATGTAAACAACCTCAATCTTCAGTTTACAGCCAATCTAAGTCAGGAATCTGTATGTTTTTTAGATGTAGAGATCTTTGTCAAAAATGATAAAATTGAGACTTTGCTGTTTGGAAACCTACGGCGGGTAACACAGTCTTGCATGCTGCAAGCCACCATCCGGCACATCTTATACGCAGCATCCCATAAGGGGAGATGTTGCGCATTAGACGCGTCTGCAGCACTGACTTTGAGTGTAGCCTGGCACAGGAAGCCAGCAAAGTTAGATTTCTGGCCAGAGGTTACACATCTACAATGATTGACAAAGCCATCGCCAAAGCCAATTGTGTTCCCAGGATAATGGCCTTGCAAAATAAAACATCTATCACTAACTCAGTACAAACTAGGGAGCCTGCCAGACTTATCCTGACCTATAATCGCCAGCATCAGGCCCTTCGTAAGATCTTTAAGAAAAATTGGAGTCTGATACGGAATGATCCTGTCATTGGGGATCTAATGACAGTCAGTCCTGAGATTACATTCAGGAAAGCACGCTCTTTGAGCAATGCTCTGGTGAAAACCAGTCCAGACCTACTCAATAATAAATCATGGCTCCATTCTAGCAAGGGTTTTAGAAGATGCACTAGCTGCAAAGCTTGCAGACATGGTGTGAATAAAACAGAATATAATACCCCTTTCTGTGTAATTCCTAAACCCATTTTTAGGATGTTTACATGTAAAACTGAGTTTGCCATCTATGTGCTGGAGTGTCCATGTGGCCTGCAATATGTTGGGAGTACCAAGTTGCAGGAACACAAACGGATACTCCAGCACATTAGGGCAATCAATGGCAATGACACATCTTATCCAGTTGCTCGTCATTTTAAGGAATGCCATGAGAACAAAAGTGAGCTTCTCAAATATTTTGTCATAGACTCAGTTTTACCCCTTAAACGTGGAGGTAATCGAGAGGCCCTTTTACGAGCCCTTGAGACAAAATACATCCTGGAACTTGACACCAAGACGCCACGGGGTTTAAACTCGAGTGAAGATTTTTACACATATCTTTAACCGGGCTTGTTCTGTCATACAACTGCACTTACATTACATGTCCTTTAATTGTGGCCTAGCCCTCTAAATCTATGTTATTTTAACGTTGTTGATACTGCAATATTTTTCTTAGCACTTTTGGCACTTTATTAGGGACTGACATTGGCTATCTGGGCATAGCTTAATTATTGTCCATTAGGGCACTTATTAGCTCGACATGACTTTAGCACCTACATATGTTTTTAACAGTTTTTTTTCAGATATTTTTATTAACATTTTAGGAGATTCTGCACTTGGCACAGATATATTGGTTGATCGAATGGCCTTATTGTGTACCTGTAAAATTGAGGTACATGTCCCCTCCTTTGGGTACGACAAACTTTAGACTAATATTTGGGGTCTTAGTGTTGAGGCATCATGCACAAAATTCAATAGAACCAAGCCAAAGTTTCCTGCGCAATTTCAACCCACTTGGGTCATATTTATTGCATATTTTGCACGGTTATCTCCACTATGCGTTTGGATCCAATATTTATATCTAAATGCCCCTTTCTTTAAAAACTGTTTTTACCTTAAAAATGCAGATTAATTGTACAAAACAATTGTCTTCTAATGAAAATGTATTTTTTTAGGTATTTAAGAATGTGCTGTTTGTCATTCATGTGTTTACTTTTGATATGGAGAAAACCTCAGTTGTATTTTTTCTATGTCCATGATAGGCAACCAATCATGTCAGTTGTTACTATGCACTTTTCACTTTAAATACAAGCATACTACCCACAAGGCGCTATGTGAACAAGGCCTCCAGTAGGCTGAAACGCGTCATGGCAGGCATGCTGAACTTTTAATAAATGTTTCACCTGCACCAACTACGTGGTCTGTTATCGTCTGTTCTGGTCTTCGAATTACTTTGAGGATTTCTGGGACTGTGGTGGCGAAGTTTTCAACATATATATTAATGGAGATTTGAGTTTAAAAGCATTCAGACAACTGTCATCAGTGGCAAATCCTAGTGTAGATACACTATTAGGTACAAGATCAGGATATCTATATATATATATATATATATATATATATATATATATATATATATATATATATATATATATATATATATAATCCAAACAGGCTGTCTTCCACTTCCAGTCGGCGAGGAAGAAGCACACGGACACCAGCTCGTGCTTCAAGGTCTTTAATAAAAGTCAGCACCCACACAGCACGCCATTACGCGTTTCGGCCACCAGATGGCCTTGATCTTATATATTTGCTACTGATGACAGTTGTCTGAATGCTTTTAAACTCAAATCTACATTAAATCCCACACACCCTCCGTGTGCAATTGATACTTTTGAGGCACTGATGGTAAAGGATTTGAAATCTTTAGCTAGAAAATCAAGTTGGAAAAACGACAAATCTGACTATAAAAGAAAGGCTAGCTGTAAAAAATCTACAGGATGATCATGGGATCGTACTTTGTCAGTCAGATAAAGGAGGTAATGTACTGGTCCAGAATATTGGGGATTACATTAATGAGGGTAGGCAACACTTGAGCAATTCGGACTGTTATGTGGTGGTTTCTAAACAATTGATTGAAAGTTCCGATACTATATATAATGAGATGCTATCCAGGTGGGAGAAGAAAGGTCTCCTTGAATGGGCCGTATATGCGTTTATCCTGAACAGGTTTCTGAAAATTGCAGTGTTGTATCTGCTTCCTAAACTCCACATAAACGCTCTTAAACCTTCTGGGAGACCGATTGTCTCCAGTATAGGGTCCTTGTTAGAACATACTTCTAAATTTGTAGATTACTTTCTACGTCCGTATGTACAAACATTACCTTCATACATACGAGACAGCAAGGACTTTCTGCACAGAATCAGAAATGCAGAATGGGAAAATGACCTCTTACTTATGACTCTGGATGTTTGTAGTTTATATATTTCTATCAGACATTCGGATGGGTTAGAGGCATGTAGACATTTTCTGAATTCACAGTAAATTTCTTATTTCCAACATACTGAAATGATATTAACTATGATCAAGTTTTGCCTCGAAAATAACAGCTTTATTTTTAATGAGCAATTCTTTAGACAAATACAAGGCACTGCAATGGGCACCTGTTTTGCTCCCAGTTATGCTAATTTGATTATAGGGTGGTGGAAGCAGCAGGTGCCCAACCACTACTTGCAATATGGCGACCATGTGAAAATGTGGGTGCGCTATATAGATGACCTCTTTATTATCTAGAGGGCTAGTGAGTCTCAAGCTAGGGAATTCATTGCCAATTTGAACCCTAATGACTGTAATCTCAGATTTGAGGGTAAACTCAGTGATAGCCAGATTGATTTCCTTGATATACAGATCCAAATCCGAAATAACAAATTAACATCTAAAATGTTCCGGAAGGAAACAGCAGACAATACTCTTTTGCATGCGGACAGTCATCATGCTAGAAATGTAATTAAGAGCATCCCTTATGGGGACTTTCTACTGGCTCGTAGGAATTGTACATCTGAGAATGATTTCTTAGAAGAATATGACTGCATGTCATCTAGATTAATTGGACGGGCTATAAAAAAGCAGACATAGCAAACGCACTGAAAAAGGTTTCCAAAGTGAGCCGGGAAGTAGCACTTGCTCCTAAGGAACCTAATGAAACAACAGTAACTACTGCGGACACTTGCATTAGGTACATTACTACATACAATGCAGGGTCAAAGGATATGCAGAAAAGCTTGTCTAAGCATTGGGATGTGTTACATACAGAACCTAGTTTGACTGATGCTCTGGGCCTTCATCCCAATGTAACATTCAGAAAAAGTAATTCCCTCAGTGATAAGATTTGTCGGAATTAAATTACTCATATGAAAGCAAAGAGTATACAATATAAGGTTTTTATACACGTACGACTTGTAAAGCCTGTAAATATAGTTCGAACATCAAAAACATTTTCTCTCCTGTTATGAAATCTACTAGATTGATTGATAAACATTTGACGTGTGTTACGGATTATTGTGTGTATGTACTTACCTGCCCATGCCAAAAATCCTATGTAGGAAGCACTGTTTCCAGCTGAAAAGCGTATTCTGGAGCATACGCATGCTATTCAGAACAGGAATAAACAATATCCGGTAGCACGATATTTCGAAGAGCTACATAAAAGCAATAGAAACCTGCTTTGGTTATATGTAATTGATTGTGTTCCCCAGACAGTGAGAGGTGGAGACAGAATACGCAAATTGAGGCAATTGGAATGCAGGTATATACTTGATCTTGACACAAAAATGCCAAATGGTTTGAATTCTGATGAGGAGTTAGCCTGCTGTTTAGGAGAATGAAGCATTATACAAGGTTGTTAGTAATTTGATAGCTGTTTATTGTACGGGTAATGAATGAAATATTAACTGTGTTGCTTCTGACATTGTTTTTAAATTAACTTTTTCTTTTTAGGCACTACACACTTAGAGTTTGATTTTAGCATTATTTTTTTCTCTGTGTTTTTTGTATTTATACAGGGTGATCTATTACACATTCCATTTGACAAGAACTCTGTAATTAATCAAGGACTTATTGATTCGAGATTACATGGCAGATAAAGGCCCACTTTTGCAGAATTGGATGCTGTATTCTATTATGGAGGGCATAAATTGTTATAATCTACATCTTGAATATTGGTATTTTTCTGATTGGGGGTATGAATTGCCTGTGGAATTCATTGCATTAGTCTCATAAACATGATTAAGAGAAATCATATGGGAACTGCTAAAAATTATTTTTTTTGTCAACTTACCTTTGCAGCCATTTAGGATCTAAAGGAGTTAAAAGTGATATATGCATGTCATGGAATACACAAACATGAATTTGAAAGCATGGTGTATAGTAAGTATATCTCTATAACATGCTTATGGGATTGAATATTTAAAGGAATTGCTAACTAGGTATGTCTGATTGTATGTTATAAGATAACTGCCACGCACATATAAACCTTTTATTGATATAACATTTATTGATAAATCTTTATTGGTAAGTTGTTATCGACAATATGTATTGATGGGGTTTTTTTTGTTTTTGTTTTATACAGCGCGAACTAGACCCGCGACATCGGGTATCAGACCGCTTTACATGAGCACCAGTTTAGTTCCAGAAGGACACATTCAAGGTTTTAACATGATATAAGCCTCCTAATGAGAAGAAAATGTTCTGTGATTGCTGGCGCTTTCATCGTGATGTGATGCTGCAATGGTGCCAATTGTTTTGTTACATAGGAACTGGGAGATGTAAAAACATGTGTTAAGATGGCTGCCACCATGGGCGTTGTAACGAAAAGCTTTTGAGAGTCCATTTTTTATGTCAATATGTGTATTTGCACTTAAGTATGGCCGATAATCTTTGTCTGTTACCTGTGACCAAGGCGTGTAAATGCCGAAACCCGTTGGGTTAGTTGGCCATGAAAGAAACCCCACTAAAGGAACTACGTTGTAGTTTTAAATTCCTTTCAGGATGGAGTGCGTGTTGCGCAGGGCTCTGCGACTTGGTGAATTTATATGCATTGGGGTTTTCCTCTAACCCCGACTGACACGCACCAGGCTGTTGGTCGTTGGTGTTCTGAGGATGGTGGAACTTGTGAAATCTATATATATATATATTCACTTAAAAAACCATAGGTTTCACACATGTTATAGTTAGGTGGATATTTCATTCGTAAAAAACCAATGAAATTCCCCCGTTATAGTTAGTTCAGATAACTATAACTCGCACTCTGCAATCCTGCTCATGACGTCACATATTACATTGCTCATGATATGGTCAGTGGCATCACTCATGACATCACTGATGACATCATCCTTGTGATAGAGTGGCGGTCGCGCGAGTTATAGTTATCTGAACTAACTATAACGGGGGAATTTCATTGGTTTTTTACGAGTGAAATATCCACCTAACTATAACATGTGTGAAACCTATGGTTTTTTAAGTGAATTTGCAAGGTTTTTTAAATGCTAATTCCTAACTATAACGTGTGTGAAACCTATGGTTTTTTCAGTGAATTTGTACGGTTTTTTAAATGCTAAGTTATGTATGTATTATTTTTTTTTATATATATTTATTTTACAATAAACTACGTATTAATTTTTTTAATTTTTTTTTAATGGTTTTTCACCGTGCGCCCAAGGTGCGCGCACCCCCGCGATTTAAAAAAAAAAAATTAAAATGTTTTTTTCTGCCTTCGGGGTCCTTCAGGGACCCCCTGACAAAGGCTAGGGGGTCAGGAACTCTCTACCCTGCCCCCTTTTCACGTTCGCCACCTTCCTTTTTCACTCTCGCACTGAAAACAAACAAAATGGCGGCCGACACTTCCTGATTTCGACCGATTCGAACGTTGACTGACATGTAACCACCAATCAGAATTATGCTCGCGCACGTTAGGGTGCGCGTACCGTGCGCGCACGGTCCGCACACGGTGCGCGGCTATAGATATTTATGTGCTTTAACTGCAATTTTCTCAGGAACTACTGAACAGATTGACTCCATATATGCAAAAGGCACATCCCTGACCTGAGGACTACCTCTCTGCCAAATTTCAAGTAATTCTGTCCAGCCGTTCGGGCTGTACCTTCGACTAAGGGTCCTATGGGAAAATGCATAGGGAAAACACGTTTTGGGACCCACCTTTTTTCTCGGCCCCCGCTTGACGAATCCCCCCGAGACTTTCAGGGTAGGAGCTGAGCCGAGCGCCCCATTAGTTTTGAAAATTTCGCGAAGATTCGTCAACCGGCCCCAAAGTTATTCAAAAAAGAATTTTGAGATCTCCTATGGAAATATATATATATATATATATATATATATATATATATATATATATGTAGAAAAACCACCGCTCGCGCAGCAAGAATCCAGCACTCCGTGAGGCTAATTTTACTCAATTTTTGTTTAATGTAACAGCATCATCTACGCGTTTTGACAGCTGACTGCTGTCATAAACAGCAACAGAGGACAAAAACTGGCACAATCACTTCTTGTCAGTTCATTACACTATTTAGGTGCCATCTTTTAGCATGTGTTCTACACCAAACTTAGGTATATGTTTTTACTCATTTTGCAAGTATAATCATTCTCCTTTGCAAGTGCAAATATAGATAACTCAATTCGTGATTATTGTCACATTTCTCAGTGATTTGCTTGGCAAATCTACTAAAATTACGTGAATGCCTTTTTGTTAACATGCTTGTTTTTATAGCTGCCTTTTCTAGTAATGGCCAACAATTCATATCAGAGATCATTCTCCGAAAAATGCACATGCATAGCATTTTAACTAACTTTCTTTATCTTTTTATGACTCTACAGTACTTCGATTAATAAAGTGCTAGTGCTTCTCTATATGAAAATTCATATATATACAGTACTAAAATACTAAAATATAACAAGTGAAAGAATTTTTTTCTCCCTCACAAGGTGTAAGTGCTTAATAAATATATACATATTCTCCCACGGTGTTCTCCCCCTGAACCACCATACAGAGGCACATACAGATCCTCGGCAGCCAGGTATTGTGAAATTAGCTTTATTAAGTGAATACACATTTTCTCACGATATATATACATTTACTGTATACACCCAATCGTAGGGAGGCCAGCTGATTTTAAAAGGTGGACTTTTCAAGCATTTCTAAATCTTTTGGGCATTTGAAAAAGTCATTAGACGAAACGTGTCTAATGACTGGAATGCTGAATAAAGTGCGTTTTTGATTTGTTGGACTGGTGTGGCTCGTTCTTTTCCTTTCGAGGGGAACTCTATATATATATATATATATATATATATATATATATATATATATATATATATATATATATTCCTCTTCCAAGTGCTCCGGTATGCCTGTCACCTCCTAAGCAGAGGGCGCGTCGGCAAACGGACCGCCAAAGCCCGGCCCGAAAATATCAGGAAACAATTCCTTTTGAAAAAAGGAAAGCCGACGACTTGTCTGTTGCGCTCAGTTTTTTATTGTCAGCACAAACGTTAGACGCGTTTCGCCTGTGAAACAGGCTTGTTCACTAACAGTTCACATAAAGTTTTCTCCCATTTTTAAACACAACAGTGATAACGTGACACGTGATGAACTACACCACAATGAATAGTGAAAACAGACTAGTAGTTTTTTACGAAAATTTCTCGCGCGTCAGTTCTCATAATAATATTACAACAATGAGTGTACCATCCAGATTATTACGTGTCTCGAAACCAATTTAAATTAAATACGGTCATTAAGTAACGATTTTAGAATTTAAACAGACACTTCAAATTCTTAAATAAAATTTGCTAATATATCCGGATGTAAACAATGGTCAAGTGTATCAACAATCTTACTCAGGCCAGCCCCTGTGGGCTAACCTATTGCCATAATAGACTAATTGGTATGCATAATTTTTGATTAAACCATGGTTATAAACAATCTAGCCCAAGTGGGCAACCCTGACATTGCGCTAAAACCATGAGCAAGTTCATCAAAACCACCTTTGATTTACATTAATCTGTGTAAAGTGCATGTGCTAAAAAAAATTTTGTAGAAGGTTCACCAAATTTAATCTTTAAAAAGTTACTTTACAGATAATAGGGCTGGAGAGGAAGCGGAACCATATTCATAGGTGAGTATGGAAGTCTTCTTCCATATTAAGACCCTCAGGTATCTTAGTGTTTAGACGAATAATGTAGCTTGACTCTAGTTTTCTCAGTTTTTTCAAACGATCGCCTCCCCTAACACTCATGGGGACTGCATCAATAACACAATATTCAAAGCCCACAGTACTTCTATTGTGGTATTGGTCAAAATGTCTGGCCACGGGATAGGTCTTATCTCCGTTCTGCAACATTTAAGGGCCATCAAGAACGGAGATAAGACCTATCCCGTGGCCAGACATTTTGACCAATACCACAATAGAAGTACAGCACAAACGCGTCTAACGTTTGTGCTGACAATAAAAAACTGAGCGCAACAGACAAGTCGTCGGCTTTCCTTTTTTCAAAAGGAATTGTTTCCTGATATATATATATATATATATATATATATATATATATATATATATATATATATATATATATATAAGGAAAAACAAGAAAAAACAAGAAAAACAAGAAAAAAGAAAAAAGGAAAAAGAAAAAAAAAAAAGAAAAACGATATATAAATTAAGGATACTAATGCCAAATAAGGCAAATAAGGACCTATGTGGAGCCGAGGTTGAAATTTGCATACTAGTGCATTCTGGGAATAGTGGTCTAAAGGAAAGGCCACGTGACCACTGGGATTTAAAATCAACTCACCTGTGATCAAGGCGCGAGGCGCTGAAACGCGTAAGGACGTAAATGAGTTGTTAAGCTGCATGTATTTCAGACACAATAAAGCTGTCATCCTGAAAGGACGCCGAAGCTGTGGGTTCTTCTTTTTTCTTGTGTTTAACTAAACAGGATTCTCCATTCCTGCTCTGAACCCGCCCTGCAGAGTTGGGGGCCCCGGCAAAGTGGAGATTTGTGGATGCGATGTGATATATATATATATATATATATATCCAACTACCACTCCAAAAGCGCTTCTCGGCACCATGAACAGAGAGACGGACACCTTCTTCTTCGTAGAAAACTGCAGCCGCAGTATCGTCTTTATTATTCAAATCATAGATCAGTGCAATGAAACGGAACGACGCGTTTCGGCCAACTGTGTGGCCTTGCTCACATGAATGCGTTGCAAATAGGTAACATTTTTATACTCAATAGTAAGAAAGGGGAGGTGACATAACTTTCCTTGCTATTGGTTGACTACCCAATACACAATCATAGACATAGAAGAAATATGCATAAGTGTTACAAAAATGTGGTCATAGGCTTAGTACAGGAACCAAATTGTTAGCCACAATATAAATAAATGTGTTAACCAAAACGTAACCTCTATGAAATTCATGAATAATCAGTCTTTTGTGATTTTTAAAGTCGGAAGAACAGAAAAAAATGCCGTAACTGAATAAAGGCAATGGGGAGCCACTGGTTTCGTATTATAACAGGTACAAATACTGGGAGGCAACAGTTAATAATCCACGACCAATGAAAAATTCATGTAATTCATAGGTAGCTCACTGAAATATATATATATATATATATATATATATATATATACATACACACACTTACTTGTTCGGTGTAAAGCCATGCATGGTAAAAGCCTATTTGTGGTAAAGAAAAAGGGGGGGGAGGGGGGACAAGGAGCTCAATCCAGGTCCAGTGACTCGTGCTCCTGAAAATTAGAATCGTTACTTGAGGAGTCACAGTTACTATGTAAAGAGTGTGGGGAAGAGTTGTTCTCTTAGAATAATGTCTGGGGACAGTGTGTCCTTTTCTTGGTGCCCTCACATACCCTGAAGGATGTCATGCTTCATCATCGGGCTGTGCTCCTCATTGGGCCGGCACTGCAATGCCCCTGAAGGATCACTTTATCAGAGATCTTTTGATAAAGTTGTAGAGGTGTGTGTGAGTCAGAGTGTAGGTGATGTCCTAGTGTGAATTAAAAAATGGCTGGAGGGGGAGCTAGTGAATGTAATAGATAATAACCCCTCGGTCATTAGTAAAAAACAAAAAGGTTGTGCTGCTTGAGGGATGTTAATGGCCCCCCGTATCTAGACGGGTGTCATGTCCATCTTGGGCATGATGAAGGTCAGGTCAACATGTTTTGCGCTTCGTGGTCTCAGGAGGAGATCCTATGCGCTTCTTCAGGATCAGTGTTGTGAGTGATAGTGTGGTGTGGTGGCCTGTCAAAGTGTCACTGCTAAAGTAGTATACTCTAAATAGAGAGGGCATAGTGTCTCATGAGGTGCAGTTGAGGTAATCCTCGAAATAGTTTCATAATGAATTGCAGGTCTATTAACCTACCCGACCTCTCGCTGCGCATATACAATTACTGTATATATATATATATATATATACTTGTTTGTGTGTAAAGACATGCATGTTAAAGGCATATTTGTGGTAAAAACGTGCATGGTAAAGGCTTGTAAAGTCACTGCGTGGTAATGGACGCATGGTAAGGGCCTTGCCTTGTAATGCCTGCATGGTAAAGGGTGTTTCCCATGCAAGACACCATCCAGCTCATTATGCAGCATAAAGCTACCTAAGGTCCGCTTTCATTTCAGCATCATTTTGGTGTATACATATATATATATATATATATATATATATATATATATATATATATATATATATATATATATCCAGTTGAAGGCACAGCGCCGAAACGCGTAGACCGTCCATGTTTTCTGCATGAAATGGTGGTTAAATAAATATTTGAAATTACCTGCTCAGATTCTTCTTCATAGTGCCGTGAAGTCCGTGCTGGTGGAGGCTTGGAGAATGTGAAAATATTTATATATATTCTTATATATGTATATATATATATATATTTATCATATCGAAGAGCAATCCTAATGTAGTGTCTAAAGTATATAGTGCCCTCTCTCCTGGAGTGGTATATTTTGGAACTTAGGTAATGGACATGTCCAGATCCTCTAGTAACATACAGGACTATAAAAGAAACTGACGTGTTTTATGGAGCTGAACTTTGGGCTAAATTAAATAACTTGTTACCACCAAGGAAGAATTCCAGAGAAGAATTTGTTGCTAGCCGAAGTTCACCCCAAAAAAGCAATTTCAACTTTATTAGGTGTCAAAAGAATGATACACCCAGCCTCTGTTGAAACTATCTTATTAAGCACCAAGCAATAGAATAATTCCAGAAATTCACATTATCAATTCCCTTCTTTTAAAATGCAACTGTGTTTTTAAATTCCATGGATCACAATTGTCTGAAGAATGCTTCTGAAAATTCACGAACACAAATTGATGCAGAAGAACCTTCTGCTATTAACAAAGATAACCATCAACTTATAAATACTCCAATTTTGGAATACTGCCTTTTGAAGGATGTAAATGCAATATATAAGATTGTCCAGGGCCCCAGTTATTAATGTCTCAATCAGTCAACAGGCTAGGAAATATGTGGACAATATGATTTAAGCTACTATTCATCCTTTATGTTTCAGATTACCATCAAGATGGTATTCAAAAATCTATAGTAACTGAATCTACTCCATGGAAGCCCTTCAAATGAAAAATATTTTCTTTTCATCTGTCCTTTGTTTTTTTAATATACAAAAGACTGAAAAATCCTTTTTAATACCTTTAAAGTCAGATGCTCTGTATTTGTGTTGTTTGTTGTCATTCAGTCTGTTTTACCCACTATACAGAGTAGGTGTTGGATCAGCAGTGAAAAACTATTTTGAACTCATTTTTTTTTTTTCCACTCTGTGATTTCCCTGTTCTCCTAGGATCACAGGCTTGGCTCTGAGAAGCATTTCCACTTTGTCCAGAGATGTTGTGAAATGTTTTGGTTATTGCAATGCATTTTTAAATGGTATAGATTATTTGTATTGAAGCTTGTGATTATCTGTATTGTATTTTTTATGGAATTTTTTTTTTCCTGAAATTAATGGCTACTGGCTGACCAAAAGGAACAAAGGCAGAAATATTGTCTCATTTATATGGTAATCTGAAATGAAATGAAGCCACGACCAATGGATGGGTGCTAACAAAAAAAATCTTATTGCAGTTAAACACACTATATGCTCATGCATGTAGAGAGCCTGTATCTCACTCACCCTCAGAGTGATGTTCGGAAACAAGCAGGCTACCTTACTGTGAACGCCCTGCAGCTCTAAAGTGGTTCCCCCATTAAATCTGGCACTATATTCAGGGTCATTGGAATTATACCGCAGGGTTGTATAAATTATGCAGCAAAAAAGGCAAAATATGCAGTGTAATGAGTCAATCAATCAATCGAACTTTATTTCACATTTGAATAAATGCATAAAAAGTTTATAAAATCATAAATTGCATACATCATATAAAAATCATTGTTTTAGGCAGAGCAGGTTAAAAAACAGGATTTTAAACAACAGTATTCAATTCATAAAGGTGACAATTTAAGTAAGGTGAGAGGTCGGTAAAATCAATAGCAAAATCAAAACATTGCAGCCACAGATAATTAGTATTACAAATTCCAAAGGTATGCCCCCTATGGTGTAATGTTAACCTGTCTGATCTTTAAGACGGCGAGTAAAAAAGTAGCGATCATATAATGAGGGGTTTCTAATGATCGGAAGATCTCAAGGTCCTGATTATGCGATCGTAAGCTAAGTTTTTCAAGCAGGGGGATAGTAAATTTTTTCCTCTTTTCCTTATAAAATGTGCAGAAAAATAAAAGGTGCAAGATGAATTGACTGGAGGAGCCGTCACAAGGACATAAAGACAAATGATTTACCGAATAAACTTGGGCTGGATATCCAGCCAATAGCGGAATGTAATTCAGTCTGAATCTAATCAATGCAAATCGATGTCTACTATTTGTAACAAATGAAAGATAAGATGATTGCCCAATACTCACAGTAGGTGTTGCTATATATGTGATAACTGTGGTTTTAGTTAGATTTGTTTTCCACCTGTCTTGAGTGCATTTGGCAATAAAAAGATCTTTTAGTCTGGATTTAGAGAAAGATATGCACTCAGATGGTGAAATGAACAAAAACTCTAAGTCTAGTTCAATGAAAGACTCTTTCACATAAGCTAGTCAGGTAATTGAGGAAGCTCTTTCCGGGGATATAATATCCTTTAGCACTATTTGATTAAAGGGACCGATTCCCTTTTCCGGATTGAGAGCCAGGCTAGAAGTCGGCCATTTTCAAAATGTCAAATATAAACGGAAAGCCTAGTTCCTTATGAACTAAAATGTTTGGGCAAGCACTGGGAATGAACAATAATCTCTTTAAGAATTTGTCTTCTATTGCTTGTAAAGAGTCAATGTGTGCTGTTCCCAGATTGCTGCACCATAAGACGCTATGGATATAGTTTTTGCAGAGTGGATTTCTAACATTTCTTTCACTGGTTTATTCCCTATTTTGGTTGCAAACTTCTAGATGCCGGCCATACTTAAGTTACCCCGCATATATATGGGTCAGTATGGTTGCAAATATGAGTATTAAAATCACCAGCCCATATAATGAATGGCGGAATAGTACAGTGGGAAAGCAAACCCTCCACTGTGTGCCCCAGTTCTTCTACCACTTCTGCTGGATTTATGAAATTATTGTTATAAAAATGTATTACCAGTAGGTCCGGGCTCTTCCGTCCCCTGGCGACTATAATATGGAAGTAGGAGGAGCTATTCACAAAGTTTATCTTATCAAAATGAAAGAGTATTAGCAACCAATGTTATTGCCCTGCCTGCAGTAGATGGAGTGGCTGGGGTAAAAAAAAGAGCGATAGCCAATTAGAAAGAAAGGATTCTGTGCCCAGGTCTCCTGTATACAGATAATGCTGGCATCCAGCAGCTCAGAACCCCATGCCAAGCTACCTTTTTCATTTTTGAAGCCGGCTATATTCCATGAGAGGAGAGAAATTGCTCCTCAGGATTAGACGGGGCCTCCCCCCTGCGGGTAATAGATGGTGTGCTAGATGGATCCAAAATCATAATAGCCAAGCCACCCATCCAGGCTGGGCCCCTGGCCCCAAGTTGGTCTCCCTCAGCTCCGGGCTCTAATGTACTAGGTGGAAATAATACGTTTGGGGGGATTGAGTCAGTCACAACTGTCCAGGTCCTCAAGTACAGCATATCTATTTTCATGGAGTGTGTTGTTTTTACTACATACCAAAAAATCCTAGGGTCTAATCACATGTCACTAGTATATGTGAAACAGAAATACTCCTTAATTAAGGATATATCTAAACCAACAACTAGGATGTGCTCATGAGATTATCTAAGGGCAGATCCCTTTAAAGGACGTAATCCCTCACTCACCATAGGTGACATGCTGCATCATAGGGACTCTCCTCCCAAAGGAAACACATAATGCTGCTGCTCTCAAAAAGTGAAAAACACAAAAGTAAATTTAACGTCAATGGATATTAGACCAAGAACCAATCTCTGGTCTATTCAGTGAATAGATTTCGCCATACCTGCATTTGCTGGGTGTGAAATCTCACCTCTACCTCCGGCAGCAGGCTCACTCTGCCAAGAGTACCGACGGACAGAGCGGTGCTCCCTTCCTGAGCGGTATGCAGAATCACAACGCGGTCATTGTAACGACCGCGTTCTGATTCCATGCGGGAAAAAAGACCTTTATTCACTCTAAGTGGATGAACATTTACCATGATTATCAAAAAGGGGCATGCCACAGGTGGTAAATGCAGGGTAAAGGGGTCACTACTCTTCATAGATTTAGGAGGCTGTACACTAGCTATATTAGCATTAGAGTTAAGAGCTGTGTGTGCGCAGGGGATAATAGGCATGGGGTCCACCCGGGGTATGCCTCTAATGGGTCCAAAGGGATCTACATTCAGCAGCGATGTAGCTCGAGAGGTCTCAATATTCTCAGGGTGTCAAGCTATGATTAGCTGTGGCCAGATTTACCTTCTCTTGAAACTGAAACAGATTATGATTTATTTAGCGTGAGAGGATGTAGCCTAACGGCTAGTGTGGTCGACCTCGAAGCTGGAGAACCGGGTTCAAGTCGAGGCAATGACACTCAACATCCCGTGATTCTGGGCAAATCACTTAATCTCCCTGTGCCTAACAAAAAATGAATGTGTCCTTGTGTAACGCAACTGGTGCTCATGTAAAGCGCTCTGATACCTGATATCTTCGAGTCAAGTTTGCGCTATATAAAACTCTAAAAAAAAAAAGAAATGTCATGACTCAAATTAACATGTGTTGGTACGTGTGCTGGTACTGCTAAAGCCCCAGCCCTAGCCTATGGCACGGGCTGTGTCCTCCAATTTGTTGCTACAAGGTTGGCAAGAGTTTGTTCAATGGTATCCAAGTGAGTGACATTAAGTTCTAGTAGCTTTTTGAGATTTACTGCAATGCCCTGCCAGCTTAAGGTAGATCTGGCATTATTCTGTTGAGGGGGCCGGGATACTTGTTTTGCCCTGTGCGGGATTGCCCTTTCTTGGTTTCTTGGCTGTGGTAACTTGGGCAACCTAAATGGGCCGTTTTTCCTTTTTGGCAGTGGTGACAGCTGCCTTGGATGATGTCTGGGATACAGCAATACTGCCTGGAGAAGGTGGCAGAGTATGGGGAGGCTCACAGACAGTGATCTGGACAGCTGTGAGGGGTGTGACAGTCCGACTGGGCAAGGGTAAGAGGTCAGTTGAGTGCCCCTGCTCCCAGAGAGATCCTCCTCTCTGCAAGCGCAATTTCTTTGTCCAGGGCAGTAGTGGCTTTTGCCCAAAAATTATCTAATGAAGTGATTGTTACCTCAGCCATGGCCGACTGGTTCGCTTTCTTCCTACCCATTCTGCTGGTGTTGGCAAAGTAGGGACGTTAGAGGGGGCCCAGCCCAGCCTCCTCCTGGCTCTGATGGGTGCAGGACGGGCCCGCCTTCGACCCAGGCTTCACCTGGGCCTGTCCAGTGCCGCGGGGCCGTGGTGATGAATTTGAGCGCCTCCGGACGCGGAGCTGTTGTCACTGGGGACTGGGGATTCTCCTGACCCGGTCCCTGATTTGTGATGCGGGCCAAAGTGCTGAGGCAAGTCTGCTGGGTTTTGAGGCACATTTTGCAATAGTATTACTTCTTTATCTTGTCATTTTTACATTAGTTAGCACTGTGTGGGCAAAGACTTCACCTTATTAGTACCTGTCAAACTCACAAATACACAATAAGCAACACAAAGTGAACCAGTGAATCTTTGCAAAGGCCTTACGCTTTGCATCAACACGTGTCAGTGTGGCTTAAGTAAATATAGCTCTAAATAAGCTAGAAACAAAATTGTTTTTGTTGAAATCTGCAGTATCATGGTTACACTGGATAAGAACTCTAAGGTGCCGATTTCGATGTCGGGTGGACAGAAGTCTGTCTGACATCGATTCGGTTGTGAGACCGACCAACCTTCTGTCGGCGGTCCCAAACCAGCAATTAGGATGCAACCGTACACTGTTTGGTCGCAATCCTATTTTTTTACAATAGGAGCATGCATTATGGCCATAATGCATGCTCTCAGTGTAAAGAGACGAGGTGAAGTTCATCCCTGCACCCCATGGCAGGCACCTCAAGGGTGCAGGGATCAAACATGGGGTGCCCCCTCGGCCTCCAGCCCATCGTAAGCCATTCGGATATCCAGTTCAGATTCCTTTCCGACCAACTCCATCCAAATGGGTCGGTCAGAAATGAATTCGAAAAGGAGATTACAATGCCGTAGGGTCAGAGCCGTTTCTCACGGCATCGTAATCGGCCCCAATGATGGAATAATTGACAAGCTGTTGAAATGCAGTTAAGATCTACCCATCTAACTAGACAGAACGTGATACACCCAGGTTACTATGTGCACAGTGACTCTTATGAAGTTCTATAATTATTCATGAACTTTGGGGGAATATCTTTTTTCGAGAGTGGAGACACTTTAAAACGTTATATTACATATGAAAATGAGTATTAGAACATTGGAATGTTGGGAGCTCCATTGAAGACAATGGAGGGCTCCCTGCTTCTACGGGCCGGTAAAGGCCCGCAGAGCAACATTCCAATGTTTTACAAAGGCCTCTCGGAGCTCAAGGGGATTTAAACCCCCTCGAGCTTCCAGAAGCCTTTGTTTGAACATTCTGCCCTCTAGTGGCAGAATGTTCTAATAGCCTTATAGCCCTTCGTAGCAGGGCTATACCGGCTATTAAAGTCTCGTCCCTTGTTAAAGTCCCGCGCGAGCGGGCCTTTAGTAGCCATTATAGCCCACTACGGCGGGCTATAAGGCTATATTATGGCACTATTGCCAGTGCATACAGTTGTTTGCACAGGTATCTTAAATTACCGGGCAACTTACAAACCTGCCGACAGTGTTAGTCGAAGACAAAGGAGGTGCTGTGTGTAATTACGTCATGTTCCATTCACTCTAATGAATAACACTTAATATAGTAGAAGACTGTGTTACAGAATTTACCTTGTCTGTTTAAATCACAACACAGACCAATTATGAGAACGACAATTACTTTTTAAAATTTTTCTAATGAATGGGCAGACAGCAAGATTGTTTACATTTGTTAAAAAAAAATATGTCTTTTGTTTCTAGGTATCTTACACTTTGTTGTCAATTAATCACCACAAATGAGTTAATGATTCTGGGCTTGCACCTGCTGGTACCCCAGGGGTGAGTTCCCAGGGGGAGGATCATTCTTTTAAATATTTGGACTGACAGAGGGGCACTGAAACAGAAGCATTCCAGGGCTGCTGTGATCATCAGCTTTACATCTAAAATCAGCTGTGCTTCAGCTGTGCTTCATCAGATCCTCAGCTGTGCTTCAGCTGTGCTTCATCAGATCCTCAGCTGTGCTTCAGCTGTGCTTCATCAGATCCTCAGCTGTGCTTCATCAGATCCTCAGCTGTGGTTCATCAGGGGCTAAGGACCAGCAGGTGAGTGGGAACCATCTCTTGAAAGCCCTTCATGGAGCGAGGGTGAGCATCGAAGCCACAGTGCTGTAAAGGGGAAAGAACTTTAGGTCACCTGCCAGAGCAGCACTGAGCTTGAGGGATATATCTGGGGAGTCGATGACCAGAGATGGCTGACCAAGGACTAGGGGATTGGAGGATGGACTAAAAGTTTGATTGAAAGACATGTCATTTTAGTTAGCGTCATTGTAAATAATTTATTGGGAAATAAACACGAATTTCCAACACACTCGCTGAATACATTTGAAACAATTGCAATATCAATAGAAGAGAAACAAAGTAGCAGCGTAAAGCATAAGTTATTATGCTTTACTCTGCTACTTTGTTTATCTTATACTAATATTGTAATTGTCATTTGTTCCCAATGTCATTGAGTTACAGATACGCAATCTCGCTGATTTCATAGGGGCATATCAACAACAACCGCTGAGATAGCGTGCTATTAGCAACGCTTATCTCATCAGCGATAAAAATCCTAGCGCTAACTGGCTAACGTGAGATTATCGCTGGAAACCCAGCGATAATCTCACGTTAGCTAGTTGATAGGGACTCACAAACTTAGCCATGATATCCTCCTTCCAAAGGATATCATGGCTAAGTCAGTCCTGAAGCAGGTGTTAGGAAAGTAGCGATAACAGGTGTTATCGCTACTTTTCCTGACGCTATGCTTCATAGCGTGGGGCTTGATGATAGGAGAAATGTCGCTTAGCGACATTTCTTCTGTCATGTCAGGTCAGGAACGCCCACTTTGCATCTCATTAGAGATGCAAAGCTGGGCATTAGAAATCCCCACGCTAAAGCAAGGTTTCACGCGTTAGCGTGGGCTTGCTAATATAGCGATAAAATTATCGCCGCTTTTCGGCCAAAAACGGCAGCTAAAGCGGCGATCATTTTTTATCGCCTTGTTGTAAATATGCCCCATAGTTTGTTGGCTTATAAACATGGCTTCTACCATGCACGAGGCTTCTTGGTGCTAAGAAACTGAAGCACAAAACACACAAGAGGAAAGAACAATAGGCCAAGGAGAAATTAGGCATGGACTACAGTGCTATCAAGTGCTTTCCAAAAGGCGATCTGATGTTCCTTCACCCTGACATCCAGAGGGATCGTCTTTCGGGCTTTGCCATCCTGGACAGAGAACACAGGATATCAAACCTTGCTTTTTAAAACGTTAGGTTTAACCTGGGTGCTCTTAAATCCACTTATGGGACCTAATATGCACCCAAGGCCTCACCGGATCGTTGATGAAAACCAGACACTGAGCACCACCTGCTGTATTTTGTAGGTAAGTTTAGATATAGGGGCATAATGATGATAAAATGACGGAGCGTGGAGCTGCACAAAATTTGGCAGGGCCCGGCTCCAACATTTTCAAAATGCAGGGATACGCCGTATTCACAAGAATGGCGCACCCCTGTGTTCTCCATAGCGCTGGCGCTAGAATTAGCTGCCTAGCGCCAACGCAGGCTTGCTTGCGCCATGGTGCAAGGATGCCTGCTTTGCAGGGGATGATTGTTTATGATGTGCAGGAAGGTGTTCCTTCCTGCCCATAAACAATCACTAATGGCGATATGTTACTTCTATGTGTGCTGCAGACCTTCCTGCACTTCATAAACAATCATTAATGGCATTTTGCTCTTTCTCTGTGTGCTGCAGGATGCAATACACAGAGAAAGGCAAAAACGAGGAGAAATAAAAGTATTTCTCTTTGTTTCGTCATTCTAACACATGCTCTTGCATGGCGTTAGTTTTTAGTGCTGCCTTAGATTTACACATCCTTGTAAATCTGGGGCAGCATCAAAAAGCAATGGGTGTTGTGGTGTAACGCTCACAGCAACACCCATTGCACGTCCCTTTCATGCTAAGTGATGCACGTAAAAGGGACGTATTTACAAGGCAACATTAAGTCACAAAACGTGGCTTAACGCCGCTTTGTAAATATGGAGAACGGCATATCACCACCAGAATGTTGCTTAAAGAGAAGTTCTGGTGGCTCAATCCCCTTGTAAATATACCCCCTAGTTTGTTGTGAACTGGAAGCCAACTAGGGTGTCTGGTACCAGATATGCTCGCATTATTATGATCTGAGCAGCACACAGCCTGCTCCTTCCTACTGTCTCTGTAACAGATCTATGGGATAGTGAGGTGATATCATAAAAGCACTCCTGGAACACAGAAACCTGGACCATCTGAGTCTATTCATCAATAAGCTGCCAATACACATAAGACAAGTAACCTGACATTGACACAGTATTTACTACCACGTAGATGCATGCCAACCATCATGTGTTGCGTCACCTCTGCGTCAGAGGTAAGGCAAGATCAAGGGGCGGAGTGTCACCTATTTCTAGCATCACAGATCTTAAACTTATGATCACAGTAGTCAGGTAGGATAAAAAGGGTTCAGAGGGCACAGACAGTTCTAGGTGTGTGGCCTTGATCATGTAGTGTGGATATGCAAAGCCCACAGTTGTGTAAAACCTTTGCATGTACAAGGTGAGTAGGATCCATCATTGGTGCTTTTTCTGTCCCCCCCACACAGGTGCCAAGTCTCACTCATTCTGCCTTCTCGACTCTTTTTTATCTCCCATGAATGTCCTGAAAGGATTTCAGGTCTGCACAGAAGACCCACCTGCGTGAACTTTAATCCGTAGAGCATGTAGATCCCTCGCCCTCTTGTTTTTTAATCCATGCTTGTGTAGCTGATGCACTTTGAACTGCATGTTTCTCTTTCGAGAGGCTCTTTTATCTGTTTTTCATCCAGTCTGTTCACGCGTTTACCACGCTCTACAACCCTGATTTTTGTTGATCCTCTAGAAACCTTTCAAATGTAGAATGCGCTCTTCTGATGATAACAATCTAAGATCATTTCTGATAGGAAAGCTTGAGTTTTTCAATGTGCCAGCAAAAAAAAGTTTAGATGTCTTCGCTAATGCTATGCTGCACTGTCCAGGTGGGATGTCCGCATGCTGACCCAGTGATGCACATGTTGCAGGAAGTACGCACTGCACACTTCCGTGAATGTGTTTGTCCTGCAGAAATCAATGTTTCCTTCGGTCAACTAATTGAAGCACATGTGCCCTCTGTACACCCCCCCCCCACCCCCGTAAGGCACGCGAGCAGCATTTAGTCTGTGACCATGTGCCCTGTGCATAACAATCAGACATAAATTAGTACACTGGGGAGAAGAGATACTTCAAACTCATTAGTGCCTAATCACCACCTGCTGTGTGGGGGTGATTATTACGAAGCAAAGAATAATTCCGACCCCTTTGTTAGGACAGGGTTTGGCAATACAAATTCTATACATTTTAGTGCACTCCGGGCAATAACACCACACCCTTGTAATTTCCCCGGGTACAACTCAGCAGGTCAAACCTGGTAAAACATATCACTGGAAAAAAAATCCCATAACATAACTGGACATGCAGATTTTGTGAGAAAGTACCAAAAGCTACCTGTTTTCTACCATTTTTAGGGCATCACGTGTAATATGCGGTGTTTATCACACCTGGTACATCCCAGGCCATGTGCGCTAGACAGAAGATGAGAACCACTCACGCACGCTTGGTGCACATTGCACACCACTGTCACAAAGCTTTTAGGGCCAGTAGTGCAAGAAATATCAGGAAACATGACACGCACTGCAGGCGCAGCAATGAAAGAGGGCAATCAATAAAATATAAGTGTGAGATGATGAAATACAATTAGTAATAGGAAACTTTGTCTGAAAACCATGCACTACGTTACAACCCTTATGAATAACATATAATATGCTCATTATCAGATGAGGTATGCAAAATGCGGTTTGTATGTTGATGGTCACTCTTTTGTATTTATTGGATACACCCCGCCGCTAGCCATGACATTTAACAACAAAAAATACAGAGTTGTCTTTTACACGTAAAATAGCGAGCTGTGTTGAGTAAAAGTGTCTACAAAGGAGAAGTCCACTGGAAACAAAGTAACCCTTTCTTAACAAAGACAACAGTGCACTCCAAGACCCACATTTGGAGATGTAGAGAAACAGACCCTCGAAGACGATGTGACCCTGAGAATATAGTGGGCATTCTTACTTTATTTATTGAACAGGAGTTGGGAGCCCGACTGATGGGTAAAAAGGGGGAAACTGTGGGAGGAACTCTTGGACATGAGGACTCTGCCTCACCACTTACACTTGATTAGATTACTGCAAAAGGGGGATTTTGCCAAAGTAAGGTGTGGAGTAAAAGGAGAACTAACAAATGCCTTCCCTATCAACCAAGGTGTCCCCCAGGGATGTGTCCTTGCCCCTACCCTCTTCCTTCTTTATATTAACAGCTGCATTGCCTACTTATCAAACTGTGCCATTGATTCCCCCACCTTGGCGAGAGTAAATATACCGGCCCTCATCTTCGCGGACGACACGCTGTTGCTGTCCAGAACTAGGAGCGGGTCTTCAAAAGCTGGTTGACAGCTTTAACCAGTTTTGCAGTGATTTCGATCTTGTAACCAACACCTCTAAGACCGAAAATATGGCATGCACTAAGAAGGGCAGGGTGAGCGGGGTCGTTAAGGTGGGGCCTGAAGTACGCGTAAGGGTCCAGGAGTTTGATTACTTGGGCATCAGGCTAGATGAGTCTGGATGCTGGGACCCGCAAATCTCAAAAAATACCCTAATTGTACAGCAGCGGGCTGGAGCTATACTCAAGACGGCTAAGAAAGCAGCCTGGTCAGCCGTACGGCCAGCCGTGGAAATGTATAAGTCCCAAGCTAGGGGGGCTGCGCTCTATGGGGTGGAACTATGGGACCATCATAACACCAGTCCCCTGAGCATAGCAGAAAATAACTTCCTTAGGAGCCTGGTGAGCTTAGGGGCGGGTACGCTGTTGGTCCCGCTCTGTTTGGATCTGGGGATCCATGGGATCTCGGTCATTGTTGGTGTTGAGACCCCTATTGTGTTGGATTTGAATTTGGGGCACTGATGAATTGCGCCACCTCAAGGAGGGCCTGTACGATGTTATTTTGGCCAATGGGGCAGGGAATATCAGATGGCTAGGGGCACTCAAGAAGGGTTGGTTTGAGTTGAGTCTGGGGAAGTTCTGGAGTGAGCATCAATTCATCCAGAGAGGGGATGCCGCCCTAGTCATAAAACAATGAAAGAGAAAGACATCAGATGTAGGGACCCCTCAGCCTCACAAGGGAGTCTGGCGAGTGCCCTTCTCCTACAGAAATCACTGTGCAAGGCCGAGGATGTCCGGCTCGTGCTCGGTCCCTGTACCTCCAGTTTAGGTTTGGGTCCCTTCTCGTAGCATCCTTTACCGTCAATTGGAGGCAGACAAACCAGGGATCTGATTGTTGCTTTTAATGCACATACAAGCGAAGAGCATGCCTTGTTTTTTTGCCCTCTTTATGCACAACCAAGGTTTAAATGGATTGCACCAATGTGCAGGGCCCTGAGTTTAACTAATAGAGGAGAAGCATACACACAGAATGCAAAAGCAACACCTCCTCGATTGTGGTCGTGGCTGTTTCTAAATGTTTGCACCTAGCTTGGTTAATTAGGCGTAAAACATTAGATACTGTATGAATTATGTTCCAGATATGCTTTCCTCTTATCTGATTTTAATGGTCTGAGGGTGGAGGCTGTGTCCAGATTTTTGAAGATTGATTGGTCAATTGGATGTAAAGCGGCTGCGTCACTAACGCACAAAATCATGCACTAGAATGTATTCTTTTTTACCTGTTCTTAACTGTCTGCGGTAATTTTAATCATGTTAATAGATATCTAATGTTGTTTTATCTTAAAGAGTGCAATTGTTTTAAATGTTTTATTCTTGTACTATCCTTTGACGATGTAACTATCAATAAACGACAAATGCATGTTTTTAAAGGTTAACAGAATCTTGCACAAACACCTAGATTTTTATCTTGTGGATACAAAGGCAATTTATTAAATTGGGTGTGCACAGAAAATGCAAGAAAATTGTCTTCATAAACATAGAACTAAGAGCGGTAGTGACCCTTGCGTTGTGTGGGTGCTCGTCACGTGGTAGGACCACAGGGCATGATGGCAACTTAGAATGCTACCTTTAGTCTTGTAATGAGTCCCCAACCAAAGCTGCTCCTTCTACTGTTGAGATTGCTTGTCTCTCACCGTGTTAACCTTCACTTTCTCCCAATCTTCTTAGTTTTTTCCCTGTGGCCAGCACTGTGTTAATATACTGTAATAATAAATGGGGTCAACCCAATAACCCTAAGAACCAGGGGAATATCAGTATATCAAATCATGGATTCACTCGGGAAAATTAGAGCAAAGATAAACAAAGTAGGTAAGCCAAAATGTGATAAATACACTTACCTAATAAATAATTAGATGCACACTGCAAAAGTTCAAAGATGAGTAGTGCAGGCCAAATTATGAATAATAGTCAACGTTTCAGGCCTTATGGTTAAATTGACCAGGGCCATCATCAGGACAGATTGTCAGAAGGGCATTTAGAAGAAAGCAACCTACAAAAAACAGAAAAGAGAGAAATAAGGGTCACCACGAGTGTGCATACAAAGACAAAAGTGTGGCAACCAGCGAGTACCACACCCATCAAAATAGGCTTACCTAAAGGGTTTAGCAAAAAAATACAAGGCCATAGCAATGAATATATGTCATGACCAAATTGGACCTAAAGAAATTCAACAAAATAAATGAATTAAGTCGATTCAAAGAGCACCAAAGCTCAAATAGCAAAGCAATCAATAAAGCCAGGGCAGAATTTTATTTCAAAGAATGACAGGGAACCAAGGTGAAGAAATTCGCAGTAGAAAGCAACCATCCAAGGCAGGGAAAACCAATCTGAATACAACCAGAGTGAAAGAGGAATTAGATCACTGTAGTAAAAATCCAAACAGAACAGCCCGACTAAGGTCAAGTGACCAGCTTACTATGTACTGCTTGGAGGCTTGCTGATTATCTAACTCAGAGAAGCTGGTACACATGCAGCATGTTTCATGGTAGCTATGGTACTTTGTTTTTTATCGTTTTCTTTATAATATCTATATGTAATTGAGATATATTATACTTATTGTACATGCTGTTTTTTTCTTCTATTATCTTTTTTGCTTAATAAACTCAAACTTAAAAAAAAAGAGAAGCTGGTACACGGAACCCAAGCCGGCACGTAAGCAGAAGAAAGCAGCGACAGAAAAATGTGCCAAAAAATCAAGTCTTGCAATCATATGTAAATATATAACATAACAGCTATTTAATTAATAGGAATAGGAATTATTTAATTAAGACACCTATCGGCTCACTCATGAGTGGATCGGATGGTTGCAGGTGGAAGACCAGGGTGCACTAGTTTACCCCAGAGGGGAGGGGACCACTAATGGTAAGCGGCATACCAAGATCCATGATTCTGATCCTTCTGGTGCATCAGTGGTCCTGGCAGTCCTTGTGGCTGAATGATAATCAGCTCACAAAGATGCTCCTGGGTCCTGTATGGGTATAACATATCTTTCATGCAGAGATATGCAATCTACCAAGGCTTTGTAGAACCTATTGTAAGATCTTGAGGTCTCACGAGATCAAAAGAATCTGCGGCGTAAATCTTTGGCATTATTCTATTTAAGCCATGCATAAATGCTTGTGCAGTGTAACATTGCTTTACTTTGAAGGTCCCAGCCTGTCACTATCTCAGTTAGTGAGCGCCAGCCCTGAACAGAACCCATTTTTCCCACCTTGGTTTCTAAGCACCTAATTCATCACCAACTATCTTTTAGGTTGGCTCCTTTCCTGGAAAAAAAGAGCAAGCAGATTTTTTGTGAATCATAGAGCTATGAGTTACCGGCATCACATCTAAACAATAATAATCCACATTTGTAAAGCGCGAACAATCACCCGTAAGGGTCTTTAGGCGCTGGGGGCCATTGGGAAGATTAAGCAAGCTTTTGCCCAGAGTCACATGGTGCTGGGCTAATCTGCCGCCAGCACCAGGGATTGAACCGTGATCCCCAGATTCCAGAGTCAGTCGCCCTGGCCGCGGAGCCACACCTCTTCCCAAACAACAAATGCACAGGGCTGTAACATGATTAACTCTACTTCTTACAAATCAAGATTAACTTTTAACCAAGTCCAAACCAACCACACAAAACAAAAATAAACTCAGCACACACTTCTAAGTCTATAAAAGAGATTAAACTACAGTTCTGCAAGGCTTGAAAATAAAATATCTTCCAGAAACACAAGTACTACTAAGGGGCCGCTTCCGATCTGGGTGGGAAAGCTCTCCAACCGAGCTGGATCCGGAGTGTTTTCTGACCAAGCCGGACCCCTGCAGTCCGACTGAGCGAGTACGATACGGCCGGACTCGGTTCGGTCGGGCTACCATAGAAGTAAATGGGAGCCGGTCGTACGACACGTACATGGGCTCCCATTGACTGAATGGGTATGTCTCGCACAAGGGCCCCCCCTACAGTGGGTATGCATCGGTGCCATCCGCACCATACATGCCTGTGTTGGGGAGACCCTTGGGTCTCCCCCTGTGTCCGAGTCGTAAGGCTGCGGGGGATGGGGGGTCCGACACGGACCCCCAAAGACAGCTTCCCGGACGTTTTGCGAGCCGGAAACTTCGGCTCGATCCGGCCATCTGACGTGTACATCGTACTCGCTCAGTAGTGAAACGTCTCCATTGCGCGGTGTGAATCGTGTCCGTACGAGTCAGTTGGAGCGGCTCGGATCTGGAAACGGTTCAGTCAGAACACACGCGTACAGTCGCATCGTACTTGCTCACTCGTACAGGTGTCCGAGACGGTCAGGAAACATGCGTCTGACGCATACCTTTTTCTCGCCGGGTCCCGTTCGGAGCCCTTCCGACCGAGATCAGAATCGACCCCTAAGAAAAGGATTTGCCCTCTGAAGCAAGCCGTTATCCAGCATGGAGATTTGTAAAGGACACTGCTGAGTTGTCATTATATTAGAAAACATATTCGATTGCTCTACCTGACGCACAATAATTACCTTATGTACTTTTTTTATTTGTATTTCAACAGAACATTAACCAAACTTTAATTTCTGAGATTTGCATTGCTTTTGATGTAGAAAAAAAGTGATATGGTGTACTTAGTACCCTGATATATGAAAATTATGCTAGCAAGTTCTTTGTTGAGTGTCAGTTATTGCTCTGAGCTCGGCTACGTCTGAGCCAAGGGTTTTTGGGGGGGTTCATGTGACTTTTACCAGCCCTGAGGTTAATGCATGTGAACATTTGCAGTTTGTTATACCAAATCAAAGGGCAGAGGGTGAGACCACAGAGTATCCTAAGGAAGGGCAGACAAGAGTTTCTTTGGAAGACAGTAGAAGAGAGGGATCAATCAAGATTGGACCACAGGATATAGGAGGGCAGGTAGTCTTTTTAAGGACTCCGCATGTGCCCGCTAGAAACCAAAGCCATAAGTGTGTGAAACATGGATAAACATATTTACTGCATAAAAAAACACTGCACGCAAGACCTACACAATCCAAGGAATAACTTTGTGACACCAGAGGGACAATGACGGGATCTAAAATCAACAAAAGGCATGGGTCATGTTTGTGAAAGATCAAGCCAATTCACACCACAACATCATGATGTGTCACACAAAATATGCTGAGGCTTTTCACTAGGTAAGTGATGCTGAAATTCCTACTTCCCCATCAAAGGACACACATTTGGCTGCTATTTGTGTAGCAGTGCTCGCATACAGTGGATTCTGTGCGCAGAGAAAGACATTGACTTCTTGGAATGATGTGAAGACTCATACTTTAGCTTCTTGACTGTGTATGACTTGTACAGACCTCTTGCAGGACAATTAGGCACAAAAATAAGGATTCGCTAATAAGGAACTGCAAATGCCTATGCATGTAGGAATCGCTGAGAAAATAGCGATTCCTACAAATTCCTTAATCGCGACTCGCAAATTGCAAGTCGCAATTAAGGAATGGCTCCCCATTCATTCCTAAGGGCCTCCAGGCCCATAGGAATGAATGGGAGATTGCATGCGCAATTTGCGAGTACCATTAGGTACTCGCAAATAGCGCATGCAATTTCAAGGGTGCAAGGGTGTCAAAATGACACCCTGTTGCACCCTTGAAATAGTGATGTGCACTCATGTTGCGCACACACATGCCCCAAGGGCATGTGTGTGCGCAACATGAAACTTTGAAAAATGCACTGAAGTGCATTTTTAAAAAGTTTTTGCAAATTATCATCAAGTTCAACTTCATGGTAATTTGCGCCCCCTATTAGCGAAATTGCTATTCTAAAGTGGTTCTTGCATTGCATTTAAGGAATCGCAAATTGCGATTCCTTTAATACATTCGCAACTTGAGAAATCGCAAATAATTGCGAATTCTCAAATTTCGAGTGCCTTGAACCTTGATGCATCGCAAATGGCCTTTATGTGGGCGCAAACTGCCGATTTTTGCGAATCGCACCATTTGTGCTCGCAAAAATGGTTGATGCATGTGCCTGAATGTCTTTTGAGATTATGTTTAGTGGCATACATACAAGTAAGGCTATGCAAAGATTTCTTTCTGTGTGAAGTGTGATGATTTCACTATCAGGCAAATGGCAAGGAATCACAGGGTAGATTCCTGGTTCAACAGAGGGACCTGGAAGTGGAAATCAAATTTCATATTTTTTTGGGTAAGCATGAAGTGGAAACTTGGGAATTGCAGATTCATGATATATATCCCTGGGGCTACAGAAAAGTCTGGTGAAGTGAGTTTTCTTTTCTCACCCACTTGCTTGCTTAGAAAGGGGCGCAATATTTTTTAACGCTCCTAATTGCGCACTAGCAGGTACCATGAGGAAAAGCCTCTTGTGATGCGTGGTTACTTCTTCTGAGGCACTGAGCAGGGAATAGCCTGGAGTCTGCAAAGTGGGACAATTAAATCCTTGTTAAGGATGCTGCCCTTGTGATGCTTGCATGCTAGGTTTCACTCAACAGCACGCACAAGAAGCCTGCAGCACGCACAACCTAGGCGCTAAGGAATGAAACAGCAATGCTCCAGTAATCTGGAGAAGTGCTGCTTGAGGTTGTCTGTTACCCCAAAGGAAATGTCAGTGATTAAAGTTGGCTAACTCTGCCCTAGCCCTATCAACACCAGCAGCTGTTCCAGGAACCTTCTTAGGAGGACATGACTCTGGACAGGAAACAACCCACTTACCCTACTGTTGCACTCACTGGAGTGGGAATATCATTTTTACCCCTACACTATCCAACCCTTACCCTGCTGTTGCCCTAAAAGTAATATGCGTTGTAATGGTATGCGTTGTAATGGTATGCGTTTTAATGGAATGCGTTGTAAATGCAGTTTCTAAAAATGCGTTGTGATGGTATGTGATGTAAAATCATGCGTTGTAATGGATGTTGCAATGTAAAAACTGTGTTGTAAAGGCATGAATTGTAAATGTTTGCGTTGTTACATCATACATTCCTCCGGACCTATTGGGATGCGAATGGTGAAGAAGCTAGATGCCCAGTTATGTGCTGGCCAAAGGGGTATGGTACCAGAATATCGCTGTCAGAATACCATCAGATAGAAATATTGTCAGTGGTTAATTTGTGCCACTGTTTGCCAGAGCTTGGCACTCGTACTGTGTCCCAAAAGTGACACTTTCTGACAATGAGTCACAAGTTGGCACTGTCTGTGTATTTTTTAGCATAAGCAGAATGTTTAAAAATTCTATATACATTAAAATTAAAATTAAATTCTCATTGAGGCCATTCTTACAGCTTTGGGGGAAGCAGTCCAAATTGTCACATTTGTTGGAGTGTAATGGTTAGCAGCTAACTGTGGCACTGGCATTTGGCTGCACTGGCAGGGGCAGAGGGTAGTGAAAACTACCAAACTAGTCGTTACTGAATATGTGGCTGTGGGCTTGACTGGAAGTGGGGAAAGGGCATTTTCTTCTTTGAACTAGTGTTTTGTTGTTTAAGAAGCTTTCAAAAGTTTGGGATCTTCAGGAGCATCAGGAAAGACATTATAGAACTTTTAAGAAAATATGTAAGATATACTTTTCTGGAGAACAAGATGCAGCTTCAGCAGCTGTGATTTGAAGGCTTGTCTGTCTCTGAGTGTTTTGATGGAAGTTTGAAATTCTAGCTGACCTCAAAAACAAGCTATCCAACATTGTGCAACCCCGCCAAGAGGTAGCTTCCATCAACTGATGAATTTTACCTCCCAATCAATTTCAGAGGTTAAATAGCAAGTGTGAGAATGTGCACAAAAGTGTGCCTGATGAAGAGAGGTCCATTGTTGCTACGGGTCGCCACCGCACACGTTTAAAAGAAAATCAAGTTAGGGGGTCCAGTGGATCAATGACATTTAGGTGTCAACATTTGGAGCACTGCTCAGCTCTGCTCTTCCCAAGGCCTCCTGAACACTTTTGATTTGCAACAACCTGGCAAAGTCTGAAGACAGAACTTTAGATCAGGACAAAGATAAGACTCTTAGCAAAACCTCACCCCATCATCCTTTCATATCATAGCATATCAAGGACCCATTGAACAGCACCCCACAGCTCCACAGTGAATTTTGCTTTTTTGGTGTGTCATATTATTGTTTCCATGGATTCCTTTTTACACTTTTAAACTATTGACCTCTAGAGCATATTTTATTCATGTTGAAGTGATTTTAGACACAAAAGCGTATTATTTTAACTATATCGGTATGGAGTTTTAACTTAAATCATTATTAAATTGCATGTTGATTTGATAATGCTTTTCATCTTCCACATGAGAAGGTAGCCCCACTGTGACAAGATATTTAGGTTACATTACTGATACTTAACATAAAAAGCTTTTTAAATAAAAAGCTAGATTCTTTTAAATTTGTTGGAGCTCAGCCCCTGGTGATATCTTGGGCCTAGTTCACACAGGTAAACGTACACTTTTGTGTAAGTTTACAATTTTTTTTTTATATTCACAAACTGCGAGTTGAATTTTATTAATAGTAATTTTTTCACTGTGGAGATTCCGCATTCATGCAAGAGACTCCACACATAAAAATATAGACCTTGTCTATCTTTTATGTTAAGAGTTCTCCACCCCAACTGAGGAGTATCTGTAGTCATAAAATTACTAATAGTAAAATCAAACTCGCAGTTTGTGAATAAAAAAAATTGTAATGTACACTAAAGTGTAAGTTTACCTTTCTGAACCAGGCCTCTTGACTCTCTCTCTCTCTATCTATCTATATCTATCTATCTCTATATATAGATATCTATAGTTATCTATATATATATGTATTTATAATATGTATATATCTGTCTTTCTCTTGCTGCTGTTGTGTTGAATGCCCTCTCATGGCTGAAAAAGCAGTGCCGCTCCACAATGGTTTGAATGAATGGTTTCTACTGTGTTTTTGACCTGTTCTTTGGATGTTTGTGATCACAGATCCAGATTCTGTTAGCCAGGAGGTGCATCCAACTTATATGTGTGGCTCCACATGTATTTTCAAACTCAAACACTGGCAAAGCACAAGCCTGCAGTACTGCAAGATAATGGCATTCTAGCAGAGCGCTTCTAGAAAGTTAGCAACCTAAGAAAAAACCCTACTTTGCATCCTCCTTTACCGTCAGAGTGAGTTGCCCCACATGCTAAGGATAGTGCAATTCAACAGTTTGTCAGAGGCGCTCATGCCAGAGAACTGGTGCTAGTGCAACGTGGTCAATGACCCACCACGCCTCAACTCCAAAGACAATAGGATTTTTCCTCAGCTCTTGTCGCTCAAGCCTCACGGGAAGTACACCTTGTTCAGGAAAGAAACCTTTCGTGAGGAAGTAGGTTTGAGAACTAATCAACCTGCAACAGGGGCGACCGTGACTGCGTATTTTTACAAGGTTCAATGAGTCAGATTCACCCACCAATTGGGTGAACTTTTAAAACGTATTGAACAGGTATATTTAGGACCAAAAATTTTTTGCAATATTGTACGATGAGCACTCTTCTGAATTGGCATTTATAGTATCCTAATTTTCCTTTTAGGAGCACGGAGCAGTAAACATAAAAGTCTCGCGTGCATCATGTCAGAAACATTTCTAGTTTCTACTTTTCCCTCCTGACCCTCTTCCCCCGGCTTGGACTGGATCGACGCTGTAACATTGCAGCATCGGTTTAGGCAAGCAGGGGTAGTGCTGGGTAAAAGCAACTCAACGACTGCACATCTGGATAGGACCACCGTGTTCCACATGGGAAAGGTAAGATTTTTATATCTGTGAGATATATTGAGCCTGACGGTGTTCAGCCAACAAAGTAGAGGAGATTGACTGCCATTCGTAAGAGGTATTTGGGCGAATGAAGGCTTGGAGCACCTGTATACAAGTCAATGGAATCCTCCTGTTCATCCGTCCCTCTCGAAGAAAGAAACCCCGCAGGTCCTCTGCTGGAAAATGTATAATTTCCTACATAACTGGGACTTAACTTTCCCTCTAACATGTGTACTTGGTGGTGTGTGTAGCAAGATGATCCTTTGCTTGTAGATTTTACTTGAGTTTTATGAGCTGTTTATAATATTGTGACAAATTCACAGAATGCCACTACGTGAGGTCTACTTCACCAAAGCATCCTGATTAAGTTGGCATATCAACTGTGGACCAGCGTCTGCTCTGATGGTGCTTCATATTGATAGCCAATAAAGACTAATATTCCGCTTGATCTCATCACAACAGTGTTCTATGATATAGAATCCATGCATCATGTGAAAGGTACCTCATGGAGGACATGGTGAGTGCCAGCGTAAAATGTTTGCCCCGGTTTAACTGGTCCTAGTCTTTCCATGTAGATGAATTAACTTGTACGCCGCTGTGGTTAGGTCTCACGATCTTCAGCCATCTTCTGTAGTTGAGGACTTCTCTCACATTTAGCTATAAATTGAGCACGAAATTTACTTTCGAATTAACCGCGCTGAAGACTGTACCTTTATGAGTGATTCTTTTATTATTTCACATGACTTTATCAAGTCATTTTCTTTCACTTTTTCTGTTATCAAGAAGGTGAGCCTATGCCATTCAATTTTTTCATTGAAGCCATGCATGTGCAGCGTTAGAGCTAATATACATCTTGTTTCTTCCGTTTTAATCCCTTTTCTATGTTCCCACCACAAAAATGAATCATTGCTTATTCTCATACAGTAATATCATCCCACTTATGTTATGTTTTTGTCTTTGAAAGGTATACTACTATTTTGGGCTGTATTATTCCTTGCAAAATTGCTATTCTTTCCCAACTGCCGTTCTATGTTGTCATTGACACCAATGCTTCTGGCTCAGTAAGAAATTGGGTTTGTCACATACACAGTTTATCCAGTGTTTCTGGATAGCTGGATTCCTACACCTATATCTGTGTTTATTAAATGTTTTGTGAACTTGCATACACAAGAGCTACATAAAGTAAGCCATGGTGGATGCGAGCTCTAGAAGGTGCTCTGGCTGGATGTTATTTCTTGGCAGTCGTCATGTTGCTGATCTGTACCTGATGTTAGCTCTCCCTTTAAGAAAAATCAAGGATTTTAAGGGTCAACTGGACTCTTTAATCAAGACTGACCATTTTTTATGAGTATGCACAATTTGATATAGTTCAAAGGCCTTGAGTACTTTTTTTTAATCTTTCTTCACAAAACATTCTGTGCGGATATTTTGTGAGCATGGTGCATTGGTTTTCTGGGGTTCATATCTCTTACCATGAGGATATTTTATTTTTCATCTTCTACTTCTTTGAAATTGTCTTCATGATAAATTATTCCACAGTGCAATTGGGTGGAAACCTGAAAAACAATCACAGCATTATGTTCTGTAACCGTAAAGTGTGCGATAGCACGCTTCATCATATATTAATAGGTCCAGATAATGAACAACTTTATTGTTTACTTTTCCTAAAACATCCAAAGTAGGCTTCAGGTCCCTTCACCATCGTATGAATGACTCTTGATCTCTCTTCTAGATGATACAGATGCTGTCAAATTGCCTTCATCATTCAGGCACTATGAGGGTTGTCACATGTCTGATCTACCCTCCTCTCATTTCTTCCACCTTATTTAAGAGACCAAAGAAATAAGGTTTTCCAGAAGACAGAACGAGACAAATCCCAACATGAACATAAAAGCTATTAGTCATTTCCGGCAAATGGTGTATTATTTATTAGCTGGCCAAAGTTTAGTATAATTTCTACTTTTGACCTTTGTTGTGTAACTGGTCTGGTTTACCACATTGCCCGGATTTGTTAGGGAAAAGAAAAAAACATTTAAAAAGTTTTGTGTAGAGTTAGTTGGCATCTTTGTAGTCTCATTATATTTTAACTATTTAACAAATTTGTGTAGGAAATTGCAATTATAAACTAATATTTATAATCTACCCAGGTTTGTCTGAGAAACTACAACAGGTTTTCGGATCAGAAAGTTTAGTGTCAGTGTGGTAAAGTCTTATGTTAGCTTTTTTATTGAAGAGTTTAAAAAAATATATATATTACATTAGCTTCTTGAGTTCTCTGAACACAATGAATATGATTATCTGAACACTTTCTCTACTGTTTATGAGTATATTCTTTGGATCTAATCAGCAATGCAAGTGGCTGTAGTGAAAGGTAAGTGATTTCCCAGAGACCCTTATTTAAGACTTAGAGGCCCATTAGTATAGCGGGCGGATCGCCACCACCCGCATGGCGGTGGCGATCCGCCCGTTAAAAACCTCTGCCCGCTGCCAATTTCCCCCCGCCACATTCCCATGGCGGGGGGACCCCGGCGGACGGGAAGACCGTCCGTCGTTTTTCCGCCGGTAGGCAATCTGCCTAGCGGGCGGAAAAGTATTTGATATGGTGGCGGTGTCTGGTAGACACCGCCATCCATATTATTATGCTGGCGGTTTTTGCCATTGGGGGCCCATAGCGGGCCCCCAAGGATCCCGGGTAATGGGGGGTGCACATGGGGGGTACCTATGGTACCACACAGCAGTTCCACGCACAACATGGCAGGCAACGCGCGGTGCCTGCCATGTTGTGCATGGAAGTGCACGAAATGCCTTCTTGGCATTGTGGCGGGCGGTGCTTTCTGCACCGCCCACCGCAATGTTAACAATGCGGATGCGCCCGCCAGTGTGGCGGGCGCATCCTAATTGTAACTGCGGGACCGCTGCATGCATTGCAGGCGGTCCCATTTCCCGGGGCTATGGCGGGCGGACAAAGTCCGCCAGTCATGCTAATAGTGCCCTTCGTATGACTAGACAGTAAAATGTATTCCCTAGAACCAGATATAGAAGTTAGGTTTCGAATAGCCAATAATTCCTATTGCACGAGATTGGCACTTAAAATCTTGACACCAGAATTGGGGTAGGAAAGTGTCACTCCAAAGATACTATCATGGAAACTTACTGCTTGTGGATTCGGCTAACAAGAATCCTCTGTTTAAATCTTTCAGATGAGTCTCAAAATGGAGAGAAGAAACCAGAGCTCTGCCACAGAATTCATCCTCCTGGGGTTCTCCAGTCATCCGGAATATCAAATACCTCTATTCTTTACCTTCCTATTTATTTATGCCATAATCCTGCTAGGAAACCTGTTGATCTTCATTGTTATCAGAATAGACTCTCGACTCCACACACCCATGTACATCTTTCTCGCCATTATGGCCTTGGGAGACATCTGTTCGACAACTATCATAGTGCCAAGGCTGTTGGTGGACTTGCTGTCAGTGAAGAAGGCAATTTCATTCGCAGCTTGCATCACACAGCTGTATTTTTTCATTTCTTTTGGCAATATGGGCAGTTGCCTGCTGGGAATTATGGGCTTTGACAGATACATGGCGATATGTCACCCTCTTCATTATATGCGGATCATGAATCAGAGGTTCTGTATAACATTGGTGATCAGTGTCTGGGTGATCATCTCTATACATTCATTGGTGCACAGTATCTTGGTCTCCAAATTAATCTATTGTGGATCCAATGAAATTCAGCACTATTTTTGTGACATCCCACCTCTTCTGAAGCTATCCTGCTCAGACACCTCCACTATCGAGCTTTTACTCTTCACCGAGACTACTGCAATCTTGCTAGCACCCCCTCTGTGTGTTCTACTCTCCTATGTTCGGATCGCTATAGTCATTTTTAAAATGAAGTCTGCCGATGGGAGAAGGAAAGCATTTTCCACCTGCATATCCCACTTAATATGCATTGTCTTAGCTTATGGACCGCTGCTTTTTACATACATTCGGCCATCTTCGGCGTACGCCCTTGATAAGGAAATTGGCATAAGTTTATTGTATATCATGGTGATCCCTATTCTAAATCCATTTGTATATAGTATAAGAAACAATGATGTGAAAGAGGCATTGAAGAAAATGAGAAGTAAAATGCAATGTCACAAATAGGTCTTTGAGAAGAGAAAATAAAATGAACAATATTTTTTTTAACTGAATTCGGTACTAAATATGGAAAGGATGAATAAACAACATCTACCCCTGGGAGACAGATTACTGCAGCCTAGATGTCATTAAATCATAGCACACAAATGAGCTTGTCATTTCCTTAAAAATTAAATAAAATCACAGGGCCCAATTGACAAAGGTAAATACATTCATGAGTATAAGTTCACAATCAAAATTATCCTTTTTTACACCCCCTAGGAATCCACAAACAAATTCCTGGTGGAGATAAATTAATGTACTACTGCAGTTTTCTCTACCATGAATGCAGAAAATCTGTAGTTGTAAATCACACTCAAGTTGTAAGAAGTGGGCATTCCAAATCAAGCTCTACTATCTTTGTTTGATGCGATTATAATTGAAAATTGTATTTAAGGAGCACTTACTACCCCAGACAAGGCATTGTAGCGTTTTGCGGTGAGTACCACGCTATTCCGAACCCAAGATTTGAGGTTAATAGTTAGTAGATTGGTAATGTGTTTTTATTTTATTTTTTTCGTCTGCATTACTTGTGTTAGGTTTGTGCTCTTGATTTCTTTTGTGTTTAGTAGAGTTTAGAGTAGGGCTAGAAATATGGGAATGGGTTTGAAAGGGAAAGTAGGAAGAGGTCTTTGTAAGAAGTGGTTTTGTGTGCCAAGTAGTTTACAAAACACCAATTCATACACTTTCCATTATGGCTGAGGTAACTTCACACACTGGATGGTAAGTGTTACGGGTTACGCCAGACTTGTTGGGCGTATAGGGTGAGGGCTTTCTGCATAGAGAAAAAATAATTTCCCTGCAGAGGAAAAAATATGCATTTGAATAGGAGGCTCCTACTCCTGTCCTGAGTTTGTCACTATGGAGTACTCTGCACAGTGGACAGAGAACATTTTTGAAATATAACAGGACATTCTCAGAAGTATGCAAGGAGACCTGCATATAGCACAGCTTCCCAGGTGTGCTTCGGAGAGTATTTCTGAATTCCCAAACAACTTAAAACTATGTTCTAGTGGAAATCGAAATCTCCACCCAAACATTGGCTACAATCACAGGAAGGGTAACCTGCAAGAGAAAGAATAGCAACAACCCTGTTTATGTATTAGAAATTAGAAACAAATTAGACAGACCAAAATCCTTAAAGGAATTAGTGTGCTTTAAAAAAGAGATCTCAGTCTCAGAACACTTTAGGGAAAGCAGGTAGTGGTCCCTTGGGTCACTTCCTCCGCCCTCCAAGCTGCCACCCTGATTCACATAGAGGAAGGGCTTCATAGGTGACGCCTACTCCTTTACGAATCGGTTACTTTCCCAAGTTGGGAGTAGGTAACTAATCAATGCATTGCTGCTTAAATTAGTGTGGCAAACCATTGATCAATACAATACAAAAGGGTCACTGATAGAATATCGACCCCCAAAATATCCCCATACAAAAATATTGAGTTATAAATATCGATGTAAAAAATATCGACATCCTATATTTATAATGGTAAGTACAAAAATATCGAAAAAAAATATTGATGTAAAAAATATAGTTGTACAAAATATTGATTTTAATTTAAATTATATATAAAATAATATTAAATATATTAAATAATAAAATTAACTTTAAAAAAATAATTAGATTTAATATACATTTTAACAAACATATCAAATAAATTTAATTTAAACATACATATATAAAATGTAATAGTTATATATTTTTACTTTAAACAATCAATAAACTATTAATTTTAATTTATTTTATAAATATATAAAAACTAAATTAAATATATATATTTGATTTAGTTTTTATATATTTATAAAATAAATTAAAATTAATAGTTTATATATACATAAACCAATAACATAAAATCTAATAAAAAAACATTATATTATAAATTAAAACATTGAACTATTTAAAAGTCTTTAAACTTACTTTTTTCACTCCAGTGAGTACAACAGTAGGGAAAGTGTTGGATAGCGGAGGGGTGAAAATTACTATTCCCACTCCAGTTAGTGTGCAACAGTAGGGAAAATGTTGGATTAGCATTAATTAACAAATAAGTCATAATTAATTAAAAATAGATTACTTCCCACCCTTTACCCATATAAACCCCATCACCCACTCCTAAATAAATGACACAATTAACATAATTAATTACCAATTAAATAGTAATAATAATTAACAACCAATTAATAAGGAATTAATAATATATTACTTCCCACTATTAACACCGCACAATCTAAATTAAATAAATACTAATAAATAAAATAAAACAATTAATTTATTATAATTAAATTACTTCCCACACTATTCCCCTGTAAACCCACGACCCACTACAGAACTAAAACATGCAAAATGTAATTAAAATAAAATTAATAACTACAAAAAATGTAATACATATATTAAAAACCAAAAACAATATTTATACAAAAAATCGATCACATACATTTAAAATGCATACTAAAATACATACCACTAATTTAAAAATCGATATTTTATATGTATATTTACATATATATATAAATATATAAATATATATTTTTGCAAACTATATTAATGACTTCGATATTTTTGTAAACAATATTTTTTGCCTTAAAGCCAATATCCTTGACCACGATATTCTTGCTGTCGGTATTTCTGTGTCACGATATTTCCAACTCGATATTTGTGTAAGTCGATAGTTCCAACTTGATATTCTGTCTGCATACCAATACAGAATTTGGTAGGAAAGACCCTTACACCCCAATTTCAAATTGCAAACTGGTATGTTCGGTAACACCATTCTACATTAGAAAGAACGTTCTGAATGACAAAAAGAGGTTATTATTCTAGAGAAAGGGGTTCCACGTCATAAAAACTTGATTTTACAAATCATGGAATTTGCAACCACAAACTCACTTAGTGCACCTTGCCCCAAAACGTCTCCACAAATATCATTTGTTGACTTTTAGGAAATAAATTCATAATTCTATGTATCCCATCATTTCGCAGATGTTGCCTTTATGCACGAAGGTACTCGGACATTTGCTATTCATAGCTATTATAAGACTGCTATTCCTGTCATAGAGCAATCAATCCATAATAGACCGATGTAACCCCATAAGTGTATGAATTCTTCTTGAGCAGGTCACCCTTTCCACATTCCTGATAACGCCATTAGGTGTTTTAGTTGTACCCTATCATGTAAAGGATAAGGGTGGGCGTAGTTCGCGAAGTAGCACTTCGCGAAGCTACGCAAAGTGAAGTTCGCACTACGCGAGCTACGCGTAGCACTTCGCGAACTGCGAAGTAACATGTTCGCACTGTGCAAGATGTTGTTTTCAATGATTGCACAGTGCGGACAAGCAACCGGCACTGTGCAATCATTGAAAATGGCATCTTGCACAGTGCGAGCTGTAGTTTTCTGCTGCTCGAGTAGATTTTTACTCGAGCTGCAGCTTTCTCAACGCGAACTGGTAGTTTCTCATCGCGAGCGGTCGCGAGCATACGCGACCCCTCGCAATGAGAAACCTGACCTTCTCGCGTTGGGAATCTCGCCGGGAGGTTTATTTTCCATGCTCGCGATCGCGAACAAGGAAAAAGTCTCGCCAGGATGTCATTTTGCTTGCTCGCGGTCGCCAACTTGACGTTGAGGACCGCGAGCAAGCAAAAAATGACCGCAGCACTACGCAACACTACGCTACGCGTGTTCGCACTGTGCTACGTGCAGTTCGCGTAGTGCGAAGTAGCGCGAACTTCGCAAACTACGCGAGCGTAGCGTAGTGCTTCGCCCAGGCCTAGTAAAGGATAATGCATTATATGGCCTAGTTATCTCACATATTGCAGTCAGTGTCAATGTGAAGCTAAGGTTCTCTCATAGTTCAGTCAATTGCATAACAGACCTTTATGGACCTAATAGAGTTTCTTGAGCAGAGGATGGTGTAGTCAAATTTGCATGGAACATGAACTATTTATGAGGTGGGCACTAAACTTTAGATAGACCTTATCATGATAACTCAAGGCAATCATAAGCACATTTCACTGCATTCCATCAACCCTGTTTCACCTGTTCAAACTGAACCATCAAATATAAACAGGCCACCTCATCAGCCTCCAATTTATAATCCAGGCAATGTCCCTATAGCAAGCCAGGCATTTGTTACTTTAGCCACATTATCAGTGTCTTTCTGTACAGGTATGAACTCAAATCCCCGCAAAACTGTATTTGCAAATGGCCTTTGGTGGAATATTCCAAACCAAACTGTAATCCTTGCTTTCGCTCTCGAAGTTAGGCATGGACCTAAAACGTATTTATGTCTTCACAAAGCTAGTTTGTATCGTCAATTAAATGGTATGTTTTAGTGTCCGAGGGAGGCTGACTAAGAGATTTATAGTCTCCAAGAGATTTGCCAGATATATGTTGTAGCACTAATATTTAACACATTTTTCAGGAATGATTTTACTTCTATGGAAAATAACACAGTTGTAACTAGTAATACAAATGTACTAAAGGCCCTCTCAGACAAATTAGTACACTCCAGAGAAAGGGTACATTCTCACAGTCAGTAAGATCAAATACAAATGCTGCACTCAGGAAAAAGTTTGAAAATCTTACATTTTTTCAATTAACCAGAAACTGAATCAGATAAATAGTTTACATTTTCTAAGTGTTCAGTTCATTGATAGCATATGCTGGACAGGGGAAAAAAGAGTCTCGGTGCCAGACCCATCAGGCAACATCTTTGAATGGTTTTAAATTGACATTTGGAAAAGCAACAGATTTAACAAAATTTGGAAGAGTATATAGACACCTCAAGCTGGTCTCCCTTCTTCCTCAAAAGAAGGGTTTATGCTATTACAATTGGGGGCCGATTCCAATCCTGGAAAAAGGCTGTACAAATCGTTGTACGGAGCGTTTTTCCCATACGACTTGTACCCGGTAAACTTTTCTTACAACCCAGGAAGTACGATTCGTACAGAAAGCCTTTTTCCGTACAAATCGTACAAAAGACCATACGGCTAAAATAAACCAACGATTCTGATCCGGAACAACTTGTACGCAACGTCCGTACGTATTTAAGCAGCGGTTTCCTGACCAGCAAGTACGATTCGTCCCTACGGCACTCCGTACGGCTCTTTTCTTACGGGAGCCAAAAACAGCCGTAAAAGCAGAGTCTCAAGGGGTACGAGTCGTACAGGCATACACCCCCGTGCGTTGTGTATGTACGGTGCATACCCCCAATATCGCGTATGTACGGTGCGTACCCCCAACATCGCACACCACAACATCGTGTACCCCAACATCGCGTACCCCAACATCGCGTATGTACGGTGCGTACCCCCAACATCGCGTATGTACGCACCGTACATACGCGATGTTGGGGTACGCGATGGGGGTACGCACTGTACATACACAATGCACGGGGGTGTATGCCTGTACGACTCATTCCCCTGTACGACTCGCACCCCGGGAACAACTTTTCCCGGGATACGAGTCGTACAAAGTTCGCTTCGTAGCGGGTAATGGCATTCCCCGTGTACAGAACGTTTTCTGTACATATCGTAAATTGGAAAGCCGGTCCGGATCGTACTAGTACGGTCGGACTGCATTTTTACGATTTGTTCGGAAAAGTGTCCGGGTCCGTCCCGTACAACTTTACCCGATCCGATTTGTACGGATCGGGCCAATCTGTGTGTATTTTTCCCGTACGAATCGTACTTCACAGGTCGGACGGGACTTGTACGATTTGTATGGAAAAATTTACAGATACGAGTCGTACGGGAAAAAAAAATACAGGATCGGAATCGGCCCCTTAGTGTGGTAGCAGAAAATGAACTTATCAATATGTTTTCTTGGACGCCAATCTTCATTAAAAATACTGGCAACAGTATTGAAGAGAGCCATGTCTCAACAGTTGTATAACCACAGCCTAGTTAAACAATGCGTGTTGAAGACACAGCCACTCTACTCCCTTGTGTTCATGTCTTTCTGGGTTGACACCTTGGGTGCTATTGCCTATATGCCATACTAATGATGCTCTGGAAGGAACATTGTAAGGATATCAGGTCTTCTATTCATTAAGCATCTAATGTGTTATGCCTAAACCATCAATGTGTTAAAAAAAATCAGAGGCTGATTCACAAGACATAGAAGAGTATGTAAAACAGTACTCTTATTAGTCTTACATGCCATCCTGAAGTGGACCCAAAAAGGGAATAAAATGTGAATATTCTGGGCACATTTATAAACAATTAGTAAAACTGGAAAGGGCTGTGCCCTCTTTGCACTCGTACTAATAAGAGCATAGACAATTCAGAGCTGATTATTTATAACGCCAGGTAAGTATATGTAAAAATATACTCCTGTACCAGAGCTTTGTATACTCATGAAAGCTTCCGGCCTTAAGTCATTATCTCTACTAGAGAGTACTTAAAGGGAATCAGTGCAAATCTCTTAGGAAGGAATATAAAATATGAACTTTGGGAGTTTAGTAGCAGTTTAAATATGCTTCAATATAAAAAAAATCAGTTTAAGGGAAACTACTGGAATTCAGGTTGGAAACTCAGAAAGAGAAGCACCCCTTGGAGTCCAAGCTCTGGACTTCAGACCTCTAGAAAGACCAGGACAGAGAATAAAATACTGAGAAAATGTGCAGTGAAACCACGGGACCATCAATTAAAAGCTGTGAGCCAAAGCTGTGCACACATCTGAAAATCAAAACAGAATGCCACATGAAAGATTAGAAAACTAAACGGATAAATAAAAAAGGCATAAGTGGTCATAAGTAAAGAAAAATCAAGACAAGGAGAAAACAAAAGAAATAGTGAAGGAACGAAATTTAAAATTTGTCGGACGGTGCACATGGAAAGGTGGTTATGTGGATTTGCCATGGTATTTTGAAGAAGAGACATCATATCTAAAAAAATATCCATGGATGAGAAAGTTGATGGAGAAAAACTTAATGAGACATAAATGATCAGGAAAACAGTGTAGAGGCAATGACCTAGGTGTGTTAAGTTAGACTTAATGAACTAGTCAGCTTTCCATACATTTGTGAGACTCCATCATTAGCACAAATTGCAGAAGATAATTTACTCTTTTAAATAAATGTCAAGTGTTTGATTCTGCTGATCTTGCTAATTATCGGGAGCCTGTTTGTCCGTACGCCGCAGGAGGACTCTGGCCGCCGCGTCTGCTATCCCTTTATAGATCTATTCTGTATTGGTCTGAATATGCGCCATTGAGCGCTCTTCTCTCTCAGAGATTGGACTTACGCCTTGAATCATCTTGCATTTTTTACCCCCATATTGTGGAGCCTGAAGAGCGTCTTGCTCGCCCACACCTCAGCTGTATCCATCTTATTTTCTGAACCCTGTTTGTTGAGCTGGTCTCAACTAATTTTTCTATTGCTGTTGACCTACTTGGATGCCCACTATTAAGGCGCATCTTCTCTTGTGTCCCACATTTGACCTGATCGCCCTGACTAAGATGTGACCCACATTGGGTTAGACACCGAAAAGCGCTTTGTCTGTGGAGAACCTTGTGCCTCCGTATATTTCCATCTTCTACAATAAAAGGATGCAAGAAAGACTACTAACCACTTTGATCCTTATTGTATATTTTATATGAATATGAACCAACTTGGATCTTTGACCATATTCCTAATGATGAATTGCTCTTGAGTGTGTAGAGTGTATGATTATGTTTGTATTTGTGGTTGTTAGTATGTTCTGAGTGTGTGAATGTGGGACCTCATTTATATTTATGCACGTTGTAATGAGATTATTTTATATGTCATATGTTATTTGTGCAAATCTTGATAAAATATTATACATAATAATAAATACATATATTTTCTCCTAAACCTCTCTCCTATTTGGGGGAATTGTTCTGTTTGTAAAGAGATGTTTTAATATATTAGTGACTTCACCAGCAGCCCAATATCATTTTCAGGCAAGTTGGGTCTTTCTTGACTGTTGTTTTGGCTCTCTCTCCCCTGTCCGACCTGCCTGCTATCCACCCTCAGGGGCCCCCTTCTGTAGTAGTGGTGATTCTGATGATTAAACTGGTGCTGAGGCCAAGTGTCATATCATTATCATCCTCATACTTTGAGTAACTGTTTTGATTGTTTTGAGTGCCAATTTGTCTCCAATACTCACTTCAAGAAACACATGTATTCAAATATAAGTGACCCAAAAAGCTATCTCATTGATATTCCATCCTATGGTCAACTGCAAATTCGACTTCCTATACAAGGCAAATTCTCTTTGCATAACTACTGACCATGTGAGTAATGGCTGAGGCACTCCATTTAGGAGTAATTTGCTAATTTCTTTAAATTTGCACTTTAATGGGTGTACCACTGTGGGCCTGATTACGAGTTTTGGTGGTCCTGGAGCAGGCAGCATGCCACTGCTCTGCTCCCGGACCGCCGGAACTCACCACCACCCACCCGCCAGATTTCAAGTAATTTTGCAGTCTGCCAGGCAGGCGGTGTGGCAGTCTCACAGCAGTGCTGTTTAAAGGTTCATTGTGAACCTTAAACAGCACTGCAGCTGCACTGCCAGTGCCCGTTCCTGCATGGTAAGAAATGCACCATGTTGTGCCGTCCTTGCTGTGGAGGAACTGGGGGTACAGATCTACAGGGGGCACAACAGGTACCCCCCTGCATGTACCCCTGTGCAGAGGGGCAAGAGCCTGTAGGGCCCCCTTTCTTTCCTCACCAGCAGCAGTTACATGGAGGAAGAACCTCCATGAGACCGCTGGCGGTGAGGAAAGTCGTAATATGCTTGGTGGAACCTCAGGACACCACCAAGCATATTGCAGCCCTCAGAATGCCATGGGAGGACCAGAGAATGCAGATCCCTGGCGGTTGCAGCGGTGCAATGGCATTTCTCAAAGTCCTAATAGGACGGTTGGAACGACGGTGTGGCAGTGGCTGAACCACCCGCCCGCAGGTCTGGCGGTCCTCAGACGCCAGACTAGTAATCAGGGCCTAAGTGTTATGTAAGAATAATGAACAATAGCTGATTTAAAAAAGATATTTTAGAATTTGAATTTGAGCTACTCTGTAGCCAGTTTTTTTTATCATTTGTAAATTATATTTTTAATGTTATTGATTTTCTATGGTTATCTATGGTTATCTAATAATGTAGTAGTTTGACAGATTGTTTTATCTAAATGAACATTTATCATGACAACAGTGTTGGAGCAGTGTTGACAGTGTTGTAGCGGTGTTTCAGTTAAGGCCTTTGAAGGTGCGGTTATCACTATAGTGAGCAAAAACTAGCCCAAAAATGCTGAAGAATTCTATAGATTTTGGCATGTTTAATGTTTGACTTCTATTGATTGACCTCAAGAAAATTTCTTTACCGAACTGTCAGACATTTTCCTCACTTCAGTATTGGTGTGTGTTCACCCTCACTCCTGGTGCTCAATAGGAGTCTGTGTCTTTTGACAGGAAAGCTGTTCTGCACCTTCTGCACAGTTGACTTTGCAATGGTGGCTTGGTCCATCAGTCAAATCTTAAGGTTTACCCCAACAATTGGTAATAGGTTTGGATCCTACATTTTTTAACAAAGTAATCACACACATGAAAATCAATGTTCGGTGAGGGCTGTTGCATAGGAGTGATGGTTTCAAGGCCCTGTTGCCATCTTGCTGGCCACCTGATGCGGCCAGCTTCCTCGACCAAACTTGCTGCACATAACTATAAGAGGGTGCAATGGGCAATCCCTCTTTCGTCGACTCCAATATAAATACAAGCAAGATAATTTTTAGGATGGAAGGTATACTCTATATTTAATATTTCGAGACTCTTATTTGGCTTGGCTGAAATGTTTTGCCATGCACCAGGACAAACAAATGTCAAGATCTCTATTTTATGTTATTCTCATTGTTACTTAATCTGAGCATTAAGGGTGTGGTCAGCTTGGGTTGACTCTAGGTTCCTGTGATACACTTCAATCTCATTTATTATTGAAATAGCTATTGTAATATGATTCAACTGCGGTGTTAGCCAACATTTTCCATATCATAGAAACTCATTTATATGGAATTCCAACAATTAACGACTCACTTTGTAACAAGCAGATGGGAAAGTGCAACAGGGCACATATTATGGCTCAACTTTAAGCCAGCAAGAATTCACATAGGAGTAAATGGAATAGCCAAGTTCTTCACGTGTGGACATCATCAAAACAGTTCAAATCATCTTCAATTCCTATCTTTCTTACACTGCCCCTTTTGTACATTCGTCCTATGTTGGTTGCAGTGTGATTTGGAACTGGACAGTCCTCAAGTTGAAACACTTTTGCAAGTAAATAAGGTGAGACTACCCGTAGGGACCTATACTCAGAAGTCAGCTGACCACACAAAAGGAAGCGGTGATGATACTGCAACTACTAGCCAATCTCCTTGGCTGACTAATGTTGCAAATGCAAAAAGGAACATAATATAGATTCATGCTGCTGTGGGTTGGATTTTGTTGGAGACCTAACAATATTCTTGTACTATTTTACAGATGCATATGATGATAGGTGTCTAGGGTCTTCTACTAAAAATGGTGTTGTTTGTGTATTCCTGAAAATTCATTCAGGTTTGTCACAGGTATTGTGTGTTCTTGGTTAGAACATGTTTCATTCTTAACATGTACTTCAGTAATAAAGTTTATTTCATGTTTTCAATCCTCTATCATTTCAGATACACTCATCTAGCTTCAGACCTCACTATTGCTCTAGACTACATCATTGCACCACTCCTGTTTATTGACCCCCTCCGTTAGGGTATTACTATTAATATGCTGCTGAGCTACAGCCTTGATGATAGTACTCCAAGAGATCATGGATCTTTGCCACACAGGTAGTTTGGTGCATCAAGCAGCTTCCTCAGGAGCTTGCAGGCAAATGATCATGCATATTTTTTTTATATGACCTGTTGGACATTTAAATTAATTTCAGGCAATTCGGGTAGAAGTGGAAAAGAGGCAACATCCATGCTGGACGCATGGATCTAACTTGTCATTTTTATGCATCAATTCAAGCATTTGTGATCTAAGTGATAATGTGCTTACATTGACTTATAAGAGTTTTTTCTTTCTTTAGACTTTGACAATGATGTCTACCACACCCTCCTCAACACCCTTGCCACCAGAATGGGTTTTGATGGTGTCATCTTGCAATGCTTCATGTCCTGCCTGAACAGACATCAGCTCATCCAAATGGACCCCTCTGGATCATTGTTGTACAAAATGTCCATCTTCTGAATGTGACCTTCGACCTTTTCCTAGAGCTCATTGGGATCCATGTGCACCTCACTTAACTAGTCAATAGGTAACGACCCTGAACTCTAAATAGACATCAACCTCAGCTTTAGGACTCATGTCCCAAAAGAAGATGAACACACTTGGCACCAACAGTACCTGCTTTACACAGTAAATGTCTTTCTGTGAGGATTGAACTTCAGAACTGCTCAGAACTGATTCCATCCCATCTCAATTGAGGGACTACTCTGCAGGATGACATCAACAAAACATATTGAACAGCCTGATAAGCAACCTCCACCCTTTTGCTGGCATTAAGAAAAGTATCTAGCCATGTGACAAAATGACCATCGTATTCAAACAACCCACAGATTCTTACTGTAATGACACATCACCTTTAATAACTGGTGCATGGTCTACAAAGCATTCAGCTCTAAGTAGCAGTGGTCACCATAACACTAGTAATGGCCAGAGTAATGGCGGGCTGGCCACAATTAGGCATGTATGCTCCAGATATGTCACAGGTGACAAATGTTATGCATGACAGCCACAATTAGGTCAAATATGCCTAAAAATATCTACAAAGATCTCTTTTATGCCAGGATGTAAGTAGTAGCCAACACTGTGCCAGAAATGGCCAAGATTATGCCAGGATAACAAAGGGGCACCAGATGCCGCTGGAGATGTCATAAGCAAGAGATTGCTGCCAGACATTTATGACTAGGGAGGGTCACTACACTAGGCACACTCACTCACACATGAAGGCGCCAACTAGGACACATGAATATACTCACATGTACAAAATGCACACAGCCGTGCACAAACGGACAGATGTGCCCATAGGCACTCACCTTACACCCATCCAACTCAGCAAGTGAAGTCCATAACAGTCTCTTCTCCGGCGCTAACTGCTGATGTTCCTTGCTCCACAGCTGCCCCCGCACCAGGCCTACACAAATCACTTTGGCTTCTTTAGTTCTGCACTCAAACTGAATCTTCTTTGCTCTGTGCGCCACACACCTTTAGTTTTGTCACAGCTATTTTCTCTCACTCACAGTGTGTGTGAGTTAATGTGAAAGAGAGAGAGAGAGATAAATTAGGTAAATGATGTTGTCCTGCCACCAGTTTTATGCTTTCCACTCCTAAGATCTGTAATCAAGATGCAGTGATTCCACTGTGTAAGAAGCAATATAAGTCAACTTCAGCCCTTTTAATGAGAGTCTGGGCAACACTTCAATGAGCTCATTACTGGCACTTCATGAGCTACTTGTTGGGGTCTCTTGGCCCAGATGTAACAAAAGACATGCATAACCTACCACTAAATAAAAGTAGATATATCAATGTGAATTCAAGTGGGAACATTCGGAAAAACGAGGCAAGAGCCACGAGGTCCGAAAGCCCGCAAGCGCAACAACGACTTGCCTGAACAACGACTTTGCCTTAACCACGCATGTGCTTGGTTAAAGCAAAGTCGGTCTAGTGTGGGCGTGAGAAAGAAAAGAAAGAAAGAGAAGAGGGCAGGTAAGAGGGGTTCGGGTAGTTTTTAGGGGGTGGGGTGTCGGGGTAGTTTTTAGGGTTGGGGATTTGGTGTAGATTTTAGGGGGTGGGGGTATTTGGGGTCGTTTTTATGGGTAGTTTTCAGCAGGTTACCGCCCAACTTACCCCCATCTGGAAAACCACGGACTTCTTGATTCCTCGCAATCAGAGTTTCGTTCGGCACACAGTACCGAAACGGCAGTAGTAGAGATGGTTGATAACATCAGGCTGGCCCTGGATAAAAAAAAATCAGCTATGCTAGTCCTTTTGGACCTGTCAGCGGCTTTCGACACCATCTCCCACTGCATTTTAGAACAGCGGCTCTGGGAGGTGGGAGTCAGGGGGAAAGCCCTGGACTGGTTTAAAAACTACCTGAAGGACCGTTCAACCACTGCACATACAGATACCCTTGCCTCATGCAGCAGGCCAGTAAGCATTGGAGTTCCCCAGGGATCAATCCTGAGCCCAATGCTTTTCAACCTCTATGTAACACCTTTGGCCAGGATAGTCAGGTCCTATGGTTTTGAGGCCGTGTCATACGCTGATGACACTTAGCTGTTGATTACATTCGGTCCTTACCTTACAGACACAATGATCCGGTTTAAAAACTGTATGATCCATATTAACAACTGGATGGGCAATAACAAACTGCAGCTCAACGGTAGCAAGACAGAGATCATTCTGTATGGCAGGGCCGAAGAGCATTGCTCTATTAATTGGTGTCCACAGGCATTGGGCCCATCCCCTATACAAGCAGTCCATAATCTTGGAATAACTATTGACAACAGGTTATCCATGAAAAATCACGTAAATCTTGTGCTAGGCACCTGTTATGGGATCCTGCGGAAACTACGTAAAATTTTCAAAGGGTTGCCTATTGAAGCCAGGAAACCTCTGGTACAGGGTCTAACTGTAAGTCATCTGGACTATGGGAATGACTTATTAGCTTCCCTAAATGAAGATCTCTTTTCCAAATTGCAGATCCTGCAGAACACTGCTGCCAGACTTATCCTAAATCTTCCACCCAGATCCCCCTCAACCCCCAGCCTGAGGTCTCTTCACTGGCTTCTGGTAAGAAAGAGAGGTCATTTAAAAATTCTATGCCTCACCCATAAGATCATATATGGTACTGGGCCCGGTTATTTAGCGAAAAAGCTCAAAAGATACCAGCCAGCAAGAACGTTAATATCTAGTTCAAAATCTCTTCTCACTCCATTGCGAGTCTGTACTGTACGAAATGGGGGACGATCTTTCTCCTTTCTTGCCCCCTGACTCTGGAGTAAGCTTCTGTCTCATCTTTCCTCCATTGCTGATAACAAGTGCTTTCGGAAGGAATTTAAAACATGGTTATTTGATCAGAAATAACGCTGTCTGGATATGACCATCAGTCTATTGGAGTTTCCGCTGGCGCCATGAGACCTTTTTGGTGATATGTGCACTCAATAAGTTCCTCTGACTTGACTTGACAGGTGGGAGTGGGCTCGGGTAGTTTTTAGGGGGTGGGAGGGTTCAGATTTGTTTTTAGGGGGTGAGGGGGTTCAAGTAGTTTAAAGGAGGTTGGGGTGTATTTAGGGCTCAGGGGAGGAGGAGGGGGTGGTAAACGTAGCCACAGATAGCTGTTTACCATGCATGCCTTTACCCTGAAAACCATGGTAAAGGAATGCGTGGTAAAGCAATTCAGGGTTAAGACACGTCATAGCAGAGACCGCGTTGGTAAGGTAGGCGTTGTAAAGGAACTTGTTGTTCCGACATACAACAGCATTCAAGAAACATCTCAGATACATCAAGAGTGGCAGGAGAAAGTGGTGCTGTTTGCTCCATAACCTTAGGCCAGACATGGGGTACAAACATGGACATATTACACAAAGTACACTAATACAGAGTCAGGAGTGAGGATATGAACTTGGATGGACTAATTTGGTCCTCAAATTTAAGCTGATAATTATTTCAATTTTTGTGATAACTCCCCCATAGCGACAAATTGAGACACTTTTACACAGTGCGCTATCTGGACACAGAGGCGGTATTAGGTAATCAGCAGAAAATACATTGCTCAGAGGCAGACATATGTTTTTTGTAATGGGAAACAGTAAACATACAAATGGTGCAAGATTGATTCATGACAATCTGAAACTGGGACTTCATTTCTTTGGTTGGTTGGAAAGAGTGGGAGAGCTGAGTAAACAGGTTTCAGAGTGTGAAGACACAGGAATGATGGAGGATATCTGACGGTAGAACTAAAAAGGATTTTTCTCATCCTTGCAGATCGGTACTGAAATGGAAACAGACGAGCAGAGCATTGTCACCAACATCATCCTGCTGGGCTTCTACAACCTTCCAGAGCAGAAGACCCTCCTTTTCTTTGTCTTCTCCACTAGGTGCATAATGATCTTGCTAGGAAAGCTGACAATCTTATTTTTAATCAACATCAACTCTAGTCTCCACAGACCCATGTACCTTCTGCTGAGCATGCTGGCATGTGTAGACATCTGTCTGACTTCCATGTCAATGACGAAGCTGCTAGTAAACCTCCTTTCAGTGCAGAAGGCATTTTCATTCTTGACTTGCATCCTCCAACTGAACTTTCTGTTTACGCTTGGAAACATGGACAGTTTCCTTCAGGGAAACATGTGCTGCAAACAATATGGGGCAATACGGCATCTTCTGCATTGCGTGCAGTTTCTGAGAAAGCGCCTCTGCATTTCACTGGTGGTCTGTGCATTGATAATCACTGCTGTACATTCTTTAGTGCACTGTTTGATGTCCTCCAAGATACCCTATTATGACTCGAGAGAAATCCATCAGTACTTTTGTGATACACCATCTTTTCTGAAGTTGTCATGTTCAGACACCACCAATGACAAGCTCCTGCTATTTGTTGGGTTGACGACATTTATTCTGATGCCGCTGTGTATACGTATTGCTTATGTTAGGATAGGTTTGGTCATTCTGAAAATCAAATTCTCTGATGGAAGTACGAAAAACCTTTTCACTTGGATCTCCCATCTCATCGCCATGGCTCGATTTTATGTTCACTGGCATCTTGTATACCTCGGTCCATCATCAGCTCTCTGCTGTCATAAGGACAAACCGATTAATCTAATGTACAGTAGGGTGACTTCTAAACTGAACAAATTTGCATACACAATCAGAACCAATAAATTGAAAGAATCATTGAGAAAAGTGAGGAACAAAATGAAATGACTTTGATACTTCTTTTTGAAAGAATCAAAGGATTACGTAACCCTAGACTTCATCTAATTTTTTTTAAAATTCATATATAAACAAGCATTGGCAAAGGCAATATGTTTGGCAATGGATACCAGTGTTTCAGCTTTGCCAATGGTTGTTTTCTTTCATTATAGCTTTTATAATAGTCTATTGTGGCAGAAACATTCGAGTCCTCACCCATTTTGTCTTAACATTGCCTGAAAGCAAAAATATTTTTGGTTCAAAAAGAATGCACTGTCATTGCAGCCTCTAGCATGAAGGGACCTACTTTGTGTGCTGATGTCCTCCTTGTGAACGGGAAGACTGTTGTCACTCAAAGTGAAACTAACCAATGGATGAAGCTGGCTGACCAGTTGTCCCATGTTGTATGTTGGAGCGGGCAGAAGAAAAATGCAAACATCATAACAACAGACCAATGGCTATCTGAAAACCTACTTTGTAAATATACTGTCTATAGAATTTTGGTAAAATCATTAGGTCTTGGTTAATACTAGATCTAAAAAGAGAAAAACACTCAGAAAATAACTAATGACGCTCATCATTTATCTGCCCTCTTGTAACTACCACAGATACCACCTGCTAGAGCAAAATCTGTAGTTACAATATGCAGAATGCTGTGAGCTTAAGAAAGAGGTGCACCTTTGTTTTGTCTGTTTATTATTACCTACCAGATGATGAAAACCTACCACTTGTTTATAGGAAAATTACTACATACACTAAGACGTTTGTTGACCATTAAACCGAACCGAACTCGGTCCTATTAGATCCTGTATACTGGGGCTTAAATACTCTGGAGCCACGTGCTCACTTTTAATTGGACAACACAATATTGACCAGCCAGGTTGGAAGTAGAACCGGCAGAGAGGTGAGAGCAACTGAAGGATCGGCTAGCTGTACAGCCCTGAAGAAGTCGCGGGGTACTCCCCTATCGAAAAAACACATGTTGACTGGGCGAAAAGAATTAAAGACGAAGATCTGAAAATAACACATTGTTCTCTTTTTGTATAATCTTTTTTTTTTTTAAGTTCAATGAAATTTTTATTAGTCAATGAAAAAGAGTGAATCAATACATAACATCAATTAGGAAAGGGAAGGGAGAGGGAAGGAGGGGAAGAAAAGGGAAGAGGGGAATAACAAAATGTAATATGTAAGAGAGAATATACAACAAAACAATGATCATGGGCATTTGAACATGGGCATTTGAAGAGAGAAAAAAAAAAAACAGTATGCTAGAAAATCTTGGATGTGGAAAGGGTATCATGGGGGTTTAGGAACCTCTTGTTGAGCAGGCGTTGGACGAGAAGAACGGGCAGTACAGTTATCTAAATATAGCGTAATGGGGAGCCATAAGTCTGCTCGTTTAGTTGCTAATTGAACAGGAAAAACAAAAGCATTATCGAGTCTAGGATTGTGACAGACATTGTACCACCACGCTTTGAAAGAAATATTAGATGTATTTTTCCAATTAACAGTAATCTGCTGAAAGGCTACAGCTAATAACAGATCTACAATGCGAACACACATACCTACATTATCCCAACCAGGGGATAAACTACCCAAGAAAAGGTGAGTGGGAGAGAAAGGAATACAGGCATGAAAAATAACATTGACTTGAGCCCACACCTGTAACCAAAAATCATGCACATATTTACAGAGAAATATCATATGAAATAAGGTAGCATTGGGGGAGCCACACGACCAGCATGTGTCTGGGGTAGTAGGAAAGCGCTTGTGTAGTGTAGAAGGAGTATGAAGTAATCTGTTGTAAATAAAAAATAAGGATTGCGTCAGGGAGGCCGCTCTGGAAGTTTTACGGAGTTTTGCCCATATCTTATCCCAAAGAGATATCGGCCAGTCCGTTTCAAAATCAATCTCCCATTGAAGCTCAACCTTGGATTTAGGTCTGAGTGATTTGTGTGAGTGAAGGTATTTATAGATAAGGGATGCTTTGGGAATAGTGCGTAGGAGAGAATGGAGTTGGAAAATAGGGGTTTGTTGAACAAGGGAAGGAGAAGAACCCGAGAGCCGCTCGTAAACCTCCAGAACGGCATTTCTAAGTAAGAAGTATTTAGAGACAAAGGATAGAGGTAAGCCAAAGGAAGAACTAAGATCAGGAAAAGAGAAAAAGGTGGAACCAGAGAAGAGCTGCGAAATCCAGATCAAACCTCGGGATCTCCATGATTTCCAGTAAAAGTGTTTACTACCAATTAGAAGATATTTATTATGCCAAATGGTGGAGGAGAGGAAATCAGCAACAGTCGTGGGAGGACCAGGGGCAGCAGATAGCAAGAGCTTAAGGGTATATTTGTGAATAGGAGTAGGAATCAAAGAAGGTTTACGAGAAAAAGCAAGATACTCTGTAAAAGAAAATGGAGAAAGGAGAGTACATTCAACCTTAATCCACAAAGGGCAAGTAACAGTAATATCTTGCAACCAGAGGGAGGCTTGACGTAACAGAAAGGCCTTCTGATATGCAGGAAAATCAGGAAAGTTAACACCACCCTCAGAAGCGGGACGAATAAGTCTAGCAAGAGACATTCTGGATTTTTTAGAGCTCCACAAAAATGAAGATAACGTTGAGTTAATCTTTTTGAAGAACTTCGCTGGAATAGATACCCGAATATTGGATAACGTATAAAGAATGATGGGAGAGATCATCATTTTAATGGTATCAAGACGGCCCCACCAGGAGAGGTATAGGGGATGCCAACTTGCAGTAAGGTCCGCAATCTTTTGTGCGCATTTGGACAAACATAAATAGACAGTGTCAGGAATAGAGGGGGTGATATATAATCCCAGATATTTAATGTGGGAGGGACACCAAGTAAACTGAGAATCACAAAATTCTTGTTTGAAAGTGAATTTGGTCAGGGGTAGGATCTCACATTTATCATGGTTAAGTCTACACCCAGAGATAGAGGAATAATTTCGAACTTCATCCAGAAAAGCAGGGATAGATTCCGTGGGGTTAGAAAGAAAAAGTAAGATATCATCTGCATAAGCAGCAAGTTTAAGATGAAAGTCCGCAATCTGGAAGCCATGAATAGCGGGGTTTTGACGTACTCTGGATAAAAAGGGTTCTAAAGCAAGGTTGAAAAGAAAGGGGGAAAGAGGGCAGCCCTGACGAACGCCTCTACCCAGACTAAAGTAAGAAGAAATTTGACCATTGGCAACTACTGCGGCTCTGGGGTGCGAGTATAACAAGGAAACTAAAGAAATTAATCTAGGGCCAAAACCAAACCAAGTAAGAGTGTGAAAAAGATAGCGCCACTCAACCCGATCAAACGCCATTTCGGCATCAAGGGCAATCGCTGCAAGCGAGTGCTGACAGCGGGAAGACTTTGATAGGATATTAAATAAAAGTCTAGTGTTGTCCGTAATATGTCGACCCTTAACAAACGCGGATTGCTCTTCACCGAGAAGATCAGGAAGCAGGTGGTCCAATCGGACCGCCAATACTTTAGCGAAAAGTTTATAGTCAATATTGACTAAGGATATGGGCCTATAATTTTTGCAATATTGTACATCTTTCCCAGGTTTAGGTATTAAACAGATATGAGCATCTGAAAACGTCCCTGAGGAGGCACCTTGAGCAATAAAGGTATGAAGAAGGGAATGCAAACGTGGGATCAACAACTTAGAAAAATTAAGATAAAATTCGACGGTAAAACCGTCAGGGCCTGGAGCCTTATTGAGTTTAAGGTGTTGCAATGCAGTGAGCAATTCCTTTTGTGTGACGTCAGATTCTAAGGAGGAAAGGTCAAGAGGAAAAGTGGATGGCGTGTGAATGGTGGAGAAAAAATGAGCAAGGGAGTTGGGAGAGGGTTGAGTTTCAGATGTGTACAATGTTTCATAAAAACGGGAGAACTCAGCAAGAATATCAACATCCTTATGTTTCAGGGTGTCATTAGAGTCATAAACAGATTCAATATTCAACTTATTATGCTTAATCTTTAAATAGTTAGCTAGGAGCTTCTCTGCTTTATTCCTACCCCCATAAAATTTAGCAGTAGACTTTAACAAGTATAAGGAAGCATCCTCCGTAGATTTCTCGTTAAATTTCAGTTTTGCAGCAACAAGGGCTGTCAAGCTATCATCAGAGTGGGAGGTGAAATATGCGTGTTCCAATTTCTTAATATTTAAAAGGAGCTGTTTGGTGGACCATCTGGCAGTCTTGCGTTTATTCGCAACGTAACTGATGATAAAGTCACGTGCAGCCGCTTTAAAAGCATCCCAGATAGTGTGTTCCGGGATATCGGTATGGTCGTTAATCAGAAAAAATTCATCAAAACTTGGGATCAGTTAGGAGGGAGTTATTAAATCGCCATCTTCTGGGACCACTAACCTTAGGGAACACATCAACGCTCGTAAGGACAGGAGCATGATCCGAAAGCAATATCGGGCCTATCTCGGAATGTAATAGTGATTGAGCAAGGTTGTGGGAGACAAAGACATAATCAAGTCTTGACTGTGAACGATGACAGGGAGAGTAGAAAGTGTACTCCCGTAATTTGGGATTGCAAAGACGCCAGGAGTCTACTAACTTATGCTGTGAGATAGCATGGCTAAATAGCTTATGGGGCTTGTTGGTAATATAGGGGGCCATGGATTTCCTATCAATAAAGGGATCAAGAGGTTGATTGCAATCCCCCGCCAAAATAAAGTTGTGATCCTGTGGTAAATTTTAATTACCTAGACTTAATTTATGCGGTAAAATACAATACGAATAACTCAGTAAAAATAAGAGGCAGAATCCGTGGTATTCGAGGGTATAATAGGGTATTTATTCCTTACAAAGGAATGATGATGGTTCGAACCAGGCAATCGAGTTCCGTCACCACGAAGGTTCAGGAAGGGATCAGCAATACATTATTGACAAGTTGTCATATTTATATTGAAGTGCATTACAGTAAAGACAGATGCAGGAGGCGTAACAGCTGATAAGAATACACATACGTAATAGAAAAGGCGTTTACAATAGGCGTGCATAGAGGCGTATACTAAGAACGTCATTATGATGATGACACAAGTGGGTGGATCCATAAGAGAATCCTGCAAAGTCAGCGGAAATACATGGCAGAGATGCGCGCGCAGCCGCATGACGTGTGATTGACGTGTAACCAGAGGGTGAAGGGAACTTGACATTTTGCCCTACATGTGGAGACAGAAGTCTGGGGTGTCAGGACAACCTAGTCCTAAATCATATCTAATATCTTGTGTTTAAAGAACTATATTATCTAGAAGGAAAGGTCTTCTCGGACAGATCCTATTCTATACTGACTGCTAGTGCGTGTACAGGCGTCTAAGTGTCTATATGAGATGCGAGGGGGGCATGGGCCTACCATGGTAACGAGAGTCATGAATTACTTGCACGGAGACAGTAAGGCCGGGCCCTTTGCTCTGCAGCTAGAGGGATGTTTACCTAAGCTACTTAGACAGGAATGCATTTCTTGAGGAGCGGAACAGATAACTGGAAGGCTGAATACAGTTTTGGCAGGCAACAGGCCGGGCTAAGCACCGTTAGCCGCGCAGGAAGTAAGACAAAGTTCATGGATACAGATGCAGGTCCAGGCTGGAGCATTCAGAGGCAGAAGCAGGAAAAGGCTCGATGGCAGAATTCAGGGCCTACCTTGCCAGAGCTGGAAAACGTGAAAAGTATACCATATAAAGACGGTGGCAAGGCATACTTAGGAACGGAATATCTGACCCATTCATGGCAGATATGAAAGAGTACATATTAACGTTGGACACAATTGTATTTGCGTCTTCATAGCTTGAAGCGGAGGGAACATACATGTATTTGTAGCATGTACATGGAGCCGTTGGGGTCTAGATAGGGGACACAATTGACCATAAAAATTCATATTTCCTCATTCCCTCCTTGTCCCCTACGGACCCTCATGAAATATCGATCCTCAGGAATCCATCAATCTGTTCATGTAACATCATTTGCTCTTCTTTCTTCTTCCGGGATCTTGAATGAAAACTTGAACGTGGAATACACGATGTGGCACACAGGCCGCAAATCGCTGGTCCACATTGTAGACATAGGCAACAACTGAATACTATGAGAAGGCCAATACCTAGGAAGGATAGGACTTTCCATCCCCAGGCTGACAACACGCTCCAGAACCAACTGGACCATGTCCAGATGCCTGCATTCTGATGTATCTGATTTGCAATCTTGTGAAGACGAGTTATGGCTTTATATACGGATGGCGCGTTTTCTGGGATGAAAACACAGCAACTTGATCCGATGACCCTACAAGCTCCGCCCCTATCTGCTAGGATGACGTCAAGGACAAAGACGATTTTGGAGAACAACAATCCGCATCGCAGACTGCTCCTCTGTTAAGTTGCCTAGGGCAGAGGTAGTTTCATTCACTACTGCTTCAAGGGTTCTGGTTAATCTACGTATCAGTTTACTGTTTGAGACAACACCTATGTAAGGAAAGAGACCTTTATTGAAGTCTGTATATTGTTCCCATGCTGTTTCGGTGTAGTCAACAATCGGGATATCTCTCTGGGGTCTATGGTGTACTAGATTGGTATTTCTATGATAATCAGGAGGGGCTAGGAAAACAGGTGGCAGAAGGAATGCAATGTAACAGGTACCATCCCAATCTAGGGGTAGGCGTATATATGCGGTGTGACCACAGATGAAGTAGGAGTGACGGGAAGCTCTAAATGTAGACTTGCCTTTATCACTGAATTCGATCACAGTAGTACATTTACTATGACCCAGGTGTACTGAACCATTCTTTCTTACACATAATTCACCTTTGACTGGTAATACGGACATAGCAGGCAAGACTAGTGTAGCTTCAGATTCAACATTTAGAATCATGAGGTTAAGTGTAAAATTACCTAATCCATACACTTCATTTTCTAGGTCCGTTCCTGTTCTTTTGGGAAGTCCCTCCTTGTTAGGATGACAGGCTTTAAGCAAAACTAAGTTCAGGTTTCCCCATACCCAGTTGCTCTGGTATACTACAGTGTTTGAATCTAAGGAGTTAATCAAACTAAACCATGCTCCACAGGAACCATTGTGTGTAAATGGGTACGGAAAGAGAGGCAGAACTCCTTTGTATTTCTGATAGGGAGGGAGTCGGCCACATATCCAACAATTGGTAGCATTGCTGGTCTGATGGGAATGATGTAACATACTAATAAATGTGTTGTTGCGCAGCGCAAATCTATAGGACAACTCATGTGGAGGTAATTCACTAAAAGAATGTTCGGCAGTAACATTGTAAACACGCTTGAAAATAGGATAGTACATATGTAACAGTATGCTTGCAGCAATAATAAAAAGACTTAGAAAAAACATAATCAACAGTGTCACTATACAGTGACTATGAAGTGATTTACAGTATGTATGTTTCTTGAGCTGTTTCTGTCTATTTTTCTCTCTAATTCGGTCTAGAGGATACATGTCAAAGACTTAATTCAACCGATTCACCTTGGAGAGGACTTAAACAATCGAATTGTCTGACTTGCTAGACCTTAGTTTCAGTTTGTATTCCTGTGTTTCAGTCTGTTCAACCAGGGGGAGTTTTGAATCAGTCTCTGGAAGGGGGCAGGGCTGAGAGTTCAGTTCGGATGGTAGTCCATGAAATTTCTTGATATGACTCGAGTGTAACCAACCCTTGCGACCTTCGACCTTTACTGCTGTCCTCGTCGTTAGGAGAACCAGCTTTGGTTGTAGCCAGCGAGGCTCCAACGGACTCCTCCTGTTGAAATTTCTGACGAAAACGAGATTTCCCGGAACCACTTCATGGGGTTTTACCTCGGTGTTGTCGGGAAAGGCTGCAGCTACCTGTGAACGGCAAGATTGTAGTGCAGACATCAAGGAAGCAAGTTAATCTGTCAGCATATTACAATCAACATCAGTTATCTTACGAGGTATAGGCGTCCCCCACATATTTGGTGGCCTACCGAAGACCACCTCGTACGGGGCTAGCCCTGTGCGAGAATGTGCTACCATTCTCATGTAAAATAGTGCAACCGGTAAGGCTACTATCCAGTCGACACCTTTCTCTCTACAGATTTTAGAATGCCGTATTTTCAGGGTCTGATTATGACGTTCCACGAGACCTGCTGCCTCGGGATGTCGGACACAGTGGAATTTCCATTGATAGCCTAACAAGAGTGAAATGTGTTTCATTAGCTCGGATGAGAACGGCTGGCCATTATCTGAGTACACGATACGGGGCAAACCATACCGTGGGAAGAATTCACAAACTAATTGTTTGGCAGTAGTCGGGGCAGTGTAATCTGAAACGGGATACGCCTCTGTCCAACGGGAAAGAGCGCATACAACTACGAGGACATATTTGAATCCTCGACATCGTTCCATCTGGATATAATCCATCTGGAGGACTTCAAAAGGGTGATCGGGAGGTTGAAAACCACCCTGTTCTACAGGTACGCCTTTACCTGGGTTGAACTGACAACATATCATACAAGTTCGGACTTTCTGTTTGGCTGCAGCTCATAAGTTTTTGTTGAACCAAATGTGTTGAATACTGTCTAACATAGCTTTTTCTCCTAGATGTGCTGGACTATGTATTGTGTTAATGATAACTTGGACCATTGAGTCGGGGAGAAACCATATAGATTTTCCCTTCGTCATCCATCCCTGATCGGTTTGGATCCCTCCTAATTCAGTCCATTTCTTTATTTCCTCTGGTGTAGCATGTGTCTGTATGTCAATTACATCAAGAGCGGGATCCTTAACTGTCATGCAGTGTGTCGGCGTCGGAACTATTGTCTTTGTCAAGTCAGTTGCATAAGTCTGATTCTGTGCTGTTTGCTTAGCTGTTCGGTCTGCTAGGTCGTTACCCTGGGAAATGATATCGGTGATTTTTGTATGAGCTTTGCACTTCATGATAGATATTGAAGTAGGTAGATGTATTGCATCTAATAGAGCTTGAATGAGGGGACCGTGTTGAATGTTGGCACCGTGAGAAGTCAAATAACCTCTCTCTCGCCAAAGGACTCCGAAGTCGTGTACTACTCCGAAAGCATAACGTGAATCTGTGTATATGTTAACTTTTCTATTCTTGGCTTGAATACAGGCTTGTGTCAGAGCAATAAGCTCTGCTGCTTGAGCTGATAATGTGTCGATACAATTTGTTTCAATGACTTCGGTGTCTGTCGTGACTGCATAAGCGGCCACTAACTTTCCTGTACTTGTTCTCATACATGAACCATCTACATAAAGTGTCAGGTCTGAATCTGGTAATGGGACATCGTTCAAATCTTGTCTGGGTTTCGTCGTAATAGTAATGACTTCAATACAATCATGTGCCAGTGGGTCTGTTCCACTTAATGGCAAAAGTGTGGCAGGATTTAATGTACTACAACGTCTGATTTCTATGTGTGGCTGAAACAATGTGAGTTCGTAACCTGTCAGTCGTGCTATAGTCAAGTGTTGTGTCTGTGTCCGGTTCAAGAGAACCTCTACTGCGTGTGGTACTTGTACTGTCAATTGATGTCCTAATACTATGGAATCGCTTTGTCTGATCGCTAGAGCTGTCGCTGCAACTGATTTCAGACACGCAGGAAGAGCTTGAGCTACGGGATCTAATGTGCTAGAAAAGTAAGCACATGGCTTGTGTGATCCTGCTTGTTCCTGAGTGAGTACTGACAAGGCAGTACCTTCACGTTCTGTAACAAAGAGTGTAAAAGGCTTACTGTAACATGGTGTCGCTAAAACAGGTGCTTGGCATAAAGCTTTCTTTAAGTCTTCAAAAGCTTGTGTATGTTCTGGAGTCCAAGGGAGGACAGTCGATGTCGCTGCCTCCTGGGTTGTCAACTGAATGAGTGGTTTAGCTAAAAATGCATATTGGGGAATCCACTGCCTACAGTACGAAGTGAGGCCTATGAAGGCCCGTACCTCCTTTTGGGTCTTGGGTGGTGGCATGTTTACAATTAACTGGATGCGGTCAGGTGTGAGCTGTCTCCCCCATTTGGACAGCAAGTGCCCTAGGTACACAACTTGCTGGGCACAAAATTGCAGCTTTGAAGGGGACACCTTGTGCCCCTTGTCGGCCAGAAAATGTAAAACCGTCAGTGATGCTTTTTCACATTCGGGTTCGCTTCGGGCGGTGATCAGCAGATCATCGACATACTGAAGCAGTGCAGTGTTAACTGGCATGTGGATACTGTCAAGTTGTCTTTTCAGTGCTTGGCTGTAGATGCTAGGACTTTCTGTAAATCCTTGAGGTGCGCGTGCAAATTTAAAACTTCGTCCATTTAAACTGAATCCGAACAAATATTGGCTTTCCGGATCGATTGGGACGCTGAAGAAGGCGTTCTTGAGGTCGATTACAGTAAAGAACGTTGCCTCTGAATCAATAGCTGTCAGTAATGAAGAAATATCCGGGACCACGGGATATTGTGGTACAATGCATTTATTTAATTTGCGCAGATCAATAACTAATCGGTATACTGGAGGTGCTTTTGGATCGGTACGTTTAAGAATCGGAATAATCGGAGAATTACATACATTGGAGTCGGTTTCTACAACCACTCCTTGTGCAATGAGTTCGTCAATGATTTGCAGTAAAGCCACGACAGCATCTGGCGGTAACTTGTATTGTCGCATTCGTGGTAATACCACTCCTGTTTTGAGTGTAACTCGATATGGTGTAATGTGCATACAACCTACATCAGTGGGGCCTTGTGCCCATAAGTGTGCAGGTAGATTCTGTAACCGGTGAACCATGTCTCTAGACACGTAGTGACCTTTAAAGTCACGCAAGAATAGTCGTACTCCGTCCGGAGAACAGCATATTATAGCTCCTAGAGCTTTCAATGTTTTAATACCTAACAAGTTTTCTGGACATGATTTCGTAAGCAATAGATCTGTAGTCCGTGTTAATGGACCGACTGTGAATGCAAGTGGTTGCGATACTTCGTTAATAGTGGGCTTTCCTGAAAAACCAAGGGAAATATTTTGTGAGCCTGAGAGGGGTGCCCCTGGAACTTCATCGTGACTTATAGTTGTTCTGCTTGCCCCTGTATCAAGTAGAAACTTTCTGTCTTTCCCTAATACTTGACTCTGTACATAAGGACCCTCTTGATCTACAGGAACCTCAATAAGGGGTAAGCCAACTTCCCTCTCTAGGCTATTTCATGTGTATCGCTGATACTCTGGATAGTCATTTTGTGCGTACTGGTACATCTGTTGTGTCGTGTTCTGTGTTGCGGCAATAGGCTGTGGCTGTGGTACCGCTATGGTCTGTTGTGCAGCTTGCATAGGCTGTACATTCTGAGGTTCTTGTTGTTGGATCTGATCCTGTCTAGGCGGACGCGGTCTCTCCTTTGTTGTACCCGTGGAGATATTATGTTTTAGAACTGCACAATCGTTTATATAATGACCTGGCTGTTTACAATAGTTGCATGTCCCTTTAACGGGAACCGCTGAATTACTGGACTGTGTCGCACCCTTTTTATGACCGTCAGCTGGAACTGACTGAGCGACAAGCATTTTCATTTTCGTGTCTTTCATACGTCTTTGTTCGTGTTCTTGTTCTTCTCTAATTCTATTTTGGTGATATTGTAACATTTGTAACATTTGTGACGGGGTATTAGCTTGCCAAGTGCTCTCAACTTTCAATACTCTGTTTTTAACCTGCGGCAGGGAATTCTCGACTAGTTTTGTTACAAAAAGGTGTGGATATGACTCACTATTTGCTTTCAAGCCGCTATTAATACCAAAACATTTTTCAAATCGGGAATAGAAATCACTGGTGTCTTCCTCGGGTTTCTGTTTACAAGCTGAGATTGCTCCCCAATCTTCCTTTTTCGTAGTTAACAAACGTGGCAATACTTGTACTAGTAGACCTGGCAATGCTTTTGTTTTGTCCCCAAGCCCTACGCCTGCAGTTCGGTTATTTTCTTCATTTTCTAATGCGGTCCAATCAATCTTTTGGTCTCCCACCTCCCATTCTTTTTCCTTGAGTTTCTCATAAATACCGGCAGGCAATAATACTTTCAATATTTTCATAATGTCAGGATAGGTATAATCACCCATGAGTAACATGTCCTTTAGTTCACGGTGGAAACCTGCTGGATCTTTGTCATGGCTGGGCACTAATTTTTTCATTTCCAATAGTTCTATTTTGGTTATGGGCGTGTACACAAACACGCGTCTAAACGTATTGTCATCATTCCTGACTGGGTGTACTTCGCGTAAGGGATTCTGTCTGTCTATGTAATACGGGTTTCTCTCCATGGAAGGAGCTGGATCATGTTCTGGACACAAAAAGGCACTACATCTATGTCGGTATTCTAGAATTACTTTAATTAGATCGGTACCTAAACCTCTCCATTTATTCGTGAGTAGTTCTATCAATATATCAGGTAGGGGACCAGGATCGGAGTGTTGGCCTTTATATAATATAAGGAGATATTGTATCATGTATATACTAGCTAAACGCTGTTCGTCTGGGGCGAGATTCAGAAACGTGTGTGCTAGCGCATCATCACTGTATTTTTCGGAGCTGTCAGCCCATTGTACTGCTGACCTGGCTAATTCTTGTTCATCCATAGAATCGAGTACATGGTACCCCCTTCGTTCTCGAAGTAATTTATCAGTAGCCTGGAATAAGTGTTCAGGGGTCCTTGGATTTGTAATAACTGTTTGAAAAATTCTGTTACATTCTGGACGTATCGGACGTATTGTTTTATTAAAGGATCTTCCTTTTCCTACATAAGCTATCATTTGTTTAGCTGGTAACTCAAATTGTCCTGTGCTCATTTCTGACTGTTCTTCCTCCTCTTCCTCTGATTCAGTTTTATCTGCTTCTACTCTGCTTTCATGTATTCGTTCTACTTCTTTTCTGATCCTTCGGCACATGGCTTCTATACACTTCTGTTTATCATGTCTCCCGTCTGTTATATTCTGACCCCATTTGGTAAGTGCTTGCATTTCCTCTGAATCTACCTCAGGCCTGTCTCTATTTCTGATCAAACAGTTTATAAAAAAGCGTAACAGTAATTTTTGTATGTCTACTTTCTGGTATTCCATGGCTTCGGCAATACTTTCAGGACCTTGCCCTGATTGGATAAAGCGATATATTTTGTCTAGATGTTCAACCATTCCTGGTAACGTCATTAAATAGTTTGCAGCTCGTCGCAAACGTACTGAAGACAGCAACATTCTGTCGTGTTTTCCTGGCACTGGATCATATCTACAATCGGAAAGAGGCTCGTTTAATATACTGTCTGATATTCTTTGGGGTGTGCGTCGATATGCTAAATCCCTATAAGTCAATCTAGTGTTTGGCGGTGGCGTGGAAAAACCTCCTGTCGCACCCCCTGAGGTGCCAAGTCCAAAAGGATTTGTTGGGTGCAGGGTAGAGAGTGTCGGTGCAGGAAGGACTGTAGAAACAGATGGAATTGTTAGAACTTGAGTAGGAGTTTGTTGCTGCAGAGGTGAGTGCAGCTGGTTTTGGGGTTGAGTGTCGTTAACGGGTGGTGTGCGTGGCTGCACACCATTAGCATATTCGGGGGCTGCATCGTCTAAATAGGAAGAAAGGAAAATGTCTTTTGCGGTCTTGGGATGTACTTTAATCGGGAGTAACGGAGGTGGCAGATCTTCTGGTACCTCCGAAGTGGCTTTAGGCAAACCCTCGGCCAGAAGAGGATACATACCATTCATAAGAGTGTTTCGTTGTCTGTCTACTTGTTCTGTTTTTATTCGGGTACCTTCGTCAATTAATATGTTTTCTCGGGCCTTTTCTGAATCTTCCCTACTTTTCTCTTCCTTTCTGAGCGCTTTCTCTGTGCGCCTATGCGATTCTTTACGCCATAGTTCAATGGCATCTTTCTGTGACTGTCTGGCTTTCCTTTTCCATAACGCTTCTTCTATTCTCATGATGCAATCTGCATCCCATGTTCCAGCAGCGGGCCATCTCTGACTCTCTGCCAAATCCTTGGTGTAGTCCACCCATAGATCAAGATATAATACGGCATCTAGGCCATGTTTATGGTACATAAAGTACCCTGGAGTGTCCCTAGGTGGGATAGGAACAGCTTCCTCTAGTATCCCTTTTCTAGTTTTTATCTGTCTTAATTTTGAAAATAACGGCATTTTGAACCTTGCTACTTGATTCTTATTCTTACTCGGACCTGAACACAACTTATACAATAAACACAATAATGAAGATCGAACAATCACTCATACCACGACATTTAAAATATATCAAAACAGTTTAGAACGAACAATAATAATTAGAATAAAACTAGTTAACTGCATAATACTAAATATACTGTATGTACTGCTAAACAGTACAGATACACTGCTAAAACAGTGCAGACCAGGTCTGTGTACCCAGACCCGTCTTGACCGGCACAAACTAATGTGCACGTCTAGATGCGTCCTCAGCAACGGTACTCACCGGGAAGCACGGAACGGAAGGCCTCGGAAGTCTGGACTGGACTAGACCAAACTGGACTGGACTCGACTCGTGACTTGGATACTTCGGAACTTCGGAATCTGGTGGGCCTCTGTATACCTCGGATCTTGCTCTCTCAGCTAGGCTCTGGTCGGGATTCTCCGCACTCCTCACCGCCTCGTCTGGGTGTTGATCGCAGCCTCAGTCGCCCCCGTTGGCCTGAGGGAGATACAGGAAATCCTGCGGGTACGCGTAATTGTCCGTCCGGCTGTGGCAGGAGACCGGGTCTGCAACGCACCTCCGGCGCGTGGGGTGTGAGAGGTGTCCCTGTTCGGGCGCCAATTATGTGGTAAATTTTAATTACCTAGACTTAATTTATGCGGTAAAATACAATACGAATAACTCAGTAAAAATAAGAGGCAGAATCCGTGGTATTCGAGGGTATAATAGGGTATTTATTCCTTACAAAGGAATGATGATGGTTCGAACCAGGCAATCGAGTTCCGTCACCACGAAGGTTCAGGAAGGGATCAGCAATACATTATTGACAAGTTGTCATATTTATATTGAAGTGCATTACAGTAAAGACAGATGCAGGAGGCGTAACAGCTGATAAGAATACACATACGTAATAGAAAAGGCGTTTACAATAGGCGTGCATAGAGGCGTATACTAAAAACGTCATTATGATGATGACACAAGTGGGTGGATCCATAAGAGAATCCTGCAAAGTCAGCGGAAATACATGGCAGAGATGCGCGCGCAGCCGCATGACGTGTGATTGACGTGTAACCAGAGGGTGAAGGGAACTTGACATTTTGCCCTACATGTGGAGACAGAAGTCTGGGGTGTCAGGACAACCTAGTCCTAAATCATATCTAATATCTTGTGTTTAAAGAACTATATTATCTAGAAGGAAAGGTCTTCTCGGACAGATCCTATTCTATACTGACTGCTAGTGCGTGTACAGGCGTCTAAGTGTCTATATGAGATGCGAGGGGGGCATGGGCCTACCATGGTAACGAGAGTCATGAATTACTTGCACGGAGACAGTAAGGCCGGGCCCTTTGCTCTGCAGCTAGAGGGATGTTTACCTAAGCTACTTAGACAGGAATGCATTTCTTGAGGAGCGGAACAGATAACTGGAAGGCTGAATACAGTTTTGGCAGGCAACAGGCCGGGCTAAGCACCGTTAGCCGCGCAGGAAGTAAGACAAAGTTCATGGATACAGATGCAGGTCCAGGCTGGAGCATTCAGAGGCAGAAGCAGGAAAAGGCTCGATGGCAGAATTCAGGGCCTACCTTGCCAGAGCTGGAAAACGTGAAAAGTATACCATATAAAGACGGTGGCAAGGCATACTTAGGAACGGAATATCTGACCCATTCATGGCAGATATGAAAGAGTACATATTAACGTTGGACACAATTGTATTTGCGTCTTCATAGCTTGAAGCGGAGGGAACATACATGTATTTGTAGCATGTACATGGAGCCGTTGGGGTCTAGATAGGGGACACAATTGACCATAAAAATTCATATTTCCTCAATCCATAAATTTAGTTAGGAGTGGAGAAAAATCAGCCCAAAAAGAGGGTTCACCTGTAGTTGGGCCATAAACATTAAGAAGAGAAATTGGAACACCTCTGAGTGATAGCTTGGCATAAACCCAACGACCAGAAACATCCGATTCTTGGGTAAGAACCTGAAATGAAAGAGACTTGCGACAAAGGATTGCCACACCATTCCGTTTGCCTTCACCCTGTGAGTAAAAGAGTTCACCCACCCATCCACACTTGAGCTTAACTGATTCTACATCATTTAAGTGCGTTTCTTGGAGGAATGCAATATCAACATTCAATTTGGCTAAGTGTGACAAAATTCTTTGACGCTTGATCGGGGAATTAATACCCTTCACATTCCATGACAAGATACTCAAGGACATAACAATAACCTATCTACAAAAAATGTGAAAAACATGACCAAAGAATCAAAAGCCCATGCAACGTAGAAAAGACATAGAGAAAGAAGAGAAAAGAGAGAACCAGTTTAGATATGCTGGAGAAGAAGAGAAGAAGAGGATAGATGAGAAGCTGAAGGACAGGTGTAACAAGGGGAATAAGGAATGCAACTCTTACATAAGCAAAAGATTCCGGTCAGAGATAACAGGTCAAAATATAAACATGTGAACAAGAATACGAACAAGAGAAGAGGAAGAAGGGAGGGATAAAGGGAAAAACCATCAGATGCGCAAGGAAAACAAATAAGGGAATAGAGAAAAAACATACCTACGAAGGAGGGGTACGAGAAAGGGTGGAGGAGGGAAGGAACCACATGGGTGGGGCAGCACATCCAGGAGCAGCAAGGCAGGGACCAAGAGACATCATCAAACACGAGTAAAAATTCCTGTAAGACGAAAAAGGAGAACAAGAATTAAAACAAATCAGGAAGTCATGCGGAAACCATAACTAACAAGGAAACAAGGGACAATCATCATGCATAAACAATAAAAGGCCAGCAAAGTGGGCTTCCGGAAAATCAGAAGAATACGAGTGAACTGCAACTAAGAGAGAGTCTCTGAAGAAGTACAAGATAAAATGCAACAACCATATAAGGATTATGAAAGCATTAGTCAACCATGGGCAGAGGATGATGGTCCCGAGGCATCCATGGCAGATGACTTGTGCGCATTGATGAAACTTTGTAAGCGCACTGGATCTTCATAAGTTGTAGTCTTGTTGTTGTAAGTAACTTTAAATAAACATGGGTGATAAAGGCCATATCGCGCACCCATCGCCCGTAGATCTGCTCTCAAGCTCAGAAAAACCTTACGACGAGTGGCAGTAGCTTTAGCATAATCCTGTGCGAAAAACAAGGGCGAGCCAGACCAGGCTAAATTCGGAGAAGATTTAGCCGCCGCTAAAACCATCAAGAGGTCAGTGTATTCCAAAAAGTAAATAATGACCCCTCTGGGACTCTGTGAGGAAGAAGCAGAAGAAGGTGGTCGACCCAGCCTGTGAGCACGTTGAATGTTGAGGGCCTTGTCCTGTGACAGATGCAAAAGCTTGGGGAGAAACGACTTGAAGAAGGCGATTGGATCAGATCCCTCAAGTCCCTCAGCCAGGCCATAAATACGGAGGTTATTGCGCCTATTCCTGTTTTCCAACTGTTCCACTTGTTGTTGAAGATCTGAGACTTGAGACTCCAGGTTTGAGACCACAGAGGATGTCTCTTGGAACGACTGAACAGATTTTTCAATCGAAGTTACCCTAGTTTCCATTTGCGACCAATTATCCGTAAGGACCTGGAGTTTAATATTAGTTTCTTCCATAAAAGGACGCAAGGACCTTATCTCTTCTAACAATAATTCCATGGATACTGGTCCTGAGTGCTTTGGAGGTGAGAGAGAATTTGACTTGAGTCTTTTCGTGGTAGATTTAGAATTATCCGGCGGATTTCTAGAAGGATCCATTGGCGTGTCTGAGCCAGATGAGTTAAGAGAGTCTTCCAGTTGCGAAAAAGCAGAGAAAACCTTAGAGTTCTTCACAAGCTGGGGTTTGGTCGAGCGAGGCAGGTGCGACATTGACTTAAGTCCACCCATGTAACAAAGTTGCGGAATGACTGACACAGTAGATGTCACAGGAAGCAAAAATGAAGACCACACAGGATATAGCACAGCAGTAGAGCGGCAAAAACTGAATACTTCATGAGAGGAATGCAGCCAATTCCATAGCACTCAAGTGAGAGCAGTCGTCAAAGCATATATGAAAAAGCAAATGAAGCCATCCATGAGAGAATCAAGGTATTATTTATATGGCATATATTGCAGAGAATTGGCACCAGCTCACCGCATAATGTAAAGTGAGTTTAATCAACGTGACAAAGGATGACATGAAGTGTCTCATCACACACCTCTCAGGAATCCGCAGTGAGTAATGGTGCTAATAGTAGAGAGCAACCAGGCATGCTTCATATAGACGACTCACCGCTCATAGGTGCATTCAGAGAGCAGTCCAGATATGACAATTATGAAATTATGGCTTGAAGAACAGCTTAGTAGCAGTCATATGGAACAGGGGCACTTCATGAAAGGACGCTGTGTCTGCGTTGTGTAAAGGACGAGCAGTTCAATAATGCAGCGACTCGGTGAGAGGGAGCAGAAGCAGCTAAGTGGATAGCTTATGAGCCCATTAGAAGTGTATAGTTTAGGCATTCAAAACGCTGGACTAACGGTGGAATAACCGCCACAAAACGCGCGTCATTCGGCGAATCCAAGATGGCGGCCGCATCTGAGAAAATCTTGTCAGGACTTACGAGTTCCAGTTGCAGTGTCAAGAAGGCATGAAAAGATTCCCAATGATGTCTAGCGGGGTCAGGACATGTTCCGACACATCTTCAGTCGGTCGCCTTCAGGAGAGATACGCAGGAACCGGCTCGTCTCTCAGCACCGCCTCGGAGCTCTACTCGAGCGCCGCCATCACCCGCAGGCGCTAAGCCACGCCCCCCCCTTTTTGTATAATCTTTAGAAATGCTATGTTACTCTTGATGCATGCGTGAGCCAAGGCTGGGTTTTGACTGTAAATATTTGCACCGGCTGTATTATACCCCTGCTCGGCTCCACCGATTTCCCTTACGACCCGATGACAAACGTGACAGGTGTGGTAGGGCGGGGCAGACTTCCTACACTCAGCATGGGAGTGTGAGCCTATTAGTGACTGGTGGAGAAAGGTTTTTAAGGCATTAGAGCAGATGACGGGATCTCCGATTCCCAAAACCCCTCTAACGGTGCTGCTGGGATACACTGAAGGAGTGGCACTACTGACCCAAAGATATGCCTCCCTTGGGCTACTATTAGCTAAACGAAGGGTGGCCTGCAGGTGGGGGAGAGGAAGGCCCCCTAAGTTTAAGGAATGGTTACAAGATTTAATATATTGTCAGGAGCAATCGCTCACCTATGCAGAGCTGTTACCACCTTCCTCCCGCCCTTGAGACCTGTGGGATCCCCTACGAGGGTATTTATTAGAGTCGCCTGAGAATTGGGGGAGGGGGCTGTTACTTGTTTGGGGCCCACTGAATCACATGAGGAAGAGATCAACCTGGGGATTAACACTGCCTTTAAGTCATAATGTTGAAATGGGTACGATAAAGAGTCATGGACAATGCTGACGTTTTAACCAGAAGCTGAGTAATATAGCATGTATAAATTGCTGATGATGCACATGAATGTAACATCCGCCCAATCGGATGCAAGATGTTATTTCAATGCAAAAAATGTGTTTAAAAAGAAAAGTATTTTGTGACACTGGATTGTGCTGAACACAGGTGACCTTAAATTTGAGTAACCTATCTTTGCATTTCAAAAAAAACAGAAGTATTAAAGATCGCCTAGTCAGAGCCAGTCTAACCCCCCCCCCCCCACCAAGAGTGACCGCATGCTCAATGATTTATGGGGTTTAGCCCCCTTGTGTCATTTTGCAGCATTTTTCTAATTGTAACACTGCCAATGTGATCTACACCATTACCTGCCCATGTAACTTGCTATACATTGGACAGACTACACAAAAATGTGGGTCGGACTCTTCCAGCATAGGAATCGCTTCAGATATAAGGTCATGACTGCCCCATTGGCTGAACATTTTGTGGAGCTTAATCACAATGAGAATGACCTACCATGGCACATCATTGCTGTGGTGAAGCAACCAGACAGAGGCAGACACATTTCTTCCACACTGAACAAGGAGGAATTGAAATGGATCTTACGCACAGACAGCCTACACAGCGGACTGAACAAAATGGAAGGCTGAGCATCTCTGCTGTAAGCCACATTCAGTTCCACAGTTGCATTCATCAGAAATATATGTGATTACCTATGGGCTATATTAGGTAATGCATTAGCCTCGATCCCAAACTGGCAGTACTCCAAACTCAGATCAAGGACTAGTTGGACCCTCCAACCCCCAGGAGCCTGATACTTGGGTGCATATTGGTTATATGTATTATACTCTTTTTTATGGGGTTTGTCTTATTTTTCCATATTTTTTTCTCATTATTTTTCCTACTGTTTGTTGCACCTAAAGCCATATTATGTACAGGCTGATCATTTTGCTATTACATACTAGTCAGTTGCATATATTACTTATTTGTATTTCTTGTATGATTGTATTTCTATACAAATGCCTTATTCAGAACTTCTGTTCCTCTTTTAATTCCTTTATTTTTATGTCTCCTTGTTAGCCCACTGCCATGCACGTTTCTTTCAACTTCCATTTACCATATATGGCAGCCATGCAGGCCCCATTCAGCCCTTACTAGAGCTACTTCACGTGAGTCCTTCTCTCATTTCACTGCACGTTCCGTATGTCTCGCATTGATTCTTATCTTGTTTACTTTCAATTTTGACCTTCGGTCTCCTGGTGCCGCCATCGTGCTTGTTTTATCTGCCATCCTTTATTGAACATTCTGCTTAACACTGGTGGTCTTCTGACAGTGAGCGTTCAACCGATTTGCTAGCAATTCCTTGGCTTAACCCCCTCTGATCATTGAACCTCCCTCTCTGAGATCTGGGCAGGGCCTCACTTGGTTGTAAAACCCTAGGCCCTTACCTTTTTCACTCCCCTCACCACCTTCAGGGTGTGAGCATTCTTTAGACTACTGTACCTGTACACATATGCATCATTTGAGTTGCACCTAACTTCCTTTTTTCTTCCTTTCTTTTCTCCTTCTCTTTTTTTCAGCTATTCCTTCCTTACCATTGAGTATAATTCTCATGCATCATTTGTAATGTCCTGATGATGGTCCTGATATTTTCAAAGGATCGAAACGTCGTTGATTCTTGCATACTGACCCTGTATCGTATACACAATAATTAATATAGGATGGATTTGCTGCTATAAATTTATTTGTGACTGAAAGGTTTTTCTGATTTACGTTACACACTATTGTGTATGCTTTTTTATCTCCTGTGCTTTCTGTTTTTACCCCCCATTTTGACCTATTTGTTAAATACTGTACGATTATTTGCTTTCTTGGAAATTGTGTCTGGTTCTAATATTTTCTTGTCATTAAATGTAAAACTGTTGGTCATTTAGACCTTTGTTCCTATATAACATTATGTACCCCAGATCCCTATACATCCTCTGGTTTTACTTGCATTTTTGCTGAAGAAATTATGCGGCAAGAAAAGACAAATTATGTGGCATAATGTGATACATTTTGTAATAGTAATTCTTCATTCTGCTGTCTTTTCACACAGTTTAACAGTGTCTGGGCACAGGTTTTCCCTCATTAGCACCTGTTTAACACTCAAATACACAATAAGCAACATAACAGGAAGCAGTCAGTTTTTGCAAAAGCCCTCCCACTTTTCAGAAACACATGGTGCTTCAGTTTTAGTGGCATTTGATTCATTTGAGCTAGAAACAATTTGTTTTTGTTAATATCTCCAGATTATGCAGCAGGTGGCAGATTATGTAGCGAAAATGGCAAATCCATAATTAAGGGGAAAATGCTGTATCCCCTAAATCATATAATTCTATTGGCCCTGACTATATTCATCGGGGAAACGGGGAGATCTATAGAAGGGTAGACTTTCTGCTATATATATCCATTGCAGGTCGACATGAGACTATGGGGTCGATTAGGATGGCGGTCGGAAAACCATCCCGACCGCCATGGTAGCGGGAAAAGACCGCCCTCAGGACCAGCGGGAAAAACGCCAGTAAGATTATGATAAACCACCAAAATATTCTGACTACGGTGGTAGGAGGCATCGAAAAACCGCCCGTAACCGGCGGAGCTGGTGAAAATCTGACCGCGACGGTCGTATTCGCAGCGGGAAATATACAAACCGCCGCCAGGCACGTGAAGTAACCGTCCGTGACATTATGATATCCCCGATCCCACAGCGGTACGTTACGCTGTATCCAACCGCCGCGGTCGCGAACAGTGATGAATGTGACAGCCGGCGGAAGGGCTGCAGCATAGCCATCGCTGCGGAGGATCCGTGAAAAAAAGGCGGCCGATGAAAAAAACACACAATAAGGCCACCAAATGCACACAGGGAAGTAGGCCTGCCCCGAAATTAACCTAAAACTGCACAATGATACCACCCATGGAAAATTCACACCAACAAATCACAGAACAACCCACACAACACACCTGACAGCAATACACTAGCTTGCCACACCCACATAGCTGAGCATAAAAGTAGCCCCTTCCCTGACCACAACCCTTTGCAATACTCCACAACTGAAGGACCCAACACCAGAGAACAAAGAAGAGGCAAACCTGCACACATCACACCACCACCACAACACACACACCACCTACACCACCCACACCACCCTCACAATTGCACCCCAAAACATCAGCACAGCACACAGCATGGCACCACAAAAAATGCCACAATTCACAGAAACAGAGCTGGCAGTCATGGTAGATGAGATAATCAGAGTTGAACCACAACTCTATGGTAACATGGTCCAACAGACACTATTAGCCACCAGAACCCAAATGTGGGTGAGGATAGTGAACAAGGTTAACACAGTAGGGACCACCCCCCGCAACAAGCAGTAAATACAGAAGCGGTGGCATGACCTGAAGAGCGTGGTCCAGAAGAAGAGGGCCAAGAACCGTGAGCTGGCTCAGAGGACTGGCGTAGGTCCTCCCATTCCACCTAAACCATTCTCTGAGTGGAAGGAGAAGGTGCTTGCCATACTGAAACCAGAGAGTCTAGAAGGAATACCCGGGGGAGTGAAAGCTGGTAAGTACTAACACATGTATACCATCACACTGCTATGGACTGTCCTGCACAACTACAAACCTACACCTCCTAGGCCCATGTTCATTGTTCTGCCCCACAATACCCAAAACAGGTAACACAGATGTAACCTCCACTCAACCTGATACACCACAAAGGTACCCAACATCAACTGTGTCATATGTGTCCAGACAATAAGCACTACAACTCCCACCAGGCCCCCCTGTCCCACCCCTCAGCAGGATGGAGCACTGCACCCCCCAGAAGCATGTGGCAGCCATTGCATTGTTCACCTGCACCTAACAGGTAGGTGGCCATCTTCCCAGGGAGGGCTGTTTGGGGTGGTAGGCCTGCACTACAACTCCCACCAGGGCCCCCTGTCCCATTCCTCAGCAGGATGGAGAACTGCATCCCCCAGAAGCATGAGGCAGCCATTGCATTGTTCACCTTCACCTAACAGGTAGGTAGCCATCTTCCCAGTGAGGGCTGTTTGGGGGTGGGAGGCCTGCACTACAACTCCCACCAGGGCCCCCTGTCCCACCCCTCAGCAGGATGGAGCACTCCACCCCACCCTGAAGCATGTGTTAGCCATGGTATGCCTCACCCTCACCTAACAGGTAGGTAGCTATCTTCACAGGGAGGGGGAATGTGTCTTGGGAGACAGCACTACAACTCCCACCAGGGCCCCCTGTCCCACCCCTCAGCAGGATGGAGCATTGCACCCACCCAAGCATGTGTTAGCCATTGCATTGTTCACCTTCACCTAATAGGTATGTAGCCATCTTCCCAGGGAGGGCTGTTTGGGGGTAGGCGGCCTGCACTACAACTCCTTCAGGGCCCCCTGTCCCACCCCTCAGCAGGATGGAGCCCTCCACCCCACCCAGAAGCATGTGTTAGCCATTGTATGCCCCACCCTCACCTAACAGGTAGGTAGCCATCTTCCCAGGGAGGGGGAATGTGTCTTGGGAGGCAGCACAACAACTCCTACCAGGGCCCTCTGTCCCACCCCTCAGCAGGATGGAACACTCCACCCCCCCTTAACATGTGTCTGAAAGTCCCCACAAAAAGGAAAACTGGACAGGTAACCGGGCAGTGCATGCACCCCACCATCCCTCACCAAAAGGATTGAGCCATATGACAACACAAGGCCCAAATCCACACCAATATAGAACCAAACAATATATCTATTGATAGTATGCAGACAGCTAAGCGTACGTAGCTGTGACAGGAACAGAACTGTGACTCACCAAAAATGATGTGTAAGTAAATCGGGGACCATACATGCACTGCCCCAAATGTCATCTGTAACTTCCAGGGGTGCTGAGCATGAAGAACCATAGGAAAACTAAACAAGCATGGTCTGTTGTATAAAGAAATACAAGTACAGGACATGACAACGGTATGCATGAGATGACAATGGCTAGTTCATGCGCACATGTAATGGCTGCCAGGCAGAGTAATCAGCAAAGATGCTTCACATCAAGTTGTAGTTATGCCAGTTGACAGATGACAAACTTTCATCGTAATCACAAATCCTACACATGGGGCATGGTATCCAATAACATGTCATACACTGGAAAATAATGAATGTAACTCCACATCATGGCAGGACGCACATCACTGTGCAGACATTCAATGTGTGGAATACTTAACTGTGTGTAGCACAACATGTACATAAGAGACATCAAACACAGCAAGTTTGAGGGGTGTGAGTCAATGACCATCTACCCTCTGTCCCTCAGGTGACCAACAACTGACTGCAGAGGACGACAACCTCAACCTGCAGAGCCAGTCTCTTCCCCCGGAATATGGACACTCTGATGCAGACTCCCAGGATACTGAGGATGTGGAGGACCAAGCCAGCCCATCTGGTGTGCCAGGGCGCAATCTGTCCTAGGCCCTCACTGCCCCCCCCCTGAGCAACAACATCAACGCTGAGCCATGCTGGAACGACCTGTGCCACCACCACCACCACTACTACTGCTGCCTGCAACATTCACCCTGCCCCACAGGACAACCAGCCCAACCCAACAACTGCGAAGGTCAGGGAGAGTAGGCGGGTGCCCACAGTGGTAAGGCAACATGTCCGTGACAGCAGGCCAGGTGGGAGGCAGAGGTGTACTCGAAGCCAACAGGACCCTGGGACCGAATCCCTGGCACACATCAACACAGTTGTTGGGGTCTATGAACAGACCCAGGGACAATTGGTGCAGGCTCAGCAAGATGCCCATGAGCAACAACAGATGCTGCGGTCCATAGACAACCACATGGCTAACTTGTGGACCGCATGGCCCAAATTGTGGACCTCTTGGGCCAGCTAGTGGCGGTACTGAGGGACAGGCCTGCGGCATGACCAACACCTCCACCTCCCTCCGGTGGCCCGCCGGATGACAATTCCACATCCTCCCCTGCGGACACGGAGAGGGGGTTCTCCTCAGACCCCACAGTCTCTGCACCTGTGTTCCCCCCGCCAAGAGATCAAGGGGCCGTCCAAAGAAATCCTTGGGAGCATCCCGTGGCAAAGCACCTGCCAAACGCCAGTCAATGAGCCAGCCATGATGGCACCCCTCTTCACCCTGCCATTGATTTTGTAACCTGTCCTTACCCACCCTGCCGTTGAAATGTCATCTGTCTATTGGACTGTGTCACCATAACAATGTGGTGTTTTCTCGATTGTCTCATCTACCATCCCTGCCAAATCATTGATTCACCATTCACATGTATGTAGATTTCCACTTCTCTGTCACAGATACCCATTGTAAATAAACACTAATCACGCACCAATGTAATTGTCTCTGCTCCATGTTTATCACAGTATGTAAAATGTTACCCATGTTTACAATGTCACAGGAACAGGGATTCTCTGCAGACAAGGAGAGGCTGAAGGGACCTAGGAAAACAGAACATTAGTCGCTACTCAGTTGGTGGCCTATCAACCATCACACAACACTTGTCATCAAGGTACTCCAATCTGCACACATTACAATGGGAAACAATGGGAAACAGTACCAACATAAACATCAAGTAGCTGTGCCAAACTACCCTGTTCCCAAAACATCTGCAGCCAGCACTGACTCAACAACCTGCTGCAGTCACAAAGCTCACATAGACCTATTCACCAAACACAACACCAGCAGACAACGGCCACGTTGTACATTGTCACTCACCTTCAAGTGAAGTAGTTGTTGATGAGCTGCTGATGCTGGTCGACACCTTCCTCCTCTCCACTATCCTCGTCACTCAACATTTGGGGGTTTGCAGGTGGGGGCTGTGGCTGGTCATCATCATCCAGGATCAAGGGGATTCCCTCCTGCAAGGCCAGGTTGTGTAGCATGCAGCATGCTACCACTATCTGACACACCTTTACGGGTGAGTACTGCAGAGCCCCCCTGGTCCTATCAAGGCAGCGAAATTGCGATTTCAGGAGTCCAAATGTTCGCTCAACCACCCGACGTGTCCTCCCATTGGCATTGTTGTAGCGTACTTCAGCTGGTGTCCTGGGATTGCGTAGTCGGCTCAGCAACCAAGGGCCGTTGGGATAAGCAGAGTCACCTAAGTGTGAAATACACATACAGATTGAGTGTCTGAAATGTGGCCGAGGACAGCATAGCACACAAACAGCACACAACTTGACTCTTTGTACTCACCCACAATCCATGCCCGCTCCGGAAGCAGATTGGCCATCAGCTGGGGCACAATGCTGTTGCGCAGAATGTATGACTCGTGGGCTGATCCTGGAGACTTGGCACAGACGTGTGAGATCACCATACTGGCCTGGCACACCACCTGCACATTGATGGAATGTAAATGTTGCCGATTCCTGTATAAGTGCTCCCGTGCCTGTGGTGGAACCAGGCCAACATGTGTGCAGTTTATTGCACCAATCACATTAGGGATGTGTCCGAGTGCATAAAATTCGCCCTTTACCCCCGCCAATTCCTGCCTCCTGGGGAAATGTATGAATCGGTCCTTGTGTTGCATCATAGCCAACAGGACATCCCGTAGCACCATGCTGAATGTTGGTTGGGCCATACCCCCTGCAATGCCCACAGTGTTCTGGAATGACCCAGTAGCCAGGAAATGCAGGAATGCCAACACCTTCGCCGTTGCTGTGAGTCCTGTTGGATATGTCCTGCGAGGACGCAGGTGTGTCTCCAACATTGCACATAGGTCTTGTAGGTTTGTCCTGTCCAGACGGAATCGCCGTATAATGTTGTTATCCTCCATGTCAGCCAGCAGGGTGAAGGGACGATACACATTAGGTCACCTCCAATGCTCCCTCTAATATTTTTCCTCTGTGTGCGGCAGTGTAGGGTCTCTATGCGCTGCAGCCATGGCTATGTGCGCCAGGAACCAGACCGCACTTGTGTGCAGCGCCAAATATCACTCCAAACTTTTGCTTTAGAAAAAACTGAAAAGACAGTGCATTTCCACACATACAACCACGTTAATGGGCTTAAGGCGGATTTGCAATTTGGATACACATGCCATGACATGAATTGGCTACACAGGCAAGTACACTTCAGGTTTAGAAAAGCACAAGAGTCGCTGCCTACAATGGAGCGCAAAAAGCGCGATGCCAGAAATAGTTAAGAGGGTTGTGGGAGCCAATATGCTGCATCTGAAGGTGTCCAGGATCTCAGCAGCAGGCACTAGACTTGCATACCTGGATGAAGGTAAGACAATATTGTGACGTGGATACTTTCAGGTAGAGTCATGAGTCATTCGCATATCGAAGGCCCAGTAAGCAAGGATGGCCACTGTTTTATTGAATAGGACATCAGCACACTTTACTATGTAGCATTGCTGAGTGCAGAGACCTTAAACGCTAGGCTATTTGCATGCTTTGCACGGTACAGACTGGGTGTAAATGCGCTCCACACCGGTATTGTATGCAGTTAACACTTGGTTATTTATAGCATTTATTCAGTCTAGGGATACTTGCTCACAAGTGTCACTCAGAGTGGTTGAATGTCACTCATAATAACACTTAATTTTATGAAAATGTCACACATAGCAATCTAAAACCTTGGCAGCTACGACTTAATTGTTGGTGGAGCTGCTGGGCACTGGACAATATTTTAAAAAAAACATTAGCTAAGAGCAGAGACATTTTTTTTGTCCCGAAAAGCACACATTGCTATACTAGTACCTGGTACTGAAGGTTACTACTTTGGGTGTGAATGTGCTCTTGTGAAAGTGTAGAATGCCGTCACTCACACTGAAGTTATCCAATGGCTGCAGGGGGCTGATTCATCGGCTCATGTTGTATGCTACTGTGGGCGGGAGAAAAATGTGAATGATGCAACAAGAGACCAATGGTTGAAAAAGACTGGCTGAAAGTGTCTCTTAGATCAAGTATTATTTTATATATAGTTTCACTAAAATGTAAAGGTCTTGTCTACTGACAGTCATAAAAATTAGAATTCCTGTGACCGACGAGTAGGCCAAGACCTGGAATCTGATGAGGCTTAGCTCCATAATAAAAGCAGTGCACACTATTTTTTAAGAAGATGGTAAAAGGAGTGCATCACATAATATATATTGTTTACCCAGAGTACACTGAAATACTGTGAATGTGTCTCTGGGCTCCAAAAATACGTCACTGCCTCAACAAAATAAATCTGAAAAGAACACACAATTTTAATACTCTGATGGAATTGAGAAGGCCCTCCTGGAGAAGTTTAGTGGTCGCAAACCACAGAGTTTCATTCCCCATCTCAAATTTAAGCAACATTTTCTTAAAACAAATTGAGGAAGTGGACGATGAGAGAATGAAGGTAGGTCACCAGACACATACAGAAGAGTTTTGATTACTCACTTTTATGAATACAGAAGGGAGCTAGATGATTGTCAGAACTGAAGGCCTGTTGGGGATAATAACAGAACAGTAATTGTGGTCTTCTTCCTGATTCCCTATAGGGAGCTTGTCCAGGTCAGTAGGCATAATTCACTTGATGTTGCTCAAAGTACGATCCTGTGATCGCTGAGAAGGGAAAGAGGGGTGAGCGGAGAAAGAAAGTGGGTAGGAGGGCAAGTGGAAGAGCCTGTGCGGGGGCGAATAGAATGAAAGGGAGCTTTGAATCGCTGGCGTCTGAGAACTTCACAGTATGTAGTTGCGAGGGAGGTGGACTCCACCATCACCAGAAGTATTCACATTTGCCCATGTTGGCTCTCATGTGAGCACTCCCTCATCTGGTCATTTGACTTGAAGTGGCTAGGGTACAATAGTTGCTTAACCGAGATTCTCATTTGTATGTATTACACTCATAAGAAATGGGGGGCATGGGTCGACGTAGTATTTTGACAGTGTGTTGGGAGCAGGTCAGCAGGGTGGCCGTAGTGGTAGGTCATGATTCTAAGCCCCTCGTATGCAGTAATGGTGCTTCTTGACAGTGGAGGGGGAGTGAAAGGGGGAGGGAATGAGAGGGTTATTATGTGTCAAAGGCATCTGGCTAAGGGTGTTAAATGAGATTAAGAATACATATAGACCTTTCGACTTAAATACATTTAGACTGTTGCGTCCGGATTTACACATTTGCATCAGCCATTCTTTATGAGTGGGCCTCTGGGGCGACCACCAGTGCCACAGAATACAGACGTTTGCTCTAGTTATGGCAGTGGCCAACAAAGTCTCCTATGACAAGTTAGTGCTGGGAGATCAGTCATATCGTGCAGTAGGACTAGTTTATAAGAGAGGGGGACGGGCATGACCAGCATCCGGATCGGTTTGGCAAGTACAGATTATGTGGGGTGTATCTCAGTCAGGTGGGGCACACCTCCAAGTCCCCACAATGATACATTTAGTTGTGACTATTTAGCATAATCTGCATTGGTTTTGGCATTATGTGGTTCAAGATTATCTGCTACCATTCTCTCCACTCCCCAAGAATGTTTGAGGAGTTTGGGTTTTTATTGACATTTGTAGTCCATTTATGGTTACATTTGTTTTCATACATAACAACTGTAGGCCCTCTCTTTTATACCACTTGATTTAGTATCCCACTATTTCTTAGAAGTCTTAGATAATTTGTGTTATTAACGGTAGTTAAGTGTGTTGGTCATTGAGGGTAACTAGGATGTTGTACGCATATAGAAGTATTTTGGAGGGGCCTGCTGGCGAGAGAATTCCTGCTATCTATGCATTCTGTTGAATGGCCCCTGCTAAAGGTTCCATGGCCAATAAGAATAGAAGGAGTGATAAGGGGCATCCCAGGCAGGTTCCCTTAAATATCTAGGAATTACTCTGATGGAAACTCTTAGCAATTAACCTGTGCTGTGGGGGCTTTGAATAGCCATAGGACTTTGATGATAAAGGCTTCCCCCCAATCCCATCTTCCGGAGAGTGTGAAACATGTATTGTCATTCTGTTATACCAAATGCCTTTTCATTGTTGAGAGAGAATGCTAACATATCGTCTGGAGAGTCTATAGATAGCCATAAGACGTGGCATAGAGTACGCTGATGGTTACAAGAGGTCCTGCTTGGTACGAATCCTACCTGCGATCTATGGACGAGGCTGGGAATAACCTTTTTAATGCGGGTGGCCAGTATTCCTGCCAAGATCTTGACCTCCGTATTAGGCAGCGGACCTGGGAGGTAGCTCATGCATATTAAGAGATCTTTCTGTCACTCGTATCAAGAATTTTGTAAAGTAGGCATGTTAGTTGATTGTGGGATTTTGTTTAAGTAGTCATGTTAATCACAGCCCCGTCACAAGCTGTGATTAACATAAATACTTAGACAAAAGCACACAATCTCTCTCGCAGCCGCGCTTTACTAACAAGAGTACAGCAAATTTAACCCCTTCAGTGCCCATGACGAGCTGGACTCGTCATGGGCCGCGGTTGCGCTGTGCCCATAACGAGTCCAGCTCGTCATAGACCCCGCCCGCTAATGCAACGGCCGGCACAGGGCGGGGAAAGGGGCGGGCACTGAAGGGGTTAAAAACACAGCGTGTACTTTCTGGAAGTACACGCTGTCTTTTTAAATGTGCTGTGCTCTTTTGTTAGTAAAGCGCAGTGCAGGGAAGATTGTGGGCTTTTGTTTAAGTATTCGTGTTAATCACAGCTCGTGAATGGGCTGTGATTAACATAAATACTTAAACAAAAGCCCACAATCTGCCCTGCACCGCGCCTAAAAATACAGCATGCCCCAAGCCAGCCTTACCTGCACTCCTGTTATGTTATGTTATGTTAAAGGATTCTTATAAAGCGCACAACTCACCCTGGGGCATCTAGGCGCTGACTGGGAGAACTAAGCTGAGGGGTAGAAGGAGACTAGCTCCGAGAGAGATTAAATTAAAACAGGAAAGCTTTTAGATGTTTCCTAAAGGTGGTAAATGAAGGGATTTTACGAACCGCTATAGGAAGCTTGTTCCAGTAGCTCGGAGCTAAATATGAAAAAGCTCTGCCTCCCGTACGCGTGAGACGAATTCTGGGGACTTGAAGGAGGTCTAAGGAGCTGGATCTAAGTTTCCTATCTGGAGAATATTTAACTAATTTTTTCCGAGGTAGAGAGGACCTCTTCCCCTCAGAGCGTTGTAGGTAAGGCAACAGATCTTGAAAAAGGATCTGTTTCTTATATTTAGCCAGTGCAGCTCTCTCAGCAGGGGGGGTTGAAGCTGAGCCTGCAGAGCGGTTCAAAATCAGACGTGCTGCCGTGTTCTGAATCACCTGTAGTTTCGCCAGATGAATTTGTCCCACTTCAGCCAGCAAGGCATTCCCATAGACTAGACGGCTAATAACCATTGCCTGGACAAGGGTTCTGCGCTGAGAGGTAGGCAAGAAGGGAAAGATTTTCCTAAGCAGCCTTAAGCCATAATAGCAAGAGCTACTTGCCGCCGCTACCTGATCTTTCATGGTCAGGGCCTGATCCAGTTGTAGACCGAGATTTTTTACAGACTGTTTAGGAGTGGGGGGTGACCCAATTGACTAGGCCACCAGTCGTCCGACCAGCTATTTTTGGCTCCTGACTCACGCGGGCAAAACCACATCCATGTAGTTCCTGTTTTTCGCGCCGCTCGCTTTTTAAAGTGGCGGCAAGAACTCACTCTCGGTATGCCCTGTGTGTGTGCGTGCTCCACACACGGGAGTGCGCGCTCGCGGGAGAAGAGGTGCGCGCGCGCCCGCGTGCACACCTTATTGGGAACAGTGGTCGCCTCCTAGGTGAGATGAAGGGGACACGTCATTGCAACACACAATTAGATGTGCACAAAATTGTAAAGTGCTTCCCGTCACAGCAACAACATTGTCTAGCACCACTGAAAGCATACAGCGCAAGTTAGATGTTGTGCCACCTTGAGACGAAATAGACATACACCTGTACTGTATTTGCACAGTGATTAGAAACAATACGGGAACTGTCTCTGTGAATGCTAATAGTTACATTTCAAGCTCTTGTGTACCCAGCCCTGAGAGTACATGATACAGGACATGTGGGAATCAGAGACACTACTGGCGTTCACGTGGCTGCTGTACCTGCCACACCTTCTTGTGCAATCATGACAGGGGACACATTAACAGCACAATGTGCACAATGTGGCTAGTTCAGTAGGACAGTTTTTGGATTCAGTGCCACTTCAAAGACACACAATTTCAGAGACATTCACATACATATTCACAAGCATGTGCCAATATCCACTGTCATCAGTAGACAGGCCATATCTGCTGCCAAATACAATTCAAAGTCTGACAGTGACAGATAATGCAAAGCATTTGCAGAGTATGTGTTCACGTGTAACAAGCCATTATTACACCACTGCCTAATACTCTCAACAAGCAGAAAGATTGTCAATGTGGCACACAAAAAGTGGATAAGGTACGTGATCAGCAGGGACTGTAGACAACCTTTATTCTGCCCTTAAGTTGAACAATGACATGCAGTATGAAGGTAGCACTGCTCAAAGACACATGTGAACTATAACAGATGCCATAGCGCTAATAATCCAGCTGGTTGGAGACACAACAGTGCCACAACACCAACCTACAACACTACCAGGACAAACACACCCCAGTATACCAACAAGTCAGTGCATAAATAGACTGGATGCCTTACAAAATGCACAACAGCCTCAGACACATGACACCAGTGGATCTAATTACACACCACATGTCCCAAAGGACATGCATCCTGAGCCTCATTACACACAGGCTGGTAGGGCCGACACAGCGGACAATTAACATCCCACCGCAGACAAAGCTGCTGGCTGTGCATCACTTGTCGGCCACTAGTACCTCCCAATGAACAAATGTAAGATTTGGATGAGTGTCACAGGCAGCCCTATCAAGGTACATCTCACCTGTCTTGGATGCCATCTTCATCTTGATTCACCAGCACATTCAGTTCACCCACACTGCGCAGGAACAGCTGGTGAGCAAGCATGGCTACCACTCCATAGCAGGCATATACACTCGTGTTGGTGGCAATAGACTGCACACGTGTCCTACTTGTGCAACCCACCAACACTGCCCACAATTACTGCAAATCAAAGCACACCCATCCCATCAATGTGCAGGCAATAGTGTGCCCCCGTTGATTGTTCACAAATGCCATAGCAAACTTTCCAGGCAGTGAGCCCCATCCACAATTTTGCATGCAGTCCATCATCCAACGCAACATTCTTGAGGTGAACTATGGAAATGCACGGGTTGTAGGTGAGTAGCAACGGAACACACCACACTACTCAAATCCTATATCAACTAAATCACCATTGTGGAAATATATGTGACAAAATCACATATGACAGGCCTAACAACATGAGCACGGACCAGACACAACAACATAAGTCACTGTGGTAACAGGTGGCAGACATGTAAACAAAACATCCACTCAGGCATATACCCAAGTGACAAAGAATAAGAATGTACAGAATGCCAAGTGTGGCACTGATGTACTTAACATCCTTGAGTAGGTAGATCACCCACATGTACATGTGGACATACACTGCAGGAGTTGCCTGTGTGTACCATAACATTACATGAAGGCTGTAATTGGTCTTACCAAAATTACAATAGGATGACATATGTGTCCAGTGATGACATTCATGCTGAAATCATGAGGAAATATTGATATTTAGGGTGACACATGGGCTCAGATATGAAATTGGGGGTACATTTCATGCAACATTAGGAATTACAATGTGGCATTTGGTGTTAGATATTACGTGAGGATGTCATGTGTAACAAGAGACCATATTAATGACATCCAGTGCCATGATTGAATGTAAGTGTCCACTGTTCCTAGTCCATAAATGACCATTGATATTGACACAGCATGATGTGTCTGTAGGTGCCTTAAACGTGCTCCAAAAACCCAATAACGCACAGAGTCAACAATGTGATGCTGCAGCCTCGCCGTAGCGACCGCCCATACTGTCCGGGATTTAGGTGGCGGAGCATGCCAACCACCATTTGAAGCTATGTAGATGCCTACCACTACTGCCAGTGTGTCTTGTGATGCACATGACACACTGGCGGTAGTGATAGGCATCTACATAGCTTCAAATGGCGGTTGGCATGCTCAGCCGCAAAATCCCGGTCACCCATGTCACTGTATGGCACCCAAACTGCTGTAGCGCCCGCCTGGACCCCGCGATGTCTCACCGCCAATGCCCAGGACACAATTGTGGTAGTGATAGATATATATGTATTGCCAAATGGTGGTTGGCATGCTCCGCCACCAAAAACCCGGTCACCGATGTCACTGTATGGCACCCAAACCTCGGTAGCCTCCGCCTGGACCCCGCGGTGTCTCACTGCCAATGCCCAGGACACAATCGCGGTAGTGATAGATATATATGTATTGCCAAATGGCAGTTGGCATGCTCCGCCTCCCAAATCCCAGTCACCCATGTCACTGTATGGCACCCAATGGGAACCGCTATCGCGGTGGCCTGATGCAGCTTTGAAAATCGCAGTAGGCGTGCTCCGTCAACCGCGGAGCCAGTCATTGGATGCAATTGAAAGATGCACCACCACGGTAGCGCCCGCCTGGCCCCTGCGGTGTGTCACCGCCATGGACCATGCCCTTACAACCAATGGGAACCGCTATCGCGGTGGTGTAATGCAATTTTGAAAATCGCGGTAGGCGTGCTCTGCCACCGCGGAGCCGGTCATTGAATGCAATTGAAAGATGCACCACCGTAGTAGCGCCCGCCTGGCCCCTGCGGTGTGTCACCGCCATGGACCATGCCCTTACAACCAATGGGAACGGCTATCGTGGTGGCCTGATGCAATTTTGAAAATCACGGTAGGCGTGCTCTGCCACCGCAGAGCTGCTCATTGGATGCATTTGAAAAAGGCTGACCTCGTATGACCCCAGGGGGCTATAAATGTGTGGGAGTGAGCCCCACATTCCCACTGCTCACAGAGCCTGCTGCCTGAGAGCCCTCACCTGCTGCTGCCTCCAGGGACTGTTGCCTGAGAGCCCTCACCTGCTGCTGCCTCCAGGGACTGCTGCCTGAGAGCCCTCACCTGCTGCTGCCTCCAGGGACTGCTGCCTGTCAGCTATCAGCACCCACTGCCGCTGCTGCTGCTGTCCCATGTCTACAGTGATGGCAAGGACTGAGAAGATCCGTGCCAGTCCCTTCACAAGCGAGGAGCTGGAGGTCCTGGTGAACGAGGTGCACACACATTACCCAAGGCTATATGGTGCCCCAAATGTTGTGGTAAGTCTTCAACAGTGGGGGTGAGAGTGCAGGGGCGCACACGTAGTTGGTCAGATGCAGTATGTGCCTGAGAGTGTGGGGTTGTGTCATGCACTGCCTAACATGCTTCTTCCAAGGGTAAGGGGGGTATACCCTATCCCACACGTTTCCCTCCCTGCACATCAAGATTGGGGGGACATGTATTGTCTTGGCAGCCATACAGTGACGCAGCAAGTTGGTAATGCAGGAGTCAGGACAGTGATTGCTTATGTGAAAGGCTGTGTGTGTCCTTGTTGTCCATCTCATGTGTCTTTTCTCATTACACTCCATCAATGAGCCACCTCAGCCCTGTAGATTGCACACGACTGGCCCTGTGAGATGTGGTATGTAAGAACATGTCCCTCAATGCGACATACATGACACAGTGAGCTATTCACAGGGCTAGGTTGTTGAGGCCTGCGCAGTGTTGGACACAGTGAGTCTCACCCCAAACACATGTTGATATGTGACGTATGTCTTGCTCAACCTGGAAATGGACAGTAGATAGTGGCAGACTACACATGGCTTTCTATGTTAGCATCCTGCTTGTATATGACATGTGCAGGTACTGTGTCCCCCCTCACACCTGCATGCATTTCCATGGGCTTCTCGCATGCCAATGTATCCTGTGAGATGCATTCCTGTCTCTGCAAGACATATCTGTAGCTCAAAGTACATCAGAGTAAGGCCGTGTGGAGGGCCATTGCGACCCAGGTGCGGGCTCTGGGAGTCTCAAACCGCCGGCGCACCCACTGCCACAAGAGGTGGAACGACATTTCACGTTTGGCAAAGAACGTTGCGGAGATGACACTGGGGCTGCTCCCTCGCAGTGGCAGGTTATCACGGCACAGCATGACGCCACTAATGTGCCGCATCTTGGCCATGACACAGCCTGAGCTGGATGCACGTTTGAAGGAGCATCAGCAGCAAGCTAGGGGTGAGTATTCTGGGAAGGGTGACTTTGGCTGTGAGTGGCTGCATGTGAACCAAGCCTGTGCCAGCGCTGGCCTACGCGATGTTGCTAGTGTGATGCAGTGGCTTGTAAGTGGCCTCTGTGCTGGGTGCAGCTGTCATGCATTTGTCCTACCTGTACTTCCTAATGTTATTCAGGTACTGGGCATTTCAATAGCATTCTGGGTGGTGGGCTTCAGGGTTGGGCTATTTGTGTTAGTGTTTGTACGGAGACACATGCAGGATGTTGTGCTGTGTGGTCACCACATGGCTCACTTATGCCTTGTTTTCTTGTTTACACGCACTGTTTGAGTAACAAAAGTGTGTTTGCACAGTGTTATTGTACAGGGTGGGCTGCAACATGTAGACTTAGTCATCTTCAGTGTTGCTTTGCTTGCATATGTTTGTTCTGTTGCTGCCACTGAACTGACCCTACATCTCTCTCTCTCATGCAGCATCTCCCGTGGTCACGGAGGAACAGGGGACGGACACCAGTGGTGGGGAAACAAGCACAACAGCTGCACAGGAGCCCAGTGACACAGATGTGACCAGCGCCTTGGAGGGGGACAGGAGTCTGCTAGAGGAATCACAGCCTGAGACGCAAAGTTCTATGTCATCTGACGACAGCGGTGACGCAGCCATGTTGGGGGACACAGGGAACTGGGACTCTGCATCATCTTCCACCACACAGCATTCATTGCCCACCCTCCCAGCAACTTCCTCTGGTGCCGCCCATGTTCGCACCAGTAAGAGGGCAAGAGTGTCCTTCACCCAAGGCACCGCTGCCCCTGCCCCTGTACCCCCTGCTGCCATCAGTGCTGAGTCTGTGGACCTTTTGCGCCAGCTGTGTGTAGGCCAGACAGCTCTCCTAAATGCATTTATTGACCACAACAAAAAAATTGGCACAGGTGGTTGCTTTCATGGAGGCAAAGCATCCCGCTGGATCCAGCACGTTCCCAGAGGGAGGGCCAGCATCTGAACCTGCAGCAGCCTTGGTGTTGCGTGTGCCTCTTCTGTCCACACCACTACCCATTGATCCAAAGTCAGGCAAGCCATTTAGAATCCCCAAGAAGTGGAAAGGCACCCCTCCACAATCTCCCACACACACTGTGTCTCACGTCAGCATGACTCCACCTCCACGTGCCACTACACCACCTGGTCCAAGCAGCCCTCCGGCTTGCCAAGCCAGTGATAGCTCTACCTCAGACACATCACTGAACGTACAGGGTGTTGCATGTGTCTTTTCTCATTACACTCCATCAATGAGCCACCTCAGCCCTGTAGATTGCACACGACTGGCCCTGTGAGATGTGGTATGTGAGAACATGTCCCTCAATGCGACATACATGACACAGTGAGCTATTCACAGGGCTAGGTTGTTGAGGCCTGCGCAGTGTTGGACACAGTGAGTCTCACCCCAAACACATGTTGATATGTGACGTATGTCTTGCTCAACCTGGAAATGGACAGTAGATATTGGCAGACTACACATGGATTTCTATGCTAGCATCCTGCTTGTATATGACATGTGCAGGTACTGTGTCCCCCCTCACACCTGCATGCATTTCCATGGGCTTCTCACATGCCAATGTATCCTGTGAGCTGCATTCCTGTCTCTGCAAGACATATCTGCAGCTCAAAGTACACCAGCCTAAGGCCGTGTGGAGGGCCATTGCGACCCAGGTGCGGGCTCTGGGAGTCTCAAACCTCCGGCGCACCCACTGCCACAAGAGGTGGAACGACATTTCACGGCTGGCAAAGAACGTTGCAGAGATGACACTGGGGCTGCTCCCTCGCAGTGGCAGGTTATCACGGCACAGCATGACACCACTAATGTGCCGCATCTTGGCCATGACACAGCCTGAGCTGGATGCACGTTTGAAGGAGCATCAGCAGCAAGCTAGGGGTGAGTATTCTGGGAAGGGTGACTTTGGCTGTGAGTGGCTGCATGTGAACCAAGCCTGTGCCAGCGCTGGCCTACGCGATGTTGCTAGTGTGATGCAGTGGCTTGTAAGTGGCCTCTGTGCTAGGTGCAGCTGTCATGCATTTGTCCTACCTGTACTTCCTAATGTTATTCGGGTACTGGGCATTTCAATAGCATTCTGGGTGGTGGGCTTCAGGTCTGGGCTATTTGTGTTAGTGTTTGTACGGAGACACATGCAGGATGTTGTGCTGTGTGGTCACCACATGGCTCACTTATGCCTTGTTTTCTTGTTTACACGCACTGTTTGAGTAACAAAAGTGTGTTTGCACAGTGTTATTGCACAGTGTGGGCTGCAACATGTAGACTTAGTCATCCTCAGTGTTGCTTTGCTTGCATATGTTTGTTCTGTTGCTGCCTCTGAACTGACCCTACATCTTCTCTCTCATGCAGCATCTCCCGTGGTCACGGAGGAACATGGGACGGACACCAGTGGTGGGGAAACAAGCACAACAGCTGCACAGGAGCCCAGTGACACAGATTTGACCAGCGCCTCGGAGGGGGACAGGAGTTAGAGCTAGAGGGATCACAGCCTGAGACGCAAAGTTCTACGTCATCTGACGACGGCGGTGACGCAGCCATGTTGGGGGTCACAGGGAACTGGGACTCTGCATCATCTTCTACCACACAGCATCCATTGCCCACCCTCCCAGCAACTTCCTCTGGTGCTGCCCATGTTTGCACCAGTAAGAGGGCAAGAGTGTCCTTCACCCAAGGCACTGCTGCCCCTGCCCCTGTACCCCCTGCTGCCATCAGTGCTGAGTCTGTGGACCTTTTGCACCAGCTGTGTGTAGGCCAGATAGCTCTCCTAAATGCATTTATTGACCACAACAAAAAAATTGGCACAGGTGGTTGCTTTCATGGAGGCAAAGCGTTCCGCTGGATCCAGCACGTTCCCAGAGGGAGGGCCAGCATCTGAACCTGCAGCAGCCTTGGTGTTGCGTGTGCCTGTTCTGTCCACACCACTACCCATTGATCCAAAGTCAGGCAAGCCATTTAGAATCCCCAAGAAGTGGAAAGGCACCCCTCCACAATCTCCCACACACACTGTGTCTCACGTCAGCATGACTCCACCTCCACGTGCCACTACACCACCTGGTCCAAGCAGCCCTCCGGCTTGCCAAGCCAGTGATAGCTCTACCTCAGACACATCACTGAACGTACAGGGTGTTGCATGTGTCTTTTCTCATTACACTCCATCAATGAGCCACCTCAGCCCTGTAGATTGCACACGACTGGCCCTGTGAGATGTGGTATGTGAGAACATGTCCCTCAATGCGACATACATGACACAGTGAGCTATTCACAGGGCTAGGTTGTTGAGGCCTGCGCAGTGTTGGACACAGTGAGTCTCACCCCAAACACATGTTGATATGTGACGTATGTCTTGCTCAACCTGGAAATGGACAGTAGATATTGGCAGACTACACATGGCTTTCTATGCTAGCATCCTGCTTGTATATGACATGTGCAGGTACTGTGTCCCCCCTCACACCTGAATGCATTTCCATGGGCTTCTCACATGCCAATGTATCCTGTGAGCTGCATTCCTGTCTCTGCAAGACATATCTGCAGCTCAAAGTACACCAGCCTAAGGCCGTGTGGAGGGCCATTGCGACCCAGGTGCGGGCTCTGGGAGTCTCAAACCTCCGGCGCACCCACTGCCACAAGAGGTGGAACGACATTTCACGGCTGGCAAAGAACGTTGCAGAGATGACACTGGGGCTGCTCCCTCGCAGTGGCAGGTTATCACGGCACAGCATGACACCACTAATGTGCCGCATCTTGGCCATGACACAGCCTGAGCTGGATGCACGTTTGAAGGAGCATCAGCAGCAAGCTAGGGGTGAGTATTCTGGGAAGGGTGACTTTGGCTGTGAGTGGCTGCATGTGAACCAAGCCTGTGCCAGCGCTGGCCTACGCGATGTTGCTAGTGTGATGCAGTGGCTTGTAAGTGGCCTCTGTGCTAGGTGCAGCTGTCATGCATTTGTCCTACCTGTACTTCCTAATGTTATTCGGGTACTGGGCATTTCAATAGCATTCTGGGTGGTGGGCTTCAGGTCTGGGCTATTTGTGTTAGTATTTGTACGGAGACACATGCAGGATGTTGTGCTGTGTGGTCACCACATGGCTCACTTATGCCTTGTTTTCTTGTTTACACGCACTGTTTAAGTAACAAAAGTGTGTTTGCACAGTGTTATTGCACAGTGTGGGCTGCAACATGTAGACTTAGTCATCCTCAGTGTTGCTTTGCTTGCATATGTTTGTTCTGTTGCTGCCTCTGAACTGACCCTACATCTTCTCTCTCATGCAGCATCTCCCGTGGTCACGGAGGAACATGGGACGGACACCAGTGGTGGGGAAACAAGCACAACAGCTGCACAGGAGCCCAGTGACACAGATTTGACCAGCGCCTCGGAGGGGGACAGGAGTTAGAGCTAGAGGGATCACAGCCTGAGACGCAAAGTTCTACGTCATCTGACGACGGCGGTGACGCAGCCATGTTGGGGGTCACAGGGAACTGGGACTCTGCATCATCTTCTACCACACAGCATCCATTGCCCACCCTCCCAGCAACTTCCTCTGGTGCTGCCCATGTTTGCACCAGTAAGAGGGCAAGAGTGTCCTTCACCCAAGGCACTGCTGCCCCTGCCCCTGTACCCCCTGCTGCCATCAGTGCTGAGTCTGTGGACCTTTTGCGCCAGCTGTGTGTAGGCCAGACAGCTCTCCTAAATGCATTTATTGACCACAAAAAAGAAATTGGCACAGGTGGTTGCTTTCATGGAGGCAAAGCGTTCCGCTGGATCCAGCACGTTCCCAGAGGGAGGGCCAGCATCTGAACCTGCAGCAGCCTTGGTGTTGCGTGTGCCTGTTCTGTCCACACCACTACCCATTGATCCAAAGTCAGGCAAGCCATTTAGAATCCCCAAGAAGTGGAAAGGCACCCCTCCACAATCTCCCACACACACTGTGTCTCACGTCAGCATGACTCCACCTCCACGTGCCACTACACCACCTGATCCAAGCAGTCCTCCGGCTTGCCAAGCCAGTGATAGCTCTACCTCAGCTGGGCCTCTCTCTTCCCAATCAAGTGCTCCAACTGTGCCCGACACACAGCCATCTCCCAGTCTGACTGACAGCCAAGTCTGAATGTTGGTTAACCTCACACACCTCTCTCTCCCACAACGGTGCCTGTCCTGCCCATCGTGACACACCAGACAGTGTTGCTGACCATGGCAGGGTACAGTCACACATATTCCCTGTGCAGCTTCTCATGGACTCACTCTGCTCTTTGTCCTGCCCACTGGCCTTGTCGTTCACTGCTGTGTGCCCCCTGCCTGTGCAGCTTCTCATGGACAGGCTCTGCACCGTGGACTGGCCACTGGCCTTGCTGTTTGCCCCCTGCCTGTGCAGCTTCTCATGGACAGGATCTGCACTCTGTCCTGCCCACTGGCCTTGTCGTTCACTGCTGTGTGCCCCCTGCCTGTGCAGCTTCTCATGGACTCACTCTGCAACGTGGACTGGCCACTGGCCTTGCTGTTTGCCCCCTGCATGTGCAGCTTCTCATGGACCGGCTCTGCCCCGTGGACTGGCCACTGGCCTTGCTGTTTGCCCCCTGCCTGTGCAGCTTCTCATGGACTCACTCTGCACTTTGTCCTACCCATTGGCCTTGTCGTTCACTGCTGTGTGCCCCCTGCCTGTGCAGCTTCTCATGGACTCACTCTGCACCGTGGACAGGCCACTGGCCTTGCTGTTTACCCCCTGCCTGTGCAGCTTCTCATGGACAGGCTCTGCACTTTGTCCTGCCCACTGGCCTTGTCATTCACTGCTGTGTGCCCCCTGCCTGTGCAGCTTATCATGGACTCACTCTGCACCGTGGACTGGCCACTGGCCTTGCTGTTTGCCCCCTGCCTGTGCAGCTTCTCATGGACAGGCTCTGCACCGTGGACTGGCCACTGGCCTTGCTGTTTGCCCCCTGCCTGTGCAGTTTCTCATGGACTCACTCTGCACTTTGTCCTGCTCACTGGCCTTGTCTTTCACTGCTGTGTGCCCCCTGCCTGTGCAGCTTCTCATGGACTCACTCTGCATCCGTTGACTGGCCACTGGCCTTACTGTTTGCCCCCTGCCTGTGCAGCTTCTCATGGACAGGCTCTGTACTTTGTCCTGCCCACTGGCCTTGTCGTTCACTGCTTTGTGCCCCCTGCCTGTGCAGCTTCTCATGGACTCACTCTGCACCGTGGACTGGCCACTGCCCTTGCTGTTTGCCCCCTGCCTGTGCAGCTTCTCGTGGAGAGGCTCTGCACTTTGTCCTGCCCACTGGCCTTGTCGTTCACTGCTGTGTGCCCCCCGCATGTGCATCTTCTCATGGACAGGCTCTGCATTTTGTGCCTTGCTCTTGTCTAATATTGGTGCCTATCTGTGCAATATGTGAATAAAGACAGTTGATCCTGTTGTCAGTTTTGTCAGTGTCCTTACTAAATAAAGTTTTTTCTGTGTGTATATGGTATACTGTGCCCCATGCTCTGTGTGCCACTTCAACTGTGCCAATGGCTTGTCTCACTTATTCTATTTTTGCAGGGGTGACAGGGACTTCAATTCTTCCTGACTGGTTAAATTTTTGGGTGCAATGAGGTTGTTTTTAGATGAGATACCGTTTTCACATTAATTCTTTGTTCATGTTGGCTATATTGTACTCATGTCTGGTTTTGGGGCACTGCCAGCACATAGTGGGATTTTATCCACAGGATTGCAGGCAGGCTGGCCAGGGTCATCATGTGAGTTTTGTTCTTACTTTCTGTGTGCCCAGCAGTGTAGGTGTATGGTCATGTTGTGATGGGTAGTCATCCTAGTCACATGGGTTACTTTCAATGTGTGCACTTGGGTGGTCAAGTAGTGAGCAGTGTGAAGGTTGTGAGTTTGTCGTGAGTGTTGATGTGTGTGTGCCCATGCAATGTCAACTAAACACATGTGCCACCCAGGAGTAGAGTGCCTGTTTGTGTTATTGTTCTGGCCTGTGATTGTGGGCACATGTGTGAGTTGTATGTTGTGCAGTGTGCAGTGTGTTGGTGTGTCCTTGCAGTTGTGGCTGACTTCTACTTGTTGCTTTTGCCAATTGTGTGTATGCAGAGTGTGTGACTGGCAGTTCAGGGTTTTGTTTTGGTGAACAGCCATGTGTCTTGATACTGTTTGTGCTCACTGTGCATACCTGCTCGACAACACTGACATTGTGGGTGTGATGTTCTCATGCATTGATGTCACATGGTGCTTTATTGCCTCCAGTGTGGCATGTGGTGTGCGATGTGATACCATCCCCTATCTGTGCTTCAGATGCCTTGACATTGTGAGTCAGCACTCCCTCTATTGGTGTATGGTACACTCCTGCCATGTCCACTCATGAGGTGCGCCACACTTCACTTTGATGTCAGCTGTCCCCTTGTGTTGCCTGTGTGTGTGCCTCCCCATCACTTCATTTGTGACACTGTGCATTGTGGTACGTATCTTTGGCCAGTGGCACTGTGCCACTCATGACATTTCCCCAATTAGTTATCTGTGATGTTGTAGTGCTGTTCAGCAGTCATGGTTGCTCATGTGCAGTTCAACTATCTGTGCTGGCCAGTCCTCTGGTCAAGTTGTTTCCCCTTTTGTGTCCCAGACTTGTGCATCTGTGGGTGTTGTGTTGGGTGTATGTGTGTATGCTGGGGTACTGCTTGACTTCCTGGGTGTGATGTTGTCAGTGTGCTGTTTTGCTTGTTGTTGTGGGTGTTCATGGTGTGTCACTCATGGCTGTGTGGGACTGTTATGTTTTGTGTGCACACACAGCTTGTTGTGCATGCAGTACTGTAGGTGTATGTTGCCTTGTCCTGGCCTGGTGTGCATCCCCTGATGTCCTGCTATGTTTGCTATGTGATGTTTTGTCATGTGCATCTGTTGTGTGTTTGATGTGGCTGTGTTGTTCTGTGATGGTGCACTTCTTGTCTGTGTTGTGTTATGTTGTCTGTGCATTGTTCCTGACTGATGAGGTTGTGCACCCCTGTTGTGTCTGTGCTCCCATTGCCTTCCCACAGTTTGGCTGCACAGGTCATGTGTGGTCTTGTTGTGGTTCTGTGTGTGTTTCTGTTGTGTTATGTGTTTGGCTGTTTTTGTTCAGACATTGGTTCTGGCATCCCTGTGTGTGTGTGATGTTGGTGGCTACCCCCAGGGAGCGTGAGTGTTTGTCTGTGTATTGACTGGACATTATTGACACCCTTCTGTGTGTCTGACACTGGGGTTGTGTGCTGCAGGTATGATGAGGGTATGTGTGAAGAGTCCTACTTGTGTTTGACAGTCATGGTGTGTGCAATGTGCATAGTGTGTTGTGCTGCTGGCATACTCCTGTGTAGTTGTTGTGTACATATGTGTGGCTGTTCACAGTTTGACTTCCGGGCCTTCCTTTCATCCCTGTGCCTATACATGGTTTGCCTTGCTGTCTCCCTGAGTTGTTGCACTGGGGTGACTGTGGTTTGTGTTCACTCACTGTGCCAGCCACGTGTGCTTTGATGGTGTGAGGGTGTTGTTCTCTGTTCCTTGTCATGCATGTGATGTACACAATTCTTGTTGGTTGTCTCCTTGACCTCCCATTTGTATGCACCTCACTTTGGCTTTCCTATATGTAGTGCTCCATTGCTGGTAGCATGTGGTCTGTGTATGTGGATGTGTGTCAGTGTGGGGTATGTCTGTGTGACTTGGCAGGCTGTGTGTCCAGTGGAATGTTTGTTCATTGTATGTGCATGTGTTCATTTTGTGGTTGTACTCAGCTTTCTTGCCATGAATGTGGTGTTGTTGTGGTGTGTGTGTTGCCCTGGGCCTGTGCTTCTGTGCTGTGTGTTCCTTTGCAGCCACTCCTGCTGTGGCTGTCTCCCTAGTTGTTAGTTGTGTGGTGCAGGGTGTGGATTCACCTAGCTTGGTGTTGGCCATGGGGGTGCACATGGCATGTCTATTCATGTAGGCAGGGGGGCAGTGTGTGGAGGGTGGAGGTGTGGCCCTGTGGTCTTTATGGCCTGCCCATGCCTGGCCCTGGCTTCTGCATTGTGCGCATGTTTTCCCGTGTATTCACCGCTGAGTTGACGTGACCGGGACATTACTTCATGATCGCGGTAAATTGGTGACCTGGATGAGGAGGGGTGATTTGGTGCCAGGTAAGATGTGTGGGTACACTTATTGATGTCTTCCTGTACCCACCAGTGTGTCTGGTGGGGACAGGGACCCTGTATCAGCCCATGTGTTGTGATTGTGTGCTGGATTGTCTTGTTGCGTACCTGCGGCGGCGTCCGCGACGGTCCATGATTTGCTGGTGATGTATCACGTACAGCACCGGGAGGACGAATAAAGCTGGATCCATGGCGTTCGTGACCGTGTGGCGGGGACTGGGTATCTGGTATCGCGCTCCGCTGTCGAGCTTCCGCCATCTCTGGTTGGGCGGTTTCTCCGCTGCGGTACGACTGGCTGTTTGAGGCATCCTGATTTGTACGGCGGACGGGACATCTTTCCGTACGGCGGTGAGTCTCCATTGGCTCCCACCGCTGCGGTGGCGGGCGCACCTTGATGGCGGTGCGCGTCTCACCGCGGCGGATGGGAAATGAGCTATGTTTGGCCATACTAATATGGCGGACGTGAGGACCGCTGCTCGAGGGCGGAAAAAGGCATTTTTCCGCACCGCCAGCACCGCGGTGGTGCCACCGCCCGACATCCTAATGGACCCCTTAGTTCACCAAATCTGGTCAGGTTCTTCTGCACAACAAATTCCGGCATCCCCTATACTCCAACACAAAATCACTATTTGAGTATGACCATGTTAGTGTCCCAGGGGGACCAGTATTGTGATGGTCATCTATCTGGTTGTGGAGGTATGCAGGTTTGGGGCAGGCACCAGTTAGTCGCTTGAGTGCAAATTTTCAGCTGGCAAACTCACGTTTGCTCACCTTGAACAATTGTTCGGCATGGACCTCCTCTAGATTACTAATACGCATAAGGCCTCTTGTGAGTGCCCTTTGAATTATGCAACAATTATCAATCCTAACAAAATCCAACACCAAAGTATTCAGAATTCTTTGGATGCAATAATGGTCGTGTATTCCAAATGTTGGTCAGATTATAAAGATTTTGGTGCTCACGCCTCTAAAATATGCTCTTTTCTGGAAAATACAAGGTGCTTTCACATGTTAAACTGAAGAAGGTTTGACCTGATGAACTGCAATAGATTGTGGAAACTTTGTCACACTTGGAAATGACCTTGTGCAATAAACATCACTCCACTCTTAATTGGAATGCAGGAGCCTGTAGATGTTTGTGAAGGAATCTCAATTTAAGGGGCCAAATCCAATCAGGTCCACAGCAGGGGCGTAACACAGCCCCCCGCAGCCCCTGCGGTGCGGGTGCCCCCAAACCCCAGGGGACCCCCTCAGCACAGTGCTCCGGCCCGGGAGCTCCTGATTGAGCCGGGAGGGGGCCCTCCACGTACCTTGCGTGGGGCCCCCTCAAGTTTAGTTACGCCACTGGTCCACAGTCTTTTCCCAAGTCAAAGGAGATGCTGTGTGCAATGACATCATGTCAGTTCACCTGCAATAAATAAAAAATAATATAGAAGAATATTGTGGTACAGAATTTGCTGTGTCTGTATAAATACTAAAAGTGACCGAATTTGAGAACACCAATTTCTTTATTTTTTTATTTTCAAACGAATGGGCAGACAGCAAGGTTGTTTACATTTGTAAAAATATGTCTTTTGCCTCTAGGTATCTTACACTTTGTTGTCAATTAATCACCACAAATGAGTTAATGAGTCTGGGCTTGCACCTGCTGGGACCCCTGGGTGAGTTCCCAGGGCGAGGATCATTCTTTTAAATATTTGGACTGACAGAGGCACAGAAGCAGAAGCATTCCAGGGCTGCTGTGATCACCTCAGCTTTGTCTCATCAGATCCTCAGCTAAAACACAGCTGTGCTTCATTGGGGGCTGAGAACCAGCAGGTGAATGAGAGTCATCTCTTGAGAGAATGTGTACTAGGCTTCTTGTAAATGTGACTCTCTGTCTCTCTCTGTCTGTCTGTCTCTCTCCCTCTCTCTCTCTCTGACTATATATATATATATATATATATATATATATATATATATATATATATATATATATATCCGGCCCTCCTCCCCACTCTGTCTCTCTGCTAGGGGCTGCCTGAGAGAAACAAATAAATTAAATAAATTATTCAGACTTCGGAGGTGCCTTATGTTTTGCAGGATGACCTGACTTTTGCCCCAAAAACTGGGACATGTATTTAAAATTAAGAAAAGCATCAAGACACCGGGGCAGTCCTCTGAAAACCGGGATGTCCAGGGAGAACCGGGTCATCTGATCACTGTACTGCTACCTCTAGTTTTAAAGCAAGTCCTTATCAATTGTCGTCCTTCTACTGTTGTGAGAGGTAGTCTGTCTCGACATTGACCCTTCACTTTCCTCCCAGTTATTTATTTTCTATAGCCACCACTGTGGACACCTGCTGTCTGCTCTTCAACCCAGATGTTGTCTTTGATATCGAAATGTGACGAGATAGTGGTACTCGTCGTGAACAGTGGTCCGCTAGGTTTGGTCCTTCTCAGGTTTGTGCACAATCTTATAGTCGTACTCTTACAGTCCTAACCCCCAACTCTTAATGCAAGGGGGCATCTTAGCCTTTGGGTTCCCAAAAATTGTGAGCAACGCCTGGTGGTCCCTGATGACAGTGAATCTTTTTCCATAGAGGAATACATGAAAATGTTTGCAGGCCCACAATACAGCAGACTCTTCTTCTCCAGCTGAGAGTAAGCATGTTCTTTTTCCAACAGGCTTTAACTGGCATAGGCCACAATGTGTCTCTGAGCATTCGGATGGCTGCTGTGCTGAACGAGGATTGCTCCTAACCTTACCAGCATCCACCATTGACTCAGTATGTAACTTGGGGTCAAAATTGGTCATTTCAGTTGCATTCTCAATTGCATGTTTAATGTCATTGAAACTTTGGTCGCATTCCGGAGACCACGGAAATGGTACATTTCTCTTTGTCAAGTCTCTCAATGGGGCACTCACTGTAGTAAAGTTGCGAATGGACCTCAAGCAATAACTGGTGATGCCTAGAAACAATCGTAGCACGGTGTCATGCAGTGGGTTGGGGGGTGGCGAGTAGATGATAATGCTTGCACCTTGTTTGGGTCTGGAGTCATTCCCCCATCAGAGAATATGTGTCCAAAAAACATGAGTTTGATTTTGTGGAACTCAGACTTTGCAGAGTGAGACCTGCATCAGCAAGTAACTGGCACACTTGGGTAAGGGCTTTGTCATGTTCTTTCTGTGTTCTCCCCAAAACCATTATGTCATCACTGTAATTTAAAGCATGTGTAACAAGTTGAATTATTCAGCGAATAATATCTTGAAATTTCTCAGCAGTCGAGTATACGAAATTCAGTCTCCAATATTTGAACAAACCAACATGAGTTGAAAAGGTAGTAATGTACCTGCAGTTCTCCTCCAGTTCGAGTTGGTCGTATCTTTATTCAGGTCAAGATGGGAAAATACTTTATCTTCGTTCAATTGCATGATCATATCCACTATATGTGGACCAGGGTTTGTCTCCCTCTCAATGGCTTTGTAGGCATGGTGCATATCAGCGCAAATGTGTACCACTCCACTACTGCCCTTTTTTGGTACTACTACTATGGGTGAAACCCATAGCATGGAGCCTGTGGAGCATTCAATGATGTCACGTTTTTAAGAGTGCTTCCAACTCTTTCTCTATAGCTACTTGTAGATGAAAAGCAACTCTATGGTGCCACTAAGCAACAGGGCAAATGTCTTCATTGATATGAAGCTATGTTTTCATTTTCTTGAGTCCAGGCCTTGGAACAATGATGAGATATGGGCTTGTGATCTCAGACTGAGCACACAGGTTGTAGTTGAGGGATAATAACCGCATGTCAGCAGTGGTGGCAAAACTGAGCAGACAGGCACTCGATGAAGTCCATGCAAAGCATGAACGGTGGCTTGCATCAATGTCTTTTTGTGTCGCATTGTCACTATGAATGCCCCTTTGCTTTGCAACAGCTCATAAGTAGCTCAGGTATATACTTCCATACCTGATGGGTGGTCGAGGTACAGAAGATAGGCTGTTAAACATATCCCCTGGCATGATGGTAATCGAAGCACCACTGTCTATGATGATTTGTGTGACAGTGTCCAAAGGAAGTTTGTTGCTTGGTTTGGTGAGTCTTCTTTGAGCTGTGTTCTTCTTCACAGGCAGCTAACCCCACCTGGCATGCCGTTCTTTGGTAGATATTATCAGTGCACACCCATCTTCTTCGGTGGTGCTAGATAGTAACGTCAAAGAACCTTTGTATGATGTGCTTGATGACACTTGATCTTGCCTAGTTTCTACTTGTCATAGGTGATGTTGCTTTTTGGCTTTAGGGGCGCGCTGAGAATTCTTCTGGAATGTTCTAGTGTCCATCTTTGCTGTCATGACTCACTTGATTATGCTTCAGCTCAGCAAACAGTTATGAAGTGGTTCTCTTTCCCACAACCTTTGCAGGTTTGTCCTAAGGCTGGACATTTGCCTTCATTGGAAACAAGAATCCACATTGGAAGCATAGATTAGTTTTCCTGGAAGATGTCTACTTTTGTGTAACTTGTTTATACTTGTGTTTGCTTTTCACGGTTAATGCTGATTCATTGTGTGCTGTACCTGCTTCTATGTCAGCAGCTTGTTGGTGTGCTCGTTCTTCTGCTCTTGCCACCATCAGCATTTTCTCTAGATTGTGTGTTTCCCTCAGCATGTGTCTTCTTAAGAAGTCTAATAGGCAGCCATCAATGACTCTGAGGTGCATGGCTTCTTCATCAGTAAAATCACAGAACTTGCAATGTTTAATAAGTGCACCAAGTATTTTAACAAACTCATCCATTGGTTCACCAACCTGTTGTCGTGCTTGGTTGAAGATGTAATTTTCATAAGCAACATTGGGTCGAAGTTGGCTTTCAACACATCCTGTACCTTTTGGTACACGTTTGCATCTGTTTGTGAGATTTACTTTAACACTTCTTTCACTCCATCACCTGTAAGATTTTTCAAAGATTTGATGATCTTCTTGTCATCTTCTTCTTCTAGTTTGTCTATAAAGTCATCAAACGCTTCAATCCATGCAACCCACCGGGAACCAATGTTGTGTTTCTTAGACGTGTCGAAAGGCGGTGGTGGTTGCAGGAACAAGGCTGGATTGTATTTTGTGCCCCCTTATGCCACCATTGAGAGCATATGCTGCTCAGATAGCTTTCCACTGTACCTGGCGCCCCCTACAACTTCTGCAAACACCCCTTGTGCTTGAACTTGGGTCACCACACCCTATATGATGTTGTAGAATGCTTCACTTGTCTTTAACTGTGTGTAAATTTTCTGATTTTCTTACCTGGTTGTCTTTGTCATTATTTCTGCCTTCACCTCTATAATCATTCTGTATCTGGGGTATGGCGCAGCGTCTCTGTCGACCACTTTGTCAACGGTTTTGGTGGGCCTTTTGAATATTTTCCTCTGTGGGGCCTTTGATTTCTTCTGCTGTTGCGTATGGACTGAAGCAGTGCTTTGACTCCACACGAGCCAGTTGCAGACCACTCTGCATTGATTCTGGGCACATGTTGCATGCAAAAGCAGTTTGCCGTATCGTTGCAAACTCAACTCTCAGGGAGAGCAGTCTTGTCTTCTTGGGCACATATCTCCTACTTGTCGCCAGTTGTAGCGTCTTCCCCAGCCCAGGAGCATGCAAATAGATTACGCCACACAGGGGCTGTGGTTAGGCATTACTTTGTTCTTCAGCATACACTCACACACTGCGCAACACATCATAATTTCCACTTAACCACACCCTAACACCTCCCCACATGTTACGTACTTACTGTTCAGAGTCCTTCCAGAACCACAAGGTACTAGTGCGCATAACATCAATATGATATGCTATGTGCAAGAAATAAAACTTGCATGAGGAAGTAGGTTTGAGAACTGATCAACCTGCAACAGGGACTAACATGATGGTGTATTTGTACAAGGTGCAGTTTGTCAGACTCATCCAACAGTTATGCGATCTACTAAGTCTTTTGGATTGCCATTTATAGTTTCTTGATTTTTGCACACCGGAGTGCAGACCAGTAGCCAAAAAACATCTGATAGCATCTTGTCTGAACAATTCCGATGTTCTACTTTTCCCTTCCCACTGCATTCCCCCAGCTTGGTCTAGATCGACACTGTGAAATTACAGCATCGGTTTAGGCAAGCAGGGATACTGCTGGGAAAAAACAACTCAACAACTGCACATCTGGATAGGACCAACCTGTTCTGCATGGTAAATGTGAAACTTGTAGCTCAGTAACAATTATTCAGCCTGATGATGTACAGCCAAGCAACAATGTTGGAATCAACTGCCACTCGGGCTTTTGGGCAACTGAAAGGTTGTGAAACATTAATATTAGTCAGGGCTTTACTTTTCATCTAACATGCATACTTTCTGTGTTTCTGTCACCAAAGCATCTGGAATAGGTTGGCTTTGCAGTGGTTGGCCACTGCCTGCACGCCTGATGTTTCTCATTTACTTCCAATGAAGGCTTTTATTCTGCTCGATCTCATCACATTACGATAGGAAATCCATAAGCCATGTGAAAGGTGCCTTAGGAAGGACATAGCGACTACCAGCACAAAATATTTGCCCTGTTTCTACTGGTCCTAGTATTTCCATGTATGTATTTATAAATTGCATACTGCTGTGGCCAAGTGTTGAAATTTTCATCCTCTCTAACAGATAGCTTCTCCATATTGTAGAATCAAGGCTTGCCTTATGCTATCTTTTGTGTGCTGAGTATTGCCGAACAAGTTGGGGGCTTTGACTGAGTGAGTGTGGGTGAAATACAAAAAAATTTTTCTGGCTGCTACCAGCCTGTGCTGTGAATTTCAGGTAGTTCAAGAAGAAGGTATGTGGGAAATTGGATTGCTGGTTGATTGGGGTGTGAGCACCGGTCAAACAACAGCCACAATCCCATGCAGGGTGAACCACAAAAGTCACTAAATTGACCTGTGATTAGCCCTAGGTAGCTTGGCATAGAAAGCCGTTAGGCTTAACTTAGAGGCATAGTGTAATGTATTTATGGAGCACACAAAGAGTAATAAAGTGAAAACACAACATATAAAAATATCCCGTGCAAATTTAGAAAAATAGAGTACATTTTGATAAATAATTTTACACTAAAATGACAAATATCTAATTAGGAGAACCAGAGTTATGAATTGTTAAGGTTTTTAGCAAACACTAACGCCTAAAAGTTCAAAGCGCCAACCACGGACATCTATTCATGAGAGACCGGGTCAAAGTTGAAAAATATGCCTGAGAGGTATACTACTCTATAAGGGACTTACAAGTAAATTAAATATGCCAATCAAGGTGTAAGCCAAATTAAACCATATTTAGGGGAGTGAGCATAATCACTTTAGCACTGGTTACCAGTGGTAAAGTGCACAGAGTCCAAAGGCCAACAAAAACTAATTCAGCAAAAAATGGAGAGGAAAAGGCAAAATGTTTGGGGAGAGGTCCAGGTCCAACAAGGTAGAAAAACCGGGTGATTTTGCCTCTTGCCTAAATGACCATAAAGCCTCAGTCATGTCCGACCTTCACTCGGTTGCCAACTTTGCCTGAGTACAGAAGACCCTCTAAAGCCAGGGGGCAGGTTTGTATTTCGAAAATTACACGAAGATCTGCAGCATTGCAAATAAGATTCAGCATGCTTCTAGTAAGTAACTGACTTATACCCTTCTCCAATAGCCTGATTGAGCTCTACGGGCTCAGTAAACCTCAAGTGAACGATATTTCTGTATAACTTAAGTCAGGTGACTTTTTTTTAATAAAGACATCATTTTGGATCAGAATTTTTATCTTTCATATTAGGAAATTTCAATGCAAACATTATCCAAAAGCGGCTTCCATTTTGTTATACTTGGTATGTTGTATACCCCCATTGTTTACTAGTGTCTTTCTTCACTGCCACATGTTTAGTTGAATACTAAGCTACATCACTTTGCCTTACTCATACCCTTTCATTGGTTTGTACCTGACATTTACACATTCATTGCCATATCCATGATATTATACAATTTTTCCTTTAGTCATTCTTTGTCCAGAATATTCTCTTCTAGGTAACAGGATTTCTCTCATATTTAGTGATAAACTTGTGAAAAAAATGAAATGTACTTACTAAGCAGCAGCATTAAAAAAAAGGAATATATCTTTAAGGGTGATTATTTTAATATTTTACATAATGATACCAATTCATCTTCTTTATCTTTTTCTGTTAACAAGAAGGCAAGGCTATGCCATTTAAATTCTTCATTGAACCCATACATATGCAGCTGTAGAGATAATATCCATATTGTTTCTTACTGTGCAATGCATCTTCCATGTTTCTGCCACAAAAATAAACCATTGCTTATTCTTGTACAGTCATACAATCCCTCATATGTTATGATTTTGTCTTGTAAATGTGCAGTACTATTTTAGACTGTACAATTCTTTGTAAAATTACTATTCGCACCCATTTTCCATACTATATTGCCTATGACACCATTGCTTCTGGTACGGTAAGTAATTGGTAAGTATTTCACATACACAGTTTGTCTGATATTTCTGAATAGCTGGGTTCCTACATCTGTATCTATGTTTATAAATTCTTTTGTGAATTTGTATATATAAGAGCCAGGGAGTGTAAGCCCTGTTGGATGTGAGCTCCGCAGGGTGCTCTACCTGGATATTGTTTCTTGGCAGCTGGCAGATGTGCTGATCTTTACCTGATGTTAACTCTTATTTAAAACAAAATCTAGGCTATGAGAGTGAACTGGAGTCTTTAATCAAGACTGACCATTTTTTTGAGTATGCATAATTTGACATAGTTCAAAGGTATCTGTGCCTTCAGTACTTTATCTTTCTTCTCAAAACATTCCCTACGGATATTTTGTGAGCATGGGGCACCGGTTTTCTGGGGTACACATTCTCTTGCCATTTTTGCAGGAGGATATTTGATTGTTCAGCTTCTATTTCTTTGAAATGGTCTTTATAATAAAATATTCCACAGTGCACCTGGGTGGAAACTTTCAAAACAGTATAAGCATTATGTTATTTAATGTTAGAGTGTGCACTAACACACTTCGTCATATATTAATAGGTCTAGGAAATGAACAACTTTATAGTTTGATTTTCCTGACACATTCAAAGTTGGATTCAGGTCCCTCAAGCATCATTTGACTGACTCTTGTTCTCTCTTCTAAATGGTACTGATTCCACCTTATTTAGAGATCAGGAAAATTGGGTTTTCCGGAAAATAGTACTAGACAAATTCCAAAATGAATAAAAAAAGCTATTCGTCATTTCGGGCACATGTTCTATTATTTTAGTAGCTGGGCAAAGTTCAGTTTAATTTCTACTTTTGACCCTTGCTGTGTAACTGGACTGGTTTACGACACAGCCCAGAATTGTTAGGGAAAAAAAAAAATTTAAAATGTAACTTAGTGTTGGTGGCCATTCTCGTAGCCTCATTATAGCTTCTTTTGAGATTCAACTATTTAACAAATCTGCATAGAAAATTGCAATTAGAAACTGATCATTATAATCTTCCCAGGCTAGTTTGACACATAACAACAGGTCAAAAAATCAATATATTACATTAGCTTTTTGAGTTCTCTGAGCACATTGAACGTGAGATCTGAGCACTTTCTCTGCTGTGTATGAGTATATTCCTTGGATCTAATCAGCTCTCCAAGTGGCTGTAGTAAAATGTAAGTGATTGCCCAATGACCCTTATTTCAGACTGAATATGTCTAGACAATAAAATGTATTGCCCAGAACTAGACATAAAGTTATGTTTTGAAAAGCTTATCAATCCTATTGTGCAAGATTGACACCTAATATCTTGACACCAGAGTTGGGCTAGGAAAGTGTCACTTCAAAATTCCCGCTTAGGGATTGGGCAAGCAATAATCCTCTGTTTAAATCTTTCAGATGAGTCTCAAAATGGAGAGAAGAAACCAGAGCTCTGCCACAGAATTCATCCTCCTGGGGTTCTCCAGTCACCCAGGATATCAGATCCCTCTATTCTTTTCCTTCCTATTTATTTATGCCATAATCCTGCTGGGAAACCTGTTGATCTTCATTGTTATCAGAATAGACTCTCGACTCCACACACCGATGTACTTCTTTCTGGGCCTTATGGCCTTGGTAGACATCTTTCCCACCACCTTCATAGTGCCAAAGCTGCTGGTGGACCTGCTGTCAGTGAGGAAGGCAATTTCATTCTCAGCTTGCATCACACAGCTGTATTTTTTTATTTTTTTTGGCAATATGGGCAGTTGCCTACTGGGAATTATGGGATTTGACCGATACATGGCGATATGCCACCCTCTTCATTATATGCGGATCATGAGTCAGAGGTTCTGTATAATATTAGTGGTCTGTGTTGGGGTGATCATCACTATACATTCATTGGTGCACAGTATCTTGATCTCCAAATTACTCTATTGTGGATCCAATGAAATTCAGCACTATTTTTGTGACATCCCACCTCTTCTGAAGCTATCCTGCTCAGACACCTCCACTATCGAGCTTTTACTCTTCACCGAGACTACTGCAATCTTGCTAGCACCTCCTCTGTGTGTTCTACTCTCCTATGTTCGGATCGCTGTAGTCATTTTTAAAATGAAGTCCGCCGATGGGAGGAGGAAAGCTTTTTCCACCTGCATATCCCACTTGATATGTATCGTCATAGCTTACGGTCCACTGCTTTTTACATACATCCGTCCGTCTTCGGCGTACGCCCTTGATAAGGAAATTGGCATAAGTTTATTGTATATCATGGTGATCCCTATTCTAAATCCATTTGTATATAGTATCAGAAACAATGATGTGAAAGAGGCATTGAAGAAAATGAGAAGTAAAATGCAATGTCATGAATAGATCTTTGAGAAGAGAAAATAAAATAATCAATATTCTTTTAACTGTCGTGTTTTCACAGAATTTGGTACTAAATATGGAAAGGCTGAATAAACAACATCTACCTCTGGGAGACAGATTACTGCTGCCGAGAAGCCATTTAATCCAAGCACAAAAAATAGCTTGTCATTCCCCCCCAAAAAAAGTCACAGGGCCCAATTGACACGGTTAAATACATGTGTGAATATCATTTTACAACCAAATTACCTTTTTTCACACCCGCTAGGAATCCACAAAGGAATTCCTGGTGGAGATACATGAATTTACTACTGCAGTTTTCTCTACCATGAATGCAGAAAATCTGCAGTAGTAAATCACATTCAAGGTGTGAGAAGTAAGCATTCCAAAGCGCGCACTACTTTCTTTGTTTTTGTAAAGTGTATTATTATAGCACTTTCTACCCCTAATGAGGCATTGGAGCGTTTTGTGGCGAGTACAACGCTACTCCGAAAGCCAAGATTAGTGGTTAATAGTTGGTAGATTAGTAATGTGTTTTTTTCTTGTGCATTAGTTGTGTTAGGTTTGTGCTCTTGATTTCTTGTGTGTTTAGTAGAGTTTAGAGTAGGGCTATAATGATTAGAATGGATTTGTAAGGGAAAGTAGTAAGAGGTCTTTGTAAGTAGTGGCTTGTTGTGTGTGCCAGATAATTTACCAAACACTGAATCAAATACTTTCCATTATGACTTCACATACTGGATGGTAAGTGTTACGGGTTATGCCCAGACTTGCTGGGGGTATAGGGTAAGGGCTTTCTACATGTAGAAAAAAGAATTTCTCTGTAGAGAAAAAAGTGCATTTGAATAGGAGGCTCCTAGTCCTCCTGTCCTGAGTTTGTCACTATTGAGTACTCTGCACAGTGGATAAAGAACATTTTTGAAATATAGTAGAACATTCTCAGAAGTATGCAAGGATACCTGCATCTGGCACAGCTTCCCAGTTGTGCTTCTGAGCAAGGCCGGACTGGCCGTAGTGGGCACCGGGCGTTTCCCCGGTGGGCCGCTATGGTAATAGCCAGCTTTGGGCCAGTTTTGGGCCCCTGGCGCCGGGGGTCGGCAAAATCGGTCCCCTGTAACAAAACCGTCCGAAACCGGCCCTCGCAAACTGCTCAGCTGCACCCCCCCCTCACCCAATGCGGGGGCCGGCTGAGCAGTTTGTCAGGGCCTGTTTCGGTTCCCAGTCCGGCCCTGCTTCTGAGAGTATTTCTGAATCCCCAAAAACTTTTAAACTATGTTTGTGTGGAAAACGCAATCTCTGCCTATACATTGGCTACAATCACTGGAATGCTGAACTGCAAGGGAAAGAATACCAACTAACCTGTATATGTATTAGAAAATAGAAAATATTTTAAGGCAGACCACGTTCCTCAAAGAAACTTGTGTGCTTTAAAAAAAAAAGACTTCAGTCTTAGAAAACTTTAGGGAAAGCAGGTAATGGTCCCTTGGGCCACTTCCTCCGCCCTCCAAGGTGCCACCGTGATTTACATAGGGGAAGGGCTTCATAGGTGACCCCCTCTCCTTTACGAGGATAGTTTCTTGAGCAGAGGATGATGTAGTCAAATCTGCATGGACCATTGATCAGGCTGATTCTAAAATGTAGATACCCCTCCTCATAGCAACCCATGCCTATCATAAGAACATTTCACTACAACCTTTCAACCCTGTCCGACCCTCATTCAAACTGAATCATCAAACATAAACAGGCCACCTCATCAGCCTCCTCTTTATAATCCAGGCAATGTCCCTTCAGCAAGCCAGTGTTGAGATAACAAGGTGCTCTTGTCACTTTAAGAGCAACTTGTTATTCACAAGCGCCTTCTTGCTATTCACGAGCCCCTCTCACGGGCGATGTATTCATTCAAGTTCCCCTCACATTCTGCCGTTCTCGTCGCAACTCCTGTAACTGCTAAATCAGGCAGATGCGACGAGAGCGTTGGAGTGACCGGTTGTGGCCTGTTTATTTCCACGCTTGCTTCTTGTAATAAACACTTTGACTTCAAGTGCAACGTTTCCTGCAATTTATTCGACCTCCACAGCCAGATATTTGTTACTTTAGCCACATTGTCAGCGACTTTCTGTACAGGTATCAATTCAAATCCCATTAAAATCGTATTTGCAAATGGCCTTTGGTGGAATATTCCAAGCCAAACTGTAAAGCTTCTTCTCTCTCGAAGATAGGCATGGACCTAAAACTTATTTCTGTATTGACAAAGCTAGTTTGTAACATCAGTTCAACATTTTAGTGCTCTAGGGAAGCTGACAAAAGATTTGTAGTCTCCAAGATGTTTGCCAGATATGTGTTTTAGCACCACAATGTTTCAAACTTTTCAGGAATGATCTTACTTCTATGGATAATAACACAGTCATTGTAACAAGTACTTCAAATGTACTTCAGGCTCTCCCAGACAAATTAGTACAATCCTGAGAACGGGTACATTCTCGACCTCAGTAAGATCATGTACAAATGATGCACCAAAGGAAAATGTTGAAGATCTAAAGAAAATTCCTCATAAACCAGAAACTGAATCAAATAAATAGTTTACATTTTCCAGGTGTTCAATTCATTGAGAGCAAATGCTGGACAGGGCATAAAAAGAGTTCCTGTGCCAGGCCCATCAGGCAACGCTGAATGTTTTTTAAATTTAGATTTGGAAGAGCAACAGATTTAACAGATTTAGAAGTGTTTATAGACACCTCAAGCTGCCCTCCCTTTTCCTCAAAAGAAAGGTTTATGCTATTACAATTGATGTCTGTGAGTCCACTTAGGTATAAGCTATGTGTCTCTAAAAATTGGCAGCCAATACCTATTATTCTTGGGTACCATTTAGTGTTGCAACAGAGAATTAATCTATCGATATGTTCTCTATGATCCCACAATCTCCTTTAAACAATAGTACTGTCAACAGTATTGAGGAAAGCCAGGTCTCACCAGTTGTATAACCACAACCTATATAGACAATGAGTGTTGAAGACACAGACGCTCTACTCCCTTGAGTTCATGTCTTTCTGGGTTGACACTGTGGGTGTTATCTTTTATTGCCTAGATGCCATCCTAAAGAATCTCTGTAAGGAATGTCTTAAGGATGTCAGGTCTTCTAATCATCAAGCATATAATACATTATGCCCAAACCATCAGTGTGGTAAAACAATCAGAGGCTGATTCAAAAGACATAGAAAGTCATTTTTTGAATATTTTTCTACGCCAATCTCTCCCATACCCACTTCAAGAAAGACATGAATTCAAATATCAGAGATCCAAAAATGCTTATCGCACCGATATTCCATCCTATGGTCAAAAGCAAATTCGACTTCCTATACAAGGCAAATTCTCCTTGCATCACTGCCAATGATGTGAGTAATGGCTGTTGCATTCCATCTAGGTGTGATTTGCTCACGTTTTCAATTTGCTTTTTAAGTATTATGTAAGAACAAGGAACAACGAAATATAGTTCATTTGAAATATATATTGTAGAATTGTAACTACTCTGCAGGTTCCCCTGTGTAGCCAGGTTTATTTTTTTAATTGTATTTTTAATGTTCATGATTTTACATGGCTATATAATAATGTAATAGCTTGACAGATTGTTTTTCTAAATAAATATTTATCATGACGAAAGTGTTGAAGCAGTGCTTCAGTTAAGTCCTTTGAAGGTGTAGATATAACTATAGCAAGTCAAAACATTTACAAAAATAGTCCAAAAATGCCAAAGTCTATAGATTTTGGTGTGTTTAATGTTCGGCCGAAGGCTATAGATTTTGGTGTGTTTAATGTTCGACTACTAGTTTTTGACCTCAAGAATTTTTCTTTTAAGTGGCTGCCAGACTTTTTCCTCACTTCAGTACTGTTGTGTGCTCACCCTCACTCCTGGTGATCAGCAGGATTCTGGGTCATTTGACAGGAAAGCTGTCCTGCACCTTCTGCACAATTGACTCTGCAATGGTGGCTTGGTCCATCAGTCAAGACTCAAGGTTCACTCCGACAATTGGTAATAGGTTAGAATCCTAGATTTTTTAACAAAGTAATCACACACAAGAAAACAATGTTTGGTGAGGGCTGTTTCAGAAGAACAGTGGCGGCTGCTAACTGTTAGCAGCAGTGGGGCGAGGGGAAGGAGCGGGGGGAGTAATGGGTTAAAAAAAATCACTTACCTCCAGTCCAGCAGGCTGTCTGGCCGCCGCCTCTCCTACATCTTCTTCCTGGCTTCTTGGGGGAGACAGGAAGCAGGAGGCACCAGGGCTCCCAGACTCCCTGCAGCCAATCACAACGCTATATTGCAGCACTGTGATTGGTCTGAGCACTGTGACACGGCGCTCAGCCGGGGGCTGGAGGGGTGGGCATGTTCTCCATGCAGGCTGTAATGCAGCCTGCATGGAGAACACGCTATGTGCACATGACTGTTTTGGGGGCCCAAGAGGGACGGCCAAGCACTCATGATCACATAGGGAGTGCCACCACTAGTCCACCTGCTTTGAAACCAGGCCCGCCCCACAAAGACGCTGCAACAGGGAAAACTAAAATGATAATGACCTCTAGTTGTTATCATATTATTTTTCCTTTTTTTAAACTGCAAAAAAAGTGGGATGACCCTTCTACGCCTTAGCGGACGAGCCGTCACTACTTCAAAATGCGTGTCACACTGCCCTGTTGCCATCTTGCTGGCCGCCTGATGCTGCCAGCTTCCTCAAGCAAACTTGCTGCACATCACTATAAGAAGGTGTACTGGGCAACCCCTCTTTCGTCGACTCCAATATAAATACTAGTAAGAGAATTTTTAGGATGGAGGGTATACCCTATATTTTATATGTTGGGACTCCTATTCAGCGAGGCTGAAATGTTTTGTCACCCCTTGCCATGCACCGGGACAAGCAAATGTCAGGATCTATATCATGTAATTCTCATTGTTATGTTAATCTGAGCATTAAGTGTGTGGTCACCTTGGGTTGACTCTTGGTTCCTGTGATAGATTTCAATCTTATTTATTCTTGAAATAACTATTGTAATATGATTCAACAGTGGTGTTAGCTAACGTTTTCCATATCATAGAACCTAATTTATCTGGAATTGCATCAATTAACTACTCACTTTGTAAAAAGCAAATGAGAAAGTGCAGAAGGGCACATATTATGGCTCGACTTTAACCCCACAAGAATTCACAAAGGAATAAATGGGATATCCAAGTTCTTCATGTGTGGACATCATCAAAAAAGTTACAATCATTTACAATTCGTACATGTCTTACACTGCCCCTTTGTACATTTGTCCTCCTATGTTGGTCGCAACATGATTTGGAACTAGACAGTCCTCAAGTTGAAAATCTTTTGCACTTAAATAAGGTGAGACTACCCGTAGGCACGTATACACGGAAGTTAGCTGAACACACAAAAGGAAGTTGGGATGAGGCCGCAACCACTCGTCAATCTCCTTGGCTGAGTGGCTAATGTTGCAAATGCAAAAAGGAGCATAATATAGATTCATGGTGATGCCGATTGGATTTTCTTGGAGACCTAAAAATATTCTTGGACCATTTTCACGATGCATATGGTGGTCGCTATCTGGGGTCTTCGATCAACCATGCTCTTGTTTGTGTATTCCTGAAATTCATTCAGGTTTGTCTCAGGTGTTGTGTCTTCTTAGTTAGGGGATGTTTATTTCTTAAAATGTACCCCAGTAAATATTGTTTATTTCACTTTTTCCATCCTCTATCATTTCAGATAGACCCATACAGCTTCAGACCTCACTACTGCTCCAGGCTACATCATTGCACCAATTCTGTTTATTGACCCCATCACTTTGGGTAATACCATTAATATGCTGCTAAGCTACAGCCTTGGTGATAGTACTCCAAGAGATCATGGATATTTGCCACAAAGGTAGTTGGGTGCAACAAGCAGCTTCCTCACGACCTTGCAGGCGAATAATCATGCATATTTATTTTTACGAACTGTTGGACATTAAAATTGATTCCAGGCAATTTTGGTAGAAGTGGAGAAGAGGCAACATCCATGCTGGATGCATGGATCTAACTTGTCATTTTTATGCATCAATTCAAGCATTTGTGATCTGAGTGATAAAGTGGTTACACTGACTTATAAGAGTTTTTTACATTCTTTAGACTTTGGCAATGATGTCTACCACACCCTCCTCAACACCCTTGTCACCAGAATGGGTTTTGATGGTGTCATCTTGCAATGCTTCATGTCCTACCTGAACAGAACTCAGCTCATCCAAATGAGCTCCTCTGGATCATTGTTGTACAAAATCCCCATCTTCTGAAGGTGACCTTCAACCTTTATATAGAGCTCCTTGGGAGCTACACTTAACTAGTCTATAGGTCACGACCCTGGACTTTAAATAGACGTCAGCTTTAAAAGTCTTGTCCCAAAAAGATGAAAACACTTGGCACCAGCAGGATCTGCTTTACACAGTCAATGCCTTTCTATGAGGACCAACCTTCAGAACTGCTCAGAACTGGTTCCATCCCATCTCGATTGAGGGAACTCTCTGCAGGCTGACATCAACAAAACATACCTAACAGCCTGATAAGCAACCTCCATCTTTTTGCTGGCATTAAGAAAAGTCTCTAGACATATGACAACATTACCTTCGCCTTCAAACAACCCACAGATTCTTACTCCAATGCACATCACCTTTAATAACTTGTACATTGTCTACAAAGCATTCAGCTCTAGGCAGCTGTGGCCACCATAACATGTACGCTCCAAAAATGTCACAGGTGGCAACTATTATGCTTCACAGCCACAATTAGGTCAAACGTACCCCAAAAGATCTAGAAAGTACTTTATTATGCCTGGATGTAAGCAGTAGCCAACACTGTGCCAAGAATGGCCTACATTGTGCCATGATGACAAGGGGGAAATAGATGCCAATGGAGGTGTCATACACAAGAGATTGCTGCCAGACATTTACGACCTAGGAGGATCACTACACTAGGCACACTCGCTCACTCACTCACACATGAAGACACCAACTAGGACAAATGAATGTACTCATATACACAAATGAACACATCCGTGCACAAACAGACAGATCTGCCCATAGGTGCTCACTTTCCACCCATTCACCAAAGCAAATGAAGTCCTTAACTGTCTCTCTCCAGCGCTAGCCACTGGTGTTCCTTGCTCCACAGCTGCCCCTGCGGCCGGCCTACACAAATCACTTTGGCTTCTCAAGTTTTGCACTCATATCAAATCTTCTTTGCTCTGTGCACCACACAACTTTAGTTTTGTCACAGCTACATTCTCTCTCTCACAGTGTGACAGTTTATGTGACAGACAGAGCAAGAGAGAGGCAAAGTCCTGCCACTAGTTTCCTGCTTTTCACTCCTAAGATCTGCAATCAAGCTGCAGTGATTCCACTGTGCAAGAAGCAATATAAGTCAACTTTGGGCCCTCTTAATGGGGGTCTGGGCAACACTTCAATGAGCACATTACTGGCTCTTCGTGAGCTACTTGATCGGGGCGCTTGGTCCAGATGAACCAAAAGACTTACATAACCCACCATTAAATAAATTAATATATCAATGTACATTCAAGAAACATCTCAGATACATCAAGGGTGGCAAGAGAAAGTTGCTCTCTTTGCTCCATAAACTTAGCCCAGACACTGGGAACAAACATGAACATATTACACAGAGTACACTAATCTAAAGTCAGGAGTGAGGATATTAACTTGGATGGACCAAGATGGTCCTCAAATTTGGGCTGATAACTATTAAAAATGTCATGATAATACCCCCAGTACCACAACTTGAGCCACTTTTATACAATGCTCTGTGGGGACACAGAGGCAGTATTAAGCAATCAGCTGAAGATGCATTGCTCAGAGGCAGACATATGTTCTGTGCAATTGGAAAAGGTAAACATACAAATTGTGCAAGATTGACTCATGACAATCTGAAACTTGGACTTAATTTCTTTGGTTGGTTGGAAAGAGTGGGAGAGCTGAGTAAACAGGTTTCAGAGTGTGAAGACACAGGAATGATGGAGGATATCTGACGGTAGAACTAAAAAGGATTTTTCTCATCCTTACAGATCAGTACTGAAATGGAAACAGAAAAGCAGAGCATTGTCACCAACATCATCCTGCTGGGCTTCTACAACCTTCCAGAGCAGAAGACCCTCCTTTTCTTTGTCTTCTTCATTAGGTGCATAATGATCTTGCTAGGAAAGCTGACAATCTTATTTTTAATCAACTCTAGTCTCCTCAGACCCATGTACCTTCTCCTGCACATGCTGGCATGTGTAGACATCTGTCTGACATCCATGTCAATGACGAAGCTGTTAGTAAACCTCCTTTCAGTGCAGAAGGCAATTTCATTCTTGACTTGCATCTTCCAACTGAAGTTTCTCCTTTCACTTGGAAACATGGACAGTTTCCTTCAGGGAAACATGTGCTGCAAACAATATGGGGCAATACGGCATCTTCTGCATTGCGTGCAGTTTCTGAGAAAGCGCCTCTGCATTTCACTGGTGCTCTGTGCATTGGTCATCACTGCTGTACATTCTTTAGTGCCCTGTTTGATGTCCTCCAAGATACCCTATTATGACTCGAGAGAAATCCATCAGTACTTTTGTGAGACACCATCTTTCCTGAAGCTGTCATGTTCAGACACCACCAATGACAAGCTCCTGCTTTTCGGTGGGATTACGGCATTTATTCTGATGTCGCTGTGTATACGTGTTGCTTATGTTAGGATTGGTTTGGTCATTTTGAAAATCAAATTCTCTGATGGGAGTACAAAAAACCTTTTCACTTGGGTCTCCCATCTCATCGCCATGGCTCAATTTTATGTACACTGGCATCTTGTATACCTTGGTCCATCATCAGCTCTCTGCTGTCATAAGGAAAAAACGATTAATCTAATGTACAGTAGGGTGACTTCTAAACTGAACAAATTTGCGTACACAATCAGAACCAATAAAGTGAAAGAATCATTGAGAAAAGTGAGAAACAAAATGAAATGACTTTGATACTTCTTTTCAAAAGGATCAAAGGATTACATAACCCTAGAGTTCATCTACTTTTTTCAAATTCATATCATAAACAAGCATTGGCAAAGGTAATACGTTTGGCAATGGAAACCAGCGTTTCGGCTTTGCCAATGGCTTTTTTCTTTCATTATAGCTTATATAATAGTCTATTGTGGCAGAAATGTTCGAGTCCTCACCGATTTCATCTTAAAATTGCCTCAAAGCAAAAATATTTAGTGTCAAAAAGAATACACTGTCATTGCAGCCTCTAGCATGAAGGGACCTACTTTGTGTGGTGATGTCCTCCTTGTGAACGGGAAGACTGTTGTCACTCAAAGTGAAACTAACCAATGGATGAAGCTGGCTGACCAGTTCTCCCATGTTGCATGTTGGAGCAGGCAGAAGAAAAATGCAAACATCATAACAACAGACCAATGGCTATCTGAAAACCTATTTTGTAAATATACTGTCTATAGAATTTTGGTAAAATCATTAGGTCTTGCCTAGGACTCGATCTAAAAAGAGAAAAACACAAAAAAAAAATAACTAATGGCGCACATAATTTATCATCCCTCCTCTGACTATCATAGATACCACCTTCCTGAGCACAATCTGTTCTGGTTACGATATGTAGAATGCTGTGAGCTTAAGAAGAGGCGCACCTTTGTTTTGTCTGTTTATTATTCCCTACCAGATGATGAAAACCTACCACTTTTCCATAGGAAAATGACTGCATACCCTAAGATGGTAAATGATCCTTATCCTATGTATTAAGAGTACAGTCACTGAGGTGTCATAGTTGCATTCTGAACAATTATTTCAATGAGGAAAAGTTTAAATCGACTACTTAACTGAGGATAGATCCAGAGTGTATTTTCTTACCTACTTGTGATGGGAAGTCTGGACAATCAATGCTGCATTTTACATTTGTTGTGGTTATTATTCTATGTAGCATTTCCTTCTTCCCCTTGTATAAAAGCGTAATATTATTAACTTTAGGGTACGCCTCAGTATTTTCTTTCAACTTATAGATGAGGAGGTAATCGTCCACGTAGGCGCTTTTTTAAGGGTAGCGTTACGAGTTCATGGAACCATAAATACTGAATAGGCTCACAGAGATGATTGTTGCACATCTTTGCACATTTTTAATATGTGATTTACATTTTAGCTCTCTGTTTTTATCGAATTGTGTTTTTATAATGCACTATATGTATTTTGTTGTACGTCTTGTACTTTTATGAATACTTTTGGTATTCCAATAAAGTTATTGAACTGAACATAACTACTTACTTAAGTTACCAATAAAATCAAGTGGAAAAGACATTTATCTTATAAAATAAAAATACTCACATTTTTTAAAAATATTCCTTATTTTAGTAAGTTTGGTAACATAAAATAACACAGTTGGTAGGATATTTACCCATTGAAAGGTGTTTCAAAAACACAGATGTTAGAAATGGGGGTCTCTAGTTGGCAGAGGTAGATACCTTTGACCAAGTAGGGGCCCTTGCTTCTAGTCATGTAAAGGGGGTTACACTCCTGGATAACCCCTGCCCACCCCCTTGGTAGCGTGGTACTCTGAAGGCAAAGTGTGTCTGTGCCCAGCCAAAACCAATTCTGTCCTCCTGGGTGCAGCTTCCTGGCAGGCGGTGGAGACAGCATTGTTTGAGAGCAGACCTGGCCCAGGCAGCTCAAAAGAAATCTCCTCCCCCTACTCTCTATTCTATGAGGGCTCAGGTCAGTGAAAGGAAATCTACGCCCCCTACTCCCTATTTAATGCAGGTCCTATTCAGCCCAGCCCTGACCTATCAGACTGCTGGAGCCAAGGTTCTCTCCAGCCCCCTGTCACTCACAAACCAGACATGAATACACAAACCTAGCAGAGGCATACTGGATGGTTAGGCAAGAAAATACCTACTTTCTAAAAGTGGCATTTTCAAACACAGAATGTAAAAATCACCCACACTAAAAGATGTATTTTAACATTCTGAGTTCAGACATACTAAACTTTATTTTCCCATCTTGTTCCCTGGGTCAGTTATGATTATAAGATGTTATAATCAAACTGCCCATTCTGGCCTATGGGAACAGATTGCCTTGCAAAAGTGAAATACGAAATTGCCTATAATTCACTATCAGGACATGCCACACATACCAGGCCATGTCCTACCTTTTACATAAAACGCACCCTGCCCCTGGGGCCTACATTAGGGGTGTCTGATATGTAGAATAGGGAAGGGTTAGGGACTGGCAAGTAGGTGCAATTGCCAAGTCTACATGGCAGTCCTAGACTGCACACAGGCTCTGCAATGGCAGGCCTGAGCCACACTTTACAAGCTGCTTCTGTGGGTGGCACACCCAGTGATGCAAGCCCACTAGCAGTATTTGATTTACAGGCCCTGGGCACACATGGTGCACTGTACTAGGGTCTGACATGTAAATCAAATAAGCCAATCATGGAGTCACTAATCCAATACAACAATTTACAATAGGGAGCACTTGCACTTTGGCACTGAATAGCAGTAGTAAATTGCCCAAAGCATCTAGACCAGCAAAAACATACAAGACAACAGTGAAAAAATGGAAGGGAGACCCACGCCAATGGTGCTAAGTCTAACACGTGTCCCCTCCAGCTGAAATGTGGGGAGAACTACTCACCCCTTGGGAGTTCTCTTCACTAAGGCGGAAAAATCTGGACAGCCCATCAGCATTGGCGTGTTATGCACCAGGGCGGTGTTCCACCGTGAAGTTCATCCCCTGTAGGGGAATGGACCACCTCAACAGCTTTGGATTCTCACCCCTCATCTGTATCAACCATCTGAGGGGCCTGTGGTCTGTCTGAACCCGGAAGTGAGTCCCAAGCAAGTATGGTCTCAACTTCTTCAGAGCCCAGACCACAGCAAATGCCTCATGCTCAATTGCTCTCCATCTCTGTTCCCGGGGAAGTAACCTCCTACTGATGAAGGCTACAGGTTGGTCTAGGCCCTCCTCATTCATCTTTGAAAGTACAGCCCCTACACCATGCTCTGAAGTGTCTGTCTGTACAATGAATTCTTTCGAGAAGTTGGGTGCCTGAAGCACGGGCGCCCTGCACATGGCAGTCTTCAGGGCATCAAATGCTTTCTGACAGGTGTCAGTCCAGTTTACTTTCTTGGGCTGCTTCCTGGAAGTCAGCTCAGTCAAGGGTGCAACAATGCTGTCATACCCCTTGACAAACCTCCTGTAGTACCCAGTAAGTACTAAAAAGGCTCTCACCTATGTCTGGTTCTTGGGGGTTCCCAAGCCAGGATGGTATCAATCTTGGGCTGTAGGGGCACCACCTGGCCGCTCCCAACCTGGTGTCCCAAGTACACCACAGAACCCTGCTCAATCTGGCACTTACTCGCCTTGCCCGTGAGACCTGCCTTCTGCAGTGCCATCAACACTTTCCAGAGGTGGCACAGATGCTCTTCCCAATTGGGCGCTGAACACTGCTATGTCATCCAGGTAGGGGGCACTGAAATCTTCCAGTCCAGTCAACACCTGGTTGACCAACCTCTGAAAGGTGGCAGTGCCATTCTTCATCCCAAGGGGCATACCCAGATTTGGTAGTGCCCATCTGGTGTGGAGAATGCTGACCTCTCTTTTGCCCCATCAGTTAAGGAGATCTGTCAGCACCCAGACATCAAATCAAACGTACTGAGGTACCAGGCAGCCCCTAACCGATCAATGAGCTCATCAGCTCTGGGGATGGGGTGCGCGTCAGTCCTTGTGACTGAATTGAGCCTTTGGTAGTCCACACAGAACTGGAGTTCTGGCGTGGCACCTGGTGCTGCAGCCTCTGGGACCAAAACCACTGGGCTGTCCCAAAGACTGTGGGAGGACTCAATCACCCCTAACAAAAGCATCTTGGAGACCTACTCCTTGATGCAAGCTCTCACCCTGTCAGTCACTCTGTAAGTGTTGTGCTTAACAGGAGGACTGTCCCCAGTGTCCACATCATGGACTCACCAATCAGTGATACTGGGAGGCAGGGAGAACAGATCAGAAAACTGTCCCAACAGTTGGCGACAGTCATTCTGCTGTTCTGGGGTCAGGGTGGAAGAGAGGTTTACACCATCCACTGACCCATCTTGCTCTGTCGCAGACAGGAGGTCAGGAAGAGGCTTAGTCTCCTCCTCCATTCCATCATCTGTTGCTAGGAGTATGCCCACTTCGGACCTCTCCAAGTGGGGCTTCAGGCGGTTGACATGTAGGACCCGCGCAGGGATCCTAGGAGACTGCAAGTCCACCAAGTAGGTGACATTGCTCTTGGGCTCCACCACCTCAAATGGTCCAGTCCACTTATCATGAAGCGCACAATGCTCCATGGGGGCCATGACCCACACTTTCTGGACAGGTTGAAGCTTGATCAGAGTGGCATTCTGATTATACCACCGCTTCATCTCTTCCTGGCTGGCTTCCAGAGTCGCCTGAGCGAGTAGCCTGAAGCGCCTAGTTTGGTTTCTGAAGGCCAGCATGTAGCTATATACATCCTGGGAAGGTTTTCTGGGAGCTTTCTCCCAGCCTTCTTTTACCAAACTCAGAGGTCCTCTTACAGGGTGACTATTCAGAAGTTCAAAGGGACTGAACCCTAAGGACTTCTGTGGCACCTCTCTGTAAGCAAAGAGAAGGCATGGCAAGAGGACGTCCCACTTACGCCTCATGTGTTCCTCAAGACCCATAATCATGCCTTTGAGGGTCCAGTTGAATCTCTCAACCAGCCCATTACCTTGGGGGTAGTAAGGAGTGGTAAACTTATAGGTTACACCACACTCCTGCCACAGGGATTTCATATACTTGGATATGAAGTTGGTATCACAGTCTGACACCACCTCTCTGGGAACCACACGTGGGAGAAAATCCCCATCAATGCATGGCCTCCCATGGGGGCAGTCACCGACCGGAGAGGGATGGCTTCTGTGTACCAGGTGGCATGGTCCACCAATACCAGGATGAACCTGTTCCCCACGGCTGTCTTGGGATCCAGAGGCCCCACAATGTCAATGCCCACCCTTTCAAAGGGGGTGCTGACCACAGGGAAAGGCTTGAGAGGAGCCTTGTACTCTTACCAACTCTTACCACTTGCCTGGCAAGTCTGACAGGTCCTGCAATGAGTATCTGAACTCTTGCGCATTTGGGGCCAATAAAAGTGGGTTACAAGCCTTTCGAGGTTCTTGTCCTGTCCCAAATGTCCTGCTAAAGACACATCATGAGCCAGCCCCAGTAGGAAGGCTCTGAAGTGCTGGGGTGCCACCAGCACACAGGCTGACCAAGGCTCAGCAAGCTTAGGCTCACTATACAGGAGACCATTCTCTCAGTAGATCCAATGTGAACCAGACTGACCACCTGCTGCCTACTTTGTGGCCTGTTGCCGCAAACCCACAAGAGAAGGGCACTTCCTCTGCTCCTTGCAAAACTCTTCCCAGGAGGGTTCTCCTTCCTGCTGCCAATGGGTCAGCTCAGGCAGGTCCCCCAGTTCAGCTACTTGCTCCCCTGTAGGTTCCAGGGCATCCCCCTCAAGGTCTGCCTCCTCCTGGATCGTGAGAAATGGATGGGCTGGTTTCTCACGCCCCCTGCCTCTTCTCTTTAAGGCAGGCACCTGGGCCACTCTTTCAGGCTTTAGGTCCTCTTGAACACCCTTACTGGCTGCCATGGACTGGATGGTCACACATGCCTACTCTGGCAAAGCCAACATCTCTAAATGAGCACTTCGCTTCACCCTAGCCCAAGGGGAGCTCTCCAAATCAATGCCCAACAGACAGTCAACAGGCATGGCTGGCCTCAAATCTACTTGAAGAGTACCTGGGACCCCCCCCCCCCCCCCACGTAAAGGGAACCTGAGCCACCTTGCAGTGGCTCTCTGTGTTGTCAGCTGCAACAACCGGGTAAAATGCTTTGGGCATCACCTGCTCTTCAGACACCAGCCGACAGCTGACAGCTGTCACACTGACTTTGGTGTCTCTAAGAGCCTCAACTCTATGGCCATTGATGGTCACCCACTGCCTGTATTATTTTGTGTAATCAGGCAGTTAGGTCCTGGGGACCACCTCACAGTCTCCTAAAGAGACAAGGAACATCTCTGTGGGACCCCACCCACCTTGGGCACCCAACTCCTCCCCCAGGGCAACATTAGCCATCTGCCGGGGCGGTGCACTCGTGGGTGCTGCTTTTACTTTCAGGGGAAATTGAGGATCATAAAAGCATTGGCCCACCAGACCACACTTAAAACATTTTGGTGGTCCCTTATGAACAGGCTCCTCTGTCGGGGCCCCGGACTTCTGCTCAGGGGGAGGCTGGGAACCCTTCCATTGGTTCCCTTGGGGATTACTTTGGGGCCCTTTCTGGAACTCCCTCTGTTTACCCTTGTCACCCCACTCTTCTGCTGGGGACCCTGCCCACCTTTGGTGAAGTCTCCCATATGACCCTTGTGGACCCGGATACTAACCCAGCAGTCCGCCTCCTCAGCAAGCTTCCTAGGTTTAGTCAGCTTGCTATCAATAAGGAGCTAGCGTAGCTCTAGAAACCATTTATTGAACAAGTGCTCCCATGCAATCAAATTATAGAGCACTTCAAAATCATTCACTTTGGTACCCTTCACCCAACCATCCAATGCTCTGCCAAAGAAAGAAACATATTCTACCCATGTGCTTGACTTCAGTTTCTTACAATTCCCAAACCCTTGTCTATAAAGCACTGGAGTCAACCCATACCTACCTGGACATTAAGGCTTCCTTCATGTGGACATTGGAATTCTGATCCTCAGAGGGAAAATCTAAAAAGGTATCCTGCCCATCACTGAGGAACCGCCCCCACAACTCCGCTCCCTAATTCTTCTCAGGGACCCGGTGGGAGGTCATAGCTACCTCATAGTCCTTAAACCATTGCCTAATATCCTCATGCCTATGGAACTCCTTAATCACCTCCTTGGGAATAAACACTCTTGTTTCTACAGGCACGGATAGTGTGCTGCCACCAGACGGTGTAATTTCTAAGCTCTAAGCCTTGAGCTCCAATTCCCTCAACATTCTCTCATGCTCTAAATGCATCCATTTGTCCTCCAAGGCCAACTTCTTATTTTCTAACTCAATTTGCCCACCCAGTTTGAGCTTGGCTAGCTCCATCTGATGCACACTATCTCTCACCCTGTCCTCTAGCTCTACTGGGGACAGGCCCTTGGAAGAAACACTGCTACCTGGCCTGGAAGGTACCCTCTCCCTGGTCAGGCGCAATGGCCCATCTAACTGCCCATCTGTATTCTCTGCCTCTTCTCTAGGCTCTTCAGTATGCTCAGTGGCTTTTCTAGCTTCCAAACAGGCCCTCAGCGCCTTTTGGAATTCCTCCTTCATGGAGAGGCCTGTCATAGAGATATCTTTTTACAGATGGTCTTCAGCTGTGGCACAGTGTAACCATCCACCTTTTCTTCCTGAAAATCTAAATCTTCAGGTGCAATGGATGGTGCTTTACTCATGGTGACAGGAAATTGGCAGTTCTCAACAAAAATAGAAGTCCCACGAAAAAAAAAAGTTCTACCAAAAAGTATGTGGACGCGTTATGGTCTGCACTCACTAGTAGTGGACACCAATCACTGTATATGAATCACAAATGCAAGTCCAAATCCTCACCGCTGATCACCAATGTTAGACATGGGGGTCTCTAGTTAACAGAGGTAGGTACCTTTGACCAAGTAGGGGCCCTTGCTTCTAGTCAGGGAAAGGGGTGTACACTCCTGGATAACCCCTGCTCACTCCCTTGGTAGCGTGGCACGAGCAGACAGGCTTATCTCAGAGGCAGTGTGTAAAGCATTTGTGAACACATACAGTAATACAGTGAAAACACTACAAATGGACACTACACCAGTTTATAAAAATAAGTAATCTTTGCTAGACTTAACACAAGACCAAACAACAAAAATCCACAATACTGTAATAAAAATATGACTTTAAAATGGTAGAAAATAGCTTAGTTCAATGTAGATGGTAAATGCAACACTTTACTTTCAAAGTACCTGGGATGCGTCACGCAATACAAACAAAAGGGTCGCAGGGAAGTTGATGCGCTGTTCCTTACACTCAGGGGAGTGGATGCATTGGTTCCTGACTGCAGCGCAGGGGAGATTATGCGCCGCTTCCTTACTGTGTGTGAAGTTGATGCGTCATTTCTTATTGCGGCCCGGTGACGATGGCAACAAGATGACACCTAGATGCGAGGTGACGATCCGGTGCGATGCGACAAAATGGTGTCTTTGATGCGATGCGACAATGAGGATGCGATGCGTGCATGTCCGACGGCCGTGCGTCGACTCGGTGAACTCTTGAGCCATGATAGGCCCTGCGACACGCTTCTCCGGTGATGTGACTGCGACCTCTGTGGCTGCGACACACTTCTCTAGTGATGCAACACGCTTCGCCGGTAATGCGACGGCAAACAGCTGCGGTGGCGACACACTTCTTCGGCGATGCAACGGCAACTGCTGCGTCGGTGACACTTCTTCTTCTTCGATGCGTCATGCTTCCGGGTCCCAGCGACACGCAGTCACCAGAGGGCCCAAAACAACAGCAGGCACCTCTCTGCAGGCAGAATTCCCAGCAAGGAAATTCAGGGGGAGCTTCAAGCCTGTTGCAGGGATTCTGCTTTTGCACAGAACTATGCGCAGGAGACCAGGACCTCAGAGAATTGTGGTGTACCAGAAAACTCCCCTCAGAACCCAGAACCCCTTATCCGACTAGCTTAGTATCCCATTTGTTAGCCTAGATCTAGCTAGGCGGTCCCAATGTATAGACAAACCAGAACAAGCGACTTAGATATTTCTCAGGAGTGGTGGGAATCCGAAATACCTGTTCGTACTTATTTGTTAGTCCACAACATAATAATACAGACACGGTAAAGTTTAAAGAGTTTATTTTATAAACCTCGAGTCCAAGGATGCAGTAATTTGGCTAACACTAGCAGACTAACAGCACAGATCAGAATCATAAGCATTATTACAATACCATATAGAATGAAAGGAGCAATCATACTATTAATGACAGTGGTATACGGCCACACTCCTTTCACTATAATCTAATACATTATTATTATTAGACTATTAGAAGGTCTCTTAGACTAACAGGGGGGACCCCATACCGTATAGATCAGCTTAGTAGAATCACATCAAAGGATCAGCTCTCACAGCATGCATCAGCTCTTCTGTTCGAATGAATGTAAAACCAAACTGTTCTGCAATATTAAAGACGCTTGTCCTTCAAATATTGGCAGCTGTATGCATGATATGTCTAACAAGTGGTACGATCAATCTAAATACAACACTCTGTACCTTCTAGTGACCCAGACGCGTTCTTTGCATGATGTACAGACCAAGGGCACATTTCACGGTTAAGAATGTGAAACAACAGTTTGTTATCCTGTAAGGCAAAGTCGAGTCAGCATTTCTAAAATGAATAACACATAACAACAGTGTTGTGTGCAGCGCAGCAGAAACGACAAGCTTGCTTGTTAACCATGATCTCGGTTATGCTAATTAGTGTTGTAAATAGGGCGTGGCTTAATCCATCTCACACCCCCCCATGATCGGAGCACTAACCAATAGGGATACACTTATCAAGAACGCAGAGTTCAAGTGATTTAGAGCGGAACCAAGGGCATATAAGGTAAGTGTAAAGTCCGAGAATAAAAATAATGTTTGTTTAGAAAATGAAAAATGATGTGGTAAAAAATAAGCAAAATTTTCGTAGAAAATTAACAATTCTGGATGCAAGCTGCATTGACAATGTCAATCAGTCAATCCATGAAGGTATATGCACCGTACGTTGCGACTGCTTCCAAGAGGAAATCATTGGAGCGTTCCGCAAAAGTATCTGCTATCCAGTTGAGCAAGGGAAAGGAACACACATGTTCATCAATTATCGGAGCATCCAGCACCATGATAGGACAACTGTCAGTCTCCTCAATATAACTCCTTTCAAGGAAATCAATAGCTGCCTCTCCGATATCCCAGTTTCCAAGGACTCCGTGTGCATCACCCAAAGCCATAAACCCGACACCAGAACAGTCGAATTCATGAGCCACTAAGGGACACATTAGTTCATCAAAATCCGGGTCAGGTGACGCCAAGTTTGACAGGCACAAGTCCAGAGCCCATTGGAAGGGACAATCTAGGCAATGAAAAACAGGTTGCACACACGTAAAAAGAGAAACCGGAAAGACAATCCATACTTGACGCTTAATACCGCCAGTGGTAAGGTGCCGTAGAAATCAAGCATCCGGCTACGAAGATGGAGCAAGCGCAGCCTTCTGTCTTGCAACTCCCGGTGTGCAGCCATATCGAAGTGCGCAAATCAACAAGAGGATCCCAGCCACCAAAGCGAGGAGCAAGGGGAACCCTCCGAAGACACTTGAAAAAATAGAATGTAAAAATGCGGGGATCACACCACAAACAGTCTGGAAAGATGTCACGAGGCCGGTGCCCACAATTTAAAAAAAATGAACAAGGCCAGTCGTAGACGAAGCATTAAAGATAGTTTGAATCAAGGTTCCAAAATGGAGGGGGAGGTCGGTATTTAAAAGAGCTTGTACCTCCAGTGCGTGTGTTCGCAACATTAAGAAGAAATGTTTCACGGGATGAAGTCAACGCAACCTCTTTTTTAGACAAAAGAGCCCTTATTCTGCTCATCCTATTGAACTCTGCGTTCAAGGTTGGAATCGCTGGCCAGATGGATATGTCGAGTCGGCCTTGCGGGGGCGGGAAAAGGACGTTATTACAGCAAACTACTTTTTGTGAAACAGTCACTATGTAAGGAATACCCACTAGCATCCCACAGCAAGCTTCACTATTTAAAAGCAAATAACTACCGTTGGCAAGCAGCTTAAAAGAAGACGTTATAACTGGCATTGGAATCCCCTTTAGGACACAAGCTAAATTAGGAGCGTGTATATTGCAAGCGCCATGTAATTGTATATGTCTGCAAACAACAGAGTGATCAGGAGCGGAATTGCATTCTTCACCTTTTAAGTAAACTTCCTTGCCATCCCTCACGCATCTGTAAGTGAACGGAAGTGACCAAACTTCATGCAGAAACGCATCACCAAGTTGTTCATATCTGCCGATAGCATAATGTTTCATGCACGAACTAAACTTGAACAAACTGAACGGTAAAGTTACTAATCCGTGAATTAACCACACGGCTGAATTTAACTCAGCTACAGAAAAAGGTAAAGGTTCTAATTTTTCAATGTGCAGCAATGCATAAGTTGCATCTTTCATGGACATGAACTGCTGTTTTTCAGTCAAATTAAACGGAAGGAACAATGATGAAATATTCATGTAATCCCAAGGGACTTTCCCTGCCTTTAACGTTTGCAATGTCCATGCAAACTGCATAATTGAACGCAACTGATTTTGACCATGATACAACACAGATACATCATCTTGCACAATGTCTACGACAGAAGAAACAATATTATCTAATGTATAAATTCTAGAAGACAACGTATTAATACTATTATCTATCACAGCCAATACTTTTTCCATATTGGCCTGGTCAATAGCACGTAATCTAGAAGCAGCTTCAATTTGCGACAATTTCCAGATTTCATTGTAAATAGCATAAGCCCATCGTTTAGACCTGCCATTTGCAGGACCCTTAATAAAATCATTTAAATCTATTTTGTCATTTAAGCGTGATAAATGAAGCTTAACTGAAGTTAACGTGGAATGTTGCAGCCATGACTGACATAATTTACCTACAGAGTAGGTAGTCACTGTGTGTGAAGATGTAAAACGAGGGTCAACCCTAAGTTGTGTATATCCTGGAGCCAAATCCAGAAACCGACGTTGACAGGAATCTGAGCTAGTTTGCCATATCAACCAACCCTCAGGATTCAATGTCGAAATATTGAAGGTGCCATTGGAAACAAGCGACTGCAACATAGTAAGGGACAGATCTGAGTGATTTTCCCAACCTGGATAAGCACCCAGATCAGGGATCGAGGGGGTAATTAATTTTTTAGATATAGCCAATCCAAAACAGGTGGTCTGAAAAATAGATGAATTTAAAAATAAGATATGGTTTGGGATAAGACAGGCACGATGCAAAGCTTCTGTTCCTTGTACTTGCCATGGTTTAGTTCCCCAAACCGATTTAAGATCGACAGTAGCTTTCCATACGTCATAACCTCCAATAGCCAATTCCTCCATAAAGGATTTGGAATATAATAATTTTGTGTGTGTCAGTCTGACCTTAGAAGTGGGTTCTACCGCTACCTTAAAATAAAAAGACTCAGGGTTTGACACACTAAAATCCGAAAAGTATGTGAATTTTTTCAATAAAGTGGCAGAGCTGCCGGGCATAGGGACAGGACAATGTTCCCATTGTGTGAAATTAACAAAATTTCTAAAAGTATTTGCTCTGTGTAGGAAATGTGTGCCATAATGTTGAAAACAAAACTGCTCATCATAGTTTGCAGTATTTAAATACAGATCTTCAGCATCAAATGCAGCATAATATTTTAAATCAGAAAACAGTGCTTCTATTGCTTGTACATCCCAATCATCTGAGCGGATGTTTTGTTTAACTACATCACCCATAGAAACACGAAAAACAGTTGGCACATTAATAACTTCGGAGTGACCATGAATTTGAAAGTTCACCGCATCCCAAGCAATCCCATCACGTACAGGCCAGGCGGTGATGTTCACAAACGTCTGGTCTCTTTTCATGATGTGTGATGAGGAATGGGGGGCCAAAGTTCCATCAATTAATTGAATTGTAGAACGCTCATTCAGGTAGTGTCCATTGATAAGTCTAAAAAACACTACCACAAAGCCAATTGTCATGAATAAAAAAATACAAATCAGCACCAGCCAGATGTAAGTCCAAGGTGCAACCAAAAAATGTCTCTTGAACCAGGCAAAAAAATATAGAAATTTTGGAAGGGGCAGTGGAAGTCAATGATTCAGTTTCAAAGGAAGACTGGGACTGGGCAAGTGTTGTTGTATGTAATAGGGGCAAGGCGACTTCTGCAGGATAAGCATACTCAGGATCAGCGGGCAAACCACCAGCAGTAGGTGGCGGATCAGTAACTGTAATCATCTCAACGGAAACTTCAGGCACGATGATAGAGGGTGGCAACACAACAGAGTTTCTCAGCATTGAAGGGCAGGAAACCGAAGGTGTCATACTATGGAGAATCGGCCACCCTGTGTAGCTTGACATTTTCAATTGAAATGTACCTGTTTTCCTTGCGACCAGGAAGTGGTGGTAAAACAACTGTACGTGTACCCAATACTCCAAGCACCGGGACTGCTGCACGATAAGAGGGGCCAAACTCCTTCTTGTTCTCCACCTTCTCACGGACCAGTTCACCAACTCGAGGCAGCCAGCCGACCACCGGAATCAGGAGCGCTTCTTCAGATGTAGAGGGCACATGTTCCTTAGCTAGAGTGTCTCTTGCTTCTTGTAGATTCTGTAATACAGCACAGTGGTCATCGAGGTCAAAAGGCGCCGCAGCTGCCGCCATGTCTAGACCATCAAGGTCCGGAACAAACATTCTCACTCCAAAGAGCATCATGTACGGGGTCCGCCCACCCAGAGACCTTCTAGGGAGATTATTAAGTGCACGTTGGACGTCATACAAGTGGGCAAGCCAGTTCCGGCCTGTACCTAACACCTTGGCTGTCAACGATTGCTTTAGGTCACGGTTTATCCGTTCCAAAACACTATTGCCCTCAGGCCGGTATGGAGCCAAAAATTTGACTTGGACCCCCAAACTTCTCATTGCCTCTTTGTAAGCCTTAGAGGCGAACGCCGGGCCCTGATCAGAGTGAAGGGTACCACACGCAAAACTCCCTATAAAGACACACAATGCTTTGATGACAGTCCTGGCATCAGCACTCCTTTGTGGCCACACCCACAGAAAACGTGTGCACGAATCCACTGCAACCAAGATGTACTTGTACGCAGTATCAGAGGTAAAAGGACCGCAGTGATCTAAATAAACACACGCTAGTGGTTGATTAGATATATGCAGCTCCATTGTAGGTGGACGCGCCACAGAAGAAGGTTTGATCTGCTGGCAAATGTCACAATTAAGTACATAAGCCCGCGCTTGTTTATACAAACCGTACCACCAGTAACGCTGTTGCAAAAGAGACACAGTTGCTGATACTCCAGCATGCGCAGACGCAACACCTTCGTGGGCAGCTGTTATCAGATTTGGTCTGCAGTCCGCGTTGGGATCAATCTATCACCAACGTCGTTAATCCTCACTAATGGGACTTTATCAGGACTTAAGTGATAATGGTATCGAGAAGGGAAACCTCTAGGGAAGTTTGTCCCTGTCTCAGAAGCAGCTATAGCTGCTAAGATGTCTGCCTCTATCTTAGATTTTGATCTTGTAACTGCTGCTACTAAATATGTCGCCACTGCTGTTTTAGCTGCCTTGTCAGCCAAACTGTTACCGACAGCATGGACACCAACTCGTTGGTGACCAAGAGTGTGAATTACATCCACAAGTGGCAGACTCCCTTTGAGTTCCGACACTCGAGCCCAAAGCGTTTTGTGCTTCACTGCGCTACCTTTGGAATCACGAAAACAATTCATAATCCAAAAAAGTATATTGTCGTTGTAAGATTGAACACAATAGTAAGAGTCACTCACTATAAGAGTAGTGACTCTGTGATCAGCAAACTCAAGTGCAAGCACCAGAGCACGAAGCTCCGCCAGTTGCGCGGTACAATCACCCAATGACTGCGTATGTACTGCATCAGATTTGAACTCTCCATTCACGAAAGTACCGACTACAATTGCGCAAGCCGCTGAATATGCGTGCCTTGATCCAGTTGCGGGTTGCGCCGACCCGTCAGTGTATATGACACAATGGTATTCCTCGATGGGGCGCAATGACTGTGGAGCAAGATGAACGAATTCATACTCCAAACTCTCTTGAGTCTGCAACGCCGCGTCAAAGATGTATTCGACGTCTGGCGAAGCCAAGGAGGTTGCCCATTGTATCCACCTTGGATGCAAAGCCTTAGAATTTGGTACACTAGCTTTAGTGACTGCTTCAAGAGCAGGAAACGGTGTTACCACCAGCATGCGTTTTCCTTGTGATAGCGCTTGTTCTTTCAGGATCGCCATCTGAACTGCTGTCAAGACTTTTTCAACAGTGGAAAATCGCAGCTCAGCCGAAGTGTACAGATGAAATTTGTAAGCAATGGGGACTGTGTCACCCTCATTGAACGTTAAGTACGTGAAACCTTCCGCGCCTGGAACAATTCTAATGACCAGGTTGGTGTGGTTGTCACAAGTTTTTAGATATTTAGCTGTAAGAAGATCAGTTTGCAAAGTATATAATGCCAACGAGTGCTCTGGCAGCCAGCAAGATCTGGTATAAGTTGGTTGTATCAAGGCATAAAGTGTCTTGATACGGTGGGCATAATCAGGAATGTAGGATCGACCGAAATTCAGGAAACCCAGCAAGGATCGTAGTTTTTTCAGTGTCGTAGGGATACGAAGGTTTGCGCATTTCTCAAGGAACTGCGGTGCCAAGCCTCGACCTTCATTATTGAGTTTGTACCCCAAGAACAACACTGTAAATTCAGCAATGTGCGACTTCTTAAAGTTAAACTTGTAACCGAAGTCTGCAAACATAGTCACTATGTTATCCACACGAGCAAGATGTGGAAGCAACTCGTCGTCTGTCAGATAGATGTCATCGACATACGAGTATGCTTCCGGGTCTACCATCTCCAAGAGAGAGACCACGCGAGCGGCAAAAACTCCAGGGCTGTTTTTATAGCCCATCGGGAGCCTCTTGAACAATTTTTGTTTGCCACCCGAGGTGAATGCTGTCCACTCATAACTAAGAGGGGCCAGATTATGGCAATAAAAGCCATTGGATAAGTCGAGCGTAGTTTTGAAACGTTTTCTCACAAGACTATCTACGAGAGCCAAACTATGAGTATTTTGTACCGCACACGTCCGGCAATGTGAGTTTAAGTGCCGGTAATCCAAAACTAGGCGGTACGACCCGTCAGGCTTCGTTACAGTGAATAAAGGATTATTCATGGGTGACACACATGTCTCAATCACTCCTTGATATTCCAATTGTTCAAGGATTGACGCGACGTGAGGTCTAGCCTCGCGACGCATGGGATATTGGGGTTGAGGCTGGGAATCGGATCGCAATAGAATCTCGTGATTGGGAGAACATTTGTCCCAACCAACCTGATTACGATATAACGCAGGCGCAAGCACCTGCGCCCACTCCCCGGCTAACCTAGTAGACTCCTCCGTGGGCACTGCGTGCCCAAAGGAAGGAAGTATAACTTCCTCTCCCCTAGGGGCGTCCAAAACGAAAGCCGGAGGCCAATCTTTCTCCGCCAAAAGAATATCATATGTGGTGGTAAGATTATCCCAAAAAACCACTTTAATTTTACGTTGTATGTCACCCTCAATATTAAGGACTATTTCAAATAATCTTTCCGGGGGGGCTACGCGAGTATCAGCAGTTTCAACTGTCACATAAATGTCAGTTGCTGTCGCCTCCAAAAATGGACGCAATGCTTCCCGCACTACTAGAGCTTCCGCCGCGCTGTCTAGCAGCGTTAGTGCCCATGTCAGGTTCCGAAGCTGTGTCCTGACCATCTGAGGCATATCTCGCTGAGATAGCAGCAACTTTCTTTTTCTGAAACGGTGGACGTGGTCTGGCAGCGTCTTCCTGCTTGCCTTTACCGTCAGTCTGGCGGGGGTGGTCTCGACCTTGAGTGCCCCGTCCTCTTCCACGCTCTCCACCACCAGAGTACGAAGTCGATGTTTCCTGTGAAGAACGAGGAGAGCGTTGTTCAGAAACCTGAAACCTATCAGGTGACTTAATACGAGTATGATCGCGCAAATCATAAGTGCGTTCACTATACGACTGAACTGGTGAGGCAGGACGAGAAACCTGTTTCTGTTGCTGCTTCTCCTGTTCCTTTGTTTAGGAAAGTTGGGCTTTTCGTCTTTTGTAGACAAACTCACCTTAGTTTGTTGCACTACATCGGGAATTTTGATGGTGGGTTTCACACCTAAGGCACTACGTCCAACCATCCTATAGGCTTTCGCAATAATTTTTGCGAACTCCCTAGGCTTATCGGCATCTGCCACAAGCTCCAGCATATTACCAACTTGGAACTGCATGGCATCTCCTTTGAGGTTGCCCATTACCATGGAACAAATCACATCAAAACTGTCGACAAGCCTTAATCCCAACTCAATAGCTGCCTCCGCACCATGACTTTCTTGAACTTTCTTGATGACGGAGGGTAGTACAGCCATAGATGGAGTGCCGTTGCACTTCGAATATGTCGCAGCAAAGACCTTGCCCCAATTGTCACAATCAACAAGTTCAGGGACTAGGTCTTTCGGCATAGTAATGGTGAGTATCCTGTGTTTATCCACAGGTGTAGTGTTTGGAAACACGGCTTCTAATTGATCAAATTTTTCCGCAAGCCAGTAAGGAAATTCATCCTTACTGAGGGGGCGCTTGCCGACAACCGCGTTACCCTTAACAGGGCTTATCACCACCGCGTGATGGTGATCCGCCCCGTGTCCAGCAACCGCAGGTGCTCCCACCTGAACTGTGCGTGACACATACTGCACTAAAGCCCAATGGACCGTAATCAGGGCTGTGTGTAGTGTTCTTAAATCACCCACTCCCACCGTCAGGTAGCGTGGGTGTGGAGTATATCCGGCCAGTACCGGCCATGTAGCCCCTGCAATTGACAACGGGCCCATTCTCGCCGATACGACCTCATGGGGGAGGGCGCCATTAAACCAAATTGTATGCTGCCAGGCAGAAATAGGAATTTCCAGAGTCCGATATGGGGCATAAGCCGCAGGTACAGCCGAGGCTGTATATTCGTGGAACAAATTATCGTCTGTATCCACCTCCGCAAAGGTCACCCATGAGTAAAACAACTCATATGGGTAGGTGGTATCAGCACTGACCACAAAGACTACGGACATCCCGTCATCAGGTACCCCATACGCCCTCAAATGAGCGCGCAGAGGAACCCTACTATGAGCGGGAATATTAACCGCCATAAGGACTCCTTAAAGAGTAACAACGATATTCACAGTAGCACTTGGGCTAAAAAATTATAACCTTTTTAATTTTCAAGCTTGATAGAACCTTTAGTCTAAACCTAGGTAGGTTAAACCGTCACTCAAGTTTTCCGGAAACGAGAGTGAGGGTAGTTGTGGACTAAAACTAGTACTACTAAAGCGTCTCAGACGTTAAGACCAAACGTTAGGTGCGCCATGTTGCAGGGATTCTGCTTTTGCACAGAACTATGCGCAGGAGACCAGGACCTCAGAGAATTGTGGTGTACCAGAAAACTCCCCTCAGAACCCAGAACCCCTTATCCGACTAGCTTAGTATCCCATTCGTTAGCCTAGATCTAGCTAGGCGGTCCCAATGTATAGACAAACCAGAACAAGCGACTTAGATATTTCTCAGGAGTGGTGGGAATCCGAAATACCTGTTCGTACTTATTTGTTAGTCCACAACATAATAATACAGACACGGTAAAGTTTAAAGAGTTTATTTTATAAACCTCGCGTCCTAAGATGCAGTACTTTGGCTAACACTAGCAGACTAACAGCACAGATCAGAATCATAAGCATTATTACAATACCATATAGAATGAAAGGAGCAATCATACTATTAATGACAGTGGTATACGGCCACACTCCTTTCACTATAATCTAATACATTATTATTATTAGACTATTAGAAGGTCTCTTAGGCTAACAGGGGGGACCCCATACCGTATAGATCAGCTTAGTAGAATCACATCAAAGGATCAGCTCTCACAGCATGCATCAGCTCTTCTGTTCGAATGAATGTAAAACCAAACTGTTCTGCAATATTAAAGACGCTTGTCCTTCAAATATTGGCAGCTGTATGCATGATATGTCTAACAAGTGGTACGATCAATCTAAATACAACACTCTGTACCTTCTAGTGACCCAGACGCGTTCTTTGCATGATGTACAGACCAAGGGCACATTTCACGGTTAAGAATGTGAAACAACAGTTTGTTATCCTGTAAGGCAAAGTCGAGTCAGCATTTCTAAAATGAATAACACATAACAACAGTGTCGTGTGCAGCGCAGCAGAAATGACAAGCTTGCTTGTTAACCATGATCTCGGTTATGCTAACTTAGTGTTGTAAATAGGGCGTGGCTTAATCCATCTCACAAGCCCTTGGAGATATTCCTCAAGATGATAAAGTACACAAAGTTCCTTTTCCCTTTTCTTGGAAATGAGTAACCACTGCATGCCAACCCAAGACAGTAACCAGCACTAGGGCAGTCTCCTCCTTCAGCTTCCTTGGTTTCTCTCCTTGACAAAGGTCCGTCTTGATTCCCAGAAGTGATCTAAAGTTCTGGGATCAGGGCCCCAATATTTATACTGCAAAATCCTTTGTCCTCTGAAGGCTGAGGGTGTCTGTGCCCAGCCAAAACCAGCTCTGTCCTCCTGGGTGCAGCTTCCTGGCAGGAGGTGGATACAGCATTGTTTGAGAGCAGACCTGGCCCAGGTAGCTGAAAGGAAATCTCCTCCCCCTACTCTCTATTCTATGAGGGCTCAAGTCAATGAAAGGAAATCTCTGTCCCTTACTCCCTATTCAATGCAGGTCCTATTCAGCCCAGCCCTGAACCATCAGACTGCAGGAGCCAAGGCTCTCTCCAGCCCACTGTCACTCACAAACCTCTAAAAGTGGCATTTTCAAACACAGAATGTAAAAATCACCCACACTAAAAGATGTATTTGAACATTCTGAGTTCAGACATACTAAACTTTATTTCCATATCTTGTTCCCTGGGTCAGTTATGAATGGGCAGTTCCCAAACTGCCCATTCAGGCCTATGGGAACAGATAGCCTTGCAATAGTGAAAAACGAAATTGGCTTTAATTCACTATCAGGACATACCACACACACCAGGGCATGTCCTACCTTTATATACAATGCACCCTGCCCCTGGGGCCTACATTAGGGGTGACTGATATGTAGAAAAGGGAAGGTTTAGGGGCTGGCAAGTGGGTGCACTTGCCAAGCCGACATGGCAGTCCCAGACTGCACACAGCCTCTGCAATGGCAGGCCTGAGCCACACTTTACAAGCTGCTTCTGTGGGTGGCACAACTAGTGCTGCAAGCCCACCAGCAGCATTTGATTTACAGGCCCTAGGTACACATGGTACACTGTACTAGGGTCTGACAAGTAAATCAAATAAGCCAATCATGGAGTCACTAATCCAATACAACAATTTAAAATAGGGAGTACTTGCACTTTGGCACTGAATAGCAGTGGCGAAGAGCCCAAAGCATCTAGACCAGCAAAAACATAGCAAAACATAGGAGGCAACAGTGAAAAAGTCGAAGGGAGATACACGCCAATGGTGCCTTGTCTCACAACAGATATTTAAATGAAAGCTTGTCATGTAAATAGCACGTTTCAATGAATTTGGAAGTCCACAAGGAGACTTTTGAAACCATGTGCATAATAATGCTTATAGTGGCGTGTTATAACTGCTGTGTAGCACAAATAGGCAAAACAACCTCCCACACGACCTATAGTGATTTCATTATGGCTGTACAAACTCTCGAAGGGCTTCCTATATTGTACAAATCAAAACTAATTCCTTTTTTCATTTAAATTTCATTTGAGTAATTAATTCAAGAAATATAATTCATTTTTTTGAAATCACATTAGTATTTTTGGTTTTTTTGCACATTTTTTTGAAATATGAAACATGATATTATATAATTTTTATAACCAAAGTGAAACAATATTTTTACATATATACAAATAAAACATGACAGACATATTGGTAGCACATTTGATAGTTATACTCTGGTTGCACAAGATTGTACTTTCAATATTGTGATACTTTTTGTCTTTTTCCTTCAGTAAATACAAAACATTATAAAAAAGAAACAAAATCAAAATGCACCTCTCACTCCATTCTACTGTCATTCAAACCACTCATACATACACACTATCAACCTATCTTTCACTTCCTGGCCTTTTTTTTTTTTTTATTTATATTTTTTATTGAGAGTTCATAGACACAGAAAGAGATTACAAGGGTCATCAGGCATGCAGATTAACATCAAGAATTAGGAATTTGGAAAATATAAATATGTATAATTATAATCAATTCATTATAGCATAACAGCAAAATAAATACAACATAAGCAGTATATTAAGCATCAGCAAGCATATTAGTAAATAAAGTGCATAGGGAGAATAGGAAAGAAAAGGGAATTCTGCTGTAGGATTGGATCTTTTAACACCTATCTAAACATATGAAATGCAAAGTGTCATTCTCATAGCAGAGGATGTTGATCCATTTAACTTTCAAACGTGCTCCAGTGCTTATGATAACTCCTGAGTGCTCCTGCTCTTAATGCATATTTTCTTTCCCTACCCTGGATCCGAAGTAGTTTAGCTTTCCATGCTTGAAAGGTTGGAGCTTTCTCTGATTTCCACAGTTATAGGATTAGGGATCTGGCTATTAATGATGCTATAAACAGAGCCTCATCGTGTGGAGTGGGGCTCGGAGAGCAGCCTAGTACTGCTATTGATATATCGATCTGGATATTGGCTTTGATCGAAATAGAGAGGTATTTTCCTATTTCTTCCCAGAATTCCGTTATTTTTGGGCATTCCCAAATTATATGACTCCAGGTGCCCTTCTCTACGCATCGAAAGCACTTATCTTCGACCAGGGGATAGATTTTGTGGAGAAATGAGGGAGTTCTATAAATAAGCCATTTACTATAAAATTGCATACGTTGGAAGTTCGCGCCGCAGAAGATTTTTTTATTAATTTTATCCCATGTCGGTTTGCTAATTTCAACGTCTTCCCTCTTTTTCCACCTGTCACTGACTTTAGTAAATACCTCGATTGCATTATCCTCTTTTAATACTTTGATCCACATGCTGATTTTCTTTAATGAGGGGTCGTTTAATGCTGTTGATACATCTCTTTTGTGAAATAAATTAGCTATATCGCAATATCTAAGTTCCGCGTGTAACATACAAAAAGACCATTGGAGGATTGTACTCGGTTGATGGATTTGCCTAAGAACTTCTTCCCATTTTTTCCATCTATTTCCCACAAGAAAGTCCTCTATTGTCTCAAAGCCATTCTCACCACAGAGTCTCGCTGTGTTAATATCCAAGCAGCCCCCTTCGCCAAAACTAAAATTAGTTAACATTGTTGAGCTGCTTAAATTGGAAATACCATAGAATGACAGGAGCTGGGTTTTGATTTTAAATAGCCATTGGAGAAACTTATAACGGACCTTCTTTGGATATTTCGTGATTCTGACAGGGTCCGTTATTTTAGATTCCAGCAGCATCCTTTTCATAAAAAAATTATCTGCCATGTAGTCATTTAGGAAAAAAAATCTAAAACTGTGGTGTGCAAAAGTAGCAAAATAATAATCTCTAATATTTGGGAGGGACAGTCCTCCTTGTATTGTTGGAAGATATAAAGTGCTAAGTGCTAATCTTGGGATTTTTTTAGTCCAAAGGAAAGAGGAAAACAAAGCATCCACTTTTCTAAAAAAAGAAACCTGGATAGGACAAGGGGCAGCGCTGAAAAGAAAATTAAAAAGAGGTAAAATTGACATACGAATTAAAGCAACCCGGCCCATTATGGAAAGTGGCAGTAAGTTCCAACGATCAAGGTGGGACCCGGCCTTTTTTAACAGAGGTATATAGTTTAATGAATATAGATCTTCCAAGTTATCCGAGATATATATTCCCAGATATCTCTTTGGGCATAAGTTATAATTCTGCCTAAATTCCGGCAATAAAGTGTCAACAGTGCAATTAAGTAAAATTATTTCAGTCTTATTAACATTTATTTTGTAGCCTCCCAGTTTTTGAAAATCAGAAAAGATTTTTAAAATTTTCACTTGACTTGCAGGCTTTGAATCTAAAAAAAGGGCAATGTCATCTGCATAGAGTTTAATATTTGTCATTCCGACTACTGGTGCTGTATCGGACATTATGCCCCTGATTGCAATGGCTAGAGGTTCAATAAAAAGTGCAAATAAAATTGGCGACAGGGGACACCCTTGCCGTGTACCTCTGCTAACCTGGCATGTCCCGACATTGCAGTTGTTAATAATGATGTGTGCCCTAGAGTTAATATAGAGTTGTTTTAAGAGAGAGATAAAAGCCTGCGGAAAATCAAAACTGTGCAAAATAGCAAAAAGACAGTCCCAGGACACCAGATCAAAAGCTTTTTCAGCATCAAGGAACCAAATTTGTGCTTTCACCTTGTTAATATTTAAATAATCCAGTGCCTCAAGTAAGAATCTTGTATTTGAATGGAGGTGTCTTCCTGTTATAAAACCACACTGATCCGGGCCTATAAGAGGCCCTATTATTTTATTCAGCCGGTTCGTTAGAAGTTTCGTAAAAATCTTATAATCTATATTTAAAAGGCTTATGGGCCTATACGAGTTTGAATTCTCCTTGTCCTTTCCTTTTTTTAAAATGCTAACCACAACTGCCGAATGAAAGCTTTCTGGGGGGACCCTCCTTGTATTAAATAATTAGCCAAAAGGAGGAGTTCTTTGCGCAAAGTCCCCTCAAATTTTTTTTAAAATTCGGCGGGGAGTCCATCATCCCCATTTGCCTTACCATTAGGTAAGGAAGAGATTACTTCATCTAATTCTAACCTTGTAAAGTCTTTGATCAAGAAATTGTTATCGTCGTCAACTAATTTAGGTATAGCGAAAGATTCTAAGAACGCAGAGATAGTCTCACGTGTGGCCGGTTCGGTAGCTTGATATACTTCCTTATAGTGATTTAAAAAAATCTCACCGATGGAAGCTGTGGTTTTAGCCTGAACATTAGTGACAGGGTTCATTAATTTCTCAATCCTATTACGTACTTGATTTTCGTTAGCTTGCCAGGCTAAAAGTTTACCTGCATATTCGCTCTCCACATATAACCTTTGGGCATAAAAATTACTGTTAACATTACCCAGATCGTAATAAAAATCTTTCATTTTATTCTTTGCCTCAAGGAGATTTTGCCTAGAGTAAGGGGATCTTGTCCTATAGTGTTCTTGAGTTGCCTGCGTAAGATTTACTTGTAGGTTTTGCTTTGCCTCCCTTCTCTCCTTCTGCTTTGGGATTTCTTTAGATGTAATTATTCCACGCAAGGTAGCCTTAAAGGCATCCCAGGTCACATTGAGTGGGGCTGTACCTCTATTTCTTGCAAAGAACTCACAGATCTCTTCCTCAATATCTGCGCACCATTGTGTTATACTTATTAAAATACCATCTCATAGGTGGTTTAAATTCGTGCATTCCAACATTTAACTCCATAGAAATTGCTGCATGGTCGGAAAATGCGTTTATTAAATGAACATATTTGTGTACTTCTAACCCGTGTGATGTTAAAAAAAAGTCTAACCTGGACGCTGAATTGTATTTTGCTGAGTAGCACGAATAGAGACGTCCAACCGTATTGCGTGATCGCCAATAGTCAACAACGTCAAGATCTAACTTGCAGCTCTGTAATGCGATGGCCACTTGAGGTTTATTCTGGCGCCTATCTTTTTTTGAAGAATCAACTAAAGGGTTCTGTAAAAAGTTGAAATCCCCTCCCCATATTATTTGCCCAGGTAATCCTGTTAGTGCTTGCTTCAATTGTAAAATTGGCAGAGGGTCGTCTATAACTGGAGCGTAGATTGTAGCTAAGATTATATTTACATGGTTAAATTTACCATGTAAAAGTGCCCATCTGCCACTGGGGTCGAAGAGTGTACCCTCCAAAATAAAGCTTACATGTCTTCCTATTAGGATGCAAACCCCTCTCTGTGCAAGTCCAGCTATAGAGAAGATTTTATGTCCAACCCAGCCCTTGAAGATTTTATCAGATTCGGTCCGGGTTCTATGATGGGTTTCTTGTAAAAAGATAACATCAGGGTTCAGGCTCTTTAGCCAACACTTAATAGCAATTTTTTTACGGGGGTTATTCAGACCGTTAACATTAAAAGAGACAAACTTCAATGTATTACTCATCCCTCAATAGTTGTGCAAATACGCAAATCTGAGCATTTGTGCAAACATAGCGGTTAAAATAAGGAGGAAAAACAGACTTCATTGTATTACTCATCTCCCATTGGTAGTGCAAATATGCAAAAAAAAACAGTACTTCGATAGTCCAAGTAGCAGCAAATAATTAATCTGAGCAATTGTGCAAACATAGCCGTTAGGATAAAGAGGAATAAACACCTTATGTGCAAATACGCAGTTTTCATAGTTCGTTAGACTCGGGACTATAATATTTAAAATGCCAAGAAAAAAAAACAAAAACAAAAAAAAAAAGGAACACCGCCAGGTAGGATGCTACTGCTAACCATTCCTAAATGTTCCATTTCCTTCTGTAGTGCCAATTGATCAAACAAATTCCTAATAAATGAACTCTCTTTTTTTCCCCTGCAACCCCACCAAGTGGAGTATGGAAAAACATATTGCCTTTGAACTCTCTTTTTCCCCCTTGCGACACCGCCCTTCACCCCCCTCCCCCCTCCCCTTGAGTGGACGGAGACCCCAGTGTCCCACTTCCGTCCTTCTCTGTGTCTTCTTTTTGGATGCCATCTCATTGCATCCTTGTGTGCTTCCTGTTTCCGCCCTCAAGTAATAGTGAATCAAACAAGATTCAGCGACTTATTTAATTTATTACCCCCGAGGCCATCGAGGAATGTCTGGGCTTCATGAAGAACCGAGAATATAAAAAATTTTCCTTTAGCCAAGACTTTGAGTTTCGATTGCTGCACTATCATAGCTTGGGCTCCCTTACTCTTAAATGAGTCAATGAGCTTCACAAAGTCCCTGCGCCTGTGAGCAGATGCTGCCGACATATCACCAAAAATTCGAAAATTATTCGCCCCCTCCACGTTGAAAGTTCTTTTAGAAAATGCGATGTTCCGAATTTTTTCTTTTATCCTGAAGTCTGAGAAATTAAGCAAAATTGTTCGGGGGTATTTCAAATTATTTGGTTTATGTACGGGGACTCTGTGTGCCCTTGTGATAGTAAGGTCGCCTTGTAGGCCAGGGATAGCTTTTTTCAATAAAGAGTCTGTCCACCTGACTACATCTTTATCCTCAAGACCTTCTGGTATGCCTACAAGGTGAAGATTCGATCTCCTATTATAATTCTCGAGGTGCTGAAGCTTTTCCTCTAAGTGGGATTTCTCTCTGTTAGTCACCACCAGGTTTTGCTGAATTGTAGATAGAGAGTCCTCGAGAGAAGATATCCGAGCCTCAGCTTCTGAGACCCTCAGAGGGATGTTGCCAAGACACTCCTCCATCTTCGTAAGTCTACTGTGTAGGAAAGAGATTTCCTGAGTCTGGGAAGATTTGAAATCTCTTAGTTCCTGGAGAATGGTAACTAGGATATCTTCCATCGTGTTTGATTTTGTAACACTCAGAGGAACAAGCAAGCCATCATCGTGGGAGATCGGAGAAGCTTCAAGACTTATTGCTTGGCTTGGGAATATCGTGGTTTGCTTGCTGCTTAAGCCTGAGCTTGGGCTTGTAGCTGGTGGCAGCAGAGAATGGAGGGAAAGCGAAATATTAGAAGAGATCGCAGTTGGAACCGTTGGTGAGGGTAATGGAACATCTTCTCGTCTTGTCGGTGTCTTCTGTGCTGTGGTGCTGCTTACTTGACCTCCAGTATTGAGGACATCATGCTCTAAAGAGGCACTTGTACTCTCCTGGTTTAACCCGCTACGTGAAGGAGTACTTGAGGACTGTCCCTGCTGAAGAGGATTTTTTGAAAAGAGAGGGTATTGTTTCGGGGTAGAGCAGCTCTCATGGCAAGTAGAAGGGGACATATTAGGAGCCATGGCCAATTTGTCCGTGCTTACCATACTTTTACCTCCCTCGTCCATTCTTAGTCCCTTGTCTTTCGCACCTCCCTCTTCTTTGTCCCCAACGGCAAGCAAGCTCAACTCTGCGGATAGTTCAGACAGGGTCAGACTCTCTACTTCTTCATCCTCTTCGCCCTCCTCTTGGTCATTTTCCTCATTGTTGTCGTCCTCGGCCTGCTTCTTTAACACATTATACTTATTTTTTCGAAATAAGTCAGTGGACCCCAGCGGCCTCTGTTTAAGGGCTTCTTTTTGTTGATTTTTCCTTTTATTTTTTCTCTCCCCTTTAGGGGTCAATGGAATTAGGGGCTTAACTTCCCTGCCCTGCTCTAGCTTGGAGTGTTTGCCCCTCGCTCTTGCCGCCATCTGGATCGTAGCTTTTAAATTCACCTTTTCAATTGTCAATGAACTTACAAAAAATGCGTCGATGTAGAATTGCAAAGGGTGTAATGTGGCAAAGCGAGCGTGAACTGGATAGCAACCCAGTGTGCCTTACCTCACAGTGGACCAGCGTCTGGCAGCAATGTCTCTCAGTCCCCTCGGGTAATCAACCGCTCCAGATAAGATGGCAAAATTGGAATAGCAGCGTGCTGTATCGCAGGCAATTTACGATACTTTTTTCCCGGCACGTCGGACCAGCTGCCAGCTCCGCCCATCTGCAAGGCACAAGACAGGGCAGGGCAGGTTCCCACACACCCAAGAGAGGAGAAAATCAGCAAAAGAGGCTCCGTTCAATCATGCTGAGTAAAGCCCCCAGCAGGGTCCCACGTCCGATTTTGAAGTGCCTCTAGGCGCTATCTGCTCACGCTGTTGGTGGACACCAATGAGGCAGAGCAGTGTGACTCCTATGGTCCTCCTATGGTCCTCCTTGCACCAATGGCAGCAGGTGGTAGCACAGAAGGGTAGAAACCGGCAAAGCGGAGCCCGGACTGCAGGCAAAGCAGGATCCGGACTGAAGGGTAAAAAGCAGGACCCGGACTGCGGGGCCCCGCGTCCGATTTTAAAGCGCCTTCAGGCGCTGTCTACTGCCGCTGTGAAGTAGATGCCGGTGGAACAGGGCAGGGTGTCCTCCTTGGACCAATGGCGGCAGGTGGTGGCAGAGAAACAGGCAGAGCGTTCGAATTTAAAGCGGGACTCCCGGAGCGTTCATCACGGGGCCCCTAGCTCCGAGAGAGGAGAAAACCAGCAGAGGAGTAGAGCCCCCAATAGAGCCTCAGCGGGGCCTCTGCAGCCAGGAAAGGAATGAAAAACGGCCGCAGCATTCCGCTCTCGTGGGCGTGGCCTCAAAGGTTAGAGGAGCAGGAAGCAGGAAGCCTTGACAGAACGTGCTACTACACTATATGGTAGAGTTCTAATTTATCCATCCAAGGTGTGGCCGTCAGCCAGGGGTGTCAAATAGCCAACGTACGCTTCGGTGAATTCTGTTTTATTAATGTCCACCTTCCTCAGGGCCATCCACTTTATGTGTAAAATCTTACTAGTAGAGGTGCGATGAGAAAAATCCTAATAAAAAGAACCAGGTGATTGTCCTTTGCCGCAAATCGCTGTTTTCTTATTTTGGTTCGCGTCCTAATTCAGAAATGTCTTGCTACACAAGCCATTAAGTTTTGAAAGAGGCATGATAACTCTTTGTATCTCCTCACTGTGTCTTTCGAAATTTCTTATCTTTATGTAGAAAACAGAAATCTTTAGGGACGATGTCTTCCAGTACCTTTTGCGCTAGTTTCTAATTCAACCATCCAGGCTACAATCATTTGAGTAGCTCTTCTCCTTCGTCAAACCGAATAGTGCTGCTTTTCCTCCTGCTGTGTAGCTACAGACATACAGAACAGAAGTCATGCAGATGGCACCATTCTATTTAAATCACTAATGCTAAGGAAAATTACAGCCCATGTTTTTGCCTGCTGTTTTGCTGCTTTATTTTTAATTTTCTAGATATTCACCAAATCAACTAAATCTATCTGTATTTATGTGCATTATCAGTACTAATGTAAAAAATGGAAGCTTAAAAACATTGCTGAGTTCTAGTTGTATTAATTTGGTAAACTGTTGCTATAGTTTCAAAATATATAGTCTTAAACTTGTTGTTCAGTTCAGGAGTGACTAAGAAAGGATACCAAAACTAGAAGGGGAAAATTGATATGAACCAAATATGTGTTTCAAAAGTATGTTTCTATGTTGAAAAAGATTGTGTTCATTTACAGGCACATGCATCAAAAATGAAAATTGCGAGTTCTTATTAGCGATTTTTAAGGAATCGCAAATAAAGACTCGCAAACCGCGATGCACCACAAAAATTGAGAGAAAATAAAGAATCGCTAAAAATCGCAAATATAATAGCGATTCCGGCAATTGCGAACTCGCTAATAGCGATTTCGCTATTTGCGAAATCGCAGTTACCGAAGTTGCATTTTGATGCATCCTGATGACATCACAACCAGGAAGTGAGCAGCTCCAGCCTCATTTCCAGTGCACAGTCTCAGGGAGAGGAGGGAGCTGGCTCTGGGAGCTGAACAGGAGTGGGACAGAGACATCAGAAAAACTTCCTCTACCAAATGGAAGCCTCACAAACAGCAGAGGAGAGCCAAACAGGCAGGAAGCGCAAAATAAAGTTTGCAGAAAAAGAAATTGACACCCTCATTGAGGGAGTAGTCCACAGCCATGATAAGCTGTTTGGAAAGGCATCATTAAAAGTGGCAGAGCAGGAGAAAAGGAAAATCTGGCTCCGGATCCAAAACAGGGTCAATGCCATTGGGGTGACACACCGCACCATTGAAGAACTGAAAAAACGATGGTACGACTTGCGCAGTCGGGCTAAGGTGCGCATAGCTGACTGGCTCAAGGAGGCAAAAAAGACAGGAGGGGGAACACCAACAGACACTGGGAACACTCCCATGGAGGACTTGGTCGAATCCACCATCCAGCCAGAAGCTGTTGTAGGGGTGACCCAGCTTGACACGTCCGGAGCAGCAAACACATCTGAAGGTAAGATGAATGCATGTTACCATTATCCCAAAATGTAAAGGTAGAACATGACCACAGTACAGCCCAATTGCACACTTTGACCATCCAGCACACAATGTATACATTAGGGGTGGTGCATTATGGGAGATGTAGTCAGGTCAAGCAGTTACAATGTAACGAATCAATTGTAAGGGAGTAAGAAGAATACATGATCCATTCACCTTCCAGTTACAAGTTTATCATCAACAGAGAATGGATCACTGGTACCTGTTATCCAGGGTTAAGTGGTTTTTCGACTGTTCCTTAAAAAACCCTCATTCACGTTTTTAGATGGTTTCTGTGGCGGTATCTGTGGCGGTATATCTTGATTCTCCGCCTAAATAACGTGACAGCATCATCATTGGGTTTAGTATTGTGCTACCTCCACCCGGAGGAAACCACTGGATATTTCAGTAGTGATCGGAAATAAAAAATAAAAATTGAAAAGGTTGGTTTAGGTGCTCGTGTGCAGTGATTCGAGTGAATTAAAAAGGATGTTCCCTTATGCTACCTGGACCATGAATTTATTGTTGTCTGGAGCACAGGGAAAGGATAAAAAAGGGGAGGAGATTGTACAGAGAGGGCAATTAGTGTGTCCACTGTACGATCAGTCCGGTGTGTGGGTCGACATGTTTCAGCTCCTCATGTGCCCCGTAGGGTCAGGTGAGCTTTCTTCAGGACCTAAGGGTGTTGTGATAGAGAGGGGTATTGCCCACTGTCTAGGTAAGGGGTTCAGAAGGAGATACGTTGAGCTCCTTGTGCGAGGTTAGTACCTATGGTGGAGAGAGAGAAGTAAAAGACATATATTTGGCAAATTAAAATACCCAAGATGATAAAGGCGGAGCAACATGGCAATTCTTTAAATACAGTAAATAGCAAGTGGTGTTCGAACATGCCGCTGGCTACATAGATGAAACAAAAGCAAGTAAAAATGGCACATCTTTTGTAATGATATCTGTACATAAATTGGTTCACGGAGAATCTCCGGTTGTGTTAAGGGCATTGTGAAAAAGAAACTTGATAACGTCCCGCAGTAAATGGTGAGTGAAAGCAATCGGATGTTTCTCCGAGAGGGACTCATCATGTTGCTAGAAGGGGGGTTGTGGTTCATAGGTTTGTATGCCACTACGCTAGTATGGTCTTGCTTACTTGTCCAGATGCGTGGTATGAGCAATGGCTTCGTGTTGTCTATAAAGAAGTGTGATTCAAAGTCTATGTGCCAATATGTTGGTGCGGTCTTGCTTATTGGCCCAAATATGTGGTATGAATAACAGCGTGTATTTGATATAAGTAGGAGAGTTGATCGTCACCCTCATTCAATTTCACGCCAAACAATTGTTATTAGATAATAGAGGAGCGATATTGTGGCGTATTTGTTAAGTAATGGTGACAGCGTAATCTGTTGAACTCTCCAGAGAGGCAGAGAGCGACATGTAATACTCATACATTCAAGAGCACTCGTTATTAAAGTAACACGCACCCTCGTTCAATTTCGTGCCAAACGCTTGCTTTCAGGTAGAGGAGGAGTGATATTACGGCGTATTTGTTAAGTAGTAAGTGATAACGTGAACTGTTGAACTCTCCACAGAAGCAGAGAGTGGCATCTGAAACTTGTACAATCACGAACACTCGTTATCAAAATGACACGCATACCTTGAGAAGCTCCGTGTTGGGGCTTCCGAGGAAGAATTACAGCGCAGTTTAGCTGTGGAAAAAGGAACAGGGGGGGTAGAGGAGAGGAGAACTATAAAGATATTGAAAGTTAGGGACAAGTAATTTCAGAGTAACGTTACGTGTCTCCTTCTCGTGCTGTCTTCCTACCGGGATTACCGCTGAGCACGACTTGTGCTGACGCTGTCTTCCTGTTGTGCTGACGACAGGCTGGTTTCAGGAGGTTTCTTAAAGTTATGGTGGAAAATGAGAAAGGACTGGTGTAAAGTGAAAAAAGAGTGAAAAAAGACTATGGGCTGGGTCGAGTTTCACCAAAAATCACACAGTTGATCTTGGATTTTAGATTTGTTATGTTCTAGAGTCATGATGGTAAAAACTGTCGTTAGTAGACATCGTGAACATTTAGATGCAAAAAATAATAACAACAAACAGCAGACTCCGACAATTCTAATACTATGGTTGATTGATGGGAGTAATGCTTTGGAGTTGATACGATGGTTTGAAAGAACGGAGGTTGTCATTCTGTTAAATGGGAATAATGGTACAAAGACCTGGTAGGTGGTAATTATCAAAGAATGTTATTTTTCCAGAGTGAGTTGATGGTCTATGATTCACTCAACCAGGGGATATCATCATTCAAGCCTATTGTGTTAGTTTTCAATCGATGTACCCATCTTTGTTCTTTTGTGAAGAGATGTTTTTCAACATTAGGTGACCCTGACACCATGGTTTCTAGTACTATCCACTTCAGATCATCAAGCGTGTGTGGGAAGTCAATGAAATGGCTGCTCATCTTGGTGGTGTGACGTTTACATTTGACGTTGCTTCTGTGTTCGCAAATTCGCAGTTTTATTTTGCGGCACGTCATCCCAATGTATCTCAATTTGCAGGGGCAGGTAATCATGTAGATAACATGAGTGGTGTTGCAGTTAGTGTGCTGTCTCATTGTCCAAACCCGATCGGGTGTCAGTTCGATGGATTTCGTTGTTTCTGTTAAGTGACAGACGGAGCAATGTCCACAGGGGAAGTGGCCTACCACTGGTGGCAGGCCCCATAGATTGTTAATGTTTCCATTTGTCTTTTCTTCCAGGGGGCGAGTGTGTACTAACATGTCTTTAAAATTTTTTGTTCTTCTGTTCGCAAAACGAGGTTTGGACCAGTCCAGAGTGCCTGAGGTTAGTATGCGCCAGTTCTTGTTGATGATTTTCTTGATTGTATTGCTGGCTGTGTTGTATGTGGTAACACATGTCAATTGGTCCGGTGGTTGTGTTCTGGGTATTATTTCTAGAAGGTTTTCTCTGTGTTGATTCCTTGCTCTTTTTTGACATTTATTTACAATTCTGGCAGGATAGTCACGTTTTAATAGTTTTGTGCACAAATCTTGTGCTTGTTCTTTGTATTCACTCAGTTCACTGCAGTTTCTTTTGAGTCGCAGGAATTGACTGTAAGGTAGATTTTCTCTGAGTGTACGTGGGTGGACTTAACAAATACGCCACAATATCGCTCCTCTATTATCTAATAACAATTGTTTGGCGTGAAATTGAATGAGGGTGACGATCAACTCTCCTACTTATATCAAATACACGCTGTTATTCATACCACATATTTGGGCCAATAAGCAAGACCGCACCAACATATTGGCACATAGACTTTGAATCACACTTCTTTATAGACAACACGAAGCCATTGCTCATACCACGCATCTGGACAAGTAAGCAAGACCATACTAGCGTAGTGTCATACAAACCTATGAACCACAACCCCCCTTCTAGCAACATGATGAGTCCCTCTCGGAGAAACATCCGATTGCTTTCACTCACCATTTACTGCGGGACGTTATCAAGTTTCTTTTTCACAATGCCCTTAACACAACCGGAGATTCTCCGTGAACCAATTTATGTACAGATATCATTACAAAAGATGTGCCATTTATACTTGCTTTTGTTTCATCTATGTAGCCAGCGGCATGTTCCAACACCACTTGCTATTTACTGTATTTAAAGAATTGCCATGTTGCTCCGCCTTTATCATCTTGGGTATTTTAATTTGCCAAATATATGTCTTTTACTTCTCTCTCTCCACCATAGGTACTAACCTCGCACAAGGAGCTCAACGTATCTCCTTCTGAACCCCTTACCTAGACAGTGGGCAATACCCCTCTCTATCACAACACCCTTAGGTCCTGAAGAAACCTCACCTGACCCTACGGGGCACATGAGGAGCTGAAACATGTCGACCCACACACCGGACTGATCGTACAGTGGACACACTAATTGCCCTCTCTGTACAATCTCCTCCCCCTTTTTTATCCTTTCCCTGTGCTCCAGACAACAATAAATTCATGGTCCAGGTAACATAAGGGAACATCCTTTTTAATTCACTCGAATCACTGCACACGAGCACCTAAACCAACCTTTTCAATTTTTATTTTTAATTCCGATCACTACTGAAATATCCAGTGGTTTCCTCCGGGTGGAGGTAGCACAATACTAAACCCAATGATGATGCTGTCACGTTATTTAGGCGGAGAATCAAGATATACCGCCACAGATACCGCCACAGAAACCATCTAAAAACGTGAATGAGGGTTTTTTAAGGAACAGTCGAAAAACCACTTAACCCTGGATAACAAGCAGTTACAATGACAAATCTCAGAGAAACAACCCAAAATAGTTTAATAGATTATGAATTCATTAACAAAGTAACAAATGTATTACTGTGACATTTTGATCACAGACATTAAATAATGCAGTTTTGCACTGTTTCAACTCACAGATGCTCAACGTGTAGAAGCCGTGGATAGCGATTCCCCAGACATGCAGGACACCAGCGCAGGTGAACACATGGACACACCCGTGGTGCAAATAAATCCGTCACGTGCCACACACTCACGCAGGCCAACTGTCCCATCCCTAGTCACCATGGAGTGTGATGATGAGGCTGATGCAACACCAGGTGGCAGCCATGGACAGCCCACTTCCATCCAACAACCACAACCACAGGTCCCCAGAACCAATCTCAGAGTCCAGCGTAGAAGAGGAAGAGCACTCAGGACACAGCAGGAGGAGCAACCAATTGATGTCTGGGGTGGTCTGGAGGGACAGATGCTCTGTATGCAGCGCCTGCAGACAAAGAACACACGTGCAGTGCAATTCCAAATAGACAAGATGGCAAGCAACATAGCAGTACTATCAGAAAGTGTGCAGCAACTGAGCAAGGTGATGCAGGAGGGAAATGTATCCCAAAAGAGACAGCATCGTGAACTAAAGCAGCACCTCAAAATGTTTGCAAAATCGAACAATAGGCTGGCCACCACAACTGCACTGCTGGCACGTAGGTCTGTGACCATGCAAACTGAAATGTGCCATTGGAGCGGGGATGTGGCTAAAGCACTGGACCAGGTCACCAATGCAGTTGAATTGCTTAATGCTTCCACAATTGCGGCCAACAATTCCACACCTGACGAGGGTAGTGAGGGTGCCTCAAGCCTAAGCAGTTTGGCAATTCCAGTCGCCACTGCAGGAAGACGCAACACACGCAGCAATACCCCCTCCGCTTCCAACATTAGGGATGACCATGCTGGCTCTGACAGGCGTCTGGGTGTTCGTGGTAGAAAGCGCTAGACTGCCATGTACAAGTACATTCTACTATGGTGACGTAACCATTGTTGTGATCTGACTTTTTACTGCCTTACAAGTCCATTTTCATTTGCAAACCACTTATATACATTAGACAGGTCAGATTAAAAGTGTGCTTCAACACTCATGACATATTTATTTAATTAAAGATTACTTTGATTGCAATATAACGTGTCTGTGTCATCATTACTCACCTCAGAAATAATTTTGTGTGATGTCCAATCTTCTCCTACGCCCTTCTGCTGCGTTTGCCCCTTGTGCTGCATGGTGGTGTGGCACATGCTGGTTCCCATCCTCCGAATCGCTGTCAGACGCCTCGATTTCCATTCCTCCCTTTGTCGCAATATTGTGCAGCATGGCACATGCTGCTACTATCTTGCAGCATTGTTCAGGATTGTACTGCAGTGCTCCACCGGTCTTATGTAGACATCTGAATCGGCTCTTCAGCAGCCCAAATGTGCGCTCTATGATGTTCCTTGTAGAGATATGTGCTGCATTGTACCTCTGTTGATTGGCAGTTGTGGGATTGAGGTAAGGCGTCATGAGGTAATTACGCGAGGCGTATGCGCTGTCACCTACATGTAAGGAAGGAAAGGGTCAGTGGCAGTTTGACATTGACATGCGTACAATGACAGTGAGAAACAATTACACATATTTACCAAGCAGATGTCCCTCTCCAAATTCTCCCCTGACAAGACGGGTGTGTATGCCACTTTGCCTGAAAATATAAGAATCATGTGCACTCCGGGGAAATTGCGCAACTATGTCAGTGATGATGTTTTTGGCATTGCATACAACCTGAATATTGAGGGAATGGTAACATTTCCTATTTCTATATAAATATTACTGTGCTGCAGGGGGACATATTGCCACGTGGGTGCAATCAATACAACCCAACACATGTGGGAAGCGAGCTATCTGGTAGAACTCCTGTTTGGTTTTTGCAAGGTCAAGCGCGGTGGTAGGGAACTTGATGTGAGACCCGATAAAGGCCATCATGGCATCAAGGAATGCTTTGAATATTCTTGAAAGTGTGCTTTGTGACACACCTCCTGCTACAGCAATGACCCCCTGGAAACTGCCTGAAGCCAGTAGGTGTAGGCAACATAGGACCTGCACATGCGTTGGGATAGCATTGGTCCTACGTGTCTGTCGTTGCAGTATGGGGTCCAATTCATTGATTAGATCATGGATCATTGCTGCATTGAGCCTATACTTATCGTATATCTCATCCTCTTGCTGTCCTAGCAAAGTTATGCGGACTCTGTAAATGCGCTCATTTATTCGTCTCCGTCTCTGTCCGGCAGCCTGCAGCCTCATCCTCCTCGCCATGAGGTAAATCCCTGCCATTGTGAAAGGTGCTGGCTCATTCTGGATGTGTTTAAATGGGTTTTAGTTGGTTTTCAGCTGTCTCTGATTTGCACTCATGATTACCACCTGGTTGTGATCCTTCTTAATTAGCTCTCGCAAAATTGCGATTTTCACGGGAATCGCAATTTGCGATTTTTTATGCATACATTTTGCGAATCTTTGTTTGCGATTCGCAGTTTGGGAGACGCTACTACCGAATCGCAATTTTAATCGCAGATTTTTTTGCGATTCCTTATTTTTGCGAAAAGTTGGGTTTTCGCAAATATACAGTTGATGCATTTCTACACGGTATTTTGCGATCGCAAACGGCCAATTTTTGCGATTCGCACCGTTTGCGATCGCAAAAAGGTTTGATGCATGTGCCTGTTAATGTTTAATCAATAAAGAATCATGTTATAAAGCTGACTAGAAGTGAAACAATAATCCTGTTCTGGTCCACTGTATGAAAGTAGGATCTGCTTCTATGGTTACCCCCACTTTTTGCCTGGTGCTAAGCTGTATTTTGACTAGTCTGACTGGGATTCTGCTAATCAGGACCCCAGTTTTTCTGCTTTCTCACTAAATAGTAGTGTTCAGTACTTAGGTACAGCCCAGATTGGATACTGGGGTACCCTTACAAGTCCATAGTATATGGTACTAAGGTACCCAGGGCATAGGTACACCAGAGGTCTCCCATGGGTTGAAGCATGTATTATGCCACCTATGAGAGACCATTCAAAATGGAACTACAGGCTTGCCATTGCAGCCTGTGTAAGCTGGTGCTACCTCCACTTACTAAAGATATAGGTTTCCTAAATCTTGGGTCACTGCACTTAAAACCTATAAGTAGGCTTTCCTGTTTTCAGTTTCTATTTTTGGTAAATTCTGGTGGGGTTTTTTCAGTTTTTCCAATACCTTAAAAAAACAGTGATTATCAGTGGTTACACATTTTTGCGCTATTAAAAACAACAAAAACAGTGTTTTACCGGTGTTTATGGAATTTTTATTTAATTTTAATTATTGCTTGCTTTCTGCGCTGATAGCATTCTTCATTAACTCTAAAGATTGTAAAGATGCTTTCAGCAAACAATCTAGCAAGTGACAAGGATCTCTTACAGGGAAGCACTTCAGCTCAGGTATTTTGACAGGCCATCATACAACTTTTTCATATACATAGCTGAATTACTACAAATACAAACAATATCACTCAAATCTTTATTGAACTTGGTAGGAACTTTTTTCAGCAGAATTCTAAGTCTCACTGTGTTCCATGTTTACCAAACGCCGGGTGTCATGTTTAAAGACTGGGGGGTTTGGCAATTTACTTACAATCAATACTGACTCACTAAAAAAGGGGGCTGATGTATCAAAGGATTTCACCCATTCTCTGTATGTGGCTAAATGTGATGCTACATTTTAGGAAAGATTCTAATGAAACCAGCCATTTTTCCCATCAGTTAAATCAAATGTAGCCAAAATTTCAAATACGATTTTGATATTTCCTGATTCTCTACAGTTTATAAAACAACTAAATAAGACCTAAAACATGCTTCTAAACACTGCATCTTTAGACCAAAGACCACAAAACTACAAAAAGCAGAAGAAAGAAGAGATAAGGTTTTAGTGACATCCCTAAACAACAAAACTCAAGCAAAATAATGCTAGCCCAGTCTTTCTTGATACTACCTTGTATAACAAAGTTACATTATATTGGCCCCTTCAGGACAAAATAAAAAATACACTTTGACTCATCTTTTCCTTTCTTTGAATGGCACTTAGTTTCTGATTGTAAAGGTGTTTTTTCAGTGTTTATATGTTTACACCGGTGATGGCTATTTTCCTTTCGGTGGGGTTTTATCAGTTATTATAGGTTTAAACCTAAAACCAGATAGCCTACCTATAAGTGACCCATGTAGCAGGCCTTTGCAATCCTGAAGGCATGGTGCTTGGTTCTAAGTGAGAGGGTGCCCCTGCATGAGCAAGACACCCCTACAGCCTACGGAGTCCATTCGCAGGGTTGTCAGTGAAGCAGCCATGTACTATATAGAGGGGCACTGAGTAATTACTTGATGACCATCTCGAAAACGCCTGCAACTAATCCTATCATGTTTGGTGTCAAACAGTTGGAATCATACCCCCACACCGTAAATGGTGTGGGAGGTATGATTCCCAGCACTGGAAGAGCACTCCGTTAGGATCTCAGTGTTCCCGGTGCCAACCTTCTAGACCCGGACAGCACAAAACGGTTGCTGCCGACCAGAGACACATTTCTGCCCTCCTGCTGCTGAACAAAGCTTGAGCAAGGGAAGGCAGAACAATAGACATCCTGTCACAGGGAGGTGTGACCGCCTACCAGACAGGTAGTGTATTGGGACCGGGTGGGTGCACTTGCCAGTGCCACAAAGTCTGCATGAGGGGCACATTTGGTGTCCTTGTGCATAGTCCAGTTCAAACCAGTCCTGGGAGCCGTTTGTCCAGCTCTGGTTCGGAACTGGACAAAGGACATGGGAGTAACCTCCCCTGTGAGAGTCCTCTGAATCATCCCAGCCCTTTCCCTAGGTTACTTAAGGGCCTACCTGGGTGGAGGTCCTTAGATTCGTCGTGGGATAAGATTCAGATCAGACACCACTTCTTCTTCTACCGTCTGGGCACTGTGGGCTTCGCTGGACTTCGTTTGGGTCTACCTTCATCTCCCTTCCAGTCTGCTGCATCGTCTGTGCCTGTGCATCATACAGGAACCTTCCAAGGCCTTTGAAGCATCAAAGACTCTTGACGTAATCTCCCTTGGAGTGACGGACTCACTCCCCTGCATTTGCAGGCACCGCAACTAAGTCGACCGTTCTGCTGATCCTGAGCTCCTCCGGACTCTGAAAGGTCCTGCAACACGGGTGGTGGTTTTCCACAGCTCCAGAGGCCTGCTGTGCCCTCTTACCAAGTTTGAGGCCAGTATCCCTCGTGGGGGCTGCAATAACCGAATCCCTGTGCACCGCGTCAACTTGCAGTTGCAAAGGCCTGTTGGCTTCTGTTAGATCTGGGGGTCTCTAGATGGCAGAGGTAGGTTCCACTGTCCAAATAGGGACCATTACTTCTAGTCAGGGTAAGGGGGATACACTCTTTAGATAACCCCTGCTCACCCCCTTGGTAGCTTGGCACAAGCAGACAGGCTTATCAAAGGCAATGTGTAAAGTATTTGTACCAACACACACAGTAACACAGTGAAAACACCACAAATGGACTCCACACCAGTGTAGATAAATAAAGTACTTTTATAGAAACTGCACAAGACCACAACGACAAAAATCCAACACACACAGTTCAAGAATATGGTTTCGATAGAGTTCTTAGCTTAGCGACAAAATAATCCACATTAGCGTCGATTTTAGCCAACAGTACCTGGTGAGGCGATAAAAGTTCCTAGCGGCACTCAGGCGTCGAAAATCAAGCAACAGCGTCAGTCCTGAGACCCTGGGAAGGCGATGCGACAACCCCGCTGCACGCAGCGGGCGTGTGCTACGAATCCGGTCTGTATGGGGAGTGAGACGATACGCGTATGGATTCCAAGGCGTAGCTTCTCCGGTAGAAATTTACTCGCAAAGGCATGATGCGACGATCTTCGATGGCTCTGCGACGAGGTTCGCAGCGACAAAATGCGGCCCGCTAACGAGCGGTGTGATGATCTCACTCAGCGGCGACAGGCTCTGCGACGATGCTCGCAGCGACGGGAATCTTCCCGCTCCGTGGGCGATGCGCTCCAAAGACGAACGCGGCGTTGACGTTGCAGCGGCGATAGGCGCTGCGATGATCTTCGCGGCGACGGAAATGTTCTCGCTAAGCCGGCGGTGCGTGAAAAAGTTGCAGATCTTTTTCTTCTTTTCTCTTGGTCAGCTTCCCAACAACAGGCACAACTTCCAGAGGCCTCACAATTGGATCAGGCACTCTAGGAAGGGCAGAACTCACACAGCAGAGTTCAGGGGGAAACTGGGGGTGAAGTCCTTTTGTTCCTGGGACTTCTTAACAGGAGGCCAGCTCTACTCAGGCCCTTGGAGATTCCTTCAAGCCAGGGGACAGAGCACACAGCAAAGTCCTTCCCCACTTCTTGGCAGCAAAGCAACTGCAGGTCAGCCTTACATCAGGTCAGTCCTTCTTCTTCAGTCTTCCAGCTTTCTCCTTGGCAGAGGTTCCTTCTTGATTGGGACCCTGATCCCAATTTCTTGGGATCAGGGTCCAAATATTTACACCCCCAAATCCTTAGTCCTCTGAGGGCAGAGGGGCCTTTGCCCAGTCCAAACCAGATCTGGAGCACTCTGTTTACATGACTCCCTCTTTCCCTTCACAGTGCAGGGCAGAAACATCAGACGCCCCACAGGAGGTGGAGCCAGCATTGTGGAGGGAAAGCACAGCCCTGGAGCACTTTGTTGACATGATTCCTTCTTTCCTTTCACAGTGCAGGGCAGAGACATCAGACGCACCTCAGGGGGTGGAGCCAGACAAGAAATCCACAACCTAGCAGAGGCAGGTTTGAGTGGTTAGACAAGAAAATACCTACTTTCTAAAAGTGGTATTTTCAAACACAGAATGTTAAAACCAACTTCACTAAAAGATATATTTTATCATTCTGAGTTCAGGCATACTAAAATTTGATTTTCTATCTTGCTCCTATGGGACGATATGCAGGTAAACATTATACTCAGCATTCCCCATTATAGCCTATGGGCAAGATAGCCTTTCAATAGTGAAAAACGAAAATGGCTGTAATTCACTACCAGAGCATGTCACCTACACCAGTACATGCTCTACCTTTCACATACACTGCACCCTGCCCAGGGGGGTACCTAGGGCCTCCATAGGGGTGTCCAATGTGTACAGAAAGGGAAGGGTTATGCCTGGGCAGTGTGAACACTGGTCAGGTCAGCATGGCAGTTAGCAACTGCACCCAGGCACTGCGGTGGCAGGCCTGTGACACCATTTTAGGGCGGTGGCACAATCAGTGCTGCAGACCCACTAGTAGCATTTGAATCACCAGCCCTGGCACACTCAGTGCACTTTACTAGGGGCTAACAGGTGAAACAAATATACCAATCATGGATAACCAATCAATATAACAATTTACCTAGGGAGGACTTGCACTTTGACACCGATCAGCAGCGGCAAAGTGCCCAAAGCATCTAAACCAGCAAAAACGAAATCCAGCACAGCATCAAAAATACAGAAGGTAGAGGCAAAAAGTCAGGGGAAACCACGCCAAAGATGCCAGGTCTAACACGTGTCCCCTCCAGCTGAAAGTGGGGAGAAGTACCCACCCTCTTGGGAATTCTCATCGCTAAGGTGGAAAAACCTGGACAGACCATCAGCGTTGTCGTGTTCTGTACCGTAAAGTCCATTCCCTGTAGGGAGATGGACCACCTCAACAGTTTTGGGATCTCACCCCTCATCTGCATTAACCATCTGAGGGGCCTGTGGTCTGTCTGAACCCGGAAGTGAGTCCCAAACAAGCAGGGCCTCAGCTTCTTCAGAGCCCAGACCACAGCAAAAGCTTCCCTTTCAATCGCACTCCACCTCTGTTCCCTGGGAAGTAGCCTCCTACTAATAAAAGCTACAGGTTGGTCCAAGCCCTCGTTGTTGATCTGTGAGAGTACCGCCCCCACACCATGCTCTGAAGCGTCTGTCTGCACTACAAACTCACTGGAGAAATCAGGCGCCTTGAGCACCGGTGCCGTGCACATGGCAGTCTTCAGGGCATCAAAAGCAGTTTGACAGGCATCGGTACAATTCACTCTCCTGGGCTGCTTCCTTGAAGTCAGCTCTGTCAAGGGGGCAACAATGGTGCCATATCCCTTGACAAATCAACGATAATACCCGGTAAGTCCTAGGAAGGCTCTCACCTCTGTTTGGGTCTTGGGGGGCTCCCAAGCCAGGATGGTATCAATCTTCGCTTGGAGGGGCGCCACCTGGCCGCTCCCTACCTGGTGTCCCCAGTACACCACAGAACCCTGCTCTATCTGGCACTTACTGGCCTTGATAGTGAGGCCTGCCCTTTTCAGAGCCTTCAACACTTCACAGAGGTGCTGTAAGTGTTCCTCCCACGTGGAGCTGAACACAGCAATATCATCCAGGTATGCGGCGCTGAATTCCTCCAGCCCGGACAGTACCTGGTTGACCAGTCTCTGGAATGTGGCAGGGGCGTTCTTCAACCCAAAGGGCATAACTCGGAACTGGAAGTGCCCTCTGGCGTTGAAAACGCAGACCTCTCCTTGGCCCCCTCAGTTAAGGCAATCTGGCAGTACCCAGATGTTAAATCAAACATACTGAGGTACTGGGCAGCTCCCAACCGATCCACGAGCTCATCAGCTCTGGGGATGGGGTGCACGTCAGTCTTGGTGACCGCATTGAGCCCACGGTAGTCCACACAAAACTAGAGTTCTGGGGTGGCACCGGGCACAGCAACTTTTGGAACTAAGACCACTGGGCTAGCCCAGGGACTGCTGGAGGGCTCAATTACCCCTAGCACCAACATCTTGGAAACCTCTTCCTTGATGCTGGCCCTGACCTTGTCAGCTATCCTGTAGAATGTCTGCTTTACAGGTAGACTATATCCAGTGTCCACATCATGGACGCACCAGTTGGTGACACCTGGGGTCAGGGAGAACAGGAAGGAAAACTGACCCAACACCTGGCGACAGTCCCTCTGCTATTCTAGGGTCAGGGTGGGCGAGAGGACCACACCATCCACTGACCCATCTTGCTCCTCGGCTGCCAAGAGGTCAGGAAGAGGGTCACTGTCCTCTTCCATTCCAGCATCTGTAGCCAGGAGCATGGTTACATCAGACCTCTTGAAGTGGGGTTTGAGGCGGTTCACATGTAAGACCTTCAGTGGCTGCCTGGGAGTCTGTAAGTTAACCAGGTAGGTTACTTCGCTCTTGCGCTCCACCACCTCATATGGCCCAGTCCACTTGTCCTTGAGCGTACAAGGCTCCACTGGCGCCATTACCCACACTTTCTGCCCAGGTTGAAATTCGACCAGAGTGGCATTCTGGTCGTACCATCTTTTCATTTCTTCCTGACTGGCTTCTAGGTTCTTTTGTGCGAGCTTCCTGAAGCGCAGTGTCTGGTTGCGGAAGGCCAGCATATAGCTGAACACATCCTGGGGGGTTTTCCTGGGGGATTTCTCCCACCCCTCCTTCACCAGAGTGAGAGGTCCTCTAACAGGATGGCCATACAGAAGCTCAAAGGGACTGAACCCTAAGGACTTCTGAGGCACCTCCCTGTAGGCAAACAACAGGCATGGTAAGAAGACCTCCCACTTCCATCTCATGGGCTCCGCAAGGCCCATAATCACACCTTTCAGGGTTCGGTTGAACCTTTCAACCAACTCATTTCCTTGAGGGTGGCAAGGAGTGGTGAACTTATAAGTTACCCCACACTCCTCCCACAGAGACTTCATGTACCTAGAGATGAAGCTGGTACCCCGGTCGGAGACCACCTCTCTGGGGAACCCCACACGGGAAAAGATCCTCATCAATGCACGGCCCACCACGGGTGCTGTGATTCTCCTGAGAGGGACTGCTTCCGGGTACCGGGTGGCGTGGTCCACCAACACCAGGATGAACCTGTTGCCTAAGGCTGTCTTGGGGTCCAGTGGCCCCACAATATCGATGCCCACCCGCTCGAAAGGGGTGCTCACCACAGGAAAGGGTTGGAGGGGTGCCTTGCACTTTCCTCCGCTCTTCCCACTTGCCTGACAAGTCTGGCAAGTCCTACAGAATGTCCCGACGTGCTTCTTCATCTGGCGCCAGAAGAAGTGGGTGACAAGCCTTTGGAAGGTCTTGTCTTGCCCCAGATGTCCTGCGAGAGGCACGTCATGAGCCAGACCCAGTAGGAAGTCCCTGAAGCGCTCGGGTACCACCAGCACAGGGGCTGCACCGGGCTCAGCAAACTTAGGCTCACTATAAAGCAACCCATCCTCCCAGTAAATTAGATGATCCTTGACCGCTCCACCTGCTGCCTGGTCTGCAGCCTGCTGCCGCATACCACTGAACGAGGGGCATTCCTCCTGCGTCCAGCAGAACTCCTCCCTGGAGGGGCCACCCTCTTGCTGCCAATGGGTCAGTTCAGGTAGGTCCCCTAGTTCGGCCACCTGTTCCCCTGTAGGTTCCAGGGCATCCCCCTCAGGTTCTGCTCCTTCCTGGACCGTGGGAACGGTGGAGGCTGGTTTCCCACGCCCTCTGCTCCTTCTCCTCTGGGCAGGTACCTGGGCCACTGTTTCAGGCTCCAGGTTTGCTGAATCACCCCTACTGGCTGCCATAGACCGAGTGGTCACACAGATCCACTCAGGCAAACCCAACATCTCCATGTGAGCCTGGCGTTCCACCTGCTTCCATGGGGAACTCTCCAGGTCATTACCTAGCAGACAGTCTACAGGCATGGATGGACTCACAACAACCTTCAAGAGACCTGAGACCCCCCTCCACTCAAAGGGAACCTGCGCCACTTTACAGAGGCGCACTGAGTTGTCAGCTGCAACTACTTGGTGAAGTACATTGGGAATGACCTGCTCTGCAGACACACACTGACACCTCACAGATGTCACGCTGGCTCCTGTGTCTCTCAGAGCCTCCGCCCTCCTCCTATTGATGGTCACCCACTGCCCGTATTTCTTAGTGTTATCGGGCAGGTAGGTTTCCTGGACCATCTCTCGGTCTCCTAAAGAGACATGGGTCATAACTGCTGGTCCCTCCCCTTCACTAGAAATTCAATCCTCCCCCAAAACTACACTCACTAAACCCTGTTTAGGAGCACCAATGGGTGCTGGAGGTTTCTTGGGGCAACTAGGGGCAATGTGCCCCACCTCTTTGCAGTGATAGCAGGTAGGTGGGCCCCTGGGGTCCCGCCTCCACCTAGGGGGCCAGGTTGGTTTGGGCTTGGGAGGTTGGGGCTCCTTTTCCTCTGAACTGTTTTGAGGCCCTTGAGAGAACTCCTTTTGGTTACCCTTGTCCTCCCCACTCTTTTGCTGGGGACCCTGCCCACCTTTGGCTGTGGTACCAACAATTCCTCTGTGGACCCTGGTACTGGTCCAGCGGTCCGCTTCCTTAGCAAGCTCAATGGGGTCCGTCAGCTTGCTGTCTAAAAGATGTTGGTGCAGCTCTGGAACACATAGACTACTCAAGTGCTCCCAACTAATTAAATGCAACAACCCCTTGTAATCAGTTACTTTGCTGCCCTTCATCCAACCTTACAGTGCACGCGAGTACAGATTCACACACTCCATCCAAGTCTCAGACTCTTTCTTCTTGGAGTTCCTAAACTGCAGCCTATCCTGCTCTGGAGTCAGTCCATACCTGACACATAGGGCCTCCTTCATATTGGGGTAGGTCATGGCACCTGCTAATTCTAAGGGCTCTAGAGCACTCCTCCCAGAATCCTCAAAATGTTTCCACAGGCCCGCCCCCAATGCTGATCAGGCACACCATTCATCCTGAATGCAATCTCATACGAGGTAAACCAGGCATAGATATCCTCACTCCTATTATAATTCTGCACCAAATCTTTGGGTATATATACTTTACCCCTTTGCACTGGCTGTGCGCTGCCACCATTGGAACTGGTCTCCACCTACTTGGCTTTGATGTCCAGTTCCCTCATGCTCAACTCATGAGCCAAAAGCAATCTTTTCTCTTCTTTCTCTACTTCCAATTGCTTCATCTTCATTCGCATGATTTCCAATTCATGCTCTCTCACCCTTTGGTTATCCTCTAACTCTTCTGGGGTGAAGTCCCTACTGGAATGGTTGCTGCCAGCCCTTGAGACTGGTCTGCCCACGGGCAGATCTTGGGGAACAAAAGCATTCTCTTCACCTGCATCATCCTCCTCTTGGGCCTCCCACCAGGCCTTCAAGACTCTTTGTAGCTCATCCTTTCTAGATCCGCTTTTCACAGGGCAACCAAGGTCTTTGCAGAATTGCTTGAGCTCCTCATCTTTGTACGAATACAGATCCTCAATGGAAAACTCCAATCCTGTCCTCTCACTTGTTGCCTTCTGGGACATGATGCTCTTGAAGAGTTACTCAAAAATAAAAACAAAAACACAGTATGTGGTTGCGTAGTGGTCTGCACTTAAACTAGTGATGTCCACCAATTACTGTGGGTCAAGTACAAATACAAGTTCTAATCCTCACCGCTGACCACCAATGTTAGATCTGGGGGTCTCTAGTTGGCAGAGGTAGGTACCACTGTCCAAATAGGGACCCTTACTTCTAGTCAGGGTAAGGGGGATACACTCTTTAGATAACCCCTGCTCACCCCCTTGGTAGCTTGGCACGAGCAGACAGGCTTATCAAAGGCAATGTGTAAAGTATTTGTACCAACACTCACAGTAACACAGTGAAAACACCACAAATGGACTCCACACCAGTGTAGATAAATAAAGTACTTTTATATAAACTACACAAAACCAAAACGACAAAAATCCAACATACACAGTTCAAGGATATAGTTTCAAAAGAGTTCTTAGCTTAGCGACAAAATAATCCACATTAGCATTGCTTTTAGCCAAAAGTACCTGGTGATGCGATAAAAGTTCCTAGCGGCGCTCAGGCGTCGAAAAACAAGCAACAGCGTCAGTCCTGAGACCCTGGGGAGGCGATGCGACAACCCCGCTGCACGCAGCGGGCATGTGCAACGAATCCGGTCTGTATGGGGAGTGAGGTGATACTTGTATGGATTCCAAGGCGTAGCTTCTCCGGTGCAAAGGCACGATGCGACGATCTTCGATGGCTCTGCGACGATGTTCGCAGCGACAAAATGCGGCCCGCTAACGAGCGGTGCGACGATGTCACTCAGCGGCGGTAGGCTCTGCGACGATGCTTGCAGCGACGGGAATCTTCCCGCTCCGGAGGCGATGCGCTCCGAAGACGAACGTGGCGTTGACGTTGCAGCGGCGATAGGCGCTGCGACGATCTTCGCGGCGACGGAAATTTTCTTGCTAAGCCGGCGGTGCGTGAAAAAGTTGCAGATCTTTTTCTTCTTTTCTCTTGGTCAGCTTCCCAACAGCAGGCACAACTTCCAGAGGCCCCACAATTGGATCAAGCACTCTAGGAAGGGCAGAACTCACACAGCAGAGTTCAGGGGGAAGCTGGGGGTGAAGTCCTTTTGTTCCTGGGACTTCTTAACAGGAGGCCAGCCCTACTCAGGCCCTCGGAGATTCCTTCGAACCAGGGGACACAGCACACAGCAAAGTCCTTCCCCACTCCTTGGCAGCAAAGCAACTGCAGGTCAGCCTTACAGCAGGTCAGTCCTTCTTCTTCAGTCTTCCAGCTTTCTCCTTGGCAGAGGTTCCTTCTTGATTCCAGGATGATCTAATTTCTTGGGATCAGGGTCCCAATATTTATACCCCCAAATCCTTTGTCCTCTGAGGGCAGAAGGGCCTTTGCCCAGTCCAAACCAGTTCAGCACTCTGTTTACATGACTCCTTTTTTCCTTTTACAGTCCAGGCCAGAAACATCAGATGCCCCACAGGAGGTGGAGCCAGCACTGTGGGGGGCAGGCACTGTCCTATTCAGGTCCCAGGTGCAACTCCTCCCACCCATCTACATGGAGATCTCTCTATTCAGCCCTGTGCTGACTCACCCTGTCTCTGGGAATTCCCCAGCCCCCTGGAATTCCCCAGCCCCTGTCACTCAAACTCCAGACAAGAAATACATAACCTAGCAGAGGCAGGTTTGAGTGGTTAGACAAGAAAATACCTACTTTCTAAAAGTGGTATTTTCAAACACAGAATCTTAAAACCAACTTCACTAAAATATATATTTTATCATTCTGAGTTCAGGCATACTAAAATTTAATTTTCTATCTTGCTCCTATGGGAAGATATGCAGGTAAACATTATACTCAGCATTCCCCATTATAGCCTATGGGCAAGATAGCCTTTCAAAAGTGAAAAACGAAAATGGCTGTAATTCACTACCAGAGCATGTCACCTACACCAGTACATGCTCTACCTTTCACATACACTGCACCCTGCCCAGGGGGTTACCTAGGGCCTTCCATTGGGGTGTCCAATGTGTACAGAAAGGGAAGGGTTAGGCCTGGCCAGTGTGGACACTGGTCAGGTCAGCATGGCAGTTAGCAATTGCACCCAGGCACTGCGGTGGCAGGCCTGTGACACCATTTTAGGGCTACTCCTGTGGGTGGCACAATCAGTGCTGCAGGCCCACTAGTAGCATTTGAATCACCAGCCCTGGCACACTCAGTGCACTTTACTAGTGGCTAACAGGTGAAACAAATATACCAATCATGTATAACCAATCAATATAACACTTTACCTAGGGAGCACTTGCACTTTGACAACGATCAGCAGTGGCAAAGTGCCCAAAGCATCTAAACCAGCAAAAACGAAATCCAGCACAGCGTCAAAAATACAGGAGGTAGAGGCAAAAAGTCAGGGGAAACCACGCCAAAGATGCCAGGTCTAACAGCTTCCTTCCAAGAAGATCTTCGGGCTCCAAGTAGCCCCAACATCGAGCATCTCCAGTGACCAGAATCTTGAGCGACACCGCATTGTGTGCATTGTGGCCTTCATCTTTTGATGAGCTGCTTGAGGTCCTCTCGCGACTCCAGTGCCTCTGGACTGTGGATCCATTTGAGGATCACCTTTGTTTCTCTTGGGCTCTCCTGATTGCTCGTGCTTGCGCTGACTCCCCTGCTTGTGGTGAGTCCCCTGGACTTTGCTGGTCCGACACCGTCCCCTCAGCACTTGACATCCGTTGCGGGACAGCTAATGCATGGCTCATGGTCTTCATCAGTGCCGCCTGTCCCTCACAGCTGCAGAGTCATGTTCATTGTCAACTCTCCTCCAACACCCGACATCGGAGGGCATTCATCTTCCAAGTCTCCTGATCACTCCTGAGTGACATAGACTCTGTCCCCTCTGCTTGCAGGTACCTCTCATCTAGAATCCATCCTTGGGTTTCACCGGACACTTTCTCATTCATTAGCAGTGGCACTTTCCTGTAGGCCTCCATTGGGTTCGACAGCAGTTTCCCAGCACCAATTCACATATATGCACCCGGCTTCCCTGGTGTAGGTAACGTGGGTACTAGGGTATCCACGCGTGGGGTGGCTCTCCAACCTTCTGTCTTCCACTGGGTTTCTTCAGGGTCCACTGGGAAGGGTCCTTAATCTTTAAAAATCCAACACCGACTTACACATAGATTTGTATGGAGAACGCGGTTGTGTTCCCACACTGCACAGGCTCTCTGCGGGGTCCCTATCTACTCACCTTGGGTGGTTCCTTGGGTCCCCAGCACTTCTACATCCTCTCGACCTTGTCTTGATCCGAGTCGTGGTTCTTATACCACTTTCTTAGTATATGGTTTGGACACCCCTTGGGGTCCACTGTGTATTACGTGCTATTTACTGTGTTACTTTGCTAAAGTGTTGGGTGCATTGTGCACATCTCCGGGTAGGAGATATTTCTATGTGTTAGAGAGTATTATATAATAAATACATATTTTTATAAATACTTTGTGTGGTTCTTTTTCACTCAATCTATACTGTCAGATTGCATTCTGGTAAAACAAGCTGCTTTACACTCTGCCTGGACTAAGCCTGAAGGCTGCTCTCCACAGCTACCACTTAGAGAGCTTTCTAAGATTGTCTAAGACCTCTTAAATCACCATAAGTGTTGTCTGAACTGGTGCAAGGTGTCCACTTACATAAGTGTAGATCATATACCACACCAGCTTCTCACACCCACAATTTCCTTTTCTGAACGAAACAGGATTACAAGTTTCAAAATTGCATCACTTTTGGGTTTAATAGGTGGCAAACCCAGGAACAGTTCCATTTACCCTAAGCTGATGATGTCCATGCCTGGTAACTGAGTAACAGAGTAAACAAATGGGGCACATAATATGTTGCTGCTGACATGTTATTCCTCATTACCAGATCATTAACTCAGAATAGCACAGTAATGTAGGATGGTAATGTGGCAGACGAATGGAAATTACATGTACAGAGCTACCGCCCGTGACTACTTTGAAAATCAATATCAACCTAATAGAGGAAATGGTACTTCATTCAGTACTTACATTTTTGTGCATGATAGAGCGACATATTGTTAAAACTACGCTACTGAACCTTATGAACATTTTGCAAAATATATGTAAACATTTTTACATGTATTTGCAGTATTTCTGCATAGAAGTTTCGGACACTATACCATGGAGATCAGAGGATTATGGTACTGTACATTGGTTAAGATTGGTGTGGATGATGGTATGTTTAAAATTGCAAGTGGTGTCTAAAGTCGAAAAAGAGTTTAAAGTGACTGCTCACGATGTGATGTGCTGATTGTGGTTTAAGGTGATTGTTGGATGGTGGATTTGAGAACATCATGTAGATTGCTGCAATTCACTCAAAATGTTTTATAAAGCATTGCTTTTCACTTGTAGTGGTAGTCTATGAGACTCAAATGTAAGGATCCTGGCCAAAGTCAAAGTATCAGACAATCGGGGGTTTGTAAGGTGCGCTACTCACCTGTGAGGGTCTCAAGGCGCTGGGAGGGAGGGGGTTCAGCTCCTGATCAGTCAAATAACCAGGTCTTGAGGCTCTTCCTTAAGGTGTGTAGCGTGGGGGAGCAACTAATGTTGACTGGGAACTTGTTCCAGGTCTTTGCTGCGACGTAGGAGAAAGCTTTTCTGCCTGCTCTGTTTCTGCAGATGCATGGGGTCTCTGCCAGGATGAGGGCAGCGAAGCGGAGGTACCTTTTGGGTACATGGAAGGAGACTCTTTCGTTGAGGTATTAGGGGCCGATGTTGTGGAGGGATTTGTAGGCGTGGGTGAGTAGCTTGAAGGTTACTCTCTTCTCAATACGGAGCCAGAGGAGGTCTCGTAGGTGCTGGGTCATGTGTTCGTGTCGTGGGGTTCCGAGGACGATTCTGGCTGCAGTGTTCTGGATGGTTTGGAGCTTGTTTAGCAGGGTATTGTTGATTCCTGCGAAGAGGGCGTTACCGTAGTACTGCTGGTTATAAGTGCGTGTGTGACGGTCTTTCTGCATTCTGGAGGGATCCACTTGAAGGTCTTGCGGAGGATGCGGAGGGAGTTGATGCAGGTGGAGGTGACGGCGTTGATCTGCCCGGTCAAGGTGAGGGAGTAGTCTTGAATGATGCCGAGGTTCCTGGCGTGGTCCGTCAGGGTGGGTGGGTTTCTGAGGGCAGGGGGCCACCAGGAGTTGTCCCATGCAGTAGGGGAGGGTCCGAGGATGAGGACTTCTGTCTTCTCCAAATTCAGCTTTAGGCAGCTGTCGCTCATCCAGGCTGCAACGTCTTTCATTGCTTCTTGGAAACTGAGTCTGGTGTCTTCGGGGTTCTTTGTGAGAGTATGAGCTGGGTGTCGTTGGCGTAAGATACTATGCTGAGCCCATGATGTCTGACGATGGCGGCGAGGGGGGCCATGTAGACGTTGAAGAGCGTGGGGCTGAGTGAGGAACCTTGGGGTACTCCACAGTTGATTTCAGTAGGTTCAGAAAGGGAGTCTGATCCTTTGGGTTCTGCCAGAGAGAAAGGAGTTGATCCAGTCAAGGGCGGTTCCTCGTATATACCGGCGTCGTGGAGTCTGGCTGCGAGAGTCCGGTGTGAGACTGTGTTGAAGGCGGCAGAGAGGTCTAGTAGGATGAGGGCGGCCGTGTGGCCCTGGTCGAGTAACATGCAGATGTCATTGGTGGCGGCGAGGAAGGCGGTTTCAGTGCTGTGGTTGCAGCGAAATCCGACTGAGATGCGTCGAGGATGGCGTTCTCTTCGATGGGCGTTAATGAATCGTTCAGTGACTTTGGCTGCAAAGGGAAGGAGACAGATTGGCCGGTAGTTTTTCAGGTCCATCGGGTCGGCCGAGGGTTTCTTCAGGAGGGGCTTGACCTCTGCCCGCTTCCAGTCATCGGGGAAGATGCCGGATTCGAGGGAGGCATTGATGGTCCGGCCTAGTTTGGGTGCTATGGCGGCGGCGGCTCTGTGGTAGTTGTGCGGTGAGCAGGGGTCTGTGGGGGCTCCTGAGTGGGTGTTCTTCATGGTCGTGGTGGTGTCTTCAGTGGTGGCAGGTTTCCAGATGGTAATGGTCGGCTGTTTGTCGGTGGGGGAGAGTGGTGTGGTGTCCGGAGTCTGTTAGCTGAAGTTGTCGTAGAGGGCCTTGATTTTCAGGTGGAAGAAGGAGCTGAGCTTGTTGTAGAGGTCCTGAGATGGTGTGACATCGGTGGCTTCACTGGGGAGGTTTGGTGAACTGCTGTATGACGTTGAAGAGTTCTTTAGCATTACTTGCGTTGGTGTGGATTTTGTTCTTGATAAAGGTCCGCTTGGTGGTCCCTATGCGCTGGTGGTATTCATTCATGGCGTTACTGTAGTTGTTCTGGTCTTCGGTGGTTTTTCTGTTCCGCCACAGTTTCTCAAGGCATCTGCAGGAGCGTCTGGCTTCTTGGATGTCGGTGATGAACCAAGCGACCTTCAGGGGGCGTTGTTTGACCGGGTGGCGGAGGGATGCAAGCTGGTCGGCGCAGTTGGAGATCCAGCGGTGAAGTTCTCTGGCTGTGGAGTTGGCATCGGTCGTGGCGGAGGGGGGGTCTTGGAGGATGGTGGTGTTGAGGTGTTCCTCGGTGATCTTGCTCCAATTCCTTCGAGGTGGGCACGGGGCGGGTTTGGGTGTGGTGCTGGTGTTGAATGTGAAGCGTACGCAGTGGTGGTATGTCCATTGGGGTTGCGTGGTGTGGCTGAAGTCGATGTTAGTCCCTCATGAGAAGACAGGGTTGAGGGTGTGTCTGGCTTTGTGGGTGGGGTGGTGACGAGCTGCTTCAGTCCGAGGTTGGTGAGGTTGTCAAGGAGAGTGGTGGAGTCTTGTTGTCTGGAGTCTGAAGACCGAGGTGATGGAGCGCAGGTTGGATTCAGGCTCACAGTCACCCTATTACCTTCCTACTTAGATACTTTTCTAGTTCTTTTGCTCGACAACAGGCTTGTCGGCGGGGTCCTCAGCAGCTTGGATCCAGTATTAGGCTTCACGTCAGCAGACAGGTGAAGTCCAGTATGAGCCTTGGTTCTTGGCTGGAGTTTGTGCTATACACAAACCAGTAAATGCTGGTGCTAGCTCATCGGAGGTATTTCTTGGCATGAGTGGCATATGGGTGGCAACCAAGACTAAATATTGGATTTGACATACTAGAGATAATGTTGGCAAAATTCTAAAACTGGTATAGTGTGTGTAATTGGCACAAGGAGGCACCTTCAGCATAAGAGTGGCAGCCATGACAAAATGATGGTCCTGGCACATTGGAGGTTATTTGTGACATATGGGTGCACCCAAAGCACTTTGGCAATACACAGAGGTAGGCTTTCTGATTGCATTATAAAACAGGACTACAAGTCCCACAATTCAAAGAAAGAAACCTGAACTGGAGCAGCACATCATGCATGGGCCTGGGAAACATGGTAGTGACGCTATTTAGCATGCTTGGTAAATTCTGAAACATACTGTATCAGATTTTATAGGGTTAGATAAATGGCACCTACAATACTGATACACTCAGATTATGGGCCTCAGTGGTAAGACAAAGTCTTGATTCCTTTGTGCGAGTGGCATGGTGATTGGTGCAATAGTTACCGCACCTGATAAAATCCTACTGATAAATCGGAATTTATCGGGTGTGATTAATACCACCCAATTAAGAGTTTTGGGGTAATAACATGAGATGTTGGTGTTTATCGCACCAAAATCAGCGTTTTTTCAGTAAATATTGGTAATTTTCCCCCCGATAAATATTGGCAGGTTTGACCTACCAATATTTATCTCAAAACTCTTAATTGTTATAAGTTCAGTAACACAGTTACTGCACATAGTACAGATATCTGGGAAGCTTGTAATGAGGGACAGAGACAGAATAGAATAATTTGATCACAAAGGAAAAACATACCAGATATTAAATCGGAATCTTTAAAATAAAAAAACGTGCTTCTGGAGACTTAATTGGAAATACAAGGTTTGTGCTGCAGTATGTTCTTCTCTACTGAAAGGCATGTTGTACCGTCATCTACAATATCATGTGTGTACAGCTTAATGTAGCCACATGAACGTCAATTCACCAAATCGCCAAGGGTTGCAGAAGTGATGCCACACTCCCTTTGACCTTAATGACATCACAGGAAGAAAAGTTGATACCCTTTGACCCTGAATGTCCATGTCCAATCTTAATCAATGTACTTCACTGTAATCCTTTGAACTTACGACTCACCATGGTGTAGTGTCCGAAACTCCTATGCAAAAATACTGTAAATATATGTAAACATGTTTACATATTTTTGGCATAATGTTCATAAGGATCAATAGCATACTTTTAACAATATGTCGCTCTATCATGCATTATTTTGATCAGTCTCTGGCCCTCATTTCAAACGGCCTAGATATTTGCACTATGCACAGTAACTGTGTTACTGAACTTAGAACAATTTAGAGTTTTGTGCTAAATATTGGAAGGTCAAACCTGCTGATATTTAATTGGGGGAAATTATCAACATTTACTGAAATATGCTGGTTTTGGTGCGATAAACACCCAACTCCTAATGTTATTACCCAACAACTTGAAATTGGGTGGTATTAATCACGCCCGATTATTCCGATTTATCAGTCGGATTTTATCAAGTTGGTAACTATCACATCAATCACCATGCCACTCGAACTAAGGGACTAAGACTTTTTTTTCTTACCACTGAAGCCCAGAATCTGAGTGTATCAGTGGTGTAGGTCCCATTTATCACACCCAATAAAATCTGGCACAGTTTGTTTCAGAATTTAGCCAGCACGCTAAATAGCATAGCTGCCAAGTTTCCAGGTCCATACATGATGTGCTGCTCCAGTTCAGTTTTTTTTTATCACTGTGGGACTTGTAGTCCTCTTTTATAATGCAATATAAAAGACTACAAGTCCCAGAATTCAAAGAAATATTTCGAACTGGAGCAGCACATCACGCATGGACCCAGGAAACTTAACAGGGCTGAAATAGCACCCTTTCCTGAGTTTTTGAGGCGTAACATTCAGATTTTGGTGCTAACTATACCCAAACCTGCATGTCTCAAATGTTTTTCCCATTAATTTCTGGCATTCTTGAACTTTCAAAATTGAACAAGGAGTGAGGTATTTAAACCACCTGATAATTACCAACCATGGCAAGTTTCAAAGGTCCATTCGTGATGTGCTGCGCCAGCCCGGGTATTATACAACAGAACAACAGTTCCCAGAATTGAAAGAGAAAAAAAACTGGACTGGAGTATCACATATATCATAGACCTGGGCAACTTGGCAGTGATGAATTACCAGGTGGGGAAAATACTTCTGGTGTAGAAATTCTGACCCCTGGGGTTTGAGTAGAGGTGGGTAATTCCGACCAGATCGTTATCAGAGCCAGCAGGTTTGTGTGTGGATCGAAATGAAAACAGAGATGCTTTCACGCCTTTCCTCGCTTTTTTTAGTATAAAAGGTAACACCCAGTTCTATGATAGCCATGGCGTAGCTCTCCTCTTCGCTCCGATTTTTGTTTGGTCTTGCCTGCGTTGCAGCGGGAATGCGCTGCCCTCGCTTTGCGGGACATGCAGTATATACTGTAGTGTCGAAGCTTCGTAGAAGCCCCGCCCACTCTCTGCCCATTGGCTTTTGTCTTAAATGCTGACTTCCGATTGGTTTGAGGCTTGTTAGTCCCTCCTCATTCATCATTTGTATCCTTCCACTGCTATTGGCCCCTTTACTCCTAACATTATTTTCTTCCCTGTCTCCCCACCTCACCGCCCCCTTCCTCAGTCTGTGACTTCTCACCCTCCCCCACACCCCACCCCCACTCCCGTTTGTGTTTTCTTGCCTGCCAGCACTTCCGTATTCATCTTTATTATTGCCACCCTGAAATATGCGACTTCAAGATGCGTGCTGTACAAAAACTTCTTGTGTTTAATGAACTAGATTTTAATGTTTGTAGGACCGGGGGTCACCAGGCCCTATGGGGGTAGCGTGGCGCGAGCAGGTAGGCACCCAAAGGCTTATGTGTAAAGTGACCATACAGCAAACACATCCACTGAGACAGGAAACGCACGCAATATTTGACACCACACAGTAGGTTGAATAAAACCAATCAGTTTTATCTAGATCAACATTAGAATCAAAGGCATTTCATTAGGATTAGATTGGCAGTTCATTAAAACTTCAAAACCTGGCATTGAATCAAAGCGCGACACCTGGCGATCCTGGCAAGCGTCAAACCCAGCATTTACGCAAAATGCGGCACAGGGCAATTCATTAGTGTTTCAAACATAGCATTTAGGGATAGCGCTGCACATAGCAACTCATTAGCGCTTCAAACATAGCATTTTAACATAGCGCTGCACATAGCAAAGCACTAGCGCTTCAAAACGTGGCAATACATTGACGCCGGAAACATGGCATTACATAGGCACATTCAACATGGCTGGTCATTGAAGCACTACCTGATAACTCACTGAAGCATTTAAACATTGCATTTCATTAGAGCATTGAGCATTGTGTCTATGCAAGGGGGCTGCACATGGCAAGATCTTCCAGCGCCCCCCTATAGCGTGTCTTTACAGCGCTTCCCCATACCAGGAATCCAAGCGCTACCTCGCGCACTGGCTCGGAGCCTTCCTTGTGGGTATTAACCCTGGTCCCTTTTTCCAGTGTCCTGTCGGGCCAGAGATACCGGTATTTGCAATTAAATAAAGTGGCCGCCGGCCGGTGCGGGGCCGCTCCCGGGCAATAGGGGGCCCTCTGGGCTCCACACGGGACTCCCCCGGGGGAGGGGCGAGTCTAGCGCCTCTGTACGGCCGTCCGCCCGCCTCCCCTGGGGGGTTACCTTGCTCTTTGGTCCCTCGCGGGCCCTGGCGCCGGTCTCCTTCGGTTGGGGGGTAGGGGCTCGTACTCCTTGAGCCCCGTCAGCTGGCTGATGAGGCCTCCCGGCGATGTCCGGGTCGAAGGCTGCCCGGGGGTTGAAGGACTTCCTCCCCCGGAGGTCAGGGCCCGTCGCGCCCGCAGCCGCCGATGTCAGCGCGGCCTGCGGGGGCTCGGCCCTATCAACGAATAGCGAAGCGGTGGGGGCGGCGCTTGGCAGACCGCCCCCGTCAGGTGACAGGAGTCGTGGGCTTCAGGCCTACGCGGCCTCGGCAAGACGTCACGGCCTAACGAGGCCTTCCCTGCTTTCCGGCGGCCTTCTCCGCCCTGGGGGCCGCGTTACCTCGGCTGCGACGGCAGCGACGGGGCCCCGGGCTTCTCCACGGGCCCCGGTGATGGCAGGGGACAATCTCACGGCGGTGAGCTATTTCTTTTTGGGTTCCCCGACGGGGGTGGCAGAAATTAAGGGCTGGCGTGTAGCTGGGGGGGAAGCGATTCGTTCAGCGCCCAGCACCCCCTTTCTCTCACAGTGACGCCCCAGCTCGGGGCAGGTAGGTGGAGAGGTGGCAGGCCACACGCTTGTGGCAGAACAAGCTAGGGAGGGGCCCAGGTTAAGTCAGGGAGCGCAGGAGTGGCACAGCGCAGGTACCTGGTCGATCCCCCAGCAGTTCTTTGGTAAGTTTCTGTGATGAGTTTCTGTTGCAAGTTTCTGTGGTCCTTTTGGCGCTTGTTGGATCTGGCGCCCTTAGTAGTTTTGTTCCTTGGGGAGTGGGTAGATTGAGTTGGTGACTGAAGGGAGTTCCCAGTCAGGCTTGGTAGGTTGTCCCTGGGTTCCCCTCCCGCTGGGCCAGATCAGTGGGCTAGTTCAGGATCCCTCACTCAACTTAAAAGGCAGCACCTAAGCCCTGTCACTTTCAGTGGCATAGGTCCCTGACTAGGCCCTACCGCCTAAAACTCCTGTGTAGGTTCCCCCAGGTCTGCGTCGCCCCAACTGACTAAAAATGTTCCCTCCTTTCCTTAAGTATCCCTAGGTCAGGTGACCACCCTCTAAGGCGGCAAAAGCAAAACCCCACCCTTCTTCTAGAAGGTTCCAGCAAGTTCCAGGTGCTTCCCCACTCTAGCTATAGGACAAAAAGGCGGGCTGGTGTCGCAACATTGTTGTAGGGTCCCAGCCAGCTCCTGGCAACTAGGGTGCTACTAAAAAGGCCACTCCGCAGTAGCAGGGGCCTGTGCAGCCATCTTGGGGGAAGAGAGCACCTGCACCTTAACACTGATTAGCAGTGAAAAGGCGCTCGGAGACCTAAGGCCAACGAAAAAGAGGGTGGAAAAAATGAGGCAAGGGCAAAAATACAGGGAAAGACCACCCTAGGGCTGACAGGTCTAACAATGTTACTCTAAATATAATAAGACTCTAGGCAACATTCGTGGTATGCATGGCAACTGACACCTCTTAGTTCACAAATGGCATTGTTGTCGGGCGGGAGGAGCGGCAGTGTTTTAACTCATGCTTAAAACGAGCACTGTTAATAACTTCCTCTCAATTCAGTGCTATAATCTTGTGTACTGAGATGACGCGCTAAAGAAATGCACTTTTTTTAATTCTGAAGAGACATTATCGCACATTTACATCATGTTTACTGTATGATTAACATGCCGATCATTATCACGACTCGCCCACTGGCTCGTATACGCTTGGCTCGTCTCCGGCTGGCTCTACCTTTTAATTAATATATTGGCTCATGCACCTCTAACAAAGAGAGATAAATGGATACATGACAGTGAGCCCGGTAGATGGTAGAGAAATAGACTGGTGCAGACAAACAGACAAAGTCAGTCTCCATTACCTCAAGTCAAAATCATCACTTTCAGTAACCTGGAAATCTGCCGGCAACTCCCGCATGCCCCTACCTCATCCCCCTCACCTATTCTTAGCAGAAGCGGCAGATTCTGAGCTGTGCCCTGCTGGTGCAGAGGAGCACGGCAGAGCCTGTAGAAGTGCTGGGATCCCTAGCCTCTCCGGGCGGGCACCTAAGCCTTCCGGGTGCCTTTACACTCAGGATAAATGAATACATTTTGTTCTGTGCTTTAGTCGCCCCTCTGTGAGCACTATCTGGTAGATGAAGCTCTGTGTTAATAATCACATTCAGAGAGGTGGTTGTGTACAAACAAGAGCCACAATACCGTACGTTTTGAACGTGTAGTTAAATACCTGCTCATCGAGTCCCTCATTGGCTGATCATTCCATGGCACTACCAAAATTACATTTGCTCAACTGTAAAACACTACCTTCTATGGGCCATTTAACAATTTGGGGCTTTGAGGTTAGGTAACCTACTTTAGATGCTGTGTAAAAGAGTAAATACAAAAATTAATGCAATGAAACTAAGCAACCAGTACTGTCTAAAACACTGTAAAAACTGACACGGATTCTGGCATTTTGTTTAGTTATTGTCGTGGATGCGAGTAAAGTACTCTTAATGAAATCTGCACACTTTTAACCAATAGCACCGGGCGACCTTTGACAAGTAGGCAGTGAATACATTTTCATGTACCCCCAAAGCCCCCTGCCCCCGCCCCCTTGGCAAACTTCATTACCTCCCAGTGTTTGGGGAATAACCAAGACGCAGGAGAGTGAGTCAAATAGTCTAAAAAATGAAAGAGAAGCCGGGATTCGGATTCACATGCTCCGATGCCGGCCGCGTTGGTTAGTCTGTAAGCACTACTTTTATTAATGAGTTTCGCATTAGTAAAGCACCACGGTGTGCATGTGTGGTGACACTTCACCCATGCGGTACGTGCCAAGCAATTATTGACACAATCCACACTCTGCTTCTTTTTCAATATATTTTTTTACTTAGTGCAGGGCCTTTCCAAGGGATTTTGCACAGTACATACATTCACTCCAAAAATAAAACGTGTAGGTAAAAAACATTGCCATTTACAATGTCAATAGCTCTAACTCACAAATGCGAGAACTATTTGCATTGCAAATGCTTGTTTCACTCGTTTTCTGAATCGTGCCTAAAGTCCTTGCAGGTAATAAACAGTAACAACAGACATGCACTGTTAACTCGGCAGCTGGATCCGTTTATAAATGGGAAACATTTTGAAACGAGTGAATTTCTAATATGTTCAGGCCCACCATGGGTTGGCACTTAGCAATATAAAATGATTTCTAATTTTATTTAACAAAATTGTGATCACTAAGCCTTTTTGTAACATTTAGAAAGCGTCTTGAATTATGATTTAAATATACCGTAGGGTTAGTATTTATTTTCTGGATTAATCGTGTATTCGTACAAATAACCATATTTTAAAGCAGTTTGTATTAATATAGTTTTCAGGCAGTGCGCTCTTTCTCCTTGAGTCAAAGCACCATTTCAAGATGTCCGCCGTATTAACGAAAGTTCTTTCTCGCTTCCGGTTGGACTACGGATTGCTGGAAGGCGGGAGAACTAGAGCAGCTTTCGTTGAGAACCATGCATTTACACGTTCTGTTGTATTAGCTGTTATGCTAACCAAGCTGCTTCACATTTGAGGAGCACGCTAAGTATGAATTGTCGCATGCGTTGATATTTGCTCTAACTGCTTTCTATTCTCTGCTCGCTCCCCGTGTTCACATCCTTTGGTCCATGGCAGGGTTGGTGCCCGAAGGCGCTGGCACTCAGCCCCTCCCGGAGGAGCCCACACCTGCAGCCGCCCGCCAGGTCCGACTGCCCATGTCCCGAGTCAAGACTCTGATGAAGGCCGATCCGGACGTGACTCTGGCTAGCCAGGAGGCCGTGCTGCTGACCGCCCGGGCCACGGTGAGGGCGAGATGGGGTTCCGTCCATGGAGAGGAATAGATGGGGCTGGGAGTGGAGTCAGGAAAGAGGTGTGACAGTGTCGTATGCACAGTCCGGGCAGGTTTCCCGGGTAGGACATCTGAATGTAGTGAGAAATGTTTTAAATGGACAAGTAGTGCCCACTACTGAGTACCTGCACTTCTTTAATTTGAAAAGTAGAGCACCTGCACTGTACAGTATTGATGCAATACTTTTAATGGTAGGGTACCAGCAGTCTTCAGTAACTCCCAGGTACTCTAGCTACTAAGTACCTTACCCCCTACTATTCTTCTATTTAAAGCACTGGTTATGATCAACCTAGGGGTTAAGAACAACGACTTAACCAGTATTCCCATATTTGAACTGTGTAACCCTCCTGTTATTGATATTCACCATCCTTAAACGGGGCACGTATCATAAAGTTCACTAGGATCACCCCCATTGCAAACGTGTATCACCCCCCCTAAAATGGTGTATGCTATGTTAATGAGCTCACTCTCTTAAGTATCAGGCATCTGCTCTATTCACAAGATATTTAGTTGCCAGGTATGGAACCATCAGTGCTTTAAATTAGTGGTGTGAGAATTTCACATACTTTGCTTTCTTGAATGTTTTGCAAAATTACGCAAAATGCAAATCTGTCATTTTGCTCAATATTTTACTGCAACATGCCTCCTTGTGTCAATTTTTTTGCTTGAAGGCACATTTAAACAAAGCAGCACAAACAACAGCCATTAACTTTTTGTTCCGTGCAATGGCGTGTAATAAAACAATGTGGCGTAATGATGAAATGTTGGAAATTTCCTGAAAAAAGCGTAATGAAAAATACTATAAATTACTGTAGTAAAATCAGTTTGAGCCATTTGATTAGCCTATGTTAGACATTTATAGCTGTTGGCATAAATGGACGTTTTGATGCGATGAGTATAAAAGGCTAATGAACCCATAGCTGACTGATCAAGACATCTGGTTATGAACTGTATAACTGTTGATGATTTATTTTATATGTCCTTATTTTGCTCTTGCAGTAGAAAATGTCCAATATTGCTTTATTAAGAAAAGAAACCTGGTCAAAGGTGGCACTGTGGACGGGCTGGTTTCCTGCGATCTTTTATAATTTGAGGAGTTCACTTCAGTTGCACAGGGATGTTTTGTTTTTAATTTAAGCAAAAGGAACATATGATGGTCGGAATGCTGAGCAATGCAAACATTCACCCCCCAGTCACAAAGATCTGGGTTTAATCCATCGTTCTTTTGCTCACCATGCACCCCAGTTTGGACCCAGCCACATGCAAATCAGTCTTGACCCTGTTTCTCATGGAAACAGTCCAACCCGAACTTCCAAGCCAGGTTGACCCTGGAGTCAAGCTAGCCTGGCTGATGCCTGAAACCGGTACCAGGATACTTGTTTCCAGTCCAGGGAGGGGAACAGATCTCTGTACTGGGGTGAATGTTTGACATTGTGCAGCATTCTGCCATCAGTTTTTCTTTTTGCATTTGTCACCCCGAGTGGGACGGGTATGCCCAGACGTGGGGCCTGTGCTCTCCATGCCACTGGACTCGAGCTAGCCTGGCTGATGAGTGGTGATGCCCCGAAACCGGTTCAAGGAAGCTTGTTTCCAGTCCAGGGAGGACCTGGCCTGGCAGTTCGGGCTGGACTGTTGCCATGGGGAACAGAGTCAACACTGGTTTGCTTATGGCTGAGTCTGAACTGGAATGGCATGGGGAGCAAAAAAACATGGATTTAGGCCCAGAATTCTGTACGGGGTGAATGTTTGACATTGTGCAGCATTCTGTCCATCAGTTCTTTTTGTTTTTAATTTAAAACATAACATACCCAAGCGCCTAGCTGGTAATTGGTCCTATATAATATTGTAGAAAATATTTCAATATAACAACAAAGATGTATCATGAGCAATACTAATGGCTAAGGTGGGAAGGTATGGTGTGTTGATTGTTGAGTGCACAGTGTTAATAGACAGTTGCAGTCGATTACAGGTAGGGAAGGTTGTGGCTAATGAAGCAGAAGAGTTAATGGATCAGGTGGAGGAAAACAGTGTTGTTGACAGCTGAGACGCAAAGTAGTTTTTTTATAAGGTTAGATTTCAGTTGTGAAGGAAATTGTATTGGAAATGGTGACAGTTGAACTGTAGGTCATAACAAAAATAACCAGCAGAACATGTGGAAGGCATAAAATGATGGCAGAAGGTGAGAAGAAGTGTCCATGGATGATATAAGAAGCAGTGGGTTTTTGTTGCTAATTTAGAGTGCTCTTCTACCCGAGCACCCAGTGCCACAATTGCAAAGTAGATATTAAATACATATAATACCTAAATGGATGTAGCCATGCTTCTATGCTATCTGTAATGTAAGCAGGTTGTGCTCAAGAAGGATGGCATTTAGAGGGGATACCAAAAAGAGAAAGCCCTGCCTTAAGTCTTCATCTGTTTCACTTATGGAATCGGAATAAGGCTTCGATCATGAGATCCTCATTGCTATTTGAAACAGTATCCGTAAATCGATAAAGGCCTTTTCCTTCCAACGTGCAGACTTCTGTGCACCAAACACATGGACGTAAAGAACACCCTCTGCTTGAAAGGAACTAATGCTTCGAAACAAGTGTGAAAGTGATATTGTTACATTTTGCTAAATCATCGATCATCGTAGTGGCTACATTTTTAACTAATCCTAATTGGTGGAGTAGACCTCATGATAAATCAAAACAGACCGCATTACATTAATCCATGCCTGATAGGCAAAACCTTTAATTATCTGAAATGTATATGAAAAGGATTTTGAAAGGGGTTGTTGTTTCGAAGGAGAGGCTGATGTAATCGGATGATAAGGTGATTGAGGAGGTATTTGACGGACATTTTTCTGAAGTGTGGTAAATTTTAATTACCTAGACTTAATTTATGCGGTAAAATTCAAGAAGAATAACTCAGTAAAAATAAGAGGCAGAATCCGTGGTATTCGAGGGTATAATAGGGAATTTATTCCTTACAAAGGAATGATGATGATGATTCGAACCAGGCAATCGAGTTCCGTCACCACGAAGGTTCAGGAAGGGATCAGCAATACATTATTGACAGGTTATAATATATATAGTCAATGCATTACAGTAAAGACAGATGCAGAAGGCGTAACAGCTGATAAGAATACACATACGTAATAAAAAGGCGTTACAATAGGCGTGCATAGAGGCGTATACTTAGAAACGTCATTAGGATGATGACACATGTGGGTGGATCCATAAGAGAATCCTGCAAAGTCAGCAAAAATACATGGCAGAGATGCGCGCGCAGCCGCATGACGTGTGATTGACGTGTAACTAGAGGGTGAAGGGAACTTGACATTTAGCCCTACATGAGGAGACAGAAGTCTGGGGTGTCAGGACAACCTAGTCCCAAATCATATCTAATATCTTGTGTTTAAGGAACTATATTATCTAGAAGTAAAGGTCTTTTCGGACAGAGTCTATTCTATACTGACTGCTAGTGCGTGTACAAGCGTCTAAGTGTCTACATGAGATGCGAGGGGGCATAGGCCTACCATGGTAACGAGAGTCATGAATTACTTGCACGGAGACAGTAAGGCCGGGCCCTTTGCTCTGCAGCTGGAGGGATGTTTACCTAAGCTACTAGACAGGAATGTATTTCTTGAGGAGCGGAGCAGATAACTTGAAGGCTGAATACAGTTTTGGCAGGCAACAGGCCGGGCTAGGCACTGTTAGCCGCGCAGGAAGTAAGACAAAGTTCATGGATACAGATGCAGGTCCAGGCTGGAGCATTCAGAGGCAGAAGCAGGAAAAGCTCAATGGCAGAATTCAGGGCCTACCTTGCCAGAGCTGAATGGCAGAATTCAGGGCCTACCTTGCCAGAGCTGGAAAACGTGAAAAGTATACCATATAAAGACGGTGGCAAGGCATACTTAGGAACGGAATATCTGACCCATTCATGGTAGATCTGAAAGAGGACATATTAACGTTGGACACAATTGTATTTGCGTCTTCATAGCTTGAAGTGGAGGGAACATACATGTACTTGTAGCATATACATGGAGCCGTTGGGGTCTTAGATAGGGGACACAATTGACCATAAAAATTCATATTTCCTCATTCCCTCCTTGTCCCCTACGGACCCTTCATGAAATATCGATCTTCAGGAATCCATCAATCTGTTCATGTAACATCATTTGCTCTTCTTTCTTCTTCCGGGATCTTGAATGAAAACTTGAACGTGGAATACATGATGTGGCACACAGGCCGCAAATCGCTGGTCCACATTGTAGACACAGGCAACAACTGAATACTATGAGAAGGCCAATACCTAGGAAGGATAGGACCTTCCATCCCCAGGCTGACAACACGCTCCAGAACCAACCGGACCATGTCCAGGTGCCTGGATTCTGATGTATCTGGTTTGCAATCTTGTGAAGACGAGTTATGGCTTTATATACGGATGGCGCGTTTTCTGGGATGAAAACACAGCAACTTGATCCGATGACCCTACAAGCTCCGCCCCTATCAGCTAGGATGACGTCAAGGACAAGACGATTTTGGAGAACAACAATCCGCATCGCAGACTGCTCCTCTGTTAAGTTGCCTAGGGCAGAGGTAGTTTCATTCACTACTGCTTCAAAGGTTCTGGTTAATCTACGTATCAGTTTACTGTTTGAGACAACACCTATGTAAGGAAAGAGACCTTTATTGAAGTCTGTATATTGTTCCCATGCTGTTTCAGTGTAGTCAACAATCGGGATATCTCTCTGGGGTCTATGGTGTACTAGATTGGTATTTCTATGATAATCAGGAGGGGCTAGGAAAACAGGTGGCAGAAGGAATGCAATGTAACAGGTACCATCCCAATCTAGAGGTAGACGTATATATGCGGTATGACCACATATGAAGTAGGAATGACGGGAAGCTCTAAATGTAGACTTGCCTTTATCACTGAATTCGATCACAGTAGTACATTTACTATGACCCAGGTGTACTGAACCATTCTTTCTTACACAGAATTCACCTTTGACTGGTAATACGGACATAGCAGGCAAGACTAGTGTAGCTTCAGATTCAACATTCAGAATCATGAGGTTAAGTGTAAAATTACCTAATCCATATACTTCATTTTCTAGATCAGTTCCTGTTCTTTTGGGAAGTCCCTCCTTGTTAGGATAACAGGCTTTAAGCAAAACTAAGTTCAGGTTTCCCCATACCCAGTTGCTCTGGTAAACTACAGTGTTTGAATCTAAAGAGTTAATCAAACTAAACCATGCTCCACAGGAACCATTGTGTGTGAACGGGTACGGAAAGAGAGGCAGAACTCCTTTGTACTTCTGATAGGGAGGGAGTCGGCCACATATCCAACAATTTGTAGCATTGCTGGTCTGATGGGAATGATGTAACATACTAATGAATGTGTTGTTGCGCAGCGCAAATCTATAGGACAACTCATGTGGAGGTAGTTCACTAAAAGAATGTTCGGCAATAACATTGTGAGCACGCTTGAAAATAGGATAGTACATGTGCAACAGTATACTTGCAGCAATAATAAAAAGACTTAGAAAAAACATAATCAACAATGTCACTATACAGTGACTATGAAGTGATTTACAGTATGCATGTTTCTTGAGCTGTTTCTGTCTATTTCTCTCTCTAATTCGGTCTAGAGGATACATGTCAAAGACTTAATTCAACCGATTCACCTTGGAGAGGACTTAAACAATCGAATTGTCTGACTTACTAGACCTTAGTTTCAGTTTATAGTCTTGGGATTCGGTTTTTTCAACCAGGGGGAGTTTTGAATCAGTCTCTGGAAGGGGGCAGGGCTGAGAGTTCAGATCAGACGGTAGTCCATGAAATTTCTTGATATGACTCGAGTGTAACCAACCCTTGCGACCCTCGACCTTCACTGCTGTCCTCGTCGTTAGAAGAACCAGTTTTGGTGTTTGCCAGCGAGGCTCCAACGGGCTCCTCCTGTCGAAGTTTCTGATGAAAACTAGGTCTCCAGGAACCACTTCATGGGGCTTTACCTCGGTGTTGTCGGGGAAGGCTGCAGCTACCTGTGAACGGCAAGATTGTAGTGCAGACATCAAGGAAGCAAGGTAATCTGTCAGCATATTACAATCAACATCAGTGATTTTACGAGGTATAGGCGTCCCCCACATATTTGGTGGCCTACCGAAGACCACCTCGTACGGGGATAGCCCTGTGCGAGAATGTGCTACCATTCTCATGTAAAATAGTGCAACTGGTAAGGCTACTATCCAGTCGACACCTTTCTCTCTACAGATTTTAGAAAGTCGTATTTTCAGGGTCTGATTATGACGTTCCACGAGACCTGCTGCCTCGGGATGTCGGACACAGTGGAATTTCCATTGATAGCCTAACAAGAGTGAAATGTGTTTCATTAGCTCGGATGAGAACGGTTGGCCATTATCTGAGTACACGATACGGGGCAAACCATACCGTGGGAAGAATTCACGAACTAATTGTTTGGCAGTAGTCGGGGCAGTGTAATCTGAGACGGGATACGCCTCTGTCCAACGGGAAAGAGCGCATACAACTACGAGGACATATTTGAATCCTCGACATCGTTCCATCTGGATATAATCCATCTGGAGGACTTCAAAAGGGTGATCGGGAGATTGAAATCCACCCTGCTCTACAGGTACGCCTTTACCTGGATTGAACTGACAACAAATCATACAAGTTCGGACTTTCTGTTTGGCTGCAGCTCGTAAGTGTTTGTTGAACCAAATGTGTTGAATACTGTCTAACATAGCTTTTTCTCCTAGATGTGCTGGACTATGTATTGTGTTAATGATAACTTGAACCATTGAGTCGGGGAGAAACCATATAGATTTTCCCTTCGTTATCCATCCCTGATCTGTTTGGATCCCTCCTAATTCAGTCCATTTCTTTATTTCCTCTGGTGTAGCATGTGTCTGTATGTCAATTACATCAAGGGCGGGATCCCTAACTGTCATGCAGTGTGTCGGCGTCGGAACTATTGTCTTTGTCAAGTCAGTTACATGAGTCCTATTCTGTGCTGTTTGCTTAGCTGTTCGGTCTGCTAGGTCGTTACCCTGGGAAATAATATCGGTGACTTTTGTATGGGCTTTACACTTCATGATAGATATTGAAGTAGGTAGATGTATTGCATCTAACAGAGCTTGAATGAGGGGACCGTGTTGAATGTTGGCACCGTGAGAAGTCAAATAACCTCTCTCTCGCCAAAGGACTCCGAAGTCGTGTACAACTCCGAATGCATAACGTGAATCTGTGTATATGTTAACTTTTCTATTCTTGGCTTGAATACAGGCTTGTGTTAGAGCAATAAGCTCTGCTGCTTGAGCTGATAATGTGTCAATACAATTTGTTTCTATGATTTCGGTGTCTGTCGTGACTGCATAAGCGGCCACTAACTCTCCTGTACTTGTTCTCATACATGAACCATCTACATAAAGTGTCAGGTCTGGGTCTGGTAATGGGACATCTGTCAAGTCTTGTCTGGGTTTCGTCGTAATAGTAATGACCTCAATACAATCATGTGCCAATGGGTCTGTTCCACTTAATGGCAAAAGTGTGGCAGGATTTAATGTACTACAACGTCTGATTTCTATGTGTGGCTGAAACAATGTGAGTTCGTAACCTGTCAGTCGTGCTATAGTCAAGTGTTGTGTCTGTGTCCGGTTCAAGAGAACCTCTACTGCATGTGGTACTTGTACTGTCAATTGATGTCCTAATACTATGGAATCGCTTTGTCTGATCGCTAGAGCTGTCGCTGCAACTGATTTCAGGCACGCAGGAAGAGCTTGAGCTACGGGATCTAATGTGCTAGAAAAGTAAGCACATGGCTTGTGTGATCCTGCTTGTTCCTGAGTGAGTACTGACAAAGCAGTACCTTCACGTTCTGTAACAAAGAGTGTAAAAGGCTTACTGTAACATGGTGTCGCTAAAACAGGTGCTTGGCATAAAGCTTTCTTTAAGTCTTCAAAAGCTTGTGTATGTTCTGGAGTCCAAGGGAGGACAGTCGATGTCGCTGCCTCCTGTGTTGTCAACTGAATGAGTGGTTTTGCTAGAAATGCATATTGGGGAATCCACTGCCTGCAGTACGAAGTGAGGCCTATGAAGGCCCGTACCTCCTTTTGTGTCTTGGGTGGTGGCATGTTTACAATTAACTGGATGCGGTCAGGTGTGAGCTGTCTCCCCCCTTTGGACAGCAAGTGCCCTAGGTACACAACTTGCTGGACACAGAATTGCAGCTTCGAAGGGGACACCTTGTGCCCCTTGTCGGCCAGAAAATGTAAAACTGTCAGTGATGCTTTTTCACATTCGGGTTCGCTTCGGGCGGTGATCAGCAGATCATCGACATACTGAAGCAGTGCAGTGTTAACTGGCATGTGGATACTGTCAAGTTGTCTTTTCAGTGCTTGGCTGTAGATGCTAGGACTTTCTGTAAATCCTTGAGGTGCGCGTGCGAATTTAAAACTTCGTCCATTTAAACTAAATCCGAACAAATATTGACTTTCCGGATCGATTGGGACGCTGAAGAAGGCGTTCTTGAGATCAATTACAGTAAAGAACGTTGCCTCTGAATCAATAGCTGTCAGTAATGAAGAGATATCTGGGACCACGGGATATTGTGGTACAATGCATTTATTCAATTCGCGCAGATCAATAACTAATCGATATACTGGGGGTGCTTTTGGATCAGTTCGTTTAAGAATCGGAATAATCGGAGAATTACATACATTGGAGTCGGTTTCTACAACCACTCCTTGTGCAATGAGCTCGTCAATGATTTGCAGTAAAGCCACTACAGCATCTGGAGGTAACTTGTATTGTCGCATTCGTGGCAATACCACTCCTGCTTTGAGTGTAACTCGATATGGTGTAATGTGCATACAACCTACATCAGTGGGGCCTTGTGCCCATAAATGTGCAGGTAGATTCTGTAACCGGTGATCCATGTCTCTTGACACGTAGTGACCTTTAAAGTCACGCAAAAATAGTCGTACTCCGTCCGGAGAACAACATATTATAGCTCCTAGAGCTTTCAGTGTTTTAATACCTAACAAGTTTTCTGGACATGATTTTGTAAGCAATAGATCTGTAGTCCGTGTCAATGGACCGACTGTAAATGCAAGTGGTTGCGATACTTCGTTAATAGTAGGCTTTCCTGAGAAACCAAGGGAAACATTTTGTGAGCCTGAGAGGGGTGCCCCTGGGACTTCGTCGTGACTTATAGTTGTTCTGCTTGCCCCTGTATCAAGTAGAAACTTTCTGTCTTTCCCTAATACTTGACTCTGTACATAAGGACCCTCTTGATCTACAGGAACCTCAATAAGGGGTAAGCCAACTTCCCTCTCTAGGCTATTTCATGTGTAGCGTTGATAATCTGGATAGTCATTTTGTGCATACTGGTACATCTGTTGTGTCGTGTTTTGTGTTGCGGCAATAGGCTGTGGCTGTGGTTGTGGTACGGTCTGTTGTGCAGCTTGCATAGGCTGTACATTCTGAGGTACTTGTTGTTGGATCTGATCCTGTCTAGGCGGACGCGGTCTCTCCTTGGTTTTACCCGTAGAGATATTATGTTTCAGAACTGCACAATCGTTTATATAATGACCTGGCTGTTTACAATAGTTGCATGTCCCTTTAACGGGAACCGCTGAATTACTGGACTGCATCGCACCCTTTTTATGACCGTCAGCTGGAACTGACTGAGCAACGAGCATTTTCATTTTCGTGTCTTTCATACGTCTTTGTTCGTGTTCTTGTTCTTCTCTAATTCTATTCTGGTGATACTGTAACATTTGTAACATCTGTGAAGGAGTGTTAGCTTGCCAAGTGCTCTCAACTTTCAATACTCTGTTTTTAACTTGTGGCAGGGAATTCTCGACTAGTTTTGTTACAAAAAGATGTGGATATGAATCGCTACTTGCTTTCAGGCCGCTATTAATACCAAAACATTTTTCAAATCGGGAATAAAAATCACTAGTGTCTTCATCGGGTTTCTGTTTACAAGCTGAGATTGCTCCCCAGTCTTCCTTTTTCGTAGTTAATAAACGTGGCAATACTTGTACCAATAATCCTGGCAATGCTTTTGTTTTGTCCCCAAGCCCTACGCCTGCAGTTCGGTTATTTTCTTCGGTTTCTAATGCGGTCCAATCAATCTTTTGGTCTCCCACCTCCCACTCTTTTTCTTTGAGTTTCTCGTAAATACCGGCAGGCAATAATACTTTCAATATTTTCATAATGTCAGGATAGGTATAGTCACCCATGAGTAACATGTCCTTTAGTTCACGGTGAAAACCTGCTGGATCTTTGTCATGGCTGGGCACTAATTTTTTCATTTCCAATAGTTCTATTTTAGTTATGGGCGTGTACACAAACACGCGTCTAAACGTATTGTCATCATTTCTAACTGGGTGTACTTCGCGTAAGGGATTCTGTCTGTCTATGTAATACGTTTTTCTCTCCATGGAAGGAGCCGGATCATGTTCTGGACACAAAAAGGCACTATATCTATGTCGGTATTCTAGAATTACTTTAATTAGATCGGTACCTAGACCTCTCCATTTATTCAGGAGTAGTTCTATCAATATATCAGGTAGGGGACCAGGATCGGAGTGTTGGCCTTTATATAATATAAGGAGATGTTGTATCATGTATATACTAGCTAAACGCTGTTCGTCTGGGGCGAGATTCAAAAACGTGTGTGCTAGCGCATCATCACTGTATTTTTCAGAGCTGTCAGCCCATTGTACTGCTGACCTGGCTAATTCTTGTTCATCCATAGAATCGAGCACATGGTACCCTCTTTGTTCTCGAAGTAATTTATCAGTAGCCTGGAATAAGTGTTCAGGGGTCCTTGGATTTGAGATAGCTGTTTGAAAAATTCTGTTACATTCTGGACGTATCGGACGTATTGTTTTATTAAAAGATCTTCCTTTTCCTACATAAGCTATCGTTTGTTTAGCTGGTAATTCTAATTGTCCTGTGTTCATTTCTGACTGTTCCTCCTCCTCTTCCTCTGATTCAGTTTTATCTGCTTCTACTCTTCTTTCATGTATTCGTTCTACTTCTTTTCTGATTTTTCGGCACATGACTTCTATATACTTCTGTTTATCATGTTTTCCGTCTGTTATATTCTGACCCCATCGGGTAAGTACTTGCATTTCCTCCGGATCTACTTCAGGCCTATCTCTGTTTCTGATCAAGCAGTTTATAAAAAAGCGTAACAATAATTTTTGCATGTCTACTTTCTGGTATTCCATGGCCTCGCCAATACTTTCAGGACCTTGCCCTGTTTGGACAAAGCGATATATTTTGTCTAGATGTTCAACCATTCCTGGTAACGTCATTAAATAGTTTGCAGCTCGTCGTAAACGTACTGAAGATAGCAACATTCTGTCGTGTTTACCTGGCACTGGATCATATCTACAATCTGTAAGAGGCTCATTTAATATATTGTCATTAGCTCTTTGGGGTGTACGTTGGTATGCTAAATCCCTATAAGTCAATCTAGTTGTTGGCGGCGGCGTGGAAAAACCTCCTGTCGCACCTCCTGAGGTGCCAAGTCCAAAAGGATTTGTTGGGTGTAGGGTAGAGAGTGTGGGTGCAGGAAGGACTGTAGAAACAGATGGAATGTTTAGAACGTGAGGAGTTTGTTGCTGCGGAGGCGGGTGCAGCTGATCTTGGGGTTGAGCGTCGTTAACAGGTGGTGTGCGTGGCTGCGCACCATTAGCATGTTCGGGGGCTGCATCATCTAAATAGGAAGAAAGGAAAATGTCCTTTGCGGTCTTGGGATGTACTTTAATCGGGAGTAATGGAGGTGGCAGATCTTTTGGTACCTCCAAAGTGGCTTTAGGCAAACCCTCGTCCAGAAGAGGATACATACCATTCATAAGTGTTTCGTTGTCTGTCTACTTGTTCTGTTTTTACTCGGATACCTTCGTCAATTAATATGTTTTCTCGGGCGTTTTCTGAATCTTCCCTACTTTTCTCTTCCTTTCTGAGCGCTTTCTCTGTGCGTCTATGCGATTCTTTACGCCATAGTTCAATGGCATCTTTCTGTGACTGTCTAGCTTTCTTTTTCCATAATACTTCTTCTATTCTCATGATGCAATCTGCATCCCATGTTCCAGCAACGGGCCATCTCTGACTCTCTGCTAAATCCTTGGTGTAGTCCACCCATAGATCAAGATATAATACGGCATCTAGGCCATGTTTATGGTACATAAAGTACCCTGGAGTGTCCCTAGGTGGAATGGGAACAGCTTCCTCGAGTATCCCTTTTCTAGTTTTTATCTGTCTTAATTTTGAAAATAACGGCATCTTGAACCTTGCTACTTAATTCTTACTTTACTCGAACTTGAACACAATTAATTACAATAGACACAATAATGAAGATTGAACAATCACTTATACCACGACATTTAAAACATATCAAAACATTTTAGAACGAACAATAATAATTAGAATAAAACTAGTTAACTGCATAATACTAAATATACTGTATGTACTGCTAAACAGTACAGATACACTGCTAAAACAGTGCAGACCAGGTATGTGTACCCAGACCCGTCTTGACCGGCACAAACTAATGTGCACGTCTAGATGCGTCCCCAGCAACGGTACTCACCGGGAAGCACGGAACGGAAGGCCTCGGAAGTCTGGACTGGACTAGACCAAACTGGACTGGACTCGACTCGTGACTTAGATACTTCGGAACTTCGGAATCTGGTGGGCCTCTGTATACCTCGGATCTTGCTCTCTCAGCTAGGCTCTGGTCGGGATTCTCCGCACTCCTCACCGCCTCGTCTGGGTGTTGATCGCAGCCTCAGTCGCCCCCGTTGGCCTGAGGGAGATACAGGAAATCCTGCGGGTACGCGTAATTGTCCGTCCGGCTGTGGCAGGAGACCGGGTCTGCAACGCACCTCCGGCGCGTGGGGTGTGAGAGGTGTCCCTATTCGGGCGCCAATTATGTGGTAAATTTTAATTACCTAGACTTAATTTATGCGGTAAAATTCAAGAAGAATAACTCAGTAAAAATAAGAGGCAGAATCCGTGGTATTCGAGGGTATAATAGGGAATTTATTCCTTAAAAGGAATGATGATGATGATTCGAACCAGGCAATCGAGTTCCGTCACCACGAAGGTTCAGGAAGGGATCAGCAATACATTATTGACAGGTTATAATATATATAGTCAATGCATTACAGTAAAGACAGATGCAGAAGGCGTAACAGCTGATAAGAATACACATACGTAATAAAAAGGCGTTACAATAGGCGTGCATAGAGGCGTATACTTAGAAACGTCATTAGGATGATGACACATGTGGGTGGATCCATAAGAGAATCCTGCAAAGTCAGCAAAAATACATGGCAGAGATGCGCGCGCAGCCGCATGACGTGTGATTGACGTGTAACTAGAGGGTGAAGGGAACTTGACATTTAGCCCTACATGAGGAGACAGAAGTCTGGGGTGTCAGGACAACCTAGTCCCAAATCATATCTAATATCTTGTGTTTAAGGAACTATATTATCTAGAAGTAAAGGTCTTTTCGGACAGAGTCTATTCTATACTGACTGCTAGTGCGTGTACAAGCGTCTAAGTGTCTACATGAGATGCGAGGGGGCATAGGCCTACCATGGTAACGAGAGTCATGAATTACTTGCACGGAGACAGTAAGGCCAGGCCCTTTGCTCTGCAGCTGGAGGGATGTTTACCTAAGCTACTAGACAGGAATGTATTTCTTGAGGAGCGGAGCAGATAACTTGAAGGCTGAATACAGTTTTGGCAGGCAACAGGCCGGGCTAGGCACCGTTAGCCGCGCAGGAAGTAAGACAAAGTTCATGGATACAGATGCAGGTCCAGGCTGGAGCATTCAGAGGCAGAAGCAGGAAAAGCTCAATGGCAGAATTCAGGGCCTACCTTGCCAGAGCTGAATGGCAGAATTCAGGGCCTACCTTGCCAGAGCTGGAAAACGTGAAAAGTATACCATATAAAGACGGTGGCAAGGCATACTTAGGAACGGAATATCTGACCCATTCATGGTAGATCTGAAAGAGGACATATTAACGTTGGACACAATTGTATTTGCGTCTTCATAGCTTGAAGTGGAGGGAACATACATGTACTTGTAGCATATACATGGAGCCGTTGGGGTCTTAGATAGGGGACACAATTGACCATAAAAATTCATATTTCCTCAGAAGGATAGGGAGGGTTGCCTACAATGACAGGGGGTGGTGGTAATTTAGTTAGGCGGTGGTGGATGGGCAGAGGCATTTGAGAGAATGTAGTGGAGATGATTAGAATATGGAGGGGTGCTGTGGCCCTTAAATCTATCATCCGAAGCCATAACATGATGTGAATGCAAAATACTAATGGATCACTGGAGCATCTTTAATATGGGGTGCTGCTTCAAACATCTTGTAAGACTATGTTTTGTGTGTCTGTAGCAATAAAGTTGTGCAAAACTGCTTGAGCCAAATTTCACTAAATGCAATTCATAGGGTGCTTGACTTTGAAATACTGATTGTGATTATAATTTGTTGGCAATTATGTTTATCAAAATGTATTGATCTTTATCTCTGTGTCAGGAGTTATTTGTGGAAACTATTGCGAAAGATGCCTATATATATGCTCAACGGGGAAAGAGGAAAACTCTGCAGAGAAAAGACCTGGGTATGTGTAGAATGTTTATTTTATATATACATTAACTATTGTCAGAATCCTAATCTGTGTGTTATTTCAAGCGCCAACAAAAAGTGAATGTTTTTTTTACATTTGTAATGTTAGATGATTTGAAAGACAACTTAACCTCTTTGACCCTCTTCTACTAAGATTGTCTGCTCTCATAGTTATCCTTTGAAAATCTCGAAAATTGTATAATAGTGAGATTTTCACTCTCCTGTGAAAATCCTATACATGGAGTGGACAGTGCCAAGGTCTCCTTTAACAGTACCAAAGAAGACTCCGCTACTCATAAATGGTTATCTTACAGAAATCAACAATGATGAAGGGTAATGCATTTTAAAAATGTAAAGATGCAGCAGTGAAATTTAAATGTTGCCAGATTGTGATATTAAATATTTTTCATACATGGATACTGTGGGGAAACGTAGACATGAGTTTGCTCTTTTTACTGTAAGTCTCCCCGGATATAGTTAGGAAAACCATTTTTCGATGGTTGTTAATCTGGGTAAAATCCTGAAGCTTTGGTCACTCAGAATCTCTATAATTGGTTGTTTCTGCTCCTCATGAGTTCATTGACAGTGTTTAACCAGTAAGCTACCATAGAAATTCCAAACTTGCAGTTATTCATAAGCTGTTGGAGGAGATTGTTTAGAAATATTTCAAGGCACATGGCCAAGAATCAGTAAACGTTTAGGATTCCGTTTGGAAAATAATCTATAGTGGTTGACGTCAAGATAGGTGAGAGAGCCATTTCTCCTTGTATCACTGGATTTGCTGACCACCGCCAATGTGGTTAATTGCAGCTTCTTCCTAGGTTTCTGTCTTTTGTAAAACTGGAGGGCAGTGCCAACTCTCCCAAAGACTGGATGAATCGATTTATAACAGGAAAAAGCACGTAATTTGATCAGTGTCAGTTTTTTTCTGTCAGGTGAACCTGACATTGTTCATGAGGGTTTGTATTATATCTATCAGATTTTAATCTTTATCTGTGGCTTGCTGGTTAGTTAAATGGAGTTAGCCAGGTTTCCAAATGATTGTGGGTGACAACTCAACTCAGTGACGAAGGGGCTAGATAACAAAATGCTTTCTGTCTGCGAGGGATTTGGGCATGAAGTATTGTAACCTTAAACATACCTCAAAAGGGGATGGCATTTTGAGTTATGGATGTGGGAAATCTCACAAATGAACAGTGCTAATGTGGCCTTTGATTTTGTGGAGTGCCTTCGAGGTTTAAAGCATCTTAGCTTTTTTTGGTGAATTTGACTTATTGCCAAATTGACACATCTGGTCAAAGATGCAACTTTAAACTCCTGCAACTCCAAAATATCTTGGTGTTTCTTGTCATCCGTGTAAGATTCTCCGTGATTTGGACTATCATCTTTATTAGGTTTAATGATCGTAAGTTGGTTTACGATGGTTGCCATCCTCTGACAATTTTGTGAAACACAGAAAACAGTATAATATAGAACTTGGGTATCGGGGTTTCCCTAAAACTGGTTAAGTGCATTAGCTTCTTGTGTGACAGAGGGTACAATTAAAGGTCTTAGTAATGCTCTGCAAGCCAGTAAAGAACTACAATGCCTGAGGCAGATTTTACATAGACAACAGTAATGTTGCAGGATTAAATTAGCAGTGGCCTCCTGGATTGGCTCTCTTCAAGTAAAGAATGCGCGGGTGGGTAGGATTTTCCAAAGATTTTTTGAAACCAGACTTTGGAAAAACGTGTCATTAGAACCCATAGAAGAACCAGACTTGGGACAATTCTATGAATCCCTGAAGACTCACTTGTTTGAGTTTGTTTCAGTCTACTGGCTTCTAAAGACTTTCGATAAGCTACCACTGAAACTCGCTCATCACGACATCAATCTCCATGCTAGAGCCCAACTCAAAGAGAAACATTGCAGGTATATGATTTCTGGAATGTAAATCACAACTGATTTTAAAACAGTTCCTGATCTAAGTACATTTTCATAATTCCTTATTCAATTGGTGTTTGGGAAACCACAAAAATCATAACTTTCAGATAATAATGATGTGGTCAAATGACTTTACAACAATTCCTGTTAACCCTGTATTGAGGTAGGTTCCCAGAAAAATAATGTAGCGGTGCATGTTTATGCAATTCAACTGTAAACTCTCCTAAAATATGAGAAGGGAAACCTTGTTTAACTAGGACATGCAAGCCAATTCTGCATCTTGGCGCGAGGGAGATTTATATTAGGGTGTGCAAATAAGACAACTGCTTTATTGTTTCGGCCAGCGGCCGCAGCGGTGAACCTTCAATTAACTCCTTTTGGCCCCGAGCGGTCCACAAGGCAGGACGCGGCGCACCTCGCCTTTTGGGAGACATAAGGTTGCCTTGTATTTTCAGCGGTCAACTAAGAGAGATCACGGGAGGTCTCCCACGCACGCAGTCCGACCATTATTCTTGCAACTCCTGCAGCTGCCGTGCGCGCTTGCGGGCAGCTGCACGTGGCTAACTTGCACCTCGGGGATTTTCAGCGTCTGTGAACTCCCCCACCCACCCACTGTGCTCTGGCCATGCTTCTATAGGCTATACCCTGGGGCACTTGAGGCACTAGGTCTTGTGGATACACGACTGGTGAGTCCTCCACGGAGGCCCCGCGTCATCCTTATGGGACTCAGTAACTACTACAGTCCGTGTAGGAGGCGCCCAGAGTCTTCTGCGGTCTACATGACGTGTTGGGTACCACAAAGGGTATAATAGAAGCGCAAGAGCGCTATGGCCTGTGTTTATATAGTGATATATGCATTATGATTCACGTGTTCTTATTCCCTAAACTGCTGCATTGCATGCTCGATACTATGAATCATATCGTTTTGATTGCTGTTTATTCAGGATAATGAGTATCATTTCCGGACCTGCACCATACCAATAATACATGTTTTCTGCTAGAATTATATATGAGGTAACAAAAATGCTTAACGCTTTTTATTATAACTTTGCAACATGCTGCACAACAGTCGGACTACTCTACAACATAGCTTAAATACACTGGCAAAGCCAATAGCTCTGACTAAAAACTTATACGATCCAAAAGGTGAGACCTATTGGCTATGCCAATGCTTGTAAACTATAGACATGTAGCTATCCTGTTATAATTAAAAAACTGATAGACGTGAACCTTATGGTAATAACGTAATGATTTCATTTATTTTTGACAGACAGCCATCTATTTGTGTTACACAGTGATCCCTGATAGTTGTTATACATAGCAATTTTTTTGTTAACTGAAATTATTCAATGTGTTATTTTGCTTTTTTACAGATAATGCAATAGAGGCGATTGATGAGTTTGCTTTTCTTGAAGGTAATTCGTTTTGTTCAATATGTTTAATTTACATTTCTCACTCCAAAGGCCATATGCATCTCATCCAAATATACTATATTTTTCACAATTATAAAAGAGTATAATTTGTAAAAGAAGGCGGCAACTATCTTTACGTTTCACCTTCAGATAGCTTTAGCTGAATGTTGTTAAAAGTCCTATTGTGGGAAATGCCAGTACATAAGGTCAGCTTTGCATCAGCCCATTCCTTTTCATTGGTTGGCTTTGACAATCTCATTGTATATAATTTATTACATACAGAGTGTCTTAAGTGAGTATGGTGTGAAATCAAATCTGTTTTTATCTTCTGCAAGCTCTGACACCCAAGATTCCCCTAAGGGCATAGCTTTGTGGTGATGTGTATCCATAATGGAACTGTTGCTCGGGTTCGCATACCTTATTAAAAAACAGAAGACAAGAGGCATTCGGCAAAATAGGAACAGTTTTGTTTAATTAAACAGTGTGGCCAGGAGAACAGTTACAAGCTTGAGGACTGTCTCAATTTATATTGGGTTAGAGTTCGATTTAAAAACAACAAAAAATAAAGTATTTTTTACATTTTCTCATCAAGCCATTAACACATCCAGAATCCCATATACAGTGAGGAAAGTTGGTTGCTGCCTTAGAGCCATAAACTAATGGTCAAATGTTACTACAGGTTGGTCTCGACATTGCGTGCACAATGTGAGGCCAGTGGTGAATGTATCCAGATGTCTGGCATAGGGAGCGCGTGATCACTATGTGTGCTAGATTCTGATTGGCAATGTGTTCCTAACTCATGTGGCATCTGACTTTATGGTGTTTTTCGAAGCGCTCGTACGCCCTCGTAATACGTGTGCTTTATTAGGGGCAATTTTCCCTTGATGATTGTGATGTTGATGTGCCTTTCTGTGGGATTGATCAAGGGTTTCCTGCCAGCTATGCACCCTCTCCCTTCTTATCTAGCAGTCAGTGATCCTAGGCTGCTGGTCCTGCCTGACTACATACTTGCATGTTGAGTTAGAGGTGGAGTTCAGGGTGGGGGTTTCTGTTAATAAGGACAATAGTTCATATTTGTCGACAGACGCATCAATATCCATATTAACATTCCTCCCTCTAGTTCAGTCTTCAACTACACTGTCTAACTCATGTGCTTGTACCATTACTTTATTATGTTCCTGGTGATCCCTTTGCTCGCATTTGAATACGAGAACCTTTCTCGTTATTTTCATTCTACCTAACTTGAAGGCTCATTTTTATAGCAGGTGATCTCCAACTGTACCCCCACAAACCAACAGGAACACAATAACAACTGCTAAGTGATTTGTACAAACCAGAGATCCATCGTGGGAGCCGGGAGTACCAATTAGAAAACCACTCCTGCTCTTCCTTCCACGCATGCTTCGCTTTAAATTATGCAGTGCTTGGATGGCAAGTGTCAAAGTTTCATTGTCCGTGTCATTCCCTGGGATGAAAGTGCAACAGGCCGCACCAATCTTGGCATAGACCCCTCCCTCCATTGCGGTCATTAAGTCCAACACCTACTGATGCCGCATTACCATGAGGCGGATGGCTCGCATTTCTTCCTTGATGGGATTGAGGCCGAAGTCAGTGCTGTTTATTATCTTGAGCATTTCAGACCTTGTTATTTGCAACCAGCAGGCATTAGCTTTTGTCTGCAGGGTGAAGAAGTATATCGACCCCCAGTTGTACCTCTGTGAACAGTCTAAACTCTTCTGGGATGTCCTTCAACTGAGCCCCGCTAAAATGTCTGCCTCTCTCTTTTCACAAGCTTAGTGAAGCAAGGTGGTCTTTTTCTCCAACAGGTGCTGGTACAACTCTGTTAGTTCTTCTTAGGGAATGATCATGGTTGTGGTGTTTAGGGTCACCAGGGAGCTGAGTTGCCTTTAACTGGGAAACAGTTGTGTGTAGGCCTGTTCGCCGCAATGCCAGGAAAAATCCATTAGTGTGGAGGTGACCCACTGCATATCCAAAATGTGCAATATCACACCGCAGTTGGCATTTGTGCCCATTGGAAGTATTCCTTTTCCTCTGAAACGTAAGGAATACAGGGTATGTTTCTGTACAGACAGGGGTTGACCCTTCCTCTCTAGCCAAGTGTATCCACCTACCTCAGTGTATCAGATTTCCTGACATGTTGGCCATACTTTGGTTGAACACCTTCCCCTCCACACACCACCCCCACCCATGCAACTCATTCCAATTTGTTAATCCCAAAGCTAGACGGACCTACACAGGAACTCCATGTCGGGGGATCACTTGTTAAAGTAGACCGCCCCAGATATGCAAAGGGCCACCCTCTGTACACAAATGAATGCAGGAGCGAATGTGTTTGTGCATTTAATTGGGGGTTTTGCTACCTCCAAGAATCTGTTCTCTGGGAAGTCGCGGGGCCAAACTTTATCCTCCCCTATGGTACCCTTTCTACGCATCCGGTCCAGCACGGTTTGGATATCATTGTGTTCAGTGAAGAGATATAACATTGTTGAGTTTGTGTCTTACCGGGTCGTAGTCACAACTACCCTGTGAGGTTCAATCTTATTGGGCTGGATTTTTGCCCATATCCTACATAAGTAGAGGTGATTAAGACATTTTGCTTTTTCGGGGGCTACCACTTGGGACAGGTAAAGTTTATCTACACCTATCGTGTGTGGGTTCAACGAACATACATAACATGGCCTGGCTCCTGCTTGGGAGCCGACTAAGGTCATGTGCTGGTATCAAGTGTTATGTAAGAGGGAGCTATGTAGTGTGTGTGGGATGTTAGTGTTTAGCTTAATGTAATTATTGGTGACACATGAAAGGATGGTGCACTTCTTTGTTACCTGGTTAAAAAAAGCTTTGTTGGTTGTTAACTAAGAAACATTACATGCTCTGTAATTAATGGTTTTCGGAGTCCCTGTATTTTCACTCTAGGGCAAAGGTCTTCAATCTGTGGGGCGCGACCCCCAGGGGGGGCCTGGAGTCCTGGGAAGGGGGTCGCGCATTTCCAGGCCTAACTTCTGCCTGGAGTGCAAAACGTGCTTTGGACAAACACAACCACGCTCGTTAAAATGCTTCAGCTGACATGAATTGAGTCTCATGTGCTGTAAAACTAAGTGGCCCAGCAGACGGGTAAAAAAATCCTTCAGCCTTCATGCCAGGGTGCCTGCTTGCCTGAATGAAGTGCAAATGTACCCTAGGAATTAATCTGAAAATGTAAAGGATGCTTGGGAGTGGTTCTGGCTTTAATTGCTCGAATCACTTCAAGCATTGTGATGGCAAAGATGTGTTTTTTTTGTGTGGTGGTTAGCAACCGGGTTGTAAAGTGTGTGCTTGAATTTACACAGCGCTTAGTACCCCTGAAAAGGTGCTGAAGGGACAGTTATGCAAAAATAAATGCATTACTTACAGTCTCATAATATACTAATCTACATTTTGTAAGCAAGTATAAAATAATGACTTACACATTATTCACAGTGCTTTCTGTCACAGGCTGTGACCTCAAAGCACAAAAAATACCCAAGTCGCTATTTTCCACTGCACCAACCAATTTTAATTCTGTGGCTCTCTCTTGTTACACACAGACCTATGCAGTGCATTAAATAATAGAGGTTATATAATGTACTGTATAGTGCATTTCCCACTGAGTATCCACTTTTTAAATGTATTTTTCATTTAAGCTAGTCATTATTTTATATGTAACTACCTGATGGTGAAAGACCTAAAAAGGAACAAAATATTTTGAGGCTGATTTATGAGAGGCTTGCGCCACTGAAGCGTCAATTTTTTGAGCTTTGGTGGCACAAGCATCTCAATCATATCTATGAGGCAAGGCAAAGTCACCCTGCGTGGCTCTGCATGGCCTCCTAGATATGGAGTAAGACAAAGCAGCGCAAGTCGCTGCATTGCCTTACTCTATGTCAAGTAGGCATTCCATAGGAGTTGCGGTGGGTGTTCCCACACAACACCCATGGATTTTGACGCTGCCCCAGATTTACAAAACCATGTAAACCTGGGGCAGTGCCAAATCTTACGCCTCTACACAGCAGGCGTAACAAGGGGAAATGTTTTCATTTCTCCTCGTTTTTTCCTCTGTCCATGTGTGCTGCATTCTGCAGCACACATGGAAAGAGGAAAACTCCTCTCAGGATTGTTTTTGTGCAGGAAGGTGCCCCTTCCTGCACAAAAACCATCCAGCCCATGTTGGCGCTAGGCAGCAATTTGTGTGCCGACATAAGGGGAAATTTCATAAATAAGGTGCCGTCGTGCCCTTTCACATTGGCGTAGGGCAGCGCTGCAAGAAGACTTGCAGCTCTGCCCTACGTCAGTGCCTCATAAATGAGGCCCTTTGTTTTTAGCCACACCTTTGACCACACCCCCAACCACTGACCTTTCGTTTGCTAAATACGGTTGAATTTATTTCCCCAATGTATAAATGACTTGCTGTGGTAATTAGAGGCGTTTATGGTTGCCGATAGTTAGCAATAATGAGGAGGCTCAAGTTCTAGAGATTTTCATCAGGAGGGGGTCCTTACGCCTAAATATTTTTGACAGGGGGGGTCTCGGCATCAGAAGGTTTGAAGACCTCTGCTCTAGGGTGTGATTTCGACTCCACTAGTTGCTATCTTGTGGGGCACCGGAAGGTGACCCCTTTTGAGTTAATTTTAGTAATTTCAGGCAGTAAGGGTGATTAGTTATTTAGATGTATTGAATTATTTTTATAAGTAGTTGAGCCTCTATATTGGCGCTAAAATGTTTGGGGGTCGTTCTCCTGAACATATGAGGGATGGAAGTGTGGCTTTTAGTCCTAACAGTGGTGCTAATTGTTGTAAAAGGCACTTCAACTGGAGGCTAAGGTTCCTGTTGCTGTGCGGCCCCTTCCAATAGTTATTTTCTCAGTTCGGCGCTACATCTTTGGATGCTACCCTCAGTTGCTTGTGTTCTGTCCTGTGTAACTTGGTACAGCTACAGGAGAGTGGAACACGTGGGAAGAGACAAGCCTATCGCTGTGGGAGTTGCTAATGTCTTTCTCATGCTCGGAGCACGTTTTGGTGCATGTGCCCCTCTTTGTTTCAGTCACGTGGCCTATAACATGTCGTGGCCTCCCTCGTGTCTTCCAGGTACCTGGCTTTTGTTGATCTGGAACCCACCTTTGTATCTGGAACCTTCTCTTTGGGCTAGCTTGGGACAGTTTTTCTTTAGTCTTGGGTGTTTCCCTTAATCTTGCTTGATCCATTGCTACACTAGTCATATGGGGGAGAGGGTTGCAGGCTGTTCCGTGGCCCCATTTTCTCCCGTCTATGCCGCCTCTTGCTTTTCGAGGTCGGAGTCACCTGTTTTCCCTGGATGGAGCCTGGAAAGTTGGAGCCCCTTATATTCTCTATGCTTAGTATGGAGGTGAGCGCACCCTATGCCCTACGATCGTCTAAGTTCAAATAACCTTTTGAGGTAACCACCGTAGTCCTGTAAAGAACTTAACAGGATGCTTGTATTAAACTGATATCTTGAAGACCAGCATTTTGGAAGCCTAAAAAATGTTGAATGATATCCCAGTGTTTAGGTTCATGATTATGTTGCTTGTGCGTGTATATGAAATTATGCACTGTAAGGTAAGTTTTTATTGTGGTGGGAAAAAACATCTTCTTAAGGATAGGGGAGTAAAGTGTCTCTCGCAGAATTTTGTAGCATGCACACAAATGTCAGCAATGGTCTTTGACTTAGTAAAGATCTAAGTGAGCTCGCCTTTGAATTTAGGAAGTAAAGGCATTACACTCACTGACTTTGCTGGTGCATTCGTACAATGTCTCGTCGCCAATTATAAGGGCACTTATATCACTTAATGCAATAATGTAAAAAAATTGATTTCTAATCCACTGAAAGGTGCAACGTCTCAGCCTTGGTGTTCACACTTCTCCATTGTTATTGTGAGCTTTGTTGGGTATCGCATAAGTTCTCTTACTGGTCCCACTGCCAGAGCTCTAGCGTGATTTACATATTCATGCCGGTTCGGAAAGGCGGACTTCTTCCATGCTTTAATGTTATGCCTTCTCTTCCTCTGTTACTTCACTGCCTTCTCTTTGACAATATTTTAAATTTTGTTACCTCTGCCAGAACCACAGGGTTGATGCTTTTGTGTATTTTTAATAAGGTTTGAAGGCTTCATTTTTCCAGGCCTTAACCGCAATAGTGAGAAGACTTGCTGAGGATGATGATGGTATTAGGACCCCATATCTTGCCTCTGAGGCCTATCCTTTTTGATGTTGCCTATCTCTGTGTAATGTGTAGACTAAAGAGGACACAACCAAGATGTAATCCTTGTTCTGAGGCAGCCTAGAGGCAAACTAAATTCTCTAACTTGCTCATGGAAGCTGTCAGCAGGATGGAGACAAATTCGCATACACTGATTCAATACGAAACAGAACTCAAGCTCAGGAATTCGAGAAGCTGTAGTTAGGGGTGTCAAAACAAATATGTAAAGTCAGTAACACTTGGGCGTGCACTCTGGGTTGACTCAAACTTAAGAAGACAAAGCTACTAATACAGCAAAAACCATTGTATATTAAACACTCATAACTCGGCTTGTCACGGGGGTGTCACCTGACGTCACAAAAGGCAAGACCGGAAGTACAGCTGCACAGTGTTTGCAGTTCACGACAGCAGGCCCTGACCCACAATTATCTACGTGGCTTAATAGATTAAAAGGATAGAATTCGGGTTCAGCGCATAATGTCCTACGAAAGGGACTGTGTCCGCTAGTTGAAAACGATGACTTGTACATGCTGCTGATTCTCAGGGCGTAAGTTAGTCCTTTTAGGACAGGTTAGAACTGGGGGTCTCTAGTTGGCTGAGGTAGGTACATTAATCCAAATAGGGACCCTTGCTTCTAAGTCAGAGAAAGGAAGGACACCTTCTCAGATAGCCCCTGCTCACCCCCTCGGTAGCTTGGCACGAGTGTCCAGGCTTATCTCCAAGGCAAATGTGTAAAATATTTGCATCCACACTCTCAGTAACCCAGTGATAACACCATAAATGGACTCCACACGAGTTTCATAAAAAACCACTTATATGTTTATATAAAAAAGATAAACAATGAGACCACACGATAAAAATCCAACATATGCGTATTTGTAATATTTCACCTTGCCGGTTATTAGGCCAGCAAGTCCTTGTAGGTTCTTACAGCATTAATGAGCAATTCTCGATGATCCAATGCAGTCCTAATGCAATGCTATGTAGTTTGTAATGCAAGAATCGGGCACTTCGTAATGTAAAAATAATGCAGTTCGTAATGCAATAATCAGGCAGTTCGTAATGCCAAAATAATGCAATTCGTAATGCCACCCGTAATGCAACCATCAGGCAGTTCGTAATGCAAAAATAATGCAATTCGTAATGCAACAGTCAAGATAGTTCGTAATGCAAAAATAATGCAGTTCGTAATGCAAAAATAATGCAGTTCGTAATGCAGCAATTAGGCAGTACGTAATGCAAAAATAATGCAATTCGTAATGAAACAATCGGGCAGTTCGTAATACAAAAATAATGTACTCCGGCACCGATCGTGGTGCTAGGGACGGTCTCTAAGCCATTCTTACAGACTCTCAGTCAGTTACTGCCAAAATATGCCCCCAACACTGTTCTGATGGAAAACAAAGTCCTGCTCCACGCTCCTGCCCCGGTACTGCCACTCGCACTGCAAAGATGGGAAAGGCTGAGAGTTTTTCTCTAATAGGCTGCACCCCGCCCCAGGGGGCGACACATGCATGCTCGTTGAGCGTTACCTGGGGGGTACTCTCTCACTCTCCTCGCCTCTCGGCTTGGGCCTCCGATGCGACTTCGTTGATCTTGGGCAGTGGAACTCGGACCCTGACATTGATGGTTTGAGGTTTCTCCTTGGCAAAGGCAGGCTCGGGCCGGCAGCAGTAAGTCCTCACAGCTCCTCTGGGGGTGCCGGTCCGGGCCGATGGCAATGACAATCGCAGCACTTCTGCTCACACTGTAGTTCGAAGCAGAGAACAAGACTGGTCCGAGACACACAGTCACGTGGCAATTTCTCACAAAGGTCTCAGGCTGCAACAGGGCACACAGCGTCGCTGAGACTCACTTGAGCTCCGGGTGCACACAATCACAGGGCAATCCTCACGAAGGTCTTAGTCTGCACGAAGCACACGCACACAGCGTCGCTGAGGCTCACTTGGACTCCGGATGCACATGATCCCAGGGCAATCCTCACGAAGGTCTCAGGCTGCATGAAGCACACGCACACAGCATCGCTGAGACACACTTGGAAACTTTTATGTTCCTGAGTTTCCACAACAGGGAGCCAGCTCTCCTCGGGCCCTTGGAGACGAGTTACTTCAGGACACAGCAAAGTCCTTTCAAGCAGGGGGATACAGCACTCAGCAAAGTACCTTAGCCTCTCATTGGTTAAATCAGCAAACTGCAGACCAGCCCCAGAACACACAGCAAGGGTCAGTCCTTTCCTTCAGTCTCTTCAGCTGTTTCTTCCTTGGCAGAGGTTCCTTTTGACCATGAAGTAGTTTCAATCCTTTTCATTCTTGATCAGTCCAAAGTCCATGGGTTTCAGCTCTCATAGTTCTACCCCTAAATGTCTTTGAAGTCTTTGTGTTCAGGGGCACTGACCCCTGTCCTAACCAGTTCTGGGTGTCTCCCTGCCAGTGACAACTTCCTTTGATAGTGGGGGGTCTGGGTCCTCAATCACGCAGCAGGAGATGGGGCCATTGTTTAATGGCAGCAGCCTAGGCCTCTTCACCTCCAGGGGCTACTCCTCTCCCCTACGCTCCAGATGCAGGTCAGCCTGTTGCGCTCCAGATGCAGGTCAGCCTGTTGCGGTCTCACCTACTCCCCTGGGACAAGACATTTCCCAGATCCTATCACTTTCAAATCCAGACAGTCAATCCACAACCAGGCAGAGACACGCAGAATTGTTAGACCACAAAAATCAGCCACTTCTAAAAGTGTGGTTTCTAAACAACCAATGCAAAAACCACCTTCACAAAAAGATGTGTTCTTAAATTGTGAGTTCAGGCACACTAAACTTCACCTCTCCATCTTAAGCCTATGGGAAGATAGGCTGGAAACATATTACACAGCCTCCCCCATTCTGTCCTATGGGCAAGTGGCCTTGCAACAGTGAAAAATTAAATAGAGAGTATTTCACGGTCAGGACATGGTACACACCTTAATACATGTCCTACCTTTCACGGACACTGCACCCTGCCTAGGGGGTACCCTGGACCTGCCATAGGGGTGTCCAATGTGCATGGAAAGGGAAGGGTAAGGCCTGGCAAGTGGATACACTTGTCAGGACAACGTGGCAGTTGGCAAACTGCGCGCAGGCACTGCAGTGGCAGGACTGAGTTCTCTCTTTAGGGCCACTTGTGTGGGTGGCACAATTAGTGCTGCAGACCCACTAGTAGCATTTTCATTACCAGCCCTGGAACACATAGTGCACTTTACCTAGGGACTGGCTAGGGTGCTCGACCTCGGACCTGGGGAACTGGGTTCGAGTCTCGGTAATGACGCTGAACTTCCTGTGTTTCTGGGCAAATCACTTAATGTCCCCGTGCCTAACAAAAAATGAATGTGTGTCCTAATGTAATGTAACTGGTGCTATGTAAAGCGCTCTGCTCCCTGATTGGATTCGGGTCAAGTTTGCGCTATATAAAACTCTGCAGAAAAAAAAAAAGGCAAACATACCAATTATGGACAATCCAATTACCATAACACTTCATACAGGGGGAGAGCACTTGCACTTTGACACTGATCAGCAGTGGCAAAGTGCCCAAAGCATCTAAGTTGACAACACCAGGTCAGAGAAAAGGTCTAGGGGGGAGGCAAAAAGTTTAGGGAACTTTAGCCAAAAAGGGCCAAGTCCAACAGGACATATATCCATAATGATGGTATTCCTGTATGAGAGGCAGATTAATAGGAACAGGCAACTGCTCTTTTTGGCAAGCAAACTATGGCACCCTAATTTAAGCATATTGAGGATGTTGAAAGAATTAATGAAGCTTTCAAAACCTTCACTGATATAGATGAAAAACAGAGCTCCATGATGTACTATTTATTTCCATTATTTAAAAAAGAAATCTTTTTGTGGTGCTTACACATCCAGCTATTTAACCCTACCTTCGGACCGCAAACAAATTTTGGCTTATGTGCTGTACTGGGACTTTGGTGGGCCGAATCTACAAACTATCCAGATTAATGGACACATCGGGCTTGTTCAAAGTGTATAATGTTTTTAAGCTGTTAAACACAATTTGTGTGGAGGATAATCTTTTGAAACCAAGTGTTTCAAGATGATCTTCGGTTTCAGATCGAAGGCGCACAGATGGATGTCCTGAAGCTTTTACAAGGCTTAATACTCTGGTGATAACCATTTTCTGAAGAAACTTTGTCTAAAAAGTAGTTTTTACCCTCATTTATTTGAAAATGTGTGTTTTGCACTTGTACTAAAATAATAGTTTAATTATGTACAGAGTGTTAATGTAAAGGTGTGCCTTGGGTGTTGATGTATGCTTTCATTTCTTACAGGTACCTTGGATTGAGGTGGACTGGAATACTCTGAGAAGCACCATATGCTAAAGCGTTAGCGGCTACAAGCAACTATTAAAAATTATTTGTATGGGGTTTGTCGAAAAGGTTAAGCTGTAAGCAATATTTTAACGTGTATTTTAATATAAAACTTAGATCCAGGGGTCATCATTGCTGACTATTTGTAAAATTATGGCGGAGGCACCTTCAAATACGCTACGAAAGGGATTCTTGTTTGTGGTTTGGTTAATAAAAAAAACAGTATTGCCGATATGTTTAGCACATTCATGGGAGGGTACCTTTAAGGTGTATTTTTGACTTTTTATTTAAGGTGCAGAAATGGCTGTCTCACTTAAACCAAGTCTGTGTTGAGCATGTTACCAAAATGTTGAGTTGAAAAAATGTTTATTAAGTCCTTAAATTAAAGACTTTTACGACATAGAAACCAAGTAAGGTCATCTTACTATTGTATGAAGAATCTTTTGGTGTAACAGTTATTTTTTTGCCCAATCTGATGTAAACTTTGTTGTTAAAAAAAGAAAAAGAAAAAAAAACCATGAAAATAAACTAAAACATGAGAATTTTTAGTTTTGTTTTACTCTTCAAATCCATTCAAAATGTAAACGATTTGGCCTGCATGCATAATGTGACCGCTTTTAACACAACCTATATTTATCTTTAGAAGAAAACCGAGTCTTGATCTTTTCTATGTCCTTCTGATATAAAGTATCTTTGTGGTAAGGTTCATGTGCGAGTACCACGGCAAGCTCCTGTTTTTTTTGTATTGCATTCTGAGACGTGTAGTCCATATTGAGTAGGAGGGTAATCAGGACTACAGGTCCCGACAGGTTAACAAGCATTAGAAATGCAATCGGTCTCGCCTTTCATTAAGTTAAAGCCATTTAATTTTGCTATACAATACCATTAGCAAAGCAAATGGCTTTAACTTAATCAAAGGCAGAACCTATTGCATTTTCAATGCTTGTTTTGTCATTGTAGGTTCTATTCCCAGTCATCCCGACCAACTCCTCCCCCACCCCCTTGACTTTGTAGATTTCTGATTTGTATGATATTCAGGGTTGAGAACCTAGCTAATTGGTAGCTGGTATCTCACTACCTTGTACAAGGTGGAGACTGCAAGCAAATATTACGTTTAGAACTGTAGTGTTTCCAGCTTTGACCAATGTTTGACCTTACAGGCCTTAAAACTCCTAATTTACCACACTTTCCTTCCAAACAAAATCCTCTTGATCTTAACCAAGCACAGTTTTGTTATGCAAATGTGGCCTACTTGTTATAGGTGCCCAGACCTACTTGGGGTCCGGGCCTATTTTTGATCCCAATCTGACCCTGGTATCGGGACCTGGATATACCGATGGAAGAGGATGGTATGAGTGCACCGCTTCCAGATGAGTTTGATTTCTGAACAGCAAAAGGGTTGCACAGGAAATCTTTTATAATGTAACCTTGGGCATTCCACACTCTTTTCTCATTAACCCAACATGCAGCTATCGAAGAGCCATACTTCTGTATTTTACTGTTTAATGTTATACAGTCAGTTGATTAATTTGTTGCTCTGTAATGCTCATAATTGAAGGATTGAGGGGCTATCGACCACCACAAGGAAAAGGTTCAAATGGAGGTCACCATGAATAAATGTGGCTTTATGACAAACCACATTTAAATCTGGACTTCTTGATAGGAAGTTAATTTTAGGTTTTGAAAATCACCAAGGTCACTCAACTGTAACAGGTTAATTTGAAGAAAGTCAGTCAACATGGAAAGCTCAACTCTTACTACGTATTCTTTAAAAAAAATAAAACAGATGTTCAGAAGTGTGGCTGCTAAATATTTGTGATCGTAAAGTTAAAGAACATAGAATAATGTCTGCTACCCACGAAGCGATCACATTCGGTATGGTTGAGCATTTAGCAAAAAAAAAGTTGACATTTTACTACATATTTGGTCAGAGAAGTTGCCTCTGTGTTGGAAGTGGATGTGCCTCGTTTTGGGGGAATTTCGTTTTCATCTTGTACAGTCAAAATGTTTACTGCGTTTTAATAAACTGAAAAGTGGCTCTGCCTTCAAGAGCTACTTTCATTTGGCCACGATACAGACAACCGATGACTAACAATCATTGTTAGAACTCTACTTAATCATCGTGTAACGTGCAAACCAGTTATGTAGTTGTTGGCACATAGTAACAATAGACTTTAAATATCAGTGGGAGATGTGTTTCTGTGCTTTTAAAACGTGGTGTACCATTTGACAGGGTGTGTGTACACTTTTTGTTTATTGTATTCTTTAGGAACAGGAGTGATGACCAGCAGAGAGTAATTGAAAACGTGTTTACGATAGGTTGTGCCCCTAGCTTCCTCGAAGTCCCACACACGTCGGCCCTAAACACACAAAGCAGGTATTGGGAAATCAGCGAGAGATTATGGGCCGCGCCTCGTGTTTGTTTGTGATCGTTCAGCTGCCGTATTCTGGGCATCCCATTCTGCTTTGTTACGCCAGTTGCTGCCCTGTGTTTGAGCTCCTTACGTCGCAGAATTTTAGAGCCTCCCCGTGACACATTTTAAAATCTGTAAGGGGAAACTGAGTGACTTTTCCAAGTGCGATGGGAGCAGGGGGCGGTGGCTTGTTGCGACAGGTGTCTTGAGTGCAGGGAGTGGTTTGCAGGCTCCTCCGAGTACACTAGGGGTCTGGCTGGCCCGGGCCTGGGTTATCGCTGTGATGGGGCTGAGCCTCTGTGTGTCTGTGCGGCTGCCAGGTGACTCCGGGTAATCATCTCAGTTTCACATATGCGGGTGTTAGCTAAGAAAGGCATGCACGTACACCCCACAAACGGGGCGGCTTTGATGAAGACTCCAAACGATTCCCTTTGCAACCCACGTGTAAAAAGTACTTTGCTGAGGAGTGGGTGGGAGGGGGGGGAATAGGCATAAAAGTAATTTAAAACGTTTTTTTTTTTTTTTTTAAATCGCGGCCGCAGAAGTGCAAAAATGCGTGGCAGTAAAAAAAACATTTTTTAAAACGCCGTCCGCTTTCACTTTTTTCCGTTGTGAAAGCTTTCTTGTCTTTATGGGGCCATGTGTATGAAACACATGGCCCCATAAAGATAAGAAAGCTTTCACGACACACGGAAGGCAGGCGAGCCCGTCCAAATGGGACGGCTCAAAAAGCCAAACAAAATTGTCACGAACACCTCTTTTCCAATGGCTGGCCACCATTTAGCATAAACGGTGACGCCAGCCAATGGAAAAGAGGGGCGAGGCTTAATGCCCTTTACAGGAAATACCCAAAATCTTTCAATCTTGCCAGCGAGACTGCGCACGTGCGCAGCCCACGCCAGGCGAGACCCAAAAACTGGCCTGGATGAGCTGGTTATGTCTGGATCTGGAAAACACAAGAGCTTACAGTGACAGGCACTTAGGATGAGAAATTGTCCGCCTGTCTCACTATTTAACTGTCGCCGGTGTGTCCTACCAGCACTTATTTCCAGGCACCGGGACTCTTTGAGCAGTCCAGCTGGTTTGAAAAGCTCTTCTGTCTGATTGTCCACCCTCAGCCCACCCAATCTCTAGAATTCCTTTTCCGGCTTGCTGACTGTCCTGTGCAGTAAGACACGTGATTGCCAGCTTGTCTCGCGTCTCAGCATGCAGATGGCATGTGTGTTTCTGCATCCATGCAAGCCTTCTTCAGGACAGCGGTGGCGAGCGAGCCCTCCAAGCACTTTTGGCAGCTGCCAGCACGTCTAGCTGCTGTGCTTCTCCCTGCTGGTAACTCTTCCGTTTGCAAGTAGTATCCAAAACAGACTCAGCCCCTGACAGTGGGTACAGAGCATTCTTTCTTGTCTTAACATTGTTTTGTATTCTTATTGGCTGAGCTTGGATACCACTCGTGTTCAGTGTACGCCTTCCTAGCCTATGCTGGTTATTAATGCATGTGCCTGATCCAAAAAGCGAAGCATTCTTTCCTTACCAGGGAAATTGAAATCAGCTGTTCTACCTACTGGCGCTGTTTTTAACCAGCACATATCGAAGCCTCTTGCTACTTCAGATGCATCACCCTCATAAAAAGGTGGGCATTCATAAACACAACGTATTCCCGGATGTGGCTGATTCCCTCATTCCATCAAAAAACATATAACGCTGTTGTGCAGACATGCAAACACGAAGCAATGACCATTGCAGCATGTACCTCAAGCCTCACTTTATTCCACAAATGTGCTTTAACAGGACCGGCGAAAAGAGGAAACTTATAAATTATTTACATTTGCTTAAAAAAAATGTTTAGTAAAGTTAGATTGGGCTGGCGTGTAGGGATAGCGTAAGATTCACAGACAAGCCAACATCTGCAGGGCTCTGAGAATGTCAATCCCATATCAGATGAGCTTGTGTATTGTTCATATGCATGTTTGTCTACGTAAACATGGAAATGTTGGTGCCAGCATCCGAGTGTATCCCTAAAGTGCACATGTGCTATTCTACCAGTTTTGTGCACTGTGGTTGGTTGTAAGTGGCTGCTTAGTAACTATTTTGGCTCCCTAGTACAACATTGTCAACTCCATGTAATTTTCTTTAAACATTATCACTTATATAAACAAGCCACAGGCTTGATTCAGAATAATTCAGCGCTCCGTTCTGCTGGTATCATTTTCATATTATCGTTTTTGGACTATGCGGGCAAACGAGGTTCTGCACAGTTTTCTGTTGTTAATTCCTAGGTTAATTCTGCGCTCCGAGCACATCATGCCCTCCTCAGTGGCTGCTCCTGTTCCCATCCTCAGTGACATGTTGGGAACCTTGCCCAGCCTGACACTGACCCTTTAAGTACTGTAACAATGGACCAGCAGCCCCTATAGTGCATACACCCGCATTATTTGGGTGGAAGAGAGGATCCGCAGAATCTAATACCCTTTTTAGGTCTCGCTGAGCCCAGCGCATGCGCTGGCTCGAAGAGACATCTTGTATGTGGGCTCCAAAAAGTGCTACCAGGCCAGCCTAGAGCTACAGTGCATGTGCGCGGGCGCGCGCGCCGCGCTTACTTTCACTTTGATCGCGATCGCGATCACTTTCACTTTGACGCCCGCACGGCAACAAAACAAATTCACACACAGATATGCATAAAAAAATAACAGATTCCGATTGATCTGCTTCTTACAGTCGGCAGATTACAACCATCAAATAAGATCCATTTTTTTTAAAGCACCACAGCTCTGCAGCAGTCTGTGGTAATGAATGACTCGTCATCTCTGCGATTACAATACATGTACCTTTGCCACAAGTTGGAGAGAGTGGCTTACATATGCTGTATTATCCCGTTCTGTCACACCAACCTGTGGGGGTTTAATCCTTGTCCCCCGTACCTTAAGATTTACTGTTGGGTTCAGACTGGGGTCTGTGTACACACCTCGTGATCAAGATATGCTCTAACCCTCTGTACCTTTGCAGGTACTCTGGGGCTTTTATCCGTTTTCAGCCAGTTTCTTTTAACTCCCTGACTGGCGTAGCCTATGGTGCCTCTGTACATCTAATACATACAAATGTTTAGCTACAGCCACCTGGTTGCAGCGCCCAATGGGGTTCAGATGCACCTGCACCCTCTCGTTTGCTAGGGTTGGAACTGAGCCTAACTTTCACCCCTCTACGTGAACATCTCTCTCCTCCCCAATTACCTTTCTGGGTTAACGCTCATCCCTTCTGATCTTTTCCTTGTACCCAGTGCTACTGGAATTATGCAGTTATAAGGCCACTGCATTTCTCAAGTAGTTGTGGATTTCCCCTACTTGTCACACATTCCACCATCTGTTGTATAAAGTGCAGATTTTTAACATATGATTCTAGCTCAAATTGATGTAAGGTTCCTAAAAGAAACGACACACTACTGGTGAATTGTAGATGCAGTCACTTCCTAAAAGTGACCTTGCCACCTTTCTGTTGATTTGCTCTGTTGTGGTAAACTGGTACTAATGAGGTGGATTTGTTTAATGGACCGTATCTATGTCCCCACTCGATGAACTGCCAAAAAGCTTTTGTCTGCATCATTGCAGACAGCCTTACATATTTAAATGGAATTACAAGGGGATGGAAGTTATGATTGTCTGTGTCCTGAAAATGGTTTTCTCCCCCGATTATTTGTTTAAAATCCCATTTAGTGAGAGGTGCCGTTTTCAGAGCAGTAAGGCACAATTGGGGCACTTGTTAACATTGTGCCTGTCTTTTTAATGTCTGTCTTTAACCTTAGAGTGCATCCTAACCAGTTGAAATTAGGTCACGTACCATTTTATTATTTTGTGTCTTTCGTAATGGAAACAATCGTTTCTAATGCCCATAGTGAGGACTGGAGTGGCGGGAGGGGGGGGGGGGGGGACAAAAACAATACTATTTCTAAAACGTAACCAACCTGTGCAGAGTAAGTAGCTTCTGTTTGTGGGAATGCTGTCACAACACAATATACATTACTCTTTGAGTTAGACCTGACATCTGTTATGAACTTGGTGTTGCTGAAAAATAACTCTTACTATTGGACTTAGCTCTAGAGTAAACCAAAGATTACTCAGTCAGTATGACATCTTGCTCAGTTATTGTGTAGGAAGGGTAATTTCAGAGTTTACGCTCTTCTGTAGATGTTTTATTGGGTATGCCAAGTTAAAAAGGTTCAAGTTCCATCATAATTTCATAAAATCATAAGTGGACTCGAATTTCGTCATAAAAACAGGCAATGTGTTTCGCAGAAAAATCCGGCCCATCAAGGCCACATTGTGTAAATTGATAGTGATTTCTTTCTTCCCACCCTTAATTAGAGTAGTCAAGACAGTGATTGTTAAGTAAAAACAAAGATGTTTTCACATTGATACTGTATTGTGAATCAGTTAATTCAGAAAGATTAATATGCGTTGTGTGCTAGAAAAGAGAACTGCCAATTTAAGTGATGTGACCCAAGTTAAGTGAGTTCTTTCGGGAAAAACGTGATTTTTATGATGTGATTTAAGTCCAGTTACGAATTTGTGAAGGAATTGTGGAGCCCTTGGGTAAGTAGTCCACTGCTTTTGGAAGAGCACGGCCCACTCTAGTGCGTCTTTTACAGAGGCAGTGTGTGACTACAGCAGTTCGTCAGAGAAGTAGTCTAGTTCACACGGAAGTTGAGTGTGTCACTGTCAGGGAGCACTCTCCGCAGCAAAGCTTCCTGCGCGTCACCCCAGTGCAGCTTGGTTGCCAAACGCAGCCGGTCATCAGCACATAGCCGCCAAGATTTCAGTCTGCTTATGTGTGATTTTTCTGTTTTTTACAACACTTTTGTGTGATAGTTCAGAGCTTTATGTGTCACTTGATTAGGGTGACCAGATGTTGAGAAGCAAGCACTGGGACAGGTCAGTTATATAAGCAGGACTAAAGCCTCTAGTCTCACTGTTACATCTCGTTTCTGAGAAGTGCAGTACTTTCTAATTAACAGTATTATGTTTTTCTTGAGAAGTGCAGATACTCTCCCTCTCAAAATAAACAAGCATTTGCAATGCACTAGGTCTCTCATTTATACGAGTTTGAGCTATTGACATTGCAAATAACTATGCCTTTTATTTTTGTTTTCGTTATTAAAACATAAATATGAAAACAAAACTAAAAGCCATTGTCATTGACAATGCCAATACCTCAAACACACGTAAATGCGAGACCTATTGCATTGCAAATGCTTGTTTTAAATGGAAATGTGAAAGTGAGTGTCCTTGTTCTCCCAGAGTGTCTGTTGCTAATGCAAACTTACAGGTACTCTACAAAAGAAAGTATGGCCTCCCTTCTAAATTACTTTAGTGCCAGAACTAAGTTCTTGATAATTCCTGTCCATTCCAAACACTGGCTCTGATTACGAGTTGCTTAGTAATGGAATGTTGCAACCTGCACGCATTTACTGTTACCATGCGATTAACTCTTCCCCCTTCCCCCATATACCTTGCACATATGAGTTAACCCCCTTGGAATGGGGAATGGCAGACATGGAATTACTATTTGGAGTTCTGAATGGTATCCCTTTTCGACTGGCTTTAACACACACATTACCACATGTTCTGAACAGGTGGTAAATGTGTGTGCGGGAAGGTAGGTGAGGGAAAATAAAGTTCTCGCAACGTGGTGCAAGACTGCTCCCTCTTACCAAAGAAAGAGGTGAAGTTGGAGCAGGAAACCAGGTTTGGCTGGTGTTCCAGCCCAAGCCTCATAATGTTTTACTGGGCATCATTACCAGCAGGTAAAAATGGATGTTGTGTTCCTGTGCCCGGGAAAACCTGGTGCAGGAATATCCGGTCATTTGGAGTGGTATTACCTACCCCCTTACCCATGGCCACCCACACCGCCCAGCGAACTAGTAATCAGGCCCATTGTGTTTATATAATGTGGTCTAACTTCTCAGTAATGGTTGGAACTTGGGGAGGTACAACACGTGGTGGAAATTCCGTGGCTGCGCGCAACATTTTCCACAGGACAGTAATTGGGTGTTGAGATTCCTGACATTCACTGTTACTGTGGCCTTCCTTCCTTCATAGTCCTCAAGTCACTCGTCGCAATGGTTATGCAGATTCCTAGAGCGCACTATCACCCGGTGGGGTATCCTGGCACTGAGCAGGAGGCTCTTATGCGTAGCTGCAGGTTGGTCCATACTTTAGGAGCGAGGTAGGAGAAGGCTCCTCCACTAGATCTGGTTTTCAGTATGTTTGGGATTCGTGTGAGCAGTAGTGTGGACGAGCGGAAGTGCCTGAAAGGTTTGTGAAATCTGATGCGATTGTTGAGCTAGGCTGGGCCAGTGTTATGTAGTGCCTTGAAGATGTGGGTAGGGATATCAAATGGTTCTGGTTTGTGAATGGGGAGCCAGTGGAGCTCCTTCAGGTGTGATGCGAGTTGAATGCAGTGTGGGAGGTTGAGTGATTCTGGCTGCTGAGTTGTAAATGGTCTGCATCCTTCTGGTGTGTTTTTGTTGGTTCTGGCATTGAAAATGTTCCCATAGTTCATCCTGCTTGTGACCAGGGCCAGCGTGACTTTTTTTAGGTGCTGATTAGGAGCCATTTGAAAATCTTGCTCTGCATCTTCAGGGTTTGGAAGAATGAGGCGGTGACGCATGGACTTGCACGGTCATGTTGCGTGGTATGCTTCTCAGCTATAATCAAGACGCACCAAGTTCTGAAGTTGAATTCAGGAAGCACCGTGAAGAGAGGGGCCATTATAACAGAAAAGTGCCTTATTTTACACAATTTTTCAAACTTATTCAGGGTGGAGAATACCAACCAGCTCTTCCAATATGAAGGCCGTGTTTTTTTTTTTGTACAATCCAGTTTTGGTCTTTATCCATACAGGCAGTGAGTGGACCATTCCAGTGCGGAAGGGTCTGGGTGTCAGCAGGTAAGTGAGGCAGCCAATGCCTAAGAAAAATTTTGAGCACCTTCATTTATGTATTTATTTTACAAATTAAACACTGGTTAATCCCACACACTTCCTCACTTTATTAAAATTATTGTCCAACCTACTCTTGTTAACTGTTCAGAATTATATTTGTCTACATAGTGCTCAAATAGTAATTGTAGTTAATTTGTCAATAGTTTACATAAAATGTGCCGTCCGACCTCTACTAAATTATCTGCAGGATCTTCAGAGATCAGTAGTATACACCCATCTTATAATGTGCTGCTGTGCAGCATCCTGGTTACTAAAAACAAATTAAGGATTGAAATTATAAAGTACGGGTGGCTTTTAACCATTGTATGTGCAATATATCGCTGGGAACGCACCACGTCTCTGTAATTTAACAGATTTTCATCGGTCTTCTGGTAGGTCACTGGACGCTACTAGGCTAGTTCTACTCAGATCTGTGCTTAAAAACACAATGCTATACCTAAAAGTCCTGGGCTACTACGCTCATTTGCATCAATCACTTCTTGAGAAGGTTCATATTTACCAGCTGCCACCAGATGTCGCTGTAATCCGCTCTTTACCGGAAGTGACTTTTACTGAAAGCGTATTGAGTGACGCCCGATTAAGTTTGGCCTCGCTTGCCTCCCGTACCAGATGTAGCTTCGTACCTGCTCAACAGGGAGGACGCAGATTGTGGGGCCCGGCGGGGTTCAGCAGGCAGTCTAAGCCGGTGAGATGACTTTTTCCAATGTTTTTATTGCCCGGGGTTTCTAAAAAACCGTGTACCGGCGCTGGGCCCGGCAGTGTCACGGTTCATCTGCCGCTTGGTGCTTCGCGAGTTTAGCCAGTTCACCCGTGAGCACTGATACACGTGGACCGTCATCCTCGGACACGGAAATGAACGACCTCTCTGGTCCTGGGTTTTCGTTTAATACCCGAGTGCATTCTGGGAGCTGTAGTATGGTCTCCTTCAGTTTCTCCTTTTGCAATGACACACCCAAAAAAGCGGGTTTCAAAAGAAAAATACAAGACTGCTGCCCTGCAAAGTTTCCCGGGTCCATGCATGATGTGCTACCTCAGTTAAGTGTTTTCTTTGAATTCTGGGTCTTGTATTAATGTTTGTTCAAATATAAAAAGAGGACTCCCAAGTGCCTGAATTTAAGGGATGAATCTGGACTGGAGAAACACATCACGCATAGACTTGGGGATCTTGGCAGCTATGACTGGGAATTGCTTATGTGACGTCAATTCATCTGGTAACATTACCCAGAATTAGATGATTCGAGTGTACCCAGAATTAGATTATTCGAGTCACTTCAAGTTGTATGGGCATTATTTCAGCCAGGCCCTTACCCCAAAATATATTTGATGGCAGAATCCGCTTCTTGCAGACAATTTTCCAGCTGAAGGCAAGGTTGAAGTACGCTGCATCTATTGGTAATGAATTTCTCAAGCTTTTAAAATTTTACCCAAAAAGTTTTGATTTAAAAAAAAAAAAAAGCAACCTTTCCTGAACCAGTTTATGCCAACCTGCAGTTTCCTCAAACTGAGAGAGAAGTAGGCAGTGTCCTGTGCTTTGGTGGGTGAGAAGGGACAGACAGCTAAAGAAACGGGAGCAGATTAGCAACAGACTGTGATAAATATCGCAAAGCACGCTTGGCGCTTTCATATTTATGGCCGCCTATCGCTGTTATTTATCACCTGGTTAGCGCGTTATTTACAACGTGTATAACCTAGGTGATAAATATTCCAGTGTTAGCGCAGAAATGGGCCAACATCGCTGGAAATCCAGCAATGTTGCTCCCAAAACGGAGATAGCTTTGGTGATACGACCTTGTGGTCGTATCACCATAATCCACCTCCCATGTTAGCTATGCCTTAGTCAGGAATTTTACAGACGTTAAATTCCTGCGTTAAGGTATAGTTAACGGGATTTAAAATATCGCTACCCCTCGTTGATGATATCACGAAGCTGAGGTAGCGATATTTTCCCGTGGTGTTTTGTCAGGCACGCCTCCTTTGCATCTCATTAGAGATGCAAAGCGAGGCGTGAACAAAACGGGAGCTGAAACAAGGAAACACGCGCTAGCGTGTCCTTGCAAATAATGCGATATAATTATCTCTACTTTTCGCCCGAAAACGGACGCTAAAGCGTCGATAATTATGTCACCAGCCCTTGATGATATGCCCCTTACTTTGGCGAAATCAACTTTTTTGCCTTGGAGAAGTATTTTTCATTGTTTTTCAGCCATGCTGTACAGAACTTCTTAAATTTGTAGGGGCGTGCTTTCAAAAAACAAGCACTCTCTTCGTGGTGCCTTTATGTGAAATAAGTATCTCTGTTGTAATTTGCTAATAAACAAATGTAAAGGCTGCTTGGTGCTCAGGTCTTCTTTTCTCCACACAAGGATTATTTGCAAGTTTTCCAGTGAAGCAATTCCTACATGGACAGAGTATGATTCATAGTCTAATTTTCAAGTTCTTCACCATAAGATCAATCGTGAAACTTAGGGCAACCAAAGCAAGATTTTGTCTAAGAATTGATTCTCAGTTCTAGTTTTCTCACTGCACATACAGTCCCGCACTCTATTCCATTCTCAACCTAACACTGAACCTTCCAGACATCTGACTATACGTAACAATATTTTTAAGCTGGCCCTGTCTTTTGCTGGGAACCAATGCTGAATCTACAATGCAGGGTGATATTTTGCACAACCAAAAGTTGAGAAGATGAGGCAAACTGCAGCATAGTAAGTTACTACCTAGGTTTCTGACTACATGGGACCAACATTCCATTTATTATCTGTAACTCTTCAGGGTGGAGATCCTCAAATCAGCTTACTTAGGTGCTCATTCCACTATACAGACCTTTTAAGTGTGATATACAGTCACTAATCAGCATTCCATATTTTGATAATGAGGCTGTTAACTCTCATTATGGGACGTTTTTAAGGTAGGATCTATAGATTCCAGTTATGGGTGGAGTTCTCTTAAAATCCTTGAAGATTCAGAGACTTCGTCAAAAAAACAGGGAAAAAAATATGATCCTAGGATCCTGCGTACTATTTAGATACATTTCCACATTTTTAGAATTCATGAAATCATAACACTTATGCCTTGGAATTGTACTCTGATCGTAGGATTATTAGGCGTACTCTTAGACTGGTTTCTGGGAATTTTCCTCAGGGCACACCCATTCGCAGGAATGGTGCATTTTCACATCTAACACTACTTCCTCTCTCACCTTTTGTATTGGACCTAGAATCTCATACAATCGAACACAATTTTTATAGCTCACAGCTGCTTCGTAAGAAGCGTCCTGGCACTAGCAGAAAGCAAAAAAAAAAAGTAAAAACCCAAATGAGTATAATGCAGAAGCGGGAACTTGTTTTTGGCGAACATAAAGGTTTTCAGTTCTTCCTTAAAAATTGAGACAGAAGCGGCTCTCCACAGGTTCACTGGAAGTGTATTCCACAGTTTAGCTGTTAGCACTGTGAAAGATATTCCTACTTTTCTTACCCTGGTGAATTTATGGACTTGCAGCAGAAGGATATTTTGATCTAAGTGATCTACATTGCCTATATGGCCAAAGTCTTTTTCGCAGATAGGCAGGTCCCTGACCAGAAAAAGCCCTGAATGTAAGAGCTTTAAACTTGATTCAATTTATAACTGCCAGCCAGTGTAACTGCTTCAATGAGGTGATATAGACTGCCTGTACAGGACTCTTTGGATCAATATTGCAGCTGCATTTTGAACCAGCTGCAGCCTGTGGATTAAAAAGAAATGAAGGCCCAAATACAGACAATTGGCATAGTCCAGACGGGAGGTTACCAGGGTATGAACCACCATCTTACAGTCTCCTCCGGGATCAAATGCAACATTTTCCTCAAAGATCGAAGTTTAGCAAAGCAGACTGATGTCACCTGCTGGATTTGAGAAGAGAAAGAATGATGTGAGCCAAGCATAACTCCCAGGTTTCTCGCTTGAGCAGCAGGAGTCTGCAGGGGATTAAGTTCCTTGGCCACCAAAGGATCAGAAGTGAGGATGTACCAAAGAAAAGAACTCTGGTTTTGTCTGAGTTTAATTTAATGCAATTGCTATCCATCCAAGCTGTATCTCCCTTAAGACATTCTTTGAGCTTGGACAGGGCCAAGTCCGAGTTTTCCTGAATGGACAGTAACAGTTGTATATAGTTCGCATAGGAATCCACCTGTACCGCCAAGGTTCCATCAGCTGAGAAAGCTGATCTAAATAAAGGTTAAAAAGCGTAGGGCTCATTGAGGAACCCTGAGGGTGTCCATATAGTAGGTGCTTAGGAGTGGATAAAATTGGCCAAAGGTAGACCCTCTGCTATCTATCCTATAAGAAAGACTTCAGCCAAGAAAAGGCAATCCCTTGAATGCCAGCCAATTGGAATCTGTATGAAAGGGTTGCATGAAAAACCTTATTGAACGCTGCAGGCAGGTCTAAAAGGAACACCATCGCAGAACATCTACCATCAAGATGTTCTTTGATGTAGTAAGGCAATTTCAGTGCTAACCCTTTGTCAAAAGCCAGATTGCAAACAATTAAGTTCCAGGTGGGCAGAGAGCTGGCCATTAACCAGTATCTCAAGTATTTTTGGTGCTTCTGGCAAAAGGGAGATGGGCCCAAAATTGCTCAATATGGCCGGATGTGCAGTAGGTTTCTTCAGTAATGGCAGAAGAAAAGCTTGTTTTCACTCAGTGGCAAATTGACATACTTCTAGAGAAAAATTCAGAATTTTGTTGAACAGATTGATAGTAGGTGCAATTAATTTTAAAATTCTGGGTGAACAAGGATCATCTGGTGATCCCAATTTACATTTTTCTAATTCTTCCAAAGTGACTTCCTCGGAGATTGTGTGAAATATTGAGAGCGTTACCGAATCTGTCAGTGTTTCTTCTTCGGTTTTCATGGAAAAGGTGGCATAGTTTTTGTGGAATGATTTTTTTTTTTTCCATGAAAAAAATCATCACAAAGTTACCTGGAACGACTAAAATTACTATTAACAGCGTCAGGAGAGAGGAAGGACAATTTCTGATACCTCCTGTGAAGTGTTGGACGCTGCCAAAATTAAGGAGGAGAAATACTCTTTCTGTGCTTTACGAGTGGATTTAAGGAAGTTTTTTAGCGCTTCCTTATATTGAGTCTTAGCTTCTTGTCTATAAGACTTTCTCCAAGCTCACTCCAGGTTTTACAGCGGCTCTTTTCTTCCCTTAGCTTGCAAGAGAACCAAGGGGCAGAGCGTTTGGCCCTTTTTGGTATGTTTTAATGGCACAGTCGAATCCAGGGCATTAGCGATCGATCTATTTATTAAACTTGGCCACAGAGACCCTGTTAGCGTTGTGGTAGTGGAAAGTAACTTTTGAGAGAGAGATTACTCTGTAAATTTATGGCATGCACTGGAGAAGTATAGAGGGGCGGTTATCTTCCTATCTTATCACCACATAATAGTAAACCAACAATAAGGCTTACTTTTCGGAAGCTACTTTCCCATGATTGCATGTGATATTTAATTTATACTTGTAGTAAACAGTATGGCTGTGATTTCTGCTTTTTGGGTTGGACCACGAATTTGCTAGTATGGTTTAGGAACAATGTCCGCCATGATGGTCTGCTACTTATAGACCTTAAGTCATTTAAAGTTTACTTCTGGGCTTCTACGCATACGGCTCTGGCAGACACATCTTGTTGCGTCTAACTTTCAAAAATGTTTCAGAAATTCCGCTGTACCAGTGCAGTTTAGTGGAAATGCAGGTACAAATTAATACTCGATGAGTACCCCAGGGTACATTTCTAAAACCTGCAATACAAATATCTCCGTAATGTTGGAAGATTACTCCTGGCTCATGAGAGACCTTTAACTGCTTTCCGTGCAGTGGTTTATATGCCAGACCTGCACAGAGGAAGGGGCTGGTAGAAATGGTTGGGGGCAAACAACCCTAAGTTGGCTGAGACTCCGACATTTCCGCCCTAAGACCCACCACAATGGCGTTCCCAGTGGTTGAGTTGATCTAGTTTTGTCATCTGCAACAAATCCTTTCACTGCACAGTAAACAATGCAGGAAGTGCGGACGTGGGTGGGTAAGACAGCTGTCATTACTCCACCTACAATTCAAGCCTAGGATGACTTTTCACTATTGACAAGGAACACAGTATGTTTTGCCTCTCGCACCATGTGGGAATTTAACCTATATCTCTTAATATCTGAATGGCTCTAGGTTGTTTTGTGCTGAAATTATTTTCTCATGTTTTACAGGCTGGCCAGACCCATTGTGCTCTACTGTTGATATCATGCCTGTTTGCTGCAGTGCCTGTGAGGTAAAGAATGCGGTATTGCGTCGGCCGAAGACAGGTCACTCACTGTGCAAGGAATGCTTCTTCTGGGCCTTCGAGGAGGAGGTCCACCAGACCATCATATCTGCCAGTCTCTTCCGTCGTGGAGAGACTGTGGGGATCGGTGCCTCAGGCGGCAAGGACTCCACCGTTCTGGCCCATGTCATGAAGCTGCTAAACGAGCGCCATGACTACGGGCTGAATCTCATACTGCTGTCTGTGGATGAAGGCATCACAGGCTACCGGGATGACTCCCTGGAGACGGTAAAGCGGAACCAGCAGCAGTATGAGTTGCCTCTGAAGATTGTCTCCTATGAGGAGTTGTACGGTTGGACTATGGATGACATTGTTAAGCAGGTGGGGCTGAAGAACAATTGCACGTTCTGCGGCGTATTTAGGAGGCAGGCCCTAGACAGGGGGGCCATGATGCTGCATGTGGACAAGATCTGCACAGGTAAGCTGTAGGGTCCATGCACTTTGAAATGTCTGCAAATTATAAAGTTCATGCCCATGCCATTGAAATGTATGAAATGGTGCCTCCAAATCTTACATATGAATTCTACGATGTATTTGAGTGAGTGGCATTAGTAATTGTTATCACCAACATTTTACTAACACAACAACGAGATCCTAAAATAACATTTTAGTTCTTGGCTTGCTGGTTTTGTAACACATTTGTCCAAATTTTGATAAATGTATTCAAGAACTGGAAAAATTGTAAAACAAATGCATATCTGTTGGGTTTGTTTGCATTTTCAAAATACTTGTAGGGGTTGAGGACATCAGTCAAATACATTTAAACTCAAATGCTAGATTAATGGTACCACACCATTTTGTTTTATTTTATTGTGTTTCATATCTTGCATTGATAATACATTTATTACAGTACATGGCGTGTGCCAAAAACGGAAAACATACTTGTCTACACATGACCATTGGTACATTTGAAAGTAGCATTTCTGTATCAATAAACAGGTGAAAGAGTCCTCCTTTAAAGAACTAGGCATACACAGTTTATGGACTCTTTAATGAGACACAGTAGTGTAGCTACTTTTGAGCATCTTTTCCTTACAACTAGTAATCTTCACCTTAACAACTCAACGTTTTTTCCCCCTTGTTTTAGGGGAGTACCAAGATCTACCCACCATAAACTAGTCATCCCACAATCCTCCGTGTGTAGTGCAACTGTACAGATAAATTCACAGCAGTTCCCTAGTTTTCCTAGCACTGGATTGTGGGGTCTACCTCAAGTCCCAGAAGGCTGGCTGGACAGACCGTACAAATTCCAGTGCGTACCTGGAGCCTTTTCCGAAAGGCAATTACATTCCTAGTTCCAGAAGCTGTTGTTTAGAGCACACTCTATCATCAGCACCCCTCATGTGTGGATATTGGGGTTCTTTTACTTTGAAAAGGCCTAAATCTGCAGGTTCCGCTTTGAAGAGAATCCATGGACCAAGAGAAGCCATTTACTCTCTAGATAAAAGGCGAGTCTCGATATATATATATATATATATATATATATATATATATATATATATATATACTCCTTTGCCTTGTCCCAGAAAGTTGAGCTGCACTCGCACACAGAACCAAAGGTGGCAAGCCTTTATTTAAGAGTACAAGCGGCATGCTGCAGGCAATTTCAATCAGACAGCCATAGACGCGACCAACCATCAGTGGTTTAATTTACCGGGACTGCAAGTCCCAGAATGCCCAGGGACATTTGACCCGCCCATCTGGGGGCGTTAATAATGGCACTTTGGGACCGGAACCGGAGCACTCCTGCAGCCGCAATTGCCTCTGAAGAAGAGGGACACACCCTCGAAACGCTTCAGGCAGGTCGCGTCTATGGCTGTCTGATTGAAATTGCCTGCAGCATGCCGCTTGTACTCTTAAATAAAGGCTTGCCACCTTTGGTTCTGTGTGCGAGTGCAGCTCAACTTTCTGGGACAAGGCAAAGGAGCATACATATATATAATATATATATAGACTTGAGCATTGTTTCGGGGGTGGTATAATTTTTAATGAGGGAGAGAGCATTCCCTAGTCGATGCTGGTAAAGTATTCACCCCAGGAATACACCACGATTCAAATTAATATGTTCGAAACACATTACATTGGGCCCTTCAGAAACTGTGTGAAATGGAGGCTGACACACTTCCTGCAGGCTGCACCTGTCTATCCTTTCAGAAATCTAAAGAAATGTCCTATTCTGTGGAGTTTGTAATGTCCGACTGTCCCAGAATACTGATTAAAGCCAGTGTTAAAATGCATTGTAAAATGTTTGTTACATGTTTACTACTTCTCTTGTTGATTTAGGTTAATTTTGCTAAGTTACAAAAATACATGCCTTTGTTGCTTAAGTTGTTGACTATTAGTGACAATACTACACTTCTCACATAACTTTGTTAAATCTCCTTTCCAGAGGTGTAGTTGTACAATAACTTTTTTTCCTCCCTCCCCCAGGTCACAACGCAGATGACATAGCGGAGACCGTCCTGATGAACTTCTTGCGAGGAGATATTGCACGCCTCCGGCGCTGTACATTCATTACTACTGGTAGCGAGGGAGCCATTCCTCGATGCAAACCTCTCAAGTATGCCTATGAAAAGGAGATAGTCCTATACGCCTACTTCAAAAAGTTGGACTACTTCTCCACCGAGTGCATTTATTCGCCTAACGCCTACAGAGGGTATGCACGGGCGTTTCTCAAGGACCTGGAGTCCATCCGCCCCAGTGCCATCATAGACATTATCCACTCAGGGGAGAACCTGTCTGTGAAGGAAGATGTGAAGATGCCAGTGCAGGGGACCTGTTCCCGCTGCGGCTACATATCCAGCCAGAAACTTTGCAAAGCATGCGTCCTCTTAGAAGGATTGAATCGCGGCTTACCCAAGCTGGGCATTGGCAAACACCACAAGTTACAAAACAAACTTTTAGCCCAGGAGCCACTGACGGAGCAAGAGGAGCGGAAACTGAGAAATGTAGATTTTTGATCAGGAGACTATGCAAAAATTTGTTAACAAAACATCTCTTTCAAGAATTTTTGCGTGCAATTGTTCATTCTCTTTTTAGTTTCTCTGGGACTTGTGCTTTATTTATTATGCATTTCTCTTTAAAGTTTTGCTTGATTTCAGTCTATAAAATGTTAACACCTGAACTACAGTATTTCTTAATTGTCTGAATTGAAGAAACACTAGCCTAGCTATTGGACGTCTATCTGAAAAGTGTGGTATTTTAACAAACCTTAATATCCGATTTTTGTAGAGTTACAACCAAATTAAAATGTTTTTTTACACCCATTATTGCAACTCATGATTGTGAAAACCAACTTTTGTTATGATGATTGCGGGTGCCTTCTGCTCAGTTCTAGAGAACCACAGCATATTAATACTGTGTTCCCTAAGTCACTGATGCCCTCTCAGTCGAGAGGAATGCAGACATACTTATGTTTTTTTTGTTTGTTAGTTTTTAGCTCCTTCTCACTGATGCACTATCAAATTTATTATGAAATGGGACCGTAGAGATTCCCTAATCTAAAGTTTAGGGTTTTGTCAGAGATCCACCAATCGCCAGACCAACTGCTTGCAAACTTGGTTAAAGAGTATCTTCGGTGCCGAAAAGGGTCTGAACTGTTGAGCGACCCGTTCTAAGTGGGCTTGCCATGTTGAGTGACACAGGTGACTCTGCAATCACTCATTGGTCAACACTGCAAGCAATCGAGTTAGCTTAGCGACAAGATCTGAGTGCAGAGGGCGGACTGTCAGGAAACTGGACTTCAAGACTCCCCCAAGGGCCAGCTGTCCTATAGAGTTGGCGTGAGTGAACATGAAGCACTGGCTGGGCTATTATGGGCAAGGGACACCCTTCCAAGTACACCTTGGGGCCTAATGACATTGTCTTCAAGAAGTTGAATGTCCCAGCTTGGCGTTCCTGAAAGCAACATTTGAGCAAATTAGGAAACATTGGTCAAATAGTTAGTGTTTTGAATAATAGTTTCTTCATGGGATCAGTCCCAAAGCTAGTATGATTTATTACTGCAAATCATGTAGGAAAAACATTACAACATAACCACTTACCAAACCGCAACAGTTTGATAGTCATTTGTAAAATGCTAATTTATTAAAGTTTTTTTTCTAAATCCATGGCAAGATTTAATGAACATTAGATATTGGACATGTTATTGATAATGTGGTATTGCCGAAAACTGAATTTATGTAAAATTATCATCCTCTTTTGATGCACTTTATTTGTTGGCCCTTCATTATGTATATCGCAGCCTTCAATATGGTGATGGTTCGTTTGTTCTGCTCAGTGGTGTGCTTACCCAGCACATGGAGATACAGCCATTTAGTATATCTGCATCTTTGGCCAGCGCTGCACAGGTGAAACCCATAAGCTTAAGTTATCATCCAGTAAAGGTGGCAAATTCCATGAGAAGCCCCAAAAATGGCATTTTATGAGTATTTGAATGAGCGCCCAAGTAGGAAAAATGCCATTTTACCTGAAGTGCTGAAATTTGTTGCACCATTTCTGTATGCAGCATTATTAACCTGTGAATTCTGAAAGATGTATTGAGCAGGCCTCACTTTCACTTGCACAGAGCCATCCGCCACGGGCCATTATCTGCATTTGCTGCATCACTGCATTAATTGCGTAAATGATTATTACATTATATTAATCTAGCCTTATGATTGTTTGATATTGGCATATTAGATTGTTTATGCCCGGGGTGGAGCATTCTCATCATGAACCACTGGTGTATGAGGATAACTGCAGACTTAATTCCAAACCAGCAGGTGCGGCATCCGAGTCCTTTTTAGGTCAGGCTTGGCAGTGTAATTGTTTGAATTGCCTATTGTTAACAATGCCTCAAAATATCAAAAGAGTGAACTTTATTGCCCCACTGAGGAGTATTTCTCTCTTACTTCTTTGTCACTAGACGAGACCGTAGGCAAGAGGTTGTGGTATGAAATGCTTTTATTATGATGCTCTTTATGCCACAATAGTTCACAAGTGTTTGCTTCTCTGTCGGTCTTCCTGGCCTCCTTTCTGCATGCAGTTTCTTCATGTGCATAGCAGTAGAGATATGTGTTTGCTATCTTCTGGAGCCAGGATGCCCTCTGGAAAATAAAGTCACAGGCGTTATTTTCCTCGTCCCTGAGCGGACAAAGTAGCCCTCCACCATGTCACCGCATCAAACGTGTAATTAAGAAGGGATAGGAAATGAAGGCCTCAAAGGATAGCAGACACCCTTTTATGTAGAGATAGGGGTTCCGTTTTAGGGTGCCAAGAAAAGGAAGGGGTTTCGTGTCAGTAGCGAAACCCCCTGTGCACTCTGAACTTCCTCCTCCTAGAGTGTTCTCCCTTATCCTGCCATTCACCCCGACAGCCCAGTGACGTGCCCGTGAAGCCAGACTCGCCGGCTTACCTTGCCTACAGAGTTCCACAGCACTTGCCTGGAACCGTGGCTCCATGACAGAGCCACGGCTGCCTCGTCCGACATGCCTTCCTGTTGGCAGTCCCGGCTCCCGGTCTCCACTTGTTCTTCCTCTCCGACATCGTCCGATGCCCTCTTCTGGAATCGCTCTCTCTCTGCTCCTCCCACTGCCGACGTCTTCTCCCTCATCCTCCGATTCGCCCGGTCTCCTGCTGGTCACACCTCCTCGCACCGGTATGCTTCCCCGCTCTCTCTGCACTGTTGCAGAGGAATCCCGTCCTTTCCTTAGCCCCTACAGCAGAGGACAAAACCAACAAACTGGGTTTAGCGGTGCCCCCGGGGCTCCTGGCCCAAGCCCCCGGGGTCTTGTTATTACAGTACTCTCCATACCAGGCATGGCCGATCGGGCCATGAAACAACAGCGGAGCGGGACAGAAAATCCATGTTGTCCTGCATCTTCCCAGGTAAGTGATGGACCTGGAAGGAGAAAGTTTCTTGCTTTGCAACCTATCTCAGAATGTGATTATTGGTATCCTTATGCCGCGCTAGCCACACCAAGGGAGCATGATCGGTATAAAGGGTGAAGGGTATGACCCAGCAGATAGTATTGAAAGGCCTGGATGGCCCATTTAATGGCAAGACATTACTTCTCTATGTTGGAATAGCTGGTTTCCCGGGGTAAGAGCTTTCTGCTTTGGAAGGCGACTGGGCGTAATGACCCCATATCCCCCGTTTGAGACAGTACAGCACCCATACCCCTGTCCAAAGCATCAGTCTGCAACGCAAAGGGTTTTGTGAAGTCCGGGCAGGCCAACACCATTTCCCCCACACAACAGATCTTTCAGGGTGTCAAAACTTCGTTGATGGAGTACTGACCAGTCCTTGAGTACACCTGGCTGCGTTTTTGTAGGAATATCCGTTAGGGGAGCGGCCTCCTCGGAAAAATGGGGAATGAAGCGGCGGTAGTAGCCCACGAGTCCCAAAAAGGCATGGATCTCCTCCTTTGTAGTGGGGCGGCTCAGTTTCCGGATGGCTTCAACCTTGTCTACCTGGGGACGTATCAGTCCCTCCTGTATTTGATACCCCAGATACCGGACAGAATTCGTAGCCAAGGTGCATTTTTCAGGGTTTGCAGTTAAACCTGCCTTCCGTAGTGTTTCCAAAACCACTTTGATATGGATCACATGCGGTCCCAGTCCTGACTATGTATCACAATATCATCCAAATACGCAGAATCGTATTCGTGATGTTCCTTCAAAATCAAATCCATTAGGCGTTGGAAGGTGGCTGGGGCCCCATGGAGACCAAAATCAAAACCCTGAACTTGTATAACCCTGAGGGAGTGGAGAAGGCAGTCTTTTCACGTGCTGTTAGAGTCGGGGGAATCTGCTAATATCCTTTGGTGAGATCAAGGGTAGTCAGTGGGCTGTTCCAGGTTTTCAACGAGTTCATCGACTCTTGGCGTGGGTTAGGTGTCAAACTGTGAAAAGCCATTTAACTCTTGGAAGTCAATACAAAATCTAAGAGTCCCTTACGGTTTTGGGACTAAAACGATTGGGGAACACCAAGCGCTGTGTGATGGCTCTATAATGCCATCCCTCAGCATTGTTTCAACCTCACTGCTTTTCGTCTAGCTTCGGGGATCCTATAGGGGCGAAGTCTGATAGGTCTTGCCCCCTCTTTTCTTATGTCATGCCAGAGGAGACTGGTCTTCCCTGTCTGTTTGGAGAATACATCCTGATATCCGTCCCTTAAGGGGTATCTGTTGTTCCACAGAAAGACCAGGACCCAATGACACCTGCGGTTCACCGTCTATTGGGTCTTTCGTGGGAAAGAAATAGTCAGGGACTGTGAATCTGTTACTAACAAAGCGGAAGTCGATGTGGCCGTCAGGTCATCCCTCATCACCCATTTCTTTTAGTAGGTTGACATGATATATCTGCCCAATCCTACCGGCATGGGGTATGGCCACCCTGTATGTAACGGGGGTGACCTGAGCCATTATTGAAAAAGGACCTTGCCATTTTGCCAAAAGTTTGTCAGAGGAAGGAAGGAGTTTCCGGACCTGTCGCCCACCTGGAAGTTCCTTACTTTAGTGAAACAATCATAACTGTTTTTCTCTCTACATTAGGCTGCTTCCATGTTCTGATGGACATCCTCCCTCAAAGAGGTTACTTTGTCCCTTAGGGTTGTGGCATAGTGCAATAGGTCTAACCCCTCCTCCTCTTCCCACCTCTCGGCAGTCATATCCAGAAGTGTCCTAGCTCTTCTTCCGAACACTAGTTCGAAGGGGCTGTATCCTGTCGATGACTGAACATGTGTGCGGATCGCAAACAACGTCGATGGCAGGTGTTTGTCTCAGTCCTTCCCTGAGTCGGATAGTGTTTTCTACGGGATGGTCTTAATCGTACGGTTGTACCGTTCTACAAGTCTGTCCGTTTGGGGGTGATATACAGAGGTACGGATCTGTTGTACTCTAACCACTTTACAGATCTGTGCCATCAGCTTGGACATAAAGGAGGTACCCTGGTCAGTCAGGATTTCATGGGAAAAAACCACCGTACTAAAAAACCCAGTCATGGCTTGTGCAACAGTGACGGTCGTCATGCTGGTAAGAGGAATGGCTTCTGGATAGCGGGTGGCATAGTATACCAATATATACTGATAACCCCGCGATGATGCAAGCAATGGACCCACCAAGTCCATCCCCACTCAGGAAAAGTGAATGTCAATAATGGATAATCGGCGTAAGGGGACCCTTGCCACTTGAGGGAGGGTTACTCGTTGACACTGGATATAGGCAGCACAAAACCTTTTGATATCTGAGAATACCCCTGGCCAGTAAAATTGTCATAGGGGGTGGTATTCAGTTTTCTCCCTCCCGTAGTGCCCTCCTCCCACCTGCCCGTGAACCAAATGCAGGAACTGTTCTCTGAAAGGGAGGGGGACCAATAACTGGGAGATGGTTTCCGTGTATTTTTTTATTTTTCTATACAACAAACCCTTCATTACAAACAAGCATTTGCAATGCAATAGGTCTCGCAGTTACGCGAGTTTAAGCTGTTGGCATTGTAAATGACAATGCCTTTTATGTATGTTTTAATGAGCAAAACAAAAAAGGCATTGTCGTTTAGAATGCCAATAGCTTAAACTCGTGTAATTGCGAGACCTATTGCATTGCAAATGCTTGTTATAATCATTATTGACAGACTTAATTTGAAAAATATTGGCTGTGGCAAGTAAATTGGCTGTTTTCCTATGTATTAAATCTAGAAACCATGTTGGGGGCATACTTAATTTGAAAAGCTCAGAAGTGAGGGTGGGTTAATCACGGAAGTTTCAAGTCTCAACATTTTGATTTTGATAGCGAGTTTGCCCATCGGTTTCCCCTGAATGACGCCCCTGTCTGGATGAACGTACAAATGTCACCAGAAGCCCTCGTCAATCGCCGTCTTTCACAAATAAACACAATTATCCTTCGCTAATTAGCCTTTTCCTGAAACCGTGTCTGCATTTCCGGTATCTGGTGTGATGTGTCAATTCATCCCTCGGAGCTTATAACGTCGTTTTCCATCAACTTTCCGATCCTGTTATTTCACGTATAAGCGGCAGATGTAACTAGGAGACAAACACGTGTTTGTAAACCACACGTGTCGCCTTCCAGTGCACCTGACCCCAGCCAATTAAAATTATTAATAGGAGGAAACGCTGCGGTTCAAACACGGCCCTCCGCCTCCCCAGAAGAGCTGCAGGAAAGGTTATTTCTTATTTTATGACCGGTACCTCTAGCACGGCTTGGCGCTCAAGGAGGTGCGATGTGAAATAACTGTTTGAATGAAGGAAACCCGCGCAGGTGAATGCGGGTTCTTAAGACTGGCGCTGTAGTAAGACCCGGAAGGACACTTACGAACAGGGGATCGCACGCCCGCCATATATTAATAAGCCGTGGGTGGTTCTAAAGAGATTATGTTTTAGCAGGGCACTCACACGCCAGGGAACCCCGCTGGGGATTAGGGACCTGCGCCGGTCGAAGGAGGGACACCCCTGTGTTTTGGAAGACGTGAAGTGTGTTCAATAATTCATGATTGGCATGTAATTGTATTGCTTCTTGGGGGATGGGCACTGCAACCGCCAGTGCATAGCGTGGGCGCGTGCATGCCCACTGTTGCCTCTAGTGAGCCTGGGCCACGCCAATGCAAGCATACACAAACATGCACAACACGCAGACGTATGCACACATATGGCACAAGAGCGCACGCACATAACCGCACATTCATACAAGACAAAAGCACGCACACACACCAACACACACCAACACATGCATTCATAGAAGATAAAAGCACGCACACACACCAACACACGCACTCATAGAAGACAGAAGCTCGCACACGCGCAGCACAAGAGCACGCACACACTTACATATTAAGAACAGAAGCATGCATAATCGCACAAGAGCTCACACATAAACACACACATACAAGACAGAAGCATGCATACTCGCACAACCAATGTACAATGACCACACACATAAAACAAGAGAGGGGCGCTCAGGAGACAGCAGCAAAGGGAAATGGTTAAGAGTGGAGGAGGGGTGGGTAGATGAGGGTTGGACAGGACAGCGAACATCGGGAGGGGCTGATTGGGGGATGGGGGAAGAACAGGCTGCTGTGTGCGTTCGGGAAAGAAATGAAAATAAATACAATTAAAGGCGTGCCTAAAGTGAATGTGGTGCCGTTCATTTACAAATGCAAGCGCTCGTGTGTGGCAATAGTGCAGGAGCATCTTGAACACTATGCTGTAGTGGGAGGGGGTCAAGTAGAAGCCGGAAGCTTTTGCTTCAGTAGCCATAAGCCAGGGGAAGAGATGTTGCTTCTGGAGGAGGAAAACAAGGCTAGCTTAAAAAAACAAGACAAGCCCGCCGGAGAGTGGCGCGCGCGCGCTTGGGGGCGGGGGAGCGCATTCCAGGCGGGGGAGCGGACCCTTTGAAGTGCGATGCCAAACGGATTGCATGGCGGCACGATGCGCGTGATTGTGCACGTGCTAGCCATGCAATCCGCTTTTTGGGAGCACTTTTAAAACCCCCTTACAATAGTCTCGCTTTGCGATCGCTTACGCGATAGCAAGGCGAGACCTAAAAAGTAAGGTCCTACCTGGCCGTCCTCTCCCGTTACTGCCTGAGCCCACGCGTTGTCTAAGTTGGGGTCCTCTCTTTGTGCAGCCCTGAAGTTGTGCTGAACATACTGATCGCCACCTGTAACAGAGGGAGCGGATGGAGGGTTAGATAGCCCATTCATTCAGACAGGTAACCTTTTTATTCATGCGTTTTTCTCTCCGTGACTTCTTTTCTTTGTACCTACCACCCATCACGTCATCCCCAGCAAAAGAAGCATTGTTTAACGAGTCATCTCCATTCTTCGTTTCTACTGCTGCGGTTAATAATTTGGGAAGGTTCTCATAGTCCTTCCCCACAATCATGTCCTCCACCAGTAGGAGAATCCCACCCACTCAAATGCTTTCTTTTCTCCCTCGCCATTCAAGATCTACTACAGCAACGAGGTAGGTTTTGCAATCCCCATGGACACACGTTATCTCCACTGACTCAGCAGGACGCCACTGTTGTGGCTTTACTGTCTCACTAGCAATGACAGAATGGCGACATCACGAATCCCCCAACCCATATGTACCCTTCCCATTGACTCGGATTGCCATGTTATATGAGTCTGGACTACCTCCCACACATAAAACCCACCCTCGGTGTACCCTACTTCCATCGGTTCAACAGTCTGAGCCTGGAACGACAATTACGGCCGATTGTGTCCCCCCTCAGCACATTTGTAACACTGGGGACCTTGTCCGGTTTCTCTGTGGAGAGGTCGTGCTACTGGTCGATGGTCAGCAGGGGGTCTAGGGGGGGATTGATAGGATTCGGGGCCGAAAACCGCCAACGTAAGGCCACAGGTGTTGGCATCCTAGGTTGTGGGATGCTGACTTCTGGAGCTCCGTGATAGTCACAGGCCAGGACAATGGCATTGGTAATAGTGAGATTCTGGTGTTGTTTAACCCAGGTTCTAGTGGGATTTGGGAGGCCATCCAAAAACTTTTCCAGGAAAAAAATTCCCATGACTTCCTCCATTGAGGACGTGTTTGGTTGTAGCCATCCAGTACCTAGGTCCTGTACCTTGGAATAGAGAGCCCGGGGATTATCTTGAGGCATCCATTTTTCTTTCCGGAACTTGGATGTATGACGTTACATTGCATTTCATTGTCACGCATGCCTTTACAACGCTAATGCCATGACATCGCAAACATTTACCACGCATATTTTTATAACGAATGTACGTTTACCACGCATGCCTTTACAACGAAATTCGTTGTAAAAGCATGTGTGTGTTAAAGGTTTCCGCATATGGCTTTACCACGCAAGCCTTTACAGTGATAATGTCGCTGTAAAGGCATGGTTAGTAAAGACATGCGAGACATAGACGTGTACCTCAACCCCCTCCGCCACCTCCAGATCGGGTGCTGCGGGCTCGACACTAGCGCCACCCATGCCACTGTGGACCACAACGAACCTGCGCCCCAAAATTTCGATTCTGGCAGTGACTTTAAGACACTTTTGAACTATACACCTCCCTCGTGCTGCACGGGTCAAACAGCCCGAGTCAGCGCCCTCCTTAAGCATGAGCCAGTCCTCGATGTGGGTCTTCTGCAGCTGCGCAAGGAGGGGACGATTGAACCCAAATTCATACCTCCTTGTCTGCAATTTCCCCCATGCGTAGTGTGGCGCACTCACCGCCACAGCTAGACTGGTAGATCCGGTTCCGGCAACCAGCACCTCGGTGCTTAGTCTTCCTGGTCAGCCACACATCATTTCCTTGCCGCCTCGCCGTGCACAGCCAGGGGCTGCTGAAACTAGGAATGTGGTCAGTAGAGCTTGCCGTCTACGCCAGACTGCTGCTGGGTATATTGTGCTCGTCCCCCACTCCAGTACCAGAAGAGTGGAACACTGAAAACTCCAGGTATTTTGCCATCTCAAACACAAATCTGCCATGGCCATTACCACAAATCCTTTACCACAAACATGCCTTTACTAAGCATGCCGATTTTGTAGTAAAGGTACATTTGTGGTAAAGGATTTGTTCCAATGGACATGCGTAGTAAAGGAACGTTCATTGTAAATGATTCGTGGTAATGGTCATGCGTGGTTTTGACAACGTTGGTATGGCTGTTTCCCCCCAGAACTTAAGCCAGTAGTGTTCTTGATCATACCCTAAACGTTCGAGTATAATTATTTTGATCTCCGTATAGGGTGTTGTTCCTGCGGGATTAGCAGCCTAGTACGCTGTCTGCAACTCACCCTACAGCAGAGGGGCAACATACTGACCCCACCTTTCCACAGGCCGGTACTGGCCACCGTCTCAAAATGAGTGGTGAAAAAATCCCCCATCTGGTGCTCAGTCCGAGCTGGGTACATTGGGGTGTACCCTGCTGCTAGCGATGGTGTTGGTTAACCGCCGGATAGCTGCGTCCTGAACAACTCGGTTGTTTGCCATCACCCCGGCCTGGGCTTGTAGGGCTTCCTGCAAATGCTCTCGGTCTTTCTGGGCTTCGGTTGTTTGGCCCTCCACCACCAATTGGAGGTGCCGCTGGCCCTCGGCCAACTGCTGTATCATATCAGTGAGGGTTGCTGGGTGCGTCATTTCCCCGTCCTGTGGGGATAGTGGTAAGGTCCCACTTCTGACACCACTGTCACAGGACAAGACCATAGGCAATGGGTTGTGGTATGATATGCTTTTATTATGATGCTCTTTATGTCACGAGTTCACGAGTGTTTGCTTCTCTGTTTGTCTTCCTGGCCTCCTCCTACTCGCAGTTTCTTCACGGGCATAGCAGTAGAGATATGCGTTCGCTATCTTCTGGGGCCAGGATACCCTCTGGAAAATAGTCACAGGCGTTGGTGTCCTCGTCCCTGAGTGGACAAAGTAGCCCTCCACCATGTCACTGCATCTAACGTGCTATTACGAAGGGATAGGAAATGAAGGCCTCAAAGGATAGCAGACACCCTTTTGTGTAGAGATAGGGGAGCCTTTTTAGGGTGCCAAGAAAAGGAAGGGGTTTCGTGTCAGTAGGGTTAACCCCTGGGCTCTATGAACATCCTGCTCCCAGGACGTTCCTCCTTATCCTGCCATTCACCCCGACAGCCCCGTGAAATGCCTGTGAAGCCAGACCCACCGGCTCACCCCGCCACAGAGTTCCACAGCACTTGCTGAAACCGTGGCTCGATGACCGAGCCAAGGCTGCCTCGTCCTGCAGGGCTTCCCAGCTCCCAGTCTCCACTCGTTCCTCCTTTCTGACGTCGTCCAATGCCCTCTTTCCTGGAACCGCTCTGTCTCTGCTCCTCCCGCTGCTGACATCTTCTCCCTCATCCTCCGATTCTCCCGGTGGTCATACCTCCTCGCACCGGAGCGCTTCCCCGCTCTCTCTGCACAGCCGCAGTTGATTCCCATCCTTCCCTTTGACCCGAAAGAGTAGCCCCAACAGCTGAGGATGAAACCAACAAACGGGGTTTTGCGGTGCCCCCGGGGCTCCTGCCACAAGCCTCCGGGGTCTCGTCATCACACTCTTGTTATTGGCTAATTTGTATAATGGTCTACCTTCTAGGAAGTTCTTCCATTGGAATGCATGAGGGATTATTTTACTATGAAAAGTAAAGACAATCATCACACTGTTACTTTCCGTTCTTTATCTATGTACAAAGCTGTCATTTTTTGTGACTTTTATTCCCTCTAACAGGAATACTGGTAGGTCTTTATTTGGAAACCAACATTTGTGCATGTAAAGCTTGTAAGCAGCATTTGTGCATGTCTGTATTTGTGTACATATCGCGGTCAAAAAGTCAGTGTTCACTATTGCAGGATGAGCTAGGGAAGAATGCACAGTTCAGCTATCGCATGTCACTCACAATAAATATAGTATTCGAGCATTGCTGTTTTTGGTAAATAAATAACTTTTTTATGTTTCAGTGTCTTAGCATATTATCTTCAGGAGACGTTTCAACATATTTCTCATTTCTGATAAGTAATGCAATTACTCTAAGTTTCTGTATTTTGTGACTTGTTTACAATAGAAGCAGGGATACAGGTCGCCCAAACTCTACAACCAAAGTGCAAAGTCAGATCAGTGTGGTGGGGTCACACAGTCATATAGCTTACTCTGTTCATGGTAGGAAACACTTGCAGCTTTTCGATGTTAATGCGAGTCGCTTCAATGGTGCCAGTAGTAGGGTCCCTTGCTATTTCCAAGTGGTACGGACATCAGTGAATGAAGTTTTGAAGAGCGGAGCTCGAACAAGCTAGCAGAAGTGACGGAAGAACACTTGTCCTCAGACCAATTGATGTCAGTGCTGTTACACGGAACAAGCGATGCAGCAGTGTTCGGAGAGTGCACACAGCTTTTTCTTGGTGTGTCTTGGTGGTACCAGAAGCTCTCCAGTGCAACAGGAAAGGGGAAGGCGCCTAGGACCAACGCTGAGAGTTGCGTTCTCTCACTGACTGTTCTAGGGGAGATCGCAAGTAATGTTTGCAAATGCACACTCACCCTCATGCTAGTGTTGAAGTCTCAGAAAGGAAGATCATGGGTGCGGAGGTGCCTGCCAGACACAAAGGTCCTCGTTTTAGGCTTGCGGTTGCTTGCAGACTTTTCCTGTCTGATCACAGTTGCATTTATGGTTCTGGAGGCCACATGCTGAAGGCCTGCAGGAAACATAGATTAGACTGGGATGAGTTTCTGCAGTGCTGCTGGTCACTGGAGTCCACCTGCTGTCCAGCACAAGGCAAGAGCCTGTCACCTGCTTGGCAGTCTCCTGCTTAGGTTGGCGCAGTGAAGTCTTCTCCTCAGTCGTTAGATATGTTTCCTACTCCCTTCAGGTGAGACGGACAAGGTTTCTGCATCTGATTCCTGACTTTGTCTACACTGGTGTGTAAAGACCATCAAGTAAAAGCTGAACAGTGGGAATGCCAATCGGCCCACATATTTACCGCACATGGCATTTGAGTGACTACCACTGGCAATTCGGTTCCAAAGTTGCCCTCAGACGTTTGGGGGAGCCAATCATTACAAAATGCCTTTGGATGGTTGTAGCTCCAGGACAATCTTATTCTTGTGGAACTTTTACTCTTTTGGACTGAAATGCGACCACTTGCCCCCTGTTGGCTTGAATGCTATTTTAAGGTCCAGATGGCTCTGGCAGAACAGGACACAGGACGATCCCAACCCTTTTTTCTTAGTGTGCAACTCTGGCCAAGCTGTTGATCGAAGTCTTTGTTGACTGTGAGTCCGTCCGGCCTGCTGGAGATGGTTTGAATTGCGAAAGTTGAAGGCCAAAGATCATTCGTACTCTGTCCACATGTATGTAATTTAGACACAGATATATTCACTTAGACTTTTAATGAGAGGGGACAGGGTCAGCCCTGGGTCAAGCAGGGAAGGGGAGACAGCAGCTGTGAATACCACTAAACCTATTGAGCACCTGACAGACTTTAAGGTCCTTCTATATATACTATGAGGGCCTTTAACCTAGGGTCCCCCACCTCACATGTACCTTCCTTATCACTTGAGCAAATTACATATAAGTGGGGAATGAAGGGGCCTAGGCCTTACAAACTACGATTTTAATGGGGAGAGGAGGGGGGAAGTGCCCATACTTTGCTGCAGGCCTGTACCCTGCCACCTATGATCAACATCCACAAATCACTGCTTGTGTCATGGTGACAGTAGTGACCTCTGTTAACTGGAGTACTACTTTGAGTGGACCACTCTCGCCGATCTGAGTTTAGCATTCTGTTGGTGAGAATCAGACAAAAACATATTTACCACCTATCAAAGGACTTGTGAAATTAGTCTCCGGCACAGAAAAGCAAACCTGGTTGAGCGAAATGACAAAATAAGAAGCAGGTTATCACATGGAGTCCTCACCAGGGACTTTTGACCCTACATTAAGGATGGGTTGACAATGTGCGTAAGGCGTCGTCAGACTTTTGGTGGCATTTCTGGATGCTGCCAATGCTTGGTTTGTTATTACAACACCAGTGATTATATCAATATGCCCTGGCAACAATACTGATACTTGTGTACTATTGTTCATTTTGGGCACATCCGCATAGATTTTTTTTTCACCCCTAAAGTATCTTTTCTTGAAGCACCCCATACTTTCAATACTTCAGAGTGCTAGACTGTTGAACACTTTAGGTCTTTGGTTATACATTTTACATTTTCTTCTGCTACCAGTTCCTCTGTTGCAGCGTTCTACCAATTATATGCTTGAGTTGCGCTACCAAAACGGTTCCTTTTACATCAATATCTCATAAACAAAGTTTTGAACTTTTGGTTTGCAGTGGACTAACTCGAAGTGTTCTCCTGTCTTTTCTCAAGTTAACTGTTGTGTGTTACACATATAAGAGATTCTCTTGTCTTTTAGAAGACTGTCTTACATCTGGTGTATGTATGGATGTATTATGTAGTTTGTGTGGCATGGGTATGTTTTGAAGTCTGCATGTGTTTTTTTTTTCTTTCTCTTAGATCCCTTTTCTCCTTACAGGGGATGTATTTGCAAAACTTTCATCACCTATCTTTCTTATTTCAAAAAGGTAAGTGATTTTACCATGAATGATTCAGGCCCTCTTATGCTTCTCTTGATACAGACAGTTCTATACTTGAAGTAGGTTAGTGTGGTTGGTTGTTGCTCTGAGGTAGAACAGTATTTATTTTGAGACAGTGGTTTCCGGTGCTTGGCACTGGTATGAAATTGTCAACACCGGCACTTATGACAGTCTGCCACATGGTGGCGGCGTTTTCTTAATTTAGAAATAAGCACAACTACAGTTGCATAATAATTCTATATACGTTAAAAATTACTAATGCTTGAAGTCCAAGCCTTAAAGCTTTGGGGGCCTGGAATTGTCTGAATTGTCACACTTGTAGGAGTGCGATGATTTTTAGTTGTGTTGGCGCTGCCATTGGCAGCGCTGGCAGGGGCAATGGATGGTGCAAGCTTCAGTGGCCTCCTGACGAGAGCCCTGGCACTTATTTTATTATAAATTAAGCACCCTGTCAGAATAGCCATTTAAGAAGTTGTGCTGGTGGGTTATTTGTATTACAAGTTGGAGGTTCATCTTGACGCCATTTAGGTCAGATGTTTAAACAAGTGTAGAAAGAGTCACAAGTATTGCATTAAAATTAAGATTGTGCTAACAAATTCAACGGCGTACTCATTCTTCTGCATCGAGCGAAAATACGGTATTTCTTAGGGTTCTGCTACCAGCACTGGTAGATTTTGCTTCCCAAGGTTCATGTGAGGTGTGGATGCGATCATGCTGTTGTGTGATGGAGCAAAAAAGGAAAGCCAAAGGAAAAGGAAAACACTCTCACCCATTACTGGCCGAGTTTTCTTTGCAACAGTTAAGAATATTTACACTGCTTCCATGGTTCACTAGCAATAGTCTAGAAAATGCTAAATGCACGGGTTGAAAAGCTTTACACAAAAATGACAGAAATGTACTGCAACAAAGAGGCAACTGAACACAGCAATGCATATATACACGCAGGCTCGTTTACCATATGACTGGGGTCCTAATGCAAGCAATTCTCAAACATGCTCAACAATTAAACTGGATTACGCCCTGCTCATGAAACGTCGGCTAAGCACAATCAAGCCGAGAGCTGACAACACTATTTTTGCTCTTTTCTTTAGGACGAGCTTGGCCCAAGGGCGGTTAAGTTGCTTTTTACGATAACTTTTTGGCGGGGGCTGTACACAGGACATTATGCAGTCTGCCTCGAGTTGCAGGATGGACGAGACGAGTCCGGGACTCGAACATCGGGCCCCAGTTCTGTAGTCGGCAGCTCCAGTCGGTAAGCCACGCCTCTTCTCCCGTTGCAGAGTAAAAACACACTGAAAATCAACACAAGTGAGAGAAAAAAATTGCATAATGCAAATAAACAGAAATAAAGCCGCGGTGGGAGTGCTGTAAGCTTCACACGCGAGGTTCAGGCAGCCCCTTGGCTTCTCGTGGATACATTAACATTTCTTTGATCTGTTTATAATGTATGAGTGAAGTGAAAGGGCTGCTTGGAAGACAGTTTTCTATACTTCAAAGCCCCCTCGGTGTGAAGAGGGGGGTGTCTTGTCTAGCACTCACTGGCCAGGGACAAGGGGCCAGGCCTGCTGCTCAGAGGGCGTCTTTTATGTCTACTGCAGAGACATTGTTCGAGGCTACACAATGCCTCAGTTCTTAAGTCTGGCTTGACAGCTCAGTTGTGTGTAGCTATTGTTACTACATTTTTTAATAGAATTAAAGCGGGGTTTGGCTCCACCTAGAGGAGTATTGTTTCTTCTCTCAGACTTTCGGCCCTTGAGTAGGGTGACCAGATTTTGAGGACTAAACACCGGGACACCCCAGAAATAAACATATGTGCCTATGTGTATATATGGTAGGCTTTTAAACGTATATGCACACATACACACACACACACACATATATATATATATATAGATAGATGTATAGATAGATAGATAGATAGATAGATAGATAGATAGATAGATAGATAGATAGACATACATTTACTTAACATTTTAACATTATCTATGGCATGCCGTCCACCCTATGCATCCTGCCCTTCTCCCCACCCTATCTCCCTTTCGCTAAGAGCATGCAGCCAGACCACCTGTGCTGCCTGACAAACATAATACATTTCTTAATTTTTGTATTCTTCCGAAGCGCTCGTGTAAGTAGAGAAAGAATTCCTTCCAATTGGAAACCCCTGACCTTTTGTCCTAAAAACCGGGACATTTATTCAAAATCAAGAAATGTGTCGGGACACCAGGACAGTCCCCTCAAAACCGGGACCGTCCCAGTAATGGAGTGATTAGGCCTTACCACTTGTTACCTTTCAGAGGAACTCACTCTCGCAGGGGCCAGTGACCTCTACTTGTTATGTCAGTAAATGTATAGAACAGCATTTGCCAATGTTGTAGGCATGCATGCATAATGACTCATGCACGGGCATGTCAACACATATGCACTGGTCATTGTGACTTTGTAGGTTGGGCCTGCCAGACAGAGCAGCTATCTGGTTACGAAAGTGATATTGTGGGCTTACCTTGAACATTGAGGGGCTTTGAGTCCTCTCCTGGCTTACATGTGGTTGTCTTTCCTGTCACTCTCATTTGCCTGCTTCTTATTCAGTGTCCTACCTGTCAATCTTACGTTTGCCCCACTCGTGGAGCACAACCTCTTTACCATCTCTTTCGATTGGATGTCTTCTATGCTTCAACCGCTTGCTTTTACAGCACTACTTTTTTCTTTTCGCTTAAGACCTTCACAAGAGTGCACTTGTTTTCCAGCTGTCTTGCTAATATACTTCTCTCCAGCTGCACTTGTTAAACACTTTTGCCCGTGCGCTTCTTACCACCCCCTCTTTGTTGTTGTGGTCACCACGTGTCCTCCCCCATTGCTTTCTTGCCCGTGTGCTTCTCCACCGCCCATCCATGTTGCTCTTGCACCCTTTGGGGCTCCTCCCAACCCCACCTTCCATGTTGCTTCCTTCCCCACGACTGCTGTGTTTTGCGACCTCCCCACCCGCGACCTCCTTCTTCTTTGCCCAGATACCCTATTGGGTGATCAGCTGCGCTTTATAAATCCTGATTGATTCTTTTTCACAATCCCTCTCACGGTATTGCTTCCATTCCCCGCCGCACTCCTTGTCGCTTCCCAGCACGCGTTTACTCCTTCTCTGTTGCCTGTCTTACCCACCACCCTTGTTTCTTCCCCCCACCTGCGCTCTTTGTATTTCCCTCCCCCACCTGTGCTTTAAAGAACAAAACCCTTTTGCACATTTTTTCTTTTTATTTGCCGATCAAATATGGATCATCAAATAAAAAGCAAAAAAAGAAGTCACGTCAGTTTCTATGCACATTTATGTAACCATGCTGCACAGTATTAGGTTTGCTGCACATGCTGCGCAGCATGGCTAAAAGCCATGAACAAAACCAATAGGTTTTTAAAGGCAAGAGCTATTGGCTTTGCCAGTGCTTGTTTTTTCTTCTTTTTGCCATACCGAACAGCATAACCAAAAGGCAGTCAGTGACAGAGACAACAGTTCACACGAGCTATTGGCTTTGCCAATGCTTTTTATATTTTATTTGTAGCAACCCCCATTCTAGAATCTAAGCGCCTGAGGTTATCCTACCCCTTGGGTTTCATTCATCGTCTCCGGTCCCCATGTTTCCCTGGGTCCGTGTTTTCCGGTTCCCATAGTGCCACACCCGGGCCCCTGCGATTAACCTTCTATTTCCAGCTACAGGAGTTTGTAATGTGTGATCTTGGCCCTTTTGTCGCCATTTTGTAACAGTGACACTTTGTTTACTGAGGGAGATGTTGTGTTGTGGTTAAAATCCCAGCCGAGGAACCAGATGACAGAATGTCATCCCTCACCTCCCCCTTATCAAATTGTGTGACCTTGGGACAAAACATTATCTTCATGACGCTTCCGTGCAAGCATTACGCGTGCGTGAAAACAGGGTTTCCTAGTGCTAAGGGTTGTATATAAAATACAAACTGGAGCGGTCTTTCTAGTCTGTGTGTCCCCAAAATATCCCGCCTTCTGTGGTTCTGAACTTTAAAGGTCTGAAAAAAAAGGTTGCATGAGCTCAAAAACAATTGACTTCTGTGAATGGCACTAAATGCCTTTGTTCCTTGCCAATTAACCCGGTTTAAAGTGACCCAAAAGCTACTTAGAGGTTAATTAGTTTGGACGGGGTGCCCAGAACAAACAGCCCCCGCCGGGAGAGTCCACACAGGCCTCCGTGCGCCCTCTACCTGGGGAGACGGGCCTGCCATTCACCGCCTGCTCTTTGAAGTGTCTCCGGGCAGCGCAGTCGCCGGGACGGCTCCGTGTTGAAATGCAATTAGTTCGGGGGGCCTTGACACCCCTTTGTGTTGTGGTATGGTCCCTGGGCAGGCGGCCTGTTGGTGAACATTTGGCAGCCCCGTCCAAGCAGGCCGCCCCCTGGCATGGGCTGAGGGCTCATATATTGGGAGGGGGCTTTTGGAGGGCGCATTCACTGTTCGCCCACCGTAGGCCATGGATGTGGGGTGCCTGTCGCTGCTGTTTCTCGGGGTGTTCATGGAATGCCTGTTCTCCTGCCTCAGCTTTGCCGGTAAGTGCAGAATCTTCGCGCGTGGTGCATGCAGGGTCTGGTGATGTGCGCAGGCCAGTAGGGCTGGGGAGGTGCATGCATGTCAGGGGCACGGGTCTAAAAGTGTGACAGGCCATAGGGCAGGGGGAGAGTCAGATACGTTTCATTAACCCACTGATCTGTTTGAGCGGAAAGTGGTATGAATTACTACGTCTAGGCGCTTTGCAAAGGATCCTGCCCCGTCGCTGTTGTGTTTTTGTGTCGTTTTGTATCCCTGTAGCTCCTGTCTCGGGCCCTCCGATCCCACAGTTTAGATGCCGTCCATACCTGATAAAGGGATGATATTTCCAAGCCAGCTCCCCCCAAAACCAGAATGGGCGGAGCCACCTTTTGACACCCGTATTTCACTTGGTTGAGATTTAGTAAACACCTTTCTCGGCTCCATTACAAAGCCAGCCCCCGCCACAAATGGAATCGCATTTTGGCACACATTTTTGTGGGAATGCGGTTGACAGAACAGTATTCTTTTCTCGTCTCAGGAGGATGAGGAGCTGAGTTGGCCCTGCACGATTTCGCATCTCTGCTGCGCTTGCCCAACCCACCGAGTTATCCCTCTGCGATTATTTGCAAGCACTGTGTAAAGTGTGGTTTCTCTGTGCCTCCTTCCAGACGCAGGAGTGGTGAGCCGGCCGAGCGAGCGCAGGAACCTGTACGCAGAGAGAGGATGCTGCAAGCGACTGAGTCACTTCATGTACATTGGACAGGGTGAGTGATGCGCGTGTACCCCGATTGTGCCCTTGCACGCACACTGTCTCTCCGCGTGCCTGTCATCTTTGGGATTGTCTGTGCTACTATTAATCGATAAAACACATAAGCAGAGGTGGACTGGCCCATAAATGAACTCTGAAAGGCTGTTCTGCTGGGGCAAAGTCAGACGAACGTCAGGAGACAAATACAAGGTGCGCTTCTTTTATTCCACAAAACGCCATACGGCCTTCAAGTCAGGCATTCTATATAGAATGGAAAGGGGCCTTGATCTAACATCAAAAGAGAGTCGAGGAGATTATAGCACACTCGCCTAGTGCAGAGGAGAGCGCGGGGCCTGGCGCGAGCCAGCACGAGAGGGCGGGACAAGCTCGCGAGAACTCTGCGAATAAGTGCTGCGTCATCGTCAAACACAAGATCATGCCTTTGAGTTATTTAACAGGAAAAAAATGATTCAAGTTATTATCTTTTGTTTGACAATGATCCAACTTCGATGACAGGATATAGGTTAAAGGTTACGAGACTGCTGCGTGTGGATATTTGAGCCTCTCCATCACTTAACTAGAAAGACACTCATTGATATAAAAAATTTTTTTACAACCGCTCTCCAACAGAAGAAGTCAAAATTTGGAGTACTGTAATTAAATCAACTCGACAATTTGTGTAGGTAACAATTTAATTTACATTTTTAAGATCTTCGTTAGGGTTTTGTATAAGGAGACACTCTTCAGAAGATGTCAGAATCCTAAACTGGTGATATACCCTAGGAGTATATCATAGACGGGGCCACTGGAATTATGCGACAGGAACAGGCCAAATTATGTGGCAGGGTTGAGTAAATTATGCTGTTTAATACGCCACATTTTGTAATAGTATCACTTATTTATTACATCATTTATAAACTTGGTTACACTCTCTGGGCTTTGCAAAGGTCATTCCACTGCGCACCAACATATGTTGTCACATTTTTAATAACTTTTGATCTGTTTGAGCTAGAAACAAAATTCTTGTTTTTGTTAAAATCTTCAGATTCTGCAGCATATGATGGATTTTGTGGCAAATGCAGCAAATATATAATTATGCAAAAATCCCCTCAGCCGCACAATCACATCATTTCAGCGGCCCTAGTCATGTCATCTGCTCCACTAACAACATGTTATCTTCACTGAATTAAAATGCGACACCACATACGACATTCAACTTTGGAACTCGAATTCAATGAACGATAAATCATAGTTTATGGAGGTGGCTAGTTCGGTTTAAAGTTTAGGAAGAAGAGTAAGTATTAAGTGCAATAATTACTAGTCGAAGAATCAAAAATAGTATGAGTACATTATACAACCCACGAGTGTGTCGGCAGAACAGAAGAACCACAAAAGTGAGCCTAATACAAAAATAGTACGGTACTTTAGTTATTTGCAAAGTAAAAATAGGGAGTATTTCGGAGTAAAACCATAAAAAGGGCAATTACACTGAACTCCTGTGTCATTAGATGCCTAACCAAATACTGAGAGGAATAGCTACTTAGGAATAGTACCGTGATTTGGTTATCAAAAATTTAAAACAGCAAGATGGTTGTATGACAAAATATCGAGCATAAAAATATCTGAAACCAAAACATTGCTAAAAATATCAGTGATACATATATTGACTTTATGGACCTTGCATGTAAAGTCAAAAATATATACAACAAAATATAGAAGACCACAATATCATCAGAAAATTGGTTAGGATATAACATTCTAACTATTATAGACTATATGAACTTTAAAGCATATATTAACTTTAAAAATAATATTACAATTAAAAAACCCTTATAATATAACAAATATATAAACATATACGTTACAAGCATAAAATAAAAATATAATCTAATAAAATAATCACAAAAAATAACACACATTTTAAATAACAAAATTATTACTTGAACATAAATAATAAAAATGTAGAAATAATTATAAACACTGTATATTCAAATATAAAAAATATAGAATAACAACATTAAAATAAATTAATAAAAATATATTGCTACAAAAAATAAAAAATCATTACATTCACTTTTGAAATAAAAGAAAATATATAATAAAACAATGTTAAAAAATCAGATAAAATAACACTTGGAGGGTTAAATTCACTACTCTCACTCCAACCTGACCTACAGTTGAGTAAGTATTGGTCTTTGGAGGAGCCAGATTTACTGTTCCTCCTACAACATAACCAAAAGTAGCGAACGTTTTGAATTTTGGGGCAGTCAGATTTACTATTCACACTACAATCTGAGCTCCAGCAGGAAAAGAATGTTTTGGATTTTGGGCTGTCAGATTTACTATACCCACTCCAATATAAGTAAAAATAGGGAAAGTGATAGACTTTGTAGGGTTAGATTTACTATTTTCACTCCAACATAATTAAAACTAGGGAAAGTGTTGGACTCTATAGAGTTCAGATTTACTAGTCCCACTCCAATGTAAGCCAAAGTATGGAAAGTGTTGGACTTATGAAGGGTCCGTTTTGAAATTCACACTCCAATCTGAGCAACAGTAGCTAAAGTGTTGGACTTCAGAGCGATCAAATTTACTATTCCCACTCCAAAGTAAGCAAAAGTAGGGAAAGTGTTGAAGTTAGAGGGGTTACATTTACTATTCACATTCCAATCTGAGCAACCATATAGAAAGTGTTGGATTTTGGAGGGGTCTGATTTCCTATTCCTACTCTACTGTAAACAAAAGTAGGGTAAGTGTTGGACTTAGATGGAGATACAGTTAGTATTCCCTCCCCAACCGTTGCAACCTTAGGGAAGTGTTGGACTTTGGAGGGGTCAAATATAATATTCAAGCCCCAGTCTTAGCAAAAGAAGAGAAATTGTTGGACTTTAGAGGGCCAGATTTGCAATTCTCACTCCAATCTGAGGAACAGTAGGGAAAGTGTTGGACCACGGATGTGTCAAATTTACTATTCCCACTCCAACGTAAGCAAAGGTAGGGAATGCGTCCCACTTTGAAGGGGTTATATTTACTATTTGCTCTCCAAACTGAGCATCAGTAGGGAAAGTGTTGAATTTTGGAGGTGTCCGATTTACTATTTCCATTCAACATAAGCAAAAGTAAAGAAAATGTTGGACTTTGAAAAGATCAGATTTACTATTCCCACTCCAATGTAAGGAAAAGTGGGGAAAGCATTGGGCTTCCAGTGGTTAGATTCACTATACCACTCCAATTTTACCAACAGTAGGGAAAGTGTTAGACTTTGAAGGAGTTATGTTTACTATTCTCCACTCCAATCTTAGTAATAATAATAATAATCTTTATTCCACATAAAAAAATATAGCCATAAAACAGACAGTTTAAAAAGAAAGATCCGTCTAGTATGTGTCTGGTATATGTGTAGTCTGTGAAACAGCCAATTATAGAAATTGAAGAACACAGAGTCCAATATTTCTTTTTGTCCCGACTAATTTCTTAGATTCACTACACTCCCAGACAACATTTCTTATTTAAAAAATATAATCAATAACTTCCTGGACCACGTTAATTAAGCTTATGGAGACGACACAGATAATTCTAAAAATAACCATCAGTTCAATACATTTGTGGGAGCATAACAATGTGCAAAACACACGAATACTTTAGTGGCCATCAGTCACCCCTGTTGGTTCTTAGCCTTAAAGCAAATCTTAAAAAATTAAAAACACCATAAAGTGTATGAACATCAGTTGAAAGCTGTAAAAACAATAAGGCAACACAAGCCTGACTAAATCATAAATCCTTTAAAAGCCCTTTAAGGAACACTCGTCTAGGGTATGCATAATATTTACAGAATAGGACAAAGTGAAGAGTGTCCTGTGGAGACCTATTGTCGCAGCCACAGGGACCTCTATCTTCTACATGCACTGCAAAACTGGGGATGAATCCAATAAATGGTGAAATAAATTCAATCTAAAACGAGTAATTACAAATCTGTCTTATGCACTTGTTAAAAGCAATAAATAGGGTTCCATATCTTGTACAGATTTTACTAAGATGTGTGCTCTGACTGTAGTTTTCCTGAGCTCCTTATCCTCACTCCAATCTTAGTAAGATTAGTGAAGTGTTCGACTTTGGTGGGTCAAGATTTACCATTTACACCCCAGTCTTAGCATTGGTAGGGAAATTGTTGGACTAATTGTTTGTCAAATTAACTTTGATTACATTTTATGCTAGTCTTACTCCAATCCAAGTAACAGCAGGGAAAGTGTTGGACTTCAGAGAGGTCAAATTTACTATTTCAATTCCAGCATATGCAAAAGTATGGGAAATTTTGGAATTTGAAGGGGTACAATTTACTATTCCCGTTACAATCTGAGCAAGAGTAGGGATCACATTCACTATTTCCAATTCTAAAACATTTAAATATAGACAAAAAATACACCATTTACAAATATCTTTAAAATAATAAACATATTTATTAAATATAAAGCAAATACAATGCAATGTAATAAATATATGAAATTACACATAAAATAATTGCTGAAACAATTACAAATATTGTCAATTCAAACACTTGCCTCTTATTATTAATAAAAAGTTGAATCATATAAATGTGATGAATCCGTAATGTTACATAAAAAATTGAATAAAACAGTTAAAAGTAGTAAGTAAAATTAATCAACATAACAAACATAAATTCATTGATCAACCAATTAACAATTAATTAACCATTAAACACAATTAAAGTAACAGTTAAATAATTCAATTACATAATTATCCATTAATTAAACAAATTAAATTAAAAATACATAAAAAATTATAATTCCAATATTAAAAAACATCCACCCTAATCCCTTACAAACCCCATAACCCATTAGAAAATTAACAATTTTTAATTAAATGTAAAAATAATTGCATTTCATATAAAAATGTACGAAATATACTAACAATTTAAGCACAAATAATATTGCAATCCTAATAACCTATAATACTAAAATAACAAAAATGTATAAAACAATATACTTAATTATATTAAAAAATCAATACAGCTTTATTTTAAGTATGATATTACAAACCTATAAACACAAAATTCTTACCTTCTTTATTCTGTTCCACGAAGTTCTTGACCTCTCAATATTTTTGTTGCATGGTATTTTTATACAATATTTTGCCAGAATACCATCTCAATAGCAAATATTCTTGTGCCTTTTGGTTTATCCTTCTATTAATGATACTCATTTAGAGTGCATTTCTTTCCAAAAACCCCCAAAGTATATAAACATTTTTGTTATATTTTTTATTTAATTGATAGTTGAAAAGTGCCCAATTCTCATAACATTTTGATACACTATACTATCCTCAAGGAATCTGACCATATTTTGGCACCAATGTTTTTAGAGGAAATTTCTTTGAAAGAATGATCCACAAATATTGTTAGAATGATGGATGATCAAAATATTTTATTTTTGATGGTGTTCCCCACAAATAATCTAAATCGGTAACATGGCAGCACTTGATATTGAAACAGGGAGTGTGCATTGCAGAAGAAGCATTTTCTCAAACTTCCAAATAGTTAACCAAATTCAGCACATCACAAAATAGGCAAATATAAATGCAAACAAATCTTAGTGATGAGAAAAGGATTGGAATCCTCCTGTTAGATGAAGAGCATTATTCTTCTATTCCTGGTATAAATAGTAAAGGTGGTAACCTTAACGATAAAAGTGGATTGGATTATGATTTTACATGTTGACAGCATTGAAGAATTTTGTTTTTATAAAATGGAAAGCTTTTAGAAACAATTGGAATTGGTTTTGGAACTTTTCAACAAGTGAACATATGTAATGAGTAACTTTGGCTAAAAAATATACCTATAGGCTCAACACAACTGAGCAAAAAAGTGAGCAATTGAATCACTTAGTGTGTCAATGAGTGGGCACAGGGGTACCTAAATTACATCACCACTCTGATGGCAAGTGAGAGAACAAAGGAATGAATGAGTGTGCCTGACTAAGTAAATCACTGACTGCAACTACGCATGCTCAGGTGAACAAATGAATCAAAGTAAGCTGAAGAAGGCAGCAAATAAGTGAGTAGGAAATTGAGTGAACGAGTAAGTGAGAAAGTGAGTGCCTCATTGGTTAAATTGTGTTGATCTCCATCAGGCTTGTGTGTATATATATTGTGGCTAAGCTCTGAGATCTAATTTGTGCTAGGGTTCTGTTATCATTCAGACAATGGCATGGCTCTATAATTAAACATTTATTTTCTTCTCCATTGACAGACATCTCTGGCAGTCCAGTAAGCGTGGATGTTGGTATGTGCAGGTCCCACTGTGGGGCACCTTCCCGCATTAGCACCTACAACCCTGGATTCCCTGGACTCCCTAAACACTCCTCCATGCTGGACTTCCTTAAAACCAAAAAGGTGAGTGATATGCAAGAGGGCACCTGCTTAGAGATGATGTAAAATAGCACGTAGTGTCCATGGGATCTAGGAAGCAAGATAGATGTGCGCTATCCAAGAGGGCATGTGAATTGATTTGAAATTACATGTGGATGATCTTTCTATATGAAAGGGCCAGAGGATTTGGGGATAACCCGTGAGTGTGGAGGTGATGTAAGAGGACAATTAGATTTCAGGTTGTCTAAGAAGAAAGGTAGTAGAAGTAGAGTGGTCTAAGAGTATAACTTGTTTGGGGTGATCTAAAGGAGCAAGTAGATTTGTGGTAAATGAATACAAGATGGTCTTAAAGTGTATCTGGATCTGTACTGCTCCAAAAAGCATGTGGATCTGAGGGTATGTGAGAATGCAAGTAGATCTGAGATGATGAGGACACTGTTTGGATCTGAAGACATCTGATAGGTCATGTCAATTTGATGTGATCTAAAATTTTGCATTGATGGCATCTGATTTGATCAATCAGTGGATAGAAAGGAATGACATTTGTGACATGCATCCAATTGGAGGGCACTAAGGTCTGAAGCAGCTCGAGACAACAGGTGTAGCTAAGGTGATCTGAGATGGTAAGGGGATTACTTGTAATATAAAATGGCAGAAGGATACAAAGTGATCCAACCAGGCATGTGGATCTTAGGCTCTCCAAGATTACATGTGTGTCAGACAGTATATACGTGGACAGGGAGGTCAGAGGCCATCAAGTGGGGCAAGTAAATCTGACGTGATTTTTAGAAGGCAGCTGTATCTAGCTTAATCTGAAAGGGCAAGTGGCTCTGAAGGGATATAAGAGGGCATTTACATCTGTGAAAATCTTTTAGAACATATGGGTCTGAGGTGAACTGAGAGGTAGGTGGGTCTGAGAAAGGTATGTATAAAAAGTGATGTGAGGGTTTGATTCATTTAAGGGATAAGGGAAGTGGTGGGGTTCACGTGTGAAACAAATTGCATAGGGATTGAAGGGACCCAGAATACAGATCCACATGAAGTGATATTAGATACAGAGAAGAGGGTCATGGAATCTGACGTCATCTAAGGTTATTAATCTGACATGATCAGAAAGGTGGCTTGTATCACGAGTAAGCATAAAAGAAAAGTTGAGACTCAAAGCTTCTGTTAGCATGCATATCTCATGCTCAGTTGCAATGATATAGTGCAAGGATCTGAGAAGCAAAGCAGGTTTTCGGTAACAGCAATCACTGATCGTTGAGAGAAAATCCTACCAAGGCTAAGTGTCGTACAAGTGGCAGGACAGAGAGGACTCTCAAATAAAAGTATCTGTTCCCTTTCACCATGGATTGTTTTCTGACCCATTGATGATAGCAGCTCTCAAAAGAGTTGCAATGAGAGTGGTGGGGCTCCCAGTTATGACTTTTAAAAAACACAAAATAAGTTCAGAGGCAATCTGCATGGATTACATTTATATATATATATATATTTTTAACAAAGTTTTATATAGCGTGAACTTGGTCCGAAGGTATCGGGTATCAGAGCGCTTTACACAAGCACCAGTTGTGTTACATGAGGACACATTCATTTTTGTTAGGCATGGGGAGATTAAGGGATTTTCCCAGAATCACAAGATGTTCAGCGTCCTTGCAGAGACTCGAACCTGGTTCCCCAGATTTGAGGTTGACCACCCTAGCCGTTAGGCCAACTCCTCTCCCCAATATTGATCACAGAGGATACTTAAGTCCTTATTGGTTAGAAAGAGGATGTGTGTCCCAGATGACTTGATGGAGCATGTGAATTTGATGGAATTTGACAACGCATGTGGCTCTCTTAGGTGATCTTGGATTGAATATTGATTCTAGATAGATAATGTCATCCGGTTGGTCTTGTAGACGTGACTTAATCTGAGTGGATATATTAATCCCAGTGGTCTGAAAGGGCCTATGGATCTCAGGTGAACTAATTGGACGTACAATCACCAAGTAACCTCAGAAGGCACATGAATGGTGTCAGATCATCTGAGAGGCCACATTGGTCACCAATGATTTGACGGTGGGGACGGGACACATGGGTCTTTATCCAGAAAGGGTGCACACATGATGAAAGGTGACTCGTGCGTGAAGAGGGCCTATGGAGCCCCTTGTGATCTGAGATGGAACTTAAATCTGGGTTCGATCACGGTTCGATCCCCGGCGCCGGCGGCAGATTAGCCCAGCACCATGTGACTCTGGGCAATAGCTTGCTTAATCTTCCCGACGGCCCCAGCGCCTAGAGACCCTTACGGGTGATTGTTCGCGCTTTACAAATGTGGATTATTATTAAATGATCTCTGGTAATCCAAGAATGGTCATAGATGATGTTGTTTTAAAAGAGAGAGTTAGTTTAGTGATCTAGACAGTACTTTAATCCTTGGTCATTTGAGAGGGCCTGTGGAACATTGTTGATCAGAGAAACTGAGTGGTTGTGTTTCCTCATGATAATTGAAGTTTCAGGGGACCACGGGGAAGTAGGATTCCAAACATCAGTACTCCAAAAGAAACCAATGCAGAAGTCCACATGGCACTTTGTATTGAAATGAAATGAAATGAAAGAAATGAAATGAAAAGTGGATTTATAAAGCGCGATTGCTGCCCGAAGGCGTCCAAGCGCTACTTGAAGAGTGGAATGAGGGGCAGCCGGGACATTTCGGGAATTAATTTTGGAGAGTGAAAAGAAAAGTCTTTAAGTGTTTACGGAATGAAGAGAGGTTGGAGTTGGACCTGAGTTGAGGGGGTAAACGGTTCCACTGCTTGGCGACGCTATATGAAAACATTGTATTGTCCATGCGACAACAAAGCGGGCCAGCAATCAAGCCTCATGGAGCAGTCAAACCCCAAAAATCATGACGGGACCATCTCTGTCAAAAAGAATACTTTTATTTCTTTTGGTTTCTTTCGAAGACATTATATTTGGTATCCTGCTGCCCCCGAGGCCCTGTGAAACTTAGATTATCCTAATGTTTACTTCTAGGGGTGCTCTCCTCCTGAATAAATACCTTGCTATATAACCTCACTTACCCACTGTGGGTTTCTGACTTTCACACGATAGTACACCCCTAATCATTGGACACTTCAGGTGTCCCCATACTATAATTGTCCTGATGAGACCCTTGTAACCCTCTATGGGTCAATACGTCATTGACACATAACAAACCAGTAAAGACATCAGTATTAAGTTAACTAAAATCGAAGGCGGTTGTTTGTTAGTAATACGTCAACCCTTTTGTAACTGTATTTTGTTGTTCATTATTTCATTTTGTGATGGGCATCTCACGGGGGTCACATTATACTAATTTATGCATTCATTTATGCATTCTTTCTTGTTGGTTTTTTATGTCATTGAGCTTGATTGATAGTTAAGGTAATTAAATATTTTCTTCCTTTATGGTGGTTTTCTGTTTCCCTAATGCCACTAAAGCATTGATTTGCATGTATGAGGTAATCTAACCTAAAAATACACTGGTTGGCTTGAAAGATACCTGTGAGAACCATTGCTGCATAATATAACACCAACGCAGGCACCCTTGCACCATTGTGCAAAGGTGTGTGCGTTACAGGCAGGATTGTTTTTGTGCAGGAAGTGAGACCTTCCTGTACAAAAACAATCCTTATAAGGTTATCCATCTTTCTATTTGTGATGCAGAATGCAATGCATGTGAAAAGAGGAAATAACGAGGAGAAATAATGATATTTCTCCTCGCTATGCCCCTGTTGGGTAGACACACCATTTTGGTTCACACCCAGGTTTACAAGTATTTGATAAATGTGGGTTTGCATCAAAATACATGGGTGAGCCTACCCAAAGCAAAGTAAAGCAAGGCAGTGCTATGCGCTGCCTTATGTTACTTTATATTGTGATGCCTTTTTTGTCGTGTTTTTAGGCGATATTCCGTAGGCGAGCGGTAAGGTCATAGGTTGGACAGACTAAATTGACTCATCTTTTGGGGCGTCTCATTACGTGGGCCGCCCAGAGGGGAGGGACATTTGGTTCTCACCACACTCCAGGGGCAGTTACATCCGGTTGGTTGGAATGGTGCGGGGACAAAGGGGGGGGTTACGCTTTCCATTGGCTGGTTAGCCACCCCGCACGCGGGCGTAAGTAAGCTGCGCTGTCTGCATGGCCCCTTTATGGAGTAAGTCCTGAACGTTTGGGGGTTGCCTGGGGGTAAGTACTTCCGGGTCAGCTGGGCCTCCGGCGCATGCGCATCCCGGTTGGGGTGCGCGGGACAGTTTCGGTGTAAGGGGGAGGGGCCAGCTTTTTGACCTTGCCGTAGGCTCAGACGAATACGCAGAAATGTGAACTGCAATGTGTTTAGACTAGGATAGGAACATTTATGTATTAGAGTTTTTGTTAAAGCTAGGATATAAGCAAATGTACCGAATCCTGTCTTGTCATTTCTGCGTTATGATATGTTATGAATATGATTTGTTGGTATGTTAATAAATACGATCGGGGGTCAACGACCCCCTATTCCAAAAACAAGAACGACTTCTTGGTTTTTGTCACCGTCAGGGGAGGTGGGGGCGTTAGGCCGTACCAGACCATATGGCTTTGCATGGCTCAGTAAATGCAAAAAGTTATTTTACGTCAGGCTTCCACCACAAAAGTGAAACAGCCCGACGCAGAATCATAGTAAATCTGGGCCTCAAACTAACTGGACTTTCAAATTTCGATAGGTAAAATTTGAGTATTTTCTTAAAGGTTTAGTGGAGAATTCAACTGTAGGTTCACTTTTTGAAGTTTTATCCCTCACATTAATTACATTCATTTTATTTGTTTAAGTGTCACCTAAAACCATGGTGTCTTTTTAGCGCACAGGAAAGGAAATCTGCAATGTCAACAAAAATACGATGTTATGTATTTTGTTTTTCAATGCGTTTTCCAAACAATACAATTTAATTGTGCATGTTTTTCTACGTCCCAATTACATTGGTGCTACGTAAAAACACAAAATCCTGTGTCTATTTCCTAGTGGGCCCTAGATGGCGCCAGTGTACAGCTCATGCAGCAGGCTTGGCCCTTTCCACTCCACGAGCAATATCCGAGCCGAATTGCTTCCCAGGATTTGGAGATTGGCTGCCATTTTGGAGTTTAAAGGGATTAATTTGATAGGCCCGCGCTGTAATGTTCGGTTAGAGTCAGACACATGACAGGCTTCATCCTCAAAGGCTGTGATAGAGTAAGTATAACAGCTGGCCCGTTTCTGAACGCAAAATTATGAGGGCCCCTTGCAGAATCAACCCTGTCAAGTTTCCCTGGTCCAGCCGTGATGTGCTGCTCCAGCCCAAGTTTTTCTATTGAATTCTGAGACTTGTAGTCTTATTTATTCCATTAAAAGAGGGATGCAAGTCCCCCTGCATAGATCAACGTATCACGCATTGATCTGAGAAACTTAACAGCTACGCAGAATATTGTACTGATTTGTAATTTTTTTTAGAGTTTTATATATCGCGAACTAGACCCGAAGATATCGGGTATCAGAGCGCTTTACATAGCACCAGTTTCATTACACAAGGACACATTTATATAGCGCTTACTACCCCTGATGAGACTTAAGAGCTATGCATTATATGATAGAGGCCCCCGTGTCTCCAATATTTCAAAATATTAATATGCTTTGTGATTTAGTAAATGCACCACACTTTCTGATTCTTCGTGTAAATCGTACGCTTCACAGTTCTCATGGGTTCAAAACGTTCAGGCTCCCGGCTGAACGGTGAAGCCTTCCTGTGCCCCTGGGAAGAAATTATTTTTTAGAACTTCTACAAAAGCCAATTTCTCCTTTGATATAGTATAGGTTACATTTTTAAGGTAGTCTGCATCTGCATTTTCTTTTAAATAAAATGTTGCTACTTCACTCTTTTAAAATTCTCTTGAGCTTGTAGCTGGACTAGAGATGTCAAACTCTCAACAGAGCTTCATTAAACCATTTTGGAGAGAAGGTCATATAATTCATTGCCTAAAATTATGGAAGTTTTTCAGTTTTTAGGTTAAGCCTGGGCAGCGTATGCACCGCTGTGCAAAGCATGCTGTATTCAGGTAGGGTACTTGAGGCTCTGCCCATTTCCGGCCCATCTTTTCAATTGGCTCCAGTTACTGTCCTTTCTAAATCATTGCATTTGATTCATGAATAGGCGTAGTATTCCCTCCTTGGCCTTGTCAGCATTTGTAACCTCCCATGAGGACTGGACTTTTTACTTGTGTTGTTACGTTACATAGTCTGCTTTATCTAGTCTGTGAGCGCTATTTTCTTTACTGATTTTCCCCTATTCCACCCATGACGTGCTTTCCTACAAGGCAGCACACCGCCTGCTTTTATATTTTAATTAGTAATGGCAGTCCGCTCTAGCTGTAGTGGCCACGCCTCTTTATTTATTTACTTTGGCAGCGCAGTTCACTTTAACTCCTTCAGTGCCCATGACGAGATGGTCTCGTCATGGAGCGCGGTTGCGCTGTGCCCATGACGAGACTATCTCGTCATGAACCCCGCCCGCTAATGAAAGGGCCGGCACAGGGCGGGGAAAGGGCGGGGCACTCAAGGGGTTAAGTATAGCGGATGGGCGTTGTTATTTATTTAGTTTACCAGCGCGGTCCGCTGTTACGGCCGCACTTCTTTAATTACTGTATTTGTCAGCGCGGTCCGCTTCAACTTTAGCAGCCGCGCTACAAAACCTTTTCTTTTTCTTCCAGTGAAAGCGCCTCATATCATGCTTTCACTTTAATAGTGACCACGCCCCTTTCTTTAGATGCTGCTCGACGTGTTCTGGTTACAGCGCGTGTCTAAAGAAAGGGGCACTGCCGCCAATAAACTGAAAGAACTTCACAAACATATGGTTTTTTTTTTCATAAAAGCACCCCTTGCGGTGCTTTCACTTTAATGGTTGCCGGGACCCTTTCTTTAGACGTGGCTCGCTGTAACCGGAATATGGCGAGCAACGTCTAAAGAAAAGAGCGCGGCCAACATTAAAGTGGACTCCCATTTGCGAGACTTTGAGTTATTGGCATTAGAAATGACAATGCCTTTTATATGTGTGTTGGTTTTAAAAACACATAAATAAAAGGTATTGTCATTTACAATGCCAATAGCTTAAACTCTCGCTAATGCGAGACCTATTGCATTGCAACTTCTTGTTTCTCTGGCCATCTAAAAATGTCCATTACAACAAAAATGGAAGTCAATAGTTAAGTTAGAAGGAAGAAGATTTTGCCTAATGTACATTAGAGTGTCTGCCTAAGGGCAGCTACAGCTTTCTGATATAAACCCAAATTATAACAATATAGAGCCTCAGTTTCATGCATATACTCTGCTTGTGCTGCTGACTTTAATTTACATCATTGATGATGATGTGGATAATCTAGTTATTCCAGTCCTTAATTGCTGTACAATTCCATATGTTTGGAACAATAGCGCCACCCTGTGACTGCTATGTATATTACAGGCTTATATTCCACTTGTGCTCCTGTGACATAAACAGAATGCAAGCCAGACACATTGGCTTGTTCGAATCTAAGAACGCAAGGCAGAACAGTCGGTGGGATTTGTAGGGATTGTGATCTATAAGAAGACGTATGTCACTTGGCGTCAAAGGCAATATGGTGGCACATCTTGCTACATCATTAGAAAGCAAGGAGCCCAGTAATCTTCGTTTATAACGTTATAGTGATGTAATTAGAACTTTCTGATGTCACAGTGATGTCATAAGGACCCAAAGAGCTTGTAATGCACCTTCTGCCCTGATTTTGAAGAAGGAATACTAATGAGGTCCACTTTTGATTAATAATTTTATTGAAATTAATGTTCAATAAAATATAACGTGTGGAAAATAGGGCACTTTGGTGGGATGAATCGAGTATGGTAATTTTTTGGTATGTAAATTAAGATGCAGAACTGATGACCGTATATGGAATAATGTTTTAAGTGAAAGACAGAGGTTTGTGTTGCTATAAAATTGTTAACATCGCCGTGAATTATGGCCGCTGATGCTCGATAAAGGTTCAAGCTTCAAACTGGCAATCTGTGCCCCACTGGGAACTGCTTTCTTTTTTTGGAGCTTTTTTTTGTTTTTAATTTTAGTAGGAGAGAAACAGAGGAGGATATACTATATTTATAGTTGATTGTCTAATGGAAATGTTACAATATCATTTATCTGTCGTATTGCAAAACATAATTTTATTCCAAGAAAAGTAGGTTTTCTTCCATAATTTTGGCCTATTTTTTGTCATGTTAGATTTGGATCTCACTACACCAGCAGAGTTCCAAAGCTGGCGCTCTTGGGAAATATCAGCCCACAGGTTTTGTGGAATGATGTGCCTTGCTGGGCTTAAATCACTAACATCAATTTGGAGTAAGGTCATTACTCGGTTGTAACCAGTAGCAGGTCGTGGAGGGAGTGCTGTGAGGCGGGGGAGGGGCAGGGTGGGTGGTTGAAAACTATGGAATAAGGCCGAACAGAGTTAAGTAACTAAATAAATAAATAAAACGAATTACATTGCGCGTGCTGCATCGCCATCCCCCCGCCCCACCGCCCTGCAGCACTCCCTTCACGAGTCGCTACTGGTTGTAACCCTCGTCTAAGTCTACAGAGATAGTTAGGAGTGCGCAAAGTCAAACAGTTCGCAATTTTGTAAAATGCTTCTGTAAAACTTTGAGAGATTCAAGAGCTATAAAGCTAACCTCAAAGGAAGTCTTAACCCAGGGCTGATCAATAAAAACTCCACCTGCTGGCTGGCACTTCCCTACAGCTGGAAGTCCTGCTCAGCTTGGGTGGGACATCCACTTGTAGGGAATCACATTCTAGTGTAACAAAACTTTCAGTTGGGCAAAGTTCGTACACTTTGCATACCTCAAAGAATGGTCAATTTTCCATCTTTCATTCAACTTAACAAGTGAAGTTTACATTTCTCACACCCATAGAGATGAAAAGCTTAATGTTATTCTGTGCACTGATACATTTGTTATGTATGTGGCAAATTTGTGATAGCCACTACTGTTTTTTAAAAATTATGAGAATATTCTAAGACTCCCACTTCGATGCCCGTATAATCTGTGTTCTTCTACTGGGTATTTGCAGTTACGTGAGCGGGTGCCAGATTCGACTCTCACATCAGGATTGGAGCCATCCTGCCCGAAGAGTTCCACTTGTGAGCCTAGCAAGGTTTTACTGGAGCGGGTCCTGCTCTTCCAAGGGGTACAAGAAGTGGAGGTGACCGAAGATTGCCAGTGCAACCCTGTACCCGAGGAGTGCATCCGAATGCCCTTTCTGAAGGCGTTCTTTCCGGACAGCCCGTTTGAGACCACGGTCGACGTAGGAAAGTGTTCCAACCCATCAGAGGCAGCAGGTACAGTAAAAGAATCCTCAAATAAGGAAGATGAAGGGCTCTACAAGAAGCTTTGGGGAGTGAGCAGTATACACCAACAGAACAAAACCAGTGCCAAAGTACTTAGGCACACACGTCAGGCTCATATGACCAACGCTGATCCATAGCACGAGCCAGCCAGCCTTAATGATATACTCCATTGATAAACAATACATAAGTCTACTCCACCCTCGTGACCATTGTCCAGTGCGACTCACCTCTAACACTGTGAAACACAAACAAATAAAATGTCAATAAATCACTGTGTCGATGGTCAACGAGAATCGCAGACTAGTTAACGCAACAGTTTTCCAAAGTACTTCAGCACCAGACAACTGGAATGAAAGCACTATACAAATGCATTTATCATTGCATATATTTTAATCTATATCATATTCTCCTTTTCACAAAAACATCTGAGAACCTCTCCTAGAGCTCTACAGATTGGTTCTTCAGACAGTGTCAATGGCACAGTGGTTCAGTACAGAGTTGTAGAACTTTCAGCCCATTTTACATATTCATTTTTCTTGAGAGATCATCATATGACGATTTCTAAAATTAACAGTTGACTTATTGAGTCAATTTCCGGGATGGCAGATACCACATTTGCATGAACTCCAGATTCGCAATTGTCGCAAGTTGGCCATGTGCTATCAGTCTCAATCTTAGCTTCAAGGCTTGAAGAAGTGGGTGTGAACTTGTGTTATGTTTTGTCATTAGTATGGCCAAACAGGACTGTCGATCTTTCTTCCTACCCTGTTCTCAAGAAGCCCACCACCATTAAGAATTATGGTATCCAGGGCTTTAAGTGGGCAGGGTCCCTCCGGGTCTCAGAACTAGTAGTAAATAAAAGCAGACTTTAAAATGTGTCCCTTTTGGGCCCTGTATTTCTGTCCTTATTTTAAAGGCAAAAACACTGATCGATTTCTGAACAAGTGAAAAAGAAATTAAGGTAATTCATGCCATTCCTATTTCTATTTCACACACTTTACTCAATCTTGCATTCACTTAGAATATTTGTTATTCCCAAGATGTTGTGTTGTGGTATTTGTTTTCCAGGCATCATGTCACACTTGTGTAATGCATACTTTGAACTGAGTTGTCTCCAGGTGTTTATAATGGGCCCCAATTGAGTTGTGGCTGAAGCCAGCGCAAGTTTCTCTCAGTGCCTGTAGGTGGTCATCTGACCCTTGAACTCACTGCCGAGCGAGCAAAGCAATGGTCATCTGTGCCAACTGCAGTTGTGTGGGTAGGGCAGCACATTATGTGAAGTTTAGTTTACATGGTTAAGCCACACCCATAACTATATAGGCCATGCCCCCTTTAGGGGCCCGCCACTATTTTTAATTCCGCTTAAAGTCCTGATAGTAGCATTTCAGGGTCACGGCCAGGTCACAGCAGCAAAGTGAGAGCTGTCCTCTTCCGCCCATGTCCTTCTCTAAACTGTTTACGAACTGTGACACCCCCAAATAATGAGTCACCCCAAACCCTGTCCCTGCCACACACTGCACAGTCATTTGTAACACCTCACCTTGGCATTGACAGAGAGGCATCACCAGCAGGCTAGTGGGTTCCCACTCTTTGTAAGCAACCACGGTATCTTCTTGTCCTGTCACCCTTTTAGTGTGTATATGTTGACATGTTTGGCCTGGGTCAGTTTCGGGTATAGTATAGCTACTGCATGTCTGTACTCCCTATGTGTTAAAATCACAGATAACATTTAAGAGCAAGGGGGTTCCTTCTGCCTTTCATACCAATACATTGTGTAGCATGGATTGCCCTGCCAGCCCATGAAGCTCTATATGCGATTCAAATGAGTATAGATTCCCCAGAGTATAAAGATTCCGTACCATGGTTATGCCTGCCTCCCGTTCTATCGTCTTGTCATATGTTTTTGTCATATCTTTAAAGCTAGGTAGGGACTACAGTGGTATTTCCGTTGCATATAAAGCAGAGACGTCCACTCTGCTGCTGCCCAGTCCAGCTACAGACCTCGGCACAGATAGAATAGAGACCCTTGTCTAGTGATACTTGATGTATACAACTGGCCTCATATGCCGATTCCTTCTGCCTATCAAAGAAAGCCTTCTGATTTCCATAAAGGCCAGTCTGCAGTGCTTAATTTGTTCCCTGTCTGCCAGGGCTGGTCACCAGCACATATTTCTTAACACCATCATGTAATTATCATAGTCTACCACATGGTGGCTCTGTCTGCCTTTTCGCCCAACAGGTCACATCTGCAGAGTGTTTAACAATGTAAGTCTAAATTAATAAATAATCGTACCACAGTGATTAGCTCCTTGTTGCAGCTTTGCGTGACATGGAATTGTCTAAATTGGTGTGTACCTAGGAGTATCATGGTTAATAGTTAGCATTGGTAAATGCATTTGGCAACACTGGCAGCGACAGTGGGCGGTGTAGCTGTAGTTGCCTCTTGAGCATGTCTTGGGACGAGGCACGCAGCACTGCCAGTCTTGGCCCAGTGTCACACAGTGCAGCAATCCTCTGCCACCTTAAATGAGTCGGTACTCCTTTAATATCAATGTAGCGAGCATGAGCGACATTTAATTTTTAGTATGCACTTTACATGAGCTAAACACCAGCCGAGTAAGCGTACACTCTGTATTAGACTTGTGTGCGTACTTGAGCTTTGCCTTGTAATAATTGTCTATTTACATTCTAGCTAGAGCTTCCTTTTGTTGTTTTGTTATTTCTGCTTTACAAACTCTCGCTTTTGGCACATAAGGCAACCTCTGCTTTTCCTATTTTTGAAGTCGCGATGTTAAATGATATACACCCTTCTCCCTCGCAGGACTCTCCTGCTCTCCAACTAAATTCGAGACTGTGGTTGTGGAGAATCCGAATGGGGCGGAGGTTGTGCAGACCGTGGAAAGCTGCGACATGAGACAGTCCTGCTACCGTGTAGCGCACCTGCAGTTTTACTACGAGACGACCTACAGCGCCCCTGGACAGAAGGAGGAGCGTCTGAAGGTAACCGAGAATCGCTATAGCCTGTTTCTGAGCACTTCCAATTCGTTGTATTTGCAGAAGTAGTTGTGGTATAAGTAGCTGTAGTAGCAGTTGTATTAGTAGTAGTGGTGGTTGTGGTATAAGTAATTGTAGTAGTATTTGTAATAGTAGTTCTGGTTTAGTAGTAGTAGTAATTGTATTCATAGAATTAGTGTGGTATTAGTAGGTATAGTAGTAGATGTGGTTGTACTAATAGTTGTATTCATAGTGGTAATTATAGTAGTAGTTGTGGTATTAGTAGACGTTTTAGTAACTACGATAGTTGTTGTAGTATTAGTAGTTGTAGCAGTAGTTGTAGTAGTTGCATTAGTCATAGTAGTTCTAGTTGCAGTAGGTGTGATATTGGTAGTTGTAAGTATAGTAGTTGTGTTTTTGTAGTAGTAGTTGTATTGGTAGTAGTAATTGTAGTAGTAGTATTTGTGGTATTAGCAGTTGTAGTTGTACTAGTAGTTGTTGTAGTAATTGTAATAGTCATAGTAGTTCTAGTAGTAGTAGTTGTGGTATTGGTAGTAGTAGGCATAGTAGTTGTGTTGTTATAGTAGTAGTTGTATTAGTAGCAGTAATTGTAGTAGTATTTGTGGTATTATCAGTTGTAGCAGTAGTTGTGATTGTTGTAGTTGTTGTAATAGTCATAGTAGTTCTAGTAGTAGTAGGTGTGGTATTGGTAGCAGTAGTAGGCATAATAGTTGTGCTGTTATAGTAGTAGTTGTATTAGCAGTAATTGTAGTAGTAGTATTTGTGGTATTAGCAGTTGTAGTAAGAGTTGTGGTTGCTGTAGTAATACTAGTGGTTGTAGTAGGAGTTATTGTTATATTCATTTGTATGGCAATGCCTTACGACATAAAGGCCATTCCAAAGGGCTGGATCTTTCAAAAGTTGCAGTTTAACATTTCAAAGGACATCTACCGCTGAGTCAGCAGTTGTCGCTCAGGTTGGATGCGTGATCCGATATTAACTTGCTTCCAAGCCAGACCAAATGTCTTTAGTGGGGCCATTTTCCTCTTTTAGGATGGAGGTGGCAATTGTGGCTTCAAGGTTGTTGAGTAAGTCACTTTGAAAAGTCTCCTTTCAAATTTCATTTAGGGGATGACAAATTTACTTATTTTTGCTTCAGTCGTTGGATACCCAACAGTCTGACCGTACGACCTCCGTTTGTTGTTTGAGTAAATCGAGTTTATCAAATCAGATTTGCTTTGCTTGGACTGAGGTTGGGATTGGGCGCGTAGAGCAGTGTTAACTCAGACCTACCTGCATTTTGAAAGTTATGCAGTGTAAATATTGAATATCATTTTTTTTATTTTATTAAACAGTTGTGATGGTATAATGACAGGTCATAGGACCACTCAGCCGTATCAAAGCACAAACAAGTTATCCGTACAGGTTGACATATTACATCACATCACATAATGCTAGACAGGAAGAGCATTAAAGTTATCAGCATTTTTCTCTAGTTCGACTGAGGGGAACTGAGGGGGAGATGCAGATATTTCCTCTGGATACATTCCACTTGGCCCATTTATGGTCCCACTTCGCCGGGCACCCTCGATGCTTGAACACATCTTTTTCTGCTATCATAGCATTGTCCATGTCCTTGGTGCACTTCAAGTATTTTGCCGGGACACCGGCTCCCCACCCCTGAGCAATGTTTCTTTTTGCTAGTGCAAACCCTAGGGAGACCCCATGTACGTACGGTACTGGTCAGGTCCGTAGCTTCCCATACATCCAGGAGACAGAGTTGTTGGGATAGTGTGATAGATTTCCCGCCCACTCTCACCAGCTCTGAGACAATTTTTCCCCAGTATGGTTGCAGCTGTGAGCACTCCCAGCTTATGTGAAAAAAGGTACCTTCAGAAGTGCACCCCCTATGGCAACTGGAGTCATTCCGACGGCCCATCTTGACCAGTGTGTGTGCTGCAAGATGTGATCTATGTAAAACGAGTTGGACCAGTCGTATTGAATATCATTTTTGATAGATAAGGAAACTTAAATCATTTTTCTTGAGGTCGAAAGATAGCAGTGCAAATGTCAAAACACAGTACATGTAGGTGGCTTGACAGTTCCATTACTTAAATGACAGAAATCTAATACACCCAAAAATACTCGCAAGTCTGTGTTTGCACAGACATGGGCCTACGCGGAGCTGAGACATACTGTGTTTTTTGCTGCATGAGTCAAAGAATTCACAAGCCTTACAGGCGGAAGTTGTTGCTGCTTTAACTCCCCTTAGGTGAGTCTGTCTCCATTAACCCCCCCAAAAAAAGTTTCATCATTGAGGAAAATCAAAAAGAAGAGCATTAGGATAATTAGGGCTGGACTGGTACCCACAACCGGCCCTGGCAAAGTGCTCGGCCGGCCCCCCCTCCCCACTAGGGGGGCGGGGGTGCCGCCGAGCTCTTTGCCGGTTTTCGGCCGATTTTGTTACAGGGCCGATTTTGCAGCAAAATCGGCCCTGTAACAAAAACGGCCCCCAGGGGCCCAAAACCGGCCCCCACCCGTGCGGCGCACCGGGGGATTGCCCGGTGCCCGCTACGGCCAGCCCAGCCCTGAGGATAATTGGGAAATTTCACCAGTGTATTTTATTTTTATTTTTTTATCCTCACTGAAAAAGTTTCCAAAATAAAGGCTTCCCTTCCCACACATCCCCCTTAGCACTTGGCGTAGCACTTAAATGTAAGTGCGAGCTTTAAAGTAGAGATAATAAGTGTGGGAAAGGCATTGCAAATGTTTGTGAAGGCCAAAAGCAAACACTCTTTGGGTGTCAACGCCTCTTGCATGGCCCACTCTCCTGAGAACAGACTCTCACCTCTGCAGTACGTTTAAGACGGCCAAAAATTCTGCAATTGGGCATACATTTTACAGATTTAAAGTTTTTAGAATATAATTGATTGTAGTGAACCATTAACAAAGGATGTAAATCCATAGGCGTGGCAGCTGTGCCGCTATCACGGTTTACAGTTAGAAATGGTACTGAAAGAGGGATCACAGTGTTAACGTATTGTGTCCAGGATCACATGGTGTGCTTAAGAAGGGAAACCGGGATTAGAAACAAGCTCGTTAAATTGGGTGCTCGACCACAGTTATTATCCTTAATTTTCTCTCTCTCTCTCTCACACTCTCTCTCTCCCGCTCCCGCTCTCCCGCTAAATACATTTCCAGTCTAAAAGACCAGGCCCTCAGTTGTAGACAGAGGCGCTTTTCGGGCTGTCCTCATCCCAGGAACTGCAGCCCTCTTAAATGCACCCTCCTGAGTATGTTGATTCCCCTGACAAACCCACAGAGCGCTCCCCTTCATGTGAACAGCTGGTCAAGGCTGCAGGCTGCAGGCCTCCCTCTCCGCCAGCAGGGGGCGCGGGTGCGACGCTTGCTAATAGCTTTGTCTTGTTAATGTTGCAGGAAATTGATGTTGGCCGATGCCTGGGGAGCTGTTCGGCAGGAAACCACTGCCTGCTCAGGTAAGCACACAGCTGTGCGGCGCTACCACCTCTGCGGGTGGGTGGGAGATCGACTTTACTACTGTAACACCCAGGAAGGGGAGGGTGAGAGAAAGGAAGCGAAACGGAGGGTCGGAGGCACAAAGATACACAGACAGAGAGATGCGGATGCAGAGGAAGAGACGGACAGAGGAAAAGAAAAACAGAGAGAGGAGGAGAAATTAAGAAAGAGTAGGACAGAGAAAACTAGTCGTCTCGTCCGTTCACAAAATGTACATTGTAGACAGGCCTTGGGTTGAAGCACCGCTGTCTGCCATGCTTCGGAGGCCAGCAATGACATACTGCTCTGGCCGCTGCGTCTGACGGCCTCGCTGCCCGGCAGGGGTTGGTGGGGGAGGGTTCGAATCGTAAGTTCCATTAGCACCAGTCGAGGCCATACTTGCTAATCCTCAGCTCCGATTGGACGTTGTATGCAACCACGAGCTTCAAACTCAAATGGGTGGGTGGATGGATGGTTGATGGATGGGTGGATGGATGACGGCCATAGTGGGTGGGTGGATGGATAGATGACAGAGTGGATGGATGGATAGATGGATAGGCGAAAGGAAGGGTGGGTGGGTGGGTGGCAGGGTGAATGGATGGCAGGATGGATAGATAGATAGATAGATAGATAGATAGATAGATAGATAGATAGATAGATAGGTAGGTAGATAGATAGGTAGATAGATAGATAGATAGATAGATAGATAGATAGATAGATAGATAGATAGATAGATAGATAGATAGATAGATAGATAGATAGATAGATAGCAGAGTGGATGGATGAATGGATAGCAGAATGGATGGATACATAGATGGATGGATGGGTAGGTGGGTGGCACAGTGGATGGATGGATTGATGGATGGCAGGCAGGCACAGTGGATGGATGGATGGTGCAGTGGGTGGGTACGTGGATGGATGGATGGCAGGCAGAGTGGATGGATGGATGCATGGATGGTACAGTTGATGGATAAATGGGTGGATGTATGGATGCCAAGAATTCAAAAGTGTCTTAACTTTTGTTAATGGTGGGAACCAGTTCTGTCGGGAACCACTTTACATCCTGGGAAATTCATGACCTACTTCTGAGAGGTCAAAGGGCAACCTCATCTCTACTGTACTTCAGACAACAACCAGTTGGGGATACTCCAGATTTCCAGGTCGACCGGTTCAGCTCAGAGAGTCCATTCATTACTAGTGAACCGGCATCTGTACCTTCCAGGTGGTATTTCGTACTGCCAAGTGGTTCCAAAATCGCAACAAAAATTGTTAAAATATCCTCCGTGTTGTGCGTCGCAAAGATCTATTCCTTGCGACCACCACCCACTACCCAAAATGATGTGGCAATTAAAAAAATGTGTAAGCCACATGCAAGCCTTTGACTGACAAAGGCACATTTGAAGGGACACAGTCTTTAGACCATGATATTGTTCTGATGAGCTAATTTAGGATTGTGCAATGAGATTACTGCACATTTCTGACTTCCGTGCTCGTTTTCGCCAGGGCATAAGTTGCCTTCTGCCGCAGCATCAGAGCTTTAAAAATGCAATAAACAAGGAACTCAGCATGTGCAATTTTTCGCTTTTCCAAAGGTTTTACGATTTTACCAAATTTCGTTGGATGTGTAACAGCACATCGCTTAAATGTACTAGCCTCATTACTGCATTGTGTTATTACGAGGGATTTAGTTCTCATCTCTGTTTGAGCGCCTCCATATATGATTTGAACTCGTTGAGGACCCTTAGACCAAAACAAATATGGAATCTGATTATGAATCTCAAATCCTTTTGCTTGCGCCTTGATTCTGGCATGAAGGCCCTCAACTAAGGGATGAGGGGTGTGTGAGATGGGCTATGTACCCTGCTGGACCTTCTAAGCATCCTGGTTTTAGGGGCGTCTCATGTCGAGGACAGAGGCCCTCTGGCTTATAAGAAACGTGTGCTAAACTTATAGGAAATCTCTCAGAAACCCAATGAAAAAGGACAGGGGAGGAGTTAGGGGTCCTTTACGATCGGGCGGACAAAGTCCGTCCGCCATCGCAACGGAGCCAGGGACCGACCGTCGAAGTTGCGGGGATCCCGCCATGTGTATTAGGATGCAACCGCAAAACTGGCGGGCGCATCCTGGTCGTTTTACATTGCGGGTGGATCTGCTGGCTGCAGCCCCGCTCGCAATGTAACGGGGCCGTGCACAGCATTGCCATGCACTACATGGCAGGCACCACGTGGTGCCTGCCACGTAGTGCATTGCAATGAGGGGGGTACCATGAATACCCCCCATGTTCCCCCCCATCACCCTGGGGGCCCGCAACGGGCCCCCAACAGCAAGGACCGCATGCCTTTCCATGGCGGCAACACCACCATGGAAAGGCGAATCTTCGCCTGAATCATAATATGGATGGCGGTGTCTTGTCACCATTTTATGCCCCTTTTCCGCCCGGTCGACGAGTCGACCGGCGGTAAAGCGGCAGACGGTCTTTCCGTTGACTGTGGACACTTCAGCCATACTAATATGGCGGGGGGTCATTCAGCATGGATGGCGGGCGGGGGCGATCCACGCGCCATCCTAATGGGCCCCTTAGTTACATATTAGCTTTTGTCGTATGTAATTCATTGTTCCCAGCACTATCGATGTTACAGGTGCACTTGCTGGTCAAGATTGCTCCCAAATCTCCAGTCGGCTTGTCTTTCCAAGACTGGTGTGTTGAACGCTTTTGAGTATCTTTGGAATGAAGACATTATGGTATGAGGAAATTAAGAAATAAAAATTGTTATATCTTATCTTTTTTCTTAATTAGGGACACCAGGAACAAAGACCACTGCCTGGTCTGGGCAGAGGGAGAGACTCATGGATGTGTACCCGACGAGTATGAGACTCACGTGTTCCGGACCCGGAATGGGCACATCCGCACCGTCTTCGCTATCCAGACCTGTAAATGCCAGTGATACAGACCACCAACAGACTAATTAGGGGCACCACCGACCTATCTCGCGGCTTGTACAGGGGCATGGAGTGTACAGCAACCGACAAACTTTTGAAAGTTGTCTGCAAGAACTCTCTCCACCTTGTACAGGAAAACGATGTTCTACTAGCCGTCCTCCTCCAGAGCCTCTGATAGGCCGGTGACTTCTAGGCTTATGACTAGGTAGACCCTCTCTGCCAAATCAGCATCTTGTATCATTAAAACATTAAAGGGAACATCCTTGGATTCCCGTGTACACGCATGGGATATCACTTCAAAGTGTACAGCAGGAAGCAACGTGGATCAATTCTTCAACATAGATGTCATAGGATACTATTTGTCCAGTTCTGAATACCAAAACAATCATCATCTTCAGAACGACTCATCGAAACCAAGGTATTAAGGACTTATGAGGAAGGGTCTTAGAACAATTTCTCCATCGCCAATCACCAATTTAAGAAAGTATCAAATTGTGCACAATTTACGTCCTCCAGAAGACATAGGTTGCCCAAAGGGAAAATTACTTTGGTGCTGGAAAAGGAATGCATGTCCCATGAGGTCTCAATATCAGAAAAGCTCTTTTTTTTAACTTTCTCTCAGAAAAAAATAGTAAGTCAGCCACCAGCCTAATTGTTGTCCTTCAGAATGAGTTCTGGAGAGCCATCAATGGGTTCAGACTCCATTTAGCTTAATTGTATGCAGACATGGTAAATATATGGCAGGGGGTTGGCCTTTGTGGACCATTGTTGGACACCATCGAGCTAAATAATTTTTATTCCTAGACAGCTATCTCTTACTTGAAGAGGAATAATCATGATACGAGTGTTATTTGAATTTGTGAAGCCTTTTCCACACAAACGTGCTTCATTTTTAATCAGTACAAGCTTTCCAAATTTTGAAGATCACATGTTTTTTTTTTTTTAATGAACAAAATTGTAGCATCTAGCGTTACCTGTCCAGTTGAATCATGGGGAAAGTCCTCCCAGTTTTCCCTCAGGGCTTTTAGCAACAACCAGGTTTACTCCTATGGCTTGGCTTGGCAGCAGAACATGGCCTCTTTCTACCGGAAGTCCCACCCTCCAAATGGCAAGATCCAAATCGGGAGAGAATTACCAATGTGTGGCCAGCGAAACGCTGCCGCTGCCAGTAAAGGTGGGGGAGAGCTTGAGGCTTGAAAGTGCTGCTATTAAGAATGTTTCCCCGGGACACTTCTATAGCCGCTCCTTGAAATAGCCCCGTTCGAGGCATATGAGCTGCAGATTATACACTTTTGCATAGATCGCCATCTGGTGTTGGGCCCGGATGTTTGCAGTTTGTTTCCCCTTGTGCTGCAAGCTCAAAGTTATGAGAAGACACCAAATGACACCTTAGCATGGCTATTCACAAACATTTGCCCAGGAGCCTCAAAGTCTGTGATGTGAGCGAGGGCCGCACTGATGCCAGCAGGGTGGCAGTAGGGGGTCTGGGTGGGTCAGGGATTGTGTAAGGAGGTCTAAAAAAAAATTACACGGGCAAGCATTTATTTGCAGATAAGTAAATGCTTACCTGTTTATTTAAAATGTTGTTCTGAATATTAGTGTTAAGCAACTAAACAGCAGCTCGTGCTGCTGTTCACCGGGGGGGGCACATGTGAAGGTAAAGAAGGCCGCAAGTGGCACCCGGGCCGTACTTTGAGTATCCCTGCCTTATAGATTGGTTTCACCCAACTACAGATGACATGACAATACTTTGCCCTTTGAGGGCGGGACAACCAGCTGCTGGAAATTGTCTTGTGCGGGCTATATCCAGGCACAAAATGGACGTTCAGGAGACTGAGCTACTTAAAATTTCGGGCAAAGTCGAGCAAAATTCAAGAAAATAATATTTTTAGGAACAGTCACTCAAAACATAGACACAAACACAAGCAGATTCTTTTCAACTCTTATTACAGTTATCGAGGAAATACTGTCCAAGACAAACACTATCAAATAAATTGTACTCTTAATGGCAGGAGCACACACACCTGGAGGGGAAGCCCTGCACAAGGTTGGTGGCCCAGGGCTGAGCTTTACATCCCTGCCAACTGGGAGGCTAAGCACACACTTTCCCACAAATAGCCCAGTGGTGCCAAAAGGGGTCACCACAAAGGTTGTCTGTTTGTAGAGCTGTGTGTCTTGTACCTCTTAAGAAGCAGCAAAATCCCAGCACCAGCTTAAATACAATATGCAAGATTGCAAATGACAGACCTTGTTCTTTTTGCACAGTTGTTGGTACCTTTATAAGAGAGTAGAACAAAGCCCTATTTGGCACCAGGTCTCACCAAAAGGACCAAACTACATTTGCTTAATTTTTCATGCTTTCATAAAAAATAGAGAGAAACAAAAACATTTTCTCCAATTTTAAATTTAGATCATTTAAACAAAATCAATATATTTAGTTTTCTGTTAGGGATGCAGAATACGTTTTGCAAAATCAGTTTTTACAAAAATTATTCAGAAGTTGTTTTTATATGTTAAACACTACACACTTAAAATGATTTTAAATCAAACTATGTCAGATATTGTTTGCAATAATTATAGGTCGGTTTTAGAGGGCAGTGCTGTGAAACCGGAGAATTAACCTTTCCTCTCTCCAGTGACATATCTTTCTTATTCCACTTTAAGGACATGGTGAACATCGTATTAGTGCAGATTTTCCGTGGGCGGCCATGTTATTCATATATAATTCTACCATAAAAGACTAGAGTTTTACCAATGTATAATAGCCGGACATCCACCATGTCTGGTGGGGTTACAGCCGTGCAGTGCCACAATGGAAAAAGTTGTGGAACACTTGGTGTTATATTTAACTATAATCCCTGACATTATTGGACCCCCCAGTATTTTAGGGGTACCAAACATATAGGCACTAACAATGCATCAAAACCAAGGGTTGCATTTCCAATCTCTCATTTTGTTGGCTGGAATTCAACCAGCCAACATAAGCGTCAGGCAGTTTTTTCACAATAGGATTTCCCACTAAACTGTCTCTGCTTCTAGCAAAGACAACCACTTTGTGGGAGAACTCTGCCATCCTGGTAGGAAATTTAAATATGGCACGTTTTCTAAGGCTGCTCAAGGGAGAAGACATGGCTAGCAGAAAATAAACTTGCCAATATTCTGAAGATGGCAGTATGGTTTACATCCAGATCTGTTTGTCCTAATCTTTATCACACAGAGGCAAAAACTATCTGAAAGAGAATTTGTTGTATTTTACACTAATGCAAGGTTAATATAAATTGCCAAGAGGCATTTTATATGTTGTGGTAGTATATTTCTTACATTTTTAGAAAGTGCAAATAGAGTTTTGTTTATTCAATTACAGCCAAATAATACTCCATAGGAAGTGCCCATATGTTATATCTTAATGTGAAAGCCGGCCAGCCTTTGTTCTGGCAAGCATGCAGTCTTGGCCGTTGTTGTATATGTCCACATATGGTGGAGGGGTTAATTTGTATTCCTGTCATTGCTCGGCCTTCCTGTATAGTTATAATGAATAGAGGTGGCCTAGGGGTAGAATTGTAAATACCTGTGCAAAAGGGGTACAGCACACACACACATCTCCTAATTATCACTGTCTTGTTCAATGGAGACTTTGGGCCCGATTCACAGAACTAACTTAAGACAAAATCCTAAACTTATTACTTTTGATATTCACAGAAGTTAGGATTTTGTCTTAAGTTTGTCTTAAGATAAACTTAAGACAAACTTAAGACAGACTTAAGACAGACTTAAGACAGACTTAAGTTAGGATTTTGTCTTAAGTTTGTCTTAAGACAGACTTAAGACAGACTTAAGACAGACTTAAGACAGACTTAAGACAAGCTTAAGACAGACAAGACAGACTTAAGACAGACTTAAGACAAACTTAAGACAGACTTAAGAAAGACTTAAGTTAGGATTTTGTCTTAAGTCTGTCTTAAGTCTGTCTTAAGTCTGTCTTAAGTTTGTCTTAAGACAAAATCCTAACTTCTGTGAATACCAAAAGTAGTAAGTTTAAGGATTTTGTCTTAAATTAGTTCTGTGAATCGGCCCCTTTGTATCCTTACCCAAGTCCTCCATTTAGGAATGACTAACATAACAATATTAAATCAATATATGCTAAGGATAAAGAAGTTGCGGTCTAAATTCTGAAGCACTGGTCTTCATCAGAACGTCTAAGAACAAATGCTAATCCCATCTCTTCCTTATTGTGTGTTACTTCTAAACAAATAATCCTACGATAATTTCTTTCAATAATAAACTTGAAATTCAGTGGCATGGAAAACAGATATTTCTATCTATGTCTTCATGACTTACAAGATAGTTTGTTTGGCCTGTTTAGTATTTCACATATTTCACTGTTTTGAAAGAGGGCACTCGGAGTACTGCTGAGTACAACTCATTATCACACTTCTAAGAAAGATAGGATTCTGTAAATATAATAAAAAAACATTAAATGAGATGGAGCCTGAAAGAGCATCCATTCTCCTCTGGAAGCAACAGACATTAGCTCAGCCCCCAAAAATTAGTAACAGGAAAGTGTTATTTTCAATTAACTGCACTTTTTTGCATGAATAATGCACACCTAATATATTTGAATAAAAATTCTCTCTGACAAATTTCTGCAGCTTAATTATATATTGTTTATATTTTAAGCAATAAAATTAGGATTCTATATTTTTTGATACATTTTTTACAAGAGACAAACTAAAAAAACAGTGCAGTAGCACATAGTAGCAGCAGGAGTAGACATTACTTTGACAATCTTAAGAATTGTAAGCCACAAACGCATCATCTACAAAATGTAAACATAAATATGATCAAATAAATATTGTATTTTTGTATGGTAAAGTTTCCTGTTTATGAAATGTGTACATTTTTATGTCATGGTGTATTGTTACATGCCTATATGTTATGTGTTGCCGTCAAACACTTATTCATATATATGTACATCACAAATGATTTTATAAATAAATCAAAGTAGTAAAAGCAGTGCTGTGATGAGAAGTACTGTGACCTAGTGAGAGATACTCGGCTCCAAAAATGGGTATTTGTGGTTCGCTAGGTCATTAATCTGGGGTGTGAATAGATACTTATTGGTGGACATTAAAGAGATTGCACGCAGAGATCGGAAATTACAAAATAAATCAGTAGTGTAACTAACTTATTCCTTGTACCAAAGCATATATGGTATTTTATTTAGCAGTGCATAGCAAAAACCAATGGCAATCTGGTCCTATGCAAATCTCCGTAAGGTAACATAAATTAGTGATTTTTCTACGCATTCATTTTTAAGGATGATCATAAAGGGACCTACATAATAGAGAGAATCAAACATTGGTTGTGTAGTTCCTTTTGAGGACCCGTTTTGCCAACTTTTGCAGGATTTAGATGTTAGTTTGAATAAAATAACTAAAGTATTCAAAATCAGGTGAAAAATTGGTAATCGACAGATATCTTTTAGGTCTTGCCTACGGAAAGCGTAAGCTGTCTGTTATTGACAAACATTAGGCCTGATTACGAGTTTGGCGGTGTGGGAGCGGACCGCCATGCCGGCGGCCTGCTCCCACACCACCAAACCCATGCTCGGGCCACCTGACATATTACGAATGTTTCATGTGTCTGGTGCGCTTTTTTGGGCGGTCCCACGACAGTGCCTCTGAAAATGGGCACCGCATTGGGAACACCCAAAGAAGTTATGCACAGCTTGGACTGTAAAGTCCATGCTGTGCAGGAACTGTGTTGTATGCACACAGGGGGCACATGTTGTGCTCCCCTGCATGCACCCCAAGGCACAGAGGCAGAAGGGGGCCCTATAGGGCCCCCTTTGTTTTCTCTCCCCCGCGGTTTTCATGGAGGAGGAACCGCCATGAAAACCGTGGCGGAGACGAAGCTCGTAATATGCTTGGCAGGACTGCGGCAGTCCAGCCAAGCATATCGCTGCCTCTACACCGCCGCGCCATCAACGGGGAACAGTGGTTCCCTGTCGGCATCCGTTCTGCAATGGCAGTCCGACCGCCCTACTGGTAATGTTAGGAGCGCCGGTGTGGCGGTGGCTGGACTGCCACCACCACGCCTCCGCAAGTCTGTCAGTCCTCAGACCACCAGACACACACACACATATGTAATTGTTTTTTAGCATGTGTGTTTTTATGGTTTCACTGCAACTTAAATACAACTCCTTTCTCCACAAATCTTGATGTCTGTGCTATCATGTGGAGCAACATAACAGAGGCAGTTCAATTTGGGCCATTCCCGTACCCTAACCTTAGCTCATCCATTCATCCTTCGGCTCCAGTTGCTATTTCTGCATTATTCTTTATTTTTATCAATTAATTTGTTGTATGAGGCCCACAAAATGACTGTCAGCCGCCTGGCATCATAAACTAAAGTAAAAGAAAATTCCAATGCATCTGCCAGGACATCAGTAGGTGTGTGCATGCATGACAGCATCACAGAATGTTTCTTTCACATTCTAGAAGTAAAAGCATTATAAAACGACTGTCCATGCATGCTCATGCATGCTAGCACGTCAACGGCCATCATGAATTTTCTTTTAATTTATTTGATGCAAACAAAAATTGATAAATCCAACAGTTTAGTGCCTTGCTACAAATGGTCGACCTCTTGACTTTGTCAATGCTTGTCCTGTATTCTCTGTCCTCCTTCTATAAAACAATATGCATCTTATTTTCGATTAAGAAATCACCAGTCAAGTCCACCAGTCCGTGGTGTGTCTTCATAATACTTGCAAAATGTGCAGTTAAGAATGCTTTCAAATAGTCTATGCACTGGCAATTGCTCGGAGTAGCATTACAATCCATAATTTGCGCCCACTGTGCCACTCTTGACAAAGACCCACATTATGCAAATCAGAGCAGCCCCTGCTCTTCATGGAAATCCTGAATTGACCGGAGAGGACCACTCTAGAAGGGACCACAAGCAACCGCAGACCGCTTTCGTCCTGCTTAGGTCTCATCGGTTATTTCTAGCTTGGATCCTTTGGCACCGTGAGCAAGGGACCCGCGTCTGGGCACCCATTTGGAAACTTAGGGGGTTATATAAAAAACACAAAAGGTGAGGGACTGTTCCCATTTGAGCAGGACGAAGACAGATTTACATATGGCTTGGTCTAATCTGAGGTGTCATGGTGGGCAAAGGAATGACTGGTTGGAATGCTGGCCGAGCGATTGCCAGCGGTTAGACTTCTAGCAAGCATTCCTCCCATCGCCTTTTGTGTGTTTGATGTGATGCCCTGAATGTCCAAGGGTATGTCCAGAAGTAGGCCTCTTGCTTACTGTCCCACTGGAACCAATCTGTACCCGACTGAGGAAGCCCAACCACTGTGTTTCTTGGGATAAGTCAAGCGCAGCTGCTTCTACTCAAGTTTCCTCTTTGGGTGAGAATAGGATGGTTACTGAATGGAGATGGTTTCCAGGGTAGAATAGGAAATGTGTTAGCCACAGTTACCAAGAGGTGGTAGTATAAAGAATTGATGAACTAAGGAGAGTAGACCCTGCTTAATTTGTGCTTTGGAATTGCGTGTGCTGGGCACTGGCAAACATGTTTGGTGATTGGACTTTTTTTATCATCAGAATTTGACCCAGAGTAGGAGAGTATGGTAGAAAAGGAAAAATGGAGGAGGAAGCGAAAGGCAGGAAAACAGTACAAAGTGTGGAAGCAGAGATAAGCAAGAACTAAGAAGAGTGAGATAAAATGTAATATAAGGTGGTCAAGAAAGAGGCATAATGTGGAATCAAGACTAGACTGTGTTCACATTCCGCAACCATGGCATTGAGCAGTGTTGGAAATGTGCCCTTCCTGTCTAGTCAGAACCCTGTGCATTTAACCCTGCTAACCAGTGGTAAAGTGGCTGTGCTCCTCCTTTCAACATGGTAAAATTGGCATACACCTGATTGGTTTATTTAATTTGCCTATAATGCCCTAGTATATGGTACCATGTGTATTCAGGACCTGTAAATTAAATGCTACTCAAACTCATAGCATTACTCGCCTGTGTCCTCTATTTCAGTTTTTAATTATTTTAAATCATTTAATTTAACATTAGTTGCTATGGGTTTAAACTTTAAAATCCCTTCCTCCTTTATTTTTTATTGGAGACTATAGAAGTACCAGTGGTTGGCCGTGTGTGGTGCTCGGCATATTACAGCGCCTTTTTGGCTGTTGTAACTTTACACTCATAAATTTAGCTCCACTCCTGTTTCACGGTGAGGGGACATTTGAGTTTACACTTTTGAGTAATTTTACACAGACAAGTGGTACCTAGCCCAAAGTAGAACAGTTACTCAAAAGTATGAGAGTACACATACATATGTACAGTGTTTAATTAGAGCCTGTGGTTTCCGGTGCTCAGCACCTGCACTTAATCATCAACACCAGCGCTTTTCATGAGCACCAGTTAAGGACACATTTTTTATTGTATTTATTTATTTACTTGAGTTTTATATAGCGCTGGCTAGACCCGGAGGTATCAGAGCGCTTTACATGAGGAGAGTTACATTGTTAACAAATTACACATTGTTACAGAAGGTACAACAGTTACAAGTTACATCCGTTGGTTCTTTACGGGGAGATTAAGTGATTTTCCCAGAATCACAGGATGTTGAGCCGCCGCTGAGACTCGAACCTGGTTCCCCAGCTCCGAAGTCAGTAGCTCTGGCCATTACGCCACACCTTCTCCCCATTTTCATGGTTCTGTAGTTGGTTCTGTTTGAGGCAGCACTAACAGGAGAAACGGGCTGGTGCAAGCTGCCTCCTGACAAGAGCCCCAGCACTTTTGTTTTTTTACAAATTAACCATTGCCTATATAGGTTTATTTATGTGTAAGTTTACCTTTGTGAATAAGGCTCTAGCTCTAGAAGAAAGTAGTGGAAAGCTCAAGTTACACCTCCCCCACCACCTTTCTTCGACCATAAGGAAGAAGCGCCTTCTACCATGCTTTCTAGGTGTGGACGAGAAGCAATTTCGCCCTCGATGTCCAATAACAATGTAGTTTGATCCGTCTGCCTCTCCCTCGATGCAGAAGTACACTTCAGATGCTGTTCCACTACCACCAACTCAAGGAGTCAAAGTTTTAATTTTTTCATTTCCTTTTTTGTCAAATAACGCCAGTCCCGATTTTGCAACTTAAAGGTTGGTTACTTTATTTTGCTGTCGCCTGTGCCCCTTGAATCTCCGTTGAAGCCAACCCCATCCATGCCTGAAAATGTACCTCACGTCATCTTTTTATTCCGGGAGATGTGCGGTAGAGTCCGTGAGTATGATTACTTATGCCTTTCATCAGCCAGACCCAAATTTCGTATTTGAGCACCTCCTATACGCACTGGTTATGATATGCTAAGAACATTTGTATAGCGCTGTATTCTCATCGGTAAGGCCCTGCAGCGCTGTCCGTTCAAGGTTCCTACATCCTTAGTCCCGGGGACTCCTTTCATGTCAATATCCCCTGGTACAGGACTCGCGCACATTCCTGAAATACGCAGCGGTGCAAAAAGTACATTTTTAATTTAAGCACAGAACGAAGGGGCAGCGGAGGTACATTTTATGCCCCTAAATATCTTGGTCTGTCTGCGATAAATACAAAAACTGTTGGTATTTGAAAATATATCCTCATCTGTTGATAGAGCTCTTTCGAAGGGCGAAAGGGCTTGTTTCTGTTTGTGTTTAATGGTTATTGTCGAGCGGGGCCGGGGTGTCGAGTGCAACTGAGCACACACCCCCTTCCTCGGCGTGCAAACAGTCACAGTGGGATGTGACACAAGGCCAGGTGGGCCATTTGGCTGGAAGCCGCCACAGGAGCAAAATGTTCAGTGGTGGGAGGAGTGATTGGGGCAGGGGAGCTCTGTGTATGCTGCGGGTCTTGTCACAGAGCAAGGTCGTTGGACTGTGGTATTTTATGCATTAGTTCACATTTTAAGGTGACCAGATCTTGAGAACAAAAAAATGGAACATTCTGCAAAAATAGAAGGAGGACTACAATTTTACGTCAATGGTGCGGCGCAGAATGACAGATTTCACCAACATAGGATCACAGAAGAGGCACTAAAAAAATAAATAAAATATTTTTAAAACTAGCATCATACCTGTTAATTATATCGCTTACTAATAACAGCTGCTAACTCGCACAGCTTTAGAACACCTAAAAAAGTGTCTCTCACTGTTTTCAGTTGACTCCGTCTAAAAGCCGGGACATGAGCCAATTTTTGCCGAAATCTGCCTGGACAGCTGGTGAAAACCAGGACTGTCCCGGTAAACCCCTAACTTATATTAGTGGCCAAGTCATGATGCTTTGGGCCCCATGCGCGCATGGCCCCGCGCCTTACTGGGTAGTAAGCGACAGCCAATCTTGGGGTACAGTGGTTCCCTCACACCCCCGGTCCCCAGGGCCTGCACTTCAAGCAATAATGATAGCCCAGCCCCTGAGTTAATTTACGTTACATTATTAAACATGTTATGTTTTGGGCTATATTATGTTACAACAGGTATGTCTTGTGCACATCCAGAAGGGCTGGATCCATGCCAGATGTTCAGGATATCCAAATAAAATAAATAGAAAAAGAGCAATTAAAAAATGCGCCGAGGTACTCTCCGGTCTCAATTAGAGCCCGTGTGGTGCATTTAACCCGACAGTAGGGGCGCGGGCCTCTGTGTCCCTGGCGGAGTGCTGGACGCCACATTATGGGATCTCCACTTTGTTAAACGGAAGCTCATCCGCTGCCTCAATCTCGTCTCAATGCTCAGTGGTCGCCATGATTTTTCGGCCTGCTTTGCATTAATTATGCTTTTCAGCAATAATACCACAAATCGTGGTTTGTATCTATGGAAAACATAACAATGGCCCTGATGGGCAGGTGGATTCCTCCCCGTATGTTGTCGCTCATTGTTTTCCCGCTGCACTCCATCGTGTCTCACATCGTGGACCTGGGCTGCGAAAACGTGATGGTAATTCAGCCTCAGCCCCTCCCAAGTATGGATCCAAAGGGGCGGAGCTATAAGAGGAGGCGTTTCCCAGAACCGGTCCAGTTGTGTAACGAAACTTGAGGGGGCCCCCCCTACAAAGTGTATAGAGGGGGGCCCCCTGTTCCAGAACCAGTGAGGCGCTCTACACCACTAATACACTCTATGCCAATGCACTCTATGCCACTCCACTCTGCACCACTCTACGCCACTGCACTCCCTGCCACTCTACTCAGTGCCACTCTTCTCTACACCACTGCACTCTACGCCACCCACTCTAACCCACTGCAATCAATGCCACACCACTCTGCACCTCTCTACGCCACTGCACCTTCTGCCACTTTACTCAATGCTGCTCTACTCTACACCACTGAACTCTACATCACTGTACTATACTCCACTGCATTATGTGCCACTCTATTCTGCACCACTCCACTCTGTACCACTGCACTATATGCCACTGCACTCTACTATGTAGTACTTTAATCTATGATGCTGCACTGTATGCTGCTGAATTCTGTGCTGTTGCGCTTAACACCACTGTACTCTATCCCACTGTACTCTGCAACACTCTATTCCACTGCACTCTACACCAGTCCACTTTACTCTACGCCATTCCACACCGCTGTACGCCACTGGACTCCACTCCACACCACTCTACACCACTCTATACACCACTCTATACCACTGCACTCTTTGCCAATGCAGTCTATGCCACTCTACACAACTGCACTCTATGACTCTCTACTCTGCAACACTATACTCTATGCCACTCTACTCTACACTACTGCATATTCTGCCAATGCACTCTACGCCACTGCACTCTATACCACTCTACTATGCACCAATCCACTCAACACCACTGCACTCTGCAGCACTCCACTCTGTGCCACTGCACTCCACACCCCTATACTCAATGCCACTGTACTCTATGCCACTCTGCCTGACTCTGCACCACTCCACTCTGAAACCACTGAACTCTACGTCACAACACTCCACTTTGCAACAATCTAATGTATGACACTGCATTCTATGGTGCTGCGTTGCATGCAACTGAATTCTATTCCACGGCACTCTATACCACTGCACTCTATGCCAGTGGACTCTACACCAGTCCACTCTCCTCTATGCCACTCCACTCTATGTGACTCCACTCTATGTGACTCCACTCTATGTCACTCCAATACACGACACCTTATGCTACTCCACTCAAACGCCACTGTACTCCACTCTTTGTCATTCCACTCTACGACACTCCACGCCACTCTCCTCTATGCCACTAACTTTCAGCCATGCTGAACAGCAGACACCCTAGTGCACAATGTGGCTAAAACTCATTGCCAAAGCCAATAGGTCTTGCATAGACGAGACCTACTGGCTTTGCCAATACCTTTTTTATTGTGATCAACAGCCTGTTGTGACTCTGTTTCTCCTCAACCTCACCAGAGCCTTGAATCTTTCACCAGTGCAGAGAGAGTCCTGGACTCCCCCTAGTCAGAAGTGGAGTAGTGGTGGGTTCTTGTAAGAGAAGTCCCTATGAACTTTGGGGAATAAGAGCTACCCTCATTGTACTGCACAAGTCTGCTCCCCAGGTGTTTCATCTGATCAAGCCGTGAGAAATTGCCAGAAAGGTAAATTAATTTCTCAAGTTTACCATTCTTAAGCCGGGTCAGCTCAAAGAACTACAGATCCTATTCTTCTGTCTTTCAGATTGGTTTTTAAAAAACAGCACCTTTTTGACTTGGCTACACCTCCCTTGGCCATTTTTTTGTATTTTAGAAGTGTGGTGGAAACAAATATTTTAATGCGATCAAAACAAATCAATACACGAGGTGATGCCGATTTCCACACATTTTCGTTTGTGCACTGTATATCTTTATGTTTGTGCAAATGTAATGGTAATTTCAGTTGAAAAATGTGTTGTCTGTAATGGCAGTACGCTACCACGTTGTGCATACTCCACTCTATGATACTCTATTCCACTCTACGCCAGTCTTCTCAACACCACTCTACATCACTCTATGCCACTGTATGACCTCCACTCTATGCCTCTCCACTCTACACCACTTCACTCTTCACCGCTCTATGCCACTCTACTCCACTCTATGCCATTACATTCTGTGACACTCCACTCTACTCTACGCCATACCACTCCACTCTATGCTACTCCACTCCACGATCCTGTACTCCACACTACGACACTTTCACCACTCCAGTTTACGTCATTCTAACCACGCCGCTCCACTCTATGACAGTCTGTGCCACTCAATGCTACTAAACTCTATACTAGTCTATGCCACTTTACTCTACACTACTTCACTCTACGACACTCTACTCATTGCCACTGTGCATCACTTTAGTCTACTCTATGCCACGCCCCTCTCCACTACTCCATTCTATGCCATTCTACTCTACTCCAAGATCCTGTACTCCACTGTATGACACTGTAATTCACTCTATGCCACTCCACTCTAGATCACGCCACTCTTCTCCGCTCTACGGCACCCTACTCCGCTCTACTTTACTCTAAGCCACTGTACGCCACTCCACTCGATGCCACGACACTACACCAAAACACTCTACAACTCATTAGTCAACTCTATGCCACTCTGCTCCATTTCATGCCACTCCGCTCTATGACACTCTACTATATGACACTCAACTCCACTTTACAACACACACTCTACTCTATGCCACTCCATTCTAGGACACTACTCTATTATACGCCACTACCTCTACATCACTCTATTCCACTACACTCTATGACGCTCTACTCCACTCTATGCCACTCCACTGTATGCCACTCTACTCTACGCCACTCCTCTCTATGGAACTCCACTCTGCGACACTCTACTCAATTCTACTGCACTCCATTCCACACCACTCTACTCCACTCAGTGCCCCACCACTCTATGACACTCCACTCCACTTTTTCTCCATGCTATGCCTCTCAACTGTACGCCATTCCACTCTATGCCACTCCACTCTATGCCACTCCACTTTACGCAGCTCTACTCCACACAACTTTACGCCACTCTATGCCACTCCATTATATGCACTCGATTCTACTCCACTCCTGGACACTCCAGTCTATGAACTGTACTCCACTTTACTTTACTCTACTCCAGTCTGCTCCACTCCCCAACACTCTATCCCACTCTACTCCACTCTATGACATTGTACTCCTTTATATGCCACTCCCCTCTACACCATTCTACTCAACACCACTCTACCCAATGCCACTTCATTCTGACAATCTGTGACAGCAACTCTACTCTACTCCATTCTACACCACTTATCTCTACACTAATTCATTGTACAACACTCTACTCCGGACCAATGTGCTGTACTCCATGCCACTCCACTCTATGCCACTCCATTCTATGACACTCTACTCCAGTTGATGACACTCTACTCCACTCTACAACACACTACTTCACTCTTTGCCACTCTAGGCCACACCACTCTATGCCATGACACTCTATGCCAAAGCACTCTATGACTCTCTATTCTACTCTATGACACTCTACTCCATTCTATGCCACTCCACTCTACATCACTTTACTCAATGCTACTCAACACCACAGTATGACAATCTTTGCCAGTCCACTCTCTGACACTCTATGCCACTCTTCACTAATCCACTCCATACTACTTGACTCTTCGACACTCTACTACTCTCTAGGAAACTGCACTCCACTTTACAGCACTACTCGACTCTATGGACCTGCACTCTTCTCCACTTTACACCATTCCACTCTATGCCACTCCACTCTATGCCACTCTACTGGATGACACTATACAACACTTTACGAGAATATACAACACTCCACTCTACAACACTCCACTCGACTATGTTGCACTCCATGCCACTCCACTCAATTCTCTACGACACTTCACTCTACGACACTCTACTCCCCTCCAAAACACTACTTGACTCTACACCACTCCACTCTATGACACTTCACTCTACACCACTGTACTCTACACCACTGCACTCCACTTTATCTACCTCCAACCTATGACACTGTGTAACACTTTACGAGACAATATCACACTCAATGACACTCAACTCCACTCCCCTCAACTCCACTTCATAACACTCCAGTCCACTCTACGACACTCCACTCTGACACTACACTCAATGACACTCAACTCCACTCCCCTCAACTCCACTTCATAACACTCCAGTCCACTCTACGACACTACACTCTGACACACACTCTATGACACTCCACGCCGCTCCACTCCACGACTCTTCACTCTATGGCACTCTACTCCTCTCCACGCCACTCTACATCACTCTCCTCAAAGGTTTAGCCATGCTGAACAGCAGCCACGCTGGTGTACAAAATGGCTAAAACACACTGCCAAAACTAAAAGCTCTCACATAGGCAAGACCTATTTGCTTTGTCAATGCGTGTTTTTAAAAACGAATATACTTTCACCCACCACCACCAAATACTGCTTATCGCGTGTCTCACCCACCAGCCATAACAAACAAAACGCTATGACACGGCTCCACCATTGTGTTTTTTCCACCCACCCTCCGTGTTGCTCACCCTCCATAGTGCCTCCTGCACCACTACCAGTCCACCTTACAGCCAGAAATAACATGATACTGGATATGTTGGAATTTTGCCTATTCAAGAACTATTTTCTCTTCAATGGCAAATACTACATACAACTCCAGGGTACAGCCATGGGCGCTAAATTTGCACCCCGTATGCCCGCCTCCTGATGGGTGAGGTAGAGAGACACTGGCTATGAGGAGAAAGACCATATGACCTCACCCAAAACATCATCATGTGGGGTAGGTATATTGATGACATCCTGCTTGTTTGGCAAGGACCAGAACAACTTTTGAAACGTTTCATTGATTCCCTTACCCCCAACAAATGGGGAACTGAGATCACATATATCATTTCCAAAACAGCAATTGAATATCTGGACCTTTCAATTTATGTTGAGAACAACCAACTGAAAACGAAAATACACAGAAAACCGACCTCTGCAAATTCAATCCTTCATGCCTCTAGCAGTCATCCACACCATACTATCACTAACATCCCATCAGGTGAATACCGCCGAGCTCGCGGAACTGTAGCCTAAAAGAAGAATATGCAGTGAATTCAAATGAAATTACTCAACGCCTCAAACAAAGGGGATATAAAACACAAACCTTAAACCAAGCTCAGAAAAGGTTCTCAGATACTGAACGACATCAGCTACAACACAACAACCGTATAAGAGAAAATAAACCAACAATCCGATTCAGCACACAATACAATAACGGACATCAATATATCAGAAAAATCTTGAATAAAAATTGGCATCTTTTGAAAGAGAATCCCACAATATCCAAAGTGCTTTGTGACAAACCACAGTTGAGCTTCTCCAGAAGCAGAAACTTGAGGGACATCCTATGTCCATCCTTCATGGAAATGAAATCTGAACCCGAAAAACTCTTACAACAACCTAAGGGCTTCTACACTTGCTCGAACTGCTCGATATGTAAACTGGGCAAATCAAGAACAAAAGAAGTGACTGTCAATGGAAAGTTGTATAAAATAAATGATTTCATCAACTGTGAAAGTACTAATGTAACTTACCTCATTTCTTGCTCCTGTGAACTATACTAAAATGGGAGCACCATCAGGCCTTTGAAAATTCGGATTCAAGAGCACTATCGGAATATCCATAAATCAGACACAAGACAACCCTTGGTGGAACATTTTTTGACACATCACTGCCACCAATGCTATTTTACATTCATTGGTCTTAAAAAATTGAAGCAGCACAAACGAGGCGGAAATCTGGAGATACGCCTGCTCAAGGAGGAGAGTGCTCTCATTATAGGCAGTGACACTGTAGAAAACAAGGAATATGAGTGGCATCACTGGCTTTAACCAACAACACTCGTTACAGGCATGGCTACGGCAAAACCAGGTCCGAATAGAGACTAGTAGTGGTATTTTCGACTCTAACCGACAACGTCCATCACCAGCCTTGCCAGTGTTCCACCATAAAACAAAACTGTAATGTTGACGAAATGGACATTGTCACACTTTCACTGTAACTGTTTTTTAACAACTTGTACATTAGCTTTGACCTATAGTAAGCTCATACCATGTATGGTCTGCTAGCTCAAATTGTTATTTTCCCCTTCTATGTTCGTTTCACTTTTTCCTTCCTTTCTTCTGGACTCAGATCGTGAACCTAGCTACCCTTTCTTTGAGGACACACCACAATCTTGACTATGCTGTTCCCTGCCATCGCTTAAATCCGGCCCGCTTGCGAGACTGCTCGCAGTCAGTGTATCTATCATACCAGGCTGAGTGCCTAACCTTGCTCCATCTTGAATGGAATCGGCTCTACCATGCTTTTGCGCAAACCATTTGTTATCTTTACTCGCAATGGAGCCTACTAGAACTTGCCCGATCCGTTTCCTGTAGATAAATCTGTATTTAGAGGCTTAGGTCTTGTAATATTTCCCTTACTACGCACATCCAATTTTTTATGTATGACTATTCACACTTAATTCAGAATAGAAATTACTTTCTCTATCTATACAGGTTGTGATGTAAAGGCCTTTTCTTAACTGCCTTTACAATTAGTTCCCATTCCAATATGGCGGCGACGTTTGCATTAACAACATTAGAGGAATATACCTAACCAGTGCGCCTCTTTCATTTAGATCGTACATCTACAAGTGTACTAGTTGTTTTTAAAAACTGCCCCAATTTCACTTCCTAATTTTTGTCAATATCCATAAATATAGAAAAATTGAGGCATTGGATTCTTTGAAACAATGTACACCTTTGCTGACACTCGCGACCTACTTCCAGTCACGCTGTGAGTTTGCTTCCGAGTCAGCCTTGTTTTTCTTCCTATTTAAAATGGCGCCACCAAGTATTTCCACACAACAAGGATTTATCCGAAGACTTCACAACAGACTCTTTGCCTACGCGACCGACAAGTAAGTTCTGCTGCACTACCCCAAGGTCGCAGCTCCCGCTCTTATTCACCGGGCGCTTTAGCAATTTTGGCGATCTTTTCAACTTCGGAAAGTTCTAAAAACAAACAAACGGAAAGGTGGGATGCTAACTATGCAAAAAAAGCATGAAATAACACACTTTTTAACCCAACCCGGCAATCAGGCTGACATTGGTAATGCCAGCAATAAAGAGGGTCCTATGATTTATCCTATCTTTCAAATGAGAAACAGCTCCTCATCAAAAGTATCCAATGAGAACAACTGTCAGGAAATTCCTGGGAAAACACGCCCGCCAATGCAGGATACGGAAGGCCCACACAAGGAAAATGTACCACCCCGTAACATACAAACCCCCTTAAATCCACAAGCAAAAGCATATGCTGAGACGGTGATTACCAAATTGGCAACTCAGCCAATGGACCAGGAACCGGCGATCTTAGAGTAGAGCCATTGAGAGGGAAAGAAAATCAGGAACCAAGGCTTAGGCCAGACACCAGTAACTACACGTCTTCCCATCCAAAACGTCAGATGCTCAGCGAAAAGCTACTAGGAGATAAAATCGAGCTAACATCATTAGCAACTGAGAAGGAATCCGGTGTAGTGAAAATCCACCAACTTCATACGGAATGCCAATGCAAAGCTCAAAATACAGCAAGTGCTCTCCCCACACAAATAACAAAGATAACACAAGTAAGGAAGACTTCTTCACCTGGTCAAAGGAGTCAGATGCATGAGCAGCCTCGCTAGCCTAACATTAACTTAGAAAAGGCCATAAACGCTGTGCCCAGCTGGAATAACGGCCAAATAAAGGCCACAGTAAACATACCACGGGCCGAGCTACGAGGGTACGGAAAATGTCGTAGCTCTAGATCCTCGGGCAGACGTGGAGCTCATGTTGATTTTTACCCCTGAATTTGAGACAAGGGGCCCAGGTGACATCCTAAATCGTTCAAACATCCTGTATCTTCTGACAAGCATACCCTCATTGACCTATCTAACATCTGCCCAACTCGTAGCGATTCACTTTAAAAAATGCACTTGGACAGGGAACAAGGAATCGACCCTAACAAAGTGGCTCAATAAACTAGATATTCAAAACATAATGGCAGAAACAGATACACTTAAGGATTGGGGCATCCGAATAGACAGTTGTCCAACTGAAAAGTACCCACAAGTGCTACTTCAGAGGCCACAAAACCAAGAAGTGCCTCGCCCACAGTGTAGTACATTAAGGGGCACCAAGACAATTTCAAGCCAATCATTCAACAACGACATCTAAATTGAGCTCCATAAAGGCACCACTACCAGACTTTGCAAGGAGGTGAGCATTTCCCAGGTCGACAAACAGGAAGATTGGGCATGGCTTACCTCTGCATTGCATTCCAAGGATAGGGGGAAATTCCTAGTACAAGGAAAACACCAAATTCGCATGGTTTACAAAAATGTGGCCCACCAGGGAGGTTTAAAACATACAATCATAGAGGCACTAAAACGGAGATATCAAACACTAAGTTTAGGTTAATCAGCTGGAACGTGGCAGGGTTTAAGTCGATCATGACCAATAATGAAGCCATGAAATTACTGATGACTGGAGACATTTTATGCTGGCAGTAAACTTGGTTGGAAACAGCCAACTATATCAAAGGCTATCAGGCTATCCACACAATGGCAAGTAAAAAAAACATCTTCGGAAGACCAAGTGGAGGGATCTCGATATTTGCAAAATTAAATCTGCAACTACAATTCGAGGTTTGGCCCACATTTGCACCAGATGTCCAGATTATAACAATAAATGGGTTCAGAGTAGTGGGCACTCCGTTTAAACTTGGAGTAATTAACCTATATGTCAACCCAAAAAAAAAGGATAAAAATATAAACATCAGAAGGATCATTAGGCTAATTAGAGCATACCTCCAAGAGAACCCTGGACACAAATGCATCATTACTGGGGACTTTAACATAAGAGACCTATGTGGCCCGGAACAAAATCAAGAGGACCGCAGTCGTAAGCTTATGGAAGCCTGCATTAACGAATTCAACCTGGGGTCTGCGAGCAACGTATGCCCGCTGACAACGACTCCACAACTTACATTTAAAAATATTTCCACGCTTGACTATATTTTCCTAAGTAAGAATTTGCTGAGGAGATGCGTAGAGTATAAGGTACTACCCACTCCCGGAAGCGATCATCAACCAATCTCTGTTTTGGTCAACATTAGTAGCACGATGCATGAGGAATATCTAACTGCAGGTAACATGCTCAGTCTAGATAATGAAACAGCCTCAATTAAACGCATCAAATGGGGGCCCATAAGCCGGACAAAGTATATTAAATGGAAGCAGAACGCATGCATAAATGGCCCACAGATCAGTTGGGCAGAAATGATGACCTCTCTATTCAATGCTTTGACTCCAGGAAAGCAATCTACTTATAATAATAAATACACTAAATGGGGGCAACTTAATTACATGGACAACCAAATCTTCATTCAGAGTAAAAAGAGATGCCGCTTGGCAGTATCAAAGCATAGGAAGGGAAAGTCCATGCACACTGAAAGACAATTGAAGATAGCAAGAAAAACGCACAAAAAATTGCTTGGCAACTAAAACAAACCAGTATAGAGGAAAAATGGAGAAACATTTACACATTACTAGCACCCAACAAAAGCAAGGATTTTGGAGATATGTCAATGGCCTACATGGTGGCCATCACACTCACAATGCTGTATCTGCCAACAAATGGGCTGTTCATGCCATCAACCTATACGTCGACCAAAAAACATCCATGGAAAGCATTGTCAAGGTAGAAGACCACCAACATGAGGAGAGCAATGCGGTGGATCCATACCAAACAGAAAGGGAAATACTAACCTTCCTCCAGGGCATCGGGAAGGATGGGGCGCCAGGGCCCAATGGACTGCCTGGGTATATCTTTAAGGAAGATTGTGAATACTGGGCACCCCACATTCAAACTTTATTCAATCATTGCTATAACTTTTCTGTTGTTCCGGATTCATGGAAAGGCTCCATCCTACATCCCATTTATAAAAAGGGGATGCATCTGATCCAGGGAATTATAGATTGATTGCACTACTGGACGTGGAAGGAAAGGCATTTGCAAAAAGGCTCTTGAAAGAGCTAGAGACATGGAACACGAAAAATCAAGTAATCCCGCATTACCAGACTGGCTTTCGGACGAATTCGTCGACCATGGACAACGCCATCGCTCTTTCATATCTGGCAACGAAGGCAACTGGGCCCACCTCCCCTGCATTATATGCATGTTTTGTGGACTACAGTGCCGCCTTTGATGGAGTCAACCGAAACATTCTGTGGGCAAAATTGGCTAAGTGGGGCATACCGTGGAAACTGCTTGCGGCCATTTTATCACTTTACACCGGCACCTGGGTGCGAGTAAAGCTCACTAGCACATGCGCAACTGCCAAGATCTTCACAAACAGGGGGCTAAAACAGGGCTGCGTGATCGCCCCCACCCTGTTTAATTTATACACTGCTGACCTGGGAGAAGCACTGTTAAAAACTAACATCTTTCCTCCAAAATTGGTCCACCTCAGACTGCCAATTATGCAGTATGCGGACGATCTCGTCCTGTTGGATCACACAAGAATTGGCATGAAAAGGGCATTAGAGGCGCTACATAATTACAACATGGAAAACAAGCTCGCAGCTAATGCATCTAAGACTAAAGTGCTGATCTTTGGTCACAAGCCAAAAAAACAAATACTGGCATGGCAGCTGGGCCCTCTAAGGATAAGCACGACCAACAAGTACACCTACCTAGGAGTACAATTTACAGACACCTGCAGACCAGCCCTGCAGGTTAAAGTACTGGAGGCAAAAGCAGCTAAGCTAACATATGGCTTTTGCAAACTACACCACAAGCTTGTAAGCCATTCGACGGAGGGGATCCGACGAGTTATGCAAGCCAAGCTAATGCCAACACTCAGCTATGGCCACCTTGTCTTCCCTGGTCTGCTGACCAAAAAAAGTTGGAGGGTCTATACACAATGGCGTATAGAAAAGTTTTCAAGCTCCCCTACACGGCCAGGCGTTCACTGATCCGATTAGAGTTCAACATCACAACAATGGACATTGAATGTAAAAAAGACATAGTCAAACTCCAACACAGCGTGATCAATGCATGCCCGGGCACAATCAGGGCAATGCTACAGGTGGTCTTTACAGATAACAACAGTCGCTGGGCGAGGTATCTCTTGATTGCCAAACAAACACTGGGACCATCAATCGAACCTTCTACAGATATACCGTTAACAAATTGTAGATTAAAGATCCTGCTAAAAAAGTGTGGCAAGAACATCTCGAGGCAACAAGACCTTGAACGGATCAGATTAGTCCTGGGTGCAGAAGGCCTTGTTAACTCACATGAAAGTACCACATGCCAGCCCTACTTAAAAGCCGGTCTTGGAAGGCAAGCCCTACAAAATGTCATGAGAGTGAGGCTCTTAACCTTGCCTATACAAGACTATAGAGCCCACTGGAAAAACTGGTCATCAAGTGGCTCCGACTGTTGTCTGTGTCAACACCACACAGAATCTGCGGAGCATGTTATTTGTTGCTGCCCAGCCTTGCTTTCCCCAAGGTGCTTGTATTTAAGAACCATGCTTATACATCACGGCGTGAGATCATGCAAGGAGGCCTTAAGGCTCTACACCACCACAGTCCCGATGGAGTTAGCATTAATTGGGAAGTTTTAAGCGGCTGCTGGAATGCGCATACAATCAGCCAGAGAAGAGACAGTTGAATAAACTATGCTTCAAGTACCACCGACACTTGTAATTACTTATCTCCGCATATTTAATAATATACATGACTATACTAATCATTGGTAGGAACAGGATGCCCCCAGCAGTTTTGCACACCCGCCCCATGTCAAAGTCTGCATGCGTTGTTACTAAACGGATCGCTTTTTTTTTTCTTCCCTTTTTCTTTTTGGTACTAAGTCATGTGTGTTTAGTTATTCTATAGTATTTTTGCATTTTAAACATGTTGTCTTAATGAGATTTTACGTATTTTATTACCTTTTCTAAACTTGCACTTTCTGTCGTTTTTGTAAAAGATTTTAAAGAATCATACAATAAAGTTGTGACTAATATTGATAGACGCGCTTCACTGCTGATTGCATATCCGTGTCCTATACAATGCTGTTTAAATACGCTCGAAATTGATCAATCGTGCTCTTTAACTGCATCCCTCCCTTGCTTCGTGTACTTTGTCGTTTAGAGCGGCTGCGCTTCTGTTATGTCATTTTCATTTTAAACTCCTTTCTGATGCTCAATCGACTGGTCATATTCTACTATATACTAATTGGCATGCCCTTTTGTTCTCCTCCCTGATTTTTTGAGTCTATGAGGCTCTGGTTATTTACCATGCGCACTATGTCCGATTAGAATTGTGCAGGTTGATTGCCTTTTTGAGTATAATGAATAGGAGATATCTGTCACGCTAAAAGGCAGTTGTTTTCATATTGCGTACATGCACCTTCACTAACAAACATTACAGTTTCCCCTACATGTTCAAATTACCAAATGTATTGTCTCTGTTAATACTATATCAGAATAGGGAACAACATTGTCATTGATACTGTTTTTATGGGGGTCATATGATAGAAACAGAGACCAAAAGCGGAGCGTTCAAGCTATATTAAGTCTTTTTTTAAAAACGTATTGCAACATGTTGTAAATAATATGTTTATTTTTGCAGAATTTGGATGTTAAGACAAGACTTCTTTATAAATCTGAAAATGCACAAACTAAATGTGGACACGATGTTGTTGGATTGTAAAGATATGGGGCCATATGTAGGTGGCATACACTTTACCGATTCTTAAATACCGAATTTTACCGATTCGGTATTTAAGAATCGGTAAAGTGTATGTAGGTAATAATTCGGTAAATGTTACCGATTCAGAGAAATTCGGTAATTACCGAGGCATACCTTCCCATTGATTGAATCAATGGGAAGGTATGCCTCATTACCGAATCGGTAAATACCGATTCGGTAATCGGGGGAGCACATTCAAGGGTGGCAGAGTGTCACATTGACACCCTGTTGCACCCCTGATTCCTGCATGTGTGCACATGTGGCGGACATACATGCCCTAAGGGCATGTATGTCTGCCACATTGCACTCTTATTTCAGCTAAATATTGCTTTTTGCAATGTATTCGGTATTTATCACCAACCTATATTTGGTGGTAAATACCGAATTCTAATTCCTACACAACACTCATTAGAGTGCTTCCTACATCTCATTTCAGGATTCGGTATTTACCGAATCGGTAATTTTACCGAATCGGTAATTTTACTGATTCGGTAAATTACCGAATCATGAAATATGCCCCCTACATAGCACATGCCTAAATACCGGTCGGTAACGGGATATTTACCGAAAATCGGCCGTTACCGACCGGTATTTGGCTTCCTACATATGGCCCTAGGTATCTTATCCTTTACTTATTCTTACAGTGACCATTTGCTCAGCATTATATAACTCTGCATGAACCTGTCTACCACTGTACATAATATGAATATAGACAAATAAGCCTCACCACGTTAATTCTTATTCTTGTTCTTACACTTTAAGCAAGCTTTGCCGGCACTTTCACTCTTCGGCCATCTTTCTCGGCCTCTTTTCCTTGGACTAGGAGAAACTTTCTTTATAACTTTCAGACTCATAGGTGCATTAGACTTCACTTTAGTTAACTAAATCTGTTAAGCTCACGGGTAATAATTTTTCTTGAATTTTCCTTCACTTTTTCCTTCTTGTTCTTCCTTTGTTTTCAGCACGTCATTCACTAGTCTGGTGTCCCCTTCTTTTTTGGGGGGTATTATTTGTTCTATTTTTAACATTCTTATTGTTTTTCTTTCAATACAGCCTTGAGAAAGCCCTGGCTCTACCTGCCACATAGGGCGAAACACATGTCGGCTGTTCACTTTCTCTCACACGTTTCCTAATGAAAGATTCAACAAGCATTGGCATAGCCAATAGGTCTCACCTTTGGGACCTTATAAGTGTTTATCCATGCAACAGTTGCATAACTAAATACTTATAAGGTCCCAAAAGCGAGACCTATTGGCTATGCCAAGCAGCCGTGCGGCTGCGAAAGTGAAAGTAATCGCGGTCAAGTGCGGCGCGCGCGCCCGCGCACATGCACTGTAGCTCTAGGCTGGCCTGGTAGCACTTTTTGGAGCCCTCTCAATAAGTCTCGCCAGACCAGCGCATGCACTGGGTCAGGCGAGACCTAAAAACGAGTGAAACTGAAACAATGAAATATGGTGAATAAAAAGAACCATTTTTCACTCAAAACCTACCTGAATTCTTGTATTGTTTTGAAGTAAGGAATTATCCTCTTTTGACAAAAAAGATAACCGTGGAAAGGAGGAACACTCGCTCACAACCGCTTCTACATTTGTCTTTTCAAGGCTGTTAAGGTCCAGAGCCTTGCCCAAAGTTCCTCCATTGTCATTAAAGGATTCATATCCAACACCAGGATCTCTGGGCCGTTCACTTTTTTCTTAACCACTACCAGCCACCAATTTTTTTCAAAATGCAATGACATGGCCTGCCCTGGCCATCTCGCTCTATGCCGATATGGTGGATGCCCTATTCCGATTTTCTATCCGCCACAGGTTTGAAACATAGCAGGGTCGTCTCCAATTTTCATCCTTCTCATGATGATAAAACTATTGCTATTTGTCCGTCAAATTGCAAGACTTTTTGTTAAAACCATTGATGCATGTTTATAAGTGAGTGGGTGCCACGGTACTTGTATGGAACCTGGGAATAAAAGACTAAACTGGCCCTGCCAGGTATCAACCGCGTGACCTGCGGATCACGTGCAGATGCCAGCAGAGAGGGGGGTGTAGGCGGGCTTGTGTGTGTGAGACGGAGAAATGTACATTTATAAGTGGAGTCGCCGCACTGCGTGGAATCGTCGCGCTGCTTTTGGAGTGAGGAAACTTTGCTCCATTAAATCGCTAGAAGACACGTGTTTCACCCTCAGATATGGTGCAACTTTTCTTTGACCCTGCACCAACTCTGTATTTATTTTTCCCGTTTCTGAAAGAGCACCTACGCAGTAGAATTAAGCACCCGGACGCGAGGGCTCCCAATCTCGCCACTCCCCTGTGGATTGCTGAAATCTGCGTGTAATTAGTTTAGTGTGTATTTTAGACCATTAGGGGTTACTCCCTGGGGTCCGATGAGATTAAAAGAACCAGCAGGGGCTGAACCAATTACGGCCATTTACAGGGGGAGCGGGTGACATTATCATAATTTAATTAGGGGCCGTGGGTAAGGGTGTCTCCTTCTGGGTGAGTGACATGTCGCTGGCAGAGACGTACATTGTCATGTCCCCCCTATAAATATCGTTCTTGTGGTCAATGGGTCAGAGGGTGTTCATGTTTTGGGGGCTTTGACATGCAGTGAGAGAGGGCATATCTATCACAAGGGACTGCCTGGCAAAATGCACTTCCCAAACGCCTTCAGAAAGGCTGTGGGGCTGGGAAAAAGTCAGTCAGAGATATGGAGAACATGTTACAGAAGGAAATTCCAAATAATTCAGAGGTTGCGAAAGGCCCTTTGCACTCTTCTGCAGTTTGGTCTCATCACGCAGGGATTTCTTTACACGTATGTGCCTCTGAAAGTCCGCTGGGGTTCTGCATAGTCTGCAAAAGGACCCAAGAACCTCCGGGTCAGTATCCGGAAGGGCTGGGGTAGAGTCTGGTGCCCAACATGCACACTGGCCTAGCACCGTTTAGGACTGTCCGGTTATTCCTGTCACCCACAGAACATGAAAAGAGGCTCACATATGGATAAAACATTTCCGCTCGACAGGTTTTTTAGACCCTGGTTTTGATACCGTAGTTGTCATAAAGAGCTAGTATTAATTTGGGTCAGCGCAATCAGCTGAGTATTGTCTTTCACCTGAAGCTATTTGGGTGTGTATCCTTCCACCTCCACTCAAGTGTTTGCTGTAACTTTCATGAGGGACTACTTTACATCTAAAGGCCTTTTCACTTGAAATAACAATAAAACAATAGGTAAAGAAGGCAATGGAGCCTTCAAGTCACTCCGCCATTATTGCTGGTGTGGATTTTATGTGTTCACGTTGCACGCTTAGGTGCATTTAACCAAGACGAATTGCTTAACCAATGTTTGTTACGTGTGGATGCTTCCCCCCCACCCTCCACGTGCCCCTACAGCTTGTGGATACGGCTTACTGACATTTCGTATGTTTTTTGGGAGGGGGACAGCCTCCTTGAGGGGTTAAGTTTTCCTCTTCCATACTCGCCCCCATTGTATTAGAAAATTAATGAATAAGAACAGAAACATGTTTGACGTCATGTGAATCTTATTTCCTCCTGTATTTCTTCTATTTTGCTTGAATTCACTTATGGAGTTTTCTCCTGCATCAAAATTGTCGTTTTATAGCCTCGTCAGGAAACATTTGAAAAAAAAGAGTGACGCAGACTTGTAATATCGGTACAATCCGAGAGATAGCGGAATCATTTACTAAGTGTTGCCTGCTTGAGCGGAGTAGCTACTGCGTAGTGTTTGCACCGCGTCCTCAGGCTTTACAATGTAAGTAATTCGAGGCAATGTCTTCCGATACTCGGCGCCGCGAGTGTCAACGCAAAACATTGGTAAATAACCGACACAGTTTGAGCCTTACCATCTGGCCCCAGTAAGGTATGGTAGCGTAAGGAGGAAAAACGTCAACTCTTGCTTGTTCACACATTGCCGTTTTAAAAATATTTTTACATATCTGTAAAAATGTGTTACTCGGCGACACAAATGCAACACGGTGACTTGAGACGAAAGTTGCCTTTTAGAACCAAAAAACTCCAGTGAGGCACTGTGCCAGGGTCCCAGGCCTGGCATAGATTTGGCACAGGCGAAGAGACTGCCGTTAGCGCGCCCTCTATTGGAGAGCAGAAGTATTGCTCCTTTGATTCTGCATACTGATGCTAACCTTTACCTCTCCGTAATATCCTGTATGTCCGTGGGGCTCCAACGCACAAAGGTGGATGTTTTCAAGACAACACCACGAGAATAGAATTGTGTCCACCCAGCTCTGACTGTCCTTCAGCGTTTTTGCTTTCTGCAGCATGTCAGCATTGCCCCAGACGTAGAATTGTGAATACACGGAACCTTACACCGCCAACAAAGGGCCAGTGGCATCCATCGACTGGACTGTGAATGCCCAGAGACAACAAACAAGCCAGTATAATACCATTCACAAAAGATATATATATATATATATATATATATATATATATATATATATATATATTACCTACTGGCGGTCGCCAGTAGGTAGTTATAGTTAGGACCCCTTTTCCATAGGAAATCCGCAACATTCTATTTGGAATAACTTTGGCGCCGGTCGACGAATCCTCGCGAATTTCTCAAAATAGGTGGGGCGCTACGCTCCGCTCCTACCCTGAAAGTCTCGGGAGGATTCGTCAAGCGGGGGCTGAGATAAAAGGGGGGTCCCAAAACGCGTTTTTCCCATGCATTTTTCCATAGGACCTTTAGACAGGGCTACAGCCCGAACGGCTGAACAGAATTACTTGAAATTTGGCAGAGAGGTAGTCCTCAGGTCAAGGAAGTGCCTTTTGTAGGTTTGGTGTAAATCTGTTCAGTAGATTCTGAGAAATTAGCCTTTAAATCAATATATATATCTGAGCCAGCTTACGGTACGCTTACCGTAAGCTTACCGTACGCGTACGGTGGCGTGCGCGAGCGCGATTCTGATTGGCTCTTAGATCTTAGTAAACATTCGAATCGGCCGAAACCAGGAAGCGGTGGCCGCCATTTTCTCTCTTGCACTGAGAGTTAGGTTGTTAAATAAAACCAATACACATGTAAAGGAGCTGTTTTGACAGCTCACACACGCATAGCCATGATGAGGGAGTCCCCCAAGACCCCCCAAGGCCAAAAAAGCCATTTTTAATTTTTTCGCTAATTTCGCCGATTACGCTTACCGTACGCGTACGGTAAAAAATAAAAAAAAATAAACCATATCCACACTCTCCCCACCCCCTGTGCTTTTGGTGGCCGCAGGCCACCAAATGTGCAGGGCTTATCAATAGTGTGAAAAACCACAATATTTTTAACAAAAATAATCAAAGAAAAAATTTTCCACACTCTCTCCACCCCGTGTGCAAATGGTGCCCGAAGGGCACCATTTGTGCATGGCTTATAAGCACCGTAAGCACAGTAAGCACCGCGTGCTTACTGTGCGTGCATGGTGCGCGAAGCGCACCGTGCGCGCACGGAACGAACTGCGTTACGTGGGCGCGCACGCCACGAATGGCGTAGAGTAACTTAGCATTTAAAAAACCGTACAAATTCACTGAAAAAACCATAGGTTTCACACACGTTATAGTTAGGAATTAGCATTTAAAAAACCTTGCAAATTCACTGAAAAAACCATAGGTTTCACACATGTTATAATTAGCGGAAATTTTACTGATAAAAAACCAGTGAAATTCCCCCGTTATAGTTAGTGCAGGCAACTATAACTCACGCTACCGCAATCTTCTGCTGATGACATATGTGTCTTTATGAAAAAAAAATATTTGTAATATATGTATAGCTAAAAATGTATGGAAGAAGACATGGGCAAATAAGTGTCTAAATACAGTATTAGCATCAGCAGAGGATTGCGGTCGCGTGAGTTATAGTTGCCTGCACTAACTATAACGGGGGAATTTCACTGGTTTTTTATCAGTAAAATTTCCGCTAACTATAACATGTGTGAAACCTATGGTTTTTTCAGTGATATATATATATATATATATATATATATATATATATATATATATATCCAAGTTACATCAGCTCCTTCTGGACAGCTAGCCCCTTGGAAAGTGGCGTACACGCCAGCGAAGCAGCTGGCAATCGAATTTCCAAAATCCAAAGTTACGTGCGCTCTCAGGCCAGTAAACGGCAGATCCAAACAGTGATAGTGACCAGGTTTATTTCATAACGCGTTTCGACTGCGTCCGCAGTCTTGCTCACATGAAACCCAAATATATATATTTGAACAGGTGTTAAAGCCCCAAGTTCACTCTAGCAGCCCAATCAGAATGACGCCATTCATAAATGTGTTAATGCCCAGGGTTCAGCCTGTCTGCAGCTGCTATATCATTATATACCATTCATAAGTGTGTTAAAGCAGTGGTTTTTCTCTCTACCTTCAGCAGCCAAGTCAGTTTAATAACATTCGAAAAAGTGCTAATGCCCCGAGTTCACTCTACCTGCAGGAACCAGATCAGTATTATATGATTCGTAAATGTATTAATGCCCAGGGTGCGCCCTACAAGCCGCAAGCAAATCAGAATGATACCATTCACAAAAGTGTAAATGTCCAGGGATGACTCAACCTGCAGCAGCCAGCTCACTATTATACCATTCATCATCGCCTTAACCTAGGGTTCTCTCTCCCTGCAGTAGCCAGCTCACTATTATACCATTCATCATCGTCTTAACCTAGGGTTCTCTCTTCCTGCAGCAGCCAGCTCACTATTATACCATTCACCATCGTCTTAACCTAGGGTTCTCTCTTCCTGCAGAAGCCAGCTCACTATTATACCATTTATCATCACCTTAACCTAGGGTTCTCTCTCCCTGCAGCAGCCAGCTCACTATTATACCATTCATCATCGTCTTAACCTAGGGTTCTCTCTCCCTGCAGCAGCCAGCTCACTATTATACCATTCATCATCGCCTTAACCTAGGGTTCTCTCTCCCTGCAGCAGCCAGCTCACTATTATACCATTTATCATCACCTTAACCTAGGGTTCTCTCTCCCTGCAGCAGCCAGCTCACTATTATAACATTAATCATCACCTTAACCTAGGGTTCTCTCTCCCTGCAGCAGCCAACTCACTATTATACCATTCATCATCGTCTTAACCTAGGGTTCTCTCTTCCTGCAGCAGCCAGCTCACTATTATACCACTCATCATCGTCTTAACCTAGCGTTCTCTCTCCCTGCAGCAGCCAACTCACTATTACACCATTCATCATCGTCTTAACCTAGGGTTCTCTCTTCCTGCAGCAGCCAGCTCACTATTATACCACTCATCATCGTCTTAACCTAGGGTTCTCTCTTCCTGCAGCAGCCAGCTCACTATTATTCCATTTATCATTACCTTAACCTAGGGTTCTCTCTCCCTGCAGCAGCCAGCTCACTATTATACCATTTATCATCACCTTAACCTAGGGTTCTCTCTCCCTGCAGCAGCCAGCTCACTATTATACCATTCATCATCGTCTTAACCTAGGGTTCTCTCTCCCTGCAGCAGCCAGCTCACTATTATACCATTCATCATCGCCTTAACATAGGGTTCTCTCTCCCTGCAGCAGCCAGCTCACTATTATACCATTTATCATCACCTTAACCTAGGGTTCTCTCTCCCTGCAGCAGCCAGCTCACTATTATACCATTTATCATCACCTTAACCTAGGGTTCTCTCTCCCTGCAGCAGCCAGATCACTATTAGACCATTCATCATCGTCTTAACCTAGGGTTCTCTCTCCCTGCAGCAGCCAGCTCACTATTATACCATTCATCATCGCCTTAACCTAGGGTTCTCTCTTCCTGCAGCAGCCAGCTCACTATTATACCATTCGTCATCGTTTTAACCTAGGGTTCTCTCTCCCTGCAGCAGCCAGCTCACTATTATATCATTCATCATCATCTTAACCTAGGGTTCTCTGTCCCTGCAGCAGCCAGCTCACTATTATACCATTCATCATCACCTTAACCTAGGGTTCTCTCTCCCTGCAGCAGCCAACTCACTATTACACCATTCGTCATCGTCTTAACCTAGGGTTCTCTCTCCCTGCAGCAGCCAGCTCACTATTATATCATTCATCATCATCTTAACCTAGGGTTCTCTCTCCCTGCAGCAGCCAGCTCACTATTATACCATTTATCATCGTCTTAACCTAGGGTTCTCTCTCCCTGCAGCAGCCAGCTCACTATTATACCATTCATCATCGCCTTAACCTAGGGTTCTCTCTCCCTGCAGCCGCCAACTCACTATTACACCATTCGTCATCGTCTTAACCTAGGGTTCTCTCTCCCTGCAGCAGCCAGCTCACTATTATATCATTCATCATCGTCTTAACCTAGGGTTCTCACTCCCTGCAGCAGCCAGCTCACTATTATACCATTCATCATCGTCTTAACCTAGGGTTCTCTCTCCCTGCAGCAGCCAGCTCACTATTATACCATTCATCATCGCCTTAACCTAGGGTTCTCTCTCCCTGCAGCAGCCAACTCACTATTACACCATTCGTCATCGTCTTAACCTAGGGTTCTCTCTCCCTGCAGCAGCCAGCTCACTATTATAACATTAATTATCACCTTAACCTAGGGTTCTCTCTCCCTGCAGCAGCCAACTCACTATTACACCATTCGTCATCGTCTTAACCTAGGGTTCTCTCTCCCTGCAGCAGCCAGCTCACTATTATACCATTCATCATCGTCTTAACCTAGGGTTCTCTCTCCCTGCAGCAGCCAGCTCACTATTATACCATTCATCATCGTCTTAACCTAGGGTTCTCTCTCCCTGCAGCAGCCAGCTCACTATTATACCATTCATCATCGCCTTAACCTAGGGTTCTCTCTCCCTGCAGCAGCCAGCTCACTATTATACCATTCATCATCGCCTTAACCTAGGGTTCTCTCTCCCTGCAGCAGCCAGCTCACTATTATACCATTTATCATCACCTTAACCTAGGGTTCTCTCTCCCTGCAGCAGCCAGCTCACTATTATATCATTTATCATCACCTTAACCTAGGGTTCTCTCTTCCTGCAGCAGCCAACTCACTATTATATCATTTATCATCACCTTAACCTAGGGTTCTCTCTCCCTGCAGCAGCCAACTAACTATTATACCATTTATCATCACCTTAACCTAGGGTTCTCTCTTCCTGCAGCAGCCAACTCACTATTATATAATTCATCATCGTCTTAACCTAGGGTTCTCTCTCCCTGCAGCAGCCAGCTCACTATTATACCATTCATCATCACCTTAACCTAGGGTTCTCTCTCCCTGCAGCAGCCAGCTCACTATTATACCATTTATCATCACCTTAACCTAGGGTTCTCTCTCCCTGCAGCAGCCAACTAACTATTATACCATTTATCATCACCTTAACCTAGGGTTCTCTCTTCCTGCAGCAGCCAACTCACTATTATATAATTCATCATCGTCTTAACCTAGGGTTCTCTCTCCCTGCAGCAGCCAGCTCACTATTATACCATTCATCATCACCTTAACCTAGGGTTCTCTCTCCGTGCAGCAGCCAGCTCACTATTATACCATTCATCATCGTCTTAACCTAGGGTTCTCTCTCCCTGCAGCAGCCAGCTCACAATTATACCATTCATCATCACCTTAACCTAGGGTTCTCTCTCCCTGCAGCAGCCAGCTCACTATTATACCATTCATCATCACCTTAACCTAGGGTTCTCTCTCCCTGCAGCAGCCAGCTCACTATTATACCATTTATCATCACCTTAACCTAGGGTTCTCTCTTCCTGCCGCAGCCAACTCACTATTATATAATTCATCATCGTCTTAACCTAGGGTTCTCTCTCCCTGCAGCAGCCAGCTCACTATTATACCATTCATCATCACCTTAACCTAGGGTTCTCTCTCCCTGCAGCAGCCAGCTCACTATTATATCATTCATAATCGTCTTAACCTAGGGTTCTCTCTCCCTGCAGCAGCCAGCTCACTATTATATCATTCATCATCGTCTTAACCTAGGGTTCTCTCTCCCTGCAGCAGCCAGCTCACTATTATACCATTCATCATCGTCTTAACCTAGGGTTCTCTCTTCCTGCAGCAGCCAGCTCACTATTATACCATTTATCATCACCTTAACCTAGGGTTCTCTCTCCCTGCAGCAGCCAGCTCACTATTATACCTTTCATCATCGTCTTAACCTAGGGTTCTCTCTCCCTGCAACAGCCAGCTCACTATTATACCATTCATCATCGTCTTAACCTAGGGTTCTCTCTCCCTGCAGCAGCCAGCTCACTATTATACCATTTATCATCACCTTAACCTAGGGTTCTCTCTCCCTGCAGCAGGCAGCTCACTATTATACCATTCATCATCGTCTTAACCTAGGGTTCTCTCTCCCTGCAGCAGCCAGCTCACTATTATACCATTCATCATCGTCTTAACCTAGGGTTCTCTCTCCCTGCAGCAGCCAGCTCACTATTATACCATTCATCATCGCCTTAACCTAGGGTTCTCTCTCCCTGCAGCAGCCAACTAACTATTATACCATTTATCATCGCCTTAACCTAGGGTTCTCTCTCCCTGCAGCAGCCAGCTCACTATTATACCATTCATCATCGCCTTAACCTAGGGTTCTCTCTCCCTGCAGCAGCCAACTAACTATTATACCATTTATCATCACCTTAACCTAGGGTTCTCTCTTCCTGCAGCAGCCAACTCACTATTATATCATTCATCATCGTCTTAACCTACGGTTCTCTCTCACTGCAGCAGCCAGCTCACTATTATACCATTCATCATCGCCTTAACCTAGGGTTCTCTCTCCCTGCAGCAGCCAGCTCACTATTATACCACTCATCATCGTCTTAACCTAGCGTTCTCTCTCCCTGCAGCAGCCAACTCACTATTACACCATTCGTCATCGTCTTAACCTAGGGTTCTCTCTCCCTGCAGCAGCCAACTCACTATTACACCATTCGTCATCGTCTTAACCTAGGTTTCTCTCTCCCTGCAGCAGCCAGCTCACTATTATACCATTCATCATCGCCTTAACCTAGGGTTCTCTCTCCCTGCAGCAGCCAGCTCACTATTATACCATTCATCACCGTCCTAACCTAGGGTTCTCTCTTCCTGCAGCAGCCAGCTCACTATTATACCATTCATCATCTCCTTAACCTAGGGTTCTCTCTCCCTGCAGCAGCCAGCTCACTATTATACCATTCATCATCGTCTTAACCTAGGGTTCTCTCTCCCTGCAGTAGCCAGCTCACTATTATACCATTCATCATCGTCTTAACCTAGGGTTCTCTCTCCCTGCAGTAGCCAGCTCACTATTATACCATTCATCATCGCCTTAACCTAGGGTTCTCTCTCCCTGCAGTAGCCAGCTCACTATTATACCATTCATCATCGTCTTAACCTAGGGTTATCTCTCCCTGCAGCAGGCAGCTCACTAATATACCATTCATCATCGTCTTAACCTAGGGTTCTCTCTTCCTGCAGCAGCCAGCTCACTATTATACCATTTATCATCGTCTTAACCTAGGGTTCTCTCTACCTGCAGCAGCCAGCTCACTATTATACCATTCATAGAGGTGTTAATGCCCAGGGTTCTCTCTCCCTGCAGCAGCCAGCTCACGATTAAATCTCCCTACCTGCAGCAGTCGGCTCACCATTATACCATTCATAAACGTTTTAATGCCCAGGGTTAGCTCTCTGTGCAGCAGCCAGCTCACTATTATATCTCCCTACCTGCAGCAGTCAGCTCACTATTATACCATTGATAAAGGTGTTAATGTCAATCGTTATATCTCCCTGCAGCAGGCAGCTCACTATTATACCATTTATGATTGTCTTAACCTAGGGTTCTCTCTCCCTGCAGCAGCCAACTCACTATTATACCATTCATCATCGTCTTAACCTATGGTTCTCTCTCCCTGCAGCAGCCAACTCACTATTATACCATTCATAGAGGTGTTAATGCCCACGGTTCTCTCTACCTACAGCAGTCGGCTCACCATTATACCGTTCATAAAGGTTTAAATGGCCAGGGTTATCTCTCTCTGCAGCAGTCAGCTCACTATTATACCATTCATAAAGGCGTTAATGCCCATCGTTATCTCTCCCTGCAGCAGGCAGCTCATTATTATATCTCCCTACCTGCAGCAGTCAGCTCACTATTATACCATTCATAAAGAGGTTAATGCCCATCGTTATCTTTCCCTGCAGCAGGCAGCTCATTATTCAGACCCCCCAGGATATAGCGGCATGGATTCGCAAATTTAGCGGCACAAATATGGAAATTTAGCGGCATTTTGCGGCACTTTATTTTACTCATAATCATTCATCTTTCCTCCGTAGCACGCGATCGTAATCGCGATCACTTTCACTTTCGCGGCTGCGTCACTTTCGCGGTCGCGTTGCCAAAGCTTGTTAATTTATATCGTAACGAGGGGGCTCTTTGTGATCAATAGGTAAAGTGAGCTCGCTTTATGATCAATATGAGGCTTTCTGTCTCCATTTCATTCAGCCAGTATTTAATTTTGGTTTATCCCCAATCGTAACGGAGACTTCCTACCTCCGCTGCCATTCTGGCTCACAGTCCACTCCGACACTAACTGCCCAAGGTCTATTAGGCCCTGATGGGACTCTTCTGTGTGTGCTGCTTTGGAGTTTTTGCTGTGAATCAGGCATTCATGCTGGAGTAAAGACGATGTGGTGAGAGCACTTTGCATGTTCCCGGTGTCTGCCAGGTCTCTTCTTTGTTATCTTTTGGGCCTGTCTTCAATCCCAGCCTGCACCGAAAACCACTCCTCTCGGGGCACTGTGTGGAACGCAAGTCTCTGTGGTTCTCAGTCCTCCAGAGGGCAAAGGTGCTGAGCCCTGAGCTTTGCAGCAAGTGGATCACGCTGCAAACACTGCAGGCCAAAGCAGAGGTGCGAGGGGAGCATCCTACCTCGCTGCCATCGTTGTTGTTTACATGGCTAGAGCTCCACTCTGCCTATTGCTTAAAGATTCAGCCCCCCTCGAATTTTTTTCTTAGCCCCCCACCCCCCAAAATTTGGCTTTAGTTGCGCCTCTGCCTGTGGGGGCAAAACATCATCAACTACGGGATTAGGTCACTTTTGTAAAAATTGCGGCATTTTTAAAAAAAGTGCCGATTTTCGCGGGCACTTTTGTAAAAATCGCGGCATTTTTACAAAAGTGCCGATTTCGCGGCAAGTCGCGAAATCGCGAAATCCTGTAGGGTCTGATCATTATATCTCCCTACCTGCAGCAGTCAGCTCACTATTATACCATTCATAAAGGCGTTAACGCCCATCGTTATCTCTCCCTGCAGCAGCCAGCACACTATTATATCTCTCCCTGCAGCAGTCAGCTCACTATTATATCTCTCCCTGCAGCAGTCAGCTCACTATTATATCTCTCCCTGCAGCAGTCAGCTCACTATTATATCTCTCCCTGCAGCAGCCAGCTCACTATTATACCATTCATAAAGGTGTTAATGCCCAGGGTTATCTCGCCCTGCAGCAGCCATCTCACTATTAAATCTCCCTACCTGCAGCAGTCGGCTCACCATTATACCGTTCATAAAGGTTTTAATGCCCAGGGTTATCTCTCTCTGCAGCAGTCAGCTCACTATCATCCCATTCATAAAGGCGTTAATGCTCATCGTTATCTCTCCCTGCAGCAGCCAGCACACTATTATATCTCTCTCTGCAGCAGCCAACACACTATTATATCTCTCCCTGCAGCAGTCAGCTCACCATTATACCATTCATAAAGGTGTTAATGACCATCGTTATCTCTCCCTGCAGCAGCCAGCACACTATTATTTCTCCCTACCTGCAGCAGTCAGCTCACTGTTATATCTCTCTGTGCAGCAGTCATCTCACTGTCATACCATTGATAAAGGTGTTAATGTCAATCGTTATCTCTCCCTGCAGCAGGCAGCTCACTATTATACCATTCATCATCGTCTTAACCTATGGTTCTCTCTCCCTGCAGCAGCCAACTCACTATTATACCATTCATCATCGTCTTAACCTATGGTTCTCTCTCCCTGCAGCAGCCAACTCACTATTATACCATGCATAGAGGTGTTAATGCCCACGGTTCTCTCTACCTACAGCAGTCAGCTCACCATTATACCGTTCATAAAGGTTTTAATGCCCAGGGTTATCTCTCTCTGCAGCAGCCAGCTCACTATTATATTTCCCTACCTGCAGCAGTCAGCTCACTATTATACCATTCATAAAGGCGTTAATGCCCATCGTTATCTCTCCCTGCAGCAGCCAGCACACTATTATATCTCTCCCTGGAGCAGTCAGCTCACTATTATATCTCTCCCTGGAGCAGTCAGCTCACTATTATATCTCTCCCTGCAGCAGTAAGCTCACTTTTATATCTCTCCCTGGAGCAGTCAGCTCACTATTATATCTCTCCCTGGAGCAGTCAGCTCACTATTATATCTCTCCCTGCAGCAGACAGCTCACTAATATACCATTCATAAAGGTGTTAATTCCTGGGGTTACCTCTCCCTGCAGCAGCCAGCTCACCATGACACCATTGATAGAGCTGGTAATGCCCATCAATATTTCACTGCCTCCCACAGGTCTCTGGAGATGTGGCGGAGATGGCACATGTGCACCCACTCCTCGATGACTTTCACTTTGCCATGATTCAATGAAGTTTGGTGAGGGGAGGTAGAGGAAGGTACTCTGTTCCTCTTCCCCTTGAGGCGTTTTGTAGAATGCACGTCACAATCTGAGGGGCCACACAATAGCAATCCTTCGCTCCTGGGCACTTTTGAGGAGCTGCTCAGGCAGTGTGACGCCACCCAGTAGTGCCAACATCGCATGTCATGGTTGATGCCCCTCTCTGTGGTCTATGCGTCCCAGAAACAGGGCTTTAAAGGGGTGTGAATGACAAAAAAGTGTAACTCCTAGTTTTCTCGACGTCTGGCCTAGGAAATTAAGGGCGTGGTTTAAAACATGTACAATAAAATTCTGAGCTTCACTTAGGGTGCCACTTGACTAGTATGTGGGTGCCTCTCTGAGGGCATCCTGTTATTGCATCGAGGTACATCACACAATAACGGACATGTGCTTAAAGCAAGCTAGACCTATTGGCTTTGCAATGCAGTGTTATATTAATTAGTAAAAATTATAACGTTGTGAAAAATTAGAGTGGAAAATGTTTCAATTCTGAAAATATGAGACAGTGATTTAAATATCACAGAGGTGTTTATCACAATCACTCCTGTTCTCCCTTATGCACCACTTTCCTCTGCAGCCTCTCTGTGAGACACTTACACTCTTCTTCTCAGCACATCTTTCTGAAATCCACATGCAGCCTCCTCACACCTCACCTCTTCACTCTTCAACACCGTCCTTCCACTCTCTCCTCCTCTTTCACCACCACCCCTCTACATTCAACAAACTCGTTCACCAGTAAACACAGAACTTTCTTTTAACTTGACTCCATTTCAAAACCTTTTTTCCTCCTTCACATACTTTCACATATATCAAAAATTGCAATTGCCATCTGCCACCTTTGCTCTGTGCACTCTGCAGAGGGTCCAAGAATTGAATGAGTATATATTCTGAACACCTTTTTGACCCACTAACAGACTCTGCTAGAAACGTGCAGTCCCTTCAGCCTCAACTCCAGTGCTCTCACTCCCTTTATACACACCCACCCACAACCTGAACTCTCACATACACCTACAGGAGGCTCAGTTCACATTATCAGTGCTTAACTTGAGCCAGTGCTTTCCGGTGCTCAGCACCAACACTTAATCATCAACACCAGTGCTTTAGCACCATATAAGGACACATTCATTTTTGATGAGCACGGGGAGATTAAATGATTTGCACAAAATCACAGGATGTTGAGCCGACGCCGAGACTCGAACCTGGCCCCCTACCTCCAAAGTCGGCAACTCTGGCCATTACACCACATTCCCTCACCACTTGTTGGGTTTGTTGGTTCTGTGTTAGGCGGCACTAACAGGAGAAATGGGCTGGTTGAAGCTGCCTCCTGACGAGAGCCCCGGCACTCCTGTTTTTTACAAATTAACCACTGCATAGCGTGCACTATACAAGATTAATAGGTTGCATGGAAAAAATTACAGAAATATTTTTGGGGGAAATGCGAATACTGTTATGGAACTAAATTAAGTTTAAAAATCAACTGGTATTTTCCCTTCAAGAGGACGTAAATATACGGGCCAATAGAGACCCATTTCAAAGTCAGTATTAATCTACACATTGTCTGGGAGCAGGAGGGACCCACCCCACTTAAAGACCTTCCTGGAAGTATTTGTATATTTCTTTATTTATTTATTAAATTTGTATGGCGCACAGCTACCCGGAGGTTTCCCGGCACCTGGGGACAATGCAAGACAAGAGACAAGGGCAAGCAGGAGGATTCACAGGTTTTACTGATTAAAAAGCCATGTTTTCAGATCTTTGCGAAATTTGAGATACTGCTTTTCATGACGTAGGTGCATAGGAAGAGAGTTCCATAGGGAGGGAGCTAAAAAGGCAAAAGAGCGTCCTCCCATTCTGGCTAGTTTGATTCGTATCCCTCTACTTCCCGATAAAAGCAGAAGAGCAGCCAGAATATTTACTGACAAGATAATATACTATTCTAGTTCCAGGCCACGAATATTTAACTAAAGCTTCATTTCCAGTGTCTTTGCCAAAGTCTGGGCTACCTGATGTGTAAAAATATGGGCATGTGTGTGCGCATGTGTAAAATGCGTCTTTGTGCTGAGTGGGAGAGCACTGGAAGAGGGACTTCTGTCACTTTGTGAAATTTCACACCATTTGCAGTAATAATTTAACTTGAGCATAAAAATGTACAGCAAACGCAGGAGAACAACAGAACTTGTGAGGCTGTTATTCACGGAGCTTTCGATTTTTGGGCCCTTTTTTTTTTTTTGCTGTAATGCGTCCTTGTGCCAAAAATTGACACGGGGACACATTTTGCATACAAATGTAGTTTGAAATGAAGTTGAATTTCGTTTATTTACGATAACTATGCATACTTTTTCTCAATTTTTTTCTTAATAACTCAAAAGCAAATTATGCAAATTTCACACACCCCTAAAGCTAAAGCGTGCTCTGCAGAGTTGTATGAGCCCTCTAGAGTCAAGCATTTGGGCGTTAGTAGGCTAATTGTTTTCGAAACATTAAAATCGATAGGCGCTATTGCGCAGTGATTTAATTTCTTGCCCACTTAAATCTGTAATTGTCCCCTGAGGTAGCTGAAAATTATGGAGGATTGTATTTGTATTTTCTATTTAATACCCTAAAAAAATGAACATTTAACTAAATAATGTGTGTAAATGCCTCTAAGCACGTTTGTAACCCTTGGTGAGAAACGGAATCTCGCCAAGGAACGAAAATGTAGGAAGGATGAAAATGTAGGAGAAAAGGACCGCCGGCCGACTGGAAGAATGACTATCTGGCCGACTTCTTGGGTGACTGGGTTAATGAAAGAGTGAATGCATTTATGAGTATCGGGGTGGCTCGCTGGGATATTTTTGCCGAACATTGCTTGTTATTATGTTTCCTGTGTTAACTAGGAAAAAGGCAAACCTCAGTGCTATACATCAAAGAGCCGCTAGAGGTCGCTACTGTACCTGTTTGCTTTTTTTCCCCGCTACTCCCAAGGGCTTAGAGGAAATATATCCCGATAATTACCAGTAATTTGTTTATTTATGATCATAATATAGCGCATCGAGACCCCATGAACGGTGTTGAACTGAGCTTTACAGAGGATAACATAGAAATAATAATGAAGAAACAAGTAATACATTTTAATATGTGGGTAATGTCTTGTTTTTTTTGTTTTTGCAGTTTTATCTAGCGCGAACTCAACCAGAAGGTATCAGAGCGCTTTACATGAGCATCAGTTGCATTACAGAAGAACTCATTCTTCATTTTTGGTTGACACAGGGAGATGAAGTGATTTGCCCAGAATCACAGGATGAGTGAGCCTCCCCTCCCCTAGCCGTTAAGCCACACCCTCTCGTAGATATAAGCAACACTTTAAAGATTTGGGGATATATTATCAAGAACGGCGATAACATTATCGCCGCTTTAGCGCAGGCTGCCGCTAAAGCGGCGATAAAGGGCTTGATAATATGCCCTTGAGAATTCCAATAGAAGCCCATGTTCTGGTGTGATGGACCACAAACCTGGGCTTCTATTGGTATTCTCTAAGGCATATTGTCAAGCCCCTTATAGCCGCTTTAGCGGCAGTTTCCTGCCGCTAAAGCAGCGATAATGTTATCGCCGTTCTTGATAATATGGCCCTAAGTCCATGGCCGACCATTTGCCTGTTGCATCTTAACACCCGCATTTGATTTTCAGTGTTAATTCCTCTTTGTTGTATACATTTTCAATAAATGTAAAAAGCTCACACTATACATTATTTGTTCAGTACCTTTCTATATTTAAAACTTTATTTGAGAATACATATTAGCATATGTTACAAAAGAATAACCGCAGTATACAAGAAAAGATGGTAGAGTACAGATGTGATAAGCATTTATATTTTCAGTAACTTTCTACCGCAGTTTGCCATGCATGGTGTGAGATTTGGGTGCAGGGCTGGAAACGTAAACCAGCCCTGTCAATTGAGTCGTACCGGCCGCGGGAGAGGGGGGCGGTGGCTGGGTGCATGTGGAAAGCACTGCAGCTGCTTTCGGTACAGGGGGCCCTGTACCGAAAACGTCTCCCACCGATCCCAAACTGGCCTTCGCCCTTTTGGCCCACCGGGAAAACGCCCGGTGCCCGCTACGGCCAGTCCGACCCTGTTTGGGGGATCTGACAAACATAATGACGTGCCTATTCAAAGTTTGCAGGGCTTTACTCATAAGCGCTGTTTGTGGAAGGAAAAGAATTTTTTTTCTCACAATTGAAACCATTAGTGCAGCAACAACTTAAGGGTTTTGGGGGGCCTGGGCCAAACCAATTTTGGGGGTTCCTGTTTAGAACAACTTTGAGTTTATGATCCATTTTCAGCTCTTTCACGCCCTCTTTGGGCCCGGTCACTGACAGTGCACAGACACACGGGTTCAAATTCTAAATGTGTTTACATCTAATATTCAGGGATAGTGACGTGTGTTTTCCATATAGTTAACATAGCAGCAGCTCACTAATATTACTGCGAATAATCCCTGTGGCACCCTCCCATTTCTCTTATTTGAGGTCCTGGTTTGATCTAAAACAAACTTTTTTTTGTGGATGTTGCATGAAACTTAAACACAACATTTCTCACACATCACCAACATTAAAAATTAATTAAAGGAAAACAATATTCAAAGCAATCTGTTTAATAATTATTAAAGGTAATCAGGGAAGACTCTGCAGAACAAACGTTCTAGAGCCCACTTTGCCCATGCCTTAGCCCCTTCGCCGTGGGGGTAATTCCCCCGTGGCGCGGGGGGCGGCGGCGGCGCTGTGCTCGCGGCGAGCCCAGCTCGTCATGAGGCACAGTGGAGCTGTGCTCATGACGAGCTGGGCTTGTCACGATTCCGCCGCCCACTAATTGATTCTCCCGCACAGGCGGGGAATCAATTACGCGTGGGAGTGGCGCAGCCGTTATGACGAGCCCAGCTCCACTGTGCCTCATGACGAGCTGAGCCCGTCATGAGCATACAAGAGGTTAAAACATCTCTGTAATATTGCTTCTGTGTTATCAAGTGGCAGAAAAATGCGGACCCAAAAAACCTTTCCTGTATGTCCCCCAATAAGCCGCCTCAGACCGTTGTCTGTTCAGAAAAACTATACTCGTAAGGACATCTCTCAGTCCCATCAACAAACATTAACCCTTTTTCTATAATTTGATCCCACAGTCTTCAAGTTACACCCAGATCTCAATAGTAGATGCAAGAAAACAAAGCGAAACTGACGTAGGACTACCGTAAATCTTAGTTTGCAAATGGGTTGTACTTTAAAACTACTACGGAGCTCATAATACCGTCACATTGGTAGGACGAGTTCGGTGTCAGGGGTGCCACCTGTCTTAGGAAAGGCAAAAACCATTTATTTATGTATTGCTAATGTGGACCAGCCAAAAGCTAGTAGATGAAAACTGATTTATGTAAAATTGTCCGGATTCTTAATTAACGTAGCAGGTATCTCCCTGCCTGCTCCAACGCTCATTCTGAAACGATTTAGACAGCTCTCAAATACCTTTTAAGGGATTTTTATCTAAGCATTTCCTGATTTCCGCTTTCAAATCTATTCCGATTATCGTATACCTACTCTAAACTCTACTAAACACACAACTATTTCAAGAGCAGAAACCTAACACAACTAATAAAATAATTTTTTTAACTTATCTATAAACTATTAACCTCTAATCTTGGGTTCTGGAGTAGCGTGCTACTTGCCACAAAGTGCTTCAATGCTTCATCAGGGGTAGTAAGTGATATATATATATATATATATATATATATATATATATATATATATATATCCCAGTAGAAGGCGCAAGTCGAAAGCGCGTAAGTCATTTTTTTCTGTCTGTATGCACTCTTGCACTTTGCTTGTGATGGCCCCGTGAGTAATGGAGGCTATTTGAAAACTTCAAAAAAATAAAAACGAGTTACCTCATTGCAAAGGATTTGGTGGCGCTGTTCTTCTGCTTGCCCTCGAGACGCGCTAAACATTGGAGGGCAGTGTGCATGGAGACAATAATGGTTATATATATATCTCAAGAGCTCTCAGGACTGCATTGATTCCACATTCCAAATGGAATCTTCACTCATGATGCTTTTTGAAAATTCAGCTGTCATCTGTGCAGCCACAGAGTAAACCATCTTGTACTACCTGAGGAAGGCGGAAGCTGAAACGTTGTAGTGGAAATATATTTTTGTTCTTTGGTGAATCTATCTGTACGAGTCACTTCTTTCTTGGATCTATATATATATATATATATATATATATATATATATATATATACATACATATATATATATATATATATATACATATATATATATATATATTACCTACTGGCGGTCGCCAGTAGGTAGTTATAGTTAGGACCCCTTTTCCATAGGAAAACCTCAACATTCTATTTTGAATAACTTTAGCGCCGGTCGACGAATCCTCGCGAATTTTTCAAAATAGGTGGGGCGCTACGCTCCGCTCCTACCTTGAAAGTCTCGGGGGGATTCGTCAAGCGGGGGCTGAGATAAAAGGGGGGTCCCAAAACGCGTTTTTCCCATGCATTTTTCCATAGGACCTTTAGACACAGCTACAGCCCGAACGGCTGAACAGAATTACTTGAAATTTGGCAGAGAGATAGTCCTCAGGTCAAGGAAGTGCCTTTTGTAGGTTTGGTGTAAATCTGTTCAGTAGATTCTGAGAAAATAGCATTTAAATCAATATATATATCTGTGGCAGCTTACCGTGCGCTTACGGTGCGCTTACGGTAAGCTTACCGTACGCGTACGGTGCCGTGCTCGAGCGCGATTCTGATTGGCTGTTAGATCATAGTAAACATTCGAATCGGTCGAAACCAGGAAGCGGCGGCCGCCATTTTCTCACTCGCACTGTCAGGGGGGTGAATAAAAAAGGTGGATAATGTGAAAAGGGGGCAGGCTCGACAGTTCCTGACCCCCTAGCCTTGGTCAGGGGGTCCCAGAAGGACCCTCAAGGGCAAAAATGAAATTTATTTTTTTTCGAAAAATCGCCGTATGCGCGTAGCGTACGCGCACGGTGTAATCTGCGAAATTCCGCGAAATTCGCGGAATTACGCGTACCGTGCGCGCACGGCAAAAAAAAATTTGCAAAAAGGAAAGCTTAAAAAAAAATAAAAAAAATTGTGAGGTAAGGTTGGCTCTTATAAGAGCCGTTGGGTTCATACAGGGATAGAGGAAAGAAAGAATGGGAATATTATGAGCGTCTACAAACATGCTGGTCTATCTTATTGTTAATAAGGGGAAGACTGACCTCCCCAAAAACAATAAGACCACCACATTTTGTACACCTCATTTCAACACTCCCAAATCGAGGGTTGATTTCCGAAGGAAAAGAAGAAGGTGATGCTCCAACAACAGAGGAAGGGCTCAGCTGAGCTGCCGATGATGTACTCGGCTGAGCATCTGAGGCTGGGCTCTGGTGACTTACTGAAGAGTTTTCTCCAGTATGTCGAGCAAAGGTCCTTGGGTGTCTGTCCTGAAGGTGTCTCTTCATAGAGTGATTTCCAAAGGAATATTTTTTCCTTGGATTTCCTCTTGATAAAACACGATCACAAAGTATGCAAGTGACCAATTGAGCATTCACCTTTTTCTACCCCTCTGGAAAAGTGAAATACTCCCATACAAAAGAAGTCTTTTGTTTCCTCCTTCTCTGGATCATGGTGGTACTGCTGGCCTCACTCTCAGAAGAGGTGTGCTGTTCTGCCATTGTATCCCAATGTCAATCCAGCTCCTGCTCCTAGAGAATCACAAGCAGAAATGAGGGGAATGGGTGTGGTGTGGGAAGAATCTGGAACTGAAAGTAGTTTCAACCAATGAAAAGTGTTCTTTCAAGCAGTAATGAGGGGAATGGGTGTGGTGTGGGAAGTTTCTGGAAGTGAAAGTAATTTCAACCAATAAAAAGTGATCTTTGTAAGTCACATGACCTGCCGTGCGCGCACGTGACGCTTACGGTGCGCTTACGCAGCGCTTACGTCACTTTCGCGCATGCGCATTACACGCCCCTGCGTAACCGCGACGTTGCTTCCGGGTATTCGCGTACGGCACGCACGTATCACGTAGGCGCGCTGCACTAATGACGTCCAGAGCGCGTAGCGTCAGCTTACCGTACGCGTATCCTACAAGCGCGTAGCGTCAGCTTACCGTACGCGCACGGAAAAAAATGCATAAAAAAAAAAAACCTTTCCATAATGCAGGATATAGTACATAAATTATTATATAAAAAGGCTTACAAAAAATGACATAAAAAAAATTTGCATTTAAAAAACCATACAAATTAAATGAATTTGGGAATCAGACACATTATAGTTAGAAATTACCATTTTAAAAATCTTGCAAAGACACTGGAAAAACCATAGGTATCAAACATATTATAGTTAGGAATTAGCATTTAAAAAACCTTGCAAATTCACTGAAAAAACCATAGGTTTCACACACGTTATAGTTAGGAATTAGCATTTAAAAAACCTTGCAAATTCACTGAAAAAACCATAGGTTTCACACATGTTATAGTTAGTGGAAATTTTACTGATAAAAAACCAGTGAAATTGCCCCGTTATAGTTAGTGCTGGCAACTATAACTCACGCGACTGCAGACAGTATACCGTGTGGGTGTTGTTGCAGTTCATCAGAGTTTTGATTTTCTTAGGTTCCCTCATTCCTGGTACCTTAAACTCCAATGTTTTTTTGCTATTCTTACATGCCCTGCATCTAAGACATGGGTAGAATCCTGCAAGTTTGCCAAAGTGTTGAACTTTACTGTCACTATCGCAGTGGCTTTGGATCAATATGTTGCGTAGGGATTTAGCTCGTCTAAAAGTGAGTAAGGGAGCTTTAGGCAGATCCTCCCCTATTATTGGGTCAGGATGTGCCAATGCTTAGCAAAAAATTTTCTAATTGCTCCCGCATCCCCAGAGTGATCTGTGATCATCCTCAAGGTGTTTCTGGATCCTTCCGTTTGTTTTTTTCTTTCTTTGCTCACACTATTCTCATCTAGCAAATCTTTTCTGGATTTCTTTTCTACTTTTAGCATGGCTTCTTCCAGAGTCTCTTGCCTGTACCCTCTCATTTTGAATCTGTTCATGCTCTCCCTTGCTGCTACTGTATAGTCACATGGACGTGTACAGTTCCTTTTAATTCTCAACAATTCCCCGTATGGGATACTTGTTATGGTTTTCCCCGGGTGACAGCTACTCGCGTGTAATATGGAATTTCCCGCGGTTGGTTTCCTGTGCAACGCAGTGCACAGTCTGCCCCCCTCAGGAAATACCTTCAGATCTAGAAATTCTACACTTTCTTTGCTTACCTCCCCTGTAAATTTCAAGTTTAGTGCATTAGTGTTGAGTATATCAATGTAGTCCCTAGCTGATTGTTCGGTACCTCGATAGATAATGAATAGGTCGTCTATGTACCTACTCCAGCTCACAACTCTAGTGTTCCATTCTGCATTATCCGCTTCTGCCCAGGCCACCTGCTCCTCCCACCAGCCCACAAATATATATATACATATATATACCATTGACAATTACAAACTGCACTAAATTGTGGTCCGTGCGCCAGTGTTTCGAGGTGACTGCCGGAGGAATGGTGGAGTGGATATATATATATATATATATATATATATATATATATATATATGTCCACAGATTTGCACCAGCAAAATTGAGGCCGCACACCACAGCAAGAAGGAAACATCCTTTATTTTCAAAGACAGACAGCTTCCGATTCTGTATTGTAATCCTGTGGCCTTACGCGTTTCAGAGTACATTAACCTCTTTCCTCAGAGGCCATCACTGACGTCCGATAAATCACATGCCCCAGACTGCAAATCCCCTGCGCGCTTTAAACCTTTTGATTGGCCTCAGGTGTGCCTCCCATACTGTTTGCAAAGCACGCCGGTCTTTGAAGTCCATGCTGCATAATTACACCCTCCAGTGGGTCCGAAAGTCGTGATTATTTTGCAGGACATATATTGAAAGCCCTCCATTGGGCCCCAGAATCAGACGATGTCTGTTAAATTACACTTGTTGTGTCATTTACGGGGAGAAGCTTCCCCCCGTCTGCATCCGCGCTGATTTCTTCGGATGGTGCGATCCCTCTACGGCCTGGAGCTGCCGTATCAAATGTCCACAGATTTGCACCAGCAAAATTGAGGCCGCACACCACAGCAAGAAGGAAACATCCTTTATTTTCAAAGACAGACAGCTTCCGATTCTGTATTGTAATCCTGTGGCCTTACGCGTTTCAGAGTACATTAACCTCTTTCCTCAGAGGCCATCACTGACGTCCGATAAATCACATGCCCCAGACTGCAAATCCCCTGCGCGCTTTAAACCTTTTGATTGGCCTCAGGTGTGCCTCCCATACTGTTTGCAAAGCACGCCGGTCTTTGAAGTCCATGCTGCATAATTACACCCTCCAGTGGGTCCGAAAGTCGTGATTATTTTGCAGGACATATATTGAAAGCCCTCCATTGGGCCCCAGAATCAGACGATGTCTGTTAAATTACACTTGTTGTGTCATTTACGGGGAGAAGCTTCCCCCCGTCTGCATCCGCGCTGATTTCTTCGGATGGTGCGATCCCTCTACGGCCTGGAGCTGCCGTATCAAATGTCCACAGATTTGCACCAGCAAAATTGAGGCCGCACACCACAGCAAGAAGGAAACATCCTTTATTTTCAAAGACAGACAGCTTCCGATTCTGTATTGTAATCCTGTGGCCTTACGCGTTTCAGAGTACATTAACCTCTTTCCTCAGAGGCCATCACTGACGTCCGATAAATCACATGCCCCAGACTGCAAATCCCCTGCGCGCTTTAAACCTTTTGATTGGCCTCAGGTGTGCCTCCCATACTGTTTGCAAAGCACGCCGGTCTTTGAAGTCCATGCTGCATAATTACACCCTCCAGTGGGTCCGAAAGTCGTGATTATTTTGCAGGACATATATTGAAAGCCCTCCATTGGGCCCCAGAATCAGACGATGTCTGTTAAATTACACTTGTTGTGTCATTTACGGGGAGAAGCTTCCCCCCGTCTGCATCCGCGCTGATTTCTTCGGATGGTGCGATCCCTCTACGGCCTGGAGCTGCCGTATCAAATGTCCACAGATTTGCACCAGCAAAATTGAGGCCGCACACCACAGCAAGAAGGAAACATCCTTTATTTTCAAAGACAGACAGCTTCCGATTCTGTATTGTAATCCTGTGGCCTTACGCGTTTCAGAGTACATTAACCTCTTTCCTCAGAGGCCATCACTGACGTCCGATAAATCACATGCCCCACACTGCAAATCCCCTGCGCGCTTTAAACCTTTTGATTGGCCTCAGGTGTGCCTCCCATACTGTTTGCAAAGCACGCCGGTCTTTGAAGTCCATGCTGCATAATTACACCCTCCAGTGGGTCCGAAAGTCGTGATTATTTTGCAGGACATATATTGAAAGCCCTCCATTGGGCCCCAGAATCAGACGATGTCTGTTAAATTACACTTGTTGTGTCATTTACGGGGAGAAGCTTCCCCCCGTCTGCATCCGCGCTGATTTCTTCGGATGGTGCGATCCCTCTACGGCCTGGAGCTGCCGTATCAAATGTCCACAGATTTGCACCAGCAAAATTGAGGCCGCACACCACAGCAAGAAGGAAACATCCTTTATTTTCAAAGACAGACAGCTTCCGATTCTGTATTGTAATCCTGTGGCCTTACGCGTTTCAGAGTACATTAACCTCTTTCCTCAGAGGCCATCACTGACGTCCGATAAATCACATGCCCCACACTGCAAATCCCCTGCGCGCTTTAAACCTTTTGATTGGCCTCAGGTGTGCCTCCCATACTGTTTGCAAAGCACGCCGGTCTTTGAAGTCCATGCTGCATAATTACACCCTCCAGTGGGTCCGAAAGTCGTGATTATTTTGCAGGACATATATTGAAAGCCCTCCATTGGGCCCCAGAATCAGACGATGTCTGTTAAATTACACTTGTTGTGTCATTTACGGGGAGAAGCTTCCCCCCGTCTGCATCCGCGCTGATTTCTTCGGATGGTGCGATCCCTCTACGGCCTGGAGCTGCCGTATCAAATGTCCACAGATTTGCACCAGCAAAATTGAGGCCGCACACCACAGCAAGAAGGAAACATCCTTTATTTTCAAAGACAGACAGCTTCCGATTCTGTATTGTAATCCTGTGGCCTTACGCGTTTCAGAGTACATTAACCTCTTTCCTCAGAGGCCATCACTGACGTCCGATAAATCACATGCCCCAGACTGCAAATCCCCTGCGCGCTTTAAACCTTTTGATTGGCCTCAGGTGTGCCTCCCATACTGTTTGCAAAGCACGCCGGTCTTTGAAGTCCATGCTGCATAATTACACCCTCCAGTGGGTCCGAAAGTCGTGATTATTTTGCAGGACATATATTGAAAGCCCTCCATTGGGGGGAAGCTTCTCCCCGTAAATGACACAACAAGTGTAATTTAACAGACATCGTCTGATTCTGGGGCCCAATGGAGGGCTTTCAATATATGTCCTGCAAAATAATCACGACTTTCGGACCCACTGGAGGGTGTAATTATGCAGCATGGACTTCAAAGACCGGCGTGCTTTGCAAACAGTATGGGAGGCACACCTGAGGCCAATCAAAAGGTTTAAAGCGCGCAGGGGATTTGCAGTCTGGGGCATGTGATTTATCGGACGTCAGTGATGGCCTCTGAGGAAAGAGGTTAATGTACTCTGAAACGCGTAAGGCCACAGGATTACAATACAGAATCGGAAGCTGTCTGTCTTTGAAAATAAAGGATGTTTCCTTCTTGCTGTGGTGTGCGGCCTCAATTTTGCTGGTGCAAATCTGTGGACATTTGATACGGCAGCTCCAGGCCGTAGAGGGATCGCACCATCCGAAGAAATCAGCGCGGATGCAGACGGGGGGAAGCTTCTCCCCGTAAATGACACAACAAGTGTAATTCAACAGACATCGTCTGATTCTGGGGCCCAATGGAGGGTTTTCAATATATGTCCTGCAAAATAATCACGACTTTCGGACCCACTGGAGGGTGTAATTATGCAGCATGGACTTCAAAGACCGGCGTGCTTTGCAAACAGTATGGGAGGCACACCTGAGGCCAATCAAAAGGTTTAAAGCGCGCAGGGGATTTGCAGTCTGGGGCATGTGATTTATCGGACGTCAGTGATGGCCTCTGAGGAAAGAGGTTAATGTACTCTGAAACGCGTAAGGCCACAGGATTACAATACAGAATTGGAAGCTGTCTGTCTTTGAAAATAAAGGATGTTTCCTTCTTGCTGTGGTGTGCGGCCTCAATTTTGCTGGTGCAAATCTGTGGACATTTGATACGGCAGCTCCAGGCCGTAGAGGGATCGCACCATCCGAAGAAATCAGCGCGGATGCAGACGGGGGGAAGCTTCTCCCCGTAAATGACACAACAAGTGTAATTTAACAGGCATCGTCTGATTCTGGGGCCCAATGGAGGGCTTTCAATATATGTCCTGCAAAATAATCACGACTTTCGGACCCACTGGAGGGTGTAATTATGCAGCATGGACTTCAAAGACCGGCGTGCTTTGCAAACAGTATGGGAGGCACACCTGAGGCCAATCAAAAGGTTTAAAGCGCGCAGGGGATTTGCAGTCTGGGGCATGTGATTTATCGGACGTCAGTGATGGCCTCTGAGGAAAGAGGTTAATGTACTCTGAAACGCGTAAGGCCACAGGATTACAATACAGAATCGGAAGCTGTCTGTCTTTGAAAATAAAGGATGTTTCCTTCTTGCTGTGGTGTGCGGCCTCAATTTTGCTGGTGCAAATCTGTGGACATATATATATATATATATATATATATATATATATATATATATATCAAAGCTACCAAGTACCCAACGTACGAGGAGCACTCGGGCCTCAGCTGCACACAAGGAGCCAATCATAGGTAAGCACGCCCATCCAGGGCGTGCATCCATGCATTTAAGGGGCGGTGCCTTACGCGCTCTTCTTGAACTGCCAAAGCCTCTGAAGAGAAGTGGGGACACTTCGAAACGCGTCAGGCATCCAGGGCAGTTTGAACAGTGAAAGGAATCGTTGTGGTGGAGGCGTGCTTACCAATGATTGGCTCCTTGTGTGCAGCTGAGGCCCGAGTGCTCCTCGTACGTTGGGTACTTGGTAGCTTTGATATATATATATATATATATATATATATATATATATATATATACATATATATATTCACTTAAAAAACCATAGGTTTCACACATGTTATAGTTAGGTGGATATTTCACTCGTAAAAAACCAATGAAATTCCCCCGTTATAGTTAGTTGAGATAACTATAACTCGCGTGACCGCCACTCTATCACAAGGATGATGTCATGAGTGATGTCATGAGTGATGCCACTGACCATGTCATGAATGATGTAATATGTGACGTCATGAGCAGAGGATTGCGGGCGCGCGAGTTATAGTTATCTCAACTAACTATAACGGGGGAATTTCATTGGTTTTTTACGAGTGAAATATCCACCTAACTATAACATGTGTGAAACCTATGGTTTTTAAGTGAGTTTGCAAGGTTTTTTAAATGCTAAGTTATGTATTTATTCATATATTTTTTTTTTAAGGTTTTTCACCGTGCGCGCACCGTGCGCTACGCACACCGTGCGCGCGCGTTGGGCGCACCGTGCACGCACCCCGCGATTTAAAAAAAAAAAAAATACAATGTTTTTTTCACCCTTGGGGGTCCTTCTGTGACCCCCTGACTAAGTCTAGGGGGTCAGAAACTCTCTTCCCTGCCCCCTTTTCACGTTCGCCACCTTTTTTCCACCTTTCCTTATCACTGCGATAGACAAAATGGCGGCCGACACTTCCTGATTTTGACCAATTCGAATGTTGACTGACATCAAACAACCAATCAGAATTACGCTCGTGCACGTTAGGGTGCGCGCACGGTGCAAGCACGGTGCGAGCATATAGATATGTATATGCTTTTAAATGCAATTTTCTCAGGAAATACTGAACAGATTGACTCCAGATATGCAAAAGGCACTTCCCTGACCTGAGGACTACCTCTCTGCCAAATTTCAAGTAATTCTGTTCAGCCGTTCGGGCTGTACCTTCGACTAAAGGTCCTATGGGAAAATCCATAGGGAAAACGCGTTTTGGGACCCCCCTTATTTCTAGGCCCCCGCTTGACAAATCACCCCGAGACTTTCAGGGCAGGAGCTGAGCGGAGCGCCCCATTAGTTTTGAAAATTTCGCGAGGATGCGTCAACCGGCGCCAAAGTTATTCAAAATAGAATTTTCAGATTTCCTATGGAAACACGGTCCTAACTATAACTATCTACTGGCGACCGCCAGTAGATAATATATATATATATATATATAAATATATATATATATATATATATACCATTGACAATTACAATTTTCGTTTATGTTTTAACGCACAAATACTGACTTTCGGTGCTTTTCACATTTTCTTAATGGCCTGGACATAAAAATATAGACCAGGTCAGTAAAACGAAAAACAGCCAAATAACAACCCTATTCTGTGTCTCGATTGCTGTTGGCGTTAAGGTACCAAATAAAAATAATAACAGCCATCGCTCTCTGCAAGCACTATTAGAGCACAGAGCTAGAGCTAACTAGGTTTTCTGTACCAGACAAAGGGCCTCATGTAGGTAGCATACCAGTTACCACTTCTAAAATACCGAACGATACCGAATCGGTATTTTAGAAGTGGTAACTCGTATGTAGGTAATGAGTCGGTATTTTTTACCGATTCGTTACTATTCGGTAATTACCGAATCGGTATTTACCAATTCGGTAATGAGGCATACCTTCCCATGGATGGGAAGGTATGCCTCATTACCGAATCGGTAAATACCGATTCGGTAATGGGGGGAACACTTGCATGGGTGGCAGGGTGTCACATTGACACCCTGTTGCACCCCTGATTCGGCCATGTGTGCACATGTGGCACACATACATGCCCTAAGGGCATGTATGTATGCCACATTGCACACTGCTACGCGCGTAAAAATGCATAAATACATACTTTAATTATTTACCACCAACTAAAAGTTGGTGGTAAATACCGACTCTAAAACACACCCACACACTCCCCCTACATCTCGATTTTGGTGTCGGAATTTACCGAATCGGTAAAATTACCGATTCGGAAAAGTTACCGATTCGGTAACATTACCGATTCGGTATTATTACCGATTCGGTAATTTTAACGATTCGGTAAATTCCGACACCAAAAATTGTCCCCCTACATACCATTAGCCAAAATACCGGTCGGTAACGGTAAAATTACCGAAAATCGGCCGTTACCGACCGGTATTTGGCTACCTACATGAGGCCCAAAGTGACTTAGGTTTTGCGAACTCTGTGGACACAAGTGATGTAACAGATAATATGGATTTTAGGCCAGTGTAAATGTGTAGGACAGAGCTATGGAAGGAAAAATGGGCTGGAGAAACTGATTCTGGATCAGCAACAATCAAAGAGATGGCCAGGCATTGTATAACCAAGTGAATATAGAGCTTTTGACTGGATACTTGCTGTGAGGGTTTAGGGTCAGGTAAAATCATATAATTGTGTAGCAAAGTATAGTCACATTTGCATAAATTACATCAACTGTCGTGAAATGTGATCAAAACTTAGATACTGACAGAATGATGGATTGTGGAGGAATCACTGGTCCATTAAGACATTTTCTATTCAAACACCACTACTACAGGTGAAAATCACTTCAAATGTTACCCCTGTATTAAAATTAATTCACCTTGGCCCCAACTATGTTCCTGCTTTGGTTATGTGTCTATACGCCCTTGATATTCAAAGGGATTGGCCAAGACAGTCACCCAGGGCCTACTGGGAAGTTGGTCATGTTTAATTTTTGCAAGATTATCCAGGGAAGCTCAACAGCAGATGCTTTTTGGCTACTCCTTGAATTTATCAATAACAACACCACCATTCAGCTCTACTGCATGATGCCTTGTGCCTAGAAGCTGCCCCAGGTGCATGCTGGGGCATTTTTATTCCTATAATACAGTAGAAGATATAAACTATCCTAACTCATCAGCCAAACCATCCTCAGCTACCAAAAAGGGATGCACTTCTATTTTTTCTACAAGCCAAGACTGAGTTAATGTTGGCCAACGACACTGATGTTATTCGCGCCACTCTCCGTGCCACTTCGTTCAAAGTACAATTCAAAGTTCTGCTAAGATATTGCTGGCTGCTGCAGAAATCCCAGTGCCAAAAGTCTAGGCTGGTGAAATAGCATTTTGTTTTTAAAAGCAGGTTCTTTAATTCTTCAAGAAACATTTAATATCATGACAACATTGTCAAATGTGGAAGCTTATAAAAAAAAAGTCACTATAAATTGGAAAAGTTGTTATTATGTAGGACCAGATCTGTCATTTTTTATGATCTTGGCTTTTTTTGCACTGACCCGGCCCTCATTTTTGCACTTTAATGATCCTTCAATGATGACTCACGCGAAGAGATTTCAAGGTCATTGAAATAATTGACTCTGGTCTTATTTTTGTTCTGTCAGGCCCCTCGTTTTCAACTTAAAATGACTGACTGGAGAAATATATGCTCTTATAATACACAGGAGCTTGAAATCCATGCATAAAAGCCCCTCTACAATTTCCTTATTACAGTTGAGTTGTGACATCTAGTGTCACCCGTAATAAAGAAATAACCTACATTCTCAGCTGTTTTCAGGTATTACAGTTGAATTCTGAGAACACAGTGCCTGGTGCCAGAGTCAACAGTCAAGGTGAAAGGGAGGTCATGGAGCCTAATTACAGCTGCAGTTTAAACAAGGAAATCGGTATCAGGCTTTTCCATTCCCTGAAATATTATTCCAAAAAGAAAAAGTGATCAGCAGAAAGGAAATGTTTATGACAACGTGTCTATTTTTTTCTACGCTATAGGTCATTACACAAAAGACAGCATTACATCTGCATGTTTCTACCCAATCTGAGCGACAGCATTTTAAACCTGATTTACTTTAAACTGGTACTAATCTTTTTTGGCAAAAAATACTAATTGCTTTTTGGTGTGTGCAATTTTTCAGTACGGATTCTGCTTTTATTCTTTCGATATGCAATGACCGTGAAAGAGTAAGACACCAAGTCGGTTTGTGGAAGGGTAAATGTATGTGTAACCATGTATTATAAGTAATAAAGTGCCCTATGTTTACATTAATAGGATACCTCAGGGCTCCTTGACCTCAAAGTTAATTGGCCGTTTAATGGAACTCAGCCTCCAGCCTCATTTCTCTATATGGTCACGTAACTCCTCTGGGACATATAATATCCTGAAAATGTACAGCGGTAAGCAATTTATCCCATATGCAATTCTTCAGGCATCCATGGAAGTAATACCCGTGAAATACATGATTTCAGAATGTGAAAATGTATTGCTCCTCTACCATTGTAAATAAAATACATTAAAATATATTGTCTGGTTCCCCAAAGTGTCCAGGTTACAAATAGAGACCTGGGTGTGTATACTGCTGTCCTGCAGCCATTTATCAAAGTGCTGGCAAGATGTTTTTCATTGTTTACATTTATTTTTATCTCTTGCATTGGTTGCTCCATCCCCCCAAATAGTCTTGCAGAAGACTCAGCTTTTATTCGGAGTATAGAGAGATCTGGATCCACCTGTATCTACATCCTTGTGGCTAGATCGGTAATTACTGCGGATTGGAGTTCGAACTCACCATCCGACTTACATGTACGACACCATAAACCAGACAACATAAGGTAATTGAAGTATTGCCATCAATACAGGAACCTCCCATTAAAAAAACTGAAATATTTCGGAGTTGGTATGAGGAATTTCTAGGAAATGAACAGCCCCTTCTTTTTCCTTTTAATGAGTTACAATATGTAAGCACGTATGGTTTCTATTAATGTGCTTCAGCAAAACCTCCAGTTATTTTTTCATGTATTTTATGACCTATAACTTTGCGTTATTTTTAATCTGATGTAATTTATTATTTTTTACATGTGGTTTAAATGTATAAACAAATAAACATGTAGGGATGGGAAGTGACATCCCGTTTAAATTGCCCTAATTATTCTGCGAAGCTGCTGCACATCATTTTAAAGCGGTTTAATTTTATACGCGTATAAATGCATAGGAATAACATTTATATATATTTTTTTTTAAACGAAGAGAACAAACAATCCAAAGATTCCTCAGTGGCAGATTTCTGCCTGGAGTCAGTCACTTACCTTGTTTCTCCAAGAGGGGGCGGCAAAGGGCAACTTTCCAACGAGTTCAGTCTGGTGCACATTGTCATTAGTATTTCTCTGCAGAGGGAGGCTCACTGATATGTACGAAGAGCAGGGAACTGCCTTCTTATTCCATACATTCCCTGCTGCTGCCCTCTGTTCCACTGACATGAGTCGTATTTTAGATTAAGAGCGGAAAACGTGTGCGCCAAACAGTAGTTGTGTTGCTCCCATCAAAAGTAGCTAATAAAGCCTAAACTAGATTATTTGCAGTAGGGCTTTAAGTGAGAGAAAAAAACTGGAGGGGCTCCCAAAGGGGCGCGATCGCAGTAATGAAGGGCGTGGCTTACACACCGAGCTAAAAATCTGTGCTTAGCTTTTCTATCGTTCCATCCAGGTATATAATTAGGGTGACCAACTGGCCTTGGTGCAAATTCAGGACGGTGAGTGTAAAAATTCAGGACAAAGGGTCAAAATTCAGGACACAAATTCAGGACAGGAGGTCAAAATTCAGGACAAAACTTCAGGACAATAGATAAGTTTTACAGACACATCATAGGAGTTCGCGCAATAGTATATAAGTAAGCCCACATATTCAACCATTTGCAAACCTATCCATCATGTATCCTTCCATCTATCACTTCACCCATCCATCCATCCTTTCACTCATCCATACATCATCCATCCACCCTATCCATCTGTACACTCATCCCTCCACTCTTCTACCCATCCATCCATTTACTCATCCATCCAGCCTTTTACCCATCCAGCCATCCTTTCACTTACTCATCCAGTCACCCAGTCACTCATCCTTCCACCCACCCATCCACCCTTGTCATCCATCCATCTTCTCTTTCTCTCTCCGTCGACCCTTTCACTTAGCCATCCTTCCTTCCTTCCTTCCTTCCATCCACCCACCCATCCATCTACTCATCCACTCATGAATCCATCCATTGACCCTATCACTCATCCATCCTCTCATCCATCTATCCTTTCACTCCTTCACTCATCTATTCATCCTTTTGTCCATCTACCCTCCCTTTCACTCACTCATCCATCCTTACATCCACCCTTTCACTCATCCGTCCATCCATTCACCCTTGCACCTATCAATTCATCAATCCAGCCATCATTTCACTCATCCATCCACTCACTCATCATCCACCTTTTCACTCATCCATCCTTTCACTCATCCATCCTTTCACTCATCCATCCACCCTTTTACCCATCCAGCTACCCTTCCACCCATACATCCAGCTAGTTACCTTTTCTCTCATCCATCCTTCCACTCACTCATCAATCCATCCATCCTCTCTCATTCTCCATCTATTCAATCTTTAATTCACCCATTCACCCTTTCACTAATTCATCCAGCCATCCACCCATCCCTTCACTTACTCACTCGCCCACCTTTCCATATTAATTTTGAGCTGATCCTTTTTGAGAAGAGGCCCATCAAGAACTTCACCCTCGCTGCAGGAGCCATTCCAGGACTGGGGCAGAAGCCACCCAGGGCAGAGACCGGATCCATCACAGGGGGTCAGGAGCCATCACAGACGGGGGATGGGGGGCAGGGGGGAGCAGGAGCCACCACATGGGAGGACAGGAGCCATCACTGGGGGGGGGGGCAGGAGCCATCACAAGAGGGGGAACAGGATCCACCAGGGTGGGCACAGGGGTGGGCATGCAGTATTCAGGTATCATCTTGGCCCTTCCAGGGTGGGGGTAGGGCTCCCTCCTGGACAAGACAACGAGAAGCCAGGCTCTCTTTCTAAAATGTTAGTTTTACCATCCCCCACACTGATGTACAGTACTTAAAGGAGATACACCAAGAGAACTGATTTAACGGATTGTCCTCCATACTTTGTTAATCAGTGTGGGTGCGATTGCGCCATTTCTTTATTTTATTACATTATAGACTGCACGTTTGAAGAACCGAGGTTTGCTTACAATTTAGTGACAGTAATTAAGCTCTGTGAAGAGAACCGCGTGCTGCCTCGGTGTAATCAGGGCCGGTTCTAGGATGTTTGGGGCCCTGGGCAGAAAGGGAATTTATTTATTTATTGTGGTTTTTATATAGCGCGGACTTTACCCGAAGGTGTCAGAGCGCTTCACAATAGGAGCAGTTACAAAATCAAACGGCACGTTACAAGAGGCAATAGTGACAAATGTGCAAGTATCAGGAGCAAACAGTGTGAGGCCCCTCCAAATTGCAGAGACATGACCCATTCAGGGCTGCTTGCATCTGAATAGACGCCCCTGCAGCTGCAGCCCCTCCCTCTCAGTCACCTTCAAAACCTCTTAGCAGCTCATCAAGGGCTGAAGGTGTGAGGGTGGCCATCCCGCTGAGCCTCTCCAATGCTGCTGGGTATTTGAGCCTTGGTACAGCATCCGAGTCAAGCAGGGAGGTGGGTGGAAGCTGTGCCGCTTTTAGAGTGGTGCGACCGGTGCCCGGTTAAAATTACGGACGAATGGCGTCCGTTAAAGAATCCTTCACGGACAACGGACAGACGGCCGAAATTACGGACTGTCCGTGAAATTTACGGACGGTTGGTCACCCTATATATAATACCGCAAGTAGCTTACACCTATAAGAAGTCAGGACTATTGGCTTTGCCAATGTTTGTTAGCTGCATAAGATAAATAAACAACTATTTCCTCGTTGTATATGATATTAAAAATGCTTCCATTTTGAAATGATGAGACTGTGAAAGAACTATAAAGAGTCTCTTTAAAGTTACATCAAAGGCAGTGAAGGATGCACCGCTGCAGAGTTAAGAATTCTTTTTTCATCCTGAGGGTGAGGGCAGAAACGGAGAGCCCGATAGGTGCCCTCTCAGAACCTGCTTTTTAGAACTGCCGGTTCTGAGCAGCGGCAAGACCCAGCCCACTTAAAGCCCTGACTTGCAGTTCTAAAGTGAATACTGCCAAAAAGCACCCTAAACAGTTATAAATGTACCCCGGCCCAGCCTTTCAGAAAGTCCAGCACCACACATGAACAATTAAAGATACTGCAACGCACTCCTATTGCAAATAATTTAGGTGGGACTTAACACTGCATAAGAAATAATGTTAGATGAAATACATTATTTAGAATTTAAATTATATATATGTATGTACTTTCATTTTAAGCCTGCATTTTTAATGGAAGAAAACAGGCTGCGGCTGAGTCAAACGATGTTTTAACAATGCATGTGTGCGCTGTGTATCCTGATTCTACAATGAGACATGAAATTACTAGTGTTACATGAGCAGGATGTACACAAATTACTGGAATATTTAATGTTTAAAAACAAATTTGTGACTTAAAAGTGTACAGTTTTATCCAACCTTGGCAAAAACGAGCAGCCTGTTTTTACTTGCCATGTTTCATTATCCAATGAGAATGTGGCAGGTAGGATTTAAGGATGTGACAACTGGCACTTAGTAAAAAATCCGGCATTGAGAAAGGATAACTGCCGGAAAGCGTCTGCCTGATCTAAATGAATTACAGCTCTGAAGCCATGTGGAGGGCACTTTCACCATGGAGGAACCCGCCCGAAATCTGTTCGGTAGTTATTAGTGGCATTTGGAGGATATATATAAACAATATTGACAAAGACCGTGAGGTTGAAACGCGTCAGTCAATACATTTTTCTCTTCCTGCAATCCTGAGTGCGACTCCTATCTTGTTGTTGTGAAGCAAGAGGGTTTTCTCAAATATATATATATATATATATAGATAGATAGATAGATAGATAGATAGATAGATAGATAGATAGACAGATAGATATATAGATAGATATTTTAAGCATTAAAAGTTATATTCATTATAAAATTATGTTCACAAAATAAATAAACAAATACTTATTCTTTGTCTACAATATTTGAATACAACTTTTAAACTTTTAATAAAAATGGAAGTTAATTGAATTGAATTAAACAAATATGCTTCAGTAAAATATACTAAATAATACTAAGATATAAAAATATGCTTGGTCGTGAGATTAAAAAAATATATTTTAATAACAATAATAATAATTAATATAATAAGTACATTTCTTTTCTGTAATTATTCATTACACATTTAATTTGATTATTTTTAATATTTGTTTTAGAATAATTATTACACTTTATTATTTTCACTATACTCCTTCCTAGGGAGATCTCCGTCCTGGTGGTAGAGACCTCTCCCTACTTATGAAAAGTTACTGGTACTACTCTTGTAAATTCTGTTCTAGCAGCCTCCCCCCGTTTTTGAGGTAGTGGAGTCATGTAAGTCTTCACCTAGTAGTAAATTTAGACACAGAAATGGTGAAGAGCAAAATTTGTTTAATGTTGCTCCTAGGTGCAGTAGTAGGTTTAAAGGTGAGTAAATCTACATGTGTAAATTTCCCTTTTGTGAAGAGCACACAGTGAGGGGTTGATATTATGTGATTCCATTCAGGCTGATTAGAAATGGCTGTCCACAGAAACTTTACAATTACAACAACAAATGCAAAATTTGGAATTTTCTAGTGTACCTACATTTTTCAGGAAAGACTCAACCTTTGTTTCAAGTACACATTTGTGTCTGTTTCTATCTTTAGCTCAAGCATCAGCTTCTTAGATCGCACCCAGGACATAGGTGAAGAGATTTACTCTGTAAGATCTGGTTTTCGCTCAGAAAGAGTAAGAGCACCAACACTGGAATTAGTATTGTTTCCCAAGAGGAAGTACTATTTTAATATCACATAATTGCTGTAAAAACTGCAGATTTAAGACATAATGTTTTTTTTTTCAGCTGCAATTTTTTAAAAACAGTACCTTAATAGCTTTGTGGGCCTGGCTGGTGTTTGCAGTGTTACGCTGGTTCACAAGCACGTAGGGGCATATTTACAGGCCCCTATCCTCACCGGAGTGTAATTTTATTTGACACTCCAGTGGTGTGAGAAAATGGCTCTGTATATACTGTTCCCAAATAAGTACAGTGTGTACAGAGTCCACAGTCCCCATAGGTTTGGCAGAGGCTAAAGTTAGATATAACCTTACTCTCCAAAGTGGTAGCTTGGTCGAGCAGTAAGGCAGTATCAGAGGACGGTGTAAAGCATTTGTTGTACACACTCAGTCAGCAAATGGTCTCACACACTTAATAACTGAACTCTAGGCCAATGGTTTATATACAAAATATATGTTTATTTTATTTTAGAACCAACCATAGGTATCAAAATATACTTTCTCAGAATGAGATGCTTTAGTTGAATACTTTTGCAATATGCAATTGACTTTTGTAAATACTGGTTACAGGTTGTTGCTATAGGCAACACAATTTCAAACACAATAATGCATTGATCTCAATGGAAGTTTTAAGTTATTTGCAATAGATTACTTTCAGGATTACTTTTGTAACTCCAGGACGGGATCCTAGATTCAGTCTTGGGACAGTTCATAGAAACAAGTGATAAAAGTCGACTTAGTTACTGTTGTGATTTTTAGGCAATATTTTGCTATTTTGAAAGTTGACAGAAGGAATTTCATAGAAAACAGTCAATGATTCCCTATGGGAGAAAATTTAAGCTGTAGGTAAAGTAGGTTCTCGTTACTTTTGTAATCCAGTACTGGGCTCCTAGACTCAGTACTGGGACCTTTATCTAAAACAGGTAAGTAATTACGTTTTCACAGTTGGTACGATTTTTAAAGAATATTTGAAGTTTGCAAAAATCGACACTTAGAAGAAATTTCACAGAAAAACAGTCAATGATTTCCTATAGAAAGAAAATTGGGTTACTGGTAAGGTTGTACATATTTTTCAGGGTCAGTACTGGGCACCAAGATCCAGCACTGGGATCTCTCCTAATAGCAGGTGAGTATTTTCGTTTTCGTTACTCGGTTGATTTTGGGTGAATATGTTAAGTTTTAGAAACTCCACACTTAGAAGAAATTTCAGAAGAAACCAGTCAATGTTACCCTATGGAGGAAAATTGGGTTATCGGCTTTCGTGTAAGTACTCGACTGGCAGAGTTAAGGTCCTGGGCATAGACTCAGGGGTCTCCCATGGTCAGGTAGGTACAGTAGTTACACCCTCAGTAGCACAGGGGCAGCCGGGTGCAGAGTGAGTTAGGCCCAATGTTATCCTATGGGAGGCAGGGGGGCCTTGCTTGCTGGCTGCTGACTAGCAGGCCACGTGGCTGTGGGAGCTGGGCTCCTGGTCACTTGCTCAGGGCAAATGGGGAAGTAGATAGGCGTAGAGGTTACACTGCCAGGGTCACTCGGGCGGCTGGGTGTAGGGTGCTTTTGAGCCTTCGGGCGCTCAATGGATTTCAATGGGAAAGCTCCTGGTTGAACAAAGGCTTCAAGTTCGGGGACGAAGATTCTTCAGGTGCCACCACCACTTCGAGAGGTAAGTTGAGTAGTTGGAGGATAGGTAGGTACTCAGTAGTTGGGCACAGGGGGCCGCAGGGCGCCGGGTGCAGGGGTGCCTTTTGGCGTTGGGAAATCTTACCCTCTGTTGATCGCGGTTGGGGGGTACCTGGTTCTGAGGCTGCAGGCGTCGTCAGGAGCGTCGAGGTGAGTCCTTGGGTGCCGGATTCGGGGTCACAGTCGCCGGGGGGACGTCCTCGGGGTCTTTGTTCACTCCGGCACAGGACAGGCTTGGCGGGTGCGGAGTGTGCAGGGTTCGCGGTTCCGGGCTGATGCCAGGGATTAGAAGCTGGTTTTGAGCAGAGCCTCTGCTCATGGGAGTCCCAGGTGCTTACAGCCAAAAGGTAGCCAGGTCCTCCTGGGTTTGTGAGGTTGCTGGCCACAAGAGGTGCCGGGATGTAGCAGGAGCAGGTTTGAGGGTCGACAGGCCGGTAGGGTTGGGGCCAAAGCAGTTGGTGTCTTCCTCTTCTTAGCAGCTGCACGACAGGTCTTCTTTCTTCTTGCTCTTCTTTGTTTTTCGGAATCTGGAATCTGAAGAAGGAAGGTTCAGGGTGCCCCTAAATACTAAATTTAGGGGCGTTACAGGTAGGTAAAGGGCAGGGACCACTGGGTCCCTGCCCTGGGGTGGGTACACCCCCTATCCTGACACTCTCCTGTGGGAGGGGGGCAGTGGCCTAGTCCTGTTGGGCAGGGTTACCCATCTTCAAGATGGCGAGAGCCCGGGGACGTGCTTCACCTCGCCTCCTCCACCTGAAGGGTGGGGTTGGAAGAGGCTGGCACACCCCCTGTCCTTACTTGGAGTTTGCGGCCAGTCTTCCCGCCAGAGAGGGGGTTGAGAACCGGTAGGGGCCAGTTGCTGGGTACAGCAAGTGGCCTGGAGATGCTTACAAAGGTGGAATGCCTTTGAAGCTTCCCCTGCCCATCCTGGGGGAGGAGACTTCGCACCTCACCCAGGATGTGCATTGTTGCAGGCCCAGGAGTGTAGATGGCTCTCTACCCAGGGGTTCAGCAACCTGTCTGCTGTGTGGCAGCCTAGGCAGCCCCTCAGACAAGACGTGTATTGTAGGTTAGGTTCAGGGGGCATCTCTAAGATGCCCTCTGTCGTGCATCTTACAGTAAATCCCACACTGTCATCAGTGTGGGTTTACTGTGCTGAGAAGTTTGATACCAAACTTCCCAGTCTTCAGTGTAGCCATCATGGTGCTGTGGAGTTCGTGTTGACGACCTCCCAGCACCATATACTCTTAATGGCAGCACTGTACTTAAAGTTCCCAGGAATGGACCTGGGTACTGTAGGGGCACAGGGCTCCCTGTGCCCACACCTCTGGCATAGGGCACCCAGCTAGAGGGGTGACTGGGGTATGCCAGGGCAGTGTGTTGTGGGCATGGCAGACAGGGATGTGTGCCATGTTGTCTGTTTTGTTCTGCACCCAGACACTCAGACTGCAAAGGCAGTGTGTGTGTGTCAGGGTACGGGGCCTCTAAGGGTGGCACAATAAGTGCTGCTGCCCTTAGGGGCCTTCTCTGGTCACAAGGCCCTGGGCACCTAGGGTACCATTTACCAGGGGCTGACAGGTGACCAGAGATGCCAATTGGGCTTTTAGGAATGGAACACAGGCCCTGGGCACCTGATTTGCAGGAGTCCAGGGCACAACAAGGAAAAGTGCATCAGTTATCAGGCAAAAGAAGGGGGGGGGGGTTACTGCAACAGAAACCCACTTTCTTACAAGTGGCTTAGCACATTTTTCAATATTTACAAGGTGGTGCTAGGCCACTTAACGTGGCTTAACACCACCTAGTAAATATGCCCCTTTCGGCTGCAGTCCTCTGCGGCAAAGGGGTGTGCAATGGTTGTTGCTGTGGGCGTTCCACCACAACACCCATTGCTTTTCGATGCTGCCCCAGATTTACAAGGAGGAGTAAATCTGAGGCAGCGCCACAAACTAACGCCATGCAAGAGCAGGCGTTAGAATGGCACATGACGAGAAATGCTTTTATTTCTCCTCGTTTTAGCTTTTCATATGTGTCCTGCATTCTGCCGCACACATAGAAAGAGCAAAAAGCCATTAATGATTGTTTATGCGCAGGAAGGTGTCCCTTCGTGCACATAAACAATCATTAAATAATAGAGGTTTGGTACTTCTATGCGTGCTGTACATAATGTCAGTAACAAATAGCCATTATGGATTGTTTATATGCAGGAAGGAACACCTATCATTCCCTGCAACATAGGTACCCTTGCATTGTGGTACAAGGGTAGGCGCTTGGCGCCAGTTCTATTGAAATCAAATATCCTTGTAAATACAGCGCATCCCTCCGATTTGAAGATGTGGGAGCACGGCGGTGCCAGATTTGGAGCAGCTCCGCACTCCAACATTTTCTAGTACATATGCCCCTTGGTTTTAAATGATCTGATTCACACTTTCTTAGACTGAAAAACCCACCGCTTGTCCTAATGGAATCAGGTTCTTTCATAAGAGAAGGCCTGACTCCAAAGCAGAGGTCATTGAGACCTCAGCAGTAGTAGCGAAACTAGCACAAACTTATTTGCACCTGTCATTAAACCATTGCCCATTGTTAGCTGAGCACAAACTCCCTTGCTTGCATTTTGAGCTTGTGACAACCACCAGCTTTTGGCAGTAAAATGAAGTAAATTGTAGCAATATTGCACACAAAAGTGGCTAATACAGTTTTAGAGTGTTAGTCCCCATTAGTTACTTAGGGGCATATTATCAAGGACAGCATTAAAAATTGTCGCCGGTTTAGCGGCAGAAAACTGCCGCTAAAGCTGCGATAATGGGCTTGATAATATGCTGCAGAGAATTCCCATAGAAACCCATGTTCTGGTGTCAACATGGGCTTCTATTGGAATTCTCCAGGGCATATTATCAAGCCCATTATCGCCGCTTTAGCTGCAGTTTTCTGCCGCTAAACCGGCGATAACTTTAACGCCGTCCAATTTTTGTTTTTTTCTCTTTTTGCATATTTATATGTGAACTCGACCCGAAGGTATTGGAGCGCTCGCTTTACAGGAGCACCGTATTTACATTACACATTCAGGCACGGGGAGATTAAGTGATTTGCCCAGAATCACACGATGTGGACGCGACCCCGAGGCTCGAACCCTGGTTTCCTGCACCAAAGTCGGCAGTTTAAACTGACGGACCAAATCCTCTCGTCCTTGATAATATGCCTCAAAGATCTGTAAGTTAGGTGCGTAAACGTACCCTGAAACCCAGTGCAAATGTAATTTGCACCAAGTTTTTGTGCTCACAAATTAAAACAGGATCGAATGATTCCCCATTATCGGGGGCAAATAAGAGCCGGAGAATGTGCTTGTTTGTCGGGTAAGCCCAGGCTAGCTTGAGGATAAGGAGGAGTAAAACAAAACTTGGAGATGCCACCTGCATACCTAGAAATGTAGCCAGCGTGCCAGGGATCTCTGTAATGAAAATGCATCTGCCGCTGTGTTCGCGAGTAGGCCACCATGTTGAAGCTGCCCAGTCAGCATTCTATTTTGGTTTGCTGCGACAAACCCCCAAAGCAGGGGCCTGGCGTGTCAGTGACTTTTGAATCTTTCATTTCCTGTACCAGCACAGGAAGTAAAAACATCATCGGCCGCCCTGCCCAACTAGGTTAGGTTGAGGGAGCGGGCAACCGCCACTGAGACGCAGCACTCAACTAGCAGCTTTCAGCTCACTGAGTGCCTGCTCAGTCTGCTGCAATGGAAGCCATACTCTTGCCTCAACCTCTAAACCATGAGTGAGGTGGGAGCACGTTTTGTTTATTGTTGTGCTCCTCTTCAGCCAAAAGCTAGATGACTTCATAAGTCGCATTTTAGTGACCACTCACTACATTTTTGCAGGAGCTCCACATCATTTTGTGTTGTCTGTGACATCAACAGTAGATTTTAAATTGTTCTTGTGGTACTTTGTGTAAATTTCGTTTGGACAGTTACACATTTTTGGCCTCCTGGCATATGGGTTTTAGAGATGGTCACTAATGAAGTTGTCTAGTCATTCATCCATTCAGTCATTCATTCTTTCATTCAGTTTCTCATTCTTGGAATACGTAACTCAGTCAATTTGTTGTCAGTCAGAAAATCAATCGCCATTCACATCCTTTAGTCGGCTATTCAGTGTCTCATCCAGTCTGTCTTTCATTCATTAATTCATCCATTCAGTTAATAAATCAGTCCATCATTTAGTCCTGGATTATATTTCAGACACTAAAGTAGCCAGTGCTTCACTCATTCAGCGAGTCAAGTCATTTATGCATTTGTTTATTTTGTTCATTCACCATTGGTAGTGGGTCTGTTTATTTATTAAGCAAAAGTCACACAATTGATGAACAGAATGCAAAACAGATCAAAACATTCACCCCCAGTCAAGAGATCTGGGTTAAATCCATCATTCTTTTGCTCACCATGCCACCCTAGTTCATACCTGGCCATATGCAAATCAGTCTTCAACCTGTGCCTCATGGGAACAGTCCAGACCGAACTGCCAAGCAAGGTCCTCCCTGGATCGGAAACAAGCATTCTAGGACCAGTTTCGGGGTTTCACCCCTCATCAGCCAGGATAGCTTGAATCCAGTGGCACAGTTAGCCCGGGACCCACTCTGGGCATACCCAGCGCACTTAGGGCGAGGAAGCAAAAGACACACAACTGATGGACGGATTGCAGAACAAATCAAAACATTTTCCCCCAGTCAAGCGATCTGGGTTAAATCCATCATTCTTTTGCTCACCATGCCACCCCAGTTTAGACCTGGCCATATGCAAATCAGTCTTGAACCTGTGCCTCATGGGAATAGTCCAGCCCGAACTGCCAAGCCAGGTCCTCCCCAGTCCATCAGCACTAAAGTAGCCAGTGCTTCACTCATTCAGCGAGTCAAGTCATTTACTCATTTGTTTTTTTTGTTCACTCACCATTGGCAGTTGGTCTGTTAGTCATTTAGCCAGTTAGTCAAAGGTTCATTCTATCGCACATTCTAGTTCATAATTAAAATACTTGTTTAATACTTACATACATGAGGCTTTAGGTCAGTCCTCTTCAATCCATTGGTCTGTTCAAGTGTTCTTCACATTTTGCTTCTGCCCACTGGAGCATGTGGCAATGGGTCAACCCATCTCACGCATTGGCTATCCTGTGCTGTGAGTGACAGTATTTTGCCGAAAAAGAGTGTCCTTCAGTGCAAGAGCTGATCTCCTTGGGCAGGTCCTAATTTTTATATTTTTGCCATTTATTTTACTATTGCTTACTTTTGTACAAAACAACATTTTAAAAAATAATGAACAAGTCCAAGGCATAACCTAGATATTTTATTATACATATATTTACATAGTACTTTATAGAGGAAGTAAGAAGTGTGATTTGGCACAACTTACACTTGCCGGAGCAAATGTGCATACCAGCAGGTGGCGAGGCCTGCTTACTCTAGCACTGGTGCATGTGTCGCCTATTCATATTTAGCTAGGTAAAACAGCAATCTAACTGACCCTCAACGAGCCTGACCGGGAGTGCACATGAAGCTCTGCAGAGCGCGCTCTCCAACTTGAGGTGCAGCTTGTTTAGATTTGGAGTTCTGTCTAAGGTGTCTTCCACAGGGCCTGATTCACAAAGGACCTCTGCCCTCGTGGCGGAGGCCGCGCAGTCGTAGGGGAGTCTTCGCACTCGTGGCAGAGGCCACGCAGTCATTGGGGAGTCTCCACACTCAGGGCGGAATCTCCGCAATGAGAATTCTCATTGTGGAGATTCCGCCACGAGTGTGGCGGCCCTTTGTGAATTGAGCTCTCAGTGTCTTATACCCTGTACTGAACATGCAGATACATTCATTTATGTGCATGATCGTGTCCGTATTTTTACTCTACTTGTGTGCGAAGACTAAGGCAATAACATTTTCCTCAAATATTGGTAGACTGGAGCTAGAACAATAAATATTCCTGCTCTCAAATATTTGGGCGGATCTCTTATGCCTTTCCTTAGCTTTTGAGACGAATGGTAAAAATGTGGCTACTTTCCTGAAGCCTAGTCCTCAGATAATGCTTAGTTAGCCTTGCTGTTGGCACAGTAAGAAGGCAGCGTGCTATCTAGGAATCTCCTGAAGAAGGCCACGGAGTGACAGACTGTTGATGTGTGCACTTCCGATTGGGACACTGATTCTAGCTTCATCATGAAGTTCCACTGCTCCCCTCAAGCAGGGCTCAGTAGAGTGCATGGAAGTGTTGATATTAATCAGCCACCTTCACCAGGTCTCCAGAGTCCTGAAGGAAGCATTCGAATGATGTTTCGCTGACTCCATGTCCTACAGCGTCTACACACATCAGGGGAACTCTTGAGACTTGAGGGAAGTGGTAGATGTTCGTCCATCTCCTCCTCTGTCTACTCATTGAGTGAGGCATTGGGAGGCTGGATTATCCCCTACCCTCTTCGCCGACCTTCTCCCAAGTCGTATGAAGATCTGAACGGTGGCAACCATTCGTCGCTATGCTCAGCAGAGCATCTTTGTGGCGGACAAACCTGGTGCCCGTTCTCTGTTCTCTAACAGAGCGGGATGAAGTGCTCAAGGCAGGCGATGGACAGATGTCCAGAGGTAAGGGTGGTGGCACACTAGATATTTCACTAAATATATGGAAAGGGTAAAGTGAAGGACATGGTTGAGCAAAGTAGAGAGATGTAGCCCCTTAAGCTTTTATGGATTTCAACAGTAAGAAGGAGGGAATGTGGCCAGTAACGGGACACAGGCATCTGTTTTAGGTGACCAGGGCTTCTGAATAACAAGATGCTTAATCTCTTTAGGAAGGTCTCATTTCAGTTAGGTTTCCCCAGTTCTTATCCACCTATGTAGCTGGTCTAAATATGCAGATCAGTGTGATGGCCCTCACAATTGTGAGTCACCCGAAACGTAACATTGAAGATAGGTGGGTATTTAAATGGGAAGTCTCAGGTAACACCACAAACCTCTCATTGCCTGCAATGTCACATGTAACCACTAGGTGTAAAATAGCCTTTTGTTAACGTGTTGCTATGCACAACTCTATATTATGAAGACAATCTCACTTACAGTTTGTGTATCCCTGCATTGGGAATTTAATTAATACAGATGGTCATTGATTGCTAATTTAGGGCCTAATTAATTGGGAGAGGAGTTGGCCTAACGGCTAGGGCGGTCGACTTCGAATCTGGGGAATTGGGTTTGAGTCTCGGCAATGACGCTGAACATCCTGTGATTCTGGGCAAATTACTTAATCTCCCCGTGCCTAACAAAAATGAACGTGTGTCCTAATGTAATGTAACTGGTGCTATGTAAGGCGCTCTGATACCCGATTCGGGTCAAGTTGGCGCTATATAAAACTCTGCAAAAATGTTTTTTTTTAAATACCAGTTTGGCGATCCATCGGACCGCCAAACCTGTGGTGGAGGTGTGAAGGCGGTCGGGGACCGCAGCAACGGCAGTCCGACCGCCGTATTATGACTACAGTGGCCGGACCGTCATAGGACCACCGCAACTGCCGGGTATCTGCGATCCCTGGCGGTGGCGCAGCATTCGGAGACCGCAATATGCTTGGCGGTGCTGCTGCAGCACCGCCAAGAATATTATGAATTTCCTCACCACCAGCGGTCTCATGGTGGCGCTCAAGCCATGAAAATGCTGTTGGTGAGGAAACTAAGGGGGCTTACAGGGCCCCCTGTTGCCTCTGGGCCTGGGGATATATTCAGGCGGGCACATGGTGTACCCCCCCTGTGTGCATGCACCCCCTTTCCTGCACAGCATGGACTGCACAGTCCATTCCGTGCAGGCACGGCTTTGACGCTCCCATTCCGGTGTCTTTCTTATAGGCACCGCTGTGGGACCGCCAAAGGACCGCATGCCAGACCACGAGGAAACTCGTAATCTGGTGGGCGGTTGAGTTTGGTGGTGTGGTAGCGAGGCGCTGGCGTGGCGGCCAGCTCCAACACTGCCACATTAGTAATCAGCCCCTTAGTGTTTTGATGCATTTTATTTAGAAGAAGCCACCATTTCGGCAATCGATGGATGAGAGGGTCACCTTCCTTGGTAAGACGAATCTGCCCAGACATGGGCAATTGTTGGGTAGTGGGAGGCTGCCGGGTGGGCTTTGGTGTTTAAAAATCTTCAAAAAAGGATCAGAGTTCACTTGTTCTAATCCCAAAGATGCCTCCATCCTCTTCTCCATCATAACCCAGTAGTATTCGCATCCACCACCCCTTCCTATAATTGGGGCTTTAAGATTCCTGGATTTCTTCATGTTCCAACAGTATCATGATCTCCTTTTTAGGTCTTGCCTACGCAGCGCGCATGCGCTGCTTAGGAGGACCTTTAGCCGTCACTCTGCTCTTTTTGGAAGCATATACTCGTGCTTGTGGCGGCATCCACCTTGCGGGAGCGAGCAGGGAGCGTGCCACAAGCACGAGTATGTGCTTCCAAAAAGAGCAGACTGCGCGCGTACGCACGCACGCACGCACCACTCCCGGGCCAGCAAACACACGATTGCAGTGCCAGCCATGCATTTAAAAACACAGCACAATTTTGAGGGTTATCAGTAATTCTCTTCTCACTCGGAGTCGGCTTTGATCACTAAGCAGGTTCAATACACAGCTGTTTCAAAAGCAACACAGTGTCAATGGCTCACGTAAATATGTAGTAATAATAGCTTGTTTTTCATAATGCACATCAAGCTGCACCATGTGTAAGAGCTGTAATAGGGCTTACTGAGGTTATGTGGTGTCCAGCGCAATGTGACGCAATCTTTGAATGGTACAACCATAACGTTGCATAAAAAATACCATTTCACTATGGCGTGCTAAAGGTTTTGGAAAACAAACAGTGCCGAAGTCAATACTTAGAATTTCAGCTCACAATTCTACAAGCATGAGGAAAGCTAATTTTTTTTATCCCTCCCACGTTTCTTCTCCTTCTTCCCTCTTTGTATCCCCTTTTTGGGGGTGAGATGAGAAGTGGGTGTATTCCTGAACAGCTCTTTCACCCATTTGTAAAATGAGTGTATTGCCCATTCCTTGTTCTTTTGTCCATGGGGGCCCTTTCCCTATCCCCATTGAGCCTCTTAACCCTTTCCCTACCCAGCCTCCATATACCTCTGTATGCTTACTTCGTTTTTCACTTCAATTTCAAAATATGTCCTCTCGATGACATTCTCTATGTGGTCCACAGTTTGTTTTTCTTTTTAAAACGGTCAGTGTCTAAAAAAACGTTTTAACTGCTCTTAGTTTTTTTTATATTATTTTCCCAAAAACTGTATTTCTATTCTCTTGTTTTTTTTCTCTAAATGGGTTTTCATTACTTACTTTCTCAGCAATGCGTTTTTATTACTTGATTTTTTAAAATGAATTTACAGCTACGGAAGAGAGTGTCATTAACTGGTCTAGTGGTCTCTGACTGCAAACCGGAGCATCAATCACTGTCAGGTTCCATCGACCCATTGTATGACCCTCTCAGCTTCGACTGACCGCTGTTGCTCGAAATGCTGTCTGCCCATAGGTCACGTCCTACAATACGAGCCTGCAACTGGGACCTAAAAGGCATGATCTGAAGAAATCCATATGTGCCAACTGGATTCCATCAACATCCGGACAGGCACTGCCTAACTTGTGTTGTTAATAAGGCCATCAGCTACTGAGGGGGGTGGGGATCTGGTGGAGGCAAACAGGGCTGAACCCTACTTGTCCTTACTGGACAGACAGGGTGGGGGCGAGGCACAAACCAATATGCTGACAAAAATATTTATTTTTTAACAGCCTCGCCTTCTTCCTCTTTCGTTGCTGCCCTACATTACACTCAGTACTTGTTTCACGATGTTGGCCACTCGATTGCTTTAATGAACAAGCATTGGCATAGCCAATAGGTCTCGCCTTTGGGATCTTATAAGTTTTTAGTTATCCAGCACAATATCCTTGGTGCAACAACATCAATTGTTGCATGGCTAAACACATAAAAGGTCCCAAAGGCGAGATAATATGCCAAAACTTGTTACAAATTATTTACATGCTTGTTTGCTCATATTTATGGTAAAGTCAGATTTGCTGATTGGACTTGTGGTTTGCATAGATACCAGTAAACACAATTAGTGTCCCTCTATAAAAATTCCCGTATTAATGTTAGGACTTTTCAGACGTTTATGGAGCTGATTGTAGATTTTTTAATATGGTGTGTTAGAAATGGGCTTTTTGGCAGGCTAGGGCATGTGCCAAAGCCAGGCAGAAACCACCACTCTAGTCAGGATAAGAGAGTTACACTTCTAAAATAACCCCTGCTCACCCCCTTGGTAGCTTGGCACCAGCAGTCAGACTTATCTTAGAGGCAGTGTGTAAAGCATTTGCACATACCCAACATTAATACAGTGTAAGCACTACAAAAGGACACCACACCAGTTTAGAAAATTATCCAATATTTTTATATACTTAAGACAAGACCAAAAACGATAAAAATACACACTACAGTACTTCAAAATCTTCACTTATCAATATATGCTTTAAAAATAGTTCCTTGATGTTGATAGCTCCGTCCGGGGCTATCACTGGGTCGTGAGCAAACAAATCCAAACTGTTCTGGCTGACCGCGGCGTCGCAGGCCAGCAGAAGCACCCTCAGAACCAAAAACTGTCAGGATGCTGGAACCAGACCTCCTACACAATTCTTCCACCAGTTCAGGGCCTTGACCCTGCAACTGATCCACCACCTTAGGATCTAAACCCTCGGGTTGAACTGGGGTCAGAGGCAAGGACTTCCTCCCTCTGCACGCCCTTCCAGAGAACTGCACCATCCCACCTGGAGTGGTACCCCTAGAAGATAAACCAGTCAGGACACTGCTTACAGTCGTCCTTCCCTCCAGGTCAGGCAGGACCTGAACCTGGCCTCCCAGCCCAGGGACTAATCCCTGCGGCTGAGCACCTGCCCGGTGCACCAGTACTTCCTTGGGAGCACACATGCCCCCCGAGGGTAACACATGATTCATGTGTTGTGTGACAGTCTGCCTGGCGCAGATCTACCGACCCCTGTCCATTTGACAGTGCACAAAGATCCCCCAGGACAGAAGTGGTGTCACCATGGTCACTCCTAGAAGGCTCAGCCCTTCTGGCAGGCCCCGGACCCACTGGTTCTCCCACTGAGGATCACATCCCCCTCTCGCCCCTCCATCTGGACTTCTGCCACCTCCACTTAGGAGCGGCGCCGCCAGACACAGGAACCACGGAGCTCTGTTTACAGACACTCCACGTTCTCCTGACACTAGGAGATCCCCCTAAACGGATGGCCTACCAGTACAGACAAGGCTTCCCACCTGGTGTTCCCTCCTGGAACCACCCAGGTTCTGGGACCGGGCTTTGGGCACCTTGTCCCATTCTCACTCCTTCTCCACGGAGACAGGACGTGAGTCCCTACACCCTTCCCACGACACCGGGACCTATCTGGGCTACCACAAACCTTTCCCACCACCCTCGGTTGGGAAATATCTAAGCCACTTCCCTCCGGGTCATCCCCAGGTGCTTCTCCAGACCCTCTGGAATCCACCAAAAGGTCTGCCTCCAGTGGAAATTCCCTATGGTCAGAGAACTCACAATCCACCTAGTGTTGGCATAGCTCTGGAAAACAGGGACTTAAAATATGCTCACCAACAATAGAATCACACAGCCCCACACAGGCGTTAACCAAACTACCCTTCACCCAACCATCCAGTGCCTCAGAAAAGTATCCCACATCATTCTCACAAGACTGGTTAAACAGTGTCTGATTGTTGCTGTCCCTTAACCCATACTCTTCTGGCCGGTCTCCATACTCACATACTACAGCTTCTATCCTGGGGGAACCCCTCTCCCTGTACCTCTCATCTAGAGTCAGTAGAGTGTCCCTCCCACTACCAGAAAAATGATCCCTGGTGCCAATTCCCCAATCCACCTCAGGGACACTGAGCACCACTGGAGTTACCTCACAATCCTGAACTCCCTGGTGTATGTCAACCCCCACCTTGAAGCAGGGCCCCAAATCTGTGTGTGTGTCTACCTCATCCTCAGTACTGGACCTAATACATTTGCTGCCACCATCTCGGCTGGGCCTTGTCCCACTGGCTTCCCAGTCCAGCTCTCTCATTTTAAACTCATGGTCTAACATCATCCTCCTTTCCTCCATGGCTATTCTTTTGTCTGCCCTCTCACTTTCCATCCTGAGTTTCTCCAACTCGAACTTCCTCGATTCCGGCCTGTCCTCCAGCTCCTCTGGGGACAGACTGCTGCTGCCTGGTTTAGAGGGTGCCCCCCTCCCAAAAGCACATCCACCCTTGGACTAGGCTCCTCTGCCTCCATGCCAAGATCTCCAGACAACTCACTAGCATACCTGGCTGCTACCCAGGCCCTTAGCGCCTTTTGTAGCTCCTCTTTTCTGGTGAGGCCCCTGATTTGGCTTTTGAGGTTTTTGCAGATCGCCTTCAATTCCTTCACATTGTAGGTTTCTAACCTCTCCTCCTCAAAGGCCACTTCCAAGGATGCAACAGATGATGCAATTGATTTAGGCATGATGAATTAGCAAGTTCAAACTGGTAGGATAAAACAATAGGCCAAAAAGAAAAAGAATCAGTATGTGGCATGTAATGGTCTGTGATAGGGTAGTAGTGCACACCAATCACTGTAAGTCAAGTGCAAACGCAAGTCCTATTCTCACCGCTGACAACCAATGTTAGAAATTGGATTTTTGGCAGGTTAGGGCATGTGCCAAAAGCCAGGCAGAAACCACCACTCTAGTCAGGATAAGGGAGTTACACTCCTAAAACAACCCCTGCTCACCCCCTTGGTAGCTTGACATGAGCAGTCAGGCTTATCTTAGAGGCAGTGTGTAAAGCATTTGCACATACCCAACAGTAGTACAGTATAAGCACTACAAAAGGACACCACACCAGTTTAGAAAAATATCCAATATTTTTATACACTTCAGACAAGACCAAAAACGATAAAAATCTACAATGCAGTACTTCAAAATCTTCACTTATCAAAATATGCTTTAAAAATAGTTCCTTGATGTCAATAGCTCCGTCCGGGGCTATCACGGCTTTGTGAGCAAACAAATCCAAACTGTTCTGGCTGACCACGGCGTCGCAGGCCAGCTATGGTGTGGGGAAGACCCGCAAACAGTACCTTTTAGAAATGCACGGCATCGGTGACCTCTCGTTGAGCTTCCGAAAACACGGCATCCGCAGGCGTCAGTTCTGGCGGTCGGTGCAGGAGTCGTCAGGGGCCCTCGAAGTCACACGACTTGCAGGTCGATCTCCTCTCTGATGGAGTCAGGAGCGCTGGCGTCGGCAGGCGTCGTGTGCTGCAGTGCGAAGAGCAGCGGTGTGGTGCCCTCAGGTCATGGTGAGAGCAGCGGCTCAGGGGCGGCGTCAGATGGTGTTGTCAGTGAGACCAGGGTCACGGCGTTGTGGCAATGCTCTCTGCAGTGCCCAGGCTTCGGCGTGAAGCGAGGCGGTGCGGAGTGCGGTGCCCACAGGTCGCGGTGCAAGCAGCAGCGTCAGCAGGCATCGTCGGTGAGACCAAGGTCACGGTGCAGCATTGCGGCGGTGCCCTCTGCGGTGCCTTCAGGACACGGAGTCAGCAGTGGCATCGTAGATGTCGTCGGGTAGCTTTCCTTCTGTTGCAGCACAAAACACACAGTCCCCAGTGCTGAGGGCAGAAGAGCTTGAAGTCGTTGCTGTTCCTGAAACTTCTTGAACAGGGGGCAAGCTCTACCTCAAGCCCCTGGAGAAACTAACAAAAGTAGATTGCAGAAAGTTCAGTCCAGGCCTTTCACTGCCCAAGACAGAAGCAGCCACTGCAGGCCAACACAGCAAAGCAAATCAAAATGGAGAGGGGGAGACAAGGAGCTGTTTAGAGAAAGGTCCTGAACCAATGCTCCCAAAATCAGTACTTTAAATCACAATGGATGGTTTCAGTTCCTATAGGTGGAGGGGGATACAGCCAATAATTGTGTGCTGTAACAAGAAGAGGGGTAGTCTCCTGGGATAGGTGAGTGTGCAAAGAAAGAGGAAGGTACTCCTTAGTTTGGTACGTAGTGCCCTCACACACCCTTTCGAGTGTCTAGCATCATCATCGGGCAAGGTTGCTCCTCGTGGGGGTGGCGCTGCAGTCCCTCACGGGCCCCTAGGGGCTCTCTAGCGGAGATCTTTTAGGAGTTGCCACAGTGGTGAGTGCGGGTATGTGGGAAGGAAGTGTTAGTGAGTGTGAGTTAAAATGGGTCAGGAGGCCCTGACAACTTTATTCGTAGGACCCCTGATCCAAAATAAAAGTCCACGGGGATGGAGATGCACGTTTGTGCCGTTACGAGAGGGGAAACAAGACCAAATAAGTTCCCACTTCTCTCAACCCGTGTAGTGTGTGATAAAGTGCAGTTTTTAAAAGGGGGTCGACATGTTTCGCGCTACAGATTGGTCCCTAAAGGATCCTAAAGCGCTTCATCAGGACCAGGTGGAGAAAAGAAACCGGGAATCAGGAAAAAACACCCTGTATTCCTTAGATAAACCTAGTTAAGGTATATGACAATAATAGTCTCAGGACCCGTTTTTATACTAATGTCCTTGTTCACAGCCTAAAAAAGTAGACAAAAGGAGGGGGGGGGGAAAGAAGATAAAGCACAGATATTTAGAGCCCAGTGACATATTAATTACATATGTTCCTGTAGAAAGCAAGCTCAAAGTCACAAGTGCACAGACTGTGCCCAAGTGCCAGATGCATGAAACTGGTGAAGCGTCAGTGCGTCTTCGATGAAACATGCATTGTAAAAAAGAAAATACTGTGGGGTGCCTTCTACCTAGGTAACGGAAAGCGGCAGTGTCCTAAGTGTACAGCTGTGACGGAGATACACAGGGTGAACTGCGCTGCATCGGAGTCATAGACTGGTGCCGGATGGTGATGGTATGATGCATGGGTGATAGACATCTACCACCTGGTGCCATATCATGATAAGCGGTGGCCACCGGTCTAGTGGTTTTAAGTGAAGAAAGGGAGTGACGCTGGTCATAATCTAGACCCCGTATGGAGTCGGTATGGACGAGGCATGCCTGGAGAACAGGAACTAGCATAGGTACAATTAAAATCAAAGGTACTAGTGTGGAGTCAGGAAACGATATTTCACAATACCCAGAGTGAAGTATGACGGTTATACATATACAGTGGTAATAACATACTCAAAAACAAAAAAACGCATACCCTCCCAAGGTCGGAGAAGGGCACCACCAAGGAACTAGACTTGGGACTCCCAAGGTTCTGGAAACAGATACGGCACACGAACTGCAACACTAAGAACTGCGTGTACTTAATCACCTGTCCCTGTGGCTTTCAGTACATTGGCATGACCACCAGACCAGTGAAGGTCCGAATAGGGGAGCATAAGAGTACCATCCGTCGCAAACGCACAGCCACAAGATTACAAAGTCACTTTCTGGAAAAGAACCATCCTCCAGAAAGTTTGCATTGGACTATCATCGAATCCAACTCCCAGTGGTCAGCCACCACATTATTCAGACAAGAACAACGATGGGTGTTCAAACTCAGGAGCAACAAAAATGGACTGAACGAAGATATACCCTGGGTAGACCTATCACATTAAACCCTGACACTCTGGATAGATGTATTAAGAACCTTACAAAAACACACACATCTCATTGTAATATTCTCTTGAGACTATGAATCATACTATCAACCACAGTCATTTGTAAAATATGCCCATCACCTAGCCTTTCAGACAAAATCAGGTAGTACACCAGCACACCTCCTGATGGATCCCGATCCTTTTCTAACATATGGATCATCCTGTTGTCACTCTTAGCCAATCTTAGGTGCTTCACGTCCTATCATTGAACTTAAGGAACAGGGTCCAGCAATATTACGTAATATCAGTCTGCACTGACAACTACCTCCATAGTAAGACGATTCCGTACCCAGGCACGTAACTTGAACAACTTCCCCCCCCCCCCCCCTTTTGGATCCCCGTTGGTCCCGACCCAATTGTCATCTCTGACCGATCTCTTACAGTGGGTAATACACTCATTTGGGTCTAGGTATCACTTGCATTGGCATTTAACCATATGCAGTATACACAGGTGACCATTAGGCTTGTATCTCCCCTTTACCGCTCCAATATGGGACTAAGAATAGGGATACACCCCATGTTCCGGATCTGAGTACGATGCTGGAAAGTGTATTAGAGAAAAAGGGGCGGCCATATTGGAGCGGTAAAGGGGAGATACAAGCCTAATGGTCACCTGTGTATACTGCATATGGTTAAATGCCAATGCAAGTGATACCTAGACCCAAATGAGTGTATTACCCACTGTAAGAGATCGGTCAGAGATGACAATTGGGTCGGGACCAACGGGGATCCAAAAGGGGGGGGGGGTGAAGTTGTTCAAGTTACGTGCCTGGGTACGGAATCGTCTTACTATGGAGGTAGTTGTCAGTGCAGACTGATATTACGTAATATTGCTGGACCCTGTTCCTTAAGTTCAATGATAGGACGTGAAGCACCTAAGATTGGCTAAGAGTGACAACAGGATGATCCATATGTTAGAAAAGGATCGGGATCCATCAGGAGGTGTGCTGGTGTACTACCTGATTTTGTCTGAAAGGCTAGGTGATGGGCATATTTTACAAATGACTGTGGTTGATAGTATGATTCATAGTCTCAAGAGAATATTACAATGAGATGTGTGTGTTTTTGTAAGGTTCTTAATACATCTATCCAGAGTGTCAGGGTTTAATTTGATAGGTCTACCCAGGGTATATCTTCGTTCAGTCCATTTTTGTTGCTCCTGAGTTTGAACACCCTTCGTTGTTCTTGTCTGAATAATGTGGTGGCTGACCACTGGGAGTTGGATTCGATGATAGTCCAATGCAAACTTTCTGGAGGATGGTTCTTTTCCAGAAAGTGACTTTGTAATCTTGTGGCTGTGCGTTTGCGACGGATGGTACTCTTATGCTCCCCTATTCGGACCTTCACTGGTCTGGTGGTCATGCCAATGTACTGAAAGCCACAGGGACAGGTGATTAAGTACACGCAGTTCTTAGTGTTGCAGTTCGTGTGCCGTATCTGTTTCCAGAACCTTGGGAGTCCCAAGTCTAGTTCCTTGGTGGTGCCCTTCTCCGACCTTGGGAGGGTATGCGTTTTTTTGTTTTTGAGTATGTTATTACCACTGTATATGTATAACCGTCATACTTCACTCTGGGTATTGTGAAATATCGTTTCCTGACTCCACACTAGTACCTTTGATTTTAATTGTACCTATGCTAGTTCCTGTTCTCCAGGCATGCCTCGTCCATACCGACTCCATACGGGGTCTAGATTATGACCAGCGTCACTCCCTTTCTTCACTTAAAACCACTAGACCGGTGGCCACCGCTTATCATGATATGGCACCAGGTGGTAGATGTCTATCACCCATGCATCATACCATCACCATCCGGCACCAGTCTATACTACTCCGATGCAGCGCAGTTCACCCTGTGTATCTCCGCCACAGCTGTACACTTAGGACACTGCCGCTTTCCGTTACCTAGGTAGAAGGCACCCCACAGTATTTTCTTTTTTACAATGCATGTTTCATCGAAGACGCACTGACGCTTCACCAGTTTCATGCATCTGGCACTTGGGCACAGTCTGTGCACTTGTGACTTTGAGCTTGCTTTCTACAGGAACATATGTAATTAATATGTCACTGGGCTCTAAATATCTGTGCTTTATCTTCTTTCCCCCCCCCTCCTTTTGTCTACTTTTTTAGGCTGTGAACAAGGACATTAGTATAAAAACGGGTCCTGAGACTATTATTGTCATATACCTTAACTAGGTTTATCTAAGGAATACAGGGTGTTTTTTCCTGATTCCCGGTTTCTTTTCTCCACCTGGTCCTGATGAAGTGCTTTAGGATCCTTTAGGGACCAATCTGTAGTGCGAAACATGTCGACCCCCTTTTAAAAACTGCACTTTATCACACACTACACGGGTTGAGAGAAGTGGGAACTTATTTGGTCTTGTTTCCCCTCTCGTAACGGCACAAACGTGCATCTCCATCCCCGTGGACTTTTATTTTGGATCAGGGGTCCTACGAATAAAGTTGTCAGGGCCTCCTGACCCATTTTAACTCACACTCACTAACACTTCCTTCCCACATACCCGCACTCACCACTGTGGCAACTCCTAAAAGATCTCCGCTAGAGAGCCCCTAGGGGCCCGTGAGGGACTGCAGCGCCACCCCCATGAGGAGCAACCTTGCCCGATGATGATGCTAGACACTCGAAAGGGTGTGTGAGGGCACTACGTACCAAACTAAGGAGTACCTTCCTCTTTCTTTGCACACTCACCTATCCCAGGAGACTACCCCTCTTCTTGTTACAGCACACAATAATTGGCTGTATCCCCCTCCACCTATAGGAACTGAAACCATCCATTGTGATTTACAACACAGCAAAGCACACAGAAAGTGGTAGTCCCTCCTCACAGCTCCTCCAGCTCTTCTTCTTGGCAGTCTTCTTGATCCAAAAGAGTTCTAAAGTTCAGGGGTCTGGGCCCCAGTATTTGTATCCAAAAATCCTTTGATCCTCTAGGTAGAGGGTGTCTGTGCCCAGCCAGAACCAGTTCTGCCTTCTCTGGTGTGATTTCCCGGCAGGGGGTGGAGACGGCATTGTCAGAGGTAGACCAGGCCCTTTGAGGTGCAAGGAAATATCCTCCCTCTTCCCCCATCGCAGCCCAGGTCTATTCAGCCCTTTCCTGACCTACCTAGACTATCGAGAGCCACCCTTGCTTCCTAGCCATCTGTCGTCCAAAACCCAGACAGGCAATCCACATTCCAATTCCAATACCTACTTCCTAAAAATGGTATTTTTAAACACAGAATGTAAAAATCACCTTTACTAAAAGATGCATCGTTAGATTCTGAGTTCAGGCATACTAAATTTTATTTTCCCACCTAGTTCCCAGGGCCAGTTATGTTTCAAAGATGTTATAAACAAACTTCCCATTCCGTCCTATGGGGGACAGGTAGCCTTGCAATAGTGAAAAACAAAATGGGCTGTAATTCACTATCAGAATATTCCACACACACCAGGGCATGTCCTACCTTTCACATACACTGCACCCTGCCCACAGGGGTACTTTAGGCCTACCTTAGGGGTGCCTGACATGTAAGAAAAGGGAAGGTTAGGGACTGGCCAGTGTGTGCACAGGCCAAGTCAACATGACAATTATAAACTGCGCGCAGACTCTGCAATGGCAGGTCTGAGGTACCTTTTTAAGGCTACTCACGTGGGTGGCACAATCAGTGCTGCAGGCCCACTATTAGCCTTTGATTTACAGGCCCAGGCACACTCAGTGCACTTTACTAGGGACTAACAAGTACATCAAATATCCAATCATGGGAACACCAATCCATAACACAATTTACACAGAGAGCAAATGCACTTTAGCACTGATTAGCAGTGGTAAAGTGCCCAGAGTCCTAAAACCAACACAAATAAGTCAGGAAAAAATAGGAGGAAGAAGCGTGGCCAACAAGATGGCGGTGTAGGGCATATTGCGCTGAGCGGCAAAATCCGGCATTATCCTGGGGTGCTGAGTAAGCACCGACCTCCCCTTAATGAAATCTTTTGTCTGGTGTGTCCACGAGCTGCTTATTTCCCCGAGTAATATCATATCGGGTGGCTGTGGTGAGCGGGATGGAGCGACCCGAGGACAAGGGCCGCCATTTTGCCAGTTGCAGCCGTGTCTGCGGAGTACGTTGGAGTCCCACGGCGTTGGGTTCTCCGATCGGAGCACTGCTGGTGTGCCGAGGAGACTCGCAGAGGCACCGGTGGAGGCATTTGGAACCTCGGGCCCTAGTGGCCATATGGGGAGTAAGCACCAACCTCACCTTTACGAACTATTTTGTCCGGTGTGTCCATGAGCTGCTTATTTCACCGAGTAATATCATATTGGGTGGCTGTAGCGAGCTGAACGGAGCGACCCTAGGACGAGGGCTGCCGCTTTGCCAGTTGCAGCCGGGTCTGCGGAGTACGTCGGAGTCCCAAGGCGTTGGGTTCTCCGATCTGAGCTCTGCTGGTTTGCCGAGGAGACTCGCAGAGGCACCGGTGGAGGCATTTGGAACCTCGGGCCCTAGTGGCCATATGAGGACGGCAGCGAAGGGCATAGGCACAGGTCGTGGTGAGAGGGCCTGTGCACGCTGCCTGGAGATATGGGCTGGACGCCGTAGCAGCAGGGAGCGGAGGGCACAGAGGATGCTCGGCCATGACCGGTATAATAAAGGGGCCGTAAGACCATAGGCCCTTGGAAAATTACTGCATATCACCTGTGGTGGACGTCGGTGCCGAGTGCTGTGGATGGCAGTATAGCAGGAGCACTGGAGATGGCCACATCACCTGACCCTGTCTGGCAACAAGCGGAGCCCAGGAGATACAAGGGCTCTGTTACTCGAGGGCCCTCCATGAGGAAGTTGGGAACACAGAGAATGGACAGTGAGTAAGCCAGGGGGTATCCAGAGAATGCTCTGCATGTGAAGTGGGCCTGCTTGGTGAGCTATTAGTTGCAGAAGGGGCTGATTATTAATGCATAAGGCTGATGGACTGTGGAAACAGAAATGTATCTGTACCAGAGAAGAGTTGACCAGATCGCCCTCATTCAACAGTGGACTGGGCCCTGGAAGGAAGCCATAGTTGGACTGCTGCAGGAATAACAGAAGGTAACACGGGTGGCGCTGCACTGTAGGGCGAGAGACTTTGGTGCCCAGATGTAGTCCTGCACTGAGGGGAACGTTGAGGAGACCTCCCTGTAGACCCCAGCTCGATAACTAGTAGGACCGGCAGGCACGGTCGGGAAACCACTGTATATATGAGACCCAACCGAAATAGGCTGATGAATCAAACATAGCTGACATCACCTCTGCCTACGCCTTGCCTGGAAGGGTGTGAATTGTTTGGGGACCGAGAGAGTGGTCCTAAGGTCATGTGGCAAGACACAGTCCTGGCTTTGTACTGAGGGCTCCTGACACTCAGGTTGAGCAACGAGCAAACCCCTGGAAGGGGACTGGGTGGGGCCTTGTGTGAAGGGTTCCTCGGAGTGCTACGAGGTGAAGGAAAAGTGGGCAGTGGCCCAGTGTCTTGCGCAGGCTGAACAGACCTGGTGCAGTGAAATACTAACACTCACCATGGGGAAGGACAAAGGTTCCAGAGAGCAATCGAATAAAATATCGAATTACGCGCAGCCTCTCTCTCAGGGCCCTACCCAAAGGGATGCACAAAGTGAAGCAGATGCAGACATGGTGCCAGGTGGGGAGTCACAGGACCCCTCTATAAGTGATATTCTGATGGCCGTACAGACAACAAGAGATGAAATGGTGACCAGAATCGATGCCTTGGCGATCGACGTTAACCTCCTCAGATGTGAGCTGCACAGGGTCTCAGACAGAGTCACCAGGACAGAACAAAACGTGGATGCCCTACAAATGGAGATCAAATCCCTACGGGACATGGTGATGGACCTCCAGAGGAAAGCTATCAAGCTGGATGAGCATGCTGAAGACCAGGAGGGACGTTCACGGAGGAACAACCTGTCATTTGTGGGATTCCGGGAACGAGCAGAGGGGCCTTCCGCGGAATTGTTTTTAAAAGACTGGATAGCGAAAGTCCTAGCTCCGAGCAAACCATCTAAATTTTCCAGTATTGAGACGGCGCACAGGGCGCTGGTTCCTCTTCCGCGCCGGTAGGCACTGCCATGAGCCATTATAGCCCTATTCTTCAACTATCGGGATCGTGATATGCTTCTAAAATCTACCCGTAACAACTCAAACCCTACACTAAGAAGGACATCATATAGCAATATTCCCTGACTATACGCAGAGGGTACAGGACCAACGACGCACCTTTCTGGTAGTGAAAAAACGCATGAGGGAAGCTGGATTTAAGTACAGCCTCCTTTACCTGGCCAAGCTCCGCGTTGAATACAAGGGCAGGGTTTTGTTCAACGGATTGGCCAAGGAAGCGTCAGACTGGATGGACACTACAGGAGACTGGGAGCCTCGACGACAATCACAGACGCATTCAGGACAAAACTAGGAGCCGATGGACCGGACGGAAAGGTGAAGAAGACTGTCTGGGGGATCAGGACTCAGAGACACAAGCGACTCCTGGAGGATCCGGGTATGTGAGGATGGTACTTTACAGGTGGTAACTGGATCACCGAACTCGGACCTGACAGCATCAAAGGTCATACCGGACACCAATGTGGGCTGAAAACAGGATGGAAGGGGAAGGCTGGTTCGGAAGCTATGAACACTCAGTTAAGTGACTTTCCTTATCTCATGACTCTGGGTGAGGAACGTACGTACATGTGTGCTGCGGACGGGAGGGGACATGGCCCTCAATAGTGGCTGGATCCCATTCGGGGAGCTGGAGGCCTTGGCCTCGCCCCCGGTCAGGGAAAGGGTTGCTTGCATTGCACCTATGTGAAAGTTTTTGGTCAATACATGACTCGACGGGATTTATTCTGCATATTGTGTTAGGGAATGTTAATGCTGAGTTTTAAGGTAATACCCAAGAATCCCGAGGGGGGTGGTATAGGGCGGGGGATAATGCTGCTCACTCGTTATGATGACGGAAGAGATGGTTTTATTGAACTGCCCAGTGGGCGGGGGGAGCTTTGGGAGTTCAATTTGTTTCAATTGTTGTATACGGTTTCTGGGTTAGTTTATGGAATCCATGTCTGGTCTGTGCTATACAACAGCTCGTTCAGTCCAATTGGGTAATGGCTAGGTGGGACCGGAAACGGGACGCCAGGTACGTGGTAATATGGCGCCTTCCCTGACGAAACTCCTCACCTGGAATATCCGGGGGATGGCATCGCTGAAAAAGTGCAGAACGGTGCATTGCTACCTACGAAGAAATAAAATAGCTATAGCAGGACTACAGGAGACACGTGTAAGGGGTGACACATTGCCATACATTAGACGTAGGTAGCAAGGCCATCTATATACCACTTCCTTAACTGGATTTGCTAGGGGGGCACTGATCTGGGTGGCCCCAGGGATTCCTTTTCAGCACCTACACCATCTCCTTGACCCTGAGGGACGCTACATCATATTATATGGAAGGCTAGACGGTCAGGAGATATGTTTTATAAATGTGTATGCACCTAATGCAGATGCTCCTTCCTGATGGTGGCAACAACTACATACTTGGGTGGGGACATTATTCTCTTTGGGGATGTTAATTGTGTAATGGATGGGGTGTTGGATCGCGAACCTCCCCGAGTGAACCCTAATGGATGTAATGAGGTAAATGGGGCTTGTAGATGCATGGCGGGTCAGACACCAGGATACTAGGACGTGCTCATGTCATACCCCCACAACTAACACATACAGAAGACCGGATCAGGTCCTCTTGTCACAGAATTTGATGCTCAGGGTGGAGGAAATAGTATACCTTCCAAGGTATATTGCGAATCACTCACCACTACTGTTAACTTTAAATATGGGCCGACCCAGGTCGGCAATTCCCACATGGCAGCTCCAAACAGAGGCCCTCACGGACCCGCCATTCGCCGGGAAGCTCGAGGAAGGAATCAAATTTTTTTGCGGGCTCGACATCGTCAAGGGGTATGGAATGGGAGGCATGGAATGGGAGGCATTGGAAGTAGTGGTATGGGGGTTCTGCCTTAATACGGCCTATGGGGTCCGTAAACAGCTCAAGAGAGATATTCAGGCGGTAGAACGGAGGTTGGCTGATCTGGAGGGGGCACTTCCTATGACACCTGACCGATTGAATGAGTGGCCGGAGGCACTGGAGGAATTGCTAGCCTGCATGCGGAAGGAGATTGCTTGGGAGCGCTTCTTGCAAAGTTGATCCGTAATGAGACGCCGGTGTCACCTATTGTCCAGATGTAGACTACGCTGGGCGCACGGTGTACAGTCAACAGTTAATTTTAGACACTTTGGCGGACCACCTGGCCGGAGTATACGCAAGGCGACCTGGTCCGACCCCGAAGGAACAGGAGCAGTTCCTTATTGCGTTGAACCTACCACGGTTAGATAATGAGGCCAGCCAGATGCTGGATGATCCAATTTCAAAGGAGGAAGTTCTGGGGAGTATTAAGTCCCTGAGATCAGCCAAAAGCCCCGGAAGTGATGGCCTCCTGGCAGAATTTTATAAGAGGTTCGCCCATGTTTTGGCAGACTGCCTACTGGAGGTATATAACAAAGCGCTCCAAAAATGAACACTACCACCCTCCAAGAGTGAGGCGGTGGTAGTGATGCTTCCCAAAGTGGACAGGGACACCCAGCTTCTGGGGTCATATAGACCCCTTTCCCTATTAAATATTGATATGAAGGTCCTTAGTGGAATCATGGCAGCATGACTACAACCATATATGCAAAGGCTAATACATCCGGATCAGGCAGGTTTTATCCCCAAATGCAATATGACCCTTAATCTAAGGAGATTAGATCATGTATGACATTCGCCCACACCACAACAGGAGGAATGTGCTCTGGCGCTGTTAGATATCGAACAAGTGTTCGATTTCGTGGGATGGGAATACCACTGGGAAGTATTGCGGGTAATGGGGGTAGGAGAACAATTCCTGCAATGGGCACAGTTGTTATACTCGGAATCCAAGGCTAGGATTAAAATGGGAAGGTTGGTGTCACAGGCGTTTTGGCTGCAACGTGGCACCAGACAGGGTTGTCCTCTGTCGCCGTTACTTTTTGCTGTGGCCATGGAGCCTTTAGCAGCGCTCCTACGGGGAGAGCTGGAAGCTTTTGGGATTAAGCTGAATGAGACTAACCATGTGGTGTCTATGTATGCGAATGACACCTTGGTGTACATCAGGGAGCCTCTACATGCGATCCCAATTTTGCTGGGCGCCCTGGATCGGTTTGGCCATGTATCAGGGCTGCGGATTAACCATTGATCCCAATGGGGAGACTGGCTGCACTTCATGATGAGGAACTGCCGGAGGTGGGGCTCCTATGGGTAAAAATCGCGCCCCGATACCTAGGGGTCAGGCTAGCAGAGTCAGCTGACCAGTGCATGACGCTCAACTTAGGTAAAGTAGTAGAAGGGTTGCGAGGGTCGGTGCGTTTTTTGGCAAGAGCTGCCCCTGTCTCTCACGGGGAGAATAGCTCTGATTAAAATGGTGGTCTTGCCCAGATGTCTGCATGCGATGCAGCACCCTTTCTTTAGGATTTCGCGACACTTCTTTATCACACTGGACAGGTTACTGACTGACTTATTATGGGGACCCAAGCACAAAAGGGTCAGTTTAATCACATTGAAGAGACCATGGTAGAATGGGGGTCTGGAAGTCCCGTGTTTGGAATACTATTATGCAGCCTCGCAACGAGCTGCTGAGCATGGCAGACGTGGACTGAAAGAGCTCCGCACCGAGCCCCGACACTTGACATGAAATCCCGATAGAACGGGGGCTGATGGGGAAACAACGTGCTACAGGGTGTGGAGGAGCATATACGGCACCAGTAGCCTAGCCAAAGAGGGACCGGACATCGGGGTTTTTCTTTTTTCTGGAACACCTGCACCGCCGCTCCTAAGAGCTGAGATCCAGCGTGTTAAAACCAGGGGGAGCGGTGCATGTAACTAGAGCTGCCGGGACATGGGAGGTACTGGCCCGGAGACAGCAGCAGGCTGCACCGGGATCATCTACGCGGTCTGCGGTGGCGCTAGCTAGTATACATCAACAACAAAAGAGTGTGTCCATCAAATGTGAACAAGTGCAGGGAAGATAAGAAGAGTGAATCACTATGTTTTTAAAAGAACCCTCACTCACCAACCTAGTTGGTGACATGCTTCATCATTGGGTTCCCACCGGAGAGACCGAGTGTCTCCCCGGTGTGCTACGACGCCTGAATTACAGCGGAGCAGGTTTTTTGTGTGTGGGTGCAGTGCAAAGAGTGATAGTGTAAGTTTAAAATATGTCGCAGTTTCAACCAATAATGAATTTAATAATGGTAAACTGGACACAGTTAAAATGATGTGGCGGACGGTATGAACTGGTGCTAATTAGACCAGCTACGTCCTAAATCAAGTGCATAGTGAAAGGAGTGGTCAACATGTTTCTGCTTCTTGCGTCAGTGCACGAAGCATTCGTCAGGACCTAAAGTGAGACCACCACGGCGGTGTACGCACGCTAAGGCGTACCCTAACCTGTGGGATCAGAAACCGCTTTGAAACTTACGGTTGCGTTTACCCTTCAGCAATTTCTGAGAGGTTCAGTTCTGTTGAAATGAAAAAAGGACAATACAGAACAAACAAACAGAGATTCACATCATACATATATATTTGCACAAGAACAGGCATGAGCTAAATCACACACGTGTCGTGAGGAAATTTCATGCACACACATGGTGGGGATTTCCATGTCCTTGGAACTGCGGGTAGCAAAATTCATTAGTATTTGCCCGTGTTCAGAATCTAAAGGCATGTGGTGCTCTTTAGCGCTATCGCTAATTGTGCCGATAAAGTGATACACCCTGTTTTTTGTGGGGTGATACGGCAAAGCGACAAAAGTATATGGCCTTCACATTGATGGTCAGCACTGTATTATGGCCGATCTGTAGGAGGCGTAAAATAAAATAAAATAAAATGCTTGGGTTGTGATGGAGAATCGAGGGTAAATGTATCAAGTGAAATTGTGAACATCGCGAGAGCCAATCTAATTGCTTACGTGATGTTCAATTTTGTTTCACAGCATGAGTCCGGGTGGGAGGCGGGACTTGTAGTCACACTCTGGACGTGGAGTGAAAAGAATAAGAAAGATTAAAAACTTACACGATTGGAGGGTGGGTATAGGCTTCCGTCCTGTAGCACCATTACTTACTACTCCAAAGCCACCAGCCCTCTGCAACACCTATTCGGCCCTCCTGCGGACTCGGATGTTGATGTCCCGAGCCGCCGAGAGGAAGAAATAGTCAGCGTTTTTCCAATTGGGACGGCGTCACGTCATCACGTGAATCACGTGGGACGTGGACGCGGGGAAAAGAAGGAAGAGACTAGACTGCTGCTTGTCAAGGGCAAAATGAAGACTTTGTACACTTCCGGGAAGCCTCGGTAGAATTATAGCGGTACAGTGACCAGAGGCTGGAATGAAAAAAGGGGGTATTTTCGTTAGCCCAAAACAAGGAGGGATACAGCCTGACAATAACGTTACCATAATAACTCTATCTGCCATAGGAGAATTTTTTATTTATGGTGAATAACGTTTTGCGTGTTGCAATAATTTAGAACAGTCGTGCCAGTGAAACAGTGCCATGAACATAGCCTAGTCTGTCTTTAGTGGAGGCGGGGCTTGGTGTAGAAAATAAACCCATAGTTCAATACCTAATGTCGTAAGCCAATGGAAATGAAACGTAAGTTAGTGTTGACGCACATTTTAATAGAGGCAATGATGAGATAGTGTGGAATATTGTGGAATATTGCCTCCTGGGTGGTCAAAGGAGCCTCAATATGTTCATTTTGAGATGCGTCTACAGCGTTATAGAGATGGAGCAAAGCCATAAGGTGACTTGTTAAGTGTAACAGTGGTATATAATCCATATGGCTTTTTACCTTTTTAGTACTGTGCCCCAGGGGATGTTATCGTTAAAACCTGTGAGGTGACTGGACAGGCGATAGATCCAACGTTGTTCCTTCTCGAACAAGATGTTGGTCGTTCTGATTCCTGGATTGATTTGCTCAATTATGGTCCAGGTTAAGTCGTCAGGGGTGTGTTTGAGGGCTGAGTAGTGCTCTGTCATTTTGGTGACACTCTTTCTACAGCGTATTGTACTCCTATGTTCGACAATGCGTTGTTTAATTTTGCGTGTAGTCATTCCAACGTATCTAATGCCACACGGACATGTGAGTAGGTAGATAACGTTGGATGAATTGCAATTCGTGTGGGTACGTTGGCTCCACACCTTATCTTGTTCCAGATTCAGAGTTTTGCTTGCTTTTGTGAGGTGGCACACACTGCATTGCCCACAGGGGAAATGTCCTGTTACTTTGGGAAGACCCCAGGATTGTAGGACAGACGGAATGTTGTCAGGTGGTGATATACGTGGTCGCGTATGTACTAGAGCATCTTTTATACTTCTAGCCTTCTTGAAAGAAAATAGTGGTTTATCCCATTGCAGGTTGTTACTCAGTAGGATGCCCCAATTTTTGCGGATGGATTTGGTGACAGCATTGGAAGCCGTGCTGTAGGTCGTTACACATGTCAAAGGAACATCTTCCGTTGTTTTTACTGAATCCTCAAGTAAAGCCTCTCTGTGTTGATTCTTTGCCCTCTTGCAGCTGCGTTTTAGAATTTTATCCGGGTAACCCCTTCTTTTCAGTTTGGTTGAAAGGTTATCAGATTGAATGCGGAAATCTTCCATGCGGCTGCAGTTGCGTCTGATACGCAAGAATTGACCAAAAGGGAGGTTTTCCCTAAGTGGTCGTGGATGGAAACTTGAGAAGGCTAAAAGATTGTTCTTTGAGGTCGGTTTATAATATGTTTTTGTGACCAGCTTGTCTTCACACTTGGTGATAGTGAGGTCCAGAAAGATTATTTCATTCTGGTCATATGTGTTGGTGAACTTCAGACTCGGATCGCAGGTGTTGATCCATTCAAAGAACTTGACGAGTTCGGTTTCAGGTCCTTTCCAGATCACCAGAATGTCGTCTATATATCTTTTCCAAAAAGATATATAGAGAGAGAAAGGGTTGTTGGGAGTCAATATGTACTTCTGTTCGAAATCGTACACGTAAAGGCCTGCCACACTAGGGGCAAAGGTACTCCCCATGGAAGTACCGGTAGCTTGGAGGAAAAGGGTCCCCTTGTATTCAAAGAAGTTCTTTTCTAAGGCTAGAGTTGCACAGTCAACAATGAACTGTTTCGAAGTCTGAAAATCCCAGGGACTCGTCTCCAAAGTTTCGCTAATGACCCTGATGGTATCTTCCTGCGGAATGCTGGTGTATAGACTTTCTATGTCTAAAGAGACCAGGAAGGTTTGTTCGTCTGTCAGGATTACATCCTGTAGAAGTACCAGTAGGCTCTTGGTATCTTTCAAGTAGGTGGATGTGCTCTGGATTAAGGGTTTTAGGAAAAAATCACAGTATATTGAAAGAGGCTCCAGAAGGGAGCCAATTCCAGAGACAATGGGACGGCCAGGCGGAGGAGACTTGTTTTTATGAGTTTTGGGTAGCGTATAAAAGTAGGGAATAATCCCTTCACTTTTAGTTAAGAAGTCAGCCTCATGTCTGCTTATATGGCCGTTGGACTCTGCCTCCTCTACCAGGTTAATGATCATTGTCTTCAGCTCTGGAGAAGGGTCAATGGTTAAGGGGGTGTAACTAATCCTGTCCGCAAGGAGGCGTCTGCATTCAGTGTCATACGCTGATGAATCCTGGATAACAAGACCCCCACCCTTGTCTGCTGGTTTGATGACAATGGAAGTGTTAGACTGGAGAGTTTTTAGTGCTTGGAACTCATCGGTACTCATGTTCTTAAAAGTGTCAGTATCCTCGTAAGCTTCAATGTCATTGAATACTGCCTGCTCAAAAGCAATGAGTTCTGCTGGGACAGTATGAGGTGGTGGAGTGAAGGTAGATTTTAGTCGTAATCCTGTATCACTCTCAGGCAAAGGAGGGCTACTGGCTTGATGTTTTTCAAAGTAGTGTTTAAGTTTCAGCTTTCTAAAGAAATCCGACAGTTCACAGTGTAAACGGAAACGGTCAAGGCGAGCGGTTGGAACAAAACCTAACCCCTTCTCTAGGACTCGTTTTTCAGTGTCTGTGAGTACGAGGGAAGATAGGTTAGTCACTAAGGTCTCTGATTGCTCGGTCCTGCTTGTTGCGTCCCTGACTTGCTCCTCGTGTTGATACCTGTTCCCTCGTCTGGTCCCCAATGTACCTGATTTCTTCTCCTTCCCCTGCCTCTGCGGCCTCTCTCTAAAAAAGGGGGGCGGTACATGTTGGGTGGATAGGAAGGAATCGGCATGAAGGCTGGATTCCAACCCATCATGGGGAATTGTGGAGGTTGCTGGTATTGGTTAGGGAGGTTGGTGCCTTGATTAGGAAAAACAGGCCACTGTTGTTGGTAATTCTGGTACCTGCCCTTACCCCGACCCCTTTGTCTGCTCTTGAAACTACCACTGCTTGAACCACTGGTGGTGGATGTGTCGTCATCAGATGTATTGTCTGAGTAGTTGGAACCGCGTTGCGGTGGTGTATAGTTAGGGTCGGCATAGGGGTATACTTTAGTGAATGCAAAGCGCTTAAGATCTTTTTGGAACTTTTGTGCCTTGGATTGTGTTAGGTTGTCTTTATATTCGTTTATTTCTTTATTTAGTTCCTCAAGCTTCTTCTTATACCCTGTCAGTGTTGTTCTGAAATGGGTTTCAGTGAGTTGGATCTCGACCATTAGTGCTTCAGACAGCCTCAGGGCCGTCTTAATGATCAGGACCAACCAGTCACGGGTACAGTGCCAGGCTATCTGTGCCCACTCTTTCCTGAAAATAGAGTCTTCTAGGAAAATACGCGGGGCATTGGTCACCAATAAACCTCTGGGAGCTATGTTGTTACGTAAATATTCAGTGAGAATAGTGCCGTGTAGGATGGTGCGGATGCGGTCACGTTTTTGCTCAGATAGTTTATCCCATTCAGTTGTTTGCGAGATAGTCTGGGCAATGGATGGGTCTGAAAAGAGGGAGGGGTCAGCCAGGAGGGCATCGACCTCCTCATCAGTATAGGTTAAACCAGGATTCTCCATATTGAAACCAAGCAAAAGGACAAAGTAATTTCAATTTTGACCACCAATTTATGGGTCAGTGCAATTTTTGTCCAAGAGAGTAATATCTCAAAGAAAAACTCTCGCAGCTGTGCGCTGCCGAAATATAAATTAACAACAGGAGAGAGAGGGAATTTTTGGAGCCACTCTTAGTCCCCCAGGGCTAGTATAAATCAACAACAAAAGAGTGTGTCCATCAAATGTGAACAAGTGCAGGGAAGATAAGAAGAGTGAATCACTATGTTTTTAAAAGAACCCTCACTCACCAACCTAGTTGGTGACATGCTTCATCATTGGGTTCCCACCGGAGAGACCGAGTGTCTCCCCGGTGTGCTACGACGCCTGAATTACAGCGGAGCAGGTTTTTTGTGTGTGGGTGCAGTGCAAAGAGTGATAGTGTAAGTTTAAAATATGTCGCAGTTTCAACCAATAATGAATTTAATAATGGTAAACTGGACACAGTTAAAATGATGTGGCGGACGGTATGAACTGGTGCTAATTAGACCAGCTACGTCCTAAATCAAGTGCATAGTGAAAGGAGTGGTCAACATGTTTCTGCTTCTTGCGTCAGTGCACGAAGCATTCGTCAGGACCTAAAGTGAGACCACCACGGCGGTGTACGCACGCTAAGGCGTACCCTAACCTGTGGGATCAGAAACCGCTTTGAAACTTACGGTTGCGTTTACCCTTCAGCAATTTCTGAGAGGTTCAGTTCTGTTGAAATGAAAAAAGGACAATACAGAACAAACAAACAGAGATTCACATCATACATATATATTTGCACAAGAACAGGCATGAGCTAAATCACACACGTGTCGTGAGGAAATTTCATGCACACACATGGTGGGGATTTCCATGTCCTTGGAACTGCGGGTAGCAAAATTCATTAGTATTTGCCCGTGTTCAGAATCTAAAGGCATGTGGTGCTCTTTAGCGCTATCGCTAATTGTGCCGATAAAGTGATACACCCTGTTTTTTGTGGGGTGATACGGCAAAGCGACAAAAGTATATGGCCTTCACATTGATGGTCAGCACTGTATTATGGCCGATCTGTAGGAGGCGTAAAATAAAATAAAATAAAATGCTTGGGTTGTGATGGAGAATCGAGGGTAAATGTATCAAGTGAAATTGTGAACATCGCGAGAGCCAATCTAATTGCTTACGTGATGTTCAATTTTGTTTCACAGCATGAGTCCGGGTGGGAGGCGGGACTTGTAGTCACACTCTGGACGTGGAGTGAAAAGAATAAGAAAGATTAAAAACTTACACGATTGGAGGGTGGGTATAGGCTTCCGTCCTGTAGCACCATTACTTACTACTCCAAAGCCACCAGCCCTCTGCAACACCTATTCGGCCCTCCTGCGGACTCGGATGTTGATGTCCCGAGCCGCCGAGAGGAAGAAATAGTCAGCGTTTTTCCAATTGGGACGGCGTCACGTCATCACGTGAATCACGTGGGACGTGGACGCGGGGAAAAGAAGGAAGAGACTAGACTGCTGCTTGTCAAGGGCAAAATGAAGACTTTGTACACTTCCGGGAAGCCTCGGTAGAATTATAGCGGTACAGTGACCAGAGGCTGGAATGAAAAAAGGGGGTATTTTCGTTAGCCCAAAACAAGGAGGGATACAGCCTGACAATAACGTTACCATAATAACTCTATCTGCCATAGGAGAATTTTTTATTTATGGTGAATAACGTTTTGCGTGTTGCAATAATTTAGAACAGTCGTGCCAGTGAAACAGTGCCATGAACATAGCCTAGTCTGTCTTTAGTGGAGGCGGGGCTAGCTAGTATACACCATATATCCGATAGGGGAGGACGCCGTCCGTTCAGAGGAGAAGAAGAAAGAGGGCGACCAAGATGGCGGCCGAGGCTGAGGGAAGCGCCGCCTCACCGCAAGTTATTGAGGACCCGCTGGTGTTGTGAGGGGACCCCCGCACAGATTAGCAGGATTAAAAGCACACTCGAGGTACTCTGCTGTTGGGGGTATTATTGGCGTTTGGAGAGCGGAGAGACCGTGGCTCGATGGCAATGGCTGATACGACACGAGCTTGTGCGCCCGGTGTGGTGAAGCGGCCCCATTCCTAACGTACATGGAATTGCCGGCGGATACATGCTGCGAGGTGAAATGATATGATGTGCGGACCTGCGGCACTGCTGGGCTAATTGTGGATGGTTTGGGAATGATATGCCGGCGGTGTGGAGGAGGGCTGCAATACTGACGATTACAGGCCTCACTACGAGGGAGCACATGTAGGGACCACACAGCCACATAGACAGTGTATCACGGTGGTGCTGGCATTGCGTTGTTTCTACGCCACGACTCACTTGCACTGGAAGTGCATGTACTGAATTACAACTCAGAGGCGAGCATATCCCCGATAACAAGGTATGACTTCAGGTTCCTGTGAAGGTCCCTGCATACACAGTAGTGGGGTAGCTATTGCCCACTGGGGTAGTGGCCTAACAAATATATGAGAGAAAGGCATCCCCCAACGCAGGTGCACGGGAGGAGCCGCACCTGGATGCACAGTGATGCAGATTGTTTCCAACACATAGTAAGTGGCACGAAGGTGGATCATTGAGTGTGAATCTCGGAAGTGAATTGCAGAGTAGTCATCATTATTATTGGTGCTTATCACAATGGGTCGCCTTAAGACTAGACAACCTGATCCCCCTGCATCTGGAGACACAAATACTACAACGCTCAACGATGGGGTGCATGGTTTGGACACTGAGGTGGTGCCACCCACAAGGGCTGAACAGCATGGCGATAAGTTGGACCTAATACTAAAAGAAATTAGAGAGTCGCGGACAGCGATAGAAACACAAATAGGGACGCTTTCCACCAGTCTAAATTTATTACAAGCAGATCATAAGAAACTGGCAGAAAAGGTGAAATCAAACAAACTTCCTCTAGATGATCTGATACCTCAACAGACTATCCACACCTCCCAATTGGAACAACTACAACGCCAGTTACGAGGACTACAAGACAGGGTGGACGATGCTGAAGGGCGCTCCCGCCGTTATAATGTCCGCTTGTTGGGTATACCGGAGAGAAGTGAAGGACATGACCCCACCCAATTTGTGGAAACATGGCTGCATGAGCATGTAGCGAAAGAGGGCCTAACAGAACTTTACAGTGTGGAGAGGGCGCACAGGGTGCCGTCACGGCCTCCTCCCACGGGAGCACCGCCTAGACCGATAATAGCCAGAATACTGAACTATAAAGACCGAGACACGATTTTGCGGGTTGCAAGAGAAGACGCCCCCATCCGTTATGAGAATAAAACAATTTCTCTATACCCGGATTTTACAATTGCAGTTCAGAAAGCGAGAGCTACTTTTCCGGATGCCAAAAAGAAACTGAAACAATGCAACCTGAAATACGCACTACTCTTTCCGGCCTGTTTGAAGGTCATTTTCAGCCATAAAACAATATTTTTTGATTGTCCTGAGGAAGTGGCGGAATGGCTAGAGATCACGTTCACGCCTCCTGTGTCACAGAACGAGATATCACCGAGTCACTCTGCAAGATCTTTGATGCGGCTTGGGGGAGCAACCAGCACGGCAGTGAATTGTGGACGAGGAAAGGAGACAGATATAAGCCCATCCCAAAACAGATCACAGACAGTCAAAGAGATGCTCTCCTGACGGCAGCAGCTGTGGCAGGACATGACACCCAATCTGGTGCTAGGTCTGTCCGCTCATCAGATGAGGATACAGTCCATTCGGACTCTAAGACTAGTCTCACATTATTTCCTTTGGTTACTCCACAGACTGTAAATGGCTGTTGAGGTGGTATGATGGTCCTTCCGGAGGCTGGTATCATATAAAGTTTTGTTTAATATGCTCCAATGCACATAATACCACTTATAGGTCCAGTTCGTTATGATTATTGTATGTTAATGGGGTATGAGATGGAGCTCTGAGACTGATGTAACTACATACGGGGTACTGTATGTTAAGAACATGGTGGTTGCCGCCGCCCCAAGATGAATGCACTATGGTACTGTTTATGGTTATTGGTTTGGTCCTCTACTGTTATAAAGAGGAACCTAGTATTGGGTGTTGTGTTGGGGTATTTTGACATGAACCTTACCATAGGTATACAACAAACTCAATGAAAGGCAGGGACAATGAGTCAGGATATTAACTGTTATATAGGAATAGATGGCACAACCTAGCACACATACCATTACGTCTTGGAACGTACGGGGGCTAGGCTCTATACACAAAAGACATAGAATCCTTGCGCAGCTTAACCGAAGGAAGGTACATATTGCTCTGCTGCAAGAATCCCATCTTACGAAGGTGGACGCTATAAAAATGCACAAAAAAATGGAGAGGGCAGTTGTTCTCCACATCTTCTCGGCATTTGCCAGAAGAGCTGCAATATGGATACGGAATGGCACCCCCTTCGCACTGTTAGAACAGAGAGTTGATGTGAATGGTAGATATTTGCTCCTGCTGGGCACTCTAGATGGAAGATATGTACTACTGTGAAGTATATATGCTCCAAACTCGGAACAAGATAAATTCCTGGACTTGTTATCCACGGTGCTGGCGGGGTGGGATTCTTACCCATGGGTAATAGGAGGAGACTGGAATGCAGTGCTTGATATAGATATGGATAGATCACATCCACCACTGCAAAATACAGACAGCAAGAAACAAGCGGAAGCTCTGCGTATATGGGCGGAGGGATGGGGAGTGAGTGATATGTGGAGAATGAAACACCCGACAGATAGAGAGTACTCTATCTATTCACTGCCTTATGGACTACACACTCATATTGGCAGGAGCTTTGGCACAATGTCACTGGTAGCAAATGTACTAGATACTAGATATTTTGGAAAAACCTTATCAGATCACAACCCACTGGAAGTTATTCTGAAATGGGGGAAGGTACCTACACCCATCCCAACATGGAAATTATAGCCCACACTACTAGAGAATTCAGTGTTCCGGGAGGCCCTATCCACAGCGATAGGGAATTATTTCAGCAAGAATGCACACACTGCCAGCACACGACAGCTTGAATGGGATGCCTTCAAGACAGTGTTGCGTGGGGTTGCTATCAGCACACAGGTGGGAGCACGTTCTTCTGTACTTAAACGCCTCAAAACTGTTGAGGATAAGATAGGGGTATTAGAACAGGAAGCTGTAAAGAGTGATCCAAAAAAAGAGGAACTATAGGAAGCAAATATTCAACATGCAGAACTACTGGAAGAATTACGAGTCCTAGACTATAACTTATATACCCGAAAGCAACACGCAGAGGAAGATAAGGCGGGACCACTGCTAGCTAGGATAATACGAAATGCCCCACAGACAGCTCCGATCCTTGAAGTTAATACACAAGATTGTACACCTGTCGCTACGCAACTGAAAATAAATAGGGCATTTCAAACCTATTATGAGTCATTATATGCCGCCCCAACGGACTTTGATCAGCTTGAATTTGACTCTTTTTTTGAGGAACTCCCCCTCTCACAGATATTGGAGGAATGTAGGGAGGGACTGAAAAACCCAGTAACGGAAGCGGAGATCAGAGCAGCTATCAAGGCCTTACCCAGAAATAAGACCCCGGGATTGGACGGGCTACCGGTTAAATTTTGTGCGACTTATATGCCCTTGTTGGTCCCACACTTACGCAAGATGAATCAGGAGTCACTGGAAGTTGGCTCCTTACCAGGCACTACACTTCAAGCGCTGGTGGTCTCCTTGCCCAAACCAGGTAGAGATAGTAGAGATATCTCAGGATACCGACCCCTTTCCTTACTCAATACAGATTATAAAATCTTAAATAAACTACTAGCTAATAGAATCCAACACTACATACCCCGACTGATACACGCGGATCAGTGTGGATTCGTGCCAGGCAGAAGTACGGCCCATAACATCCGCAGATTACATCAACTTATGTCACACTCCAAAACACACCCCCATAAACAGGGATGTATCTCACTAGATTTACGCCAGGCTTTTGACTCCCTCCGGTGGGATTATATGTTGCGCATTATACCAAGATTTGGAATTCCGGATGCCTTTACAAAATGGATTTCCCTTTTATATACTAACCCTACCGCTAGAGCACGCACGGGGCAATATATATCGCAACAGTATGCAGTGGCAAGGGGTACGAGACAAGGCTGCCCACTCTCACCCTTAATATTTGTACTGGACTTAGAACCATTACTGGTAAAAGTTTGTAGGCTGGCGCACCATAAGGGCATTACAGCTGGATAGGATACGCATATAATTTCAGCTTACGCAGATGATATCATTTTATACCTTACAAACCTCAGGGAAGACCACTCGCACCTTCCTGCGATATTTAATACTTTTCATTCATTATTGGGCCTTTCCATAAATGAAGCTAAGACATACGCCTTTGCGTTTACAGAACAGTTGGTGCAGGACCCAATACAATTTGGTCAGTGGTCATTTCAAATAGCGACAGCTACATTTAAATACCTGGACATTAATGTATATAGGGAACCAGAGGACGTCATAGATGGCAATATAACCCGAGCGATAAATTCACTCAGAGCCCAAATCAGGTTCTGGACGTCTCTCCCCCTGTCAGTGGCTGGTAGGGTGACCATTGCCAAAATGGTGATGCTTCCGCGGTTACTTTACTATTTCACGAACATACCACTGATGATTCCGTTGAACGTGTTTAAGATACTAAATACATTGTTGATAGAGCTGATCTGGGGAACGGGTAGGCGCAGAATAGGACTGCCCAAGTTGCAGCTGGCCACTAAGCAAGGAGGAATGAGTGCTCCGGAATTCAGGGCATACTGTTATGCCGGTCAGCTGCAGTGGCTGTCATATTGGATTGCAGGACATAACCTCCAGGAAGTAGACAAGTCACGGGGAGAATGGAATAGGGGCTCCCTGCATGCACTGCCGTTGTCTAAGAGTGTGCCCGCGCCATCCACTTCCCCATTACTAAAAGTGGCCATAACATACTGGAAAAGGGCACTAGCATATACAAAGAAGCCAATCCCATACGCGCCCAATATACCGTTGCTTGGCATAAACACTCCACTGGGACCAATATCACAAAAACAGATTGCTAGATGGGTGGAGTCGGGAGTCGATACTGTAGGAATGTTGTTTGTAGACGGCACACTGATGAACCACGATATATTTGTAGAAGAGAGGGGAGTACCAAACACCCTGTTCCTCCTACATGCAACCATAACACGCTATATCAGGAGAACATGGGCTCCTACTGGTAATGAACCCCTGACACACGCGCTGATACACTATCAATACTTAATGGAGAATGGCAGTCACTTGACTCAACTGCTCTACTGGGGTATTCGGTCACACGCTGAAATGTCACTACAGGCACTTCGATATAGGTGGTCTGCGGACCTAGACAGGGTATTTACTGATAAGGTGTGGGACGCTATCTTGGAATACCCGAAGAAGGTGTCGCGCAACGCGAAGTTTCAATTTATCCAATTTATGATCATGCACCGAGCATATTTGAACCCACGCAGGCTGCACGCCATGTTTCCGAACACGTCGGATGTATGTCCGAGATGCAAGAGCCCTAATACTGACTTGCTGCATATGCTATGGGTTTGTCCACGCTTACAACACTACTGGGCGGAAGTGCACAAAGTCCTACGAGAGGTGGCCCCGGGGAGATGGGGAGTGCAAGCAGAACACTCTTTATTGGGACTGGGCATAAACCACAAAAGTGGTAATCCCACAAGCAGATTTGTCAATCTGGTGTTAATACTAGCTAAGCGGACGATAACTAAACGCTGGAAAGCCGCTACGGCACTAACAATGGCGGAGTAGGGGACTACACAAAAAGCCAATCTCACTAGAATGGAACGCGATATTGGAAGAGTTTATAGCAAAAGAACTGTAAAGGTCATATAGTAGCTGCATGGTGAATAAAAGGCCCTGTCATAATATCCTGTGAGTGTGTAGGAGATGTTTAAGAGGTGACACTTGTACATGTAGAGGATCTTTCCTGTATGGGGATGCTGCTGTTAGAACAAACCATGCCTGAATATGTTGTATTTTTACTCACGTTATTTACAATTATATAAGGGTTCATGTAGAGGGTGGGGGGTTATTTCAGTAGTTGTATTAAAAGTGTCATACTATATGTTCTGATTACAGCATGCCAGCAATATATACAACGCAAACTTCAAATGTACAAGCAGGTGTGGAAATGCTGTTGTATTTATGCAATGTGATGTACATGTAGTAAATGACACTCAAAATCAATAAATATATATATTTTTTAAAATGCAGCCTCGCAACTGCAACATGCGGTACATTGGCTTGACGAGAATGATAATTGGGAAAAGACCCTGCTGGCAGGGACTCTTGGCGGCAGATTATTGCCCGAGCTGTTAATGCTGGGGGCACGGGCGCCCTTGACTAGCCCTTATATTGTTCGAGACGTGGCGGGGATATGGGAATTGATAGTCCGGAAAGTGGTAAAGAGAGTCCCGTATGCCCCGGGCATGCCATTGTGGGTCGTCCGACCCTTTCAGCGAATATCTGCGACCAGAGGTACAGAGGTGGCGGGAGGGGTCTGCCTGAACATGGGGGATCTTTATGATAATAATCAGTACTTTACACGTGAGCAGGCAATGTAAACCTTTGAATTAGGCCAAGGACAGTTCCTACAATATGGGAAAATAGCAGTGGCAAGGGAGCTGTGGCCTGTTTCCAGATAAGCCTCCTGTTTCTAACGTGTTACAGACCCTGATAATGATGGCCCAAGGGCGTAGATTGATATCACATCTTTATCTGGAGGTCCGAGAGGACGGGGTGGTCATGGCATTGCCAGTACAGACGAGGTGGGAGGTGCTGATGGGGAACCCCATTGCTGAGAAAGACTGGGTTAAAATACATGAAGGGGTGAAGCAGGTGAGTGCGAATGTGAGGTTTAAATTAATCCAATATAATTTCATACACCAGGTATATCTGACACCCAAGATGCTACATAAGATTTAACCGGAGTGTTCGGGGCAGTGCCCCAGATGCGGAGAAGCAGATGCGGTATTCATCCATATGGTCTGGTCTTGCCAGGAATTTCAAGGCTTCTGGACAGATGTCCCGACTACGCTGCGAGGAATGACAGGGTAGGAGATAGCAGGAGAGATCCGGGTGGTGCTGCTAGACATGCTGCCCAGACCCAAGAATAAAGGCCTGAGTAAGAGATTCATCCTCCTGGGATTGGTGTTGGCGAAAAGACGGATTGCCATATCATGGCTGAGTCGTCAACCACCCAAAATGATACAATGGTTACAAGACAAGACGGAATAGGCGAAGGCCAAGATGCTCAGAATGCAACAGACTAGGAGGGATGAAAAGGTGGAGGATGACATGTGGGCATGGAGGGCGATGATGGGTGAGTTGGCAAATTACTGAGCGGACAGTGCAATAAACGAGAAGGATGACGGGAATGCGCAGGCAGGTAACGGCCCAGTGGGCATGCAGGAGTCAGGGGAGACAGCCTATTAAGGACTTATTGGATAATATATAGACATGGCCTGTACGGTTAAGAGACAAGCAGTTATACTGAAAAGGGAACATATCAGATACGGCGGGGGGGTGTTTGCAGTTGAGTGTGGGGGTGTTGGTGGGGGGGATTACAGAGACACTGGCTGGCCCCTAATACTCAAACAATTTGGACCACGCGAGACAACCCGTCGGGGCTGGAATGGGACAAAGGAACATGCATGCAAATGAAACGTTCTTTTATTATGATTGGATTAGAATATAAATATGTGTTGTAACAAAACTGCTCATTCTATGTTTATTAAGTCTTGATGCTCCTCATATGTTTTCACAAGAACATACAAATTAATCTTGCAATACTAATGCAAATGTTAATAAAGATATATTTTTTTCAAATGGTGTTACTGCAATATTTTAGCCAGGAAAGCAACTACAATCATATCAAGAAGGTAAATATAGATTAACTATACCTAATTCCACATACATGTACCTTGATTGTATATATCTTCAAGAACCATACATCTTGAGTTGAGTATTAAACTTATATTTAGCTATATATACTTACTTTAACAGTACTTTGGTCATCAATTTCAGGCTACAATATTTTCTTACCACAATATTTTTGTGATTGACATACAACCAAACTTAGTGTTAGGTCCCTAGGTAGCCTTAAGCCTCTTTCGGTTCTGGCAATAAACTCTACTATTTAGAGGTCATACTTGGAAGACCTGTACAAACGGAAGAGGGGCAGCTCGATCGATAAAAGGGCACCAGAGTTCGAGTCTTCTGTACGAGTACCTTACCCTTCAATTTATCAAACCGACTCCCTGGTTAGGCAATTTAAGGATCCGAAATACAGTTTGATGGACAAGTTGCTCCATCACAAACTTGACGGATATCCTGTTCATCTTATTACAAGTGCATTATATCCTATATCACCTAGAAGAAGGTGGGCAATATCTCAGTGGTGTATGGCCAGCAAAGTCTAAATCAGGCTGCCAGTAAGTGTCAAAGAGAGGTCTTGGCAGAATCCTGATTTCTATTTTGTAAACAAATCCCATATGTGAGCCAAGACTTTCAGAAACAATGCATCCTTTGCATGAGGAGAGGTATATAGCAGAATCATGAAAGGTGAGCTTGGATGTGCTGACTTTTGCAAAAGGAACTGTACATCAACCATCAGGCTACCGCCGCTTGCACTGCTCATTGCTGTGGGGGAAATGTACGCCAAATATTTATTAAACAACTTAACATCTGGGAGTTCACGCAACATCAATAGCTGTATAAGATTTGTATATACTGTATTTTGAGCAAATCGCTTATCAATGAAAAAGTGGTTTAGAATTGAAAAATGATGCATGAATCACCGCCTAGATAAAAACCAATATTGATTGTCCAATGCTTTTGATCAAGTGGACCACTCTCTTCTCCAGCACAAACTGAAAATGTGCTGGTCCCGCCTCACCTTTTATCACTAATGTCAAGAGTTGCATGCAGCGAATTTGATTAGGAAATATCAGGAGGTAAGAAATCTGTTTAAAGCAAATATATATTTTTGATGGTTTAAAGCAGGGATGCTCCTTGGAGCACGGTGCTCATAGCTGATGCTCAGAGTTGGGTGGGTCTGGGTCTTATTCACTTGGGCTGGGTGACAGTAGTGTGTTGCATGTTGATAACAGGGTATCTCTGGACCTTACTCGGATAGGCTGTAATGACAACCAAGGTAACGGTTTGCCTATACACCGACCAGCTGTTAAAGTCATTCCTGAAGACCAGGTGTGTGGTAATGGACTGAATGTCTATTGGCAAAGTTCTACATGTCATGAGGGCGAAGCTCAAACCGAATTGGCTAGTAAGTCATGCCTTTAATTCACTCATTTATTTAGTGGGTGAGTCAACTATTCAGTCCTACATTCAGTTGCTGAATGAGTCAGCCATTCAGTCAAATAGTCAGTCCTTATTTCGCACAAAGCATATAAGTTTAGTAGCAATTCCATGTGATGTCATTGACAGCCAAGAACACGCAAACATCCGGGGACTAGATTATTGTGGACGTCCGGGTCCGCAGAGGGCATTGAAGCCTGCTTTGTGAGCTCGTGGAGCACATCTGAGTAGTCACCTGGGCTCACAGATGTTTGTATGACCCTCCTCTGTAATACCCAGAGGTCTTGCTCACATTTGCATGGCTGTGCGATGTCACCGGCAGAGTTCCCACATTTACATGGAAACAAGGCCACATGCAAATAAGAAAGGTCTTTTGCCTGTGTGATCTTGTCATATTACTAATGTAATGTTGTGCACAAAGAAGCCTGGAGAGGTTCACTAAGATATTTATTGCCAAGTTCGAGCCTATGTTGAAGGCAAAATACATTTTTGGGGTGTGCAGCCCCTGTCAGACCAGGATCCCCCAACAAGTGTATATTTTGGTATTTCCATAGGCAATCATAGTCAGTTCTGTAACCTTGAATGTTTAGGTACTTTTGTGACATGTGCACGTAGAATGTTTAATATTTTCATTGCATCATGCAAAACAGCATTTGCTTTGCATCTACTTTGCCTGGAACATTTGACATGAGATGGGTGGGGTCCCTTTTCACTTGACACACGTAACCTAAGCAGCACTCTGAACAGGGACGCAAAGAACATATCTTTTGAGTTAAGAAGAATAAATGTATATTACTTACTGGGAGCTGCCAGCAGGTAGTTATAGTTAGGACTTAGTTTCCATGAAGCAGGGTCACAAAGAACATATATTTTATATACATACATATGTATATACACAAACATATACATATACATATATATATATATATGTATATATATGCACATGAAACGTTTTGGGCGGAGGCTGAGAAAAAGGGGGAGGGGGTAAAAAAACATGAATTTCCCATGTTAATTCCCATAGGTAAGCTATTACCAAAGAACCCCTTTATAACTTTCCGCAGAACTTCCAAAATGTCAGACTCATTGACTAGTAGTAATCCTGAGGTCCAGAGTAAGTCCAATTGGTTGCAAGCAAGAAAGGTTACAGTATGTAAGGCCTGCCAGTATGGGGTGAATACTACCATATACACAACAGTGTTCAGTGACGGAATACATGATTTTAAGCAGCATCTTACATGTAAAACAGAATATACGGTATACATCCTTGAGTGCAGCTGCAAACTCAAATATGTGGGAAGCACCAAACTGGCAGTACACAAAAGGGTATTACAACACATGAGAGCCATTATAAATAAAGATCAGACCTACCCGGTAGCCAGACATTTTCTGGAATGCCATGGCAGCAATCTAAAACATTTCTCATATTATGCCATAGAGTCAGTCCCCATGCTGAGGAGGGGAGGAGATCGAGAAGGAAGACTCAGGCGTCTAGAAACCATGTATATAGTAGAAATGGATACCAAGCAACCTAATGGTCTGAATACCACAGAGGACTTACACACATATTTATAAATACTCTAGACCATTTCTAAATTCTTGTCCAGCAGCATTTTTATACTTGGTCTTTATTATCATTTATGAATATTTATATAACTATATGGTTTTATAGGCATTTATACTAAGAGTAATCAATGTTATATTCTTGTATTTATGGATTTATTAACTTAAATTATACTTATATTTATGGATTTTAGGCTGGCTAAGTTGTAGACAAGAGATATGTTTAATTGTTTTACCAAAGTGGTTTCAAGTATTTATTAGAAACAGCTCATGGCTCTCATATTTTTAGCTCCAATTATCGATTACCCTCCTTTTGTGGAATATACAATACACATAGATGGCAAAGCTTAGAAGAATATCTTTTTATTTAAATAGATATTATTTATGTTTATCTCTTTGTTAATTTATAACCTTGCACCCCGTTCTTTCTGAATTTTCCCTGGCAATTATAACTGCATACATTAGTACCATAACATTTATTTATGGATTATATAATAGCATAGCATAGGGACTTTATAGTATTCACTATTTATCTTTAATGGGTTTTGTTTACATATTAGATGTTATCACAATAGTAAGGGATACACTAGCTGTTTTCACATCAACCCCTCTTTGCACATTTTATAGGTTTTATCTGCATTATGTATTTATATACATCCCTTTTAGAGATTTTGTATTAGTTGTAGGTATTTATACCATTACGAAATTGTATTCATTGTGTTTTTTAACCAACTAACAATGTTAAACTATTTTTATAGGCGTTATAAGTTATTTGCCATGGAATATACAACAATTTTAGGGATGCTATGAAATTCATGCATTTAAGCATTTACATTGACATTAATACTGAAGTATTTCTTGTATGCCGATTCTATGCCGATTCTATCCTGAGCACTAGCACTTTAAAAGAGGTTGCACTTGTTCATTCGTGTAATGTGATCAAGGCTGCGTTGTCAGCCGAAACGTGTCATGGACATATCTGGTGACAAATAAACAAATAATTCTGCACAATATATGGGTCTTCACTCGCCTTTGTTGGAGAGATTCATCTGGATTTGCGAGAGCATGCTGATATATATATGTATATATATGCACATGAAACGTTTTGGGCGGAGGCTGAGAAAAAGGGGGGGGGGGTAAAAAAACATTAATTTCCCATGTTAATTCCCATAGCACCTTTAGATTCGAAATCCAAATTTTTATATATAGGGACTTGAATCCTCGAAGAATCTGACAGCCACAATCCTCAAATATGATTGGCTGCCAACACTTCAAACCACGACGTGTTGGCAGCCATCTTGGGACTTCGCTTGAGCCGAGTCACAGAAAATGTTTTCAAAAATAAGAGAAGGGGGAAGAATTTGAATACCAGGACCCCCTAGGCTTATTGGTGGGGTCCCAGGGGAACCCCGCCTCGCCCACATACCTTTTTTAAAAAAAACATATTTTGTCGGGAGTTGCGCTGGAACAGTGGCAATTCATCAAATTAATGTAGGGGGGGCCTGTGCTGCCTCCCCCACAACCCCGGGGACCACCAAATCCCTGGGGCTAATAATAAAGAAATTGGTGGTCCTCGCGGACCCCCGTGCCCCGCGGACCACCACCTCCCCGGGGATATTTAATTTTCAAATGGTGGGGCCTCACAGACCACCACCTCCCCACGGCTACATTTAAAAAAATCTCATGGAGGGTCTGTGTGGGCCTCCTCCCAGGGCCGTTCTTAGCCCCGGGGGCTGCCTGCTCCCCAGGGCAGGCCCTAGTACAAGAAAGGAGGGGGGCTGCGCCGCCCGCCTCCTGTAGCCATAGATGGTCCTGGAGACTGACACCCCCCAGGACCAGCTCCTGCTGGTGTGCCCACCCCGGGACATAGCTGTTTGCTGTGGCTTTACCACTCCTTTCAAGCCACAGCAAACGCTCTGCTTCCAGCAAGCAAGAGCATTGAAAATGTTTACATTTGCTGGAAGCAGAGCAGAATTGCTTTCAGACACAGGGAGCTGCCTTTCCAGCAGCTCCCTATGTCTGGAAGCAATGCCGGGTCCCTCAGGACTCGTGGCGCCGTCAGGGACAGTGCGGGATTTTAGGCTACACCCGCAATCCCAGTGGAGAGGATGCCGTGAGGACACCCAGCAGAAAGATCGCCAGGCCCTGGGGGGTGGGGTCCACGGGCACAATTTGGTCCTGGGATAGGGGCCACACAGCCCCCTTCCGAAATTTGTAAATAGCCGGGGATGGGGTCCCCCGGGGTGAAATCGGCCCAAGGAGGGGGGCCGCAGGGCCCCCCTTCCCAAAAAATATTTTTAAAGGTCGGCCCCAAGGGATGGGGTCCCCGGGGCCGAAATCGGCCCAGGAGGGTAGCCGTGCTTCCCCCAACAATTACAAAAAGGCCTGGCCCCATGAGATGGGGTCCCCGGGGTTGAAATCGGCCTTACATGCTGAGGGTCCTTGGGGGACAGGAACCCCTCCTGTGCCTCCATTAAGTCCCACAAAGTGGGGTTGCAGTGATCTTGTCGAAGGCCCTGCCCACTTTCTCCACCACTCTGCAAACATGACTACTAGGTACAGGAGCATTATAGTCAGGTATAACTGCTGAATTTCTATGGCTTTGTATGGGTGACATCTGGGCCTAACTATAACATCCCTGTAATGTTTGGTTCTTTCAGTCCCGTTGGATATTGATATTGGATATTGATAAGAGGGGGACCATGCAGCCCCCCCTCCCCACGCTGATTTGTGCCAGGGGGGGCCCATCCCCTGGGACCAGCCTTATTATATATTTGGAGGGGGCACACAGCCCCCCCTCTCGGCCGATTTCAGCCCCAGAGACTCCATCCCCCGGGGCCCAGACAGATTATTAATGGGGAGTGGGGCCGCACAGCTCCACTCCCCAGGCAGATTTGGCCCCAAGGACCCCATCTCCCAGGGCCCAGCCATAACTGTCAGACTTCAGATCCGTTTCCCTGCCCGCAGTGACACGTACAGGGAACTACAGGGAGCAGCATTCTTAGCTTCTCCCTGCGGGCAGGAGCAATGCTGGCTCCCACAGGAGGCGTGGATATGGCTGGGGCTATGGGGGGAGGTATAAAAATTCAGGACTAATTTAAAAAAGAGAAATAACGTGTACACATTCGTAAATTCTAAGTAATACAAACTTACTGGACTCGATGTTACACAGTGTATTCTATTGAGGTCATAGTGGTCTTAATGAGGGCCAAATAAAGTTACTGGACACGACCTAACAAGTAAATGTGGTCCACTTAAATTAGTCCATGCAAAACTACTAAAGTTGTTTTTCACTGCCGCTGTTATCGAGGTCATGATGCACGAGATAATTTGTTCCACACTCAGCAAGCCGCTTGTAATCACAGTGCGCTCGACTCCTTCTAAAAGTTGCAATGCTACAGTGAGTTCAAATGCTCACCAGTAACGTGCTACCAATGCAAATATTTCTCTCACCGCTTGTGCATATCAACCAGAGTTACCAGGAGTACAAACAATCTTCCTGCAAATATATATATATATAAACTGTTCCACAAGTGCCACTGGCTTAGGATGCACTCTCCATCTGTAAACCTTAGTTCCATACGGCAGCAGCACAGCCATCAAGCGCACGGGTATAAATCAAAAGCCTAACACGTTTCAGACATTCCATACGTCCTTGTTCACAGGCATGAGCAGCAGCAAATTTAAATGGTAAAAGACTCGGAATCAGATTGCAAGTCCCTTTTATTGGCCACAGGTGAGGCCTCACATGATATTCAAATTGCATTATGGGATCCGTAGTCATTTAAATTAATACCATAGTTCGTGTTCAAACTCAAGTTGCCAACTCACATATTAAATTCAATCCAGCCATTAGTGGGCTCCACGTGAGCTGTAGACTGCGTTGCATCAATTAATATCTGCCAAACAGATGGACCGATAACAGCTTCCTTCGTAGAAAGCCACCGGACCGCTTTGCTTTCATGTGGTGGTGCAATCCCCACAGTGAGGCTGCCGCGCATTTACAAACTGTTCCACAAGTGCCACTGGCTTAGGATGCACTCTCCATCTGTAAACCTTAGTTCCATACGGCAGCAGCGCAGCCATCAAGCGCACGGGTATAAATCAAAAGCCTAACGCGTTTCAGACATTCCATACGTCCTTGTTCACAGGCATGAGCAGCAGCAAATTTAAATGGTAAAAGACTCGGAATCAGATTGTAAGTCCCTTTAATTGGCCACGGGTGAGGCCTCACATGATATTCAAATTGCATTATGGGATCCGTAGTCATTTAAATTAATACCATAGTTCGTGTTCAAACTCAAGTTGCCAACTCACATATTAAATTCAATCCAGCCATTAGTGGGCTCCACGTGAGCTGTAGACTGCGTTGCATCAATTAATATCTGCCAAACAGATGGACCGATAACAGCTTCCTTCGTAGAAAGCCACCGGACCGCTTTGCTTTCATGTGGTGGTGCAATCCCCACGGCGAGGCTGCCGCGCATGCTTCTTGAATGCTGGCCAGCCATTGGAGAAGAGGTTTGTCTCTCCGAACAGGCCCCGTCCTTTTCGGATTCGGGGGCGTGTTTTTTGCTACTTTTCTCATTATCTCCTCAGCCAATGGCAAGAGGGGAGAAAAGAAAAACACGCCCCCGAATTCAAAAGCGCCGCTGCCTTTCTCCGAGGCATTTCTGCTTCGCCTCGGATAAAGGGAGTGGTGTGCTTGCTTCCATCCGCCATTTTTATCTTAATCAGTAACCACGGCCGGGACCCGCCATGACTGGGTGACACATGCAGTGGCTCCGAGGCTGAGGCCCCTCACCAGGTGGAAGCGGAGCGCGTTTTTCTCGTTTCACATTTCCATCTACTACTCGTGTGTCGCCCCAGCGCTGGGTCCTCCTCGCTGCCCTGCACACCGGGTTTTCACGCCGTGCCTTTTGTTTGCGGTGAGTGTAGTTTCTTTGGGCAGCAGAGTTTATTGAGTCGGTCAGTTTCGTGGACAGCGGCGAGAGCCGTTTTCGCGGGCTGTGCTGGCCGGAGGGCGAGGAAGGCGGACCGTGTAGCAGGAGAGCCTGGTTTGAGTCCAGTCGCTAGGAGTGGCGGCTCGGTGTCCGATCTTGGCTAATTTTAAGGACGCGCTAAGATCGGAGGCACTGTGGCATAATGGTTAAGGTCTGAGGCTCTTACTCTCAAGGTTACAGGTTTCAAATCCCGTTGATCGTTGCAGGTAGATCTCTGTGAATAACCGTTTATTAGCCAAGCGCGTTAATGTATTATGCCAATGCCGTAGCCACTGTAAATACGGAGCGAAGTAAGGCGCCCTATTATCGTCGGGTCGAGTACGCGCTATATAAATATAAAAAGGTTAACCACTGTAACTGTTAAGCCAATGTATCCGGCTTCAAATACGTAGCCCTCCGATTTCATTGACGATACCCACGCAGCGATGGGTGGCTGTGGGGAGGTTGGATGAAGAGGGGTGCGAGCGGCGCTGGTTGTTTTACAGGGCTCCGGTGGCCCCGGTTTCGCGACCGCTCATCGAGCTTTGGTGGTGCAGTTGTGTGGCATAGAGGCGCTGTGGCGACGTCATCCACCTTGGGAGTCCCCGTGCCTGGGTTTGTGACATAGATGGTGGTGAGTGCTTACAGCGCTCCGAGAGCACGTGCGTGCAGCATATCAATTACCGCACCATGCCTAGATGACCAGCGCTACTAAGGTGCGTGCGCTGTATCTCCAGGTTGCAATTATTGCAATCCCAATAAGATTTGCTGGCGGTTTCATCTGTGACGTTGGTGGGGCATGTTGTATGCTCATTCTAATATCCAGGGCTCCTGTGTAGCCTCGAGAAATGGACGTTCAGCTTCGGCGCATGGCAAGCAGTGTTCGGTTCCCGACGCTGCATGTTTTAAAGTGATTAAGGCCTCCGTGTAATTATTTCAGGGCCTCGGAGCAAAGGAGCATTTTATCTATTGTACCGCAGCGTTTCTCTCGTACGTCGTGTGTTGGGCGAAAATGCAACATGGCGTGCGTTGGCCACTTGCAAGTGCCCCCGCATGGGGGGCGGCAGGGTGGTGAGCGCGAGGGGGCCAGCTGTTGGTAACGCTTTAGCACTAATGCGTCTCAAAGGAGGCCTCCTTCTCTAATTTGAATGAGGGTGTGATGTATGGGAATGAAGTTAGGGGGTTGCCCCTCCGGTCGGGTAGTAATTCTGAGGCAGGCTCGGGGACTAGTCACCAGTGCTTCCAACCCGATGTATGTCCAACACAGGGTCACCACTTTATTTATGCTGCACCCGGAAGCACCGCGAACCTCACCCCACCTCCCTGCTACCTCCAACTTGCCGCCTGGCTGTAGGGTTTTGTGGCCATCCCAGGTGCTGTTCTTCCCCCCCTTCCCCTCAGCAGTGAGTTGGGCTCCAGGCAGGCGCCGATTTTTGAACGGGGTGGGGGCCTTTGTGTGGCCGCGAGCTTACCTCGGCTTGTATTGGTTGGGTGGCGCACCATGTCGCTGTTGCTGTCCCCGGGCCGCGTTTGTGCTTCTGCGCCCCTAAGTGCCGTGATTTCCCATTGCCACCCGCAGCTAGGCCAGTCTCTTTCACTACCTCTCTCTATCTCACTACCTCACAACATCCCTCTCCCTCAGTACATCACTGTTTCACTACCTCACTCTCTCTCACTACATAACTCTCTCTACCTCACTACTCCACTCTATCTCACTACCTCACTATCTCACAACTTCTCTCTCTCAAAACATCACTACCTCACTCTCTAGCTCACAACGTCACAACTTCTCTCTCTCTCACTCACTACCTCAATCACTCTCTATCTCACTACCTCACTCTTTCTATCTCACTAACTCACTTTCACTCTCTCTTTCACTACCTCTCTCTCTATCTCACTACATCACAACATCACTCTATGCTTATATATCACTACCTCACAACATCCCTCTCCCTCACTACCTCACTCTTTCACTACCTCACCCTCTCTATCTCACTACCTCACTCTCTATCTACCTCACTCTCTCTCACTACCTCACTCTCTATTTCAATACCTCACTCTCTCTCTCTATCTCACTACCTCACTCTCTCTCTGCTAATGCAATAGGTATCACATATGCAAAAAAAAACTAATGCCAATAGAAATGACAATGCCATTTATTTAGGGATACAAAAATGATCAAAAAATAATGAGCAATACCAATAGCTCTACCTATAATATTGCCGAGACCATTGCATTGTAAATGCTTGTTCAATTCTTTGAACTGCCTACGTCCCTTAAGGGGTGTGAAAACACACCAGAACATCGACACCAGCCTCAGCAAGGTTTTTGTGGGGGGAGTGGAGGGGACTTGGGGGCAGGGTAAAGTTCAAAAGTGCCTCTTAGGTACTTCTCAGTGAGATTTTTGTTCAAGTTGGCAGGTATGTATAGTTCATACGGTTGATAGAACATATTTTGAACCCTAACGGTCTAGGGGACCGTTTAATAAGCACAAAAATGGCCAAAAAGCCACTCAGAGGTGCAAATCTGGAGGGTGGCGCCTAAGACCCACTCAGAGGTGGTTCCTTCGCACTAGTCTTTTGTTATGTTGAGGGGATTTTTAGCTGCCCCCGAACGGGGGTTCCCAGCGCTAACCTACTGTTACGTCAGCACAGAACATACCACGTGGTGTCCTGCAACAGGCCACGAAGTGGTCTGCCACTGAACTGCGCATCCACCCTTTGAGGGGGGACTTTACGCTCAGTAAGGAAGAATGCAGTCTGGGTTTGCAAAGTGCGAAACCTCAGTGCCTCTCACGCCACCAGAGGTGAGTCACGCTCCTTAACACAGACCTCTGGACTAGGGGGCAGTGCCAAGTTCACTGGCATCGTGATAGGTGCGGGCTACATCTGGCCAGTCGCGTTGATGCGTGCAACCTGTGCCGGAGGGATTTCCACAGATGGACATGTTTACACCTCTGGTTGTGATGTCATGTACACTGAAGGGCATTTTAACACTCTGTTAATATCCAGTGTTCTCTGCTTCCGAGCTAAAGGACAATGAAGTTCACGGTGTTAACATCCTGGGGTTCTCTGCCTGCGATGTAAAGGGCAGTGAAGGTCACATGGTTAACATTCCAATTTTCCCTGCTCATGACGTCATAGGCAGTGATGTCATGATAACATTTGGTAATTCTCGGTCTGTGATGTAAAGAACGGTGAAGGTCACGATGTTAACATCCTGGGGTTCTCTGCCTGTGATGTAAAGAACGGTGAAGGTCTCAATGTTAACATCCTGGGGTTCTCTGCCTGTGATGTAAAGAAAGGTGAAGGTCTCGATGTTAACATCCTGGAGTTCTCTGCCGGTGATGTAAAGAAAGGTGAAGGTTTCGATGTTAACATCCTGGGGTTCTCTGCCTGTGATCTAAAGAAAGGTGAAGGTCTCCATGTTAACATCCTGGGGTTCTCTGCCTGCGATGTAAAGAACGGTGAAGGTCTCGATGTTAACATCCTGGGGTTCTCTGCCTGCGATGTAAAGAATGGTGAAGGTCTCGATGTTAACATCCTGGAGTTCTCTGCCTGTGATGTAAAGAACGGTGATGGTCAAGATGTTAACATCCTGGGGTTCTCTGCTTGTGATGTAAAGGGCAGTGAAGGTCACATGGTTAACATTCCAATTTTCCCTGCTCATGACGTCATAGGCAGTGATGTCATGATAACATTTGGTAATTCTCGGTCTGTGATGTAAAGAACGGTGAAGGTCACGATGTTAACATCCTGGGGTTCTCTGCCTGTGATGTAAATAACGGTGAAGGTCTCGATGTTAACATCCTGGGGTTCTCTGCCTGTGATGTAAAGAAAGGTGAAGGTCTCGATGTTAACATCCTGGAGTTCTCTGCCTGTGATGTAAAGAAAGGTGAAGGTTTCGATGTTAACATCCTGGGGTTCTCTGCCTGCGATGTAAAGAACGGTGAAGGTCTCGATGTTAACATCCTGGGGTTCTCTGCCTGTGATGTAAAGAACGGAACATCCTGGGGTCCTCTGCCTGCCATGTAAAGAACGGTGAATGTCTCGATGTTAACATCCCGGAGTCCTCTGCCTGTGATGAAAAGAACGGAACATCCTGGGGTTCTCTGCCTGCGATGTAAAGAACCGTGAAGGTCTCGATGTTAACATCCTGGAGTTCTCTGCCTGTGATGTAAAGAACGGTGAAGGTCACGATGTTAACATCCTGGAGTTCTCTGCCTGTGGTTTAAAGAACGGTGAAGGTCTCGATGTTAACATCCTGGAGTTCTCTGCCTGCGATGTAAAGAACGGTGAAGGTCTCGATGTTAACATCCTGGGGTTCTCTGCCTGTGATGTAAAGAATGGTGAAGGTCTCGATGTTAACATCCTGGAGTTCTCTGCCTGCAGATGTAAAGAACGGTGAAGGTCTCGACGTTAACATCCTGGAGTTCTCTGCCTGTGATGTAAAGAACGGTGAAGGTCTCGATGTTAACATCCTGGGGTTCTCTGCCTGCGATGTAAAGAACGGTGAAGGTCTTGATGTTAACATCCTGGGGTTCTCTGCCTGCGATGTAAAGAATGGTGAAGGTCTCGATGTTAACATCCTGGGGTTCTCTGCCTGCGATGTAAAGAACGGTGAAGGTCTCGATGTTAACATCCTGGGGTTCTCTGCCTGTGATGTAAAGAACGGTGAAGGTCTCGTTGTTAACATCCTGGAGTTCTCTGCCTGCAGATGTAAAGAACGGTGAAGGTCTCGATGTTAACATCCTGGAGTTCTCTGCCTGTGATGTAAAGAACGGAACATCCGGGGGTCCTCTGCCTGTGGTTTAAAGAACGGTGAAGGTCTCGATGTTAACATCCTGGAGTTCTCTGCCTGTGATGTAAAGAACGGAACATCCTGGGGTTCTCTGCCTGTGATGTAAAGAACCGTGAAGGTCTCGATGTTAACATCCTGGAGTTCTCTGCCTGTGATGTAAAGAACGATGAAGGTCACGATGTTAACATCCTGGAGTTCTCTGCCTGTGATGTAAAGAAAGGAACATCCTGGGGTCCTCTGCCTGCGATGTAAAGAACGGTGAAGGTCTCTATGTTAACATCCTGGAGTTCTCTGCCTGTGATGTAAAGAATGGTGAAGGTCACGATGTTAACATCCTGGAGTTCTCTGCCTGTGGTTTAAAGAACGGTGAAGGTCTCGATGTTAACATCCTGGAGTTCTCTGCCTGCGATGTAAAGAACGGTGAAGGTCTCGATGTTAACATCCTGGGGTTCTCTGCCTGCGATGTAAAGAACGGTGAAGGTCTCGATGTTAACATCCTGGGGTTCTCTGCCTGCGATGTAAAGAACGGTGAAGGTCTCGATGTTAACATCCTGGGGTTCTCTGCCTGTGATGTAAAGAACGGTGAAGGTCTCGTTGTTAACATCCTGGAGTTCTCTGCCTGCAGATGTAAAGAACGGTAAAGGTCTCGATGTTAACATCCTGGAGTTCTCTGCCTGTGATGTAAAGAACGGAACATCCTGGGGTCCTCTGCCTGCGATGTAAAGAACGGTGAAGGTCTCGATGTTAACATCCTGGAGTTCTCTGCCTGTGATGTAAAGAACGGAACATCCTGGGGTTCTCTGCCTGTGATGTAAAGAACCGTGAAGGTCTCGATGTTAACATCCTGGAGTTCTCTGCCTGTGATGTAAAGAACGATGAAGGTCACGATGTTAACATCCTGGAGTTCTCTGCCTGTGATGTAAAGAAAGGAAAATCCTGGGGTCCTCTGCCTGCGATGTAAAGAACGGTGAAGGTCTCTATGTTAACATCCTGGAGTTCTCTGCCTGTGATGTAAAGAACGGAACATCCTAGGGTTCTCTGCCTGCGATGTAAAGAACTGTGAAGGTCTCGATGTTAACATCCTGGAGTTCTCTGCCTGTGATGTAAAGAACGGTGAAGGTCACGATGTTAACATCCTGGAGTTCTCTGCCTGTGATGTAAAGAACGGAACATCCTGGGGTTCTTTGCCTGTGATGTAAAGAACGGTGAAGGTCTCGATGTTAACATACTGGGGTTCTCTGCCTGCGATGCAAAAACGGTGAAGGTCTCGATGTTAACATCCTGGGGTTCTCTGCCTGCGATGTAAAGGACAGTGAAGGTCACATGGTTAACATTCCAATTTTCCCCGCTCATAACGTCATAGGCAATGATGTCATGATAACATTTGATAATTCTCTGTGATGTAAAAGCGGTGTGAAGGTCACAGCATTAGCATCTCGGTGTCTTCTGCTTCTGACCTAGTAAACTGGGATGAAAAAGAAAACTTTCTGGGGCGTATTTACAAGCCGTTTGCGCCGCCAGTGCATCACTTTTAACATGGGAAAAAGTGACATACCGGCGGTGCAATGGGCTTGTAAATAAGGCCCTCTGTTTTACTGGGCTTCCGATGTTCAGGATGGTAAAAGTCATAATTTTAGCATCCTGGGGTTCGTTGCGGGTGATGTAAAGGATAATGAAGGTCGCAGTGTAAGCATCCTGGTCAGGGATATAAATAGAATGAAAAAAGTGGGGGTCTCTAAAAGGGGCCTCGCCTATGCCGTGATGAGCAGGATTTAACAATAGAAACTACATTTGTGAGTCACGTAGTGTGCCTCCGACCGTTATTTTGGTGTCTCTCTGAGCTTTCTGTTATTGTACCCAGATATGATAAAACAGCAATGGACGTACACCTAAAACCGGCCAGGACTATTGGCTTTGTCAATGGTTGTCTGTGTGCGCTCTGCAGAAGGCCAACGATTGGACAACTATGTATTCTGAACGCCTTTTTGACCCAATGACAGACACTGCGAGAAACTCACACTGCATGCGGCCTCAACCCTGTAATCGTGGAGGTTATAAACACCTGGAGGCGACTCAATTCAAACCATGCACTATACGAGAGCAATGTGAAAAAACATACAAAAACACAGCATCCGGCGAATAGCTAACACTCTAATGGGGTGCAAAATTCAGTAAAACACATGAAATATAAACGGGAACTAAGGGTCTGATTATGATCTTGGCGATGGGATACTCGGTCACAAACGTGACGGATATCCCGTCCGCTGTATTTGAAAAGCGCGAGATCTCGGTGAGCGCACCCTTAGGGCCCGGCCCCCTAGACCCACGCCACACCCCCATAGTCCGGTCCAGTAGCCTGATTGGCTACTGGCCGGAGGAATGTACTTCCAGGTCACCCATGACGCGTGTCCGGCTGAAGCAGACAAAGGGGTGGAGCCGGGGGGGGAGGCTATTTAGGCCCTGGGTCCACTTCCACACTTCCTCTTTTGCCCGCTCTTGACCCCTGGATCAGTGGGGCAAATAGATTAAAAGCGAGAGTTTTGAATTTTAAATGTGAATTTTATAAATGTTTTTGTCATGTTTATGAATGTTTTGATGGTTATTAAATATGGCCGTTTTACCCACACTCTTGGTCTGGCTAGTTTGGATTGTGGGATTGCATGAGGTTGGGGCGGGAGACATCCTGTGGGGTCCGGGCTCTAACAAGTTCCAAAGGATATGATGGAATAGTAACACAGCGACAGGATATCCGTCACGTTTGTAACGAGAATCCCATCTGCCAAGATCTAAATGAGGCCCTGAATCACTAACATGGATTACCTGAACATTTATTACATTAATTGTTCAGAAATCGTCTGTGTTTTTACCAGTAAACTTAAGGATATGAATATAGGGCCCGATAGGGATCCGTTTTGATGTCCATCCTAAAATACTACTGAGCCTGAGACCTGGAGGGACCCGGCCCACTTAAAGCCCTGATCCTGGTTTTGTCTGCTTGGGTTCTCCGCCTGTGACGTCAGAGACAGTGAAGGGCATGAGGATGGTACTCAGTTGTTCTCTGCGTGCGATGTAAAGCTCTGCGAAGGCGACTATGTTAACATCCACTCGCGGCCGGCATTAGTCATGAGCGGGGTGGAGGGTCACGTGGGGAGGAGAGTGGGGGTAAATTAAATGATTTTTTTTTATTTACTTACCTGTCCGCGGGTCCTTTGGAACAGGAAGCAGGCAGCCTCCCTCCCCTCCCCTAAGCCAATCACAATGCTACAATGGCAGCATTGTGATTGGTGGGGACGCCGCCCAGCCAGGCACATATGGGGAGGCCATTTTCTCCATGCAGGCTGGGGCAGAGTGTGCATGATTGGTTTGGGGGCTCCCTGAGGGCCGGCCAAACCAGTAATGCTCACAGAGGAGTGGGCACACAACTCCTCCCCTGCCCAGCTCTGCTCCCAGAGCAGACCCGCCCTCCCGCCTACCCGCAACCAAAGACCTCTGCTTTCTCGCAGTGCGAGAAGCAGAAACATAAAATGGTAGTTTTACCATTTTATGTTTCTGCTTCTCGCACTGCGAGAAAGCAGTGGGGCGACGCTCCTCCTCCCTGGTGGAGGAGCCGCCCCTGTTAACAACCCAGGGTTTTCTGGTCGAGATTCAGAGGACACTGAAGGTCACAGAGTGAACCCCCTGGTGTTCTGGGCTTGTGAGGTGACTGACAGCCAAGGTCACAATGTGGCTCTCTAGGCATCAGTTCTCCGCATGAGAGGTAAATGACAGATATTTACTCCTTCATTACAGTTATAAAGAGCATATACATAGCAGAAGTTGTAAAATACCTCAGGAGTATGAATGCACCAGCGGAAGCGTTACGATTTAATACCGTTAACTAAGTTAGGGATATTAGCAAAGTAGATTAGGTATATACAGGCCGTAACTGACAGTATATGACAGAGAAGACAGATATGTTAGCTATAGGAGAATGCCTCGGGTTATGAATTCACTAAGGGGTGGAGAAGAGAGATAAGATAAAAGGAGTGCAATATCTCATATTAATATTAATGTGGGGTAAAAAGAAGGGAGATATAACAGAGACAGGAGAAGCCACAGAGTGAATGATAGAGAATATGGTAGCGACAGTACAATACATCAGGGTTGGATGCATCAGAAGATGGATAGGAGATATGTGATAAAAAGGTTGCAAGACCTCAAATTACGAATAAAGAAGAGTAAAGAAAGGAAGATATGGTAGAGACATTATAACACCTCAGGATAAATGACAGAGAAGAGAGAGATGTCATAGTGTTATACCTGGATCTGAATTCAATAAAGGTCAGAGAAGAGAGGTATGAAAAATAGGGTACAATACCTTTGGATATAACTATAGAAGAAGGGGGAGTACAGAGATATGATAGGCATAGTGCAATATCTTGATATATAAATGAACTGCAGGACAGAGAATAGAGGTATGAAAATGAGAAAAGAATACCTTAGGGTGAAATTAGAGCAGAGGGTGGAGAAAAGAGATTTGAAGGCAAAAACATACACTTGTTGGTGTGAATACAACAAAGGATAGAGAGGAAAGATGAGAAATATAGCACAAAACCTCAGGTATAACATACAGTACTCTAGCACATAAACGCACATAACTGAGAGAGTGAAACACAGAAGGATTGAGAGCATAGATATGATCAAGTAAAATTCCATGGCATATTAATACAAGAGAAAAGGAATGTGAGAGGTGTGACATATATAACAGGGATTTGAACAATGACTATGGGAGAGAGGAGGATTGGAAATATGATGGATTCATTGAAATGTCCCACGGGTTTAAATGTCGTAGATAAAATGAGCATATTCAATGGTAGGTGTGCGCTAACAACAGGAACACGAGATGAGTATTATAACGGCAGAAGGTTTCCGCAGACAAATTTCCACCTTGTGTAAACGAGATTTCCTTTCGCTTAAATGTGCTGAAAGTCTTGCTAATAGCCGCCAAAGTCATGCCCTGTATACAATACAGGAAGGCTTAGCGGGGAGAGTGAAAGTGCTCAGTGGGGCCTACCACACTCGCCCAGAGAAAGAAGGTAATACTAGCAAATGTACCCTCATATGGCTGTACATCTTCGTTCCCCTCCAAAGGGGAAGTTAAAAGCAGCAGCTGTGGTCTGAGATAGTGAATCAATTCAATTTGCCGACCTGTTTCGCCTGAGGAGGTGTAGTTTATGTTAGAAGTCCAAAAGCAAATTGTTAGATCAAGAAGGGAAATTTACTCAAAGTAATGGATCCCGACTAAAATTTGCTGAGAGTGTCAGTGACACCTTGATAAACCGTTGCTAAAAAGCCACAGATGGCAAAATCCCATCCGGTTATCAGAAGGCCTCAGAAATTCATTCAAGAAAGCTGTAATTAATGCTCGGAAATGTTCTTTTAGTGGGAGCCTGATTAAAATTGTGCTGTTAGGTGTTTGGTTAATTAATCACAGGGCCCAATCACCATATTTTGTAGGCGAGCCCCATCGTTTTGCGTTATGTTACCTATACAAAGTTTATAAAAACTTTCTTCACCCTTAGGGCCTGATTACGAGTTTGGCGGTGCGGCGCTGGGTCCGCGCCTCTGCCGCACCACCAAACCTGTGGGTGGAGCGCCCGCCAGATTAGGAGTTTCCTCCTGCCTCACAGGCTTTTTTTGGGCGTTTCCACTGCGGTTCCTCTAAAAATGGGCACCGTAATGGGAATTTCGAAAACAGTGCAATAATATATAAAGAACCTCCCACTAAACCAACAGATATTTTCACAGTGGCTAGAAATAGCTCCTGCGGGCTGTCCCTTTGTTGTAGATATGACTAAATACAAATACAATTCATTAATTCATATACTTTATTATTTGTAATTGGTCTTTTGTCTATTGAGCTAATTATAAACCTTTTTTTTCATTTATATATTTTTTTAGAGTATAAATGGCATGGGTCATAATGGAAGGGGTCATTTTTCAACATGAAAATTTACATGTTTAATGCTGCACAATTATGCCTTTTTTTGCACATTTTAGGAATTTTGTTCTCTTTGCTGAATTATATATGATTTGCACTGTATATTAGAACACAAACAGTTTATGGTTTTTATACTCTAAAAAAATATATTATTAAAAAAAATGGTTTATAATTAGCGCAATAGAATTACAAAAGACCAAATACAAATATTAAAGTATATGAATTAATGAATTGTATTTGTATTTCGTCATATCTACAACAAAGGGACAGCCCGCATGAGCTATTTCTAGCCACTGGGAAAATATCTGTTGCTCGAGTGGGAGGTTCTTTATATATTATTGCATTTTGATTTCCACTTTTCTCCCAGACCACACAAATCATTTTTTAAGGGGTACCTTTGACCTTGTCTAATGTCGAAAACAGTTCCTGCACGGCATGGACTGAAAAGTGCATGCCTTGCAGGAACTGGGGTGCATGCACACATGTGCCCCCCTACATGCACCCCAGGGCGCAAAGCCATGAGGTGTTTCCCCCCCCCGCCAGGGTTTTCATGGAGAGAGAACCGCCATGAAAAGCATGGCAGAGAGGAAACTCTTAATATGCTTGGTGGGACTGCAGCGGTCCCGCCAAGCATATTGATGCCTCCTGACCGCTGCAACACCGCCAGGGAATGGCGGTTCCCTTGGCGGCTGTGCGGGGCCGTGGCAGTCCGACCTCTGTAATCGTAATAGGGTGGTCAGGAGACTGCTGCTGCTGCGCCCCCACGAGTCTGGCGGTCCGTCAACCACCGGACTCGTAATCAGTTCCTTAATGCAAATGTTTAAATGCGAGCACTGATTCATAGCTGACAATTGCAGCCATGCCAAGCGTGATTCCTTCACCGAGCCCTAGCCTTAAGGTTAGGACCACTTTGCAGTCTGGGGCTTGTAGTTTCCCTCTTGCCATTCCGGTATGGCCTTAAGAAAGCCAAATGTGGCCGAATGTCTCTCTCGTTACATAGGGCACCTAGATGGCTATGCTGAGTGATCAATTAGGCTAACTCTCGCAATTCACAGGAAGGATGAAAACCTAATCTAGTCTAGGTTTTTCCTAAGAATCTGGTGCTTGTAGTCGATGTTTTAATGGAAGACTACAAGTCCCAGGATGCAAAGAAAAAAAATAGCTGGCTGAGCTACAGGGAGACTCGGGAACTCTGTAGACGCCTTCGGTGTTTATGTATTCACATTAATCTGTGTAGGAGGAGGTAGAGGGTGTTGGGAGTGGCAGTAGATTTCAAAAAGAGAAACACATGGGTATTCACTTTCTGTTTTCACGATGTGAGTTTGGGTTCGACAGCAACCACCGCGTGACGTGCGAGAGGGGAAGTTCTTTGATCACACCTTCTCCACTCATGGTGGTGTTCAATCGGTGTTATTAACGGTAGGCGGGGGGCGACACTTCCCCCCCCATCCCTTCAATCATAGTAGCATGTGCCAGTCCAGCCCAGGAGAGAGCCCCCTGCACACCTCACTCCCCCGACAAGACCCCCCGCCTCCTCGACCAATCATCGCGCTCTGCGGCGGCCATTAACTATCTGACAGCTTAGGCCGGCTAATGAGCAGCTGAGTGAGGCCAAGCCACAAACACGCGCGGGTGAATTTGCAATCACGTATCAGTCACGTGATCACATCTTTTGCGTTCCTTGAAGTCCGGTGCCGCACAAATATTTGATTGCAGTACACTCGACCTGTCTGAAGCGGAAGGAACTTTTAACTGTTCCTTATACACTGGCATAGGCTCACAGCTGTATTTCTGAAATGTGCATATTTGTCCCAAAAAGACGATGTTATAAATTTTACGGTAATTGAATACAATTGAGGCAGCCTTAGCAATGCATTTTTATTTAGAAGTCTAAAAAAACTCCTTGTTTTAATTCACATTATTTTGCTTTTTATAAATAGACGTAAAATGTACTTCTGAAGATAGATTTTTATGTTTTTTTAAAAAGGTATAAATTGTCGGTTTGCCATCGCATTTACAAAATGTCAGGTGGCAGCCTGCGTGTTTTAGAAGAATGCGTTTTCTCCCATTAGGATGGCAAACAGGCTTACAGGGATTTTTTTTTCTTCTTTTGACAATTTGCTCTTGCGCCTCGCACCCCACGCCCGCCCCACACACATTAACAGCTTTGTGTAATGTGTTGTCGCACAGTTTCCCCCGTGTCATCCTCCCTAATGTATCCGATGCGTGCTTACATATGGCCCGGGTGCGACCAGGCCTCTTCCCCCTTCGTTTGTTCAACGCCCTCCAGTTCAGGAAAAGGCAGTAACCCCTTGTGTGCCCAATTAATACCTGTAAAAGGGAGGAAGTTAGCCTCATAGGGAGAGCAAACTGTCCGCGCTGGGCCCCTCACAATGGGCTAAAGTCACGTTTACGAGGAAGGGGGTTCGGCCGAGCTGCGCCCCCCAGGTGTGCAAACGCTCCCCGAGCTCATGTCCACACAGGGGGGGAAGCCAGCCCCTGTTTGGAATACGATGTGTACACACTGGCACGGAGAACCCCCTCCACCCTTCCTCGGAGGTTGTGTACTGGGGGATAATCGCTGATGGGGTCTTGTCGTCCATTTTCACGCCTTGTTAGCACCCCAATTAGTTCTCTTTGCCTTAGCTGATTGCCGCTTTGCATACTGCTCTTAATGCCATCTCGCATCCGAGCTTACCGTCCAGCTGCACCCCCAGTCTCCCCTATAAAGGGGGGTGCTCGGAGCCCAGCAGCCACTTGCCCAAGGAAGCCTTTGTGTGGAGACATCTTCTGTGGACACTGCCCGACGACCAAGCGACCATGTGGGGGATGCTGCTGCTACTTCTTCTGGCCCTGGTGGCCCCATGCACCCCCAGACCGACCACCAGCACGGAGCACGAGGCTGTCCCAGAGGAGGGCTCTGAGGAGATGAGGTCCGAGGCCCTCAAGAGGCTCCTGGAGGTCTTTGGCATCGAGGACCCACCCCACTCCCCCCAGCACCCCAAGCAACCACCACAGTACATGGTGGACCTCTTCAACACCGTGGCGGACGCGGACGGCGTCACCAAAGACCCCCACCTGCTGGAGGGCAACACCGTGCGCAGCTTCTTCGATAAAAGTAAGGATGGCCCCTGGTCCACTTCAATTCAATGCTGATAATTGAACTTTCTACTTTCTGAAATCAAGATGTTTACATCTGTTTTCCTATTTTCAATGATGGTTAAAGGTATAATTCATGTCACTGACCCTTTTGTCTAACTTTAGCTTTAATATTTGTCATAGCAACTATGCCAAAAAGTTCTTCTAGTCTGAATATTGAAATTTAAATCACTATTGTAAAAATAATTGACTGTAGTGAAGCCCTAAGCAAGATTCCTGCATTAGAAATTATACCACTTGGGTCCTGCGGTCATGGTGATTTAAGTATAATAGTTACACGAGAAGCAATAGACTGTAGATCTAATGTATAGAACGTTTAACCAAAATGGCGGGGGTGTAGTGCCTCGAAGAGACGGGAAGCTAGGGGAAACTCGCGCCAGGAGTCAGCCACATGTCATCCTTTGCCTGACACGTGACTAACGCTGCGCCAGAAACACCAACATTTGGGGTTTATTTACAAGCCCATTGCGCCGCCTGTGCGTCACTTTTAATATAGGAAAAAGTGATGTACTGGCGGCGCAAGGGGCTTGTAAATTGCCCATTTATGCCATACAGAAGTGTCCATATTCAGTGCTTGTGCAATAAAGCTGAGAGGCACAGACGTCCGCATGCCTGGCACGCGGCTGACTGTACCCCAGCCCCTCTGGCTTCTCTGAGATTTTCATCCCTTCGAAGTTGCTGATAGGTCAGCGAACCTCGGATAGAAACTGTGCCAAGGGGAGATAAAGTGCAGGATGGCAGCTTGGGCACGGCACTGTAACTAAATTAGAAAATGCACGTTCTTGCTTGCAGCATGCTATTACTACAATTACTTTGATACTATGCCAGTTTGCGTGTGCCAGTCCATGCCACTCTCGTATGATTTTCTGAAGTGAATGCAAATAAAACCAGCCTCGAGACGAGAACGGGGTATTTCCGAATACAGGTATCACATTTACTCTGCGTGTGCCCTGCCCGGTACTGGTTTGAGCTGGGAATCCAGAAAATTGTCCTGTTCGATGTAAACATGTATGCAAGCCCGTGATCTGCCCGTCCGGGCGAAGCTGTCCGTTTAAAACATTCAATTAATGAGTTTCCCCTTCCGTTAGTTCACAGCGACCAGATGCATTTCCTGTTCAACTTGTCGACGGTGGCGAAAAACGAGAAAGTCCTCACGGCGGAACTGCACCTCTTCAAGCTGAGGTCCAGACAGCCCGACCAGACGCACTTCCGGAAGCACCAGTTCTGCCAGGTAAACACACCATGCCTCGATGATGGGGGAAATGAGGGGGGGGGGGGGGGGGGTTAAAACGAGTGGCCTCAACAACGGATAACAATAACAAGTTAAACGTGCTTCGATGCGTGCTGGTGGCTCAAGAGAGAGGCAATACCTGGATATGTATACATGCAGCCATTAGGCCTGTAATATTGACCGCGTGTTTTGTATTTTCTAGGTGAACGTGTACCAGGTGTTGGATAAGAAGAAGCTGGACACCCCTCAAGGGAAGAAGCTGCTGTCCTCGAGGCTCATCCCCATGCAGGCCTCAGGCTGGGAGGTCTTCTCCATCACTCAAGCGGTAAGTCCCCGGCTTTGCTCTGCGCATGCGCAATGTTTCTGAAGAGGCCGCGCTTCCGCATTTAGAGTTATCCTGATTGTCATGGTTACCGTTTATCGCGCACAGTGGGACATACAAACTTAGCTCTCTTTATTTAAACACATTATTCGCCATTTGTTTTTCATATGTCTGTTTAAAATGGCCATACAGTGAAAAATACAGTTCGCTTTGCCCAATAGTGCTCCGCCACGCATCACAAAACAATGATTTCAGAATGTCCTAAATTGGTGACATCTAGTGAGGGGTTGAGCTTTATGTTGTCCTAATTAAACAGATAACCCATTTAAACTGGCCATCTCATTAAAAAAAAAGCGTACATAAATAATGATTTTCAACAATCGCCAGAAATTATAATTCCAGAATGACGATTTTTTTTCCTTCTACATTCCAGTAAAATGCAATTGTTTTACCTCTCACAAGTAGTGAAAATAAAAATACAGACCTGGAGGAGAATCTATACTTATGTAATGTTCACTCGTGTAAAGTGCTGGCCCGCTACCAAGAAGTGATTTCCGTTTGCCTGATGTGTGCTCCTACAGCCAGCTCAGGCTCCCACGCCTTGCGTGTCCAGGTCTGGTTTAGTCAAACTTTTGTTTTGTGTAAAACTTAAATGACGTCAATCCTTATGGCTGAAGAGGCTGTTGTTGAGTGCAGTAACTACAATGCAGGAAGACGCCGTGTGTACCTCCTCAGCATGGTGCTTTATGTTGTAGATCAGTTGTATGTTGATTTCCTCAGTTGATGACGTATATTGTGGGTTGCAGGTGCGCTCATGGACCGATGACGACAAGAACAACCAGGGCCTCCTGGTGACAGTGAAGACTCTCGGGGGGGTTCAGGTGGACCCCAGTGCCGTACGCTTCGCCTCTGGACGAGACCACCACCAAAGCAAGCAGCCCATGCTGGTGCTCTTCACCGACGATGGGCGGCGAGGCACCGTCCCCATGCACAACACGCAAGGTGAGTGGCGGCAAAGCCGGGGGGCCATTTTGGCTTTCTATCATCATACACAGTCGCAATCTGAAGTCAGGCAAGGACCTGGGGTGATTTGGGGCAAGGTACAACAAAAGGGGTAACTGATGGCTTTCTCTTGATACTTTCTCAAGACACAGTTTTGAGTTTACATACACGCGGGGATACACTGACATATAGGAAATCTGGATGGAACCCAATCAAGACAGTACCTATGCGAGGAAAACAGAGTTAGGGCAGAAAAACAAAATTATCACACACCAGGCAGAGACTGGCATGTGACTGACTTTCCCTCTGCCCTATTGGCCTGTCAGGGACACAGGATATTTAGTAAATCTCCCACACTTGTGAAGATTTCAGTTGTCAACGTACATTGTCATCCATCTGACCCTAGTTGGGATTCTAGGGTTTCTGAAAATTGAGATACACGCGCCTAGGGCTAAAATCAATGAGCAAAAATGGCAAGTAGACCTGCAGACGTCTTTCGAAACCAAATCGTCATCTACAACATCCCATTTGGAATCTGGTGTGTTATTGACATTGCTTATCGCCAGACGATAGAAAAAAAAATCGATACACTCACTATTGGCTCCACATGACACTAGTTGTAATATTTCTACTTGAGTTCCAGTAGGGGATTGCTCAAAGTGCAGGTGCACCTATCAATGCAAGGGTGGGGAGATTGGTTTAAAATAATTGCAGGTCATTTGTTTGTGACCAAGGACCATTTTCAGTTTGGAGTGCATAATGAACAACATTTTCTACCATAGTCATGGTCTCTGGACGTTACATTCTCTGGATGCTACAAAACCTTTAGTGTTGCCACTTAGGGACATTGAAGGAAAACTGGGCATTGGATTAGGGCTCTCACCTTGATACTTATTGACTTCTTCAGTGTCTGCTTTGCTATAGCTTGATTGTCTCTTTTAAGGGATCAGTGACCCAACTAACCATTCTCTCCCTCATTCTTTAGATGCTCACGCGGAATCTGCAGCCCTCCCCAATGAGCCCAGTGCTCCCGCCAACAACCGCAGCCGCAATGCTCGCTCACTGGATGAGGAAGATGGCCGACTGCCATGCCAGCGGCACCCACTGTACGTGGATTTCGACGAGATCGGCTGGTCAGGTTGGATCATCTCCCCAAGGGGCTACAATGCCTACCACTGCAAGGGTTCCTGCCTCTTCCCACTGGGCCAGAATATGCGGCCAACCAACCATGCCACCGTGCAGTCAATCATCAACGCTCTGAAGCTGACGCGAGGGGTGCACAGTCCGTGCTGCGTCCCAGACAAACTTTTCTCCATTAACCTGCTCTACTTCGACGATGATGAGAATGTGGTGCTCAAACAGTATGATGACATGGTGGCGGGAAGCTGTGGGTGTCACTAGCGGTCAAAAAGTGTAGCTTATGCAAAGGACTGCCCAGTCAAAAAAGCACACACTGGTACATGAATACAGTGGATAGCTTGTGGAACTTTTAGCCACCTGAAGGGTGGTTCGGAACTGTCCCACAGTGATATGGACAAATGCCCATCTGATCCCAAGTGGCTCAAAACTGCACCACACTCCACTTTTAAAATAGTTTCAAATGTTCACTGAATTCCAGGGTCTACTGAGAACTATAACTGGACAAGCACCATGTGGCACTGTGACATTCATTGGGTATTGCGACTGGGCAGACTAGGTGAATTCTGCACTTTGACATTAATTTCCGGTTCCAGGAAAAATCTATTTAAGGCACTTTCTTTGCAAAATATCTGAACTGTTGTCCACAAAGTCTTTAATTGTTTAGGACTCAAAATTTCAGATTTTTTGCCCAGAATTTTTGCAATACTGACTCTCAAGAAATCACAAATGTTCGTATGCTGAGAATAATGTTTTTTACTTCACAGAATGGCTTCGCTCTCAGTGGGATTGCTGACCGGTTTGAATTGCCTGAATTTCACCAATTTAGCGAATAAACAAGAATTAGGTCTTCTGCAAGAAGGTATCATCACATTGATACTGTGCACCACTTTGACGATAATGTCTGGGCAGGTCCTTGAAGGGATATGGTTCTGTTGAGCTGGAAACAGCAATACCAGAGGCGGACCGGCCTACCTCAAAATTGGGCGCGTTCCTTCTAAACTGATGCCTCTGAAAGGCCAGTAGCGCTAGGTTTTATTTTAGACATGCGACTGACCCTGCTCCACCTTTGCCAGCTTTTCTGAGGCCCCCGGCCGGTGAAAGATTCTGCCATTTTCCTAAACGCCAGTTGCCTCAAACCCACATTTTGAATTCGATATTATTAAAACTGTTTGTGTTCAGTTTCCTGTCACAACAGTCAATGGAGCCTTCACTGAACAAAGTCCCAACAAAACAAAATGGCTTCCTGCTGTAAACATGTGGCACGTGCATTTTGGACACACAACTTTTATAACTCTCTCCAGGATGCTAACCATGCAAAACTGTATTGGTTTCTACTATATGTACATAGGAAAAATATTTATATATATTTATAATGTAAATTTACTGTGTACATTTGTAAATATGTAAATGTAAGATAATGTAATTTTGTACTGAATTTTGATCAGTTATTAAAATAATTGAACAATTTCTGTGCAGCTGTTTCTGGAAAAGAACAAGAGTTGTGTGCACGCACACTTTCAATTGAGAAGCGAATGTGCCAGGTACATATTTTTCATGTCGCAAAGAATTTTGACCATTAGACAAGACCGTTTTTTTTAATGAATCAGTAAATTATAAAAATCATATCACCAAAAGGTACTCCAATTTTGGCCATTAGAAGACAAAACAATGCAAAAGTATTACTAGTAATTGAACCGGTATTCTGCACACTAAAGAGTCCTACAGATTGAAACTGAAGAAAATGGGCTAGGCCCACGTCTCCGCGGGAATATATGTGTAGTTCTTCCTCACTGAGTTGTACAGATAAATCTAGAAACTATATTTAAAGTGGCGATGTTCATCTTTGAAATCCACATTTAAATTTCAGGCATATTTGGGCAAAAACATCAATGGGAGATGTAACTAAAATCACACCGTTTTCAATCGAGTGGGAGGCTGGGATTCGAACCCAGATCCCCAAGTTCCAAAGCCTGCAGCTTAGACTCTAAATCACACTTCGAGCAGATCTCTTGAATTTCTAAATCGTGGAGATCCATGCATTCAGCTTTTAAAAATGTAAAAAAAACAATGACGGCAGGCATATGGGTCGGTGGGGCAAGGAAGGGGTTAATTTAAAAAATACATTAAAAAAAAATCATTCCACTTACCTTCCTGGCGTGACATCCTCCTCACTCGTGTCTACTCTGCAGGCAGGCAGGCAGGCAGGCTCCAGGAAACTGCAGTAACCAATCCTGGGGCTGCTCTCAAGCTGCATCAGAGCAGCGCCAGGACAATTTGGAGGTAGCGGCCTGGTTTGCCACTCCAGAGGGCACTGGAGCCCTATGCTGTCTGTAACCCAGCTGTCTTTAAAATGCGCATGTCTAGCTGGCCATTGCATGACGGCTGGCCAAAAAGACATGCGCACTTTAAACTTAAAGTGCCCTGCCTATCACCGCTTTCTGCTGCTGCTTCACTGGCAGCAGCAGAAAGCCCCACCCTCTGTGCTGACGCTCTGCTTGGGACGGGGTTTTGAAAAATAAAATGGTAATAAATTAATTTATTACCTTTTTTATTTTTCCATCTCTGGGGGCATTTATTTAGTGGGGCAACGCTTTTCCGCCTTAACAGAGGAGCGGCGTCTGGTAAAAACTACCTCTTTGCAACTGTGAAAAGTACGCCAGATCTCCCTGAGTACTCCCCATCTTTGGTGAGCTCTTAGATCAAGACCCAGTTGTAGAACGAGGAGCTACATGCAACCTTGAACCAGTGGTCAGAGTTCATTAAAAAGAGGATGGGGAATGTGATCCTGGCTACATGGGGGCGAGGTTAGTGTGTGAGGGGACAGGGTCAAAGGTGCGTGTAAAAAAACAAAATATTCCGTAACTTTTGTTGATCTTTCACCTTGATATACTGCATATACAATAACACACACCTTAAATGAAAAATACATGTAGGTTAAACTAATCAGTGGGAAATGCAGTGTTTTAAGTTCCGAAACCATCTATTGAGTAATGCAATCTCTGCAAATGTCTTTTTCGTTCAGTGGGTAGTAGTGACGTGTGTATTTTTAGTGCTACGAGGTCCCAGTCTGTGACAGAAAGCACTGTGAACATGTGAGTCGCTATTTTAAACTTGCATTACACCCAATCTAAGATAGGCTGCTGTAAAATGTGCAAAAAGTTTTAAGATAAAAAAAGTGTTTCCAAAATATACATTTTAGCAGTCCGCAGACTGTACCCAGTGCAAACATTTGTATAACTGTCCATTAAAAGCACGCCTTTACATTTGCAGAATAGCATTTCTTTCAGGCAGCAGGCACCCTGGCAAGAAGGCTTATTTCTTGTTTAGCGGTCTGTCCCTCCTTCAGCTTCATAGCACAGGTGAGGCCTCTCTGCTGTCCGAACTAAGCGTCCTAGACAGTTGTCTTTTAACAAACAAGCATTGGCATAACCAATAGGTCTCGCCTTTGGGACCTTATAAGTGTTTAGCCATGCAACAGTTGCATAACTAAATACTTATAAGGTCCCAAAAGTGAGACCTATTGGCTAAGCCAAGCGGCCGCGAAAGTGAAAGTAATCGCTGTCAAGCGTGGCGCGCGCGCCCGCGCACATGCACTGTAGCTCTAGGCTGGCCTGGTTGCACTTTTTGGAGCCCTCTCAATAAGTCTCGCCAGACCAGCGCATGCGCTGGGTCAGGCGAGACCTAAAAATAGGGTAACGGATCTTGGTGAATAAAAAAACGTGTGGGTAGGTCATGCCCAAAAGATCGTCCCCACTTCAACTTCTTCCCTGAATGTTTTAATACCAGCAGTATGGAGTTTCTGCCGGATATATTTTTAGTTCTGGTGTTAGCCAATACCTTTTGATTTGACTAAAAGTACATATGTAATATACTTATAGGGGATTTCAGCCAACCTTCTTCATCCACAGGTCTGTTATTGTATCGTTCATATATTTCCTACGGCCCCTTCAGCATTCACTATGAGGCAGTGGGTCAACCCGCTTCAGCCATTGGCTGACTTCACTGTGAGTGACAGTATTCTGCAACTTCACAGGGAACACATATACACACCCAAAATAGTTCCCCCAGTGCCAGGGACTACTATGGCAATGTGTGCTTTCTGAGTCAAAAAATATTGTTGCTTTCCATCCAATTTTGTTTTTGTATTAGTGAGGAACAGGCAGCTAATCTAACAATAAAGTTAAACAATATTTTGAGAAATTCAGCTCCTTCCTAGATTGGGTTTTCAGGCAGGTTACTGGGCACCACTGGGTATTGCATTATTTGGATGACTTCCTGTTGTTAGGGGCACCAGGGTCACAGGAGTGTGGCAAGGCATAAGGAGCATTCTGCGCGCTCATGCGCGAGTTCGGGGTCCCTTTGGCGCCAAGAAAGACAGTGGGGCCGGCTACATATATTGAGTTTCTGGGCAAAGAACTGGATTCAGTGGAGGGTGTATCACGCCTGCCATTGACTAAGGTGAAAGGTTTTAGGCTAGCCTTGGAGGATTGCCTGAGTAAAAAAAAGGTCACGTTACATCAACTGCAGAAGGCAGTGGGAATGCTTAATTTTGCGTTACGAATCATTCCAAGGGCCCGCCCCTTTTCACGATCTATTGCACAGGCAATGTCTGGTGTGAAAGAAAGGCACCACCACACACGGTTGTCCAGCAAGGTTAAGCAGGACATGCAGATTTGGATGGCATTCCTGCATGATTTCAATGGCACTGTAGTGTGGCCAGGCCCCGCTAGGTCCAGCCCAGACCTTGGCCTCATGACAGATGCTGCTGGGAGTGTGGGTTTTGGTGCCATTTTGGGTCCACAGTGGGCCGCACAATGCTGGCCATCGTGGTGGGTGAACACCGGCATAACAGGTAACATTGGATTCTTTGAATTGTTTCCCATCTTGGTGGCACTGACCATTTGACCTCACCAGTTTCGTAATCAATCAGTGGTTTTCTGGTTTGATATTATGGCAGTGGTGGAATGCATTATTAAGCAGTCCGCTAATTGTAAAATGATGCTTCTCTTGTTAAAATAGATAGTACTCCAATGCATGAGATTAAATGTGATGCTTAAGGCTAGGCATGTTCCAGGAGTACTCAATCACGCTGCTGATGCATTGTCTTGTTTCAAGATGCAGGTTTTCTGGTCCTACCACCCAGGAGCAGCGGACATTCAAACACCTTTTCCAGAGCATCTGTGGCAACTTGGTGCCCCAACCTATCGGACCTTGTGGCAGCTAGCCTAGCACCCTGGACTAGGGGTGCCTACGAGGGGGCTTTTAACACTTACTGCAATTTTCTAGGAGATGAATGGAAGGGGGCATGGCATGAGCCGACATCTGTCATATTATTTGTGAAGAAATTGAGGGAAGGGGGCGTTGGATGGCCTGCGTCTGGCGCCACATGTCGGCAATAACATTTTTTGCTAAGATGCAGGGCCATAGGGATCCCACAGGCTCTTTTGTAGTACAGAGGGCACTGAAGGGGTGGCAACGCCTGCCAGGTCCCCAGCCGGACACCCGGCACCTGATTAGCATGGAGATATTGTCAGCCCTCATGGAGGCACTAAAAACAGTATGTAGATCCACTGGAGAGGTCCAGCTCTTCAGGTCTGCTTTTTCCCTCGCCTTCTATGGTGCCTTCAGGGTGGGGTAATTGGTGTCACGTAAAAAGCTCAATTGGCAGGGTGTGATGCAATTTGCACATGTCCACCTGCAGGGAGGGACGGTATCCATATCAATTCCCAGGTCCAAGATTGATCAGAACTGGAGGGGGGTGTCATGTTATTTTGCACAAAGCTCAAGGGAGCACATGCTGCCCGGTAGGCAACCTGGAGGCTTATCTGGCTTCCGGGCCACACGGCGCAGGAGGGCCACTTTTCATCCCCCTGGATGGGACCCCCCTCATGAGATCTCAGTTTAGCAGGGTATTGACGTTGGTACTGGGGGCGGCAGGCCTGGATACAGCTACTGAGGCCAGGGCTTGGGAACTACAGCAGCACGAGGTTCAAAGAATAGGGCGTTGTTCTTCTGACTGTTACAAGCGATATGTGTGTTTGCACCTGCTTTAAGTGTAATTTGCTAATAACAGTTTTTTGTTTCAATTTCCCGCAGTTTCCATGTCCTGTGCCGCAGGAGGGGAGCTAGCCATCGTCTGCCGGTCATCAGAGCCTCGCCCATTCCAGGTTCCCGCCTGGGGGCCAGGCCACAAAGAAGTCTGAATTGTAGATCACTCGTATGTGAGAAGATTGAAACAACATTTTTTCACAGGTGACTTTGCGGACAGGGCCAGCCAGGCGGGGTTCAAGGTGTCTCTACATGGACAAGGGGGATTGCCACTATGCCAGTTTCGAAATGTTTTTGGTACTTGGCTAGCTAGGGCTCCCGAGTTGCCTGCGGTGGTAATAGTGCACTTGGGTGGTAATGACCTTGTACACCTGAGTAGGAAAGGTGCAGTGACGCCCTGATCATGGAAATGGGATGGTTGGCCAAGAGGTGCCCGCAGGCAGTGCTGGTGTGGTCCCACACGCAGATTATGGTGTCCATTACCCACAGCATTAGGGAATCTGCCGCGAATTTCAAAAACTGTATGCAGGCAGTCTCCTTCTGGATGGTTGAAAACTATCTCAAACTTAATGGGGAAAAAACCGAGGTCCTGATCTTTTGAAGCCAACACAACATCTGGTCCAACGATTGGTGGCACACAAGCACGGTTGCTGTCCTTGCCCTGTATCCCTTGGTAAACATTTAGGGGTTATAGTGGATAACTCTCTTTCTCTGAGCCTGCAGATTAGCAGAACAGTGTCCACTTGCTTTGGGATCATTAGGATCCTCAGGAACATATCCCAGTTCCTTTCGTTTGCCTCACAAAAGCATGCAGTTATTGCCTTAGTGATGCCCAGACTGGACTATTGTAATGCCCTTTATTTGGGCATTAACAAGGGCCTGGTTCGACGTTTGCAGCTGGCGCAGAATGCTGCAGCTAGGCTGGTGATGAATCTTCCGAAATACCACTCAGTCTCGGCTTCTCTCATCAAGCTGCATTGGCTTCCCCTGGATCAAAGGATTCCGTTTAGGGCTCTGTGCCTGACCCACAATGCTTTCTATGGCCTAGACCCTGATTCCATCAGAGGGCTGTCCCAGCGCTATGTTCCTACTAAGCAGCTTAGATCGGCGAGTAAAAATCTGCTGATAGTTTTGAGGTTTAAGAAGGCTGGATGGGGAGGCAGAGCTTTCTCCACTGCCGCTGCTAGGCTATGGAATTAACTCACTGACGACCTCTCTGGACAAGTATCACACTTCCTCTTCCGAAAGGTTTTGAAGACCCGGCTCTCTACACAGACATCTGTTTGAGCATATTATCTTAATTCTGTATGACAGTCCCTCCTGCAGCGACTTGACGCCCTTGGGCTAAGTTTGTGCTTTAGAAATTTAATATTCATTCATTCATTCACATGATCCCTAGATCTCAATGGCAGGGGGCGAGTCGGCATGGGATCTGAATCACTCCGTGAAGAGAATTAACATCAGGATTGACAGACTTTTTCCGTCCCCCAAGTTGCAGACGATGGCACATGGGTGCATCCGGGGGGAGTGTTTTTTTTCACCAAGACGGGGTTCACCTCTCTAAACTGGGCAATGATTATTTAATTGAGAACTTACTTGACTGGATGGTAGGGGCCAAGGAGAGGGCATGACCTTTTGACAGCAGGCGGGGGGGGGCAGATAGTCGGTCAACTATACTGGCCTGTGGCAGTAGGTCATGATTGGTTGGTCAAATTTTCCATCTCTTAGTAGGCATCCCATTATTTAACGGGGACGCCTGGGGGGGCAGTGGTCTCTCATCACACTCCAGGGGACGTTTACGGCTGGTACACTGAAGGGTGCGGGGGTAGGAAGTTCTGCTTCAGGCAGGCCCTTGGGCCAATCCCCGCACAGATGCATGGGCGCCAATTTGGCATAACATCAGTCCCTGGAAGGTAGTATTGGAGGGCGTAGGGGGTGCCCAACTGAAGGAATCTGATGGGCAACCGGGCCCCCTGCGCAAGGTCACTACGGTAAGAAGGGGGACCTAGCAAGTAGTTGGGACCTGTCATGACCTTGCACGTAGGCTCATCCGGGATACGCATCTGTTAAAGTTAGCCATAAATGTGTGAATACATGGTATATGAAATGTGTAAAGTTTTTGAATATGCATGGGTTTTCTGCGTATTGAAATGTGTTTTTAATAAATGTTATTATGATTTTAATTTTAATAAAAATACGGCCGGGGTTTACGACCCCTAATCCAAGATCGGTGTTGGAAGATTTATAATTGTCTGTGCCTCAGGGGAAGGGGGCGGGGACGGGAAGCACCCCGGGGTCTCTGGAGGGAAGGTTGGGGTCAACCTGCTGGTAGGGGACTCAGCAATACCTGGCCATATGCCAAGTGCTCAATTTGAGCCTGTGATTTCCGTGTTCGGGACAGGAACCTTGATTGACAACACTGCCTTTAACACAGTCTACCACAAGGTGGCGCTGTCTGCTTTCCAGATTGTGAGAAGTTGGCCTGGTATATGATGTTCACTAGTTAAAGTGACCACCTTGTACCATGCCAAGCAACCCTTATGGTGTGGTTGTAAGTCAACCTTTTCGGACTAGCTGCCCTAGTGGTAGCGTAGGCTAAGCAGTCTTTGAGGCTAAACTCGTGAAACGTGTTAAGCAGGCTGTTTTACCAAATGTAACCCCCTTTTATACCAATGAAAGGACACCACACAGATATATATTCAAAATATATATGTATTTATTTCTCAGAGTAACCCCTAGTCTCTTTATGAGCACAGGAGCACAAATCGTCAAACAAGATTACAGTAGAATACACAGAAGTTGCACTTTATATGGATAGGCCCTGGTGGCCGCTCAAACCATATACTAAAATAGTGGTATAAGTACCACGAACAGAAAAGGGAAAAGGCCTAGGGCCTCTAGAATCGCTGGGCCTACAAGGAGCTAACTTCAGTTAGTGACCAGGAGGTCCACGGGTTGCGTGTGCAGAGCAAATAATCACACGCGAGCTCCCATAGGTTTTCAATGGGTGCGTAAAAAGTACAAAGTTACTGCAAAGAGGATCTTCCGGATGGACTAGGAACTTAAGATTGGAAACACAGACACTAGAGATGATTCTCTACACTTGGGCACCGGAGTTCCAGCTTTACCTCACCCACAGGAAGCGGGTGCATAGGCGTCGAAGTGCGTCGGGTTTCTTCTATCTGTTCAATGGAGCCTGTGGACAAAGATGCTGCAGGCGGCCGGTCCGGAAGAGATGCGGTGGATCCAAGAGTGGATCGGAGATGTTGAAGACCTGTAAGCAGAGGGGACAGTGTTCACAGTCACTAGCCAGTGACCAGCGTGGCACCAGGTGGGTACCAGGCGATGTCGGGTGCAAACAGGAAGGAAGGTGTAGCTTGTCTCTGCAGCCACGTGGTCCCTGAAGGTCAACGACGTCCAGGAGTCGGTTCACGAGCTGTCCCACGCAGGCTCTCGCTGTCGGCGGTGTCGGCGACTTGCTCGAAGCAAACAAGCCTTGGCAAAAGCAATTGTTGTGGAAAACAAAATAAGCTGATGGTTCTGACCAGCAAGGTCAGAGGGATTGCTCCTTTGGAGGGGAGCAATGGCCAGTCTGGAACAACAAGACCAGTGGTGTAGTTTTTGAAGTTCGTTGCCAAGATGGCCACTAGCCAGCGGGCCAGCAACCGGTTAGGCGCGTCGAGTGGCAAAATGCAGAAGGGCCCCACGCAGATTGTGGAGATGCTGGAGGGCTCACCTTTGGTGCAGATGCTGCTCGGGGATTGGGCTTCTCAGATCCCAAAGCACAACTTGGAGGGAGCCTCGGTTGTTGCACTTGCAGCTTGTCGTGGTCTTTTCAAGATGGCTGGCTCCACGTGTCTCGGTGCCTCCACGGGTCTCCTCTTCTCAGGGACTGTGGATCGGGCGGTGAGAGGTCTGGAGGTCCAGGTCTTGTCAGTCTCTGGGCTCGGGCTCCGGCGGGAGGCGGCGGCAAAGCAGACGTTGATTCGCTGGATGGTGCTTGCGTTAGCAAGGTGGTCACTCCCTGACCACAGGGGAGATTGGCTTCAGTCCTCTGTGCGGCAGAGCGTCGAAGTTCCCGTCTTCTTCTTAGTTTCAAGTTGATTCCAGGATGTCTGAAGTCTTAGGACACAGCTCCTACCTTTAAGCGGATTCTAGGGGCTGGACTACCTGCTAGGTCCCTCCCTAAGGGTGGGACCAGGAAGGGGGGTGGTTACACCCCCAATCCTTTGTCCAGCTCGCCCCAGGCCCGGGACTGGTGTGCCCCAGGACCGGATTGAACTGGCATATGCACCGAGGCTCCTTGTGAGCCTCAGGCATGTCTGGTTTCTTTCAAGCCCTACCTGACCAATACACAAAATCCTGTCTGGGGTGGTGCACGCACCTCCCCTGGCAGGAAACCCTTTGTCCACACCTCCCAAGCTGGAAGGACTCCCAGCAGCAGGAGGGCAGACTTGTGTCTGTGGTGGCAGCATCCATTTTGTGGAGCTGAGGCTATGTCTGATTTTACCCGGGTTTCAGGTACTCTACATGTCGTGTCCCTCTAGAAGGGTGGAATGCTAACCCCGTCACCAGAATTGGCGAGGGATTAGTGTGAGAGGTTGGCCTGATATGTAGTGCTCACTATTCTAGTGATCACTGTGTATCATTCCAAACGACCCTTATTGATGATTGGTTGTAAGTCAACCTTTTAGACCAGCTATCCTAGTAGCGTGGATACGAGCAGTCTTTAGGCTAAACTCTAGAGGGCGTGTTAAGCCAGCTGTTTACCATCACATATACCCCTTGAACACCAAGTGAAAGGACACCCCACAAGTTGTTATGAAAATAAAAGGATATTTATTTATAACAAGACTACCCTGGCTCTTTATGAGTCAGGGAGCTAAGCACACTACAAAACTCTTAGGAAAATACTTCCGTTGCACAATTTACACAAATGCCCGAGGGGCACGAGAAACCATCTACACTAACAGTGAAATGCGAATGGTTAGAGTCTGGAGGTACTGATTCCGGAGTGATCCGATCAGTGGGACTAAACGAGAAAGGAACTGGACACTTGTAGAGCGAACCTGCAATGGAGCACCGAGATGCTCGAGTTACCTAGCCCGGAGGCTGCGGCTGCGTGAAGTTCGGCAAGATGTCGGGAGTCCTCGTGTAGTCTCAGGAGCCTGAAAGAAGAAGTTGCTGGCAGGCGACCAGTGACGATGTTCAGAGCGATCCAAGCCTGGATCGGTGGTGAAGGAAAACCTGAAAGCAGAGGGGACTCAGTTCTCAACCGCTAGCCAGCGATCGTGTGGGTACCCGGAGGGTACCGGCTGAAGTCACCTCGACCAGGTGAGTGGGTGACGTCGGACTCGGCTGTTCCTCGGACCAGGAGGCGCGGCGGCGACCAGGATGGAGGGCGAGCTGTCCCACGAAGGTGTCTGCTGTCGATGATGCTGGGCCCAGGAAGGGGCAGCGGATCTTGGCAGTGGCCACCCAAGCGGGGGAGTCAAGATGGCGTCGGGAGTGGACCAGGAGGGTCCGTGGTACTCCTCTGTTGAAGGGGAGCAAGAGCCAGTCTGGAGCAACCAGACTAGTGATGAAACAATCGTGGTGCGTCGTGAAGAGGGCCACAAGCCGGTCGGCAAGTGGTCGAACAACGCGGTGAACAACAAGGAGCGGAAGGGCCCCCACGCAGATCTCGGGGATGCTGGGGAGGCAGACTTCGATGCTGGAGCTGCTCAGGGTTTAGGGCTTCTCAAACCCTAGGTGCACTCACTCGAGGGTCCCTCGGTGGGCGTGCTAGATAAGCGTCGTGCAGGTTCTGAAGATAGCCGGTCCCGCAGGTCTCGTCACACCTACGACTCTCAGCTGAGCTGATGAGGGAGGTAAAAGGTCAGAGATGGCAGGGAACTCGGGTCTCGTCGAGCTGGGCAGTCTTGATCCGTAGGAGAGACTTACAGCAAACCGCAAGCGCTTAGATGGTGCCTGCTGGTGCAGGGTGGCTACTCCTTAGCCACAAGGGAGAGTCTTCAGAAATAGTCAAGAGTTCCTTTCGTGGAAAGTAGTTCGTGATTCGGAGTTATCCGATTATCTGATTATCCAATTTGGGAAGGGGACTCGCTCCTACCTTTATTCTAAGAAAAAGGGGCTGGCCCGTGACTAGGTTCTACCTATGGGTGGAGCCAGGAGGGGGGTGGTTACACCCCTATCCTTTGTCCGGCTTCGTGCCAGCTCAGGGGCTGGTGTGCCCCCGAAACTGGTTTGAGCCGGGCTATGCACAGTGAGCACCGGGGTGCCACTGGCAATCACCTTCCTTTCAGCCCTGCCTACCTGGGATACACAAACCCTGTCTGGGATGGTGCTAACACCGCCCTCGACAGGAAACCCTTTGTCCAAGCTCCCTTCGCTGGAAGGTCTCCCAGCAGCAGGAGGTCAGACTTGTGTCTGGTGGCAGCATCCATTTTGTGATGCTGAGGCTTGAGTCAACTTTAACCGGGGTTCAAGGTTACTTCCATGTCGTGTCCCTCTAAAAGGGGGGAATGCTAACCCCGTCACCAGGACTGGCGAGGGGTTCGTATTCCCATTCGTATGACACCTTACTCGACATGTATAGGTGATGCGATGCCAAAGTTAGCAAATAACCGCAAGGATTATAATGCATTAAAAGTAGTTGGCCCGCGTCACCATGGAACGGCTGTTAGGACTTGGTTCCGCAAGCCGTCGACGGGCTCAGCTCGCGCCAGAGCACCGTCCCACATGATTCCCTGCACTCTGCCTTCAGGATTGTTAAGGCCTGCTATAGGAGTGACTGATAGGAATCCATGTGTCCATTTTAGGGTTTAGGTGTAGGAATACTACACCTACAGCAACGGGTGATTACACCACGTGGCCCCAGCTGTCGTGCAGCCAGTTGTGTCAGATTTGGGCGGCCATTCCGGGGGTGGCATAATACATGCTTCAGCCCCTGGTAGGCCCTGGGTACACCGATGCCCTGGATACCTGTGGTATGCTGAGACAGGGACTGACAAGGCGGCCCAGTTCCAATTAGTGGATGCACCTAATGTACATGTGTGTTAATTTCGAGAGAGAACAGCTAGGCTGTGGGTCTGATTGGCAGGCCCACAGCCGGAGAAAGTCGTAAACCAATGAAGCAAAAGCAAAAAATCTGGGTGATCATAGGATTGCAGACCCTACTCTCCTACATGACCCCCCCCCCAAACTTTGGGACAATAAGCTAACCTTGACCAGGTGAGTCTTCTTGCTCTAAGTGGAAATACCTGGAGAGCCCATCTGCATTGCCATGATCAGTGCCAGGTCTATGCTCCACTGTGAAGTCCATCCCCTGTAGGGAAATGGACCACCTAAGTAGTTTGGGGTTTTCACCCTTCATTTGATTTAGCCACAAGAGGGGCTTATGGTCGGTCTGAATCTTGAAGTGAGTGCCAAACAAGTATGGCCTCAACTTCTTCAGGGCCCAAACCACAGCAAAGGCCTCCCTCTCAATAGCTGACCAATTCTTCTCTCTGGGGGTCAGCCTCCTGCTAATAAAAGCTATGGGCTGGTCATGACCATCAAAATTCAGTTGCGATAGAACAGCTCCCACACCCAGCTCCGAAGCGTCTGTTTGGACAATGAATGGTTTGGAGTAGTCGGGACTCTTTAGGATAGGTGCTGTGCACATGGCCTGCTTTAGGTCATCGAATGCCTTCTGACAGCTTGCTGTCCACTGAACTTTTTTTGGCATCTTTTTACTTGTCAGGTCGTTTAGCGGGGTCACAATGGATCCATAATTTTTGACAAATTTCCGGTAATAACCAGTCAGGCCCAAGAAAGCTCGAACCTGAGTCTGGGTGGTTGGAGGAGCCCAGTCCTGGATGGCCTGTATTTTGCTCTCCAATGGTTGAACCTGGCCTCCACCTACAAGGTGGCCCAGGTATACAACCTGTGTCTGCCCTATCTGGCACTTGGTGGCCTTGATAGTGAGGCCTGCCTTCTGCAGGGCCTCTAACACTTTCCTCAGGTGGACCAGGTGATCCTCCCAGGTGGAGCTAAAGACAGCGATATCGTCCAGATACGCCGCACAGAAGTCGTCCAACCCAGTGAGAACTCGATTCACCAGCCTTTGGAAGGTGGCAGGTGCATTTTTCAAACCAAAGGGCATTACCACGAACTGATAATGCCCACCCGGGGTAGAAAATGCTGTTTTGGGCTTGGCCTCCTCAGCTAACCTGATTTGCCAATACCCAGCTGTCAGGTCAAACGTACTTAAGTAGTTGGCCGAGGCCAACCGGTCGATAAGTTCGTCTGCTCTTGGTATCGGGTGGGCGTCGGTCTTAGTGACCGCATTGAGACCTCTGTAGTCCACGCAAAACCTCATCTCTTTCTTACCGCCCTGGGTGTGAGGTTTCGGCACGAGCACTACGGGACTAGCCCAGGGGCTGTCCGAGGGTTCAATGACTCCCAGCTCCAACATTTTCTGCACCTCTGTCTTGATGCAGTCTCTGACATGATCAGGTTGCCGATAGATTTTACTCTTTACGGGCAGACTGTCCCCAGTGTCGACCTCGTGGGTACACCACTTGGTCTGACTGGGTGTCAGAGAGAACATATGTCGAAAGGATTGAAGAACCTGTTTACAATCCTCTTGTTGATGTCCAGAGAGGCTGCCACAAAAGACAACACCATCTACTGATCCATCGTCAGGGTTCTGAGAGAGCAGGTCCGGGAGAGGGTCACTCTCCTCCTCCTGTCCCTCATCTGTGGCCATGAGCGAGCCCATGCCCTCCCTGTCGACATATGCCTTGAGCCTGTTTACATGGAGCACCCTGTGGGGGCTCCGGGGAGTTCCCAGGTCTACCAAGTAGGTGACCTCTCCCTTTTGCTCAATGATCGTGTGGGGCCCAGACCATTTGTCTTTGAGTGCTGCTGGGGCCACTGGCTCCAGCACCCACACCTTCTGTCCAGGCTGATACACAGTTAGGACAGCCTTTTGGTCGTGCCAAGCTTTCTGTAATTCTTGGCTCGCCTCAAGGTTTCTAGACGCCTTCTCCATGTACTCCGCCATCCGCGAGCGGAGACCGAGCACATAGTCCACAATGTTTGATGCCGGCTTTCTGAGAGGTCTCTCCCATCCTTCCTTTACCAAACAAAGGGGTCCCCTTACAGGATGTCCGAACAGAAGCTCAAAAGGGCTGTAGCCAACCCCCTTCTGCGGGACCTCTCTGTAGGCGAACAAGAGGCAGGGTATCAGGACATCCCATCTCCGCCGAAGCTTTTCAGGTAGTCCGTGAATCATCCCTTTTAGGGTCCGGTTGAATCGCTCAACCAGCCCATTGCATTGTGGGTGATAGGGTGTGGTGAACTTGTAGTTGACACCACATTCCTTCCACATAGCAGTCAGATATCCCGACATGAAGTTTGCACCTCTGTCTGAGACGACCTCCTTAGGGAAGCCCACTCTGGAGAACACTCCAAGTAGGGCCCGTGCCACCACAGGTGCTGTAGTGGTCCTAAGGGGAATAGCTTCAGGATACCTGGTGGCGTGGTCCACCACCACCAGTATAAACTTGTGCCCTGATGCTGTCTGGGGTTCCATTGGTCCGACAATGTCGATCCCCACTCGTTCAAAGGGTACCCCCACCACTGGTAGTGGTATGAGGGGGGCCTTTGTCGTGCCACCTGACTTACCACTGGCTTGGCAAGTGACACAGGAGCGGCAAAACTCCTTCGTATCTTCGGACATGTGGGGCCAGTGAAAGTGTGGAACAATTCTGTCCCAAGTCTTATTCTGGCCTAAGTGACCTGCAAGGGGAATCTCGTGGGCCAAGGTGAGAAGGAAACCTCTCAGAGACAAGGGGATGACCAGCCTCCTGGTCGCACCAGGTTTGGGGTCTCTTGCCTCCGAGTACAGGAGTCCATCGTCCCAGTACACTTTGTGGGTACCTGTGGCGTTCCCTGCAGCCTCAGCAGCGGCCTGCTGTCTGAGGGGTTCAAGTGAGGGGCAGTCTAACTGTGCCTTCCCCAGGTCTTCCCTGGAGGGTCCCCCTGAGCCCAGAAACTCAACCTGACCAGGTTCAAGCTCTTGCGGCTCAGTTTCCCTCAGTTCTTTAAGGTCAGCCTCCTCGGAGACTTGATCCACGACCTGGGGCAAGGGGGAAGGCGAAGCCTTACCCTTACTGCTCCTTTTCTTGGAAGGTGTCTGGTCCGTTCTTCCAGGATCCAGCACCTGTTCAGTGGGGCATCTTTTGGCCTGTGACCTGGTCACAGCAAGGACATGTGCTGGCAAACCTAACATTTCCATGTGAGTCCTCTGCTCCACTTCTGACCATTGTGACGTTTCCAAATCATTGCCCAACAGACATTCTACGGGGAGGTCTGAACTAACCACAACCTTTTTCGGGCCACTTACCCCTCCCCAGGAGAAATCAACAACTGCCATACTGTGATTGGTAGTGACGTTGCTGGCATTGGTCACTAGGTAACTGGTGCCTAGCATGATCTGTCCAGGGTCCACGAAGTTAGGCGTCACCATGGTGACACTGGCACACGTGTCCCTGTAGGCCTGAGCCACTTTTCCATTTATCAAAGGTGTCTGCCTGTATTTGCCCAAAGTATTGGGACTGGCATCAGGGGACATATCCATATCCCCTGTACAGACAAGGACGGCCTGAGTGAGCGTGCCGACTAAGTCGTCACTCCCCTCGGTTCCCAAGGTTAACCCAACTAATGCCTTGGGAGGCGCACTACCACTGCTGACTGTACTAGGGGGCGCAGGTGCCTTAGGGGCTGCAGTGGTAGGAGTTTGCCCTCCTTTCTTGGTGCACTCACTAAACCAGTGAGTCTTACTTTTACAGTATTGGCACCACCTTTTTGACTGGCCTTCTTGAGTCTTCTTCTTCTGTGAAGCCTGACCCCCCCCCTCTTTGGTTTGTTGGGGACCTGTTGAAGACTTCTGGTCATTTTGTTCGTTCTTGTTACCCTTTTGGTCTGCTTTCTTCTGACCACCCTGGTTCTGATTCTGGTTCTGCTTGACCCTTGTTCTGACCCATCTGTCTGCCTTCTTTCCCAATTCTTGGGGAGAGGTCAGATCCGAGTCGACAAGGTGCTGATGCAACAATTGGTTCTGACAGTTGTTTAAAATCTGTTCTCGCATGATAAGATTGTACAATCCTGTGTAATCAGTAACCTTGCTACCCAGCAACCAGCCTTCCAAAGCCTTAGTGGCACAATCGACAAAGTCAGCCCAATCCTGAGACTGAATTTTCTGGGTGTCCCGGAACAGCACCCGGTACTGTTCCGTGGTTAAGCCAAACCCATCAATCAGTGTGTTCTTCAGGACTTGGTAGTTGTTAGCATCCTCAGCTCTTGTAGTGAGGAGCTTGTCCCTTCCTTTACCTTCAAAGGAAAGCCACAGTATAGCTGCCCACTGACTTGGGGGGACGCACTGGACAGTGCAGGCCCTCTCCAAGGCAGTTATCCACTTGTGGATGTCGTCCCCTTGTTTAAAGGGGGGCACGATTTTACTCAGGTGTCTAGTGTCTATACCCCTGTCTTTCTCTCTATTGAGAATGCTGCCACCAGTGGGATCTAACCCACTTAATTTCTGCTCTCGGGCTAAGGCAAGTCTTTCTTTGGCGAGGGCAAGTTCTTCCCGCTCGATCCTCAGATTGACCTCCCGCATCTTCGCTTCATGCTCCCTCCTCTGAGGGGAAGTCATTCCTCTCTGAGAAGGTGCCTGAGAGACATGTGTATGAACCGATCTGCCAGAGCCTCTGGAGAGAGACCTAGCTCGTCCGTTCCCAAGGTTAAGCCTGCTTGAGCGTGGGCCCGGGGCTCCCCCAGTTCCATTCTCATGCCTGCTTAAGTTGGTCCTTGTAAGCCTGCCGACTACCACTGGACCTTTGTCTGCCTCGTCTCCCGATAACTCGTCCTCGTCCTCCTCCTCTGTGTGGAGGTCGAGGTCTGGGTCACCGAGGGTTCCCTCTAAGGGAGGCATGTTCCCATCTGCACTGGGGGGACCTGGGTTAGAGGACCTCCTAGCATCGTACGCCTCTAAGAGACCTATCAGTATTGCGATGGTAGGGTTAGAACCCTGGTTTAGCTTCCTGGAGGCACACAGTTGTCGCATCTCCTTGAAGCTAAGAGTTGCATATCGTGACACGACCTGTGGAGGGTCACTGACCACTAAGGGAGTCCCTGCAGACTCTCCGTGGACCGACATGCTTTTCTAGTGAGGTGTAAGTGTTGCACCTACCTACACTATGGGTTTACCTACTGGTCCCTTGCTAAGAGTTGTAGTCAGGGTGTGCTAAGCCCTGTTACACTACAACAGCCGGTTCAGTAGAACTCGGAGTATTCTAAGTTAAGTTATATGTACCTGGGTACTTATGTGATCTTTCACTGCGATATTCTTAGGATACGTGTGTGGTAAAACAACAGCAAGCTCAAATCCCAACCGCTGCTCACCAATGTGAGAGGTTGGCCTGATATGTAGTGCTCACTATTCTAGTGATCACTGTGTATCATTCCAAACGACCCTTATTGATGATTGGTTGTAAGTCAACCTTTTAGACCAGCTATCCTAGTAGCGTGGATATGAGCAGTCTTTAGGCTAAACTCTAGAGGGCGTGTTAAGCCAGCTGTTTACCATCACATATACCCCTTGAACACCAAGTGAAAGGACACCACACAAGTTGTTATGAAAATAAAAGGATATTTATTTATAACAAGACTACCCTGGCTCTTTATGAGTCAGGGAGCTAAGCACACTACAAAACTCTTAGGAAAATACTTCCGTTGCACAATTTACACAAATGCCCGAGGGGCACGAGAAACCATCTACACTAACAGTGAAATGCGAATGGTTAGAGTCTGGAGGTACTGATTCCGGAGTGATCCGATCAGTGGGACTAAACGAGAAAGGAACTGGACACTTGTAGAGCGAACCTGCAATGGAGCACCGAGATGCTCGAGTTACCTAGCCCGGAGGCTGCGGCTGCGTGAAGTTCGGCAAGATGTCGGGAGTCCTCGTGTAGTCTCAGGAGCCTGAAAGAAGAAGTTGCTGGCAGGCGACCAGTGACGATGTTCAGAGCGATCCAAGCCTGGATCGGTGGTGAAGGAAAACCTGAAAGCAGAGGGGACTCAGTTCTCAACCGCTAGCCAGCGATCGTGTGGGTACCCGGAGGGTACCGGCTGAAGTCACCTCGACCAGGTGAGTGGGTGACGTCGGACTCGGCTGTTCCTCGGACCAGGAGGCGCGGCGGCGACCAGGATGGAGGGCGAGCTGTCCCACGAAGGTGTCTGCTGTCGATGATGCTGGGCCCAGGAAGGGGCAGCGGATCTTGGCAGTGGCCACCCAAGCGGGGGAGTCAAGATGGCGTCGGGAGTGGACCAGGAGGGTCCGTGGTACTCCTCTGTTGAAGGGGAGCAAGAGCCAGTCTGGAGCAACCAGACTAGTGATGAAACAATCGTGGTGCGTCGTGAAGAGGGCCACAAGCCGGTCGGCAAGTGGTCGAACAACGCGGTGAACAACAAGGAGCGGAAGGGCCCCCACGCAGATCTCGGGGATGCTGGGGAGGCAGACTTCGATGCTGGAGCTGCTCAGGGTTTAGGGCTTCTCAAACCCTAGGTGCACTCACTCGAGGGTCCCTCGGTGGGCGTGCTAGATAAGCGTCGTGCAGGTTCTGAAGATAGCCGGTCCCGCAGGTCTCGTCACACCTACGACTCTCAGCTGAGCTGATGAGGGAGGTAAAAGGTCAGAGATGGCAGGGAACTCGGGTCTCGTCGAGCTGGGCAGTCTTGATCCGTAGGAGAGACTTACAGCAAACCGCAAGCGCTTAGATGGTGCCTGCTGGTGCAGGGTGGCTACTCCTTAGCCACAAGGGAGAGTCTTCAGAAATAGTCAAGAGTTCCTTTCGTGGAAAGTAGTTCGTGATTCGGAGTTATCCGATTATCTGATTATCCAATTTGGGAAGGGGACTCGCTCCTACCTTTATTCTAAGAAAAAGGGGCTGGCCCGTGACTAGGTTCTACCTATGGGTGGAGCCAGGAGGGGGGTGGTTACACCCCTATCCTTTGTCCGGCTTCGCGCCAGCTCAGGGGCTGGTGTGCCCCCGAAACTGGTTTGAGCCGGGCTATGCACAGTGAGCACCGGGGTGCCACTGGCAATCACCTTCCTTTCAGCCCTGCCTACCTGGGATACACAAACCCTGTCTGGGATGGTGCTAACACCGCCCTCGACAGGAAACCCTTTGTCCAAGCTCCCTTCGCTGGAAGGTCTCCCAGCAGCAGGAGGTCAGACTTGTGTCTGGTGGCAGCATCCATTTTGTGATGCTGAGGCTTGAGTCAACTTTAACCGGGGTTCAAGGTTACTTCCATGTCGTGTCCCTCTAAAAGGGGGGAATGCTAACCCCGTCACCAGGACTGGCGAGGGGTTCGTATTCCCATTCGTATGACACCTTACTCGACATGTATAGGTGATGCGATGCCAAAGTTAGCAAATAACCGCAAGGATTATAATGCATTAAAAGTAGTTGGCCCGCGTCACCATGGAACGGCTGTTAGGACTTGGTTCCGCAAGCCGTCGACGGGCTCAGCTCGCGCCAGAGCACCGTCCCACATGATTCCCTGCACTCTGCCTTCAGGATTGTTAAGGCCTGCTATAGGAGTGACTGATAGGAATCCATGTGTCCATTTTAGGGTTTAGGTGTAGGAATACTACACCTACAGCAACGGGTGATTACACCACGTGGCCCCAGCTGTCGTGCAGCCAGTTGTGTCAGATTTGGGCGGCCATTCCGGGGGTGGCATAATACATGCTTCAGCCCCTGGTAGGCCCTGGGTACACCGATGCCCTGGATACCTGTGGTATGCTGAGACAGGGACTGACAAGGCGGCCCAGTTCCAATTAGTGGATGCACCTAATGTACATGTGTGTTAATTTCGAGAGAGAACAGCTAGGCTGTGGGTCTGATTGGCAGGCCCACAGCCGGAGAAAGTCGTAAACCAATGAAGCAAAAGCAAAAAATCTGGGTGATCATAGGATTGCAGACCCTACTCTCCTACAATTAGTATTCCAATTCGTATGACACCTTACTCGACATGTTTTGATAAAGCCAAACCAAAGTTAGCATTTAACCGCGAGGTTCATAATGCACTTAAGAGTATATGGTATGACGATATCTGGAAACAGTAGAAGGAAGTTGTTCCGACCCCTGCAGACAGGCTCAGCTCATGCCAGAGCACCATCTCACATGGAACCAAGCACTCTGCCTTCAGGATTGTTAAGGCCTGCCATAGGAGTGACTTATAGGTTACCAGGTGTCCCATTTAAGGTTAGGTATAGGTATACTACACCTAAGTAAGAGGTGGTTACACCAACTTACCCCAGCTGAGTGATCAGCCAGTTGTGTCAAATTTGTTAGGCCAAGCCTGGGGTGGCATAATACATGCTTCAGCCCCTGGCAGGCCTTAGATACACCAATGCCCTGGGTACCTAGTGTACACTGGTACAGGGGCTGACAGGGTGATCCACTTCCAATTGGTTATGCACCTAGGGTACATGGAGTCCATTTTAAAGAGAGAGCAGATGGGCTGAGGTCCTGAATGGCAGGATCTCAGGCCAACTAAGTCGAAAAACCAGCTAGACACTAGGCAAAAATTTGGAGGTAACCATAGTCAGATATCCACCTTCCTACACAGATGATCACAGCAATAGTTTTGTTTTGAATCAAAATACATTAAAAGTGACTAATACCTGCCACCAAGCCTTTGGGGCTCTACTCTCAGTTGCCACACTTGTAGGAGTATGATGGTTAGTAGTTGTGTAGGTTTTGTCATTGGCAGCGCTGGTAGGGCAATGGGGCCCTTACACTTATTTTTTTACAAATTAACCATTGTTTGCCTATAAGAGGTCCTTTAAAGACTGGTTTGTTACTTAGATTGGACCACGGGGTACAGTGCTTAACCTCTTCTGTGCCCATGACAAGATAGTCTCGTCATGGAGCACGGTTGCACTGTGCCCATGACGAGACTATCTCGTCATGAACCCCACCCACTAATGTAACGCCCGGCACAGGAGGGGGAAAGGGCGTGGCACTGAAGGGGTTAATTTGATCCAGTGGTTACAGATGGGGCCCACCGGTACTCATTTTTTGGAACTTATTTTTCCTCATTCATGAGCCAGAGAAAGGGCGAGGAAAGACACAAAGGGGAAAGGATGAGAAAGGGAAAGATCGAAAACCCTTCACAAAGGGAGAAAGCAGGAACCAGCAAGAGTGAGATAAAGGGGCAGGGTGTGTCTGGAAGTCGACTAAAGAGGCATGCGGTGGATTCCAGACTATGCAGCCTTGGTATTCGGCAACTGACATGTGATAGTGCCAGCTGCGGGCTTCTGAGCAGAGCTTGGGTTCTGACATTCACTCTTTTCCAAATTAAGCACTGACTGGGCTACCCACCGTATTCTTTAGAGTGGGATTGAATTAGGTAGATTTGAGTTACTCCTTCATAAAGTAAACCTTAGCGCAAAGCCCTACATCCTTGGTGACATGAATTCACCAGAAATGTAATGCTCCACCTTACTCAGAGGTTTCCAGGCAGTTTCTTCACTGTATTCCTAGAATGAGAGGACGTTTACACATTTCAAATAAAGCCACCCTCCTTGCCTCATCCATAAAAATATTTATCCTGACTATGCACTGCCTCGTTGAAGCACTTGGCACAAGTCTGGTCCTCAAGTCTCCTAGATCCATGCATTAATCCAGCATTTTGTGTTGCATTCTGGGACTTGCAGTCCACTACATTCCATTATAATTCAGGACTACAAGTACCAGAATGTAAAGAAAATTCATGACCATAATGAGCTACTCATGTACTGACCTGGGAAACTTGAGAACTGGTGACTTTAGGGCGCTGAGGGCAATTTTTAGCGTCAGTTGTTTGCTCCTGTAGAGGGACCTTTGAGTTGGACCCGGGTCTTGAAGAAAGGCTGTGCACTGGTGCTCCTTCCTTTACAGTGACCACCTAACGTGTCATGGTCAAAACAAGACACTGCCTCCAGTCTTTAACTTTTCACCTACAAATCATTGTTTTCAGGGGTATTCACCTAAATAGTATAATAGACACAAAGCAAGATTACAACTCCCAGAATGCTTTAGGTGATCAAACAAAAGTTCAGGACTGGAAACTGTGTGCACAATGAGGTAAAAGCATGGATGCCAGGTGTTAAGGGCCTGAGGGGCTTGGGCCCCACTGATATTTTATAATAAATGCCTAAGGGTTGAGCCAGGACCTTTCACATTGTTTACTGCATAAATCTGTGCTAGTCTCATGAATTGCCAGGTGCCTTTTTTCAGGCAAACTGTGAAAGAGTAATCCGCGTTTTAAAGGGGACTGGTGTGGGGTGTCAAACAAATATAAGGCTTCAGTTGAAAGCCATCTCTCATTCAGCTGCGGCTCCTCTGCTAAGGCGGACAAGCCGCACCCGACTAAGTGTAAAAGGAAAAATAAAATGAGAATAACACAATGTTAATAATGTTACGTTATCATTTAATTTTGCTTTATGTACTCCAAGCCTGGTAGAGCAGTGCGTGGCTCGGCTGTGTCACAGGTAGAGGGTGGAGGAGTTGTATAATGTGCACCATAGGTGCGCATGATGGTTTGGCCAGCTGTCTTGGGCTGGCCAAACCATCATGGGCACTTAGCATTTCTCCATCCAGCTGTATTGCACAGCTGGGTGGAGAGAACATGCACAGGCTCCCACTCCCTGTCTGAGCAACAAACTAGGCTGCTCAGACCAATCACAATGCTGCTGTCATGCTGGTGACATCAGCGCCGTGATTGGCCTAGAGGAGTCTGGGCGCCTGAGTGCCTCAATGCTGCCAGGAAGAGAAGAGTACGGAGGAGAGGCAGTGGCCCTTTGCATGGAGGAAAAAGCCCCCCTCAGACCCGCTCTACCACTACTTTTCCAAAATGGCTGCCACTGCTCTCATTTCTCATACCTTTAGCATCCAAGCATTATAACTTTCAAGGCAGAAAATGTACTTCACTTGCTGAAAAACTGTGAATTTTAAAAGCACTTAGCAAGTATGCCCCTTTTTAGGTCTCGCTGAGTCAGCGCATGCGCTGCTCTGCAAGACATTTTGTAGTGTGCTTTTAAAAGTGCTACCCCAGACTTCTGCTGGCCTAGCGCTTGCGGTCCACACGCGAGCGCGCTTGCAGCCGCCAACTTTCAGCACCCGAGGCGGCATCTGGAGGGCGAGCACTTTCACAGGCACGAGCAGAGGCGCCATATGGCTTTCCTCTTGCTCGGCCAAGCGCGCGCGCCTCGCTTCAATGCCCGGCCGAGCGCACACAACTCAAGGCTTGTTTCCCGTGCAATTGGACTTGGAAGCCCTTCATGAGAAGTATCAGACTAATGGTAAACATAGCGGGATTGCAGATCAGTTGACCGTTCAGTTCCAATGATGAGTTTGCTGACCTCCTGCTGTCTGATGTGGCGTGAGCCCAGGCAGGATGTGTCACAACAAACTAACTGCTATCCACTGCATAAATATGTGAAATATTGTTACACATTTTTCCATTTGCTCTGGGGGCCTCCTGTCTACTCCCGAGTGTTATCGAGGGGCACCAGGACCAGTTCACTCTCCGAAGAGTTCTTTTACAGTGCTGCCTGCTTTACCGCAACAGTGTGAATTGGATATGCCACAGCACGAGGTTAACCATGCCATGTACAGAATTGATCAGTACAGCTAAAGCACGTGACAAGCATCATATGCATCATCACCTCTCAAAATTGAGCAGTACAAATAAAGCACTCAACAAATATTGTTAGCATCATATAGACCCGTATCCAAAAAAATAGAAAACACTTAAACCCCCCCCCTTCCAAAGAGTTCAACGATGAAATGAGTGAATAGCAGTAGATTTTAAAATGATGGTTCTGTGGTGAATCCTTAATAGTGAGCGCGCCACTCTCCAGCTGGAGGCAGAATCGTTATTAGCAACACATCAGGATATTACTAGAACAAGGAGAATTTTTAATTCTAGGCATATTAACTCATTTTGTTTGTGGCTTTCTCTGTAAAATAGTAACCGTTTCTGTAAGTTCGAAGAATCTGCAAGCCACAGTATATAGTGGAAAGCGCTGCCATTTAGTGCAAGATTAACAAGGTCCACTGTGTGAAGGGGATGTGCCCTTTCTGCAGGAGAGATTGTTGTTCAGAATATTTCTCTTATCTGCTGCTTCGTGGGCGTTGACAGATAGTTTTCTGTCAGCTGACTGGTAAGTAGTTGCCTGTTGTCTTGGAGGAGTTGACTCCAGTGCATATGAGGCGTGTTGAGTATTTTTGGTGCATGAATTACTTACAGTGTCTTTGGTAAGCCGACCGCCTTCTCTTTCTTCCCACCCTGCAGTGCCTCATGCATCTCGATTTTCCATGGTGCTTTGTGCTTAAATTCTGCCTAAAGAATCCTTGGGTACAAGCCGAGCACATTACATTTTACGTTACCAGAAAAATACAGTTTGGAATAGAATATTGCACTTTTAAAGCTTGTGTAGGATGTAGTCACAGAAATGCTGGATTTTATATACAATGTCTAGATTTGGGTGCCAGCTTCACGCTGGTATGGTACAGGAATGTGTTTTTCGAACACCTGCCGGGGAAAAAAACAACCTCTGTGAAGACTTTCCTCATATAGACAGAGAGCTTCCAAATTGACGTTTTACTTTCAGTGTTTGCCCCCCAAGCAGACATTCCTTCGTATGAGTTAATGCTGTGCAGATCGCTATATTGTTTTATGGGGTTTAAGGTTATTCAGTATTCTTCACTTCTAAATTGGTGCTCAAAAACTGCCCCTATCGGCAACAAGTTTGGCTCATTGAGTAACTTGTCTATATCTTGCATCTGTTTTGCTGATCAGCTTTCATAGCTCAGGATCTTTGTAAAATTCTCCATTCATCTACTTTGGTTTGTGTTCATGCCTCAAATGTCATGCTGTGCACTGCTTTTACCCGGATGTATGACGTTACAACGCATGCTGTTACAACGCATGCTGTTACAACGAAAGTTTTACAACGCGAGTGCATTGACAACGCAGGACATTACAACGCAAGTCTTTACATCGACTTGCGCTAGATGGCGTGCTAACATTAAAAAAGTGTAATTTACTATTCCAACTCCAGTCCACGTAACAGTAGGGAAGGTGTTGGGATAGTAAACTACACTATTTTTAATGTTAGCACGCCATCTAGTGCAAGTCGATGTAAAGACTTGCGTTGTAATGTCCTGCGTTGCCAATGCACTCGCGTTGTAACAGTTTCGTTGTAATGGTAGTGCGTTGTAAAAGTTGCGTTGTAAAGGTTGTTCCCCCTTTTACCCTTATGTAAGGCATTTCGCATCTAACGTTAGGCTGCTCATGTCAAATCAGTAAATGCATTGATAGAACCTCTTATGCTATAAGTCCAATTTCACATATGCAGGAGCAGCACCAGCAACCACCACACACTTCTGTCGACAGACAGAAAAAAAGAACAGACGGGATGCTGGGTAAGTACTGCTTATGTACTCCCGGTGGGAGGGGCAGTATTAGGGTCCCAGCATGCCTCTGCTCTGTCGGGAGATGGTTATCTCCAATATGTAAATGAATGGGACGAGGACATAAGGGACCTGGGGGTAACAAAATCCATCCTTGTGAAGACTGCTTGATGGAGGCTTCTCTATGGAAGGGTTTGCAGCAGGACTCCTTCCATTATGTAATGCTGGGCGAGCTCTGGAACAGGACAGTGCTGGACACCTAACTATCCCCAAGGCTTCCTGTTCGGTGCATGACATTTATTTTATTTATAAAGTTTTATATAGCACGAACATGAACCCGAAGGATATCAGAGCGCTTCACAGTTAAGGATGGTCAGGGTTAGGAATGATTACTGATAGCGACTGTGACAAGAAAGGTTTGGCAGGATTTCACGGATGTCGATGGTCTGTGGCTAGATTTGTTGTTTGGTCCTGTTTACAGAGTATTCACGAAAATATGTTGAATAATCTAATTAGCAGATCGAGTAAAAAATAACCACTCTATTGTGCACACATCTCAACACTCAAATGATGCTTAATATGACATTTTTCATAATAACTACATCCACGCCATGCACACGAGTGTGGGTTATGATACAGCACAATCTCTGTTACATTAATGTTGGGCAGTTTTTTCTTTTAGTTTTGTAAAAAAAAGATTTACATGACAGAATTATTGTACCAGTAAACAGAATTTCTTTATAACTTACTTTCTAGAAGTATTTCAAGCTTTCTTCCTTTGTCTTCACCACAAGGTGCTAATAGCAAAGCATCCAGATAGCTATTTACATTAAGCCTATGGAGTGAGCGTTCAGGTTTGCCAGGTGCACTTCTCAGTTGATGCTTCTCTTTCTGCATTCCAGAGACTTTGTCTCAAGAAGGCAATACAAAAGCAAGTATAACCTTTTGCATTTTCCCACGCCGCTTACAGACATCGCTTTTCTCGCCAATCCTGTTTAGCAGCCATGAGGCCCCATTGACTTGCATTATTGAACTCTGTAACCTTGGGTATCACTTGTATGTCCACAACTTCCAGCTCAAATGTCAGTGAAATATTTCCAGTACTGGGATCCCCCCCATCCCATCTATGTCTAAACGTTGTATCACTGCGATAAGTGATTTTGTAAGTGGTTTGACATTGGTGAGAGCCACATACAATACAATCCTCAAATCTCATGTTTCAACACAAATACTAACATTAGCTTGGCATGTTACTGCATTTAGGAAGAACAGGTAATGGAACGCATATTATTGTGAAGGGAAATAAACACCACCTCTAAAGCCAGTACCTTGTGCTTTAGTCTGATGCAATGGGGACAAAACTAAACAAGCATTGGCATAGCCAATAGGTCTCGCCTTTGGGACCTTATAAGTGTTTAGCTATGCAACAGTTGCATAACTAAATACTTATAAGGTCCCTAAAGCGAGACCTATTGGCTATGCAAAGCGGCCGTGAAAGTGAAAGTAATCGCGGTAAAGTGCGGCGCGCGCACATGCGCGCCCGGGCACATGCACTGTAGCGCTATGCTGGCCTGGTAGCACTTTTTGGAGCCCTCTCAATAAGTCTCGCCAGACCAGTGCATGCGCTGGGTCAGGCGAGACCTAAAAAAGTATTGAAATCTCTTTCTACAGTCCAGTAAATGTACCCCCGCTAATGTTCCTATAGTGCATTATCAAGTTAAATAGGCCAGTGGTTCAGCATTTGTAGGTCATTTACATATAACTAGAGAATAAGAAGTCATGAAAGAGGGTTGCATCAATAAAGGGAAGGGAAACAGCAGCCGCAGAGACTCATTAAAAGCTTTATGAGGAACAAACATAATCAGTCTCAATGGATGGCAGCAGTGCTGTCAAACAAGAGAATATATATGGGATAAAGTAGCCCCTGCTCTACGTTACAAGCGTGTTGCAAGTTACCAAGGAGTCCCGTGATCATATAGATGAACGAGGTCGAATAAATTGACAAAAGCACTCTTTGGTTATATATACATTTTAAAAAGTATATTCTCAGTATTGAAATTAGCTGGGTGCATCAGGGTATCGCCCTCTGATCCCGGGCAGGGGAACACATTCTTAATATATATGGTTACACCATTACCCTTTTCACAAACCACTATAATCCTTTGGTCTCTTACTCTTTTGTGTTCGTAGGAAACATGAATATAATCAGAATGTATTCTGTAATACTGAACACACTAAAAAGCAGCTAGTAGTTTTTGCAAATAGATAAATCAATTAATGTAAATCAGATTAAAAATGCTGTCGCTCAGATTGTGTACAACCATGCAGAGATTTCCTCCTTCCTGTAATGACCTCTAGCGTTGTATAAAAAAAAGTGAAACATGTTGCCACAAATATCTCCTTTCTAGTGAAACCTTTGCTTCTCTGGAAAATATATGAGGAGACTGAATAGCCAATTCCTTGCCTTTCATCCTAGTTGCAGACTCTAGCATCAGGCATTGTGACCTCCGAACTCGAGTGTAACAAGCATTGAAAATGCAATAGATCTCGCCTTTCATTAAGTTAAAGCCATTTGCTTAGCTATACAATACCATTAGCAAAGCAAATGGCTTTAACTTAATCAAAGGCGAGACCTATTGCATTTTCAATGCATAGGTCTTGCTTTTGGGACCGTATAAGTATTTAGTTATGCAGCACAATATCCTTGGTGCAACAACATCACCTGTTGCTTGGCTAAACACTTATAAGGTCCCAAAGGCGAGACCTATTGGCTATGCCAATGCTTGTTTAAAATGTCTTTTTGACTCATTTACCAAGTCATCTCCTCAATACATGCAAAAAAGCCATGTGAATTGCAATGTGTAAAATAATTATCTTTTCCCATTACCATCACATTTCCGTTTCGGCTAAAGGTTGATCGAACAGTCGGGAGACCTCTTCAGGGCACCAATAATGAACAAAACATGATAATAAACCTCTAAGAACTCTGCATGTGATTTATATATGAAATTATGCACTGCATATTATACATTTAGCAGCAAATATAATACACTTTGCTTTGTTTTTACCTCGTCTATTGCCCAGATTACAAGTTGGTTGGTATATTCAGACATGTGTGTAAACCCCTGATTACACATGGGTTGGCATTATGAGTTGTTAGGAATTTAACGCATCTGACAAATATTGGATACATTAAATATCACAACGTTGGCTAAATTTCAGCAACTCAAACTTGCCAAAATGTAACAGGGGAAAGGCATACGGTATGAACTTTGTCATGAAGACTATGGTGTGTTAAACGCCAAAATCTGCAATTTATTCCCTACCAACTCATAATAGGTGATGTTTATATGTTTATCGCACTCAATAAATTACGTACCCTCTGGTATTATTTCTCAGGTGGGTTAAATAACAGCTAAAGTTGTAATCAGAGCCAAAGACGGTAAAGGGGGCTCATGAGGGATGTAAAAGCCCTTCTTATGCTGACGTGACACGGATGCAGATTGCCTACTCATATGGTCTGGTACGGCCTACCGCCCCCTCCTCCCCCCACTGTGACAAAAAACCAATATAACCTTTTGTTTGGAATAGGGGGTCGTTGACCCCCGATCGTATTTATTAACAAACACAAAAGGTTATATATACAATAACGCAGAAATGCCAAGACAGGATTCGGTACATTTGTTTCATTCCTAGCTTTAACAAAACTCTAATACATAAATGTTCCTATCCTAGTCTAAACCCATTGCTGATCACATTTCTGCGTATTCCTTTGGGCCTACGGCAAGGTCAAACGCTGGCCCCTCCCCCTTTAATCCAGATTGTCCCGCGCACCCCAACCGGAGTGCGCATGAGCAGGGGGCCCAGCTGACCCGGAAGTACTTACCCCCAGGCAACCCCCATACGTTCAAGACTTACTCCATAAAGGGGCCATGCAGACAGCGCAGCTTACTTACGCCTGCGTGCGGGGTGGCCAACCAGCCAATGGAAAGCGTAACCCCCCCTTTGTCCCCGCACCGTTCCAACCAACCGGTTGTAACTGCCCCTGGAGTCTGGTGAGAGCCACATGTCCCTCCCCTCTGGGCGCTCCACTTAATAAGGCGCCCCAAAAGATTAGTCAATTTAGTCTGTCCAACCTATGACCTTACCGCCCGCCACGGAATACCGCCTCAAACACGACAAAAAAGGCATTTACATACAAAATATTTTATCAATTAACACCCTGTGGAAAAAACACATAAACCAATTTTACTTCAACAAATTCTTATTTCAGGGATGGTGGGTGGAGAAAAAAGGATTAGCTGCCCTCCCGAGGGAGGGGGCACACGCGACGGGTGTGCTGCCGAGGGGAGCAAGAGATCGCCCCTCACGCTCCCCCCAGCTTTAAAGGTCCCGGAGAGTCTCCCACGCCCCGGAAGTGATCCGATCACTTCCGGGGCGCGGGGGAGCCTCCCATGACCCGGAAGCGATTCAATCGCTTCCGGGGCACGGCCCCTAACCAAGGCTGGGCCAAGGAGGGGGCAGGATACGGGGGCATGGCCGACCACCATAATGGCGGCGGGGCCGATGCTGGCTCCGCCTTCCTCTATGGTCTGGTACGGCCTACCGCCCCCTCCTCCCCCCACTGTGACAAAAAACCAATATAACCTTTTGTTTGGAATAGGGGGTCGTTGACCCCCGATCGTATTTATTAACAAACACACAAGGTTATATATACAATAACGCATAAATGCCAAGACAGGATTCGGTACATTTGTTTCATTCCTAGCTTTAACAAAACTCTAATACATAAATGTTCCTATCCTAGTCTAAACACATTGCTGATCACATTTCTGCGTATTCCTTTGGGCCTACGGCAAGGTCAAACGCTGGCCCCTCCCCCTTTAATCCAGATTGTCCCATGCACCCCAACCGGAGTGCGCATGCGCAGGGGGCCCAGCTGACCCGGAAGTACTTCCCCCAGGCAACCCCCATACGTTCAAGACTTACTCCATAAAGGGGCCATGCAGACAGCGCAGCTTACTTACGCCCGCGTGCGGGGTGGCCAACCAGCCAATGGAAAGCATAACCCCCCCTTTGTCCCCGCACCGTTCCAACCAACCGGTTGTAACTGCCCCTGGAGTCTGGTGAGAGCCACATGTCCCTCCCCTCTGGGCGCCCCACTTAATAAGGCGCCCCAAAAGATTAGTCAATTTAGTCTGTCCAACCTATGACCTTACCGCACAGACCGACTATCAGGCCCCCCCCAAAACCCAAGGTCATACTTGCCAGTGAGCTCGCTCGAACCACGCTAAAATGTTGCCCAAGAATATCTCATAGCCCAAACGCGACAGGTGCACCCCATCTTGCACATAGCATACGTCCCCTTTAATGCACCCATGGGCAATTACCTGCAATCTGGGGGTCCTAAACAGCTTGTCTATCTTAAAATTAATCCTCTGGGCCGAGTGATTGAGAGCCTTCACCGATACCCCTCCCCGCCACTGAAGCCTTGGTATCATGTGTGACCACACAATAACCGTACCAGGGCAGCGCCTGGCCAGCCATGCCGACTCTGACAGCACCGTTTCCAGTAGGACCCTCCTATTCAGGTGCACCAAGTCGTTACCCCCCAGATGCAAAATTATAGCATCGGGAGGAGTGTCCAAGGAAGTGAGCATGTGACCTATCCGTTCTCTGAACCTCTCAAAACGCAGCCCACCATGGCCAAAAAAGGAAACCCTGACACCTAACTGCTTTGCACGCGCTGCCCCATTACCTGCCCTGAAAAAACTCCCTAACCGAGACACATATGAATGACCAAAAACACACGCATGACGTTCCAACTTTGCATCCGTTGTCTTGACTGTGTCCCGCTATTGGTGGGGCGTCGCTGTCTCTCTTCCTGCGTGACAGGCCGAGGGAACTGGCGGTAGAACAAGAAAAATAGCGCCATCAGTACTATTGTCGCAAAAAGTCATAACATATCAACTCGCACATAGCGCCTAAAACAGTTGGAGGCCCACCGCCCAATCCTCCGCACATCCTCTTCCCCAAGACCCCGCGCGACCGCCTCTGTGGCGGCACCTATTCTGAAGGAATGTGTCCCAAAACTACTGGGGTCCAGCCCCGCCCTGCCTATTGCCCTATCTAAAACTCGTTTAAATTGGAACTTTGTCAGTGGATCCCCCCGTGTGCATTAGTAATGGCCCCCCCTATCACTCGGTCTGTATGGCAGGAAAGCCTCCATATGAAAAACCGGGCAGCAGGGGTTGCCCGGTGCCCGTCTGAGAAACATCACTTGCCCCCTCCCTTCCTGATCTGTCTTTGATCGCCGAATTGTAACCTGCAATGCCCCGTTATGGAAGTGTATGTCACCCAGCTGTAAGCCACCCCCCAGGTCCCTTTTATTCTTAGCCACCAATTCCCCTATTCGAAAGGCCCCATAGAAAGCCAAGCTAAAGGCTGCCCTGAATAATAAACATTCTGTTACATTGGCGCAAGTCTGCTCTAGCGCTGCCAGGACTGATGCCAAGGTAGTCAACCCTATCGGGCGCCTAGTGTTGGGCGCAGCCCCCCGTAACCGCTGCCAACCCTTCAATGCTTTGCGCACTACGAATGCCTGAGTAGGATCCCGCCTGCCGCCCATCTGTGCAAAAAATGAAATGGCTGCCATGTGTCTCCTCGCCGACCCCACTGACTTCCCTTCGTCCCGCAGGGCTTGCAAGTAAGAGCACACCCCGGCCGAATCAGCCCAATGCGTCCCACCCTGGTCTTTCAAGAAACTACAGTATGCCCCAAACGCCCCTTCATATGCCTTTCTTGTTCATGGCGCTAGGCTCGCTGCCACCAAGTCTGGTAAGTGAGGGCACCAATCTGCCAGAGCTGTTCGGGGAAAGGCGTTGGGCGTGGTGCTGCTCCCGGGAGATGAGCTCTGAAAACCTGCATCTTGAAACGAGACCGAGCGTCAGCAGCGTGGTTCAATACCCCCGGGACATGTTTCGCCCTAAACTGAAGATTCAACTGCAGGCATTTCAAAACTATCTCCTTAATTAAACGCAAGATCATCTTACATTTTGCTGACTGGTTGTTTATGCATTCCACCACTGCCATGTTGTCAGACCAGAAAACAATTGCTTTGTTGCGCAGTTGCTCCGGCCAGACGCACAATGCCACCCAAATGGGGAACAATTCCAGGAAACCAATGTTAGTGGTGAGTCCATTGTCCACCCATCATGCTGGCCAACGCTGTGCCACCCACTGAGTGCCCAGAATGGCGCCAAACCCCTCACTGCCCGCGGAGTCTGTCATTAAACCCAACTCTGCGCAAGAAGTGACCGGGCCGGGCCACAGGACAGAGCCATTGAAGTCCCGCAGGAATGCCAACCAAATACGCATGTCCTGCTTGACCTCGCTGCTCAATCTGGTGTGGTGGTGTTTCTGCTTAAGGCCTGACATTGCCTGTGCAATGGATCTTGAAAAGGGATGTGCCATTGGTATAATGCGTAATGCAAAATTTAACTGCCCTACCATCTGTTGTAGCTGGTGCAATGTTACCCTTTTAGCTTCCAGACATTGCCTCAGTGCCTCCCCAAACCTAGTCACTTTGTCAGCGGGAAGCCGTGAGCAACCCGCGACTGAGTCCAGTTCGATCCCTAAGAGCTCTATAACCGGGGATGGTCCCACGGTTTTTCCTTGAGCTAGTGGTACCCCAAAACTCTTCATTAACGCACAGAAATGCTCCAGCGCCTGCCCACACCCCGCGCTCCCTGGTGGCCCCAGAAAGAGGAAGTCATCTAGGTAATGCAGCACATGCCTATGCCCTGTCACTTGTCTGAAAGACCACTCTAAGAACGTACTAAACATTTCAAAATAGGCGCACGACACCGAACACCCCATTGGCATGCACATGTCCATGAAGAACTTGCCCTCAAACTGGAAGCCCAGGAGGTGAAAAATCGCTCGGGTGAACGGGCAGCAGCCTGAAAGCCGATTCTATGTCAGATTTTGCCATCATTGCCCCTGGTCCCAGTCCCCTCAAAATGTCAATTGCCTGATCAATAGATGCATAACGCACAGAGCAGAAATATTCATCAATGGAGTCATTCACCGACTGCCCCCTTGGCGCTGATAAATTGTGAATTAGCCTAAATTCTCCTGGTTCCTTCTTAGGAACCACCCCAGGGGGGAACACACAAAGTTATGCACGGGAATCTTGTCAAAGGGCCCCGCCACTCTGCCCAATCTACATTCCTTTTCAATTTTTGCCGCCGCCACCCCAGCGTTCTGAGTGACCGACAATTGGTTTCTGCAAAAAGAGGGTCCCACAAAATCCGCCACCGGGATTCTAAACCCCTCTCTGACACCCCCCAACAACGTCCTTGCTGAGGTCGTGCACGTATATCTGTTTAACCAGGGTATCATTGCGTGTAGGAGAATTGGGGACCTAGCTTTGCTGGAAACCCCCTCAAACCGATTTTTTGGCCCCCCTATCCCTCTGTTTTTTAAGACATTTTGCCTCACCATGCCCTGAGTTGCCACAGAAACTGCACGCGTGCCTAAATCTGCATGTCCCTGGTGCCCTGACGCAGGTGCGCCTGTTGAAATCCCAGCAGCATCCCTTCTTCCCCGCCGCCCTGCCTGGTGCAGCTGGGGGGAACGCCCGAAAGGGCTGTGGTTTTGGCGGGTCACTTGCAGCCTCAGCTGTAAGGCCGCCCAAATGATCCAACCAGGATATCCCCTCCACCTGATTCCATTTTAGCGTTGGATCAGATGCCCTGATGCACCTGAATTTTTTCTCATAATCCAACCACCCTGTGCCCCCTTTTGTTGCCTGCGCCGTGCTGATCCTAGACATATAACAAGCCATTGCGGGCGCTTCCTCTGGGAAACGCTCCGTCATCACAGCCATGTAAATATTGTAAGCCAGCATCCAATGCCTGATGTTCTCTTCAACCCTGTACTTCAACATTTCGTTCGCCCATTCACGCGCGGGCATATAATCCTTCTTCCTCTTCATCTCCTCCCTCTCCACCTCATCTATCAAGAGTGAAAAAATGTCAATGTATGTCCCCTTCCAAATTCTCTCCTCAACCTCCTGTGACAAGTGGCGTGAGAGAGATTCGTAAGATGTGCGTGCCTCGCCCATGCCCAACAATGGCAACGTCTGTGGCTTACCATGCGAAGGTCCCGCGGTGTCCTTGGGGGCCCCGACCGCCGGCACTTCCTTAAGCTTTGCTTGATCGATAAGCTGTCTTGCCTTTTCCAATGCGTCCGCCCCGACCATACCCGCTGCACTCACATTCAACCCCATGCCCCCAAGCCAGGGAAGCACAGCTGCTAGGCTGGAAACAAAATCGGTAGGAAGTGTTGGTACCCCCCCGGATGCGGGGGGAACAGGTAACGGAACATTAGGCACCTCTGGCACTGGTACCGCCGGTGCGGGGATAGGATTTGCAGGTGCTGGTGACGGGATACCGGGCGTCGCAGGGACCAAGGGAACAGGCCCACCTACCGGATCTACAGGAGAAGGCTCGCCCCCGGTGTGTTGGGAGACGCGGGTACTACAGGCAACATTGGGGCCCCACCATTCCCAGGGACAACCTGCGGCACTTTCTTTGCCCTACTCTTTTTTGGAAAGGGGGGGAAAGCTTCTCTTGGGGGTAAAGCGTCCCTGCGTGACCTCCCCGATGGCCCCTCCTGCGCATCCAGCCTATCTGCCAGCTGCACCATGGTGTTATCCATTTCCCCAATCTTCCTCATCAGGGCGTCTAAAACAGTTGCGATACCCGGGCGCCGCTGGCCACGCTTAGCCTTAGGAGGCATGACTACCCTGCAACCTGTTACCACTGTTACCGCTGTTTTTGATGGAGGAACACGACCGGCCACAGCACCCACGCTACCGGAGCCTCAATACTGGCTAACCCAGCAAGGCAGGTGAGCAACAAGCTCTAACCCGCTTGGCTCCCAGCAGCGCCGGGATGCAGATCCCTGCACGTGTCCTCAGGCACCCTCTGCGTAGGCCCCCACGTCCTCGTGCACTGCTCCTGGTCTCGGCCGACACTCCAGATGAGTAGGCACCTTGGCAAATGCTGGGCTGCCCCTTCACGATCAGCGTTGCTGTTCCTGGGTAGTTTGGGAAACACTCGTCGCTTTCCTGTTAAAACAAAGTAAGAAATCAATGTTCTGCCCGATGGCAAGGACAAAACGCTGCAGAGATCTCCACCCCGCACGCGCTGCACGCGTGTTAATGGCGGCGCTCTTCCACGATGCTCAGGCGATCTAATGGACAGCACGGAAACCCCCCCCCCACACTCTTGGTGGTGGCGGCGCCGCCAACGATGTTCAGGCGATCTATTGGGAACAAAAGAAAACCATGAAAAAAAAACCCCAAGGGAGGATGCCCACGACGCGACCTCCGCGTTTGACGCGCCTTTTCTTTTGCGATCTCGCTCGTCCAAAAAACAAACTTCCGGCTCCCTACAGGACTATGCTCCGGCGATCTAATGGGGACAAAGCAACAAGATCAAAAAACCTCCCGAGGGAGGATGCAGCCGACGCGACCTCCGTTAAGGATGTCAGCTCCCCCAATACAGACCTCCGCTCTACAAACCGAGCTATTGAAAGCTCCGTGTGATGCGCCCAAGAGACCTCTGTGTACCGGCAAGTGCACTAATGCCAACTCCTCGACTCCAGGACCACGCCGCAACTCCAGCCGCCCCGCAACTCCGCTGCCTTAAACCCACGAGGATCCCACACGAAGACACCGTTGAGACGATGAGCACCGGTCCCCCACTGCTGCGTTGGAATCACCGACCGCCACCTGCAGAACAAAGAAAAAAGGATTAGCTGTCCTCCCGAGGGAGGGGGCACACGCGACGGGTGTGCTGCCAAGGGGAGCAAGAGATCGCCCCTCGCGCTCCCCCCAGCTTTAAAGTTCCCGGAGAGTCTCCCACGCCCCGGAAGTGATCCGATCACTTCCGGGGCGCGGGGGAGCCTCCCATGACCCGGAAGCGATTGAATCGCTTCCGGGGCACGGCCCCTAACCAAGGCGGGGCCAAGGAGGGGGCAGGATACGGGGGCACGGCCGACAACCATAATGGCGGCGGGCCGATGCTGGCCCCGCCTTCCTCTTCCCCCCCACCCAGGACTTGGTTCCTGTAGTGTCCTGCTGGACACGTTCTAGTGTTCCACTCACACTGTACACCCACCCATCACAGGTGTCACCGGTCAGGTGACCCTGCTAATAAAAGGGGCCAGGCGCATGTGCCCTGGGCCAGTTACCAATACCCAACACTGTGGCGGTGTGCCATTATTGTTCAGGATGTGGGCCTAGGGCCCACTACATTACAGTTCCTACATCTACATCTGGTTAGTTGGTGGGTAAAATGAATAAATAAGGTGCTTCTTTGTAGCCGTGGTGCGTTTCTTCATTCCAGGCTCTTTCCCTGGCTGCCATGCGTGTGAGGAAGGCACCTGTAACACGAGGAACCTGGTTCCTAGGTCTAGAAAGAAGCAGTTTCAGCGCGTTCCCTCCCCCTCCGGATCCTACGCGTTTTAGGATAATGCACCAAGTCAGTGTCCTGGCCAGCGCGTCATTGCCCTGGTGCAAGGAGGGAAATGTACCCACGGCCGTCGCTTGATCTGTGAAATGCAGAAATAACCAGACCTCTGGGCGCCGGTGCCACTGCACCGACGGAGGCTACACCCCTTCCAGAGATTAAACCCACCTGGAGCCGCTTCGACGCCACGGCCCTCCGACTGCCTCTTTAAAGGGCGGGCCGGGCCTGGGAGCGTTTCCTGAGACCGAAAGCAGTGCGAGGAGAACGGGGAGGGAGCAGAGAGTGCGCCGGGGCTCGGGGAGGGAAGCGCTACTGGAGGCTGCAGGGAGAGGCCATCGAAGCATCTCCGGGGCTCGGACAGCGGCGGCCGTCCGGAGGGAGCCCAGCCATGGCGGACCAGCCGGGGGGCAGCTGCCTCTGCCTGCTTAAGACCGTCAGCCTCCTGTTCTGGGTGAGGCGCAGCGCCGGCGCGTCTCACGGGGAGGGGAGTACCTTCCAGGGGGAAGAGGGGGCACTTGCGCCGCCACCAGCACGTATGTTCACCCTTCTGCCACCCAGTGGGTCACCTGCCTCCGACACTAACGGGCCCACTGCCCTGCTGCCTCCCCTCTCACCTGCCCTGCTTACCAGCCTCCCCTCTCGCCTGCCCTGCGTACTAGCCTCCCCTCTCGGCTGCCCTGCTTAGCACCGGCCCCTCTCGCCTGCCCTGCTTACAACCCTCCTTTCTCACCTGCCCTGCTTAGCACCGGCCCCTCTCACCTGCCCTGCTTAGCACCGGCCCCTCTCGCCTGCCCTGCTTAGCACCGGCCCCTCTCGCCTGCCCTGCTTAGCACCGGCCCCTCTCGCCTGCCCTGCTTAGCACCGGCCCCTCTCGCCTGCCCTGCTTACAACCCTCCTTTCTCACCTGCCCTGCTTAGCACCGGCCCCTCTCGCCTGCCCTGCTTACAACCCTCCTTTCTCACCTGCCCTGCTCACCATCGTTTTATATCACCTGTTCCTCCTGTAACCCGCCCATCTAACCTGCCTTGCTTACAGCAATCTGCCCCTCTCACCTGTTGACCCTTTCACCTGTCCTGCTTATAATCACCTGCCCTGCCTACAACAATCGGCTCCGCTCTACTGCCCTGCTTCCAACCACCTCCTCTCACCTGCCCTGCTTAAAACAATCGCCTCCTCTCACCTGCCCTGCTTTCTCTCGCCTGCCCTGCTTACAACAGTCGCCTTCTCTCGCCTGCCCTGCTTACAACAGTCGCCTTCTCTCGCCTGCCCTGCTTACAACAGTCGCCTTCTCTCGCCTGCCCTGCTTACAACAGTCGCCTTCTCTCGCCTGCCCTGCATACACAAACGACCTCTCTCCCCGGCCCTGCTTACAACCACCATCTCTCCCCGGCCCTGCTTACAACCACCATCTCTCCCCGGCCCTGCTTATAACCACCATCTCTCCCCGGCCCTGCTTACAACCACCATCTTTCACCTGCCCTGCTTACAAACGGCCCCTCTCCCCTGCTTACAAACGGTCCCTCTGCCCTACCCTGCTTACAACCATCATCTCTCCTCTGCCCTGCTGACTCGCCCTCCTCGGGATGGCGGAGCCCTGCCTCCCAGCCACCGGCCCTTGCGCCCCATCCTCTCCGCATCACTCAGAGGCGCTGCTACCACCGGTGCAGCAGGTGCAGTGGCCCCGGGTCCCAAGCGTCACATTAACCCCTGATAATCGCTCATTTTACTTCCGCCCCAGCAGTGACGGGGCCCGTTTTCCATGTTTGCACCTGAGCCCAGGGCATCCTTTCTACGGTACTTACGTGCCCCAAGACTTTACCAGTCTCCCCCGCCTTCAGAGTGGACACCCCAAGCATGACGCCCCTCTTTAAGCCAACTAGTGCGCGTCGTGTCTTGACAGTCACAAGCTGCCAGTAGTCAAGTGATGCACTGAAGGAACGAACACGTTTTTTCAAATAAAAAAACTGCATTTATTTTACACCTGTGTTTGACATGTACAAAAAGAGACCTTTAGTTTGTACAATAGGTAGACAGGTTTTTCACACCAGCTAAATATGTTTAAAAATTGTTCTTCTTACGCTGAATAACCCGTGTACTTAAAAACAACTTTTCCACGCCATACGTGCACGTTCTGTCTTGTACACATTTCGTCCACCCGCTGCTCTGTATTGAAAGGCGCGGTTCTTGTCTTCACCCCGCACTTCGGTGATACAATTCCACCTCGGCTTTTATTCACGCGGAGCACCTGCCCGCGGCAATCTCCTCCAACAAGATGTATTTTTAGCAAATGAGTAACCGTGCACCTCTACTGTGTAAGCATGAATAGGCCGCAAGGCATGGCCCCCCCAGGCAATGTTGTATATTACAAGGGGGGGCTGGTTCCAACCGAATTAATGGATATGCGACCACGGGGGGGGGGGGGTAATAATTGTCACCCTGTCAACATGTTTTAGTAATCTCGTTTTGCTGTTTTTTCTTTTGCTGGGTCTTAAAGCTAAAAATACATATTTCCTCATAACCAGGTGCAAACATCACTGCCCGTTTACGTTTTGCTGCAGTTGTTCTAATACAAACTTCTGGAACCCAATTCCCCCATAAAACTAGAGCAGCAATGACTAGTTCATTTTGGGGCGCGAATGGACAAGGCCACCGGAATTATGAGGCAAGGGTGGACCAAATTATGCGGTACGGCTGACTAAATTATGCAGCAAGAAAAGGCACATTTTGTGATAGATGATGACATTTGTGGGGGTAATATCTGGGGCAAGGTTTCACTTAAATACTCCTAGTTTAAGACCCATATATTATGCAGTAAGACTGACCAGTCAACCTTTGTCAAGGCCCTTCCACTGCACTGTAACAGGTGTACCACGTGTTTGTAACTTTAATTCGTTTGAGCTAGAAATTCATTTTTTGTTCAAATTTGCAGATAATGGCGCCAATGGTGGATTATGTGGCAAATGTGGCAAACTCCTAATTATATGTAAAATGCAGCAACTTATAAATCGATGTATTCCAGTGGCTCTGCACATGGGAAGGGCCACTGGAATTATGCGGCAAAAGAGGACCAAATAATGCAGAAGGGTATACTAAATAGTCAAGAAAATGGAAATGTGCAGTATGATGCTGCATGTTTTGGGATAGTAGAAGTTAATTATTTTGTCATTTTTACGAAAGTTAACACGGTCTGAAAGACGGTTACACCTTATAGTAGTAGTTTAACACCCAAATAAATCAAATTGCAACTAGAAGGTGCACAGTCAACCTTTGTGAAGTGCCTTCCGCTGCACAGCGACAAGTGTCGCTCCACTTTTATTAACTTTTGATCCGTTTGAGCTAGAAATAAAATAATTTTGTGGTAAATTATGCAGCAGATGATGGATTATGTGGCAAAATTTATAATTGCACAAAAAACACGGCATAACTGCATAATTCCAGTGGTCCTCCTTGTGGGTGGGCAACAAACCAGCGGACGACAGATGTGCGCGATGTAGTCGTATATAGCTACACGAAAAGTATGCGCGTGAACCCCAGTCAGTAGGTCCCTTTGCCCACACAGTTTTCAGAAGTTAACACCCTCCGGAGAGGGCAATAGTCGCTGTTGTCGCCTAAAGGGCAATTGGCTATTGGTGCTTTACCCTTCACCTCACAAAACAGAGTAGTCTGTTTGACTGGCTGTATTTCCCCACCTCTTGCACTCAGTGAAATTAGATTAGAAGCAGTAGTTTGGGCCAGCCAATCAGAAAGCAAGCTACAATCTCCGCATTCTATGCCACGTACTTAGATTGACCCCAGGGCCAAGTTGTTGAGGTCTCAGTTAGCGAGAGTTGTGCTTTGAGAGTGTAGCAGAAACTGTTGTGATTAGCTGGGACTGTTATGTTTTCCCCATAGAGCTCTATGGTTATGTGGAAACGTTGCAGAACTGGCAGTTTATGCTTCAGATGATGGGTTATGTGGCAAACCCATAATTATGCGGAAACCGCGTAGTGGCAAACTCGCATAATTCAACGGTCCTTGCTTTTGATTTCGTCCTTGTGAAGAGCTCGGCAGGATCCGGCCTCCGCAGTGTTTTCTCTCGGGCGGTTCACGTCGGGTCACTTCCCAGGTTGTGCAATCAACAGAGTGCTGGTCTACAGAACGCCGAAGTGTTTTGTGCTTGTGGCGGTCACATGACCTGCACGTGACGGTGACTCACTCTGACTGCCCTGAGCAGACCGTCACGCGCACAGGCCTTGGGTCACCAGTGCGTCTACCTGCTCTAGGTGTGTGTGGCTGTGTGCGTGTGTATATTACACACCATCATGGGATACACACACAGTTGCAGAGGGGCCCGTGTTTGGTGTCTAAATCTGCAGCTTTTTCAAAGCAGGCCTTCAGGGCCCTCTGAGGACGGGGTTTAGTACGTGCAACGAATCCCGCCCGAGAGCGGTCGGGGTGTCCTGTGTGCAACCAGTCCCTCTCAAGAGCGGTCGGGGTGTCCTGCAGTGGTCGAAGTGGGGGGAAAAAAAGTAGGGGAACCCTGTGCGGGGAATCGGAGGGTGGGAATAACGCAGGATTGGGTCAGTGGGCGGAGTCAGAGATGTGACCGAAAGAGCAAAATATCCCAATTTCTTGTATTTGTTTCCCATTTCACTAACCGGTTACAGCTTATTACGTTATTTAATTCAACCAATGGATACACGTGTTTGTTTGAGGTTTAATATGAGTTATTGACATTAAAATACATTCACAAAGTGGAATATGTTTCCAATCACATAACATTCCAAATATGCTGAAAAGTGGAATCGCAGGCCATTTGTCTCTGAGCAATGGAGTTTCTGTCATCAGCACTTCTCCTCCCTTTTTCCACAAGAGCAGTTCAATCACGAATGGCAAAATATCCTAGTTTGCAAATGTTTTCCACATATTTATGGCTCTGCCATATTTGCAACATAATACATCTGTTGCATAATGTGACGTTTTAACTAATAAATTGTTTGTAGCTCAGACGGATCAAAAGTTACAAAAAAATGTGGAAGGCCCTTTGCAAAGGTTGACTGATCACCTTTCTCACTGCTGCATGTGTACGTTACACTGGTACTAATAAGGAAAAATCTTTGCAGAGACTGTTAGCTGTTAGACTGTAAAAATGTCAAAATAAAATGTCAGAAAATGGACAGTCCCATTAATACCAGTGTAGGGTGTCTGAGCACTTTGCATCACACATTTTGATTTCTATCCAAATGAACCCTTTTTTTGCAACTATAGGATAATCAAAGACTTGGGGGGGGGGGGGGGGGGGGGGGACATAACGCTCTAATTCACAACTTGCAGATGGAGTGCAGCTCTTAGATGACAGTTAATAGCTCACTGTTCTATGTTAGGATTTTGACTTATAAACTGCCAGAAACAAAAGGATCTCTGACAAAAGCAGTAACCCACTGACCTATTTACATAATGTGCACTTTGTGATCTCCTTGGTACATGCTCTTAGCAGCAGGCATATTAACCCTCTGCACTTCCTTTCCATGAGCCAAAACTTGCACCAGACAAAACACCATCTCTCTCTACTAGAAAATTAATCACCGGAGTTATCATGACATTTTTATTGTTGCCGAAAATTGCTGGCGGCCAGGAAGGAGGCAGCAAGTGCTTTGAAAACCATAATATACTCGCAAAAACCAAACAATGCCCCCACCCAGTGTCAGCGCTCAGTGTAATCGCACCGGTCGCATCGCCCTAGAGCCGCCCTGCTCAAGGGTCCTGTGACCTCAGTGGCACAGTCACTGCCGCACTAGGGTGTGCTGCTTCATAGGTCTGCCCGCAAGACTGAAGGTGAACTTCAGTATGGATAGTGGTGGACAGGGCTTCAAGATTAACTCACACTTGCCATCGCTAGGGTCCACCTGCTGGTGCTAAGACACCAGGGCTTCTAAGGTCTTGCGGGGCCTTCTAAGGTCTAGCATGGGAATATGCCCCCTCAGTAGAGTGGTCTGGTGGACAGGTCATGAAGGCTGAACCTGGTTCCCCAGTTCCAAATTCGACAGCTCTGGCCATAGTGCCACATCCTCTCCCCCACGGAACACCATACTGCCCCTCTGAGAGAAACTCGCACTGCCTTCAACTACAACCCAATTGTGCCCGCTATAAACACCTGGATACGACTCAATTCAAATTACGCACTAGACAAGAGCAATATGCTGCCTAAAACGAAAATAACATCCAGGGAAAAGCAAACGCTCATAGGCAGGAAGCTAGATTAAGTAAACATGGTTACCTAAATGCTTTTACGCTCATTGTTCAGAAATGAGTAAGTGCTTTTGCCTGACAAGTTATGGACATGACTACAGGGCCCAGAAGGGACCCGTTTCAATGCCCATTGCTTATATCCTTACAATGCGTAAGCAGTGTGGTGAGCACACAGACCCTGTTTTGTTTTCCAATCCACCCATCAAGCAGGCATTTGAGTACCTCCTGGAATGGTGTACTTTCCCACCCAGGGAAAACAATGTTGTTGAAAGAGACAAGAACACAAAAGTAGCGCTTCACCGGCAAACACTGTAAAGTGGCGCTAATGTGTTTGGGTGTGAATAAAATCACTCTGGCCACTTTGCGACCGCTCTATTTTGCTGTGGTTATTTATTTATTCTTCATATTATGAATGTTTTATTTCTCTCCATCTCGAGGCTGCACTTTGAAATTGAAAATTTCAGAAAAAGACCACGTTTCCAGCAGAAGATTTTTCTTTTTTTTGATCCATTTCAAAAGGGAACAAATAAACCAAAGAAGGAAAGACAGGGTAATACCAGTTTCTTGAAGTCACGGTTTTCAGTGAGTGAGGTGGCGCGAGACAGAAAGAGAGGGACGAAGAGGAAGAAGGGGGGGGGGGGTGGCTGACTGTGGCAGAGCAGAAGTGGACACTGTCAGTCTTCTCTGGTCCAGAAAGAAAAGACAGATCCATTTCCTTGTCTGCTCACCCCGCCCCTCCCCGAACGCCAAGCTTTATCTATAGTCCTTGATGATTTCTGGCGTCTTGTGACGCATGTTTAAAATGAAAAAGTAGGGGAACGGAACCTAATAAATTAAAGAAGTAGGGGCACGCTGTGCCCTACCGTTCCCGCCCACTTCGACCACTGGTCTCCTGTGTACCACCAGTCCCTCGCAAGAGCGGTCGGGGTGTCCTGTGTACCACCGATCTTACAGGTGGGGGACCGTCCGAGACCTGTCCCAAATTATCCCGCAATTATCCCCCCCAAGTGAGAAGTCACTTGAATGCATATAGTGATAGAGACACAGACAACATTCCAGCGTTAGAGAATATAAACCTTCTCAGGACGTATTTATTACAACTTTGTAAACCCGACATGAACAAATTCTCCCGAATTCTTGCATCATATATACAATATTTACATCCAATATGATTTAGTAGGTGAACTAATACATGACCTCCCCTAACATAATATCTTAAGGAGCCATGGTTGACCATCCCCTGGGCACACTGGCATCAACTATTCCAAAGGATTCAGGGCTGTGATTTCTCTTCCCCCCCCCCCCCCCCCCCCAACACAACTCATGCAGCATGAAGTCTGGACCCCCAAACACAACTATGCCAGAGCCAACCTAAATGGGCACCCCTTTCCCCCCTGCACCCAATGGGAGATGGGCCTGGGCAGCCGGGCCATACCTTGGTCCCCTGGCGCAGTCGCCATCTCCTGACATACTCCAGGGCTGTGTAATGGGGTACGGTGGCAGGCTATGGACAATAGCTGTAGCGGGCGTCCCGAGCCCTTCTCTACACCTCCAAGGCACCCCCAGCCCCAGATTAAGCCAAAAGGCTTCCTAATTTCACCTTAAATTCGCCTGCACTTCCATTACCGATGCCACGGTTGCCCACCTGTTGTGCCCAAACATGACTCCTTCCCTGCTTCCTTAACTCCTCCAAAAGGAGACTATCTAAAGTGGGATGGGAAGATGCTGATCCTTGGGCGCAGCAGTGGTCACAAACTTGGGCACATCGTCGGGAGCAGCCAGGCAAGGAAGAAATCTGGTACATTTTGAGGGGTCGAGCTCCCCTTTTAACCCTACCTGGCTGCCCCGCCACCGCACAGGTGCCCCCCCCCTCACTGATGGCCTCTTGGCCAATCGTGACCTCACTGAACATCCATGAAATTAAAAACCGCTGTGCCCAACATTGGCGCTGCCTGGATCCGGCCCGCATCTGTCCTGGGGGCCTGCCATGGGTTAGCGGTGCCCCCCCCCCCCTCCCCCCCAAACGGTCCAAGAGCGGACAGGGCGTCCTGTGTGCACTGGAGTCCTCTCCAGCATGAGTGGAGCTGGTGCCTGCGATGGATCCGTCTAAAATATAATCAAGGTGTGATGTGTGCGACTAATCCCTCGTAAGAGTGGGCTGCGTTTGGTGCGTGAAGGGGATTGTCCCGAGAGTCAACGGTGTTGGGTAATGCAACCCATTCCGCTTCCCACCCAGGAGTCATGGAGTTCGATCCCAGGAACTGATCCATTCCATTGGTGGACGAGGTTTTGTTCGTGCAGTCGATTCCTCCACTGCATGGATGGCATCTCATGTTTGCCAGGGATCTCTCCTGGTTTTATGAGCGCAGTTGATCCATCACAAGAGTCGACTGGCCTGGTGTATGCAACAGATCCCTTAAAAGAGTGGACTGACTGGTGTGTGTAGTGGATTCCTCCCATGCAAGGATAGCCTTTTGTGTTTGCAGCGGATCTCTGGTATAACCAGATTTTGATGTGTGCAGTTGATCGGGCTTCTGATTGGAAAGAGTTTAGTGGCTGATTGCATAAAATCTACCATGGCGCATCATCACTCAATACAGGTGTGCCTCCAGCTGGGATCTTCTAACCCAGGACTTTAGTTCATCCTTGCCAGAGCATGACGGACTCCAAGATGGTTGGCTGTGCACCACTGCCCAATCTTTATTATAGATTCCATTACTGCAGAGAGGTGCCCAGAGGCAGCCATCTCACCGGCTAAAGGAAAAATTAATATATTTAAGTAGCCTTAACCAGAGCAATCCCGAAGCCAGGGAAATATGCAATTTTATGAGGCTCTACTGTCATTTCCCCACTCTTACCCTCAAGCCTAACTCACTTTCTGGAATAGTGTTCTAGATTAGATCTTCTGGCCTGCATCCTTGCTCCCCTGAAACACTCAAATTAATTCTTCCACCTTCCATACAGAGCAGATGGAATCTCAAAATGAAGCGAAGCACAGTGTTTGCTGCTGGTGTGAGGTCAAACCCTCCGAAATACCCTTCTATGTGCCCACGAGAAGCATGCAAGCCTACGTACCTTTGCAAACTGTAATAAAGTTCTGAGCTGTGTGCAAAATCTTTTTTTTGCTTTTGCGAATGTTTGTTATAATTGTGAACAGCTAACACACCAATACAAAAACCATGCCAAAACAAGTCATGCATTGACAAAATCAAAAGGCTGACCAACAATTTTAGACCTTCTAGCTTTACCAACTGGTTACACTGATTTTCCATTATGACTATTTTTGGGAAATACTAGTGTACACCAACACTTTTTACTAAATGATGTTGCACAGAAATAGTACCTAAAATTTTACAGTAGTTTAGCTAAATGGTTTTGCATTTTTGTGAACATTTTATTTTTAAAGCAAAGAATCCTCAATCTTGCGTTCAAGCTTCTACAAATATTTGCATTTAATCAGAGCATTTTGGAAGCAGTGTACATAGGCTCATATTTCTAAACATTGAAAAAGTTAACATTTTTATACTCTAGCCACTGTCAGTAGTGCAGTCTGAGCTTACAACATTCACCCTAAGAATAAATGATTTGCATTAATGAACCATAAATACAAGTTTCAACAGCACTAACACAGACACAAATATTACCTTAACTGCAGGCAATGCCTTTCTCTGATCCATAATGTGGTACTGTAAACTGGCAGCCAAAGGGTTTATGCTGTAGAGCGTTGGGCCTACTTGCCCCAAGGACAAAATACACAAGGAAACTGGTTGCCCTTGACTCCAAACAATATGTCCCGGGCATCGGGCTATAGGAATTCCACATCCCTGACCGTTCACAAACACATTACATTTAGTTATCTAGAAACACTCAAACGTGCAGCAAGGCATTGCACTATCAAATCTAATTGAATTATTTGTGTAACAAACAGAAAAGGCGACCATTTAATCCAAGTTTTCAAACTTCTGAGAAATATTTTTCCAATTTTGATTTCACACGCCTTATAATTTAGCACAAAATTAACTTTATTATTAATAATAATAATAATATATATTTTTTTTAAATCTATTTTCTTTCTTATTAGGGCTCTGGAGGTTTTCTCTGTTATGCTGGTGTAAGTTTGTTTCTGACCTGCAAGTACTTCCAGTATTTCTTCCAAGACCTATACTTCATCTTGCCCAGCGCTCTGGCCGTAGCAGCTGGCGGCACCCTCTTCTTCACAGGATTTTTGGGGTGCTGCGTTCCCACGAAACACGCTCGATGCCAGCAGGGGACCGTGAGTACTAACTCTTATTTTTAAGTCTTAACAGCTGGTAAACTTAAACGGGAGACCTGAGTCCAGGGTAAGTGTGCTATGTTTCATGCATTCAATCATTCATTCTATACCTCGCTTAGCTACGAATGCTTGGCTATCATCATGGCCCAGAGAATTATGCATGGGTGAAGGGCCAAATTATGTAGCTGGGTTGACTATATTCTGAGTTAAGAAAAGGTAAGCTGTAAAGAAGATTTAGCAATTTATCAAAGTGTGCAGCACATTTTGGGACACTATTGTATAATATTTTGACATTTACACACTGATGTAAAAGTGCTTTAAGTGTTAACCTAATAAAGTACAGTACATGTATCCAGCAGGTATTTGCAATGTTACTTACAATCCATGTTGTCTTGCTCAAGAATTGTAGTCTATTGGCACTGTCCTTGAGGGACGCCAGAGGAACATAGATGTCATTAAACAGCATTGGACTCTTCAGAAAAGGTGCCATTCTGTTGCCACTTCCTCATGCAGAAGGAGTGCACCATGTATAGGGTATTCATGGAAGATTCTGAAATCTCCAGATGGTGGGATATGTGGAGAGTAGGACAATTCGTATTTGTGACCCTGGTTAGGATGAGCCAATCATGGCTTTCCTTGAGAACAGGCCACAAAAAAATTGTTAAAAGCCCGCTCTCCCCTTCTACGATGGCTGACCCCTAACCATGGATGGACCCTGGTGTACATTATAAGGTGTAACTGTGGTATAGAACAATGTAATGTTCCACTGTAACATTACCCGAACACGAGTTACTTTACGTTTTAGGTCCCTACAGAGACTTTCGTAGTGTCGCATCACATTGCACGTGTGAGTAGACGGAAAACAATATTCACCCAACTTATAGCATAAGAATCTACTTTGTATTTTTTCCCATGTTGATGAAATTGGCCTTGCGTTCCAAATTCACATCACAGAGGGCAAAGAGGATGAATTTTGGTTAATATGTTTGTTTATGGTATACACTTATTTTTTGAGGTGTAACACTGAGTTGATTTCCTATGACCTTTTTGGAGTAAAGGAAAACTTTGAGTTGCCTCGCCCATCTCGCTGGAATACGCTCTTGTGGAATGGGGCATTAGGAGTCCACACCTCTCCTCCATAACAAGCCCGGCGGCTTGCTTCGCCCCAGTTGCTAGCTTATTTTATAACCTTGCCTGCCTTTGGGTTCATGGCACAAGTGGAGACCCCTTACACTGATCCTGCAGAAGACCGTGCTCCTGTCGGTTTAATATTTAGCACATAGAAACTACTGTAGTATCTTTTCATTCCCAAAGGGGCGGATCACACACCATGTCAGTATAGAAGCAGATTTCTAGGTACTGTGAAATCTTGCAGAGGGTAGAATTCTTGTCTGGCTATTACTTGAGCAGCAAAAATTTGCCAATTTGATGCATAGTTTCCCTTGGCAAAAAAATACGCCAAAAAAATTACCATTATTTGAATTCTTGAATAACAGGTCTAACATTGCATGCTCTATACTCCAATACATTTATTGCACAACCAAAGACAATGGTAGCCTGTGAGATTTGTAATTCATCAAACGTAGGGAAAGTGTGCCACACAGAGCAGTTCACTGCCCTACTTTTTTCTTCACAGCAAATTAGTTTGGCACCTTTGGAGAAAACACTTCATCTTAACTAAAGTTGAATATGAGATTACTCCATGCCGTACTATCTTGAAATCAGTCTCCTACCTTTTTGTATATTTCAACATGTTTTCAGAATGACAAACACATGTAAATGTTGTCATTAGCCATAAAATTCAGAGTTCAGGTTTTTTTTTTTTTTTTTTGTTTTTTTTTTTTACAATTTCCATGAAAAAAACCTCCCTTTGTCATGGAAAATAGGTTGTAAACCTTTTTTCTTTCCTCCCTTTATCTGCCCCGAACCCTGATTTCCTCCTGGGTAAATGTCAACATTTTTGTACTTCCCTTAAGGAGTAAGAGGATTTGAGCACAAAAGTCCTTATTAAACACCTGTGGGTGAAACATGCAGGCTTGGAACACTTTGAATCTGGTGGTTAGTGAGTAAAGAGATACAAACTTTTATGATGCGCACTCAAAGTTTACATGAGCAGGTTAGAGATCTTGAATGTGAAATTGTGGCTTCACTTTCTTTTTCAATTACCTACTAAAGGATAGGTCAAAGTAACTTGCTCAAAATATGTAAGCTGCTCAATTTGTGAGTCAAAGAGCATTTCCAAAAGAGTTGCCAAATAAAGATTTTATTTATATTTTCAATATTCGGCTAGCCCTGGCAGTACACATTATAAAGATCTTTCTCAGATTATTGATTAAACTTCCATATGGACTAAACACTGGTGGCAGTACACATTATAAAGATCTTTCTCAGATTATTGATTAAACTTCCATATGGACTAAACACTGGTGGGGTATCGGGTAGTATATCGCCAGGCTAACCCTGTACCCAAATTGTTTCTTCCCATTTATCGAAACGGCAAACTTCATCAAAATACAATTGTCTGAGAGGCACAAGGTGTAGAAAATTTTGGGGGAAAATTAAAAACTTTTGACATATGTATTCATGTTTAGAGGCAGTATGCTCAAACCACAGGATTTAATTAATAAATAAATACTACATAGAAAGTTCAAGTTGCTCATTTGTTTAATAGATTAAAATTATGTAGATCTTTTTGAAATGTTGGAGTGGAAGTTTTGGCTTCTTCGTATAAATGATCAGTTTAGCAGTATTTTTTGTAGTCCGTGCAGTGGTGTGTTTTTTTTTTTTTTTTTGTTTTGTTTTTTTTGGGGGGGGGGTACTTTTTTTTTTCTTTTTTCTTCTGTTTATGTAAACATATTCTTGGAATCTATTTTCATGTGATTTGTGAGGTAGGTCTAATCATTGTCGAGGCGTGATTTTAGGCTGTTTGATGCCCTGTAACTTGAGTAACTAAAAATTTCATCATATATCTAAAACAAATAGTAGTCCGTATCGATGATGGGGTTTTTTTTTTTTAAAAGTAAAAACACTTTGAGATTTTTGATAAAGTGATGAATTTGAAACAATATTGTTACCGTAAGCAGCTAGTTTCTAATTCTGTCTTTTTATTTTAGTTTATGTACTTCATTGTTATCCTCCTTTGTCTGGAAGCATCTGCGGCAGTCTTGGGATTCATCTATTCAAACAGAGTCAGTATTAACAAGTTAATTCCTAGTTTTGTTAGTCTTACATTAACATAATAATCCACTATACTGAATATAAAATCCACGTTCCACCATTGTTTTTTTCTTTTTGTATTAATTTTTTGAAAATCCCAGTCGTACTATTGATCCATTATTGGCAACTAATCCAAAGGAAAATCCTAATGGTCAATCTTTGAAAAAGATCCCATAGACTCTTGGAAAGCACATTGTCAGCAAGTGTCGTTAAACAAACACAGATTCTTTCAAATGGATTTTAAATTCAAAATCGTAACATATTCCTATATGGCAAAATTTATTTCAAAATCTGCATTAAATGTATCAAAGTTGATTTGCATCTAGGAGTTTCCTTGCCCTGTATTACAAACCTTGGAAGTTAGTTGTGGCATTTATAAAAATATATATATTTTCATGGAACTATCTCAAAAATAGACTTGCTACAAGACTAAAAGGAAGCTATTGTGAATTGTTTGTTTAATCTCTGATAGATACCATGCTCTATAAACCAAAGTCCATTTATTCACCATCTGTAATGTATATTCCATAGCCCCTAAAATCAGATTTAGAGGTGTCAAGGAATCGTATGCAAAGTGAACTTTGTTCAATGTCTATAAAGACTAAATTGTGTAATCTATGTAATATTAATATACCCATATTTGTTAATTAGCTGTACTGCTTGATTTCATTTAAGATTAACAGAAATCTGTCTGCATATAACCACCCATTAGACAGCGAATCCTGGTTTGACTGGTGTCAAAATGTATAACATAGGTTTCCAAAAAGGTACCAGCAGAAAACGAGTGTTTTAAATATTAATACAGATTCAGGGAATAATTGTTCCATCTCCCACCCAAAGAATTTTCAGTAGCAGAATTAAGAAACCTGGGATTTAAGTGAGCTGGAGGAATGGGGATCTAAGTACAAAACAAACAAAAAACAGTATTTTAGAATTATGTTGCGATCTGTGAGTTTAGTGACCTTGCGAAAAAGCGTGTGGTCTTGGTCTTTAAGACGACGGAACTGTGTGGCGAAAGGCTTATCAATATAGCAGTGTTCTTTATCATTTCTAGAATGTGGGAATGGTGCTCATTCCTGAGATTTATTGGAAAAGATCAAGTGTACAGTAGAACATACATTACCATTGCAGGAAAATGTCTGAGTTTTTTTTTTCCCGGTGAATTCTGGCAGGCCTCCGCATCATAGTGAAATACTATCTTTTTATGTCCTCCTCTGTACGCTTGCCCTTAACCGTATGTATCCAGTAGAACTCGTACAAGCCCTTTTAGAAGCGATCCCTTCCCTTCGATATTTAGAGAAGTTCCCCATTCGTGTTTCTGTGTTCTATACCTTGCATATGTTTGTGTTATTGTAGCTGTGTAAGTAGATGAGTGCACCAATAAGTCAGTGGGTTTATGAAATGAGACATGAGTGACTGATGGCATGGGTAATGACTTATTGAATATTTAAAACTATTTTTTGAGGAAGCAATTTCATTCAAAAGCCAGACCTACTGGCATTGCCAATACATGTTGGGGTTTGAATGGGCAAGAAACTACCCCAAAACTGAGGAAGTGTTTCACAAAACATAAATATTTTTCTCAGCAAGTAAAAAAGGTGCCATATCATTTATGCAAAGGCACTTCCCCAAGACTTGTGTGCACTGGGTAACATTATGCAATGTATAATGCCTTGGCGTATATTCAGCTTTCAGATTTTCCCAGCAGTTCTCTGTGAAATCTGACTTTTGTAGGTGTCCTATAGGAATTTACTGTGAATTCTTGAATCTGCCCCCTGTCCAAGGTCGTACATGCGGATGGAGATGCCCAGGCTTTTGAGTGATTCTGGCTGATCTGGTCTGACTACTACTGATGAGCCCTTCTGTAAACCTAATTAGATGTTTGTATACCAATGATTGCATGCTCTAAAAGAATGTGGGGTGTGTAATCCACTTGTGCACCATATTACAAGGCCATAGTAATGGAAAGTGTTACACAAAGCAATATGACATAAACCTCCATTGTAGGTATCCTACAGTTTGAGCAAGTTATCCTTCTGAATTACTTATGGAATTACTGCACGTCTGCTCTTCATTTATCGAGTTTTATATGGCGCGAACTCTTATTTGTGTTTCAGATCGAATATGAACTGAGTTCAATGGAGAACGTATTCCTCAAATATAATGGTAGTTCTCCTGACATTAACAGCAGACAGGTTGACAAGCTCCAGAAGAAGGTAACCATCAGAGCAACTTGTTGACTCTTGTTGAAATGTAGTAGAAAACTTCTCAAGTGTCTTGCAGATTACATACAATCCTCCAGAGAGAGAATGGGGTGGCTGAGATTGACTGCTAAGCCATGTGGTGAAACTTTGAGGTTTGAAAGATGCTTCAATGACATGACCTGGGCACAAACTTAAGTTGTAGCAGAAACTGTATAAAACAGAAAGCTAGATCCAACCAAGGAGACTTCTAGTGCCCACTAACAAGAATCCAAAGTTCACTAGCCGAGAGTTGGAGGTCCTTGTCGATGAAATCCTCAGTCGAGCCACACCTCTTTGGAACATTGGTCAGACAGACCAGCATTTCAGAAAAAACAGCCATGTGGCAGAGGATTGTCGATGCTGTTGCATCCACCAGAAGGACCAGGCATGCATGCCAAGCCAGGTGGCACGATCTGCGGAGGAGGGTCCAAGCCAAAATGACCGACCACAACCAGGCCAACGTCACTGGAGGAGGGCCACCCTGCAGACCCGTACAATACCATCCCTGGGAGGAGAGGGTGATGGCCATACTGCCGGTGGTGGCAGTGGACGGATTAGAAGGACTCTGAGACCCGGGTGAGTACACAAACAACTCACCTCACATGGGGGGGAACGTCATCCACAACCAAACTCACAATCAGGCACGCAACCACCCCAAGCTATCGCATGACTCAACCACACTCCATGAACACGCACATGCCACTGGCGCCACCATGCCCCATGCACCCAGCTGGACATGCAAAGTCACAGGCCACAGAAAACACCAACACAAGACACGGTAAGCCGGATGGCGGGAGTGTGGGCCCCAAAAATCACATAGTGCAACTCAGAAGCAGACAACAATGCCCACGTACAGTGCAACACAGAAGGCGCCAATGCATGGCTCGCCACACCTGCCCACTCCACTGCTGACTGCAGTCACAATTGACACAGCAAGTAAGACTGTGCCACACATAGGTAAAGTCGCTAAAGCTGTGGCCAAGGGACATACCCATGCACAAGTGCACTGTGAGTGGAATGCAAGACATATCCAAATTCCCAGAGGAAATGTGCCAACTTAGAAATGAATGAAACATGGATGTTGCATGGAACAAAATTAACATTGTCTCTCTCACACACAGGTCAACGTCGTGGATCACCCCCCAACACTGGGGGGGGAAGACTCACAGGACCCGGCTCTGCGGGATGACGGACCCACCGGCAGCGACGACTCTCACCACTCTGGACGACCCCGACCAACCTGGCCCCTCTGGTGTCCAACCACCTGCAGCACCTGCGTCGGGTACAACTGGGCCAACCACCACCCCCACTCCTGCCACATTCCAGGAGACACCCAGGATCCCTGGCCCAGCACCACAATGCAGCCAGGCTGGCCAGGAGGGACACGGTGTACCGGGCACCCAGGAGGAGGCAGGCGACCACGCCAATGCCACCCCTCAGGGGTCCCGGAGACCCGATGTGCCAATAAGGGCAGGCCAGGTGCAAGTGGGCAGGGGTGGTGGGAGTGGAGGATGTCGGAGGCGTGAGCCTGACCAGTTGGCTGCGGAACCGGTATATTCCCATGTCAGAAACATCCTGGACACATACTGGCAGGACACCACGGGCATGGCCCAGGTTGTGTCCATCCTCGGAGATCAAGACCCAGCAACATGCGGAGCAACATGCCTGTCTACTGCGACACCAAGGGCGGATGGAGGACAGACGGGCTGAGCTCGTGACGGTGTTCACGGGAATTCACCGTACACTCCGTCGGATAGCCGACAATATGGGCAACCCTCCCTGTGCCACCAGGCGTAGAACATCACCACCCACAGGAAGGGATCAGGAGGAGGAGGAGACGTCCGATGGAGCATCCCAAACATCGTCACGGCCTGCTTCTGAGGGTCCCCGCAGGAGGGCGGGTCGTCCACAGAAAAGACCGTGAGGGTCAGCGCAACAGCACCATCTCCCAGGACACCTGGCCTGGCACCTGGCCCACTGGACCAACGGCAGCACAGCAGCAAAAGACATTCTCTGCCACATGGACTTGCTGGTCACTGTCTGACCAATGTTGACAAAGACTGTGGCATGGACTCTGAGGATTTCCAATGGCAAGGACACCAACTCCCCTAGTGAACTTTGGATTCCACACACCCGGAAAGCCCCTCATGTCATTACCCCCCCCCCCCCCCACGTACCCCAACCAAAATAAAAAGTTACACGATAAAGAGATGATGCCTACATTTTGCATTATTACCTTACATGTGTCTTGTAAAGTCTAACCATGCCTGAGTTCTCATTTGACTTCAACCATCCACACCCTGGGGCCTGAGTCTGGCACAGGACACACATGGGTCACAATGTATTAGGCAAGACAGACATGGAGCACCATACACACCCGTGATGGGCCCAACCAGCTGAGGGGGTGGCCGCACAACCGTGCCACAGACATATTGAGTACAGCGACAGCCATGCGCAGAGGTCAGGGATCATGTGGAGTGTCCTGGGGGGCACCCAGGTATGTGTGGACAGGTGGCAGAACCATGTCCTGCAAGCTTGAGTCAGGTGGATGCAGAGAATCGTGGCCTGGCCAACGTTGGATGCATGGGGATGGCACATGTCACAATACCCACACAGTCATGGACATCATGCAGAATACACAGTCTAATCCCACACTAACAGCTTGCATCTTGCTACTCGACACATAGACACATAGCCACTATCACGGAAAACCATGCCAGACATGCCAGATGCACCGTGGCAACACACCAGCATTGACTGAGAAGAGGCACCTTGGAGGCATAGGGATACCTTTTTATTCATGTATTCGGGAATGCAGAGGCAACTCTGAGTACACATAAACAGGTCATGTGGGTCCAACACAGGAACCCCCCTTCTGCAGCACAAATGCGTGATAGCCATGGAACTGGCACACAAGTGTTGGCTAACAGCTAAACACCCCCTGCTGCTCACGGAGAGGCTGCCATACACCATTGATCCTCTGATGTGGAAGTCCCACACCATGTCAAGCCAATGCAAACTGTATGTGTCCGAGGGCAGTGTTACACACATTGATGCCATCATCACAATCCACTTTCCCATCACAGATGACTGTCAACAAGTCTGACCATCTTTTCAGGTGTACCCAGCTACATGTCATGTGTCCCATGGTGATGCGACATGTCTGCAGAGGAACCAAACGTCAACAGGGGCAGTGTGCACACATCGTAAACAACTGCCACACCCAATACACCCCTGATGCATCCCTTACCCTAAGGAGACTTCCAAACTTGTCCGTGCGTGCAACGCTGAGTTAGCACACAATGACGTGTCCATGAGGAATAGCAGTGCCACAACAATGCAACCAGCCACAAAAAGCACAGCCACTTGCATGTGCATGTACTCGCCACATGTAAGGATGACATGCTAGGTCACAAATATGACTGGGGAAATACACTCATCACTGGCACCATCACTCCAGTGACATATCCACACACACCTCTGACTCACGTGGCATACATGCAGATGGACACACACATCTCAACACATGCCACACGGGGACCAATGCGTGCACACACAGTCACTGGTACTCACCACTAAGCAAAGAAGTCGTGTATGAGCCGACTCCGGATGTCCTCTTGCGGAACCACATCCTCCACATCACTAGCCCCATTGCCAAGTCCTTCGTCCTCCACGGGTGGATGGTCCTGATCATCTTGATCCAGGATGAGTGGCACAGCTTTCTCAACTGCCATGTTGTGCAGCATGCAGCAGACCATGAAGATTTTGCAGACCTTCGCCGGGGCATATGGGAGGGCGCAGCCGGTCTTGTGGAGGCATCTGAATCGGCTCTTCAGGAGGCCAAACGTCCTCTCTATCACTCGCCTTGTCCGGCCATGGGCGGTGTTGTAGTGGAGCTGGGCCGGCGTGATGGGGTTGCGGAGAGGTGTGATCAGCCGTGGCATGTTGGGATAGCCAGCGTCCCCTACATGGAAACCACATGGACCTAAGTAGGACAGGAGAAGCAGTCGTGCTGGAAGTCTACCCAAAATACAGGACAGACAGAGTGTACCCACCAACAACACATGCTCGTTCGTTGCGCAGCTGCGTCATAATTTCAGGCACCCTGCTACGCCTCATGATGTAGGCATCGTGTGCTGATCCTGGAAAACGAGCACAGACATGTGAAATCACCATGTTGGACAGACACACCACAAGGGCATTGATGGAGTGGTAGTGCTTGCGATTCCTGTACGCTATCTCCTGTGCCTGTGGTGGTACCAAAGCCACATGTGTCCCATCTATGGACCCAATGACATGGGGCATCCCTCCCAGGGCATAGAATCCACGCTTGACCCCAGTCAACAGTTCAGGAGTTGGGAAATGGATGAACTCATCCAGGTGAAGCAACATGGCCTCTAAGAAATCATGCAGCACACGGCTGAACATGCTCTGGGACATGCCACCAACATGAGCTATGGTATATTGAAAGGTACCCGTGGCAAGAAAATGTAGGGCTGCCATTACCTTCAGCTTGGGTGTCAGTGCCGTAGGATACCTGTGCAGCGGTTGCAGGTGTGGTGCCAGCCTTGCCGTCAACTCCTCAATCAACGGTTGGGGGAAGCGGTAGCACTGTATACAGTCATTCTCCCGCATGTCCGCCAAGTCCGGAATTGGTCGGGGAAGAGGCGGCGCTCTGCAGTAATTTGGAAGTGACAAGGAAGAGAGTGCACTACAACAACAATTTATTTGTACTGAGCACATGTTAATCTGTCAATACACATATGCTTCATACGGAGTCAGGTATGTGCCACATGCCCTGGACACTTATGGCTGCCAGGTGACACTCCTACCAAGACCCAGCTACACACGGAGATTGTGAACCTCCACATGCCATGGCATGAGCTGTGTCCCAGGGTAAGTGAATAGCCAGACGCAACACAGGAGTGACATACATCAACACATCAGCAGAAGTAGGATGTCGATTTCAGAGACAGGTAGCGGAACACTAGAGCCACAGGTCACATGACATTACACTAGGACAGCCCACACACCTTGCCAATAAGGTGTACATGTAATGACTCACCACACATTCATTGAGAGGATGCAGACATGTCCTTGTTACGCTACTCCGTGTCCCATGCATGCATACGCACCTCACATCCGATACCACATGTGGCCTGGTGTGCGTAACAGTGTGCCATGTCCATCTACACACACACATGTTGGTTGCTGCAACAGCTGATGCTTTTGAGGGAGCACCAACATCAAGCTAATGGGAACACCCCACACATACATGACATAGACACATCGTGCACCGTGGGTAGTCACATGTCTGGTGTGGTAACCCCTGTAGCGGGCATCAGGGGACACTTGTGTGTTGTTGACTGTGCCATGCCAGTGACGCTCATCCCAAGTGTGCAGTATGACATGCACCCATGTCAAAGGAGTTAAGGGCATGCCTGGCACACATTGCACCGTCACACATCTGTACACATCTCATCATACATCTGTTGCCTTCTCGACTCAGGAGTAATGTGCCACATCACAGCCTTTCACACCTGTGCCCCATGTAGTACTTCCCAGACAATGCCTTGATGTCCACCCATGGACAAGTATGTCAGCTCTATTCCTTCCTGTGTGCTGCCTGTCACCACTGTGATGTGTGAAGGGCACCGTACATTCGCTCAGAGGGCCTGTGTACATTCCCTATCACTATGGGAGTGCTGCCGTATGCGTACCCATAGTGATAGTGAGCGTACGCACGCGTGTACAGTTCGTTTCACTATGGGTACGCATACGCGAGCACACCCATAGTGATAGTGAGCGTACAGGCGTGTGTATGGTCCGTATCACTATGGGTACGCATACGCGAGCACACCCATAGTGATAGTGAGCGCACAGGCGTGTGTACGGTCCGTATCACTATGGGTACGCATACGCGAGCACACCCATAGTGATAGTGAGCGTACAGGCGTGTGTACGGTCCGTATCACTATGGGTACGCATACGCGAGCACACCCATAGTGATAGTGAGCGTACAGGCGTGGCCTGTACGCTCACTATCACTATGGGTGTGCTCGCGTATGCATACCCATAGTGATACGGACCGTACACACGCCTGTACGGGCCGTTGCTATGCATTTGGGGTGCCCTAGGGCCCCGGTACGCACAGTACCTGTGTGTGAAACTCCAAATTACATAGGGGACACATGAGGGACAAGTATAAAGGCCTACATGCATGCTGGTTGTCATGGAGACCAAGTTTAAAGTTTGAATTTTTTCCGGAAGGTGCACAGCAGAAGTCAGTTTGAATGAATCTACTTTGTTGCAATGTGGTTCTGGAGTTGACATCATGCTCAAGAAAATAAACAATAAAAACCCACTGACTGTGCTAGGTTTGAAGGGATTGGAGGAAACCTAGGATGCAAATGTGAGTGACCAATCACTCTGTACTCCTGTGCATGAAACAGGCCAGCAAGGCAGATATAAGGCAGCCAGGTCCCATGAGGGAGCACTTGCCTGCACATCTCTGTATTCCACGACCCAGCTGCTGCTCCTGATTCCCTGGAACCATGTCAAGGTCTGTGGAGAGGGCACAGCCTTTCACCCTGGAGGAGAACCTGGCATTGCTGGATGTGATCCTCCCACAGTACCCCATGCTGTATGGGCGACCAGGGTATCAGGTGAGTGCAGAGTCTAATAGCACAGACTGTGTCCCTTTTTTGTGACTGACTTCTGGCATTGTGTCCAGGTGTGACACATATGCTATGTAATGTAGGGGGGGTCCCGGGGGGGCGGAATGCCTGATGTCTCCCAGCCAGAGCATGCTGTAGTGCATGTCTGCCGTCCTCACTTGCATTGTGTTTACTGTGACAATCACTGCATGGTGCATGCCACATTCGGCCTGTCTTGTCCTCCTGGGAATGTAGCCTCTACAGTCCTCATGTGATCATGTGGTCAGCCCAGTGTGACAGGTGACTGTACCCACAGATGTGTGTTAGTTCTGTGTACCTGTGCTGAGTGTCCACATGATGTGTTCGTACCCTGGACATCGGTGTGCGTGTAAGTCCCCTGTCATGTGGGTGGGTGCATATGTGGAGTGGAGCACCCCAGCTGCATGAGGGATGGATATACCCTGCCCATGTGATGTGAGCAGGGAGCAGTGCTGTGTGTCTGACGTGCAGAGCCAGCCCCACACCTGTGAGCCCCCCCCCGTCTAGTGGCACATGTGCAGAGTGAGGTTTGTCGCTGCATTTGGCAATGGCAGGTGAATGTCCTGTGTCTGTGTACTCTGCTGAGGTAGCGTCAGTGGCCTGTGACTGCTTAGAGGTGCTGCACATAATCCTGGTGTAGCTTGTGATGCACAGTGTGAGCCTGGATCATTAATTGTGTTGCCCTCATTCCACCTATGTACTTTCAATGGCACGTACTGCTTTTGCCCTTCCCCAGAGGATCATGTCCCTATGACAAAGGTGCAATGCGTTGGATGCATACTATGCCTTGTTGTAAACAGCAAATTTGTTCTAATATGTGTCTCTGTGACATGTGCCAGGTGTATTGATGTAGTGTCACTTGTTCATCCTCACAGGTAGGCGCCTCTGCCAAGAAGCAGATCTGGATGAACGCCGTCAGTGCCGTGAGGAGGACGGAGGGTCGCAAGCGGCGCCTGGCCCAGGTGAGAAAACGCTGGCAGGATATCCGGTGCTGGGCGCGGAGGATCGCACGGGTCCTGCTGGGGGACTCACCTGAGACCCATAAAAACCGCGGGCGCTGCCGTCTGACCCACATCCGCGTGTGCTGGCGGTGGTCTTTCCAGACTTGGACAGGCGCTTACAGGAGAAGCAGCAGCAGGAAGGGGGTAGGTACATGTGTGTTTGTGTGTCACCAGCATTTGTAAGTGCACAGTTGCATGGATACACTGCCAGGGTTTAAAGGTGCTGTGCAGATCCTGTTACCCACAGTATAGCGGTGCTCTCCTGCCTCCCTTCCCCTCCTTGCAATGTGTTCCCTGGTCTGTGTGTAGTCACTCCTTCACAAGTTTATCTAGGCTGGCACTTTATCCACGTGAACAATGCCTGTAGCATCATGTGTGGGGGTGGTGTGTAACAGGTTTTGGGACCTTGCCTGTGCCCTGTCCAGTTCAGTACTTGTGGGTTCCATGTCAGTTGGCACTGATGCTGAGTCCAGACATGGGAGTTAGTCTTTTAAGTGTCATGCCTTACAGCACGCATGTCCTATGTTGTGGCCTGTGACATGATGTGCATGAGTGTGCGATACGCATGGTGCAGGGATGGTGGCGTGTGTTGCAGTCATTCCCATTCAGGACCATGGAGTTGTGTGGCCACTACTGTCCCCTGGGGCATATTTTCATAGGTGTCATGTGAGTCATCACAAAATGTGGACACTCAGTGTCCACAGCATAGGTTGTGCTCTGTGCCATTGTCCCCTGGCACCATGTATATTGACGTAAAATGTAGTACAAGTGTCCACTGTACAGCCTGACCTGATTTTCCTTGTTCATACTCACGGTGGCCAGTGCCTGTGTGTCTTGTTACAATCATCTGATGCTGCCCATTTGTACATGATTATTTGGACAGGCGCACCTTGGGTATTTGGTGTCCAATCTTGCATTCATCCAGCCCATGTGTATTTCACCCAGACTAAGAGATGTAAGTGCTTCCTGTGTCTCAACAAATTGTCTCATGTAGGGGGTGGTTGGTGCGGGCAAAGCCTACATGTCAAAACCTGAAATCTCCTTGCTAGGTCTGGCCAGTGTGTGATGTTTGTCTGGACATACACTCAAGGTGCAGTGAGCCAGTCATGGCGGGCATGTTTTCAGTATTACCTATGCAGCATGTGCCTCAAGTTCATGGATATGGTCCCTGCTCATCCCTATTTTCGGCGACGCTGTGTGGTGCAGATGCAGTGCTGGATTGTCCCCAGGGCCTGGCTCCTCTGTCAAAATCCATTTCATGTCATTTGCTATTGTCATGCTCTCCATAGTTTTTCAGTGGCATGGTGGGTCAACCAACTGTGTGTTGCATGCCCTACATATGTACCTTGTTTTGTAGATGTTACTGATCTTTCTTTTCAGGCTATGCACTGTAACCTATGTAGATTGGACTCATGTGACATATGTATACAGGTGTATGATTAATTGCTGTCTTTTCACCTTGCCCACAGCATCGTCGGGGGACACGGAGGGAGACATCAGCACAGACTGAGCGGAGGGACCGAGCACCAGTGCCAGCGGTGACATCGTGCCTGGCATATCGAGTGGAACTGAGGCGGAGGAGAGTGAGGCCGAGGACCTGTCCACTGCCACCACAGATTATGAAGCTGACGGGTCCGAGGATGATCTCTCCGAGTGGGCGGAGGCTGCACCAGCAGCTGACAGCGGCACAACATCTCTCCCCGCCCCCTCCATTGCCATCAGCCGCCTCCCACTTGCTCGTGTCCCTTCCCAACGTGCCCGGTCACCACATGTCTCCTTCCTGCCAGGCACCGCACCCCCTGCCCCTGTCTCCACTGCTGCCGCCAATGCAGAGTCTGTGGACATCCAGCGGCAGTTGCAGGTTGGTCAGGCTGCGATGCTTAATGTCCTCCATGGCCACAGCCAAGTGCTGAACAACATGGAGGCATACTTGGAGGGCATTTTCTCATCGCAGGCTGACCAACGCAACTTGCGGAGGTCCATTGACTCGACACTGAGTGCAGCAGTGGGTCTCCTGCAGCGCTTCGTCCAACCCCCTACCCCTGACCCATCCACACTTCCCACTCCCATGCCTGTCCCACGTACACCCAGACATCAGCATGCACCCACCACAACAGACACAGGCACCACACCAGCAGGTAAGGTCAAACGCACACCTCCTGGCACGCACACACAGGGTGAAGTAGGCACACCCACTGGGTCGGGGGGCAAACGTAAGACACGCAGCCAGAGTAGGAGTCCGCATTCCACCAAATCCACTCCCTCCAAATCCCCTCCCCTGGCCACATATCCGGCAAAGACTCCTTCATGGCCGCTCTGTCCCTGAGCCCCACAGTGACACCACCCCGCAAGCGGGTCAAGGGAGTCCCCGGTCAGGGTGGTTGAGTTCCCCCCCGCCCCCCCCCCCCCGCCCCCCTGTCCACACCCTCCCCCAGTGGCGCTGCGACCCATCCCTATGACCCCCCCCCCCCCCCCCCTCCTTGGGGCCTGTGGTTCCTTCGGGTGCAGGGGAGTCGCTGGAGGACCTTGCTAAGGTGTGCAGCGCCATCCTGGCCTCCGCCTTTGGCCCTGCCCCACCCCCTGTGGTGGAGTCCTCCATCCCTGCACCCACGACGCCTACCCTTCGCCCTCCTGTCCCTGCGGTGCCTGGTCCTTCCCCCCCCCCCCCACATGATGCCCTCCCCCCCCCCCCTCTGGAAGACGATGGAGTCTGACTGTGCAGGCAAGCTAGGGGACACGCGTCCCACTGTGTCCCCCACCTGGATTTGAAGTTTTGATTGCCCTATGGGCATTGTACATTTTGAACTTTCAAGGGACAAACAGATTTTTGGATGCTGAATAAAGCAATTTCTTTTTCCTTAGTACACTACTGTCTGTCTGGTACTGCTGTTGGTGAACCTGACCCATTATTTTGGGTGGTGATAATGTGTTGGGTGTGTGGGAATTGTAGTCTTGTGCTGGTCATAGGGTGGATCCTGGTATCTGTGTGCCATCACAAGCTGTTGGCTACATAACTTTGTTCATGTAAGCAGTTACTGCATGGTGACATCGTCCCAAGGTGTGTTCCTTCCTCTGTGTAACCTGACATCTTCCCTGCAGGGTCTTTCCAATATGTGGTGCTGAGCTGTGTCTACATTGGCTGGGTGTGTGACGGACTCGTTAGACTTGGGCCATGCATGCTGAGCGATGTCTCCACCTGCATCATTCGTGGCGTCCTTGGTGGTCACTGTACTTGTGTATGTAGACTGTTGTCATGACTTAATGTGGACATGTTTTCTTTTCGGCGCTATGCATGTGTATACTCCCAGCGTCGCACACATGTGGTACATGTACTGCAGGATCTTTGTGCACCTGACTGACATTTGTGGGCATTGGATCTGTGGGTACTCCACCATTTTCTTTGCAGGGGCACTGCTGTGAGTGTTAGGCACCCACCCCTCCTGTGTCTGGGCACTGCTGGGAGGCCTCTGCACACACCCCTCCTGTGTCTGGGCACTGCTGGGAGGACTCTGCACCCACCCCTCCTGTGTCTGGGCACTGCTGGGAGTGTTAGGCACCCACCCCTCCTGTGTCTGGGCACTGCTGGGAGGACTCTGCACACACCCCTCCTGTGTCTGGGCACTGCTGGGAGGACTCTGCACACACCCCTCCTGTGTCTGGGCTCTGCTGGGAGGACTCTGCACACACCCCTCCTGTGTCTGGGCACTGCTGGGAGTGTTAGGCACCCACCCCTCCTGTGTCTGGGCACTGCTGGGAGGACTCTGCACACACCCCTCCTGTGTCTGGGCACTGCTGGGAGGACTCTGCACACACCCCTCCTGTGTCTGGGCACTGCTGGGAGTGTTAGGCACCCACACCTCCTGTGTCTGGGCACTGCTGGGAGGCCTCTGCACACACCCCTCCTGTGTCTGGGCACTGCTGGGAGTGTTCGGCACCCACCCCTCCTGTGTCTGGGCACTGCTGGGAGGACTCTGCACCCACCCCTCCTGTGTCTGGGCACTGCTGGGAGGCCTCTGCACCCACCCCTCCTGTGTCTGGGCACTGCTGGGAGGACTCTGCACCCACCCCTCCTGTGTCTGGGCACTGCTGGGAGGACTCTGCACCCACCCCTCCTGTGTCTGGGCACTGCTGGGAGGACTCTGCACCCACCCCTCCTGTGTCTGGGCACTGCTGGGGGGACTCTGCACCCACCCCTCCTGTGTCTGGGCACTGCTGGGGGGACTCTGCACACACCCCTCCTGTGTCTGGGCACTGCTGGGGGGACTCTGCACACACCCCTCCTGTGTCTGGGCACTGCTGGGAGGCCTCTGCACCCACCCCTCCTGTGTCTGGGCACTGCTGGGAGGCCTCTGCACCCACCCCTCCTGTGTCTGGGCACTGCTGGGAGGCCTCTGCACCCACCCCTCCTGTGTCTGGGCACTGCTGGGAGGCCTCTGCACCCACCCCTCCTGTGTCTGGGCACTGCTGGGAGGCCTCTGCACCCACCCCTCCTGTGTCTGGGCACTGCTGGGAGGCCTCTGCACCCACCCCTCCTGTGTCTGGGCACTGCTGGGAGGCCTCTGCACCCACCCCTCCTGTGTCTGGGCACTGCTGGGAGGCCTCTGCACCCACCCCTCCTGTGTCTGGGCACTGCTGGGAGGCCTCTGCACCCACCCCTCCTGTGTCTGGGCACTGCTGGGAGGCCTCTGCACCCACCCCTCCTGTGTCTGGGCACTGCTGGGAGTGTTAGGCACCCACCCCTCCTGTGTCTGGGCACTGCTGGGAGAACTCTGCACACACCCCTCCTGTGTCTGGGCACTGCTGGGAGTGTTAGGCACCCACCCCTCCTGTGTCTGGGCACTGCTGGGAGGACTGCACACACCCCTCCTGTGTCTGGGCACTGCTGGGAGGACTGCACACACCCCTCCTGTGTCTGGGCACTGCTGGGAGGACTCTGCACACACCCCTCCTGTGTCTGGGCACTGCTGGGAGGACTCTGCACACACCCCTCCTGTGTCTGGGCTCTGCTGGGAGGACTCTGCACACACCCCTCCTGTGTCTGGGCACTGCTGGGAGTGTTAGGCACCCACCCCTCCTGTGTCTGGGCACTGCTGGGAGGACTCTGCACACACCCCTCCTGTGTCTGGGCACTGCTGGGAGGACTCTGCACACACCCCTCCTGTGTCTGGGCACTGCTGGGAGTGTTAGGCACCCACACCTCCTGTGTCTGGGCACTGCTGGGAGGCCTCTGCACACACCCCTCCTGTCTCAGGGCACTGCTGGGAGGACTCTGCACACACCCCTCCTGTGTCTGGGCACTGCTGGGAGGACTCTGCACCCACCCCTCCTGTGTCTGGGCACTGCTGGGAGGCCTCTGCACCCACCCCTCCTGTGTCTGGGCACTGCTGGGAGGACTCTGCACCCACCCCTCCTGTGTCTGGGCACTGCTGGGGGGACTCTGCACCCACCCCTCCTGTGTCTGGGCACTGCTGGGGGGACTCTGCACCCACCCCTCCTGTGTCTGGGCACTGCTGGGGGGACTCTGCACACACCCCTCCTGTGTCTGGGCACTGCTGGGAGGCCTCTGCACCCACCCCTCCTGTGTCTGGGCACTGCTGGGAGGCCTCTGCACCCACCCCTCCTGTGTCTGGGCACTGCTGGGAGGCCTCTGCACCCACCCCTCCTGTGTCTGGGCACTGCTGGGAGGCCTCTGCACCCACCCCTCCTGTGTCTGGGCACTGCTGGGAGGCCTCTGCACCCACCCCTCCTGTGTCTGGGCACTGCTGGGAGGCCTCTGCACCCACCCCTCCTGTGTCTGGGCACTGCTGGGAGGCCTCTGCACCCACCCCTCCTGTGTCTGGGCACTGCTGGGAGGCCTCTGCACCCACCCCTCCTGTGTCTGGGCACTGCTGGGAGTGTTAGGCACCCACCCCTCCTGTGTCTGGGCACTGCTGGGAGTGTTAGGCACCCACCCCTCCTGTGTCTGGGCACTGCTGGGAGTGTTAGGCACCCACCCCTCCTGTGTCTGGGCACTGCTGGGAGTGTTAGGCACCCACCCCTCCTGTGTCTGGGCACTGCTGGGAGTGTTAGGCACCCACCCCTCCTGTGTCTGGGCACTGCTGGGAGGACTCTGCACACACCCCTCCTGTGTCTGGGCACTGCTGGGAGTGTTAGGCACCCACCCCTCCTGTGTCTGGGCACTGCTGGGAGGACTCTGCACACACCCCTCCTGTGTCTGGGCACTGCTGGGAGGACTCTGCACACACCCCTCCTGTGTCTGGGCTCTGCTGGGAGGACTCTGCACACACCCCTCCTGTGTCTGGGCACTGCTGGGAGTGTTAGGCACCCACCCCTCCTGTGTCTGGGCACTGCTGGGAGGACTCTGCACACACCCCTCCTGTGTCTGGGCACTGCTGGGAGGACTCTGCACACACCCCTCCTGTGTCTGGGCACTGCTGGGAGTGTTAGGCACCCACACCTCCTGTGTCTGGGCACTGCTGGGAGGCCTCTGCACACACCCCTCCTGTGTCTGGGCACTGCTGGGAGTGTTCGGCACCCACCCCTCCTGTGTCTGGGCACTGCTGGGAGGACTCTGCACCCACCCCTCCTGTGTCTGGGCACTGCTGGGAGGACTCTGCACCCACCCCTCCTGTGTCTGGGCACTGCTGGGAGGACTCTGCACCCACCCCTCCTGTGTCTGGGCACTGCTGGGAGGACTCTGCACCCACCCCTCCTGTATCTGGGCACTGCTGGGGGGACTCTGCACACACCCCTCCTGTGTCTGGGCACTGCTGGGGGGACTCTGCACACACCCCTCCTGTGTCTGGGCACTGCTGGGAGGCCTCTGCACCCACCCCTCCTGTGTCTGGGCACTGCTGGGAGGCCTCTGCACCCACCCCTCCTGTGTCTGGGCACTGCTGGGAGGCCTCTGCACCCACCCCTCCTGTGTCTGGGCACTGCTGGGAGTGTTAGGCACCCACCCCTCCTGTGTCTGGGCACTGCTGGGAGTGTTAGGCACCCACCCCTCCTGTGTCTGGGCACTGCTGGGGGGACTCTGCACACACCCCTCCTCTGTCTGTGCACTGCTGGGGGGACTCTGCACACACCCCTCTTATGACTGGGCACTGCTGGGAGGACTCTGCACCCAACCCTCCTATTTCAGCATATGTACGCTTAGAACATACACGGGTGTGGGTTCGCTCCATGCATATGCGGGTGGGGGTACGGGTCGTACATACACGGTTGGGGTGGGGGTACGCTCCATGCATACGGGGTGGGGGTACGGTCCGTACGTACACTGTTGGCATGGGGGGGGTACGCTCCATACGTACGCGGGTGAGGGTACGGGTCGTACATACACGGTTGGGGTGGGGGTACGCTCCATGCATACGCGGGAGAGGGTACGAGTCGTACATACACGGTTGAGGTGGGGGTACGCTCTATGCATACGGGGTGGGGGTACGGGTCGTACATACACGGTTGGGGTGGGGGTACGCTCCATGCATACGCGGGTGAGGGTACGGGTCGTACATACACGATTGGGGGTATGCTCTATGCATACGGAGTGAGGGTACGGGTCGTACATACACGATTGGGGGTACGCTCTATGCATGCGGGGTGGGGGTACGGGTCGTACATACACTGTTGGGGTGGGGGTACGCTCTATGCATACGGGGTGGGGGTACGGTCCGTACGTACACTGTTGGGGTGGGGGTACGCTCCATGCATACGCGGGTGAGGGTACGGGTCGTACATACACGGTTGCGGTGGGGGGTACGCTCCATGCATACGGGGGTGGGGGTACGGTTCGTACGTACACTGTTGGGGTGGGGGTACGCTCCATGCATACGGGGTAGGGGTACGGGTCTTACATACACTGTTGGGGTGGGGGTATGCTCCATACATATGCGGGTGAGGGTACGGGTCGTCCATACACGGTTGGGGTGGGGGTACGCTCCATGCATACGGGGTGGGGGTACGGGTCGTACATACTGTTGGGGTTGGGGTACGCTCCATGCATACGGGGTGGGGGTACGGGTCGTACATACACTGTTGGGGTGGGGGTACGCTCCATACATACGCGGGTGAGGGTACGGGTCGTACATACACGGTTGGGGTGGGGGTACGCTCCATACATACGCGGGTGAGGGTACGGGTCGTACATACACGGTTGGGGTGGGGGTACGCTCCATACATACGCGGGTGAGGGTACGGGTCGTACATACACGGTTGGGGTGGGGGTACGGGTCGTACATACACTGTTGGGGTGGGGGTACGCTCTATGCATACGGGGTGGGGGTACGGTCCATACGTACACTGTTGGCATGGGTGGTACACTCCATACATACGCGGGTGAGGGTACGGGTCGTACATACACTGTTGGGGTGGGGGGTACGCTCCATGCATATGGGGGTGGGGGTATGGTCCGTACATATCCGTACCCACGCTGTGGAATGCTTGTGCGGGCCGTACCCAGGCCTTTGCCACATGGGTACAGCCGTCCCGCCATTGTTGGGGTGACGTAGGTGTGGGCGTGGTACGACTCGTACCCACGCTCTTAAGGCGTGGGTACGGGACGTACCTGTATTGTTGTGTTGCCGGTTCGCGTCGTCAACCACTTCCGTTGTGGCGGACGCTGGCTTCGCTGGACAAGCCCCCACCCCCTCGTAGTCCGCAGGGCCTGGGGGTCAGGTATGTCCAGGGCATGTGTGCTGTGTGACTTTGGTGGGGGTTTTGTGGCCTGCCCCTGCCCCTTGCCCCCCCCCCCCTTCCCCCCCCCCCCCCCCCCCCCTCCCTTTGTTGTTCTAACCTTCTGCGGCGTCTGCGTCGTAACCTGTAGAGGAGGTCGACTGCTATGAGGGCCGGGATGACACGTAGGTTCGGGTCCATGTCTGTCCGTCGCGTGCAGGTACTCCTTGTTCGCGTCGTCCTGATTTCCCGGCAGTTTTTGGCTGCCGGAAAATATTCTCCGTGCGGGATGACGTCGGTGCGAATCGTACTTCCTGGTTCGTGAATGGCAGGCTGCGTGCGTCCCGACGTCACGTCGGCGCTTTCCCGGATCACATTTGTATGTTTATTTTCGTCGGTCGGGGTTTTGTGCGAATCGTACTTCCATGTTTGTATATTGTTACGACTGGGTACGCGTCTGACGGAGAATATGCTCCGTCCGACGGTTCGTACCCGGTTTTTACAGGATCGTAATCGGCACCCAAAGGTTGTTGAGGAGCAGTACCAGCGATAGTCCTACCTTGTTAAATGGCTTATTATAGTTGAGCGTGACCCCACCATATTACCTTGTATGCCTTAGCAGTATTGTGATCACTGCTAAACAGATCTTTGACTTTCCCCCAATGACTCCCTTTCTTAAACCGCATAGAAACCCAAGTTAAAACAGCCAGCCAGCTGATGCTGAATTATTTTGTACTCTGCATCTAAATAGCCATCCACTGTGACAGTTTTTATTTAAGGTCAAAATTAAGCCTAAATGGAAGCTGTATTGAAAATTTGAGAAGAAAGTTGGTTCGTAACCGAGAAACCTAAAAATGGATTAAACTATAACTAATCTGGGGGTAGGGTGGGAAGAATTTAGCAACCAAATGACCCGGAGGACCTGGTCAGTTGGGTCACAGTGTGGCAGATGCCAGGTACATGGAACAGGCTCCAACACTCCCCCCTCCCTGGTGTGGAGTCGGAGGAACCAGGACCCGAGGACAGAGCAGAAGACGTTAACAGACAGGAAGTGACCTCATGGCAGGATATGAAATAGGACAGGAATTGATCTTAAGGAGGCACTTGGGGAAGAAGCTGTGAGCAGAGGATCGTAATACAGAGCCGCCTGTACTGTGTACATCATCAGAGTCTCATTCCTGGGTCCCTAGCAAGATGCGACACCTGTCTGCGCTACTGTCATCCCCACTTTGCTGCCACCACCATGCATTCAGGATAAAGCTGCCAAAATTTCAATAAAACAAAATGTCTCTAGGGGGATACAAATGGAAACCCATCTTAAACCATCTGAATTATAGAACTCCAGTGCTAACTGGGTCAAAATGGGACTTATCTTTTTTTTTGCGCTGCTCCTACCAACGAGCCCTAAGTGGAGATCAAAGGACATCTTCCTTTGTATACTCCATAGATGCACAATCCGTGGTTTTGACCTTTCAATTTTTGGAGATCTTGTCCTATTTAACATTGTTTTCCAGGCGATTAGGTCAGTCCCACATACTTCCTCAACTCATTTGAGAATTCCACGTGGTCAGCCCATCGGAGCTCTTCCACCCCCCCCCCCCCCCCCCCGTAGTGGAAATACGTTTTTACCCCTAAAAGGCAGGGGGCATTTTTCTGCATAATGGCAGAGTGGCTATACAGATCAGATGCAAACACCTGGAGAGTACCAATGGAGATGGATCCATGTCTGTCAACAAATGAAAGCAGAAGTGATTAGAGAAGGTATGTGACCCATCCACCTACCAAGAAGTTAATACTTATTCATCCAGTCGCAAGTACTCTGTATTTATAAGTCAGTGATCCTCTGGGTACCCAGCATAAGGCATCACAACCAACCATAAATCGTTCCTAGCTCATCCTAGCTGTGCTTCTCAAGTGAGCGGGAGCATATGTGATAACCGCCCCCTTGAAGTATTAATAAAACAAGTCATGCAAAGACCAGATATGCGTCTGCTTCAGTTAGGCCAATAATAGTGATGGGCATGTGTTCTAAGAGACTAGCTATTTGGAGTTGGAGGCCATAGGGAGGTGTTGTGGATTGAGGCATCATTGTGCACATTCTGTAAACACAGCCTATGTTGGATTGACACTTGGGGAAAGTCAATTAATGCCTTTAGGTATCTCTGGCACTGGCTGGCTTGGAAATGAAATCGGCTCATAACAATGTAGATCTGTGAGAAGGCGCTTGCAGATACGGAAGGGGATAAACGGTAGAATTGTTGCACTTGCAGATTACTCAGACATGCACATGAACCTGAAATCCAGACTCCATGCACATGCCTACTTCATGGTCTCCATCGTTCCATGTTTGTCTGTGCCGCTTCCCTCTTTCATTTCCTGCTTCTTGGCAACTATCTCCCTGTCTGCAATGATCTCTTCGAACCATGCCATAACTTACTCTTTGTAAAGCCCTCCTACTCTACATATGTGGCCACAGGTGCAAGAACAAAGTAGTGTACGTGCTCAGATAAAATTATTCCCTCCCTGGGACATGTAACATGATATGTACAGTTGTCTGTAACCATACAGCAACCCAGTTTGTATCCAAGTGCTGTGTGACACATATATATATTTTTTTGTCCTTTGGAAAAATTCCCGTTGATCCCATTATTTGATTTCTGCAATTGCCGCAGGTGCAAGAACAAAGTAGTGTACATGGTCAGATAAAATAATCCCCCCCCCCCCCCCCTCCGGTTCATGTAATACGATATGTACAGTTGACTGTAACCATACAGCAAACCAAAGTGTATCCTCTTGTGCTGTGTGCAAACATCTATTTTTATGTCCTTTGGCAAAATAACCTTTTGTCCTGTTTAATTCTTATTTTAAATGTGTATATATTGTGTTGGATTTTTTTTTAGGTAACTTGTGCTTTTATGATCCATTTTAAACAGATTGAATAAAGCTGTGTGACTAACTGACTAACCTTTTATCCCGTTAGGCTGGTTTCTGCAATTGCTAACACCGGTGTTAACCATATAATAAAAAAAAGTTATGGAAGTTTTGCAGAGCTTTTTTCGAGTACCAGCCTTCTAATACTTGAAATAGGTATACATTTAATTTTAAACGGCAGCAACACGTTTATAACAACTTTCATTTCTTACAAATGTACAATAATGTTCTATTAATGAGCATTAATTGCAACCATTAATGTGCTTTGTCAAATATAGATTTATAATCTTGTACTTGTTTTTTTCCTGATTTGCATTCCACATATAATAATCCTCAAACTCACTCCAGTTAGGTTAAGTCTATGGTGCTAATGAACACCTTTGGCTGGTACATTTATACATTAAAACCGAGGAGTGGTGTGATGAAACCTGGAGGGTTTGAGAAAGAAAGAAAGGGAGTGACAAATAATAGAACCTTTTTTTTTCATGAAAGATGTGAATCAGATTGAAAGCATACTTGATGCTGGTCTAACATAACATAACGGGTGTATTTGTAAAGCGCACGATTACCCATAGGTGTCCTGGCGCTGACTAACAGATGTTTGTTACCCAACTCAATGGTACTCATTTTATCGACCTCCGATGGATGAAAGGCTGAGTGGACCCGCCGGGATTTGAACCTGTGACCATGAGGCCGAACACAGGCCCCTGCAGTGGCTGCTTTAGTCCACTGACCCACCAGACCCGGCTCAGTCTACAAGAGGATAAAACGTCTTCTGCTCAATTCTTTTAATTGGCGCCAATTGGTCCAATAAAACTAAGACTGAATTTGCCTCTGCCTGGTATCAGCAGCAAGATGAATGCATATAGAACCCATCCCCTTGAAATTGAATTCTGTAATGTACTCCCCGGGTTCATGGATGAAGCGTTCTAGAGTAACTTGATCAACAAAACGATGAGCATCTCTCTGGGGATGTCCTCCAGGCACACGAGAGGTGGTAAGACATTATCTACTCATCATTGGTCCTTAAATGTGGACCTATTCCTTGATACTAGAGGATACAGTAGGTCCTTCTGGGTTTCAGATGGGAAGTGGATGCTGAGCTCATGAGATTGCCTTTCTGTTCAGTTCGATACTAATGGTCTCATGACTGTATTTGTAGGAGATTAAATTCTTATTTGTGGTGGGTAACTACCCACCCCTCAAAATCGTAACCCTGAAAATCCTTCAATTAATTTAACCTGAGCTCAACCCTCTGGTAGCTATGACACAGAGCCGAAAGGCAACTTAGGGCAACGTGTCGCATATTTATGCAGTACCAAAACTCAGTCAAAATGCAAAACATAAAAAATCCTAAATCAAATTAGAATAAAAAGTAACATTTATGAAAAAAATGCAACCGGCTGAACCCAGAGATATGAGTTTTTGAAGGTTTAAATGGGAATAGTAACACAAAAATGGCCATGATAGTCTGGTTTCGGTAGAACCGTTGTAGGAGTGCTGTTATAAACTAACCAGGTGCTTCCTGGACAAAGAGTTTACTTTCTGACTTCAATCATTTAAGTTCAAATGCACCACGCAGTGCACTTCTGAAGCCCTTCAAGACTGGCACTTGGGATCTGAGTATCAGTCACAGGCCAAACAAGAGGGTTGAATTCAGGTCCAATTGAAACTAGGCAACTGGAGTGGCAGACCTAGGGCTCTTGTAGCGTGTCTATTTAGCTTTATCAGGATGTCAGCCTTATGCCCCTTGGAGTCCACTTCTTTGTTGTGAGGCCGGTCCAATCCTTCGAGGGTTCTGTTCAGGTCGCAGTTAATCCTCTTCTAATCTTCCTCCGGTTCAGGAGTGTACTGAAGTAGATGCCTGGAAGTGCCAGGTCTGTACCTAGCATGATCTAGCTGGTGGGAATGACTCCTGGCCATTCTCTAACCAATAGGATAAAAGTTTCTGGGGCCAACCCTACCTACTCTGGGCATTTTCAAGATGGCGGAAGTCTTCGAGCACACTAAATCTGATCGCTGGGGATATGTGGGGAGTGTACTATGGCATTCCAAGTGTCCTCTCACATCGAACACTAAAATCCGGTTTGAAGCAGCCACTGTACCACCAATGACCGAAGTCTGGAAGGACAAAAGCAGGGGTTTCAAGCATGACAGTTAATACACAAAGCATCCTGTTCACTACCTTTCAAGTGTGCCCCAGGTGATCTACGTAAGCCTAGCAGACCTGTAAAGCAGGATTTGACGCTACAGCAGGATTTGACTAACATCAAAGCAAAAAGTAAATGTCACTTTTTCAGTTTCGATTTTTAACTTTTGGTGTTATAATGCCTTTTATTTTTGTTTTCTCTTCTCCATGAAGCTTGAGTGCTGTGGGGTACGCAACTACACGGATTGGACTGATGTGCCCTGGCAACCCCATTCCATCAATGGAAGTGTTCCTGAAAGCTGTTGTATCAAATCTTATTCAAATTGTACAGGTGATATATCCTATCCGGAGTTCCTATATCGAGAGGTAAGTCTCTCCTCTTGCATTGTAAGCCTGGTTATCAATCATACTGAATAAATAAGACTAATGCTTATGTAAATATCTGGCATATCTTTTCAGATTCTGAGTTTATCATCCTCATTTGGGAACCACAAAATAGTAGACTAGAATATTTTAGGAGTTTACCTTGTATTTTTGGTGCTATTCATCTAAATATTATTCAGACCGCACCGTGCTCAAGTTTCCTAGGTTCATTTGCGAGTGTCTCATCCGTTCCAAGTTGATCATTCCATTATGGAACTTATAACCCGCATTGTATAAAAGGGTAACCTGGTCTATAAATTCCAGATTTCATAGATCACAAGCATTGGCAAAGTAAATGGGTCTTTCTTTTGGGACCTATTGGCATTGCCAAAGTTTTTTGTTGATGCTGTACAACACTGGTAAAAAGTAGAATCCGCAGAAAAGAAAAATGCGTCCTGACATGCGTGAATAGCCAATATGCATCATAATGCTACTGGTAACCGGTCATTCAGGGGCTCGTTCATGTGAGTTGCATGCTTGTGCTCTTGCATCACCACACAGTCGCTACATACGCCTCTAATGAATTCATTTTCCTTACTTTTTGCAAACTGATACAAGATGGTGGACACCACTTGATGTAGTGAATAAAACAAAAACCATTTCAGCAAGTACATCAGCCTGCCAGCAGGGTCTTCCAATAAATGTGGAGAAAACAAATTATTGGTACTTAAATAAAAGTACGTCCGGGTTGGTGAAGAAAGAATAGTGGTGTAGAAAGCAGCATATTAGTGGAGTGATGCAGAGTACGGCGGGAATTTGGTGGTGGGAGCATGACACAAGAGGATGAGAGTTGGGAACCTTATGAACTCTCAGAGTACTTGGCTAGGAATTAAAACCTATTTCCCTAAAAGTGAGCAGTGAAGCGGTATGTCAGCCAATCAAAAGCCTTGTAAAGATACTATGCTTAATGGGAAGAGCTAAAATAAGAAGGGGAAGTAAAGGCATCATAGAAGAATCGAGGAAATCAGAGTGACCAGGCCAGCCAATGGAACTGGGGACTCCGAGCCTACTGTAAGTTTTTGGGATAGTCCACAAGAGGCCATTCAAAACCAGACTTCTAAAGGTAGACAAGACCTAAAAATCAGGACTGGATAGGCTATCCATTTCTGCACCTGGGAAACATGATGGGCATGAAACCACAAAACGTCTTGTACTATTACATGTGGTACAAGCCACAGTAAAATGTGCACCTATTTGTAAGCCCTCTGTCAAGTTACAAAAATGGGTATGAAATACAAAGGTTAGAGTTCAACAACAAATTCAAATTATCATGGAATTTTTTCCAAAATTGTTCTGCAACTGTATCTTTAACCAACTGCAGACATACTTTGAAGAAAACTACGTTTTGTGAATTTGTCAAGTATTCACACCCAGGGGAAGTTGGAGCTTTAACGGAAGCTTCTCTGATTATTCTCACCACTAAACATATCTTGCTGCTAAATGACATCAATAGACCACAGAGGTCTCAATGCACTTTGCATTGTGGGAATGGTGCAAAAGGGCAGTGGTGTTGACCCTAGGCCCGAACATGCCCAAACTTTTAAACTATAACCGAATACCCTTAACCTTCCTCCACCCCCCCACCCCCCCAACACATGTACAACTAGCGTGTGGGAAGTTAAATGAGCTGTGACATAATGGAGTAGCTTGGGGGTACTCTAGTTGTAATTATTTACCCCCAGTAAAGAAAATTTACCAGCGGCGCACAATCACCTGTGGCATGGGGATTTAGTCTTGGTGGGTGATGTAATAGTATAAAGGTCATCTCCCTTGCAGCAAAGAAAGGCTCACTGGAGAGGAAGAGGGTAGGTATAAGGGAAGGGGCACACTGCAGATTTACTTGCATAACTGCTTTCGTTATAGCTTGTTCATTTGTGATGTGGGGACCTCTACTTTTGAATTGGCAATTGGACCCAGGCCTTTATCTCTGCCCGTTTGAAGTAAAAGAACTGATGATGACTTCATCACCCTAATAGGCGGAGACTCCAACCCAACCTATATGTATTTGCTTTATTTACGGCATGTCTGAGTTGAGACTTTTTACTTGAATGTTGTACAACCAAGTCTGTTTTTTTTTTTTGTTTTTTTTGGTTACATGTTTTCTATTTTACACTTTTTTTTTTTTTTTTTGTCATTGTGGTGTTTTACTTGTTTAACAAGCATTTTTTTTATTCAGTTATTCTTGCATCACCATAACCAGTTTAACATTTAAAAAATGATGGATTTGAGTATCTCATTGCAATGTTTGTAAGATGAATTGTGTAGACATTGGTGTGGTTTGTTTATTTATTTTATTTTTTATTTTTTTGGGTTTGTTCCTTAATTTATTTACTATGGAACCACTGGTCTTGTGCCCATACTTACCCGGGTTCTTCAGTTCTTAATTTGGTGCAGACTAGTTTGGCAATAAGCCATAGGAAACACACAGTGCTGTTAGATACTACAGTCTACTGTACCTTTGGTGCCATGTAGACAAAGACAGGCCAAGCAGTTAAAACCGCTGTCGTGGTCACAATAAAATGGAATACGTTACAGTGCATTCACAGTTCTCCAGTCACTTGTATACTGGGGCGACTTGGTCTTCGGTGGGATAATTATCCAAGACCATGGTAAGAGGTTTCCATGCCAGTTGTAAATCCTACATCAGTGTGTGGTGTTTTTTTTTTTTTTTTTTTTTAATTTTTGCACAAATGTTTTAACTGCACCAATTATCCTGCCAGAAACGTTTGTTGTGTTAGAATTCTTGTAATGTTCTACAAGATCTAGAAGCATTGGGTCCCAATTTAAAGTGCCCTGGTCAATTCTGATATATATGTAACTCCATTTATGTTGAAAATATTCATTTGACACAGGAATTATTAATGAGCTTCAGATGATATTGTTACATTTTTATGTTCTACACATCGATGCATGCAAGCACAGCCATTTTTTAAAATTAGATTTTTTTTTTTTCTGCAGGGTTGTCAAGGAACGCTTCACCAAAAACTGCAGCGCTTCCTGAAATACATCTGCTGGGGCTCCATTGGGGCAATTGCGGTGGAGGTAGGAGTAGAAGGTGGAATTGTGGCTGTTGCATGTGACTCTTGGCAGATATTTCAATGAAATGTTAAACCGCAAGTTATCGGTCTTGGGAGATTTTCAGTTTATTGTGCACATGTTTGTATGTTGTTCCCCCCATTCCAACCTCAGTATTTTCTTTCATATTTATTCCCACTCACAACCACATCCTCCCTTACAATAACATCTAGCTTATTTGGAAGAATAAGCGTTGCTCTGACACCTCAAAATATTGAATTTTTTTATTTTTGCCAATTAATGTTTAGCACAGAATGTATCCAGTCACTCCCCAAACTGTTCTACAAACAAAATGAAGTTGGTGAATGGTATTGGCTTCTCTTTGGAAACTATCTTTTACATAACTAAGTCAGCTGCTAACACTTGAAGCATTCGGATATGCCTCTGCTTAGAAAGACTACTTTGGTCAACATAGCAAACACCTGGATTTTGGAAACCATTCCATATACATTCAAAGTTTTTACCACACTATGTATGGAATAAAGATCTCGCAATGATCTGTTGGCGTAAGACATCGATAGCATATGGACACAAATGAAATGGAAAGAGAAGCAGTTCTAAAACTTATTATGGCCTTGCGAGTAAGGTGTCTGATTATGTTAATGGTGGAGACCTCTATTCTGCAGAAAATCCTATTACCACACTGAAGCACACAATTAAACTGATTCCAACTAATATAACAATTGAAGATGCCTAAGTTCCCCTCTCTTCCTTCTCCTGATAACTACCTTTACCAGTGTTTGGTAGGAACGCCCGGTCAGCTCAGTTGGCTGTTGATCGTAAGGGTAAATAAAAGCAAGACTGACACTACAAGAGAGACTAGTCTCCTACACAATACTGTAAACAAGCATTTGTAAATCCAGTAGGTCTAGCATGGTCAGTCTGTCCCGGTCCACAATAAAAAATTTTTAAAAAAATGGTAGGTTTTTGGACAACAATATTGAGGAAAGATGGCAGGCCCTCGTCAATCAAACAAATCGGCTAAAAGCAAAAATATTTTTGGCCCCAGAAAGCACCCTTTATCGTAACAGTCCCTGGTACGGAAGGGAACTACTTTGTACTTCTTGTAAATTGAGCGTGGTGGTCACTGAAAGAGAAGTTAACCAGTGGCTGAAGTGGGCTGACCGACTGCCCCTTGATGTATGCTGTAATGGGAGGAAGAAAAACGTGACTGACAATAGCAGACGAGGAACACTGGCTAAACATTCTTATAAGTAACTGTACAAATAATTTTAGTAAAATCCAAGGGTCTTTGCTTATTATGCCAGACCAAAATTGAAGCCATCAAGAACCTAATTACCTTTTTGATAAGCTGGCCATCTCCTCTCAAGGACAAACCTATTACTTGCAGTACTATTTAATTGCTAAATGCAACACAGCAATATTCGGTAGATCATGGGAGGAACACAAAAGGGATGAAGAGTTGACCCAAGAAAGATCAAATGTAGTGCCATTGCTCCTTTTGTGGTACCATATGTGTCATTCAAGGTACTTAAGAATGCTTGCAATGTGTAGCGTAACAGGGATGTTTACTTCTGCCTTGCATAAAAAGGAAAACATGAAACAGACCTTTTCCAACATGTGCATGTCCTAGAACCACATGAACAATTGTCATCATTGGAGTTACCAATATTCCTTTCTGTCTATTTCAACTTCTATTCTCCAAATTTAATTAAATGGAGATTACAACCTATTATCAGTTTAGTGTGACAAAAATATTTAAGGTCGTCGTCTGCACTGTAATAGTTAATTTTCTGTATTTATCTGACTTTTTGTCTCTGGGTAATGCTTGCTTTGAACCTTCTTATGGGTTTGTGTTACACTTAAATGCATTTATGTATCAAACCTATTAACTTTTAGGATTTGACCATACATTGGACCTACTTTAACCCCACAAATACGTTAGCGCGATTCATTACATAAACTAGCAGAGTAATTCTGTGGGTTGTGCTGAACCTGTTAATGCCTAATACAGTGACTAGGACAAAGTACTTGTAGCTCATGAAGCCAAGCTGCCTGCCTTTCAAGATATGCTCATTAAGTGCAGTTATCCTGTCCGGTGGTACTTTCAAAATGTATTGGCCTGATTAGCCTAAATCCAATACATTGAAGTGCAGAGTAAACTATTGCTAGTCCCATACTGTCAATATCCATCCGATTAACCACTTTATTACTGGGTGCTGTCAGTGACCGGTTATTCATCCATCCTACATCTCTTCAATTCTCGTTAGCATACTGGTAGCAAAATGGATCCTGCCACCCTCTAACCAATTGCTGAGTTTGTTCCTAATAGAAAGTATTGCAAGGGCAAAATGATTCATCACCACGTATCTGGCTGTGGAGATGAGAAAATGTCCCTGATGAGTAGACTAAGGAGGGCCCTGGGCAAGCCTTAAAAAAATAACTACACTAAGATCTTTTATTCTCCTGTGGTTTCATTGTCTCCATATCGCAGCTTTCTTCTTTTCCTCAAGACTAGCAAACCTGCAATCCATTTTCTAAATATCACTTCATGTACCTTAGCCAGTCCACTGTTGTCCTGACCAGTGGAGGTGTGCATACTCGCCCGCACAAGATATTAGCCAATGAGCAACATACGAGACAATAAGTAGGCTTCATTTTATCAGTACTATATTATTGCAACCTATATTTGGATTGCTAAGATACATATTTTTGTTTTTCTTATTATTTTGTTCGGTTTAATTTGTTAATATACATTACTCAATGTAAAAACATTTATAATACTGTAAAGGAGAAAATGGAAAAAATGCCCTACTATAAACTTGGTTTTTCAATGGTATTTTCCTAATCTGGTCTATTTTTCTTTTGTATATTAGGCAGAATGGGGCAGTGGGGGAGGCAACACATCAGTCCGTAGTTCCCACTCTTTGCTTTTTAGGTCGAGCCTAGGCAGCACACACTGTCTTTGAGACATGCTGTAACTCCTCTGTGGGCTTCGAGCATGCCCATTATTTTTCATTTGTTCTTTGGTGTGCCATTCGGAAAGGCATGGTTTTCAGTGTTTTATTATCTTGATTTGTCCTTCCTTTTGGTGTTTGGTTCCCTCCCATGGCTACTGGCCCTTTTACATGTAGTCGTTCCCTTCTATCTATTCTGTTACCTTCGCACTATATTTTTGTATTTTTGTTTCGGCTCGTTTTTCTTTTAGTCGCTGTGCTTCGTTGCAGTATGTATTTCAAACATGCAACACACTTAAAGTTTTGTTCAGTTGCTCCGAATTTCAGTGGTGTATTTTAAAGGCGCATACACTTTTTGTTATTTTTCTTTTGTTTTACATCATTGTTTATTTAGGGTAATCCCCCCCCCCCATACTTTTCAGTCACGCGAGTGAAACCTACAGGTAATATGTATATCACATACGTTTACTGTGTTCTTTTTTGGATACACAATTTTCCTGTACAGATTGCTACCTCTGCACCCAACTTTACAAGGTTTTTAATCAATCCCGATGTTTCTGACTTCTCTTACTAAGATGGCGACATTTGCATTTTAATTTTCACTTAGGTTAGTCCTTTTTCTATTGCCAAGCGATTCCACTATTTAAACGCATTATCATGGCGTTCTAGCAGCACGCTGAAGAAGCCATTTCCGTGGTTTCACATATTTTTGGTACATCCCTACCTGTACTTTAATAATTTTTCCCTTTTTTTTTTTTTTTTTTTTTTTTTTTTTTTTTACGCTAGAAATGGACCAGTCCCAGAAAATTGTGATGGGATTGGTCCTGACTTAGGCCCCTGCAAATGTTCATTTAAATAAACGTTAAGCAATAATTGCCTCACTTGGACCCAGGTGCCAAAACCCTGCTGTGTATTTGCCAATTGAGCCACGCTATTGCACCTTTTTTACAATATAGTGAAATGCAAATATTTTTGTAATCGTTTTCCATGTTATTTAGACATTTTTCTGTTGTGCCCTTAGAGTGGTGTTGCCTCCAACTAGTACAAACAATTGCTGGATCCACTCAAAGCTAATTTTAAAACTGACACAAAAGCTGTTTTCTCCCACTTAACCGCTAGCACCAGGATTTATACATGGCTTTGTGCATCAGCATAGATTCCTGGACGTGTGTTGAGCTCTTGCACTGTGAAAAAAATTTAAGTAACTTTCAGTGAGCAATTTTGTCTCTGTATGGGTTGATACTGTGACTGATTACCCCAATTTCAAGCTAAAACCCCAATAATGTTTATTCCATTGAAGTTGGTTCCCTCTGTGTGCCTGCAATGGTCCCCCCCCCCCCCCCAGGGAGCCATGCCAAGAGTTTCAGGCATTATTTGGTTCTTTCCTAGCAGCACACATTCTACTGATTCCCCTTGATCGGTGCAAATTGCAGGCATCCTGTTAAAAAGCCTTGAAGTTTGTCTAATGCTGCAAACTGTAAAAATGTGCATTCCGTTTCATTCCACTTCATGGTTGGTTAGAACACATGCTCCTAGCCCACAGTATGAAGCTTTTGAAATAGTGTGTGCAATATGCATCCATTTGCCACCGCTGAAGGTGTTTTTGGATAATTAGATTTATTTACACAACAAGAAAACAGTAAATAGTTTTTTTGTTATAATTTGATTTCCCTTATAACATTTGTATAATTGAATACCTTACTGCATGCTCCTGCACAGGAGCCGGAGTGCGAGGTAAATCATTGGCCTGGTGCATTAATGGACCAGGCATGCATTGGCACCGCTATATAGCACCGGCTCTACATTGAACGCTTGTCACTCTGTGATTGATTTGTAAGAAACGTAGGTACAGGGACACAATGTTTTCTAAAACACTGCGGGTTGCACTGCCACATACAGAAAGCATCAAAGGCACCCATGTGACATTAGTTTGCCGGCTTCTTCACTAGGGGATCTTTTAGAAATATTTGTATGCCAATGTTTGTCATTAGTTTATTTTAAAAACAATCAACACTTTTTTCATAAAATTATAATTGGAGCTATAACACAACCCTCCTTATGGAACAGAAAGCTGGGCAGTGATTTCATCTTTCCATTTCAATCTGAACACAAAATGCCCTCTATTTTCTAAGATGTAAACCGAACTGTTCAAAAGTAATTTTTCTGAAAGTTATACTGTGAAAACACAGTAACCCTTGATATGTTTTAAATAAGCCATTGTGGTCAATAAAAAAAAAAAATACATGTTTGGAAAACATGTATAAAAGTGATGTGTTTATTGGTTTAGGTATGTATAGGTTTCTTACTTGCAGTATTTTTATTTTGTTTTTTAGATTCTGGCAGCATTGATTGATTGTGTACTGATGGGAAGGCAGTCGCTTCAAGACTACAGGATTCTTGACTCTGAAACGTTTGCTTAAATATGAAAAAAAACTATATTGAAGATGTCTTTGGATCCACCAGTCGGAAAAGATTGCAACGGTCCACCAGTGTCTGTGACGAATATTTACACATGATCTTCAAACCAGAGTTGCAGAGGACCGATTTATTTCTACCTCTCCTTCAGATTTTCAAGGCTGTTTGGACAATCCTAATCTCTTTGTTCGTCAAAGGACTTGATAAGTGAAGTAACATTAAGCAAAATTATGCACTTAAGTTTCTGTTGTATTTTAAATCCATGTACTTTTTTTTTTTTTATATTGATATATTTTTTCATTCGACTATATGCATTTTTCTTTTGTCTTCAGTTGCATTCTCTTAAGTTTTAGGTGTGATTTATCTTTCACTAACCTAATTTCAAATCAGCCTATGAAACTTCTTCTGCAAAATGTATACAAGTAATATCAAAGAAGTGTAATAAGAATGATGAGTATCAAAGGGAATGATAGGTGATTGGTTACAGGAATTAAACTGGCCTGTATGTAATAACGGGCATTTGATTCCTAGAAAACTGTGTGCTCTCTGTTTATTTTGTGCAGTTGTTCGTGATCGCTTTTAAAAATAATGTTTTGTTAGTTTAGGTGAAATGTCTAATCTGCACTGTGAATATGATCCACACTTCCCAGTACCCATTTTATTAGCTTTGAGAATTGCCTTGGTTTTCAAAGCAATCTGGTGACCTTTTTCAAACACTACATCTCATCTTGACCATAAGTCAAACTACAACCAAATCTGGCAGCGGAGGAGCAGTGTCTAAGAATACGATATCCACCAGAACCGCCTAGACTTCTCAGAGTGGCAATCCATAGGGGAACAAAAGGATTTTAATTGGAGCAACATACCTAGAAAGGACAGCCAAGAAAAGGACCCCTTTAGACTGGCTGGGCTTCACAAGGAGACACACCTACAGGGACAGCTTGGAAGAGAGACATAAGATAGACTGAGGTCACTTCAAGAAGAGCTCTGGTAAAGAAACCTGCCGAGAGCTGCGGTAAGTACACTAGAAGGTGAGAACGGCAGCTGTTCTGGCTTCTGTATTCTGAAAGTTGCTCAATGCAAAAACAGAGGTAGCACATGGGGAAGAAGTTTTAATTTGCTCATATATGGAAGGATGCATCCCTTTCTGTACCTGTCTTGTATGCGAAAGAAGCAGCTTTTAAAATTGTTATTTTAAGCCATAACAACTGGTATTGTCATGGATGGGGCCAGTGGAGTGCACGTTAATGGTGTGGAATCGTGTCCCTTTATGCGGAGAGATTGTTGACTCCAAGGGAACCTCATCCAACCCCTGAATACATCAGCCATGAGAATCCCCACTGACGTTTGGTGTGATCCTCGTAGAATTTTCACCCGCGCGCTGATGTTTCTATAAGTTTAGCATTCTCCGCAACACTGAGCTGTGAAGCTTGGGGGCTGGAAACTTTTGATGGGATGGTCTCTTACAGAGGGGTCCCAGCCCTGATGCCTTCCAAGGTATGCAAGTGGCCATCAATGTACCCTTGCGCTGTGGACGTCTGGGTGCCAGGCTTTGTAACCTGGTTGATCTCAACACCTACTGAGGATCGTAGTATCCTGCTGACCTTGGGGCATGAGTTAACAAATGCCAGGAGCCATGGGATGAATGTAACTGTATTTCAATGCTCTTCAAAAACCATGTTTTAAAGTAAAGATTTTATATTTAGGAATGGGAGGACCACGGAGATGAAAAAAATGACCTATAGATTATCTTGTGACTATCTGGGGTTGTTGGTGGGCTTCTCTTTTTGATTTGAGTAGGATTAGGTTATCTTATTTCTGTGATAAATCACATTGTGTGCACTGATGGTGTGAACAGTGTTCTTATTTTTAGCTATTAAATTCATCCGGTGTTGGAAAATCACTCCAATATAAAACATTTAAGAGCTACAAAATAAGTTATGAAAATCAGTCTGTAGACATACCCCAAAGTATTTTGGAGTGGATGTTTAAAAGGAAAGAATGGTCCAGCACTGGTAATGGTGTTTTGAATGATAACTTCAGTATCAGGGAATCTGATTGAACTAGTAAAACATCATTGTCCACTTAAGTAATTTTAAGAAAATGGGGGGGGGGGGGGCTCTCTCTCCTTCCCTTAAATACTGATTTAATCAACCTGTCTGATTTATTTAGATGCCTTCCCTTCTACACCACATCACTTTTGTCACACACTAGCCTTAAGTGTAGACCCGAGTCATCGCATGATAATTAGGGATAGGGAAAGAGTTTCTCACATGACCCCCCCCCCCCCTGCCCCCACAACCACTACCACTTGCTGTTCGCATAGTTGTCTCTATAGTTTCCTGATAAAATTGAGACTTTTGCGCACTTTTTCTTTTTTTTATATTTAAATATTTTGTTTTGCCAACAACCGTCCAGTTTCGAATTCATGAGGAAAAACTGTAAGAAGCGGGCATATGCACTGGCAATAAAAGAGGAATTTCAAAATCTCTGGGAGCTGGCCTACATCACTGTGACTTGTCTGAACCCGAGAGCCATAGGGCTGCAAGATATAACAAAAAACTAAATTGAACTTCTGACCTGATCAGCAAGGGAAGATGATTTCCTTGACGACCCCAACATTAGAGGAATGTTCTTGAGGCCTGCAAGTTAGAGGGGAGCAGGGACATTGTGTGTGAGGTGAGGCCAATGTGAAACTTGGTAGTAGTAATTGATTCTAAGGACTGTTGATGAAACCTAACTTTCAATAACCTGATTTAAACTAATGTTTACCAGTGAGAAAATGGCACCTTTTTTTTTTTAAGCAGAAATTAGCACTTGTGAGTTTCATGGAAAAAATATATCCGGGAAAAGATGTAATAAAATTTGTTCAGACTACAAGAAGACCATTAACCTCTTCAGCGCTGCGCGGATTCCCGCGCAGTGCTGAAAGATCTGAGCGTGGGCGGGGCCATGACGGAACGGTTCCGTCATAAGCACAGCCGAACCGGCGTGCATGACGGAACCGTTCCGTCATCGGCATCGAAGAGGTTAATCTGGTTCTACACAACACTTCCCTAAAATAATTAAGAAATGAGCACACACTATGACAATTAATCAAGGTGACCGCCTGGCATACAGAGAGCGATGTATTATGTACTTAAACACAAAATGTGAGGCGGGTTCAGATAATCCAGAGAAGAGCTTCTTCTCAAAGTTCATAATAGTTGATTCTGAAACCCAACTTACTCTGGCATGGTGTAAACCTTTCTATTTTGTTGGTCATTATTTCTTTACTGAAGGATATTCTAATGTGATACAGAAAATGATCAAATTTAGCACACGAGCGCCATGAATTCGCAGCATGGTATATCGGTAACTCCAGAGTCTATGGACATATCAGAAAACATGTATGTAAAAAGACAGCAATTATCTATATCGCCGTTGAATATACATTCAAAATCAATTTACAACCAAAAATACCGACTGGAATCCCCCTAACGCCAACATGCTCTTTCACATCTCCTCCCCAAACTCACAAGTATCATGATCCCTTTGGCGGTCAGAACATCCACCAAGCATATGATCATGTCATATGAAATCTACTGAATATTTTACCAAACTTGCCCATCTAAGCTTTAATACTATATATGCACACACTTTCTCATGTGATGCCACGTGGAAAATTTCTTTCAACCTGGAATTGTGTTGGTACGCTTTGTGTTTGCAAAAGTCATAGGATCCAATTTATTCTTCTTCTACCGCTGTCGTTGTGGAAAACCATCACAGATGTATCATGCAATAGCTCAGTCTGAGCAGTTAGGGGAGTTCCCAAACCCAAGTTCATTCTCACTCCGATACACCGGCCCAATATTGTTTCATCTTCTGACATTCCCAAGCTAAGTGGGCAATATCCCATTCAGGGCATTTCATCTCCAAATTCTCTTTTTCCTTGAACCGGATAGTAGCTCGGTGAGAAAGCTGGTGCATGTACTCAGAGATCCCTGGCTCATTCTTTAGATACATCCGACCTAGTTGTGTTCAATTATAGGCTAGTAAAACACTGGTTCATTGTACTGAGCTCTGCACTGTTAATGCACCCTTTGATTTCACTTGTTTATAACCTTATTCAAATAGTTTTAAAATATATAATATTGATTTTACTTGTTTGTAACATTATTTCTTAGTTTCTAAAACTTTAATACAAAATTAAAGATTTGTATGGGTGTATATATGTGTCTCTGCCTTATGGCTGTACTAATTGATGCATTATAGACTTTTTTTAAAAAGTGAAATCAGTAGGGCGAGACCATTTGTTGCTATATAATTGTATTCCCAGGTACCTGACAGGCTTTGGGTTGCCATGTTCATATGTACAATCACATAGTAGGGTGTAATGGATAGCAGCCTTGTGATAGTACATGATGTCTTTTAATTTTGTGGATGCTAGTCTGGGAATGATGCTTAGAATACCAGGGGAATCTAGATACTGGTCCAGAGATGGTGTGTGAGGAATTGTGGAGACTGGCTTGGATATTCTGCTATAAACTCTGGAATACTGGCTGCTTTTCTATACATTGCGTTAAATGTTGGATTGAAGCTAGCGTGGATGTTGGGCTCTACAGACTGGGGATTGTGAAAAGTGACCTGGCTATATGGTGCTTTACATAATGGGACTGACTAAGGAGCTTCAAGCGTTGGTGCAAAATGGAAGCGTCCTAGGCTGTGGCATTAAAATGTCTCCATCAGAAGAGCCTGTAAAAGCTATTGTGTAATAACTAGAGGTCGAAGGGAGCATGATCTTTGGAGAACAACTGGCTCAAACTTTTTTTTTTGTTTCACAAAAATAGTTCCCCTCCTATTTGGTAAAAAACAGTCCAGGAATAGTTAATTCTTTAGGTTGAGACACCTCGGCTGAAATAAAAGGCAGGGCGGTCTCCTCTGCTGAGAAGCCTACGGCGAGACAAACAATCATTTACATTTCATTCTCTCCTGAAAGAAATCTAAATGTGTGCAATGGATTCATCAGCATATGACACATGAAAAAATGATTGCTTACTACTTAAGTATATATATTTTGGAAGCATTTACATGCTAAACATATTCATGCATTTTGCAGCAGGCTATCTTCTACAGTGTGTAATGCATTGTTTTAAATATGGACTTATTCACCCTCTACTCACTCTATTCTACACCACTGCACTCTTAGTCATGCCTTGGTCCCTGTGCACAATAAATACACAAGTCATTTTCCCTCTATGCGAATCGGAATTTAATTATGTGACTCAATTGTAACACACACCAACATCTGCAGTGATCAGATTAACAATTCTAGGTTTCAAAATGTCTGACTTCAAAGTGGGAGGATTTATGTTACAATCTTGTTGGATACTGGGGGTAGGAAAGGTATTTTATTCTAGCACAAAACAACACTTAAATGAACTTTTGAAAGTATTTCTGAATATATCAGAATTAGGAACGCACAAATGAAGCACTTTTTTTTTGCTAGTTCTGAAATTTGTTGGAAACGAGTACTTGAATGTGATCAAAACAAATCATTACACTAGGTGATGCCATTTCCACACATTGTTTGTGCGCTGTATAGTTTTATTAGTAAAACTGTATTGTCTGGGCAAATGTAATGGCCTTTTCAGTTGAAAATGTGTTGCATGTAATGGCAGTGTGCAGCCACACCATGCATACTCTACTCTGTACAAATCCATGCCACTGCACTCTATTCTGCACCACTTCACACCACTCCGTACCACTGTACTCTGCGACACTGCACTCTACACCGCTCTTCTCTGCACGACTCTACTCTATGCCTCTTCACTCTATTCCGCTCTACTTTGCACCATTCTGTACCCTATATGCCACTCTATACCACTGCCCTGTACACCACTCCAGTCTACACCACTCCTGTTTAGGCCGCTTCAGTCTAGGCCACTCTGCAACGCTGTACTCTACGCCACTGCACTCTGTCAATCCAATCAATCCACTGTACACCACTCTAATCTACTCTGCACCACTGCACTCAACACCACTTTACACCATTACACTCAATGCCACTGCCCTATACCCTGCACCACTCCACGCCTCTTCACTCTGCTCTGAAACAATCTACTGTGCGTCACTGCACTCTATGCCACTCCACAACACTCTACTCTAAACCACCACACTCTACGCCACTGCAGTGTATGCCAATGCACTCTGTCAATGCACTCTACACTGCGACACTGCACTCTCTGCCGTTCTACTCTGCACTACTGCACTCTATGCCAATGCACTCTAACCTGCATCACTCCATGCATCTCTGCACTCTCTGCCACTCTATGCCACCACACTCTGACATGGTACTCTGCACCACTGCACTCTACAATGCATCACTCTAATCTACGCCACTGCATTCTACGATGCTGCATTGTATGCCACTGAATTCTTTGCATCTGTACTCTACGTAACTATACTCTGCAATATTCTATGCCAAATCACTCTACTCCAGTCCACTCTACGCCACCCACTCTACTCTGCACCACTGTTCTCAGTGCCACTGCACGACACTCATCAACACCACTCTACTCTTTATCAATTCACTCCACTCCTCTCTACACTCTACAGTACTTTACTCTGCAACACTGCAGCCTACCCACTGAACTCTACACCTCTCCTCATCACTCCACTCTGCTGCACTCTTCTGCACTACTCCACGTCTCTACGCTCTGACGCTCTACTCTGTACCACTCCACACCACTACTACGCAAGACTCAAATCTATGCCACTGCACTCGGACCCTGCATTGTACGCCACTGAATTCTATACCACTGTACTCTATGCCACTCCACTCAATGCCACTGCACTCTGCCCTACACCACCCCACTCTGAAATAATCTACTCTATGCCACTACACTCTACCACATGCCACTGCACTCTACGCCTGTACTCTAAACCACTATACACCACTGCACTCCACTCTGTGCCACTGAAATCTATGCCACTCTATTCTGCACTACTGCACTCTGTCAATGCACTTTGTCACTCTACTCTGCATCTCTCCACTCTGCCACTGCACTCTACTCCACTATGCCACTGTACTCTACGCCCCTGCATGCCATTCTGCCACTCTGCTCCACTCCACTTTGCACCACTCCATTCTACTATGCACCACACTAATCTACGCCACTACATTCCATAATGCTGCATTTTACGTCCCTTAATTATATGTCTCTGCACTCTACACCACTACACTGTCACTATACTCTGCAACACTCTGCGCCATAGCACTCTACACCAGTCCACTCTATGCCTCACCACTACACTCTTCATCACTCTACGTCACTGCACTCTACGCCACTGCACTCTACTCTAATTTACTCAATGCCACTGCACTCTAAGCCAGTCTACACCACTGCAGTTTATGACCCTCTACTATGCAACACTGCACTCTAGGCCAATGAACTCTATGCCACTCGACTCTACACTACTGCATTCTATGTCAATGCTCTCTGTCACGCTACTCTGCATCACTCCAATTTACGCCACTGCACTCTGCAGCACTCCTCTCTACTACACTCAATGCCACTGCACTCTACTGCAGCTATGTTCTACTCTACGCCACTCTACTCTGTACTGCTGCACTCTACTATGCAACACTCTAATCTACGCCACTTCATTCTATGACTTCGCATTGTACGCAGATGAATTCTATGCTGTAGCACTGTGCGCCACTATACTCTGCAACACTCTACGCCCATGCACTCTACACCAGTCCACTGTGCGCCACTCTACACAACTCCAATTTATACAACTCCAATACATGACACTATGCCCCTCCACAACACTTTACCACACGACATGCCACTCTCCTCTACGCCACTAACATATCCATGCTGTCAGCAGCCACAGTGGTGTACAACATGGCTAAAACACATTGACAAAATCAGTAGCTCTTGCATAGGCAAAACTTAATGTCTTTCTTTCCCCAATGCTTGTTTTTAATGCACTTTGACCCCCTGATCATAGCTAATACACTTACTACAACTAGACATAAATAAATTCAAATACTCCATTTTTACGTAACATTTTATTGGGCAGAGGTCTAATACTTTTAATGGGAAAATCTTTGAACTTCTCAGTAGCAAATAGACACACGTTCACTGGCTGTAATTTGCGCTGGAAACAGAATATTGTGTAAAGCTATTTTACCCTCCCAGGTTTTTCCTTGAACAGGGCACAGCGGGAGCTGTAAGTGCCTTTGTTTCCTGAAACACCAAAATACACATCACTCGAAGTTGAGCCTCCCTTGCTGATTGCTTTTTACCTAAAGCGGTGTCGCAAGGTGCCATTGGGTCTAATGAAACAAGGAAAAGGGTCCCATTCCCTGGTTTGCTAAATAGACAGCTTTAATAAGGGATCAGTGGGCCAGCAGCCCCGGTGCCACTGTACCTGCTGTCCTGTTGAAACTTACGCCCCTGGTTTCTTCATAGTTTTGGAATATTAAGGTAAAATAGCGCCACAAGGGACTTCCACAAACCCGGGATAATCAATTCAGTAATGATGAAAATAGACTGTGATTTCTAGTACGGCCGCTAGATGTCACTAGAGAAACAAGATTCACCCGCGCTATTGCTGCAGTCAATCATCACACAGCGTCATATTAGCGCCAAAAGAGCTTCAGTGTTCGGTTGCATCACAACTGTAGTGAGCCACCCGGCCACATGACGTCACGTTCACGCAACACGCACCACGAGGAGATAAATACAGGGTGCCTGGCCGCTCGAGGGCAGAGTGCGACAGAACCCCTAAAACTGTAGTGGGCCCTGTCTGTCCTGGTGGGCGGGCCGGTATTCGACCTAGGGCCCAAATACTAGGGGCCACATAACAACTGTTGCTCTAAATCTGGCTCTCGCCACCTCTCTCGAGGGTGGGCAGCCTTCCTGTGTCTAAAATGTGGGTGATTTGCCCCTATATCGTCACTTTTTAGGTCTCGCCTGAGCCAGGGCTCATGCAGGGCTGGTTCTAGGGCGGTGTGACCGGTGCCACCGCTTCGGTGTGAGAAAGTGCCCTCTTTCTTGCATGGTATGCCCCTGCTTTTTGCTGAATTGCTGATGTGCTTTGACGGAGTGTGCCCTAGGCTCCTGCCAATCAGGTACCCAGGGCCTGTGTTCCTTCCCTAAAACTGCAATGAAGACTAAACCCAATTGTGATCTCTGGCTACATGTCAGCCCCTGGTAAATGGTACCATAGCTACCCAGGGCACTGTGACCAGAGAAGGCCCCTAAGGGCTGCAGCATTTATTGTGCCACCCTTAGAGGCCCTGTACCCTGACACACACACACTGCCTTTGCAGGCTGAGTGTCTGGGTGCAGAACAAAACAAAGAGTTGACATGGCACACATCCCTGTGTGACATGCCCACAAACCACTGCCCTGGCATACATCAGTCACTCGTCTAGCTGGGTGCCTTATGTCAGTGGTGAGGGTACAGGTGCATGAGCCCTGTACCCCTACAGTGCTCAGGTCCATTCCTGGGCTCTGTAAGTGCAGTGCTGCCTTAAGAGTATATGGTGCTGGGAGGTTGTCATTACGAACTCCACAGCACCATAATCGCTACAGTGAAGACTGGGAAGTTTGGTATCAAACTTCTCAGCACATTAAACACACACTGATGCCAGTGTGGGATTCAATGTAAAATGCACCGCAGGGGGCATCTTAGAGATGCCCCCTGAAAAACGACCAACTACCAGTGACCTGACTGAGTGGCTGTGGAGGCTGCCACCACCAGACATGTTTCTGGACCCCTGGGTCGCGAGCCTGCTGCTCTCGAGGGCCTGAAACAATGCACATCCTGGGACAAGGTGCCGAGCCTCCTCCCCCAGGATGGGCAGGGTTCACGAAGGAGAAGCTTCAAAGGCATGCTGCCTTTGTGAGCCTCTCCAGACCATTTGCTGCTTTCAGCAACTGGTCCCCACTGGTTCTACCCCCCACTTTCGGCGGAAGAACCGGCGGTAAAAATAAGTGAGGAAGAGAGGTGTGACCACCTCTGCCAACTCCACTCCTAAGGTGGAGGAGGCGAGGTGAAGCACAACCTTGACTCCCTGACCGCTTGAGGATGGGGGGACCCAGCCAACCAGGGACAGGCTCCTGCCTCCCTCCCACTGGAGAGTGGCAGAATAGCGGGTGTACCCACCCCAGGGAAGGGAACCAATGGTCCCTGCCCTATACCTACCTGTAACGCCCCTACATTTAGTATTTAGGGGCACCCTGAACCTTCCTTCCTCAGATCCAGCAACCACAAGAAGAGAAGAAGGACGAAAAGCCGTGCAGAGCTAACAAGAGGGTGACTCCCATTGACTTGGCCCCAGCCCCACAGGCCTGCCTCCACTCGAACCTGCTCCTGCGAAATCCCGGCATGTCCAGCAGCCAACAACCTCAAAAACCCCGGAGGACCTGCCTGCCTTCACTTTCCAAGCTGCTTCTCCTGTGAACACCGGACGTGTTTGAACTGCAGCTTCTGGTGCCAGCCAAAAACTGCGAATCCAGCCCACTCTGCACCCGCCGAGCCCGGCCGGAGCTGGAGTGGAAAAACGCCACAAGGAGGTCCCCCCCCCGGTGATCCTGACCCAAGATCCGGTGACCCCTGACCTGCCTCAAGCCTCCTGACGACGCCTGCAGCCTCAATCCAGAGGAACCCCTCCCCTACCGCGACCAGAGCGGGTAAGAAAATCCAACGTCCCAACGCACCCTGCACCCGACGCCCCATGGCCTTGTGTGCCCAACGCAGCGGTGCCTAACCACCTATCTACATTCCAACTTACTCCTCGAAGTGGTAGTCACTTCTGGAAGATCCTTGTTCCCAAGCTTGCAGTGTTTCTTTGTCCTGGAGAATCTCCATTGAAATCAACAGGGCACCCGACCTCAAACAGCACCCTGCACCCAGCCGCCCTAGTGCCGCTGAGGGTGCCCGTTTGGTGCTAACTTGGTCCACAACTTGCCCTGAGCTTACCCTAGGAGCTTTGCTCCCACAACCCCGTGGCCTGCTTGTTAGCAGCCACCAACCGGAGTCCCCCTGTTCTCCGTAGGATAACATTGGGCCTCAACATTCTGCACCCAGCCGCCCTAGTGCCACTGGGGGTCCAACAACAGTGCATCACTGACCCCTGAGTCTTACCCCAGAACCGTAACTCAAAAGACCGATTACCTACCTGGAAACTGATAACCTCTTTTTCCTCATAGTATAACATTGACACTTTTTCTCCCAAAAAGTTTTCAAGTGTTGACTTTTGAAAATAACAAATATTCCTTAAAAATCAGCCGAATAACCAAAACGCATTTTCTCAACTGTTTTCAGGAAATGTCCCAGTGCTGAATTTAGGTATCCAGCACTGAGTAAGAAAAAGTATCATTAACCTAACTTTCCTGCTTAGTGAATTTCCTCCCATAGGATAACATCGGTGATTCTATGTGAAAAAGTTTCTAAGTGTCAACTTTTGAAATGCAATAATATTCTTTAAAAATCGTACCTCTAACTAAAACGCATTTACTCACTTTTTTTCAGGAAATGTCCCAGGGCTGAATCTAGGATCCAACCCTGTGTTAGTAAAAGTAATCTGAAAAGTAATTAACTGCATTTTTCTTAAAAAGCCCATTCATTTGAATGTACTATACCTGCAATGTGTTGCAAACTGCTTACTTAAAACTGTAACCAAAACCAGTACAAGTCATACTGCAATTTTGAACTGTGTTCATACAAGTAATTTACTACTGCAAAGTATATATATGCTTACCTGTACCAGGCTTGCTTGTTTCTAGAAATAAAACAACAGTATATTTTCTAATATACAAAACAATTGGCCTAGAGTTCAGTTCTTGAGTGTGTGAGACCATTTGCTGACTGAGTGTGTACACTAAAGGCTTAACACTGTCCTCTGATACTGCCTTACTGCTCGACCAAGCTACCACTTTAGAGAGTAAGGTTCTATCTAACTTTAACCTCTGCCAAACCTCTGGAGACCCTTGCACTCTATACACACTGTACCTCCAGGACTTAATTTGTGCCGGTGCTTTCCGGTGCTTAGCACCGGCACTTTCTTGACGGGAACGGGTCTACACTCTTGCGCTGCACCTCACATTTTAATTTAAGGTAAAAAACGGAGTTAGTGTTACAACTTACACTAGTAATGATGTGTATATGAAATGACACTCAGACTCTCCACTCGTGCCGCCCATGCCGCAGCGTGGTTTTCGCACGCTCACACTGTGTATCATTTATTTATAAATAAATAAACTTTACTTAACTCATGTTTGTCTTCATGGTGGCAATGCGCGCGACATCGGCAATGAGCGCCGCGGAGGCCTTCGCAACTTACTTGCTGCTGTGGGCAGGCCGGAGGAGGACACTGGTTTGGGCGTTTTTGGGCTGGATTTTGGTTATGCGATGGCGGCTGTGTGCGGCAACGTGCATAGATTTTTTTACATGTTGCTGCCACGCCCCAGCATAACCAACACCTGACCACCGCATGACCGCGCAGGGGCAGCGCGCAACAGGCAGCTGAGCTCGCTCAAGTCACCGGCCGGAGGCACGAGGAGTCAGTCATCGCCTTAAAGTCGACCCCGGTTGCAGCACCCAGGCGGCCAGTCCTAATCGCAGCCGGTGTGTGTCTGGCTGCTCTGTGTTCCTGAGTCCCTGCCGGCACTAAGTAAGTTAAAGTTTCCTAGTACTGCGTAAATAAATGCCAATAATCCCCAATGTGATTTTTAATAGGGGGGGCGCAGGCCGCGGGGGCCTGCCACAGTTCGGACCTGCCGGGGACGAGGTTAATTAAATACTTCTAGCCCCCCCCCCCCAAGTCTTTGACAAGTGGGCGTTGATTGGGAAGTCCTGGTAGCCCAGGGGGCATTGCACGCCTGGTGCATGTCCAGTTTTGTGTAAAATAGAAAGGGAGCGAGGTTAGTGATAATAATAAGGTATAGAGCTTACCTCACGAGCAGTGCCCGGGGCCTCTGCATCTGGGAGCATCAGCTCTTCTGTGAAGGGGTGGGGAAGTACCCGCTGAATACACACTGAAATGCAGGTTTTAAGGTTACCTCTTTCTCTCGCTTTCATTTTCGAGCAGCGGCTGGGGATTTCCACACTGGCTGGGCATGTACCTATGCCTTGATTTTACTGCAAGCCGTTCCTGTACGTCAAGCCACTTAGGCGAGTCATTCCCCTCGCTTGTTCTTGTGCTTCCATGATTGTAGAAGGACGCATGTGCATATATTCTCGTCGATCTACTAAACCCAGGTGGAGTTAGTACCCCACTTCTGTGAAAACTCTGTCTTGTTAATTTTTGCACCTTTACATTGGGGATCTGAGGAGGGGATGTATCCTTACGGATAGAGCTGCCGACTTTGAAACTGGAGAACCAGGTTCGAGCTTTGGCATCGGCTCAGCAGCCTGTGATTTTGAGTAAATCACTTAATCTCCCTGTGCCTTCCAAAATATGAATGTGTCCTCGTGTAACGCAACTGGTGCTCGTGTAAAGCGCTCCAATACCTCCGGGTTGAGTTCGCGCTATATAAATCTGCAACAAAAAAAAAAAAAGTGCCCTCGGAGAGACCATGGGCACCAGAGCTTGCTTGTTACACGCCCTGACGGCCGATCAGCGGCACACTTTACGGTGCTTCTGAACTTCGTCTACGAAGTACTGATCCTAGGGCCCGTGCGCCAGGCCGAGCTGTAGGAGGCCACCCATCCCTGCGACGTGGTGGAGCTGCTGGTCGCCCGCAACATGGAACAGTACGCGCACTTCGTGGCCCTCAAACTCCTGCGCTGCATGAGGCTGAAGCAGCCGGAGAAGGAGCTGCTCAGAGCGCTGGGCGAGGGTAAGAGGGCGCACGGGGATGGAGGGGTAGGGGAGAAGGGGCTTCCGGTTCTGTACTGAATGTCTCTGACTGGTGTCGCCTCTGCGTGGATCTTTGTAGCTGGGGTGCTGCAGGACAGGGTTGAGGTGCAGTGATAGAGGTGTGTGGGAGACTCAAATGAAACAGCACAGAGGGTGTCAAAGGAGGATTGGAGTTCATCAGCAGAGCTCTTTGAGGTCTGATGCAGAAACGTATTGCAGCATGGGCAAAGTGGACAACCGCCCAGGCCCCCCACCTTTCAAGACCCCCTCCACCAAAGTCAACTTTCTCTTTATTAGCTCAGCTCTATTTCCATATTTCAGCCTCGCCTCTCTCTGCCTTCCTCTACCTCTTAGTCTCTCTCACTTCGCTCAGTTGCAAGTATTTTTGGGTGTCCTGAAAATACATATTTCTACTGTTTGTGTGAAACCCACTTCTAACAGTTTGTATTTTTATTTTGTATCATGCGGCCTTCGATTTGCAGAAAATGGGCAGTAAAATTACGAATGAAGTTCCCAAACTATGTCTTGCCTGATGTAGTGTTGTGTGATCATGTGCAGTTGGGCCCTTGTGGTCCTAGTCAGACTCCTTACAAAATTATGTTATTAGTTGCGAGGTACTTGGGGTGTGTCTGGGTGTGGGCAATAAAGTCTATGACGCAGTGTGTTCAGTTTAACGGTTGCATGCCAAAGAATAAAGATGTGTATTACAGAGCTCTGTGTGAGGCATAGTCATTTGCGTGCTCCAGAGCTAGGGTGGATTTCTACAACTGGTGACGAGTAGGGGATAAATACCCTGAAGGAACAAGACTTCTCTCCCTGAGAGTCTGCAGAGGTCCAGCAAGCTTCTTGTTTGTACCTCCTGCGCCCCTAGAATCAAGCTACGATTGGTGTATGTGGAGTCAAAGTGCTGCTCAGGCTCGTAAAAGGCCTTCAAAGAAGGTGAAGACCCTACAGAGGAGTAAAGTCTTAAAGCCCACCAGAAACCTACTGTTAAGGCCAAAAGAAGAAATACTGATCCACAGAGTAACACAGAGCCATCGTCCATTCAAACCAGAAACGGTAAAGACAGCAACAACCAGGTACGAAGAAACGCTAAAGGCAGCGACATCCAGGTATAAGAAAGCACTAAAGGCAGAGATGAAAAGGCGCAAAGAAACGTTAAAGGCAACGACAACCAGGTACGATGCACAAAGTTAAGAGCGGTGACTAACATGCGCAATAGACAGTCGTTATTCACTGACAAGAAATAAGATGGCACCTTACGACATCAGACTAGGCGCGAAAACTTAGTTGCAAGTACACGGCTGATGCTTACAGAAGGTGCAGGTCTGAGTGAGTAGCAACCGTCATCAGGACAGCATATATCAGTGCTTAATTTGTGCCGGTGCTTTCCGGTGCTTAGCACCGGCCCTTATTTCTCAGGGCCGTGTCTACACTCAGTATTGACTCACTTAAGTTCACACGGGTCTTCCCGGTGAACGCCATAAAATATTTAAAACTGGATGCTGCATGGACGCATGCCTTAATATGAGGCACATTCTGCCTCTCTGGGGAGGGACTGCCTGAGAGCACACAGGGAAGCAGTGCCTGCCCATGCTCTGAGTCATGTCTAAGGCAACATACATCGTTCTCTCCGTCTGTAATCACGTCCTGTCCCTCCTGCCTAAAAGATGCAGCGCAGCCTCCAGGGAAGATCAGCCTGCTTGAACCGGCACCTCCCCCCACTATCTAACTTCCGCCCGCCTCTCCGCTTCCTGCCCCTTGCTGCCATTGTTCTGATGTCACTTGAATAGCGGCAAACGGCGTGTATTTTCTTTTATGGAGGGAACATTTGAAAATATTAAAAATACAGTGGCTCCAACCTGCTCCGGCCACGGTGCCACAGTGCCACAGGACTGCCTTTACAAGCCCCTGGAGCAACCACTGTAATAAGCAGAGGGTTGAGGCAGAGCAGTTGACTTGGCTGCTTCTCTGGGTGGCTGAGGGGCCCCTTGGTTTGTATCATCACTGAGAGCAGCATGGCCCGCCACGCAGCACTCCACATCGCTGGCATCCTCTGTTACTCATTGCTCCCGCTGCTCTTCCTGGCGCTGGCGGGTCTCCGAGCTGAACATCCCTAAGCCAGGTGCTGCTGATAGAGATCAGGGTGTGTATAATATTCCCACTACCACGGATAGAGTAATCTCACAGTTACACGCACATGCATACATCATACGCTAGGGCCCATTTCACTACACTAACATACGCTCAAATACTCTACCAGCAATACACCTGTGGAAAGAAAACTCCTAATCACCCTGCATCTATATCGAGGTCGATAAGACCTGGTTTTTGTGACTGTCCTTAAACATAATCTATACAACATATACAGCAATGATCAAAAACGTAAACCCAATAATTGACAAGAAAGAATATCCAACACCATGTTTAAAATTATATTGCTTTATCTAAAATTAGTCAAAGGAAATCAATCAGAGTAAATCATTTTCTCATAGTTACCTATTCTAGCTAAATGTCAGAACGGGTCAGGACAAGTCTCTCGGTAAATGTCTCTCAAGACGAAGTCCCTTCAGCATCGATCCTCAGCAACGCAGATTCGGTACGCGGCAAAGGCAAAATGGCAAGTGGCAAAAACCCTCTCTAGGCTAACATTTCTTATAGTGTCTAAAACAATGGAAAGATACATTGGAAACATAGAAAAATTTGTAATGTCCGCCGGACCTGCTGAGCAGAGCGAGAAGGAAAGGATGTAACATCGCTACATTTGAAAATCTCCGCTCAGGAAAGGTTCACAAAATAAAGACTACGGAACAGGAACCAAGAAATAAAAAAGGTATCTTGTTAGTTCTACTTCTCCTCGGCAATCGAGCCACAGTTCAGAGTTTTTCTCTAAGGCTCCTTTGTTTCCCAAGGCTGCCAAGGACATTTTCATTTCACTTGGAGATCTCCCAAAACTGCTGCTGTCCTCATGGAAAGTTTTCAAACAAGCAAGCAAGGACCATGGTCAGTAAGCTTCAGGACCATTTCCAGCAGGGGTCTCCCTCGTCACAGTTTTCATATTATAAATCACAGCCAGGCTTACAAATTGGCCATCTTTCTCTAGGCCATCATAGGCCTCAATAGACCATCTTAATTAAAGAGACAAAAACAATCGTTACTACAGCATAGTGATTAAACAGTGTTAACCCCACTAATACCCTTATGTGTATGTATTTATCTAGCTCTTGCAACATAGAAAAGCATTAATTCGGAAAGCGTTTTGTGCTCAAAAATAAACAGCACATAGCAACGTTTAAACATGAAAACACACACTTTATAATTAATCAGCACGTTTATGCGTACCCTCGTGTAACTCTCTCTCTTGTTAAGACAAACGGATTGATTAATATAAACACACTTGTACAAGACAAATAATTAATTATTAATTATTAATAATTTAGTACAACGAATAGACATGCCAGAGCTTCAAAAGCCACTGAATTTTCAAACTGAAAACTCCGCTCCAGCAATCCCCCCTTTGGTGATTTTATCACCAAATAAACCCAAAAAAAAAATTAGTGAAAATTTAGTCCCATTTTAGGAGAAATCGGAAATGTCTTTTTCTCCTCACACATCATTACACACCAGTCACTCTTTCATCATCCCTTTTTGTCTCTAAATAAACACTCTCCCTCAATTCTTCTAATTCAATTTCTTGCGGTTCTCTTTTCAACCTCTTGTTTTTCTTTTCTTTAATCAATTTCTTCCTCCCTCCCCTGTTTTTACAACACACACCAATCTTATTATCAATAAAGCAACAATTATACAAGTTAAAGGAAACAATATTCTACCTATAATAGTACTACCTATTTTTGCAATAAAATCCTTAACAGCTATCATTTTATTAGCTATTTTAGTCCATAAACTCTCAGCTTCAAATGGTACTAATTCTTCATGCAAATCAGTAATATTTTTGATATAGACCTTCAGGTCTTTACTTTCGTCTGGAATGTAAGTGCAACAATGTTGAACTTTCAGCATTCCACAGACTCCACCCTCCTTGGCCAATAGAATATCAAGGGCAAGTCGATTTTGCTATGCACGTACGGCACTTAATTCCGTATTCACCAAAAGAAACCCTCCTGCGGTATTTGTCGATAAGCGATCAACCACTGTGGACAGTTTCCGAATTCCATAAGCATTTAAAGAAATTCCCACTGCTGGAATCAAAACCCCAAAAATGTCACCTACAATTTCAGACCAAGTTTCTCTCTTAAAACGCATTAGTAAGTTAATATCTTCTACATCTCTTATCTTATCTATATGAAAAATTTTCGGAAAAACCAGGCCCACATAACACGTGCCATACCAATGGTCAGGCAACTTGTAATAAGCCTTGTTCCCACAAACATAGTACACTCCTGGAAAAATTGTATCTTCTCCACCTCTGAAACCCCAACCTGTTGCAATGAAGTATGTATCATGGCACTCACTAATCCCAACAAAATATGTATCATATTGGGATTTCCTTCTCGTAATATAAAGTTTACCCTTTTGCGATGCATCTAGAGCTAAAGTTGGACTAGCCCCATTTTTCAACTCTTTTCCCATCTCAATGTCCCAAATTGTCTCACTCACTTTATATTTTCCCGCTTTCTCATGCATGTTCAATCTCCTTTCCTCTACCATATCCAGGAAAGCTTTCTCTTCTCCTTTCAGACTGCAAGTTAAATTATTCTTAAAAATGTAATCTAATGTTAATCCTTTTTCTTCAATAAAAATCTCACCAAAAGTGTTAGCTTCTTTAGCTGGATTCAGCTCTTTGTTCATTGGCAAATGTCCAAAAATACTATCTCTGTTAGACATCTTATAATCTACTTTCCCTAACAAATAAAAAACACTACTTAAAATACTACAAGAAATACCATATGTAGCTGGTAAATGGTGATAAGTAACACCCTCTGAAACGGATGCAGGTAATTGCATACAAACGTAGCAATCCCTCACTTCCATTGTTTTCACATATTCATATAACAATTTTGAAAAAACATTACTAGAAAAATTATTAATTGACCTATCTTTATGTATGTAAGCATTACTTATTCTAACCGGAACTACTTTTTGTGAATTCTTCTCTATATTTGTCACATTTTCTGTATGCATCTCAAATTCAACTTTAAAAGTAACTAACAAAATTAAAACACCCCATAGAAGCATTAATAATCCAGTACAGCAGCAGCACATCCTACACCACCTCTTAAAGAAGGCACATTTATTCTGATTATTCTCTATGTTAGCCATTTTACTATTTTGCTTTAACCTCTACTACTCCACTACTGAAATAGGAACTTTCAAATTCTTCAACGATTGTTTCAGACTCTTTTCTCCTCCAGTTTCTCCAAAAGATCTTCTCGTTCACTCAATCCAAGTGAATCTTTCTTTTATTCAGTTTGGATACTTGTCATTCTTCACTTCAATTTCTTCAACATCAAATTGTATTAGATCTCCAACATCAAAATCCTCAGTATCTGACTCTTCTCCAATATCAGTCAAGAGTACTCTCAGGATTTCACCAGTATCTTCCTCAACCACTTCTCTCAAGATCTCTTCCGGATTATCTCGAGTCACTGTTTCTTCTTTTCCTTCTTCAGACAGTGCCACATAAGACCATTCCGGTGATCTGTACTTTTGGTTGGGTCTTCTTACTCTTTTTATTTCTACTGGTTCTTTTGATTCCTTTGATTCTTCTCCTTCAGCTTTTGAACTTTGACTCAATACTTCATTCACTTGTTCAGCTTTCGATGTGTTTGCTCTTATTATTCTGTATCTCAGCCTCTTAACTCTGTTGTTAGGCCAACGATCTCCTTTTATCACCTTTTTTTGCTTTATTTCTTTATTGCTTCTTTCTCCAATCCAAGTTCTCTTTCTCAGAACTCGACCCTCTGTTTGTTCATTCTCATCATCCAATTCTGTTTCAAGTGCCTTCTGTTTTCGTTTTATAGCAGTTTTCTTTTTCTCCACAGATTTCTTCACCACTATTTGAGACTTCCCTACTCCTGTCCCTCCTCGGGTCTCCGACACGCAATCTTCTTGCTGTCTACTTGTCCCTTCACCTAGCTTGTCATGAATGTTCCCTACACCTCCTCGGGGGTCTTCCGCAATCTGTCCCTCTCTATCTTCTTCTGACCCTGCTTCTTCAAGTATAATCTCAAGTGGTTCTTCAATCTCTTCCTCTTCTGATTCAGGAGTAGTCTCTGTGTGATTTCTCTTTTCTTTTCTTTTCTTTTTCCTTCACTGCTGTTTGAAACTTCAGGCTCTCTTACAGAATCTGATCTTCTTTCTGATACTCGCAGTGATTCATTCGAAGCTTTTTCTGCTTCTTTCCTCACTGATTCTGTATCTTCATCATCACTGGAATCTGACTCTTCAAAATACTCTTTACCAGTCCCTTCTTTTGGGTTTGGAACTCTCAGAGTATGACTTGCATGTACCCAGTGCTTCACTCCAGCACACTTTACTGCAGTCGTCGTAGTCAGAATAACTTGTCTCGGCCTTCCCCACCTTGGAATCAAGCAATTTCTTCTTCTGTGTACCTTAATCCTCACCCAGTCTCCTGGACTCAGATCATGGGCTTGCTTCTTCTCAAGTGTGGTAGCTTCTTCTCCAACCTGGTGAAACACAGAATGAACTGCGTCAGCCAGGCCTTTACAGTAATCCAAAATCATGTCATCAGTTATTGTCACCAATTTATTGACAGGCACGAATGCATGGCGCATTGCACGTCCCATGATTATTTCGTGCGGACTCAAACCAGTAGTTCTATCTGGAGTAGATCTCATAGTCATCAGAACTAGAGGTAAAACGTCTGGCCATTTCATGCCAGTGGCTAAGCACATTTTTCCAATCCTATTCTTGATTGTGCCATTAATCTGCTCAACCACACCAGAAGCCTCTGGTCGGTATGCACAATGTAGCTTCTGCTGTATTTTCAATGCTTCACAAATCAAACCCATAAGCTCATTTTGAAAGTGTCCACCTCTATCAGACTCAACTGTTACTGGAAACCCGTACCTAGGAATCAACTCCCTTAACAGTAACTTTGCCACTGTTAATCCATCATTTCTTCTAGTCGGGTAAGCTTCCACCCACCTTGAAAACAAACAGACTACCACTAGAACATACCTCAGTCTGTTTACTTGGGGCATTTCAATGAAATCAATCTGCATTCTTGTAAAAGGACCTCCTTCTCTGCCTATTGTCCCCAGACTCACCACTGTCTTTTTCCCAGTGTTAAATTGCTGACAAACTAAACACCTTTGACAGATGCTTTCTGCAATTGTCCTGAACTTTGCATTGTACCAGGTCTGCTTGAACGACCTAACCATCGCATCCCTCCCCAAATGTCCCTGGCCATGATACATCCTTGCCATTGACGACAAGATGGAGTTGGGCATTACTGGTCTGCCATCTCTGTAGACCCAAACATGGTCTGTTTCTCTTGGAGCACATCCTGCCTTAATCCAATCTTTTTTCTCTTCCTCTCCTGCCTCATCTTGCAACTGTTTCACTTCATCCCAGGTTTCTAAGACATTAGTAAACATCACAGAGAGTAAAGACATTTCCCCCTCTCTGTCCCGATTGATGGACTGATTTGTCTTGGCACAGTATTGCGCAACATCATTGGCATAACGGTTTCCGACCGTTATAAAATCATCCCCTTGTCCATGGGCAGCACACTTTACAACTGCTAACTCTTTAGGCAGCTGTATCGCCTCAAGCAATTTACCAATCATTTCAGCATTCTTTATCGGAGTTCCACCCGATGTCAAGAAACCTCTTTGTAGCCAAAGCTGGCCAAAATCATGCACCACTCCAAATCCATACTGACTATCAGTCATTACAGTTGTCCTCAAATCTTTCCCAATTTCGCAAGCTTTTGTCAATGCCACCAATTCAGCAACTTGCGCAGATTTCACTCCTTTCAATGGTGATGCTTCCATGACCTCTGAAACTTTGCATACCGCATATGCTGCACATAGGACACCATCATCATTTCTCAGGCATGATCCATCCACAAACAACACATGATCACTCTCATGCAAGGGTAGATCCCTTATGTCTGGTCTCGGTTTTGTACAGTACTCAAGCACATCCAAACAATCATGATCATCTTCCATCTTCACACCCACATTTTCAATATCCGGCAAGAGTGTCGCTGGATTCACATTCACACATCTCTCAAGAGTCACATTTGATGCTCCAAGAATCACTTTTTCATATTTAGTCAACCGACTATGTGACATGTACTGAGTTCTGCTTCTTGTCAAAAGAATTGCCACATTGTGAGGTACGAATACCCTTACAGGATATCCCATTATGATTCCCTCACTCTGTTCCAGGCTCCTGCATGTTGCTGCCACAGATTTCAGACAACCTGGTAAACCCACAGCTACAGGGTCAAGTGTCGATGAGAAGTACGCAATAGGCCTTCTCAGTAATCCATGCTTCTGAATTAACACTGAAAGTGCACATCCATTCCTCTCACTGCAGTACAACTCAAACTCTTTCTCATAGTCAGGCATACCCAAGGCTGGAGCCTCACACATTTTATTTTTGAGCTCTTCAAATGCTGCCATTTGTTCTGCATCTAGATCCAATGGATCTATCATTTCACTTTTTGTCAGTCTAATCAATGGCTTTGCTATCAGCGAAAAATTAACTATCCACTGACGACAATAACCCACCATACCCAGGAACATTCTCACTTCTCTCTGGGTTTTTGGAGCTTTCATTTCTCTGATTATTCTGATCCTGTCATCAGTCACTTTTCTCAGACCCTTTTCAATATTGTGTCCAAGATAATGCACCTCTTTCCTGCAAAATTGCAATTTGGCTGGAGATACCTTTAACCCTCCATCTGCCAGATGATTCAGTAAAGCTATGGTATCTACTTCACAAGCTTCACGTGTCTTTGATGCCACCAGTAGGTCATCAATATACTGCACTAGCACTGAACTCTCGGGCATGATCAAACTTTCCAACGATTTCTTCAATAACTGATTGAATATCGAAGGACTCTCCGTATATCCCTGTGGGATACGACACCATGCTAAAATACGCTGGCCAAACCTAAATGCAAAAATCGGCTGGCTATCATGATGCAATGGAATTGAAAAGAACGCATGACACAAATCAATCACTGTATACCACTCAGCATCATGAGGAATTTGATACAGGATCACTGATGGATTTGGCACAATAGGACAACATGCCACCACAATTTGATTAACTTTTCTCAAATCCTGTACGATCCTAAATTTCCCATTGGGCTTTTTTAGTCCCATTATCGGTGAATTACACGGACTACTCAGTAGTTCTCTCAGGACTCCTTGCTGAATCATTTTCTCAATTATAGGAGTTATTCCTTCAATTATTTCTGGTGTCATTTTGTACTGAGGAATGTTAGGATATGTGATTCCCTCTTTCACTGCAATTTTCACTGGATCTACATTATTCATCAATCCCACATCCTCTCCAGTAAAATCCCAAACTGCCCTTTTCACTGTGTCTCTTAGTTCTCGAGGCAAATCCTCCGGATCAAACACAGCAAATGCACCAATTAACTCACTTTCTCTATTCTCTAGAGTCACTCGGTACAAAACATCCTCATCTGGTGTCTCAAAAGCTATTCCATCCGGTGTACAAAAAATTGTACAGTTCATTTTGCATAACAAGTCCCTACCTAACAAGTTCACTGGACTCGTGTCACAGACGATAAATCTGTGCATATCTGAAAATTTCCCTATCTGTACTCTCACTGGTTCAGTAAGACGTGTTCTGATTTGTGTATTGGCTACACCAACTACTTGGATTGCTTCATCCGAGAGAGGAAGATTTCTAACATCTGTTGACCTGACCGTTGATCTTGTCGCACCTGTGTCTACCAAAAAAGTAACACTCTCCTCATTTATTTTCCCATCCACAAATGGTCCTGCCTGGTCTATTTCTAGAGTTGCACCAAGTATGCACTCTTCCTCCTCTCTTCGGCACCGTCAATAATCACCCTCAGACTCACTCCCTTCACTCTTTAACAAGTACTGTTGTACTTTGTTAGAACGTCTTGGTTTGTTTACCTGCTCATCATTGTAGAATCCTGAATCCTGATTATACTTTTGTAACCCTCTATTCTGCGGCAAGGGCGGTTTTGGCTCTTGACTCTGCTGTCTCACAACTTTCTGTTGTTGCTGCTGTTGATTATTTCCTTCGTTCTGCACCTGTTGATTTAAGGGTTTATTTTCATTACTTACTAATGGTGGATTAGGACATTCCGATCTCCAATGCCCCAATTGGCCACAGTTGTGACAAGGAAACTTTTTTTTCGCTTCCTCAAGACTTCCCTTTCCTTTCCCTGCATATCTAGGTCTATTCCCTGCATTGTTTCCTGGATTATTCGCTTGTTCCACTAACTGTGCTTCCTGTCTTTCCGCAATTTTCACTTGTGCCCACATTGCTTTCTCTTTCAGCTTTCTTTGTTTTGCTTCAATTTCATCACTGAAGTATTTTGCATGCCTCAGGATCTCATCTACTTTCTTACTCTGCCAATCCACTGTGTGCTCACGAATTCTCTCACCAATTTCAGGTCTAAGGCCATATACAAATCTGTATACAAAATGACTCAAATCTTTGTCACCCAGGTGTTCATCTCCACTGAATTGTTTAAATGCCAGTATCAGCCTCTCGTAAAAAGCATGAACTGATTCTTTCGCTTCCTGTTGTGTTCGATCTATTTTAACCCAGTCTGTCTCTTTTGCAGGTACTTTACTCTTCAGGTATACCATCACCTGATCATATTTTCTCGTTACCTCTGAATCTGGTGCCCCTGTTCTTGAATCTCTTGGATATTCTTCAGTAGGCCAACTCACAACTATTTTACACTCAGTCCACAAGTCTGCTGGAACAATTATATCAAACAGACTATTCAGGTCAATCCACAGCACTTTTGACAATTTCACAAACCTATCTACCTGCCTATACCACTCGACGGGCTTTTCTCTCAATCGAGGGAAATCATTCGTAAATGATAAAATATCCTGTCTAGTCCATGGAACATGTACATATCCTCCTCCAGGTATTTCTCTCATAGGATAATTATCCACTGGTTTCTCTTTTTCTCTCACTGGAAATGCTGAATAAGTTGTTCTATCTTCAGATTCCTCTCTTTTCTTATACCACCTATCCTTCCACTTTTCTACATCACCCCATCTTCGCAATAATGCTACCATTTCCTTAATCTGTCCTGTTCTACCAGTAGCATTCAAATTTTCTATATCCTTCTCCGTAAAATCCATCCTGTAGGTTTTTTGTAAAGCCTTCACTTTATCAATGTCAACTCCCTGTTCATTTGCTATTGCTCTTAGCCTGTCATGTGTATTTCTCGCTCTCCAGGTAATATTCTTGCACATGAACATTAGTTCACCATCATGAACATTAGTTCACCATCATGATGACTCTTCAAAATTTCTGTTGGAACTGTTCCTGTAACAAGCTCTTCTAATTCTACCCGTAACTTAACCACATCAATTGCTTGTGAGTCTTTATCCTTTTTCTGAAGAACCTTCATCCAATCATTCAAATCATCAACCGTTATTTCGGCAGTTTTTCTCACTGGAACCACTCTCTTTTGCGGTTCTAAAATCGGCATCCCTGAACAACTAGGTTCACTAGCATCCAGTATTTCACTACATATGTCATGTCTGGATCGTCTCAGGTCACTTCTTTCTGTTCTTTTACTTGAATCTCCTGAGGGACAGAACAGATACAGAAGAAACACTCATGCTGTCGTGGACAGATCATTTCCACCGCTGGGGAGGCAAGATGGCCGCTGTAGCGTTGTGCTGAGAGGACGCATCCCTTCTCTCCCGCACTGGACAATGAGTGACTGAGCAATATGCTCTGTTATCCACAAAGGACTGTTCTTGATGGAGTGTGCACGACTGTGGTATAAAGGCTTCTCTGAAACCCAGCACGTTAGGAGACAAGTGTTTCGGATCGGGCAGCTGTTGTTTCACCTCAAGAAAGTGATTACGAGGTACGTTGCCGGACATCCCATGGCTCCTAAGGTACACACTCGTACCGCAAATCAGGAGAGAGGGAGCGTGAGGGGGAGCAAGACATCTGACCCTCCAGCAGTAGCAGCGAAGACAACTCGCAGCTCCAAAACAGACATTACCACGGGCACGATTAGGAAAGTACCCCCCCCCCACCTCCAATGGAGAAATTAAAGAAAGCGAGGAAGGGAGACGCACGGAAGACGTGCGCGGACACCAAAAGCAGGAATCAGGACACGGGGATGCGACAGCCTACCTTGTCAGAGATGCTGTCTGCGAAGGTTCTTGAGACCCCCGAGTCTTCAGAGTTTTCAGAGCCATTAGACCCACTGGATCCCCTCCACGGAACGAACGCTGTATCTTTGGCCATAGGAGACGTCCTCGAGGACGCAGCGGAAGGCTCACAGATTCTGGTTGCTAGGCGACGAGCTGAGACAGTGTTGGAAGCGTCGGAAGCGCCGAAAACGGAGCAGAATTCGACGGAACCCGAGATACCGGTGATACCAGTCGAAGTAGGCAGACTGAACACTGGAGGTGAGCAGCAGAATGAGCTCGAAGACGGCGGTGGAGGGGAGTCTAGAGGGGGGCTGGCTGTCAGCAATAGGAATCCGGGTGGCACGACTGCAGACATGCTGGGGGCTATAATGCTTGTTGAAGAAGAGCTGAAAGCATCCAAGGAAAAGGAAAAGGTCAGCATTGGGAGCAGCAGGGACAGCCTTGTAAATCAGAAATTTAGGGGGGAAGTAAACATGGGCAAGAACCCTCTGGAGGTAGGAGATTGTACCTCTCTAGAAGGGGAGTTCTTTTCTGTAAATGAAGACTCCGGGTCAGTTCCCTCATCAGAATCTAACACGGAGGAGGAGGATGATCTGGATGATCAGGACGGTACTGAGTCGGATATTAGCACTCCAGGGAAAGAATCCACAACTAAGAAAGGGAATGCAAAATCAAGGAGGCAGGAACCCAATTTATCCAGGCGCTCAGAGAAACGGCTACTGTGGGATTATTCTGCGACCTCGCAGGTATACCAGGAGGAGGACAACTCCGGTAATATCACGGAGATTGCGGCCACAGGCGGTACCCCCCCCCAGGGGGGCCCCTTTCATACCTTGTTTACTACTCTCAAGCAGATGCAAAGCGAAGCAAGAGCTGAAAGTCGCAGAGCGAGACAGGCATCAAAGAAAATCCAGTGTAGCTTGAAGAAGGTTAATAAACTATATGATGAACTCGTGGAACGTGTAACAGAGGTTGAGGAGCGCACTGGCAAACTTGAGGATGATGTTGGGAGATGGCGCTCATTCAAGACAGAGCAGGAAAAAATGGCAGAGGACATGCGTTGGAAGATGGAGGATTTTGAAAACAGACAGAGGAGGAACAATGTCAGATTGCTGGGTGTGGCAGAGGGGTCAGAGGGGCAGGATGTCAGGCAATTTGTGATAGATCTCTTGAAGGGCACCTTCCCAGAATCCCAGTGGCAGTGGGAAACAGAAATACAGAGGGTACACAGGTTCCCTTTCACAATGAAGAAAGCTCAGGCCACAGGAGGAGCAGGGAGGGGCGGTCAGCAAAATCACCCGAGGGCAATTCTAGTCTATGTTGGGAACTTCCTGCTTAGGGAGGAGATTCTGAGCAAGGCAAGAATAGACAGTAGGAAGACCTTTGGAGGCAACACCTTTTTTGCTAAGCCCGACTTCTGCCATTTCACCGTAGAGAGGAGATGGAAGTTAAGGCAGATGATCGCTCCCTTCCAAGCCTTGGGGTTGGAAGCATACCTGCTGTATCCGGCTAGGCTTAAGGTAATTGTGAGGGGAAAAACTTGGATGTTCAACTCTGAGATCAAAGCCGGGCTTTTTTTGGAGGAAATGAGGAAGCAGAAGGGAGGATAGGGGATATGGGGATCTGCATACACAAGAATACAACCAGAGTATAGATGATTGTGTTATAGATAAGAAGGGATAAAAGGGTAGCGCAGCATAAGTAAGACACTTCGCGGGTGAGGGATGCGGCTGGTGCAACCAAAGGCGGGCACACATAGGTCTGCTGACCTATTTGCCTGTAGGAGGGAGGGGGGTGGGGGGGGCAGTGCAGGGGGGGAGAAGGAGGGGGTGGAGGCTGGGGGGGGGAAACAGCAACAATTGAGTTTTTTAGAACAGAAGGTTTGGCACATTGTTACCTACGTAGGAGTTATTCGATGTACACACGCTGATTTGAAGATGGTGAATAAAGGTTATTTTTGGCTGGATCCACGAATGTCAATGATATGGCGTGCAGGATAGCGTCAATCAATATATGCGGTCTCAACGAGCCGAGTAAGAGGATGAGAGTAGCAGCAGATTTGAAACCTATGCGATTAGATTTGATATGCCTTCAGGAGACTCATATAGAAGCAGGGAGGACATATCTTCTGGAGCAATTAGGTTTTAAGGTATTGGCTTGTACTAAGCAGGGGTCTAGGACCAGAGGGGTAGCTATTCTGGGTAGGCAAAGGGATGTGATTGTAAGGAAGAAAAAGGAAGATCAATGGGGGAGATGGGTTATGCTAGAAGTATGTTTTAGGGGCCAGAAATGTACTCTTGTCTCAATCTATGGCTCCACGGAAGACGATCCAGACGTATTCCAGTTTCTTGATATTGAGTTGGCACAGTGGCCTGAGCCCTTAGTATGCTGTGGAGATTTTAATATCCATGATCCAGAGAGTTCATTTACACTTCCAGATGCGATATATCGGGGTAGGAAGAAGAAAGTATTTAGGGCATTAGCTGATATGGTCATACATAATGCTTTGATGGATCCCTGGGTGAAGCTACACCCCCACTTAGATGGTAGTACCTTCTTCTCTGCGCCACATCAGATTATGGTTAGGCTGGACTACTTTCTGATCTCTAATTGTCTCCTCTCTGGAGCACAAGTGGAGAAGTTACCTAGGCTGATGTCAGATCACAGTCCGGTTATTCTTACTGTTAAATTTAACCAAGCACCTAAAATGCCATCGCAGTGGACTTTTGAGAGAGGCCTCCTAAAAGATCCTGCATATAGGGAGCATATGACAGCTTGGATTAAATTCTTTTGGGATATCAACAGGGGGACAGCAGCTCCAGGAGTGGTCTGGGATACTTTTAAGGCAGGAGTAAGGGGAGAAACAATTAGTTTTGTTTTAAGAAGGCAAAAGAGAGAAAGAGACAAGAGAGAGCAGATCGGGCAGAGACTATTAAGAGAAGAAGGGAACTTAAGTAGGGCCATAGTAAATAATTTGCCTTTAGAAGAGCATTTGCTTAAAATTATTGCCTTAAAAGCTGAAGCAGTGGAAGGGTTGGCTAGACAAGCTGCGGATCAATTTCTGACAAAAAAGGAAAGGACATATGAATTTAGTGAGAAAGTGGGTCGAGTTCTGGCTAGTAGAACTAGGCAGAGAGTGGCTGCAGCGGGAATAAAAGAAATCAGGGATGCATGTGGAAATATGGTTATGGACTCTGATCTAGTAAGGGATGTTTTTAGAAAGTTTTATGCAGATTTGTATACCCCAGAGGGACCAACAAGATTACGAGAGGTGGAGGAATATCTGAGAGATATCAGTCCGCCATTAATGTCCGAAGAGGATAGGGAGTTATTAAATGGGCCCCTACAGCTGGAAGAATTTAACGAGGCCCTTGGTAGCTTACCAACTGGTAAAGCAGCGGGACCAGACCAAATCCCGCTTGAGTTTTACCAAATATTTAAAAAAGTGCTTGTGGCAGATATGTTTTTGTTAATGCAACAAGCTCAACGAGGGGAATCCAGCCCGGAATCATGGGGAGGGGCTGACATAATTGTAATTTTGAAAAAAGGGAAGCCACCAGAAGCACCAGGATCATATAGACCAATCACACTAATGAATTCAGACATAAAAATATACTCTAAAATTTTAGCAAAGAGGTTGGCTGGGATCATCGAGCAGTTGGTAACCCCCACTCAGCACGGATTTATTCCTGGGAAAGGGACAACGCAGCATGTCAGGACTGTTGTTACGATGTTCGACTCTGCAGGAAACCTAGGGGACCCTGTCGCAGCACTTTTTTTAGATGCTGAGAAGGCATTTGACAGGGTCTCCTGGGATTACCTTTGGCAGGTTATGAGGTGGTGCGGTATAGGGGAACCCTTTGTTAAAGCCATACGGATACTATACAGTAACCCAATAGCGAGAATTAGAGTGAACGGAGGACTGTCAGATATAGTTAAAATTGCTAGGGGGACCAGGCAGGGCTGCCCCTCTTCACCCCTCCTCTTCGCGTTATATCTTGAACCATTACTGCGACGACTGGAAGCAAATCAGGGGATACCGCCGATGCGTGTAAATGGTAGCATGATAAAGACTTTAGCCTATGCAGATGATATAGCTATTTTAACGCCGAACCCCACTTTAGCTATAAAGGAAGTCGAGGCAGAGGCCCATGTGTTTGGACGGATATCGGGCTATAGCTTAAATAGATCCAAAACACAGATTATAAAAAACACTCATGCTATATGTAATGATGATAGGGTGGTTAACTCGGCAGTGTATTTAGGGATATCATTAGTGGCGGATCTGGATAAAATCGCAGAAATGAATTTGACCCCCCTGATGGATAAGACGAAGAGGGATCTGGAGAGGATGAATAACCTACATCTCTCCTTGCTGGGATGTGTTAACGTAATCAAAATGCTGATCTTGCCCAAATTTCTATATCTTTTTCGTTCTGTCCCTCTGGTCTTTGAAGCCAAATGGTTTAACATGCTAGAGAGAGTACTAAATAGGTTTATCTGGGCGCACGGGAAAACGAGGCGGGCCTACAGATTTATGACTCTCCCAAGAGAAAGAGGGGGATGGGGAGCCCCTGATTTTAGGTTATATCAAATGGCAGCAGCATTACAGTATATGCAGGGGTTAATTGGGGGCGGGGGGCTAGACTCAGGGGTTACGACCATGTCTACGGAAGTCTATGCTATAGTATTGGGGGCGGAGGCAGAAAATAATTTCTTAAACACGGTTGAGTTTGGGTACCATAAAAGGACTAGATTTAAGACTGTAGTGGCAGCATATAGGATATGGAATGCCTTTTTAAAAAAAATGGGACTTGGCAGATACAACAGATATACAAGGCTGTATAAGAATAAGTCCTTTCCTACAGAAGTATTCGCTGATTCAATAATGGCAAGATGGTCTCAAAAAGGGATAGTGCAGATTGGAGATTTAATGGACGAGGAAGGGATCGTACAGTTTGTAGACCTCACCCTTAAGTATGGCATTGAGAGAAGGGACTTTTTCAAATATTTACAGTTAAGGAGTTTTCTTGGTCGTAAGCAGGGTGGCAGCATGGGCTTTGATAGTAATGAAGTGTTGGAGAAAATAAAAACAGGAAGGGACTGTACAATTAGATCCTTTTATGCATTCTTAGTAAAAGGGAAGATGGATGATATGGAGAAAGTTAGCAATAAGTGGGTTGGAAAATTGGGGGGGGACCCCGGAAGTTTTCAAGAATCTTTGAATATGGGCTGTTATATTTTGTGTTCGGGACCCTTACAATCGCAGCACTACAAGACTTTATTTTCATTGTATCACACCCCCGCTAGGATAGCTAAATGGGGAGGCTCCACTGGTATTACCTGTCCCCGATGTAATGCAGGGGATGCAGATATAATCCATATGTTTGCTACCTGCCCCCAGCTGTATAGTTTAATTAAAAATGTGGAAGATTTTCTTGCTAATACACTTGATATACGGATAAAACTGACATCTTTGAGGATTTTGTTTGGGAGGGATAACCAGGATGGACCTGAATATAAGGAGTTTATGTTTATGGCTATGGCAGTTTTGAGGTTGACGATAGCAAGAGCATGGTTAGAAAAGATCCCCCCGGGAATGCAAAGCTGGTTGGCAAATTTATTAGCTAGTTATAACCTTGAGAAAGCAATATATGCACGCAAGGGGAAAAGGGGAAGGAAGTTAGGGTTAAAAATTTGGGAACCAATAGGGAAGTGGAAAGAGACTATTGTAGCACAGGGTACTGTAACATAATATGCAATATAGGCCTATTTGCTACCTGTTTTTTAACCTGTGTTCTTTTGTTGCTGATATTGTTTAAATTTCAAATCAGATAAAGTGAAATTATGGATGGTTATTTCAAAATTGGCTGGAAAATGTACAAATGTTAAATATGTAATACAATGTGTATACAGAGTAAAAAGGGTAAAACAATAAATAAATTTTTTTTTAAAAAAATGAATCTCCTGAGGGACCAACTGAATTTGTCAAATTATTCCCAACATATGGAACCACCAGTCCATTTTCACCTGTCCTCTGTTTATCAAACACAGGAATAACCGGACCTATAGTTACTGGCACCGTAACAGCTTCCAGATTCTTCGTTAACTCCCTAATTTTCTCAGTCAGCTCTGTTGTGGTTCTGGCTAATTGTCTGGTATTTTCATCACTAGCTCGATTCTCTCTCTCCCTGAAAGAATTATTACCTCTAGATTCAGGTGTCACTTTTTCTGTCTCAATAATACAAACTGTATCTCTTATCGGAGAAACAACTGGTGTACTCTCATCTGGTTCTGGTCTATATGGAGGTGGTCTCTTGTAAATCATGTCATTCAAGACCCCATCCTCATATTCTCCATATCTTCTCATTTCTGACTCAGGAACCCTTTCTGCTCCTCCTTCAACTCTCCTCATCGGATATAATCCTTCTGACATACTAGCATCTCGCCACCTTTTCATTCGATCATGATGAGTCTCACGATCATGTCTCCTCCCAAACATATACCTATAGTACCCTCCAGACCTCTGTTTTTCTCGCTCATGAACTTCTTCTTCCCATTCCACTAAAGCCTCAAACTGTGTAGGTCTTGGTTTCGGGTCTAGACATAACATCTTTTCCCGTAAATTTCTCAACACGGCCAGATTAAATGAACCATGTTCTGGAAATGCTAGAACACCATCTTCTTTAGTGTACCTAACCCAATTCTCCAACCATATACAGGTATGAAACCCATATTTCGCAGCCATGAAGGATGCAGGTGTTTTCGTTGGAGGTAGCAACTCACCCTCTCTTGTCTTAACATCTTTATCCTTGTTAAACCACTTTTTAATTTTTCCAAAGAACGTTTTCTTCTTTTTCTCTTCTTGGTAATACATTTTAGCGCTTACCAAAACTCTCTACTCTTTCTCGTATTATAAATATACAATACGAATTTTCAACCAATAACAGCGCGACTCACACTAACGCACCAATCCTAGAGCGCCTACGTCACTAAATAGCTCTTCCAATCCTTGCGCGACTCACACTAACGCACCAATCCTAGCGCGAACCCTATTCTGATCCACTATCCAATCAGAGCGCGGTCTTTCTGATGTCAACAGTCGCTGCAGTCGCTTGTCTCCTGTCTTCTGTCACTCGTCTACCCCTCCTTTACAAAATCTCTCAGTAGACTTCGTGTCAAAATTTCTACAAAATCTATTAGTTACAACATAAAAACATCTCCATTGTCTGCTTCGCTAATCACAGAACAGTAAAGAGTGTCTATTTCTCAAGAGTCAACAAACTTTCATACATCTCCTAACCGTTTCCTCTAGGACTTGTCCAAAGAGTCTTACAGTCAATAAATGTATATGCATCCACGCACATTCATAAAAGAAAATATGGTACATGCACACAGAATCCTGCTTCCCGAGAACAGCGCACAATCTGTCCCACTACAGAATTTTAACATACATCAACTAAGCAAGCTTTCTTTGCCCAGTTCTTCAAATAAGCTCAGAGAATACCTATTACTCCTCCCGCGATAAGCTTTAACGGAAATCCTTACGGATCCCTGGGACTTAAAACCAGAGTTTCACAGATAACCTTCACTACCATACACACTCCTTATATACCAGAAATATATTCTAATAGTAACATACAATGTCACTGATTCCGAACCCAGACAATGTGACGCGCAACTTCAATTGTCACACGTTATTCCTCACAATTCCGTCTTTCCCGAGAGCAGCATATACTTCCCTCTGCCCTACTACGAAACTGCTACCAGCTTCCAAGTTCCAGAAGCACTACATATAACTCAACATTACGACTCCAACATATAATATTAGTACATATACCAACATGAACCAATAATCAATAATCAATAAACTAATGTACAAGCAATCTTATCAGATCAAGACAATAATCAAAAACCATCCTACTCTGCTACCAGGAAATTGATAGAGATCAGGGTGTGTATAATATTCCCACTACCACGGATAGAGTAATCTCACAGTTACACGCACATGCATACATCATACGCTAAGGCCCATTTCACTACACTAACATACGCTCAAATACTCTACCAGCAATACACCTGTGGAAAGAAAACTCCTAATCACCCTGCATCTATATCGAGGTCGATAAGACCTGGTTTTTGTGACTGTCCTTAAACATAATCTATACAACATATACAGCAATGATCAAAAACGTATACCCAATAATTGACAAGAAAGAATATCCAACACCATGTTTAAAATTATATTGCTTTATCTAAAATTAGTCAAAGGAAATCAATCAGAGTAAATCATTTTCTCATAGTTACCTATTCTAGCTAAATGTCAGAACGGGTCAGGACAAGTCTCTCGGTAAATGTCTCTCAAGACGAAGTCCCTTCAGCATCGATCCTCAGCAACGCAGATTCGGTACGCGGCAAAGGCAAAATGGCAAGTGGCAAAAACCCTCTCTAGGCTAACATTTCTTATAGTGTCTAAAACAATGGAAAGATACATTGGAAACATAGAAAAAGTTGTAATGTCCGCCGGACCTGCTGAGCAGAGCGAGAAGGAAAGGATGTAACATCGCTACATTTGAAAATCTCCGCTCAGGAAAAGTTCACAAAATAAAGACTACGGAACAGGAACCAAGAAATAAAAAATGTATCTTGTTAGTTCTACTTCTCCTCGGCAATCGAGCCACAGTTCAGAGTTTTTCTCTAAGGCTCCTTTGTTTCCCAAGGCTGCCAAGGACATTTTCATTTCACTTGGAGATCTCCCAAAACTGCTGCTGTCCTCATGGAAAGTTTTCAAACAAGCAAGCAAGGACCATGGTCAGTTAGCTTCAGGACCATTTCCAGCAGGGGTCTCCCTCGTCACAGTTTTCATATTATAAATCACAGCCAGGCTTACAAATTGGCCATCTTTCTCTAGGCCATCATAGGCCTCAATAGACCATCTTAATTAAAGAGACAAAAACAATCGTTACTACAGCATAGTGATTAAACAGTGTTAACCCCACTAATACCCTTATGTGTATGTATTTATCTAGCTCTTGCAACATAGAAAAGCATTAATTCGGAAAGCGTTTTGTGCTCAAAAATAAACAGCACATAGCAACGTTTAAACATGAAAACACGCACTTTATAATTAATCAGCACGTTTATGCGTACCCTCGTGTAACTCTCTCTCTTGTTAAGACAAACGGATTGATTAATATAAACACACTTGTACAAGACAAATAATTAATTATTAATTATTAATAATTTAGTACAACGAATAGACATGCCAGAGCTTCAAAAGCCACTGAATTTTCAAACTGAAAACTCCGCTCCAGCACTGCTTCCTTACCCTGCGGCCTGTGGTACGAGAATCAGCTGCATGCTGGAGGGCTGCTACTGTAGATGAGTGCTGAGGTTTCAGGGCAGGGAGGGCACGGCGAGGTGACAGGAAGCAGAGCATGTCTGCACTATGACGCTGGAGTGATCGGTTCGTCAAACTGATTCTACATAGATTTTCTTAACTTATCCGTAAAACCAAGATGTTTAACCAATTTTTAGGCAGACTGTACAAAATGGTGAAGTCTCCTGTAAATGGTATGATTTAAGGATGATTTTGTAGGTGATTTAAACCTACTCAGCGTCAACATGTTACCAATGGTCTGCGTCTGAACTCTTAAAGAATGGAACACAGATGCGTAAGAAAGGCAATTCCGGAATGTGACAATAGCTGCTCACACTATGTATGCTGTAAAAGACACTGTGCATAGGCCTGGGAGAATAGAGGACATACTTCTCCTAAAGAAGGCAACGTTACACCCCTTGACTCAGCTGACCCATGAGGGTTTGTCCCTTACCATGGCAGCGTGCTTGATACTTTCCTGCTCCACGTCTCTTGTTGTTTGAGGTGATACTACCTAATTATTGTGTCCAGTGGGCACTGGACAATAGCACCACGTTTTTCATCTTTAGGTGTTTAAACTATGGTGCCAGCCAGACATGCTGCACGGATGCTGAACAAGTTCATAGAGTAGACGGCCAGGGAGTAGTGGGGATTAAAAACAACAGATCGGTTTGGTTTGAGACAAAACACAGAACATCTTGGGTATCTTAGGAAAATGTCAGAATGTATGCAAGATCTGTGTGGTGTTGGAATGGGCTGGTAACTCCTGGGCGATACTTATTGCAGAGCATGTCTGGCTCCCTATTGAATTTTCCTCTCTGCGTCCTCACCACCCTACAAGGCTGCTTGTGTATATGTTTTATTTACTTAATTGTTTAGCACAGTTTAAATATTAGACCTGAACAGGTAACGGAACCCTTTGCTCCACTGCCAGTCTTTGACACTGCTAGCTGATTTTATTTATTTAATTGATTTTATTTATTAAATTTGTGAGGCGCAACAGCTACCCAAAAAGGGTTTCCCCGCGCCAGGCGGACTCGGTGCAAATTATAGCGGCAGTCGGAAAAGTTATTGGTTAAATAACCAGGTCTTAAGGGATCTGCGGAAGCGTGTGTAAATGGTTTCTTTGCGATTGGCGGGAGGAAGAGCTTTTAAAACGGGTATTCTTAGAATATTGCATGTGCCATCTAAATGTAAGAGTCTGCCTTGCGAAACCACTTCAACTTTTCAGACAAGGTCATTGGTATAGAATCTTTCTGGAGGTTAATCATGTCAGCAGAAATGTTTAAAAGCTTAACATCTGCAGAAGCTCATGCAGCAGAAGTATCTTTAATGACCCTAAAAAGTTGGGTCTGCGTTTTCGCATCGATTGGCCTTAGGATTGCAATGCGTGACTGGCCTAAAATTTGCACTCAAAAACAGCAATTAATGTTATGATAGGAAACACACAAAAAATTACAAAATTAAACCTGGCAAGCTGTAAGGAACGTTTTGTTTGTGACATGGTATTTGCACATCTCTAATTCACTGGACACTAGAAAGGGCCAGTGTCCCGTTTATGTCTAATAGTGGCCAAGAGGCATTTTTCATCCGCTTCTGTTTTTGTTGTGCAGTTCTGATACATTGTATGGTATTTGTTGTTTAGGGTGTGTACCGTTGTTACGGCCTAACAACCCTATCCAGAGTGGTAATTGCAGAATTGTCCTGCCGGGGGATTTCCGTCGCTTCTTATAGGATGGAGAGAGACAAGTGCACCTGAGAAGGGCTCTGGGACGTCCAGTCAGATGCTGGGAAGAGCGTGAGACCAAAACGGAGAATGCATTGTAATGTACACTGTTGTAGTGCTGGGGGACAGAAAGGAGCATTGCTGATTCCATGTCAGGGGAAGAGGATGTGGCATAATGGTCACATCTGCCCACTTTGGAATGTTGGAACCAGGTCCAGCTTCGAGTCTCTGGGTCGGCTCAACATCCGTGATTCTTGGCAAATCACGTCATCCGCTAATGCCTGTCAAGCAATTGAATGTGTCCTAGTGTAACGTAACTGGTGCTCATGTAAACCGTTATAATAATCTGCAACAAAAAAAAAAGGGTGAAGAGGAGATGGAGAGTAAAGGTGCAGTGAGTTTCCTGGGCCTCCCAGGCCATAATCCAGAGAAGAAAATTACCTCCCAAGTAATCAGCAGAGCCAGTTGAGGAGGTGGGTGGGGCAACTAAAGTAAGTGGGTGGAGACACGGGTGGAAGTGGGTGGAGCCTAGGGAAGAGGGTGTGGCCTCCTAAAAATAATTTGAGCACCTGCACTTCATATTTTACGAATTAAGCACTGTGTACCTCACTTTAGTGCAGTATATATAGAGCCAGTTTCTTACAACCGGGTGCTGACTCTTCCAGGGGGCGCTACGTTTAGAAGTATTTTATGTCTTTAAAAGCACCTGCTGCTGCATTGCTGGCCTCCACAACTTTCATACAAAAATAAAAATGTCAAGATTACAAGGTTATTAATATTCTTCTTGGAGAGAGAAGGAGTTTTGTCAAATGGAAGTTTTAACTCATTTTATGGTAGCACAGAGTGTGAATGTGCCTGCTGCAAAGAATGTGTACCATGCAGATCCCAAAATGCATATAGTTTAAATAGGTCAGTGCTTTTGTCAGAGAGATCCTCTACTTACTAGCAGTGTAGATGATAAAATCCTAACATGGAACAGTGTACTAATTACTATCATCAAAGAGCTGCATACAAACTGTAAGGTATATAATTGGAGCATTATGATGTTTTCCTCCTTCTTTCTTTATTCTAATGTTTCAAAAAGGGTTCATTTCGGTAAAAATAAATCCTTGTCATTAAATGTAACCCCCAACCATGGGGTTATGTTTTAAATTCTGAGCCTGTGCTTCTCCAGACTAAGCACTCTTAAACTATACTGTCTACCAGTATGGATGACATGTAACTCAGCGTTTAGTCTTCTGGCTTATGTAACATTTGCTATACACTAATTTACACACATATGATTGAATGATTGTCTCTCTGTAATGTGTGTGTGATGTAAAGTGCTTTGACACCCTACACTGGTATAGGTGGCCCTATATAACTATTTAAATACATCTGAGAGATTGTTTATGGAGACTTGAGGGGGCACTGTTAAATGGTGGTAGTGAGGGAGTCTGTGGGAAGCGCCTGTGGGGGGGGTGCCAACAAACATTGTTGCACAGGGCGCCACCAGCTCTAAAGCCGGCCCTGCGCCCATGCGCTGCTCTACGAGGCTTCTAGTAGGGACTTTCAAGTGGGACCACACGCTCGTGTGTGTGCTTTTTTTTGTGCTCACACGCTATTGGCCTTTGCGTACGTCTTTCTAAGAAAGACAGCACGCAATTGGCCAAAGGCGGGTGCATGTCCCGCCTTGTCTCTCCCCTGGCCTATGGAGCTCCAGAGCGAGCAGCAGCGCGGCCGGGTGCCATCTGTATACCTCACATACCTTGCAGTGTGTGCGCACCGCGCTTGTTTTTCTATTGCCGTGTAAGTGGAAGCCTACACATTTCAAAGGGGAAGGCAAAAACAGGAGTCGGCGAGCAACTCTAGCATGAAATGTGACAACTGGAAATATCTAATTAGAATGGAGGATGCATCGTTCCTGCATACCCTCCATATCTAAAAAAATTATTCACATTGTCTAGAAACAGAAATTATATCCAGACACGCTCACTTAAGAAATTCTCCATCCGCGTTACGCGGAAACGTAGCTCAGTGGGTTAGAGCATCTACCGAAGCGATCCTCATGCTACCTTCTTGCCACGGGCGGTTTTAAAACATTGTAGGGCTGATTTGGTCTTTAATTTTTCCGAGGTTAATAAATGTAACCAGCTAAAAGAAACACTTGTTATTAACAGATCTGTGATGCTTCAAGACTTTGGCTGCAAGTGCTACAGAAATTCAAATTAGAAGGAGCAACTGTTTTTCGCATATGCCACAGCTATACATTACATAGTCCACAACAAATTGTAGGACGTGCCAAGTTCCTGAAATGTCCATGCGATATGTCAGATGCGAAAACATCCTACAATTTATTTAACAACTGTAGTTCTTCAGTTATGATGGATGAGGGAACTACAAGAACCAGAATGCACAGCGGGTTGAGCTGGAAAGCCCGTACTAGGTAAGTGTATCACAACTCACACGTGAGAACTCTGGGTTTGAAAAGGGACAGATGATCAACTTGAAAACATCAATCACCGAAGGCTGTCTCCCACAGCCAGAATGTTTGTTTCAGGGACTTCGAGAAGGGTCTCGGAGCACAGACTGAGGCGGTGTGCATATTTAAGCAACCGTCTCTTGAAGCACGCCATACACTATTGCCGCACCGGGCTGGGTGAAATACTCTGACTTCATGGTGACCTTGCGCCCCCTAAGGAATGTTTACTTCCTGTTTCCCGCCACGCCCATCCCCCGAAGGCGCTGCTCTCATGAACAAATGATGATCTCTCCTGCTTGAAACTGTGAAAGGATAAAGCCTCTGCCATCTGGTTACACCACGTCTTTATTTGCTCTGGTTAGCAGACCCTCCACCTCCAGATTTAAACAAGCATTGGCTAAGCCAATACCTTTGGGACCTTATAAGTATTTAGTTATGCAGCAGGTCCTAAAGGCGAGACCTTTTGGCTATGCCAATGATTGTTTAGAGTGGGATGTCAAATGACCGGCCTTGTGCAGCTCACAGTTGCCTGTCTGACGGGTCCATGAAGCCAGTGCTCGAAGTTGGTCAGAGTCTGCCAGGGGGCCAAAAATGGACACTGAACCAGGGCGCCATGGGGGTCTATTACTTGAATTTACTGGCTTAAAAAAAAAAAACCTTCCTACATGCTAGTGGTGCGATGCAATGTCACCAGAAGTCCTTTTTGTGGCACAGTGTCTAATAAGTGAACGGGGCCACTGTTGTTTACCACTGGTGTTCAGAGCCTACAGCATTTATAACCAATAAACAATGGACTAACCGATAATACTGTGTTCTCGGACCAACGTGCAGCCCAGGCTTAAGTGCTTCAATGCTTCATCCGGGGTAGTAAGCGCTATGTAAATGCAATTACAATTTAATTTCACATGAACAACTAAGTATTGTCTCCAACTTTTAAACTTTCCTTATAGTTTTTATTTTCTCCTTAGCCTTCTGATTTTGAGTATAGTATATCCAGTGAAACACCATGTAGGAATTTGTCAAACACCATGTGCTATTATACATGTATTGATTACATAGGCCAGGCCTCATGTAAAGGCTTCTCAAGCAGGGCCGGCTTTAGCACTGGTGGTGCCTGGTGCCACAATCTTTTTTTGGCACCCCCTTCATGACCTTCTCGGATTCCCTCACTACCACCTGGCAAAAGCCACCCTCCTCTCCATAGCCATTCTCTCACATACATTTCAATTGTGGTAAAGGCTGGCTTTACTAATCCACTCAGCTATCCACATAAAATACAGATCTGGGTTTTTGCAGCAGGCATATTAACCCTCTGAGCTACTTTATTGAAAGTCATAACTCGCACTGCACCAGACGCACTGCCCTAAAGCCAGCTCTGTTCTCAAGACACACCCATCTCAGGGCCTGCCACCTTTTTCATCCCAATTAAAGCACTGAGGGCCTCATGTAGGTAGCCTAATACCGGTAGGTAACGGCCGATTTTCGGTAAATATACCGTTACCGACCGGTATTTAGGCTTTTGCTATGTAGGGGGATCATTTCTGGATTCGGTAATTTACCGAATCGGTAAAACTACCGAATCGGTAATTTTACCGATTCGGTAAATACCGAATCCAGAAATGAGATGTAGGGGGAGTGTGTCGTGGGTGTGGGGATTCGTTATTTACCACCAACTAAAAGTTGGTGGTAAATGACGAATAGGTGTAAAAATGCATTTTTGTGCACTGTGAAGTGTGCAATGTGGCAGACATACATGCCCTTAGGGCATGTATGTGCGCCACATGTGCACACATGGACGATTCAGGGGTGCAACAGGGTGTCAATGTGACACCCTGCCACCCATGATACTGCCTCCCCCATTACCGATTCGGTATTTACCGATTCGGTAATGGCAACTGGCTTCCCATTCATTCCTATGGGCCTCCAGGCCCATAGGAATGAATGGGAAGCCAGTTGCCATTACCGAATCGGTAAATACCGACTCTAAAATACCGACACTTACCGATTCGGTATTTTTTTACCTACATTACATTTACCGATTCATAAATACCGAATCGGTAAAATTCGGTATTTAACCCCTTCGATGCTCATGACGGAACGGTTCCGTCATGAGCATCGGTTGGGCTGTGCTCATGACGGAACCGTTCCGTCATGAGGACAGCCCCCGGGGGAAGCGCTGGCGCTCCCCCCCTTTTGCCTCGATCTTGCCCCCCTTTACGGGGGTGGCAGCGGAAGAGCTTCCGCTGCCACCCCCGACCCCCCCCGAGCCCCCCCACGCTTTCTGATGACGTCAGCGCGCACAGCGCGCGCCGGCGTCATCAGGAAGCGTTGGACGCGCTGGAATCCATTTCTTCCAGCGCGTCCAAGGCAGCAAGAGGTAGGTTCCGTTGTCCGGTGGGGGCCGCGGGGGTGATTTCTTTTGTATTGAGGCATCGGGGGAGAGGAAAGAGTATTTCCTCTCCCCCGATGTCTCAATACAGGGCATTCCTGCTCCACGATCGCGCACAGCGTCGCGATCGTGGAGTAGGGATGCCCCACTAGACACCAGGGATTTGTTTATTTGGATTTGGGAAGCGACCCCTTAGGCAAGGGTCGCTTCCTTGGGGACGAAAATTTTGCAAAGTCTTTTCTGCCCCCCCTGGGGGCAGATCGGCCCGCTTTCTGCGCGTTTCTGCCCCCGGGGGGGGCAGAAAAGCCCACTAGTCACCAGGGATGCTGTTCCTACTATGTAGGAAGCGACCCCTTGGGCAAGGGTCGCTTCCTTGGGGGCAAATTTTGTTGAAGTCTTTTCTGCCCCCCCTGGGGGCAGATCGGTCCGCTTTCTGCGCGTTTCTGCCCCCGGGGGGGGCAGAAAAGCCCACTAGACACCAGGGATATTGGTTATGCTATGTAGGAAGCGACCCCTTAGGCAAGGGTCGCTTCCTTTGGGGGCCAAATAATTTGAAGTCTTTTCTGCCCCCCCTGGGGGCAGATCGGTCTTCTTTCTGCCCGTTTCTCCCCCTAGGGGGGGCAGAAAAGCCCACTAGACACCAGGGATGTCTATTTCGTTATGTAGGAAGCGACCCCTTGGGCAAGGGTCGCTTCCTAGGGTGGTAAAGTGATTAGGAGACTTTTCTGCCCCCCCTGGGGGCAGATCGGTCGTCTTTCTGCCCGTTTCTGCCCCCAGGGGGGGCAGAAAAGCCCACTAGACACCAGGGATGTCTTTTTCTTTATGTAGGAAGCGACCCCTTGGGCAAGGGTCGCTTCCTTTGCGGCCTAATTTTTTAGAATACTTTTCTGCCCCCCCCTGGGGGCAGATTGGTCGTCTTTCTGTCCGTTTCTGCTCTTTGGGGGGGGGCAGAAAAGCCCACTAGACACCAGGGATATAAATATTATTGTAGGAAGCGACCCCTTGGGCAAGGGTCGCTTCCTTGGGCCCCTAAATGTTTTGAAGACTTTTCTGCCCCCTCTGTGGGCAGATCGGTTTTATTTTTTTGCCGTTTCTGCTCCCATTGGAGGCAGAAAAGCCCACTAGACACCAGGGAATTAGTTCAATTAGAAATAGAAGTGACCCCTCGCTTCCAGGGTGCAATTTGTTATATGTATTTGGGTCACCTGCCCCGGGACTGAATAGCCTTTTTTTTCCTGCTGTTTTCTGCCTGACCTGGCACACAAACCGATTGACCATTTGGGTAGTGACATGGCATGTTATAATGTTTATTGTTATATGTTTTGTGATTTCCAATTGTAATGTTTTTTTTGTTTACTTTTTTGTTCTAGGTGAAGGCTTTTCTTCTGTTCACGGTGACATTTTGGTTCTGGTGGTTTTGCTGTTTGTGTAGTTTGGTAAGAGACTGTTTTTTTGTACAATGCAAATGTGTTTGATTTCTCTGCCTGTTTTTTTTTGCAAATGGTGTAATAATAGCAGTATGTTTGGTTTTTGAGTTTCAAAAACTTTTTGCATTGGTGCATGATGTGTATTTTGTTGTCTTGTGAGTAATTTGTTTTTTTTTCTTCTTTCTAGTTTGATATCGTTGGTCTTTGCTGTGTCACTGCAGAGTTTGTTTCTGGTGAGTGTAGCTGTCTCTTTTGATTTTGGATTGTATAGTTTTTGAGTACATTGATCTTATTGATATAAGGTACACATTTCTTTACTTACTTGGTTTGCACATTGTTGGTTGTTGTTGACTTGTTTGTGCAGTCTTCCATCTTAGTAGGTATAATGGCTAGCCGCAGGATGACTGCTCAGCAGGTTGTTGGTTTGCTGTTTGAGTCTTCCTCTGATATTGGGTCAGAGACTGACTCTGCTTCTGAGGGAGAGGGGGCAGGGGACGATTCTGGCAGTGAGTTTTCTCTCCGTATGGGGTCATCGGATGATGAAGATACTCTTAGCGCGGATGAAGTGCCTGTGTTAGAGGAGGAGACTGATGTGCCGATAGTGCGGCAAGAGGCATCTGGGCTGCAGCCTGCGCCTGCAAGGCTTCCCGTTGGTGTAGTGCGGCAAGAGACATCTGGGCTGCAGGCTGGGACTGCAAGGCTTCCCGTTGGTGTAGTGCGGCAAGAGGCATCTGGGCTGCAGGCTGGGGCTGCAAGCCTTTCCGTTGGTGTAGTGCGGCAAGAGACATCTGGGCTGCAGGCTGGGGCTGCAAGTCTTCCCGTTGAAAGTGATGACCTCTGGGTTGCCCCTGGCATGGTGCAGCCGGAATTTCCTGAGTTTACTGGTGTTCCAGGGTCTAGAGTGAATACCGAGAACTTTTTGCCTGTAAATTTTTTTCAGTTGTTTATGGACGATGTGTTTTTGGCAGAGATTGTTGAGCAGACTAATTTGTATGCCGAACAGTTTTTGAGGGACAACAGTGCCAGTCTTAAGCCACACTCTAGAGCTACCCGGTGGACTCCCACAAATGTTGAAGAGATGAAGAAGTTCTTGGGTTTAACTTTTTTGATGGGCTTGCTAAGGAAGCCATCATTGGCTTCATATTGGTCTAGCAGTCCCTTGATGGCAACGTCTATTTTTCCGGCAGTCATGAGTCGTGACAGGTATTTGCTTCTGCTTCGGATGATGCACTTTGTAGATAATGGTTTAGCGTTGCCACGAGATCACCCTGATTGTGACCGTCTTTTTAAGATTAGGCCTGTCCTTGATCACTTTGTTGATCGATTTTCTGAGATTTATGCCCCTGGTAGAGAAATTGCAGTGGATGAGTCTTTGGTGTTGTTCAAGGGCCGCTTGGTTTTTAGGCAATACATTCCTAGTAAGAGGGCACGCTATGGAATAAAGCTGTATATGCTGTGTGACAGTAGGACTGGATATGTCTCTAATTTCAGGGTGTACACCGGTAAGGAATCTAGGTTTAACCTCCCTGGTTGTCCGTCCACTTTTGGAGTGACTGAGAAAATTGTTTGGGAACTTGGAAGAGGATTTTTTAACAAAGGCCACCATTTATATGTAGATAACTTCTACACTGGTGTACGGTTGTTCAGGGAATTGGCCAAAGTGGACACTTTTGCTTGTGGCACAGTCCGCTGTAACCGTAAAGGTTTTCCGAAAGAACTTGTTTGTCAAAAGCTTGTGCGGGGACAGTGCAGTGCGTTGCGTTGCCAGGAGCTTCTTGCTGTGAAGTTTACAGACAGGAGAGATGTCTACATGCTGACTTCCATCCATGATGAAAGCACTGCACCTGTGACTGTTTGGGGTCAGGTCGCTGAAGCGCGCAAACCTGTATGTGTTTTAGACTATAATAGGTACATGGGTGGTGTTGACAGAGTAGATCAGAGGTTGGAACCTTACACTGCTCTTCGTAAGGCTTACATTTGGTACAAGAAGTTGGCTATCCATCTTTTCCACTTGGCAATGTTTAATGCTTTTGTTGTGTTCCAGGATTCTTGCCCTGAGTCAACGATGACTTTTGTTAAGTTTCAGGAGTCTGTAATAGGCAGCCTTGTTGTAGTGGAACAGGCAAGTGTTCCTAGAGTTGGACTGGTGGAGGATGTTGCTAGATTGAAAGAACGCCACTTTCCAGATCACATTCCTCCCACACCCGCAAAAGATTTTCCCAGTAGGAGATGTAGAGTCTGTTGGCGAAGAGGTACGCGGAAGGAGTGTCGTATGTACTGCCCCGATTGTCCCTCTCATCCTGCACTGTGTCTCTCTGCTTGTTTTAGAGCGTACCACACGCGAAAAAATTTTTGGGAGGATTCTTGAGTGGTAAAGTGAACTGGCTGGTCTGTATTCTTTGGATAATTTGATTCTGTTTCAAGGTTGGTGTTAGTGCAATGTATTTAGTTGCTGATTTTCTGTTAGAAAATTTGTATCTATTTGCGATTTGTTTGTGTTTTTATTTTTTTCTAAAAAAATCCAAAATGTGATGGCGGTGTGTGTAGGCTTGCGCTTGGCTGTTGGTGTGTGTGGACTGGCACTTGGTTGGTGGTGTGCGTGGAATGGTGCTTGGCTGACGGTGTGCGTGGACTGGCGGTGTGCATGGACTGGCGGTGTGCGTGGACTGGTGCGTGGCTGGTGGTGTGCGTGGCTGGTGGTGTGCGTGGAATGGTGCTTGGCTGGCGGTGTGCGTGGAATGGTGCTTGGCTGGTGGTGTGCGTGGAATGGTGCTTGGCTGGCGCTGTGCGTGGACTGGTTCTTGGCTGGCAGTGTGTGTGGACTGGTGGTGTGTGCGGACTGGTGTTTGGCTGGTGGTGTCCGTGGACTGGAGCTTGGCTGGTGGTGTCCGTGGACTGGAGCTTGTCTGGTGGTGTGTGTGGACTGGAGCTTGGCTGGCGGTGTGTGTGGAATGGTGCTTGTCTGGTGGTGTCCGTGGACTGGAGCTTGGCTGGCGGTGTAGGTGGATTGGCGATTGGCTGCCGGTGTGCCTGGACTGGCGATTGGATGGTGGTGTGCCTGGACTGGCGCTTGGCTAGCGGTGTGCGTGGACTGGCGTTTGGCTAGCGGTGTGTGTCGACCGGTGCTTGGCTGGCTGTGTGTGAGTAGTGACTTTCTGCTGGTCACTACACACACTGCTAGCTGAGTGCCACTCCACGCAATCCTTCTGCCTGTGTAGTTGCTGTGTCTGGATTGTGGGCGTGTGAAAGTGATGGGCCCTTGAATGGCGCTGTGTGCCGGTGTGAGTTTTGTTATGTGATGGGCCCGCGGCTGGCGGTGTGAATGGTTTTGTATGTCTCACACGTATGAAAGGTGTATGAATGGCCTGTAAAGAGGTTGGTGCCTTGTCGTGGCTTTACAGCTCACGAGCTGTGAGTCAATGGTTCAGTTTCTTGCCCTTTCAATTATTACCAGTGCATTTCATTTTTTGTGAAATCACTTGGTAATACAATTTTATCTACTGAACCATCACTCACCCTCGTGCCAAATCCAACCAGTATGTGCGTGTGCTTGCGGGTTAGATGACTGTGCAGTAATATTTGTTTTTTTGAAGCAGGGTGTACCTTGTCCCTTTTTGGTGATTTTTGTACTGTGTTGCTTTTGTACCTGGTGGTGCGAATGGTCTTGTTTGTATCACGTATGAAAGGTGTGTGAATGGCCTGTAAAGCGGTTGGTGCCTTGACGTGGCTTTACAGCTCACGAGCTGCAAGTCATTGGTTTGGATTTTTGTGAATTTAATTATTGACAGTGCATTTCATATTTGTGAAATCTCTTGTTAATAAAATTTAATACACTGAACCATGACTTGCCCTCGTGCCAAATCCAACCAGTATGTGTGTGTGTTTGAGGAATAGATGGTTGTGCAGGAATCTTTTTTTTTTGTTTCTCTGCCAAGGTACACTTTCCATGTAAGAATAACCCACCAACTGTAGATATTGTCGAAAACCTTTGGGAGTTCATGGTGATGTCTCTCTAGTGATTTGAAAAATATTTTTTATCCCCATTGTCCTGTAAACCTCAAATTGTCTGCCACATTTTCTTTGCAGTATTATTCCTAAATTCTCACGCTGTAGTAACAATAGGTAATCTGGTTATGCAAGGGGGGTTACTTTTGTTTTTTGCCCAGGGCTCGGCGGCCATCTAGGGAAACCTACCAAACCCAGGCATTTTTGAAAACTAGACACCCGGCGGCTTCCAGGGAGGTATGGCTTGCGTGGATCCCCCAACGTTTCCTTACCCAGAATCCCCTGCAAACCTCAATTTTTGCCCAAAAAATCACTTTTTTCACACATTTTGGGGTGGGAAAGTAGTGGCATCACCGGGCTCACACAAATTTACCACCACCCAGCGTTCCCCCAGGTCTCCCGGTAAAAATGGTGCCTCACTTGTGTGGGAGGCCCAAGTACCCGCGGCAGGCAAGGGCCCCAAAGGTAGTGAGGCCACCTCAAGATGGCCTATCGCCAAACCACCTGGTTTTGCAAGGGGGGTCACTTTGGTTTTTGGCCCGGTGCGCGGCGGCCATCTAGGGAAACCTACCAAACCCAGGCATTTTTGAAAACTAGACACCCGGCGGCTTCCAGGGAGGTATGGCTTGCGTGGATCCCCCAACGTTTCCTTACCCAGAATCCCCTGCAAACCTCAATTTTTGCTCAAAAAATCACTTTTTTCACACATTTTGGGGTGGGAAAGTAGTGGCATCACCGGGCTCACACAAATTTACCACCACCCAGCGTTCCCCCAGGTCTCCCGGTAAAAATGGTGCCTCACTTGTGTGGGAGGCCCAAGTACCCGCGGCAGGCAAGGGCCCCAAAGGTAGTGAGGCCACCTCAAGATGGCCTATCGCCAAACCACCTGGTTTTGCAAGGGGGGTCACTTTGGTTTTTGGCCCGGTGCGCGGCGGCCATCTAGGGAAACCTACCAAACCCAGGCATTTTTGAAAACTAGACACCCGGCGGCTTCCAGGGAGGTATGGCTTGCGTGGATCCCCCAACGTTTCCTTACCCAGAATCCCCTGCAAACCTCAATTTTTGCTCAAAAAATCACTTTTTTCACACATTTTGGGGTGGGAAAGTAGTGGCATCACCGGGCTCACACAAATTTACCACCACCCAGCGTTCCCCCAGGTCTCCCGGTAAAAATGGTGCCTCACTTGTGTGGGAGGCCCAAGTACCCGCGGCAGGCAAGGGCCCCAAACGTAGTGAGGCCACCTCAAGATGGCCTATCGCCAAACCACCTGGTTTTGCAAGGGGGGTCACTTTGGTTTTTGGCCCGGTGCGCGGCGGCCATCTAGGGAAACCTACCAAACCCAGGCATTTTTGAAAACTAGACACCCGGCGGCTTCCAGGGAGGTATGGCTTGCGTGGATCCCCCAACGTTTCCTTACCCAGAATCCCCTGCAAACCTCAATTTTTGCTCAAAAAATCACTTTTTTCACACATTTTGGGGTGGGAAAGTAGTGGCATCACCGGGCTCACACAAATTTACCACCACCCAGCGTTCCCCCAGGTCTCCCGGTAAAAATGGTGCCTCACTTGTGTGGGAGGCCCAAGTACCCGCGGCAGGCAAGGGCCCCAAACGTAGTGAGGCCACCTCAAGATGGCCTATCGCCAAACCACCTGGTTTTGCAAGGGGGGTCACTTTGGTTTTTGGCCCGGTGCGCGGCGGCCATCTAGGGAAACCTACCAAACCCAGGCATTTTTGAAAACTAGACACCCGGCGGCTTCCAGGGAGGTATGGCTTGCGTGGATCCCCCAACGTTTCCTTACCCAGAATCCCCTGCAAACCTCAATTTTTGCTCAAAAAATCACTTTTTTCACACATTTTGGGGTGGGAAAGTAGTGGCATCACCGGGCTCACACAAATTTACCACCACCCAGCGTTCCCCCAGGTCTCCCGGTAAAAATGGTGCCTCACTTGTGTGGGAGGCCCAAGTACCCGCGGCAGGCAAGGGCCCCAAACGTAGTGAGGCCACCTCAAGATGGCCTATCGCCAAACCACCTGGTTTTGCAAGGGGGGTCACTTTGGTTTTTGGCCCGGTGCGCGGCGGCCATCTAGGGAAACCTACCAAACCCAGGCATTTTTGAAAACTAGACACCCGGCGGCTTCCAGGGAGGTATGGCTTGCGTGGATCCCCCAACGTTTCCTTACCCAGAATCCCCTGCAAACCTCAATTTTTGCTCAAAAAATCACTTTTTTCACACATTTTGGGGTGGGAAAGTAGTGGCATCACCGGGCTCACACAAATTTACCACCACCCAGCGTTCCCCCAGGTCTCCCGGTAAAAATGGTGCCTCACTTGTGTGGGAGGCCCAAGTACCCGCGGCAGGCAAGGGCCCCAAACGTAGTGAGGCCACCTCAAGATGGCCTATCGCCAAACCACCTGGTTTTGCAAGGGGGGTCACTTTGGTTTTTGGCCCGGTGCGCGGCGGCCATCTAGGGAAACCTACCAAACCCAGGCATTTTTGAAAACTAGACACCCGGCGGCTTCCAGGGAGGTATGGCTTGCGTGGATCCCCCAACGTTTCCTTACCCAGAATCCCCTGCAAACCTCAATTTTTGCTCAAAAAATCACTTTTTTCACACATTTTGGGGTGGGAAAGTAGTGGCATCACCGGGCTCACACAAATTTACCACCACCCAGCGTTCCCCCAGGTCTCCCGGTAAAAATGGTGCCTCACTTGTGTGGGAGGCCCAAGTACCCGCGGCAGGCAAGGGCCCCAAACGTAGTGAGGCAACATCAACATTGCCTATCCCAAAGGTCGCCTCACTACGTTTGGGGCCCTTGCCTGCCGCGGGTACTTGGGCCTCCCACACAAGTGAGGCACCATTTTTACCGGGAGACCTGGGGGAACGCTGGGTGGTGGTAAATTTGTGTGAGCCCGGTGATGCCACTACTTTCCCACCCCAAAATGTGTGAAAAAAGTGATTTTTTGAGCAAAAATTGAGGTTTGCAGGGGATTCTGGGTAAGGAAACGTTGGGGGATCCACGCAAGCCATACCTCCCTGGAAGCCGCCGGGTGTCTAGTTTTCAAAAATGCCTGGGTTTGGTAGGTTTCCCTAGATGGCCGCCGCGCACCGGGCCAAAAACCAAAGTGACCCCCCTTGCAAAACCAGGTGGTTTGGCGATAGGCCATCTTGAGGTGGCCTCACTACGTTTGGGGCCCTTGCCTGCCGCGGGTACTTGGGCCTCCCACACAAGTGAGGCACCATTTTTACCGGGAGACCTGGGGGAACGCTGGGTGGTGGTAAATTTGTGTGAGCCCGGTGATGCCACTACTTTCCCACCCCAAAATGTGTGAAAAAAGTGATTTTTTGAGCAAAAATTGAGGTTTGCAGGGGATTCTGGGTAAGGAAACGTTGGGGGATCCACGCAAGCCATACCTCCCTGGAAGCCGCCGGGTGTCTAGTTTTCAAAAATGCCTGGGTTTGGTAGGTTTCCCTAGATGGCCGCCGCGCACCGGGCCAAAAACCAAAGTGACCCCCCTTGCAAAACCAGGTGGTTTGGCGATAGGCCATCTTGAGGTGGCCTCACTACGTTTGGGGCCCTTGCCTGCCGCGGGTACTTGGGCCTCCCACACAAGTGAGGCACCATTTTTACCGGGAGACCTGGGGGAACGCTGGGTGGTGGTAAATTTGTGTGAGCCCGGTGATGCCACTACTTTCCCACCCCAAAATGTGTGAAAAAAGTGATTTTTTGAGCAAAAATTGAGGTTTGCAGGGGATTCTGGGTAAGGAAACGTTGGGGGATCCACGCAAGCCATACCTCCCTGGAAGCCGCCGGGTGTCTAGTTTTCAAAAATGCCTGGGTTTGGTAGGTTTCCCTAGATGGCCGCCGCGCACCGGGCCAAAAACCAAAGTGACCCCCCTTGCAAAACCAGGTGGTTTGGCGATAGGCCATCTTGAGGTCGCCTCACTACGTTTGGGGCCCTTGCCTGCCGCGGGTACTTGGGCCTCCCACACAAGTGAGGCACCATTTTTACCGGGAGACCTGGGGGAACGCTGGGTGGTGGTAAATTTGTGTGAGCCCGGTGATGCCACTACTTTCCCACCCCAAAATGTGTGAAAAAAGTGATTTTTTGGGCAAAAATTGAGGTTTGCAGGGGATTCTGGGTAAGGAAACGTTGGGGGATCCACGCAAGCCATACCTCCCTGGAAGCCGCCGGGTGTCTAGTTTTCAAAAATGCCTGGGTTTGGTAGGTTTCCCTAGATGGCCGCCGCGCACCGGGCCAAAAACCAAAGTGACCCCCCTTGCAAAACCAGGTGGTTTGGCGATAGGCCATCTTGAGGTCGCCTCACTACGTTTGGGGCCCTTGCCTGCCGCGGGTACTTGGGCCTCCCACACAAGTGAGGCACCATTTTTACCGGGAGACCTGGGGGAACGCTGGGTGGTGGTAAATTTGTGTGAGCCCGGTGATGCCACTACTTTCCCACCCCAAAATGTGTGAAAAAAGTGATTTTTTGAGCAAAAATTGAGGTTTGCAGGGGATTCTGGGTAAGGAAACGTTGGGGGATCCACGCAAGCCATACCTCCCTGGAAGCCGCCGGGTGTCTAGTTTTCAAAAATGCCTGGGTTTGGTAGGTTTCCCTAGATGGCCGCCGCACACCGGGCCAAAAACCAAAGTGACCCCCCTTGCAAAACCAGGTGGTTTGGCGATAGGCCATCTTGAGGTGGCCTCACTACGTTTGGGGCCCTTGCCTGCCGCGGGTACTTGGGCCTCCCACACAAGTGAGGCACCATTTTTACCGGGAGACCTGGGGGAACGCTGGGTGGTGGTAAATTTGTGTGAGCCCGGTGATGCCACTACTTTCCCACCCCAAAATGTGTGAAAAAAGTGATTTTTTGAGCAAAAATTGAGGTTTGCAGGGGATTCTGGGTAAGGAAACGTTGGGGGATCCACGCAAGCCATACCTCCCTGGAAGCCGCCGGGTGTCTAGTTTTCAAAAATGCCTGGGTTTGGTAGGTTTCCCTAGATGGCCGCCGCGCACCGGGCCAAAAACCAAAGTGACCCCCCTTGCAAAACCAGGTGGTTTGGCGATAGGCCATCTTGAGGTGGCCTCACTACCTTTGGGGCCCTTGCCTGCCGCGGGTACTTGGGCCTCCCACACAAGTGAGGCACCATTTTTACCGGGAGACCTGGGGGAACGCTGGGTGGTGGTAAATTTGTGTGAGCCCGGTGATGCCACTACTTTCCCACCCCAAAATGTGTTAAAAAAGTGATTTTTTGAGCAAAAATTGAGGTTTGCAGGGGATTCTGGGTAAGGAAACGTTGGGGGATCCACGCAAGCCATACCTCCCTGGAAACCGCCGGGTGTCTAGTTTTCAGAAATGTATAGGTTTGGTAGGTTTCCCTAGGTGCCGGCAGGGCTAGGGTACAAAATCTACAGCTAGTCACTTTGCCAAAAAAAGGGTCATTTTTCACTCCAAAACCACGTTGCGTTTTGCGCCGTTTCCTGTCGCGGGCACTAGGCCGACCCGCACAAGTGAGGTACCATTTTTCTCGTAGGACTTTGGGGAACGCGGGGTGGGTGGAAATTTGTGGATCCACGCAGATTCCAGAACTTTCCATCACAGAAATGTGGGGAAAATGTGTTTTTTTTGTCAATTTTTTACGTTTGCAAGGGATTCTGGGTAACAGACCATGGTGGGAGGCAGTCAAGTCACCCCATCCTGGATACCCCTGGGTGTCTAGTTTTCAGAAATGTATAGGTTTGCTAGGTTTCCCTAGGTGCCGGCAGGGCTAGGGTACAAAATCTACAGCTAGTCACTTTGCCAAAAAAAAGGGTCATTTTTCACTCCAAAACCACGTTGCGTTTTGCGCCGTTTCCTGTCGCGGGCACTAGGCCGACCCGCACAAGTGAGGTACCATTTTTCTCGTAGGACTTTGGGGAACGCGGGGTGGGTGGAAATTTGTGGATCCACGCAGATTCCAGAACTTTCCATCACAGAAATGTGGGGAAAATGTGTTTTTTTTGTCAATTTTTTACGTTTGCAAGGGATTCTGGGTAACAGACCATGGTGGGAGGCAGTCAAGTCACCCCATCCTGGATTCCCCTGGGTGTCTAGTTTTCAGAAATGTATAGGTTTGCTAGGTTTCCCTAGGTGCCGGCAGGGCTAGGGTACAAAATCTACAGCTAGTCACTTTGCCAAAAAAAGGGTCATTTTTCACTCCAAAACCACGTTGCGTTTTGCGCCGTTTCCTGTCGCGGGCACTAGGCCGACCCGCACAAGTGAGGTACCATTTTTCTCGTAGGACTTTGGGGAACGCGGGGTGGGTGGAAATTTGTGGATCCACGCAGATTCCAGAACTTTCCATCACAGAAATGTGGGGAAAATGTGTTTTTTTTGTCAATTTTTTACGTTTGCAAGGGATTCTGGGTAACAGACCATGGTGGGAGGCAGTCAAGTCACCCCATCCTGGATTCCCCTGGGTGTCTAGTTTTCAGAAATGTATAGGTTTGCTAGGTTTCCCTAGGTGCCGGCAGGGCTAGGGTACAAAATCTACAGCTAGTCACTTTGCCAAAAAAAGGGTCATTTTTCACTCCAAAACCACGTTGCGTTTTGCGCCGTTTCCTGTCGCGGGCACTAGGCCGACCCGCACAAGTGAGGTACCATTTTTCTCGTAGGACTTTGGGGAACGCGGGGTGGGTGGAAATTTGTGGATCCACGCAGATTCCAGAACTTTCCATCACAGAAATGTGGGGAAAATGTGTTTTTTTTGTCAATTTTTTACGTTTGCAAGGGATTCTGGGTAACAGACCATGGTGGGAGGCAGTCAAGTCACCCCATCCTGGATTCCCCTGGGTGTCTAGTTTTCAGAAATGTATAGGTTTGCTAGGTTTCCCTAGGTGCCGGCAGGGCTAGGGTACAAAATCTACAGCTAGTCACTTTGCCAAAAAAAGGGTCATTTTTCACTCCAAAACCACGTTGCGTTTTGCGCCGTTTCCTGTCGCGGGCACTAGGCCGACCCGCACAAGTGAGGTACCATTTTTCTCGTAGGACTTTGGGGAACGCGGGGTGGGTGGAAATTTGTGGATCCACGCAGATTCCAGAACTTTCCATCACAGAAATGTGGGGAAAATGTGTTTTTTTTGTCAATTTTTTACGTTTGCAAGGGATTCTGGGTAACAGACCATGGTGGGAGGCAGTCAAGTCACCCCATCCTGGATTCCCCTGGGTGTCTAGTTTTCAGAAATGTATAGGTTTGCTAGGTTTCCCTAGGTCCCGGCAGGGCTAGGGTACAAAATCTACAGCTAGTCACTTTGCCAAAAAAAGGGTCATTTTTCACTCCAAAACCATGTTGCGTTTTGCGCCGTTTCCTGTCGCGGGCACTAGGCCGACCCGCACAAGTGAGGTACCATTTTTCTCGTAGGACTTTGGGGAACGCGGGGTGGGTGGAAATTTGTGGATCCACGCAGATTCCAGAACTTTCCATCACAGAAATGTGGGGAAAATGTGTTTTTTTTGTCAATTTTTTATGTTTGCAAGGGATTCTGGGTAACAGACCATGGTGGGAGGCAGTCAAGTCACCCCATCCTGGATTCCCCTGGGTGTCTAGTTTTCAGAAATGTATAGGTTTGCTAGGTTTCCCTAGGTGCCGGCAGGGCTAGGGTACAAAATCTACAGCTAGTCACTTTGCCAAAAAAAGGGTCATTTTTCACTCCAAAACCATGTTGCGTTTTGCGCCGTTTCCTGTCGCGGGCACTAGGCCGACCCGCACAAGTGAGGTACCATTTTTCTCGTAGGACTTTGGGGAACGCGGGGTGGGTGGAAATTTGTGGATCCACGCAGATTCCAGAACTTTCCATCACAGAAATGTGGGGAAAATGTGTTTTTTTTGTCAATTTTTTACGTTTGCAAGGGATTCTGGGTAACAGACCATGGTGGGAGGCAGTCAAGTCACCCCATCCTGGATTCCCCTGGGTGTCTAGTTTTCAGAAATGTATAGGTTTGCTAGGTTTCCCTAGGTGCCGGCAGGGCTAGGGTACAAAATCTACAGCTAGTCACTTTGCCAAAAAAAGGGTCATTTTTCACTCCAAAACCACGTTGCGTTTTGCGCCGTTTCCTGTCGCGGGCACTAGGCCGACCCGCACAAGTGAGGTACCATTTTTCTCGTAGGACTTTGGGGAACGCGGGGTGGGTGGAAATTTGTGGATCCACGCAGATTCCAGAACTTTCCATCACAGAAATGTGGGGAAAATGTGTTTTTTTTGTCAATTTTTTACGTTTGCAAGGGATTCTGGGTAACAGACCATGGTGGGAGGCAGTCAAGTCACCCCATCCTGGATTCCCCTGGGTGTCTAGTTTTCAGAAATGTATAGGTTTGCTAGGTTTCCCTAGGTGCCGGCAGGGCTAGGGTACAAAATCTACAGCTAGTCACTTTGCCAAAAAAAGGGTCATTTTTCACTCCAAAACCACGTTGCGTTTTGCGCCGTTTCCTGTCGCGGGCACTAGGCCGACCCGCACAAGTGAGGTACCATTTTTCTCGTAGGACTTTGGGGAACGCGGGGTGGGTGGAAATTTGTGGATCCACGCAGATTCCAGAACTTTCCATCACAGAAATGTGGGGAAAATGTGTTTTTTTTGTCAATTTTTTACGTTTGCAAGGGATTCTGGGTAACAGACCATGGTGGGAGGCAGTCAAGTCACCCCATCCTGGATTCCCCTGGGTGTCTAGTTTTCAGAAATGTATAGGTTTGCTAGGTTTCCCTAGGTGCCGGCAGGGCTAGGGTACAAAATCTACAGCTAGTCACTTTGCCAAAAAAAGGGTCATTTTTCACTCCAAAACCACGTTGCGTTTTGCGCCGTTTCCTGTCGCGGGCACTAGGCCGACCCGCACAAGTGAGGTACCATTTTTCTCGTAGGACTTTGGGGAACGCGGGGTGGGTGGAAATTTGTGGATCCACGCAGATTCCAGAACTTTCCATCACAGAAATGTGGGGAAAATGTGTTTTTTTTGTCAATTTTTTACGTTTGCAAGGGATTCTGGGTAACAGACCATGGTGGGAGGCAGTCAAGTCACCCCATCCTGGATTCCCCTGGGTGTCTAGTTTTCAGAAATGTATAGGTTTGCTAGGTTTCCCTAGGTGCCGGCAGGGCTAGGGTACAAAATCTACAGCTAGTCACTTTGCCAAAAAAAGGGTCATTTTTCACTCCAAAACCATGTTGCGTTTTGCGCCGTTTCCTGTCGCGGGCACTAGGCCGACCCGCACAAGTGAGGTACCATTTTTCTCGTAGGACTTTGGGGAACGCGGGGTGGGTGGAAATTTGTGGATCCACACAGATTCCAGAACTTTCCATCACAGAAATGTGGGGAAAATGTGTTTTTTTTGTCAATTTTTTACGTTTGCAAGGGATTCTGGGTAACAGACCATGGTGGGAGGCAGTCAAGTCACCCCATCCTGGATTCCCCTGGGTGTCTAGTTTTCAGAAATGTATAGGTTTGCTAGGTTTCCCTAGGTGCCGGCAGGGCTAGGGTACAAAATCTACAGCTAGTCACTTTGCCAAAAAAAGGGTCATTTTTCACTCCAAAACCATGTTGCGTTTTGCGCCGTTTCCTGTCGCGGGCACTAGGCCGACCCGCACAAGTGAGGTACCATTTTTCTCGTAGGACTTTGGGGAACGCGGGGTGGGTGGAAATTTGTGGATCCACGCAGATTCCAGAACTTTCCATCACAGAAATGTGGGGAAAATGTGTTTTTTTTGTCAATTTTTTACGTTTGCAAGGGATTCTGGGTAACAGACCATGGTGGGAGGCAGTCAAGTCACCCCATCCTGGATTCCCCTGGGTGTCTAGTTTTCAGAAATGTATAGGTTTGCTAGGTTTCCCTAGGTGCCGGCAGGGCTAGGGTACAAAATCTACAGCTAGTCACTTTGCCAAAAAAAGGGTCATTTTTCACTCCAAAACCACGTTGCGTTTTGCGCCGTTTCCTGTCGCGGGCACTAGGCCGACCCGCACAAGTGAGGTACCATTTTTCTCGTAGGACTTTGGGGAACGCGGGGTGGGTGGAAATTTGTGGATCCACGCAGATTCCAGAACTTTGCATCACAGAAATGTGGGGAAAATGTGGTTTTTTTTTCAATTTTTTACGTTTGCAAGGGATTCTGGGTAACAGACCATGGTGGGAGGCAGTCAAGTCACCCCATCCTGGATTCCCCTGGGTGTCTAGTTTTCAGAAATGTATAGGTTTGCTAGGTTTCCCTAGGTGCCGGCAGGGCTAGGGTACAAAATCTACAGCTAGTCACTTTGCCAAAAAAAGGGTCATTTTTCACTCCAAAACCACGTTGCGTTTTGCGCCGTTTCCTGTCGCGGGCACTAGGCCGACCCGCACAAGTGAGGTACCATTTTTCTCGTAGGACTTTGGGGAACGCGGGGTGGGTGGAAATTTGTGGATCCACGCAGATTCCAGAACTTTGCATCACAGAAATGTGGGGAAAATGTGGTTTTTTTTTCAATTTTTTACGTTTGCAAGGGATTCTGGGTAACAGACCATGGTGGGAGGCAGTCAAGTCACCCCATCCTGGATTCCCCTGGGTGTCTAGTTTTCAGAAATGTATAGGTTTGCTAGGTTTCCCTAGGTGCCGGCAGGGCTAGGGTACAAAATCTACAGCTAGTCACTTTGCCAAAAAAAGGGTCATTTTTCACTCCAAAACCACGTTGCGTTTTGCGCCGTTTCCTGTCGCGGGCACTAGGCCGACCCGCACAAGTGAGGTACCATTTTTCTCGTAGGACTTTGGGGAACGCGGGGTGGGTGGAAATTTGTGGATCCACGCAGATTCCAGAACTTTGCATCACAGAAATGTGGGGAAAATGTGGTTTTTTTTTCAATTTTTTACGTTTGCAAGGGATTCTGGGTAACAGACCATGGTGGGAGGCAGTCAAGTCACCCCATCCTGGATTCCCCTGGGTGTCTAGTTTTCAAAAATGTATAGGTTTGCTAGGTTTCCCTAGGTGCCGGCAGGGCTAGGGTTCAAAAACTACAGCTAGACTCTTTGCAAAAAAAGTGTAAATTTTCAGTGTGAAAATGTGGTGTGTTCACCTTAGGTTTTGAGCCACTTCCTGTCGTGGGCACTATGCCTACCCACACAAGTGAGGTACCATTTTTCTCGGGAGACTTAGGGTAGTTCAAATTTGTAAAGCTACTGTTATTACCTGTTGATTTTTGATGCATTTCTCCCTTCCAAATGAAAGACATTGTGTAAAAAAAAAGTCATTTTGAAAAATGACCAATAATTGTCATGCAAATATGAGTATTCCCAATTTCGAAAATGTGCAAATATGCACTGTTTCTGAACTCTGTAATTTGTTCCCATTTCAGAAATACATAGGTGACTTTCATACCGATTTTTCCAAGTATACATTTTCCCACAATAATTGCTATATACCCGGACCAAAAAAAAAAAACATTACAAAATGCTGCTCATTTTTCTACTCTGGGTTCGTTGGGCTCTTGATGAACCTACAAGTCCTATATGTCCACACAACCAGGAAGGTCTACCGGATGTAACGGTACATTGCTTTCAAAGAGATGTCATAATTCGAAGAAGTTACAGGTAAAAACGTTGACTCAAGAGGCTGCTTTTTTCAACAAATTTTTAATTTCTCATATATTTGCCTGTAAATTTCTATAAAGAAACCTTGATGGATCTACGCAAATGACCCCTTGCTGAATTCAGAATTTTGTCTACTTTTCAAAAATGTATAGCTTTCCAGGATCCATTATTGTTTTGTTACCCTTTTCTACCGTTAACTGGAAGGAGGTTGAAAGCACAAAAAATAGCAAAAATAGGGTATGTCCCAGAAAAATGCCAAAACTGTGTAAAAAATGTTGGTTTTCTAACAAAAGTCTGTCATTCCCTAAAAGCTGGAGAAATTGTGATTTCAGCCCCACAAACCCTTTTTTGATACCATTTGCAGAGAAAAACCCAGAAGCTTTCATTTGCAGCCCGTTTTTCACATTTTTCACAAAAAAAAAAAAAATTGCTGTATTTTGACTAATTTCTGTGACCCCTCTAGGAGAATCCACAAACCCTGGGTACCTTTAGAATCCCCAAGATGTTGGAAGAAAAGGACGCAAATTTGGCGTGGATACCTAATGTGGTCAAAAAGTTACAGGGGCCTAAGCGCGCACTACCTCAAATAGCCCAAAAAGGGCTTAGCACAGGAGGGGAAAAGGCCTAGCAGCGAAGGGGTTAAGAATCGGTAAATGTAATTTACCTACATATGGCCCTGAGTCTCGAACAGGCCCCGATGCAGGGCCGTCTTAACAGCGTTATAGGCCCCCGAGCAAAGCAGTGCACTGGGCCCTGCCTACACAACCACTCTCAGGAATAAAAATGTTAACTGAAAATTATTGTTAAATTCTGGTCTGCACTGGGGCCCCTACGCTCGTGGGGCCCTGGGCAACTGTCCAGCGTGCCCATGTGTTAAGACGGCACTGACCAAAGTACACCCCTTCTGGGTTTTTCGGCAGCACGCGCTATGTCTCTTCTGTAATACTCATTTCAGTCTGTTGCTGTGTTTACAAGATGTCCCTTTGCATATATTCATTGTTGTTTCACACAGCTGACGGGTTATGACTTTCTGCATAATGTGTATATTTTAAAGGGATATGTGCACCGGGAATCGGCTCCATAGATCATTAATTCATTACCCACTCTTCAACCATCATTGGTTCTCCCCACAAACAGGAACCAATTTCATAGCAAGGATACCGTAGGCCCCGCTGCAAGGAAGTAAATTGGCTTCTTCGACTACTGCTGCAGTAGTAAAATACAGCAATTGTAGTTTAATGGGCCCCTCAGGGTGCTGGGTTGAGGTACAACTGCACCTGCTGAACTTATGGCAGCTATGCCCCTGACTGGAATCAGTCACCGTCCATACTTTCCAACTCACGTGGTCAGGACGTAGCTTGGGCAATAAGATTGGGGGAGGGGTCAGGGGGCGGAGCTTCGTATTTCCCAACAGTCACACTGGGATATCTTGTTAAAACACGTTATATGAGAAGCAGGACATGAGGGGGGGGCTTAAGGGGCAGTGAAAAAAAGGGAGGGCGGATTGTTAGGGGCACTTAAAACACAACATTTTTCAAACTAATCAACATTTGTACGGCCTTCAAAACAGAGATGAGAGCGAGTGTGTGCGCGTGTGTTTTTGTCAGTGTGGGCATGTAAAAATCCCAGGTGATATCTGACAGAAACTTAATCATAACTGTCTGAAAGCACTTGTACCCAACTATTTACTACAGAATAATATTTTTAGGAGGGAATAACACCCCCCCTTGCATCTATGCCCTTGCACATGGTGCCACCGTGTGGCACACACAATATCTGTTCACCTACCGGTCACCTGGTGGAGAGCACATCGCACTCGATGGGCGAGAAGGTGAACTGGCCACCCCTACACTCAATGGGTTTCCAGTGTGTTTTTGGAGTCTTTAGACAGACAATGTCCATCACAGGTTTTTAAAACACCCCAGAACACCTGTGGTAGCCTCAGCAATGTGTTGTTTCTTTAGTGGGGTTGAGGAAAGTGGGTAAGTGTCTCCTAGGCTGTTCTCGGTACAAAGCCCTACCTCTCATCACATTGTAAAAACATTTTTTGAATTTCACAGTCTGGGACCTGGCCTGCCTAATGTACTCTGCTATAATTGCTACGCCTTTACCCAACCCTCAACATAAAGTTATAAAAGTAAACGTGATTCAAAGGCTTTAAAGCTCATTGCCTTAGATGTCATATAAAAAAAAAACAACTGCATTAAATAAATGGAACATTCATTATCTGTGGAACAATCTGAAAGTGAGACACACTTTGAATCCTTGCAATGATACTGTTATTTGAATTTGATTTCCATTGGTGTTTATATATAAAAATACAATTCCTGGGTTTGTTTTCTTTCCCTCTATAGATGCTGTGTTGCTTACTGGGGACAACAACCTTTGCACTTTTTCTATTAAATATGAGCAGTTCAAATGCAGGAGAGAAACTTATGTTTTTGGGGTTTTGAGAGGCAGTCATATAATTTTCCTATGTTGTCCTGCAGCTCATGACTTAATTCCTGTTTGCTTGAAAACAAGTAGCAAGAGTGGTTATCTTCGTGATGTTGCATGAGTAATTCGCAGGAGTACAAATCGAGCAAAGAAAGGGTATGCCGGGGCAAAGTCACCATTGGTGCCATGGGTGCAGTGCCACCTGGTCCCATACCCTTGCGGGCCATTGGGCCCTGATAATTGCTGTATTTTACTATCCCAACAGCAGTCAAAGGGGCATTATCCTTGCTTGCACTGAGGCCAGTGGCATCCGTGGTGCGCTACTGAAGGAATGAAGTCCCACGCTCCAGTTTCTTAAGCCACTATGTGTAATGGGCACTGCCTTTTTCCACAGATTACACTTATGGTTATTTACGAAGTTCAAAAGAATCACCAAAGACAGGATGAGATAGGTTTTATGCAATGTCTTTGTGTTTTTTGTTTTACAGGTACCTATGCATACCTGCGAAGACCAGTGTCCAATACCACCATATAAATAGCATGTGACTTGTGCAGAAACTCATGGAAATTGATTTCTCTTACTGCAACCCCCCTCCACATCCCCATCTGACCAGATAGCCACTGCTAATAAATATTCAATCACCTGTGGTGGTTCCATGAACTTGATCATTCCAAATGAAACCAGTGTCCTGTGAGAGAATTGAAAACCTCCACTGGAAAAATCTGCATGTTAGCCTCACAAAGCTAACCTAGGTGTTTCAAGGCGTGTCCCTGAACCACAAAAGGGGCAAAAAGGAAACCGACTTTTTATAGCTGATATTCAGAGATGTGCTTGGGGTAGCGAGGGACGACTTGCAGTACAACCATCAATGTCACAGAGGAAGGGACAGTGTGAGCACCCACCTTGCATTAAAACCCTATTTGTCAACACATATAGAAACAGATGCTCATTGTGGACAGTGAAGGGTGGAACATAAAAAATATCTGTTATATAGCATTCTTACGAAGAATTCAAAGAGAATGTGTGGAGAAATGTTCCTAGTTGCACTCTGAGGTTCATCTTCTGCCCCAGGTATTTGTAGATCTATCTATCTATCTATCTGTCTATCTATCATATGCATCATACATATGGTTATATCTAAGTGATTAGTACAAATGTATCACCTTATCAAATCAAAATAGTACGTGGAGCCTCCTATAGTGCTAAAATACTGTGACTTAGATTGTTTCTAAGCGCTTTGGTATTAATGGGGTTAACATTTATCTTGAGCAGACTCAGGAACTTGCTATCCCAACTCAGAGATAATGGGCTCAAGCTGAAGGGGTCAATTGTACATTCAAAAGAGAGGTGATTCAGACCTTCGATTTTCAGACACTGGTCGGAGAATTAAGCTGAGGAGGAGTTAGTGAGAACTATAATGGGTTACCCATTAGTGGAGACACGAAAGAACTTGTGACTTTCTTACGAGTTACGGAGTTCTATAATAACTTTGTCCCTAAAGTTGCTGATCGAACCAATAGCATGAGGATGCTGTTAAAGAGAAGTATGGAATTTAAGTGGACTTTGAGCTCTGGCGAGGGGTTTCCAGTCTAGTTTGTCAAATGCTCCAGGTCTTAAAAGGTATCATCCTAAATGAAGATGACCGTGATAACCGATGCCACAGGCTAAACCTCACACCGGAAGGGAAGGGGTCACACCGTAACTCTGAATATAACTCTGATTACTGCTCGGTTAAGTGCTGTAGAGGCTTTAGGAAGCATTGCGACCTTATAAGAACTCCCCTCCTAATGATCCCTTCATTTATTGGGAGGAGCCATTTTCAGAGTTCTTATGTTTACCAAGTGGCGGGTGGCTTTTTCGGGCCAGGTTTTTACTTTGCATTCCTAGATTTCTAGTAGTGTTGTAGATTCCACAAGTCCCACACACTGCTTGTAAGAATAATCAAATGGTCAGAGTATCAGCTGTCAAACAGATGTCGTGTAGTTCCTACCAATCCGTAGTACCTGCGCATTGTTTGGATAACATAAACTAGAGGATTGGTGCCAAGACTGATTCCAGACACCCAAGCAGGATATGTTGGCCTATAGACCAGCTTGCACACAGTGCCACCGCAAGCCCCCTTAGCCTACCAGGGAGCAAATATTTTCTGGCAACCACTGAACATGACTAACCTGATCCCTCATGGATCATAGAAACAATACAGAATCTTTTGCTCAGTCCCTCGTGCTTACTGATTTTCAGAGAAATATATAGAGAATACACAGTGGAAAGTTTTCATTAATATTTATTGAACCAACGTTACTCTTGCATAAAATACGTGTGCTACAATGATTAGTAGACAGAAGCAGATAAACATGATCACAAGCACAAAAGCGTAAATAGTAGATATAGTTCTACCATGGTGCTAAACAATGTATATATGCAGGTATGTAAACAAGGCAGTAATTTAGCATACTCCTATTATGCAAACTCTACTCTAAGTGTACCAAGAGTGTGTGTAGGTGTAGAGCTAAGAATCTCCACCAGGGACGATCTAACCCCATTACCTAATGGAATAGGGTAAAGGACCCGTCTTGGTCACGTACTGGACACCCCTCACGAGATGTCAGACTGCTGATTGGTGATCTCTCAGCATGCAAGGACCCTCGGTGTCAGCTAAAGTACCTCCTCTGCTAATCTATTGGGATGCTCATCTCTTATTTATTTTATTGGAAAAGTTTTATAAAGCGCGAACATGACCTCTACGGGTATCACAGCGCTGTACAATGGAGCGGAAGCGAAAGGAGGTAAAAGCATGAATATGACACCATAAAGGACCTTAACAAGCACAAACACAAGAAACAAGAACAACAACCCATCTTGTGGGACATGTGAGGTACCAGAAAAGCAAAAAGTCTTATGGAGCACGTGGAAAGACAAAATTACAATATTGAACAGAGGTAACAACCCATCTAGTGGGACATGTAAAGCACCACAAGAGCATCAAATCTTATAGGGTACATGGAGAGACAAAATTTAAACTTTTTTATACAGAAGTCTCAAAGAGTGTCAACAGGAAATAAAAGTTAGTTAAGGTGGCTTCGGGACTATTGCTAATAAAAAGCAGCTTTCTGATTTGTGCAAAGATTAGGAATGTTATAGATATGCAGATAGCCCTTTCGCCCCGTGGATGAAGATAGTGATGACATTTGTACGTAGTGCGAAACAAGACCTTGTACATGATGTTCAGGGCGTTGTGAGCAGGTTGCGCGAAGCAAGTTTAGTGTCAGAGAAACTAATCCAACATTGTCGTGCATGCAAATATGTGCAAAAGGTCAAAGCCAGACATGTTATTTGTGAGGACAATGTAAGAAATAAGCTGCTTCACTACATGGGCTTAACTCATGACTATAACACCCACTCCTCATACTAAGGGTTGATATCTAAAAATCTATCTAAAAAGCCAGCAGGCAATTTTAAAAACGGTAAAGAAAACTACTCTTAAAAGTATGTAAAAGTGGGTTCCTCACAAAATATATATTAAAAGTCTTAAAAGTCATTATATTATTTGAGATCCCAAGCACTCAGAAAGCCATGGTGCCTAGAAAAAGAAAAGGCTGTTTTGGTACATTTTGTTTTAAAAAGATGCCAAATTGTTCCCACACTGAAAAGACCAATTGTTTATGTGTTCCGAGTGGTAAACGCAACATTGTTGTTGCCCACATCCACAGACGTTCCCAGAGAAGCACCTCGTAGCATGTTTATGGAGCAAAAACGATTCCATCCAGTTCCCACAGCAGCCGCTGAGGGAGGTGTTGTATCTCACAAGTTGTCCGCAGAGCTGTTGTACACTAGGAGCTGAAGCATCCCAGGGTGGCTGCATTCATCATCAATGGAATACGCTGGGGACAGCAATACGCATGGGCCTTTAAGGGGTCCATCAGTACATCAATGTCAGGTGGTGCAACCAATTCTGATCCAAGACATATATCTAGGAATCACCCGTGGCTGCTAAGCAGGCAGCAGAAAACAGGTTGTATGCAGTCAAGCCAGACCGGCCTGAAAAACAAGAAGCAGTGCTCATTTAGTTCTTGAAGCAGAGGTGTGCCGAAGCAGTGTATCATGTGCTCATGGCATCACAACACTAACAGTGCTGTCTCCATTCCAAGTTTAACTGGGATGTTCAATGCGGAGCAGATAGAATAAAATCAGTATTTCCGCCAAAAGTAGCAGGACAAGAGGGAGCCCTCCATAAAAGGTTCCCAACACAGAGTGTATGAATGATGGTATAAGTCCGAATATTGTCTGAAAGGTGCTAACCAAACCAGAGCTGATACATTTTTAAAAGTGCACGATTCCTTTCATATCAGACATTTTAAAGATACAATGGACCAGCTCCCCAAAATGCAGCTGGAAGTTAGTATTGAGTAGTGTCTGTATCTCAGACGAGGCCCTTGCAACCTGGAAATCAAACGTCTCTTTGGCTGAAGTTAAGGCATGGCTTTCAGTTTGCTATGGGAATCAAATTTTATGTTGGAAACATTTATCAAAAAGCCATAGCGCTGCCTCTCTAACTACCCGGGCAGGTGTAAACAGTACTTGTGTACAAGTGACAAAGGAATTAACCGTCACTAGATAAGCAATGCCCGGTTCCATTCCGCAGCAACCTTGGTCATTCAGCATCAAATAACTCCCATTCAAGAGCAGCCTGAATACCGGATGAATCATGGCAGCTGGGGAACCCATCAGGTAACAGGACAAGTTCACCATTGCACTGCATGCCCCGCTGAGAGAAATGTCCTTGCAAACCAAAGGGCTGCTTAAGTCATATTCACAGTCTGAGCCACTAAGAAAAACTTCTGTGTATCCATTCCTGCATCTAAACCTGAACTTAAACTCCCAAAACTGGTGCACATATCCTTCCCCTAGCACTTCATATCTGCCTACTTGTTGGTATTTCAAGACAACATTGGAATTGAAATGTTGTGGCCAGTAGTGTGATGACATCATAGATTATCAAGTCAGCGGATGGTGTTTCAGCCACGGTAAAAGATAATAGGTTGTCGGAGGGACGGTCGGAAGCAGAAGCGGGGAGGCCGTATGTGGTCAATAGTGAGGTTTTTATTACAGTAAGTAGTACAAACTTGGGTTGAGAAAAAAAAAATCCGGTTAAACACAGTAGGCGATTAGAGTTCAATTGATGGTTTTTGGGCTCCAAGGATAACTCCAGGGAAGGAAGTAGGAAGCGCCCTCAGGGTTTGGTTGGCTTCGCTTGTAGTTGGTATCGTGGTGGGAAACCTATTACGGGTTTCAGACGCTCTGTTGGGCTCCCGGAGCAGGCTCAAAAGAAAAAAAAAGAAAGTGGCGGTCAGACTTGAATTCTACAACAATGTGTGACACCGTCACCAACCATGTGAGGGGAAGTTCGCTAAACAAGAAGAAGGAGGGATGTGAGGGCAGTGTTGGGGTATTGTGCACGGGGGTGAGGCTATTAGGGAAGGGCCATGGGTTTCCAGGTCTTGAGGTCGAAAGCATAAAAACGGAGTGCACAAGAAGAAGGCGGCCACAGGAGTAATGCTTCTCTCTCCCCTTATTTATCAGTTATGACCTACGTTCCCTTTAAGGCACGCGCGCGCGCGCGCGCGCACCTTCCCCAAAGGCACCGTGCACTCCCGGATGTGGAGCGCGCCGCCACTTTAAGAAGCGAGCAGCGCGAAAACCAGGCACTTTTTTCTGCGGTGCCGGCGAGGAGACGTGGAGAGTGCAGGTAAGGGGGCTTGGGGGCTTGTTGGGGCTTGAGGGCTTGGGGGCTTCTGGCGGCTTGGGGGGGGTGGGGGGGGCTTCTGGCGGCTTGGGACGGCTAGTCGCGGCTTCGGGGGGGGACGTGTGGCTGCAGAGCGCGGGGCTGATTGTGGCCTTTTGTTTATGTATTGATGGTAATCACAGCCCGTGAAGGGGCTCTGATTACCATCAATACTTAAACAAAAGGCCACAATCGTTCCCGTGCTTTACTAACAAAACAGTAGAGTCGGTTTAAAATCACAGCATGTACCAAAGTACACGCTGTGTTTTTAAACTGGCTCTACTCTTTTGTTAGTAAAGCGCGGTGCGGGGACAATTGTGGCTTCTTGTTTAAGTATTGATGGTAATCGGAGCCCCTTCACGGGCGCTTTACTAACAAAAGAGTAGAGCCAGTGGGAGCAACATAGAACTGGAACAGAAAATTAAAGTACTTTAATTTACACACACACAGCTATCAAAAACAGGTATAACTCTTGTTCAGGCACTAATACTACTGAACCTCATAGTCTGCCCCACCGTCGACCTCAATCTAGGGAACTGGATTCGAGCCTCGGCAGGGACGCTCAACAGCGTGTGATTCTGGGCAAATCACTTAATCTCCCTGTGCCTAACAAAAAATAATGTGTCCGTCTGCATTGCAACTGGTGCTCATGTAAAGTGCTCCGACACCTTCAGGTCGAGTTCAGGCTATATAAAATTACCAAAAAACAAATCTCTTACGTGTATCCTCTCTTTGGTTACTCTAAGTAGGCTTAGATGTCCACGGAACTGTCCCTAAGTTGAGGGGCTTACAGAGGTGTTTGGCCTCACCCATGACAAAGAATATTTGACAAAATGGTACCAAAATAGTGGACTTTAGAGTGAACTTTTCAACACAATTTCCATAAAAACCGTCGACTAAAGAGCTATATGTATTTGGGGCAGTAAAACAATCTGTTTATGCAATTCTGCATTACACATTTTCCAAAATGTATTTAGCATCTTTATTTGCTTTATTTTTTCATCCTCTCTCTTCTCTGTAGATTCTTAGTCATGTGTTATGAATAACTTTCAACTTTGAAGGACCCTGGCTGTAAAATCAAATGTAATACAAACATGAGATAAACAACTCATACAGCAATGCCACTGTTCGGTTATATAGAGCTTACATGATCTGACAGGGCACACCATGTTTACATGTTCAGTTATTAGACAACAGTAGTGATAATATCCTAGGAAACCATATCAGTATAAACAATGAATTGTCTTCACACAAGGGAAAAAGTAGCCAACGCAGTAAGTGCTCTCTGACATCAACCTAGCAATATTAGCCAGAAGTCATTGAACTAAGCAGGAACTATCCCACAAATACCAGCTTTAAAAATATCTGAAAATACAATAATTTTGGCTGAAACAACAGTTTGCAATGCCTGCACCATGGGATTCCTCTAAGCGCTTTTAACGTGCGGCATTGGAAAGCAGCTGTGGCAAGCTCCTTCTTGCTTTCGGGGACAGCAGGCTGGGTAATGTAGTCCTGCCCGGGACCCCAGCAAAGCAGTTCAGAGTCCCACGCCGCAAGAGTACTCTAAGCGCTTTTAAAGCACTGCAGCAAGAGATGGCTGATGGAAAGTCCCTCCTTTCCTTTAGGGCACAGCACGCTGGGTGATGTAGTCCTTCGTGGGCACCCAGCAAAGCAGCTCACAGCATCCTATGCATTACTCCAGCCCCTGACTAACCGCATTTTGGAAAGTATTGAATTTCGGAGTGTTGCAATTTACTATTTCTACTCCAAGTTTAACCACATTGGGGTTTGGGATGCCAGATTTAGCATTTCCACTCCAAATGTACCCACATTAGGAAAAGTGTTGATCTTTGGGCGGTCAAAATTGAGGAAAGTGATGGACTTTGAGGGGGGGCAGATTGACTATTCCCATTCCACCCTGAACTGAATTGTGGAAAGTGTTTAACTTTGGAGGATTCAACATTACTATTCCCATTCCTAACTTTACCACATAGGGGAAAGTGTTGGACTTTGATAAGGGTAGAGCCAGTTTAAAAACACAGCGTGTACTTTCAGAAAGTACACGCTGTATTTTGAAACTGGCTCTGCTCTTTTTGTTAGTAAAGCGCGGTGCGGGGACTATTTCAGGCAGCAACTTTGGGGCCAGAGGCCAGAGTTCGAGCCTCGAGGTCGCGCCCACATCCTGTGATTGTGGGCAAATCACTTAATCTCCCTGTGCCTGACTATGTAATGTAAAGACGGTGTTTATTTAAAGCGCTCCAATACCTGCAAGATGTCGCACACAGGTACTCCTACCATGTACCAGTGTTTGCGTGTTGCTTTTTTACAGCTAGTTAGATGTTGCCTCCCGTGGCAGATTTCTTGGTAGACTCTGATTAAGACACTTATTGTGGCACTGTATGTGTGAAAATGCACCATCTTTTCACTTATTAAAGTAAACGTTCTGAGTGACATTTTGCGCCGCGCACACGTGCGGTGTGGTTCCTGGCGCACATAGCCATGGTTGCAGCGCACAGAGACCCTCCACTGCCGCACACAGAGGAAAGAAATTAGAGGGAATATTGGTTATGACTACTTGTTTCCCTTGCCTCCTGCCCCGCTACCCTTACTCCTTCCTTCCCCCTCCCTAAGTCTCTCTGTCCGCCACGTACCGCTGAGAGCCACAACTCTCCGGAGTTGTGGCGGCTTGTGCGTCCTCTGGGATCCACCAGTCTTTGCTCCACGTCTCTGGTCCCTCGTCTTCGTTCTCTCCCTCTCCAGCGTCTGCGTTACTCCTCGGCTGGGCTCAGCGATCTTCTTCCGGGTCTTCGTTCGCTGACGCGCCTTCTGCTGTGCCTCCTTCCCTTTGCTGCCGTCCGTGACCTTCCACTATGGTTCCTGATTGGTCGACGTGATTTTCAGTCCCGCCTTCCACATCCGGGTGACGTTCGGGACTCTGCGGAGGGAGGCAAGAGGCATCCATTAGTTGTACGGGTCCAGAGCCGTCTTCGTTTCGGTGCCGGTAAGGAGTCCATGTCGTCTCCCGCGGAACGCCGTCCTCGATGGTGAGAGCGCGTTCCGAGGCTCCCTCACATAGGTCTAATTTTTCAATGAGCAACACGATATATCTCGCATCCAGACATGCTATTGTTATCTGTCTTTCTGTCAGATCATATGTTGAAAACAGATTTGTACTATTGATGTAACGCCAAGGCAAGTGGCCAGAACATCTGTAACGTCCAGCTCAATATTACTATTGACCGTAATTGTGACTGTCCATGTTGTAAAATAGACACATCCTGCTGTCTTATGTCAATTGCGGAAGATACTATGTTGCCCAGTGTCACGGATCACCGAAATATCCTCAGGGTTGTTCCGATGCTCAGAGGGATCCACCTCTCGACAGCCCCAAGTCCGGACTATAGAGATTAACTCAGACTGTTGGGATGGTCAAGCGGGGGAAGGAAAGGGTAGGAACTGCAGGGAGGGAGATCCGAGAATGACAATAAAGAGTAGTTAGCAATCATGTTCCTCTAAACTTCATTCAACAACTACTTTGCATGTAAAGAGTAGGAGCATGTGAAACCGGTGTAAGAGCTACCTGTAAAGGAAAAAAAGTTTCCCTATACCAGGAGAGATGAGAGGGTGTAAACACCTTTTAAAAGACGTCCTAAGCATGTGTACAATAGGAAACACCTAGACCTCCTCACCTACCCAGATTGGCGTGTGGGAAGAACTCAAAAGAGCTCGATAGCGACTGACTTCCTGGTCACCCCTACTGACCTCCCCTGTAGGGAAAATATAAGAACACACAAGAAAGAAAGGCCACTGTTATATATCTTTTCTCTTAGAACTCTCCTTGTTCAAAGAGATAGCGTAGTCTTTGGAACCGATCTCAGGAACAGTCCCAGTGTACTTAATCCGATTACAAATACAAAAAGAAACAATAATCACGATTGAAAGTTCCTTTACTCCACAATGGTGCAGTAGAGTACGAAGAGAGATTTGGGGCTAATCTTTTCTCCCACCCCTGTAAAGCTCGTTAATATAGTTACCACTCATATGCAAAGGTGGTAGAACAATACCTTCCTGGTATTGACATGATAGTAAACAACAAGAACAACAAAATATCTCCTCCGCATAAGTCTCAACCGATCAAAGACTCGCCAATGGAGGGGATTGAAATACGCGTCTCAACCCTTTAACCCAGAGTTAAGGTGGAAAGCAGTGTTGACTGAAATATCATAGGTAAACATACTTTTTACAGAATTCCACTCAATACTCAACTGTCCCCATTCCTGTCTCGCCAACGGGAGAAAACGGACAGAATTCCACTTCAATCCTCAACACAATCACACTTCTTCCAGAAAGAACCAAGGTTGGTGCGAGAGCACCCTTAACGGACCTCGACCTCCTCTCGAGCTTCCGTAGCCACAAATCCACAAAATAATTGGCAGTTTTGAGTATGCGTCTCCCAGCTATATCCTGTTTTCCTGACGGTACACTCAAACCCATGTGATGCGTCAGGACCGTGAAGGAGGATGGGAAACAGAGCTCATTCAGCCCCAGAGTGCCTCACACACTCCGACTCCCGCTGCTAGCTGTCAGAGGTACACCAAGGCGATGTGCCCTGACACCCAGTAAATCAATTCTGGATGTTAATGTGGTCATACCATTGTCAACCACAGCCAAAACCTTTTCTAAATTAACCCTATCAATTTTGTGCAATCTCTCAGCAGCTTCCTGTTGAGAAATCTTCCACATCTCGTTGTATATTCCATACAGAAAGCACTTTTGACATGGGTCCTGGTGACCTAGTAAAAAATCCCTGAGATCCATGTCATCAGAAAGAAGGGACAAGTGTTGTTTCACCTGGGAGAGTGTTGTGGTATTTAGCCAATCTAGGCATAACTTCTCAACACTATATGACGTCTCCAACCCGAGTGTTCTGTTTGTACATATCGCTGATCAGACCTATTGATCCTAAACCCTTCAGTGTTACCAAGGAATCTAGACTGACACCCATTAGTGTCCACAGGCCAAACCAACCAACCCTTCCAATTGGGGTATGATGAATTGAAAGAACCATTTTGTATCATGGTATCTAGTGTCTCCTCACTAAAGTGTGTACAGTGCTGCCAATTCTCAAAAAGTGGGAATGGGGGAATACGTGGTGCGTTCAAATCCTTCGTTTTTGCTATACCCAGACATGAAGTTTGTTGCACTGTTTTGTTCAGGAAAATCATTTGATGTGGTACAAGGCATGCTCTAAATAGTGTCCTCTGAACCTGCCATTCTGTTGTCCCTAGATAGACTTTGTGTCTATTGTGATTTTTCAAAAGTGGAAACCCTGTATAGACAGATGAGAAATAAAGGAAGCTGAGTATATCAGCTTGGTGTTTGTTAGCATATTTTTCTTTGCAGGTGTAGGTGCAAGCCTATATAATACGAGGCTAGGTCTGAAGTTTAAAACTTGAAAAACAAGCAAACTTCTGTGCAAAAGTCTTTGAACTACCTTTAGGTGGTGTTGGGCAGTGTTCCCATTGTGTGTAATTATAAACAGTGCCTGGGATACTAGATTTATGTAAAACATGGTTACCATAATGCTGGTAACAGAACATGTCCCCAAAATTACTTGTACATCATACAATTCATCATTAGAAAATAGAGCGGATTACTCTAAATGTGAAAGCAAATTATGCATGGTTTTAATGTCCCAATCATCAGAGAAAGTACTAGAGGTGATGATGTAATTTAAAGAAATTCTGAACAAATAACGAATTTTGAAAAGTTATTTTGGACCATATACATCATACGATACCCTGTCTCATACAATTCCGTCAAGAACTAAAACCGCTGTAATGTTCACCAGGGACAAGTCTCTTTGTTCACAGCGTGATGATGCATGTGGTTTAAGAACCAAGTTCACGAGTTGCACTGCAGAGCATCCTGGGAGAAAGTGTCCAGTGAGAAGTAGAAAAAAGACAGTTACTATACCAATCCAAAGTACCAGAAAATGTATTCCAATTGTGATCCATAGATGTATCCAGGGGACAATGAAGTAAGTTGTTTTCAGACAAAGATAAAAAGCATAAACTTGAAGCTTGAAAGGGAGAGGCAGTGTCTGCAGCTCAAGTTCACTTGGATGTGATGAGATATCATCTGTCACGTTGGTTCAGTCCTCGGGATCGGATTGTTGCTTAGGGTGGTCCACCTCTCGATCTACCCAAGCCTTGGTGGCCGTAATGGCACAGGTCAGTGGGAGGATCAAGCGAGGGAAGGAAAGGGAGGGGACAGCAGGGAGGGAGATCTGCAAAACACAAGGAACAAGATTAGCACCCTTCCGCTTTCCCTAACCTCCTCGCTACACCCTCCTCGCTACAGGGACAATGAAAACAGGTGTTAGTGTTATACCTGTAAAGAAAAAGAATGGCCCCCGTATATCGAGACACCTCTACCTCTTAGTGAAGACGTTTAACATTCATTTCGATGTGTTTGGCTGCAAGGTGGGATACATATAATAAACAAGAAAGTCATAGGGTAACATCACATAGGAACCAGAGCCTGCACAGGAATCTCGCTAATACATTTGACATAGAAAGCAGACGTTCTCCCTAGAACCCACCCCGAAATAGACTCCACTCTGCCTCACAGGGATAGAGCGTAGTCCGCTACCACTCGGATAATCCCTGTTAAAAATAGAGTCACAAGCACAACAACAGACATGAATGCAGATCAAAAAAGAATGGGAGGGCTTCTCCACAGCATGAACCGTAGCAACTTAATGATCCAGGTTACGGCACCATGGATTCCCTTGGATGCTCAAAGGTATATATATATTTGCACATATGCCCAGAAGAACAATGTTCATGCCCAACGTAACAATTGTCCAGTTTCCAGTCTCACTGAGGCTGGGAAATACATGGGTCTTTATTAGGGGCACAGCAACAGTTATTGCCCATTTTAAAGTCGTGCCATTAGTAAATTCATAGTTAAGGAGCTATGCAGAGTGCTCCTGCAATATCATCGGTGGTTGTGCCAGCTGAGACCAACCAATACAGAAAGTGGCTGTATACAGGAACAGCCCATGAACCAATACGTGCGTCAATAGTCGGCAACCCTCCCTTCCTCTGCACGAGCCAGAGAAGTGCTCACCAACGGAGGAGGGGACGGGAGAATCAAGCGGGAGCAACGGGAGCAGCGGGAAGGAACTGGTGCACTGCACCGTTACCAGACCTTCAGGGGAAGCTTGACGCTTCACCAACCCAGGGAACAACGGGGCAACGCTCCAGTTCAAAGGACACACGAAGCTTGGATCATCCCAGGAGCAAGGCACTTCTAGGGCGAACAGAACAGCGGCCGCCGAGAAGAATTTCCGACACGCTGCATAGTCGCGCTTCCGCCTTTATGGGAGACGCGGCTGCGTGACGTGCGCGTGGGGATTCTGGAAAACGTAGTTCATAGCGGGCATTTCTGATCCTCTCCCGCTTCATGCGCGCTCAAACCTGTGCCTGTAACATCATCATAATGCACAAAGTAGCCAGCCGCTGTCCGGTCTATTCTTGGCAGCTCAGCAGGTTTTGAAGCAGTGGTAGATGACTCGGTCTGTGGCATGTTGCTATTGACGTCGTCAATTTTTCGAATTTAAATTTCTGTACTTGTTGACTGTACAGTTGTAGTTGTTTCAATAGGGAGATGCATCATTTCATTGTCGTTCACAGCTACTCTTTGGAAAGTGGAGTCTTCAGTCGTTATTAAAGTCTCCATCTGAACATCCTGTACAGTAGTGAGATGAGTGCGGCTGCTACCCAGGAGCGCACATGGTTTACTGTTTAGAATCGGCCACATAGTGTAGTTTGATACAATCAATTGAGACAAACCTTCTGTCTCTGCCGCCAGCAAGAGGCGGAAGAAGGAAAGTTCTGGTTTCTTCGACAGCTAGGACAGGTACAGGTGCTCTGTAAGATGGCCCAAATTCTTTTTTGTCCACATTTTCTCTCTGACCAGGTCCCCAATCTCCAGGCAGGTCTTACTGTTACCGTCTTCACGTCCCCAGTGGCAGTGCGTTTTACTTGGATGTTGTTTTTATAAAGCTTGGTATTCCTTAAGGTCCTGTAAAACATCCAAACCATCAATGAGGTTAAATGGAGTTGCAGCCGCCACTGTGCTACCACTATCAAGGTTGGTTATCCACAAACAGGAGTTCATATGGTGTACAACTCCCAAGGGATTTTCTTGGCATGTTACGTGCTTTCTGGACCCCACATAGGTGATTGACCCAACTGCCGCCTGAGCCTAATACCCTTGCTGTTAAGGATTGCTTTAAGTCATGGTTTTTCCTCTCGACTACCAAATCTCCCTCAGGATGATAGGGGAGGAGTACGGTAAGGCCACACCCAAACTTCCCATGGCTTCTTTGTCAGCCCACGAGCTAAACTTCGGACCCTGGTTGGAATGTAGTGTGCCAATTGCGTATGTGCCAATAAAGAATCGCAAATCCTTTATAACAGTTCGAGCATCAGCCGAGCGCTGGGGCCAAACCCACAGGAATCTAGAGAATGAATCTACTGCCTTCCGCGTGTAAGGGGCCGCAGTGATCCAAATAGACACATGCAAGAGGTTTGTCTGAGATACATAAAGGTGTTTGTGGTGGACGTACTACGGTGGAGCCCTTCATCTGCTGGCAGATGTCACATTTAAGGACAAAGTCCTTGGTCTGATTAGTAAGACCTGGCGTCCAATAGAGCTGCTTTAGTAGTGAAACTGCGGCATAAATCCCTGCATGTGCTGAACCCAGGCCCTCGAAGGCAGCTATATCAATCCCAATCTGTGATCAGTGTTTGATATTACCCTATCCCCCACTCCTGGTATTTGAGCATACAGAATGTTTTGCACATCTAATTTGTAGGAGTACTTGAGTGGAAAGCCTTTCGGCAGGGCTGAGCTGTTGCGCGTGGCATTGACAGCTATCATAGTTAATGAAGCAATGGCAGCAGTGCGTACTGTCGCGTTGGCAGCTTCCTCCGCCATTGAATGTGAACGCAACACGTTGATGACTCAATGTATGAATAAAATGAGCGAGCCCGTGGCAGTCCCTATTTCAACTTTGCCACTTGTTCCCAAAGTATCTTGTGCTTTACTCTGCAAACTTTGGAATCCCTAAATCCATTTTGGCCCCAATGAATTAAGTATTTGTTGTAGGACTCGACACAGTCTAATAAATAACACACGATAAGTGAGGGGAATTAATGATCCGTATTTTATAGTGCCAGCATCAGAGATTTTAGTTACGCCTGCTGTGCCGTACAGTCCCCTAGAGACTGAGTGTGTGTTTATCCAGGAAGTAACTTTCCTTCCTGCATGCGCCCTTTCACAACGGCGCATGCCACTGAATATTGTTGTTTCATTCCTACGGCTGGCTGGGCAGATTCATTGGTATAAATGATACATTCATATCGATCTAGAGGCATTATTTTATTCAGCAGAGGATATTCTTGTTCGTACAGCAGGAAAGTTTGCATTTGTAATGTAGAATCAAATCTGCAGTGTACATCTGTTGAAGTGAGGGAGTTAGCCCATTGAGTCCATCGTGGATGCAATGCTTTAGCATTCAGTATACTTGCCTTTGTAACAGCCCCTAGGGTCTGTACCGGGGGCACGCAAATTCCCCTGTGCTAGAGCTCTCTCTCACTACAGCAGTTTTTACCACTGTGAGTATTTTTTCTGTTGGTGCAAAACACATTTCAGAGTTTGTATACAAATGTGATTTATATGCAATAGGTACTTTATCGCCTTCATTGAAAGTGATATATTACTGGAAACAATGGATTATTCATAGGTGAGGTGAAATTTTCTATCACACCCTGGTTTTCAGGTTGATCTAGGATCTCCCTGACTTATTTCTTTGCCTCATGTTTAATCGGGTATTGTCTCTGTGTTAGAGGAATTGATTTTAATGGGATTTTGTGATGAGTTGACTCATCATCCCACCCAACATGATCGCGGTAAAGTACAGGAGCTAAAGCTAATGCCCAATCCTGCGCATACAAATTTTTAACTGACTCTGGTACGAGGTCAAAGAAGGCAGGTACAATAACTTCTTCTCCCATTGGGCGATCCATCACGAACTCAGGTGGCCAATCCTTTTCGGCCGAGAGAATATCATAACCATAGGTCAGGTTCTTCCAAAAGAGATCCTTAGTTTTCCTGGATATGTCCCTCTCCACCTGGAGAGTTATTTCATATAAATGATATGGGACCCTTACCCTGGTATCAGGTGTTTTCACTGTGATATGTTCACTCAGCGCTACTACCCCCAGATAATCCATTAAGTTCTAGCGAGCTATAGTGATTTCTGCCCCGCTGTCCAGCATGGTCACTGCCACTCCCCATTCAGAAGCAGAGTCCTCATTAGCCTGGGCATTTCTAATTTTAATTCCTGCTGCCCTTTTCTTCTTATATTGAGGTTTTGAAGTCTTTTGCTTGTCTTCCTGTTTAATGATGTAGACCCAAGTGTGATGTGTCTCCCTTTTCAGCTTGACTTGCTCTTCTGGTCTGTATTCTGATTGTCCGTCTCACTCCGAATGCTTTACGGATGACTCCAGAAAGGAACAAGATGAACGTGTATCAGTATGCTGATACCTGTCAGGTTTCTAATATTGTCACGATTTCTCAGGTTATATTTTCATTTGGTGTGTTCCTGTTGAGAGGACCCACCCCGTGACTGTGTTTTATTTTTTGTTTATTTTTTGTTTATTATCCCATTTCTTCTTTGAAGAATCGGGTGCTTGTTTAGAGTTATCTTTTTCAGACCTACTCTTCATGATTGGTTTCCCAGGTTTAGCTCCCAGACTATCTGTGCCTAGAGAGACATATGTATCTTCAATAATCTTAGGCAATTCTTGCTCCTGCTGTGCAGGAGTGAATTCCCTCAGACGTTAGTGTATAGCCACCGCTGCTGCCTCCCCTTTTTTGTTACTCAACATAATGGCAGATACCTGGGCAAAATTGCCCATCAGTTTCATCCCCAGATCTAAGGCAGGCTCTGCCCTGTACTCATTCTAAGTCTGTTTCAATACATCTGGTATGACTGCTATTGAAGGGCTACCATGTGTTCTGGTATATACGGCAGCGAAGATTGTACACCAAGTGACACAATCTTCTAACGGGGAGCCATCCCCATCGGCAAGCATATTGTCAGAATTCTGTATTTTTCCTGCGGCCTGTATGGGGGAAACGATGTGCCTGAGCAGCCCCTGCAGGTTGGACTGCCAATGTTCTCATTATATGTTGAGAACGATTTCTGGAAATGTTTTCTAGATATCTGTAGAGTTTGCACATTCCTGCTGATGTTACGGCAGCAACGTCTGGATGCGGTGTGTATGATGCGAAGACCGGCCAAGTCGCTCCTTCTCTGCTGAGTGGATCGAGTCTCGCATGTTCTGTGGTATGGGGTAGGGCACCTTTAAACCAATTAATGTACTCTTGACAGGACGTCTAAGTCCACGTATGGAAAATATTTATCAGGTGGTTCATCTTCAATGTATTCATGAAATAACCATGTGTGTGCATCTGCAGGCAGAAATTTAACCCAAGATTAGAATACCTCTGGTCTGAATGCTTTGTGTGCCTCAACCACAAAGGTAACAAATCCACCCATTGCCGGGAGGCCATGTTGTAACAATTTCATGGTAACTGCCTGTCTGCAATTTTGGGAATATTTAGTCTAACTATGTGTTCTTCAATGTCCTCACCTGGTTGTTCAGTCATTGCTAAAGTAGTAGTATTTAGACAAATGTTTGTAGAGATATGGTTTGAACAATGTTGGTTCTAATCTTCCAAGCTTGAATTAACCTACAGCCAATACATAGGGTATACCTAGTGAGCTGAGGCAGATTTGTTTCCCTTCCCACAACAGACGTCTCTTTTTTAAATGTGAGTAGGGGTCCCTGAGGAAGCACGACTGAACTACTCAGATTTGACCATTAAATAAGAGCCTTAACCAATGTTGGCTGCATCATGTCATGTAGTTCCTACCAACCCGTAGGACCTATGCATTGTTTGGACAACATGAACTAGGGGCTTGGTGGCAAGACTGATTCCGGACACCCCTGCAGTATATGGTGGCCTACAGACCAGCTAGCTCACAGTGCCACTGAAAGCCCCCCTAACCTACCAGGGAGCAAATAGTTTTTGGCAACCACTGAACATGACAACCCTGACCCCCCAGGGATCGTGGAAACAGTACAGAACCTTTTGCTCAGTCACCTGTGCTTACTTATTCTCAGGGAAATATACACAGAATACACAGTGAGACGTTTTCAATAATATTTATTGAACCAACGTTATTCTTGCATAAAATACGTGTGCTGCAATGATTAGTAGACAGAAGCAGATAAACGTGATCAAAAGCACCAAAAGAGTTAAAAGTAGATGTAGTTCTACCATGGTGCTAAACAATGTATACATGCCGACATTTAAACAAGGCAATACTCCTACTATGCAAACCCTACTCTAAGTGTACCTAGAGTGTTTGTAGGTGTAGAGCCAAGAATCCCCACAAGGGACGATCCAACCCCATTACCTGATGGTCTAGAGTGAAGGACCCCATTTTGGTCATGAACTGGACACCCCTCACGAGATGTCAGACCGCTGCGTGGTGATCTCTCAGCATGCAAGGACCCTTTGTGTCATGGGAAGTACCTCCTCTGCTAATCTATCGGGATGCTGATACTTTATAATAAAAAGCAGCCTTGCGATGTGCGCATAGATTAGTAATGTTATGGATATGTAGATAGCCCTGTCGCCCCGTGGATGAACATAGTTATGACATTTGTACATAGTGCCAAACGAGACCTTGTACATGATGTTCTAAGTGTTGTGTGAATGTTGCGCGAAGCTAGATCTGAAAACAAGTGTAGTTCCAGAGAAACTAATCCAACATTGTCGTGCATGCAAATTTGTGCAAAAGGTCGCAGCTGGAAATGTTATTTGTGAGGTCAATGTAAGAAATAAGCTGCTTCGCTACAGGGGCCTAACTCAGGAATATAACACAGAGAGTTGATTTGCTTGCAAAATCAGCATTGTCTGCTGCATGACACGTCTGGCTTCAACTTTGCATCAGAGCCTGTCCTGCCCGGAGTGCTTGAGTAAGCCACAAAGCGAGCCAAGAGCATCAATGGGACAATTCAGAGACTTGAGGTGGCCCGTGGTGGGCACGCTTTGGGAGGTATCATTATTCTTACCACATGCTACCTCCCAAGCCACGGTCCCGTCCGCTTCACTCTGTTACAGAAGCACTGTCTAGGACCAGGAGGCACTTAAGGGGTGCACAGCAGCAGCAGGTAGGACTCTGTACATCTATACAAATTTAATTTGGGTCTAGTTTACTAAGGCTTTCATTATTACAGTTCTAGTGAGCATTACTATTATAGCATCAATGTTATTTCCTCTGACATACTCAATGTTAAGAATCATAGGACCTCAATTCCAGTCACATCCTACATTTGCTCATTAGTTCTCACGCCTTCAAATTTTGGAAAATAGAGAACTCTGCTGTTTATTCCATTATTAGATCTGAATTACAAGAAAAATCCTGGACTAGATGAGCAACTCGTACATAAACTTCGGAAACATTAAAGCTCCTCTAACGTTGTAAGCAATGAGTCTATTTGACCAGGTTTTAGATGTTATTTTTAGTGATGCGGGATGTCTGGTTTGCCCTGTGTGGAAGGGAATGATGTAGTGATGTGGTATATCAGTACAGGCGTGAGATGAGTAGGCAAGCTGTAGAATGTTAAGTGTGGATCCTGTGAGAATTTAATAATGGAAAGAATTTTGGATACTGTGTGCCAGGTGAAGCCTGGGAGTTGATTAAATTTGGCGAGAGGATGACGCCCTAACAGAAGCTATCAGACTGCGGATGCAAGGTAAGGGCCTAACAAGGAATAAGTAACTTGCCACTTACCTTAATGGTTCCAGACTCTTGTGTGACCACTCATTGTTCTAAGCACAGGTGAACCAAATGCTGAATTATCAGCCCCAGACTCTGATTAACTCAGCAATCATTAAAGGAGAGGCATACATAAATGATTCCTATTAACACATAGAAACACTTGGCATAAAGGAGGTAACACTTGCAGTTCATACACACAGTGCCATTTAAAGAGTGTTTTTACAACATAATACGCCTAATGGACATACTATGTATGGATTCAACTTTAATATGTAGATATTTTGTAATTCTGTGTCAGTGCTGAAGACTCAGATCATGCTTAAACTTTCTTTAATTCAGAACAGCCAAGAAAAAAACTACAAATCTCTTAATTCCAATATGTATATCATATTATCAAATGACACTAACAACCAATAAAGGGGTCCATAACAGTGTATAACGGTATTCCTTTAATCTACCATCCTATTGTTTTGTTCCTCGCCGAAGCCAAGATAAGTGACCTTCTGTCTTTTTTCTCCATTTTAACATTTGTAATATAAAGTCACCAAGATCAAGTTGATCAAGAAGGAACTGAAAAAACTGATCAAGACAGAACGCATTTTACTACGGACTTTTGGGATGGTGGTGAAACTTCTCTCATTCTCTCTATAGTGATATTTCCAGGACATTTACACTACGGGGCCACAGGCACTAAAGATCAAACACGTACAGAAGGTTCTTTCTTATTCGGAGGCCAGAATGAAGATGACTTTGTGACTGGACCGTATGGAATTGCTGAACTAACGTCCGATCTTCATGTCAGTCCTGGACACAGTTATAGAGTTGGATTCCAGCCGCTGGTACTGCGCAGCTCGATGCAGGGAAAACTCATGTGGGGTCAATTGGACCAAAAACAACTGGACCTCCATATAAATTGCCTAAAATTACGAGCAGGGTCTTTCGCCACCCACAGCCTAGTGAAGAACAAAGTGAGAGGTTGCATTATAGTGAAGAAAGGCAATGCATTAGAGGTGCAATATGTCAACAACCTATGAGGAACAAGATCCAAGACTCTAGCATATAAAGTCAAAGACTTGTGGCATTATTGTCTGGAAAATGGAACAGCCGCGGCCCGTGCAGGTAAGAGTGGTGGGGCCAGGTTTGAGGGGGGGGGGGACTCAACAGATGACCACAAGGAAAAAATTAATAAATAAATCATTTTCCCTTGTTGTCTGTCGGAATCTCTCCTTACCCGGCCCCACCGCTCTTACCTGTACGGGCGGCGGCTGAAAGGGAATATCTGTGGTAACAATACATTTCTACGCATGCTATACAGCAACTGGAACTCTTGATTGCTGGTGGGTGGCAGTGGCTGGCAACTACATCCAGAGGTTTTTCATCTACTGTGGCACAGATGTGGCCCTCAGGTCAGAGATTTGTTTGCATCTAGACTGAACACTCAGTTAACGACAGGACCCAGAGAAAACTAAAGTGGAAGCTTTCCTATAAGACTGGTGCAAAGGTTTGAATTACACCTTCCAGTTTTTCTCCATGATCACTGAGATAGTGACTAAGATAGAAGTGAACAAGCTGAAATAATATAAGTGACTTTGATCTGGAGGACTCGGCCATGGTTCCCTTTACTCCTGGAGATGTCTTGCAAACTTTCAGTCATGCTTCCCATTCGCCCGGACATCCTTTGTGGTTGCAGATCTGGATGGTAAGCGTGGTGCCTTTAGTGAATGGAGAAAGAGGTGGATACCATATGCTCCAACATTGTGTTCATCTTAAATGTTTTTTCATAATTAGCAGAGGATAGAAGATTATACTCCACTATTAAGTCATTTCAGCGAGACATCTTCCATGGCAGGAAGTTCAGTAGGTTCTCTCCTCTTTTTTCTAAACTTATGATGAGTATCAGATTCTCTGGACCACGGGTTCCAAGTATGCGAAGACCTGAGAAGTAAACAAGGTCCTACACATTTTTTGTCAGGTGGCCAGACAACAAGGGGCTCAGATGTACAGGGGTTGGAGTTGTCAAATCAATCATTTACCCCACAGCGGGTAATGTTTTACAACGTCAGATACACCAAATCCAACACTATCCAGAATTCCTTGACTACTGAATCAAAATTGTGTGAAGTGACATGTCTGGAAGATGATAAAAGTATTTTGCGACAGCCAAGACCCAGAAGAGCCTACAAATAATTGATCTCTATCACTGAACACCATAAAAGTGGTCGCTAACCTACTTTCGCTAGATAGGTTAGGTGGGTAATTCTGGAGGTAGGTGTTGACTTTTCTTTGTTGGCACTCAGTTGACCAGGAGTTTAATGCCTTCTAGAGCCGACCTTATAGTGGTTAGACTGGAGAATATATTAAAGACATCAGACTGGTCATCGGGTCCACATTAAAAACCAATGTATTTCAAACCAGTGGCAAAACAAAAGAAATGGCAGGTTGGATTTATGGCTATCCTCACCACAGCGAAAGAAAATGAAACATTAAAGGAATACCTTTATATACTATGAACCCTCTCATTGGTTGTTGGTGTCATGAGTTAAAATGAGAATGTTGGATTAATGCAATGTGTCATTTTTTTTTTGGGCTGCTGTGTAGTTCGTAATGAAGTAAGTGGAAGAAAGCAGCTGGGTCTAGAACAAGCTCTGAGGCGCGTGCTCCATCACATGGTTCCAACTTGGAGCACCAGGAAGAAGGGCTATTTGACTTATAATTAACCAAAAAGCCTGGGGTAGCAGAAGTGACATCACACACCAGATTTCAGTCCAGGTTTTTACGCTTGACCGCCAAACTACTCGCCAGCAGCAGCGCGAGGAGGAGGACGCTGCCTTGCTCTCTCGCAGCTTCCTGGACTGTTGATCTCAGTCCCGGTCCTGGTCTACTGCTTCTTATGGCTCCACAGCTCCCGCGGTTTCAGCGCAGTGTGAGCGAGGAGGAGGCCGCATAGCTGCCTTGTGGCCTCCCGTTGTTTTCTGGCCAGCTGCCTCCCATGGTATTTTGGCCTCCCACGACCTCCGCTGATTCTGCCAGGACCGGGCGTTGCCGGCCAGTAGCATTAGCATTACTTAATTGGATACCAGCCCCCCGCGGCATTTGAGGAGCTGGCCGACCGGAGCTAACATAGAGACCCAGGTCAAGGGCCCAGGGTCCAGGGTCAAGGTCACGCCAGCGCCAAACCGCTGATGCACAGGTGAATTTGGCACAGCGGAGCAGGGGAGCCAGGAAAAGACTGGGGTGAGAGGAGCGAGAGAGGAGCAAGAATCGAGACATTCGGATTCAAAGGGCTTTAACAACCAAAACACGCTGAAGTGCGTTTTCAGAGCCGATTGAAAGGCTCGGATTACCTTCACTAGACTCCCTCATACATGCTGGGCTATCTTTACCAAACGCTTAGGAGCGTGTTTCAGAGCTTTCAAGGAGCGCCGTTAACTGCAATGCATTTCTGTGTATGACTCTGTTTTCCATTTAAGTATAGCGTGGCAGGATTCAGGTTTGCTGTAAAGGAGATAAGCGCCGGATAGAACAATAAGGCTGAGGACACATCTTACCCTGAAGAAAACATTCAAACCTAAGTCGCATCGTCAGCGCAAGGAGGACGCTTCAGCGAACGAGACTGCAAGGGGGCCAGAGGACTTTGCCACACCTGAGCCTGCTCTCTAGGATTACTTAGCCCCTCGCCGCTCCCGCTCCCGCTTCGGGCGCGGGTGCACGCCGGGCCAAGGGCGGGCCCGTCCGAGACCGTCGGAGACCGGAAGAGGCCGGGCTGGGCACCCCCTCTGAACTCGACCATATCGTAAGGTTAGTCCACTAAAACATTGCTCCTACATCTTTGAACCGGTGGGTGTGTGTTTATATTGATTTTGTGGGCCTGACATTAAAGAAATCAGGATGAATAAGCGTGATGGGAGGAAGATAGGGGCACCTAATGGCAGCAGCATGGTGGGGACGCTAGACCAATTTATCCTAAGGGCATCGTCTGTTCTGGAAAAAGAGATAGCGATAACTGAGCGTCGCTTATCCTTGGATCCACAACAAACTAGAAGATCATCCCTGGGTTTAATTGCTACCGCCTGCTCTCCAGTCCAACATGTTGCTGATTCTAACAAACTCCTGTCTATTGGTGAGGTGAATAGCCCTGTGACTTCCTTAATTGAGGCACGGGAGGCACGGGAGGTCCTTGTAAAATCGCCAGTAGTCATATCTAAAACTGCCCCTAGGGCGGCCCAAAGAACGTCGGCCAGATCTACATGTAAAAACTAAAATGTTATCAGTCAGCCGACTCCTGAACCAGCAGCAAAAAGGAAAAGGGGAGGCGGCGCACAGAGGCCGGCCATGGCGAAAGCGCAAAGGACTAATAAAAACTGAGGATGTGTTCTAGCTGATGAGTGCAGTGCACAAGGAAATATCGCCACTGCAAGCATGGATTTTAATTTTCCATGTATGGGTGGACACAGGTCGAACCCCGATGAGGAAATGTGGAGGAGACTTGAGAGTTTATTAGCAACCTTACTAACTCCGATTACTTACAAATTGAGTCGGAATGAGGAACGTTTAACAGAACTTGAACCCCAGGCCAAGTCAGGCTTATTTGCCTCAGAGGGCATTTCTGTCCAAGCAAAAACCACTGCTGTAAATTTACCAAGTAATTTGAGGTGTAGTCTGCCAGCCTTGGTCACTGCTAAACCCAACTCTTCGCATTCAAAAGCAATGAATCAAACTGTCCTCGGGGCATCTACAGGTGCAGTCCCAGTTATACCAAAGGAAACAACTTGCTTTTATAGGAACGATGCTGATTTAGGGAACTTATCAGGTGAATTTTCCCAATCAATTATGAGTACTCCGGGCGATGGCAGAGCGGAAACGGTCATAGCATCAGTTAAGAACAGTAATTATAAAAACTGTGAACTGAATGGACGAGCTAGCACAACCACTAGACCACAAGGAACTAGAGGCCAGGAATATAATGATATGCAGCCGAACTCTATAGTCCTCAACCTTCCTCCAGCAGCCGCTCCCTTGGTGGTTGTACTGACGAATGTTCCACCCCTGAGGGCAGCACAGATCGAAACTACCGACCAACTTTTACTTAAAGTATTGCACTGGCTTAATACTCGTCTCAAGGATGTTGGGATTTGGGAGGAGGGCATAGAAAAATATATGATCATGGCTTGATGAACATCATGGATAGGCCCCTCAAGGAAACAAGGGAATGGTGATTGTGTAGTTGTTAATTTCAATAATGTTTACACAACAAGATAGCTGTGATATTTCTCTTCAAATGCCTATAAAAGGTTTACTACAATTGGAGAAACTGGAACAACGACCACCTTCTGTAATATCGAAGGGCACTCATTCTCCCCTAATTTCCCTGCTATCCTGGAATATCGCTGGTTTACATACTAAAACATTATCCTCTGACTGGTCATGTTTTATTGAGGGGCATGATTTTATTGCCTTTCAGGAGACCTGGTCGGTAGATATGACCTACCATCCAGGCTATTTGGCTTATGGCAAAGCGGCAATTGCAAACACCAAGGGCAGACCTAGCGGGGGATTGTTAATATGGGTTAAGCAACAGATATTGCCCCATATAGAGGAACTACCTATAGATAGCCCTGACATTCTCGCAATCAAGGTCTGCTTACAGGGAGACCTAGACTATATATTATGTAATGTGTATGCAAGAGGGATTGCGGGAGGGAACGCCTCACCAACTATTGCCCTCCTGGATGCATTTATAAATGATTTAGATGGCTCAAATAACCTGGTTATCGTAGGTGATTTAAACTGCACGTTCGAGCCCCTAGGCTTAGACGACTATAGCCTTAGTATGGAGGAAGATCAGAATTGAGGGATACCATCTCTATCGCTGCCACCGGTTAACAAATGGACTGAGGCGGCTCTACAGCTAAAAAGTCTAACCCTGTGGATGGGGGCTTAGGGCCGCTAATGGGAGATCTCACTCAGATATGGAAGGCATTCATAAATTTTCTAATGGGATCAGAAGTAGCAGAATCGATTATATCCTCCTTAGTTTGGAGCTTTGGCCTAGACTTGTAGATATGTTGGTCCATCACAGACCAGAGAGTGATCACGATCCACTCTTACTATCTTTAGTTGGGAAGGGATTGGATCACCCTAAGGCTGTTCTGGAATCCGCAATAGGTGATGTAACAATGGCCTTGGATTGCCGACGGCTGAAATGGGCAGTAGTCCTTGAAGACGAAGGTCTCCTAAAGCAGATTAAGTCTACTATTGAAGGCCCCTCATCGTCGATTGGCTCTATAGATAGTCTAGACAATTCTTTTCTAGACCTTATGAAGGCCCACGAGGAATTATTTGCTATATTAAAGTCCCTGTTCACAAAAAGTAGAAGACATCACGGGCATAATATAAAACGACCAACCAAGTGGTATGATGAGGCATGTGGAGATGAATTTAAGCACCTCTCAAATGCAATAAAGTCAGGAGTACCTCATGAGGTCAAAATAGCAAGGGTAAATTATAAAAAAGTACAAATACAGGCTAAGAAGGCCTTTGATGAGGATAGGTGGGCAAGTTTAATCAATGCCAGTAAGGGGAAGAACTGGATCAAATTTTGGCAATTAGTCAAATGGGGCAGTGGTATGATTGATCCTATTCCAGTTAATAATGTACCTCCTGAACTCTGGGTTAAGTACTATCAAGCTCAATTTGCCTCCCTGACTGGTAATGAAACAGCTTATTGTAAAAAACAAATAAACGATGAGGTCCGAGGGAGCACACAACCAGCATGGACAAGTCCCCCTACTCACAATGTATATACACAGAAGTCCAGGGGTACGAAAAAGCAAAAAAAACAAAAAAACAAGAAGCAGACATGCGAAGGAATAAAAGGTTGTTCAAGTACAGTCCACAACATCTGTTCAGGACTGTGATTACACTCAAGGTAATGATTAGTCAATCATCCGCGAGCTCCTCCCGCAGATTCAGCCTGGGAGTAGTAGCTCCTTAACCAAACCAGGTTTGGTTAAGAGGAGATCCCATATGATGAAGCATGCCACCACGGTGGGTGATGGGATTACGTCCTCTTTTTGAGGACTTTTTAGGTCAGGCATTAGTTTAAGTATCATCCAGGTTCTATTTTGGTCCACTGCACTGTCTGCTTCTTGTTTTTTTGTTTTCTTTGCTTTTTCGTACCCCTGGACTTCTGTGTATATACAATGAAACAACTTACCCAGAGATTAACACTGAGGATGTTCTAACATTCGACAAAAGGGAGATAGAAAGGGTCTTGGAAGGGATACCAGCAGGGAGGGCCCCCGGCCCGGATTGTATCCCGGCCGATATCTATAAACATGATAAGAAGAATTAGACTGAATATATTTTTATTATCATACATGCAATCGCTAGAGGTGCACCAATTCCAGATACATGGCGTGGGGCTGAAATCATTCCCATTTACAACAAGCATTTGCAATGCGATAGGTCTCGCTTTACTGAAAGTTTGAGCTATTAGCGTTGTATTATTATCTGCATCACCAATAGGTCAAACTTTCAGTAATGTGATACCTATTGGATTGCAAATACTTGTTTAATCTTGATCTTACCTTACCTACTGGATCCCATGACGTTCTTCAGGAGGCCAGTTGCCTGTAGTAAAGGGCCTTAATGTTCCTCCTCCAGATAACGGCATGGCATTGGTAATCTGGTATTGTTTCCGGTGCGCGCTGAAGTATTTTCAATGCAGGGAGTTGACTTGAGAAAAAGACCTAAATGTTCCCCCTTTTACAAACAACGATGTGGATAATTCTATGCCTCCATGCTGACTCAATTAGGAGCTCTCCGGCTCAACGCCCGAGCACTGTGCTGAGGGGGCCCCCTGGAGCTTGGGGGCCCCCCCGCACCGCGGGGGCTGCGGGGGCCTGTGTTACGCCCCTGCAGCCCGCCGGCGGCTGCCACGCTGTGCGCACCGCTTTCATCGCACTCCAGCCCAGGACGAAGGGCGTACCCAAGAGCCCAGTGTCAGGTGAGAGGGGACGGGTACTCCAGGGGCTGACACCTCCCACGGATGAGGTGGATGGGGGATAGAGTTCAGTCGACCTTTGGCTCACGTCTCTAGCTTGGCTCTAAGAGGCAACCTTTTCGCATATTTATCTAGCAATGTCATGTAAACGTATGTTAAACTCTCTTCCAAATAAAAACAAGCCCGGCGGTCGGCAGAGCATGGCGCGCGCGCGCTTGGGGGCGTGTGCGCTTCTCAGAAGCGCGTCCACAGACCCCGATCGCTGCGCGTGCCCCGGTCTGTCTCCCTTGAGAGGCATCAGGGTAACAATAGTTCTCGTTGGCGGCAGCGCTTCGCGCTGCAACGCCAGCGAGACCTAAAAATGCACTCCCTCCTAAAAAAGTCAGCATAACATGACTAATTATAGAGAAACCTATATAAAAGGATGTATAAAATATATACATAAAGGTATGAATATCTATATATATACCACACACAGACGCTCCAACTAGGATCCTTTGGCCCAAGGTACGTGGCGTGGAAGAGGCGGCAGAGCAGCCCGACAATATCACCACACAGAACAGATTGTCCGCGCTCTCAGGTAGTGCCGCCAATTGCACCTGGTTCTGTGTGGTGATATATATATATATTATTATATATATATATATATATATATATATATATATATATATATATATATATATATTACCTACTGGCGGTCGCCAGTAGGTAGTTATAGTTAGGACCACGTTTCCATAGGAAATCCGCAACATTCTATTTTGAATAACTTTGGCGCCCGTCGACGAATCCTCGCGAATTTTCAAAAATAGGTGGGGCGCTACGCTCCGCTCCGCTCCTTCCCTGAAAGTCTCGGGGGGATTCGTCAAGCGGGGGCTGAGATAAAGGGGGGTCCCAAAACGCGTTTTTCCCATGCATTTTTCCATAGGACCTTTAGACAGGGCTACAGCCCGAACGTCTGAACAGAATTTCTAGAAATTTGGCAGAGAGGTAGTCCTCAGGTCAAGGAAGTGCCTTTTGTAGGTCTGGTGTAAATCTGTTCAGTAGATTCTGAGAAAATAGCCTTTAAATCAATATATATATCTGAGCCAGCTTACGGTGCGCTTACCGTACGCGTACGGTGGCGTGCGCGAGCGCGATTCTGATTGGCTCTTAGATCTTAGTAAACATTCGAATCGGTCGAAACCAGGAAGCGGCGGCCGCCATTTCGTGTGTTTCACTCAGAAAAAAAAGAGTGATAACAAGAAAAGGGGGCAAGGAGGAGAGTTACAGACCCCCTAACATTTGTAAGGGGGTCAAAGAAGGACAGAAAAGTACAAAGAAAACATTTATTGATTTTAAAAAAAATCACGGGGTACGCGTACGGTAAGCGTACGGTAAAAAAAAAAAAAAAAAGAAATGAAATGCAGATTTAAGTGTTTAGATATTAGGGGGCTCTAAAAAGAGCCGTTGTGTTTATGAAGTGATTTTTTAGTGGTACCTACAAGTAAGTACCGATGCAGAGTCTAAGGTTCAAGAGGAAGACTCTGTTCCCTTCATCATTGAAGTGCACACCATCTCCTCTATAAATGTCTTGCATGTCGTAACGCAAGTTGTTGTGGTAAATGGAACCCATACCATAGTCACGGAGGAAAGCAGAAACAGATTTGTTGACGTGCTTTCTTGCTTTGTCAATCTGCGGACAGAAATGATTGGACCAGTTCCATTTTTGCCTTTGGCATATGTTAGAAAAGACAAAAGCAGTTTTAGGGAAAAGTGAAAACAGTTGTGCAAAGGTGTCCTTCATAAGCATTTCCAGACCTACCCCAGTCAAAGTGCCTAGGTCATTGCCACCACAGTGCACTATTATGAGGTCAGGGTGTTGGATTTGCATGAAGGATTTCACCAATGGCATCAATTGGTGCCACTTTAACCCTCTCTGACCAATCCATTTAATGTCTACATTTGGCAAAGCAAGGTCTCTCACCATACCTGTTTTCTCTGCAAACTTTTCACTCCAGAAGACATAGCTGTGCCCTACAATCCACACTGTGAACATCTTCAAAGGAGAACTGGATGCACTCAGGAGGTGTAATTCAGTAGAATGGTAAAAATAAATGAAAGACAGTTTGGAAATGGAGGCATACATATTTTTTTCATAAAAAAAAGAACTGATTGGCTGTTTCATACCATTCTAGAATAAAAACTAGGCTGTATGTGTAAATTAATAGAAGCATGTTTTGTATTGGTACAGAAAAATGTGTTACCAAAGAACAGTACTATGGATTTGCTGTTAGGTTTGAAAAGTCAAGCACTCTTGCTCTGTGGAATTGAAACATTGTTTGGCGAACTTCTGACCTAACTCCACACAGCAGTGTTCCATGAGCTGTTGCTATGGTAGCAGGCAGAAGTCAAGTTGGGGGAAGGGTACTAGGCAGAAGTCAAGTTGGGGGAAGGGTACTTTTGGAAAAGGGTTGGTTTTCAACCAATAGAAATGTGTGATTACATTTGAAAAAAAGGGGGAAGCACTGAGATTTGAAATTAACATGTATATATGTGGAAAAAGAGAGGGAAAGTTTGCCATTATCTGGTTCTGCTGGGAGGAGAGAGGTGTAAAGAACAGAGATCCTGGCTCTGATAATCTGCTGTTTGAGTGCCACATTTCTTTCACAACTAACTAATTTTAAAGGTGAGTTTAGAGTTTGAGAGGGGATGTATATGGTAAATTAAGAAATGAATAATAGAAATGCAATTCTTTTTGTTGAAGTTGTGTTTATTATTTTCTGTTTTGGGAGAAATTTAAATGTGAGGAAAAAGTAAAATAATATGGACTATGTTTTCACAATAAATTAAGGTGTACTGGTATAAAAAAAGAATAGTTTAAGGGTTTGAGGTTGGACTCAGTAATGCAAATACATTCAGCATCACTAAGGCTGGTTGCCCTTGCTGGAGTGTAGGCAGTCACCCAGGTTACAAATGGTGCTGGTCTGAAAAAGCAGTTTGGACATGTGCTTTTTAAAAAATCTGAAAAGTGGATTCATAATGTGTCAGTCTGTAAAAGTGTTTATCACTTGCCAAAAAAAAGAGCAGTAAGTGTGCTTTCAAATTGGCAAAGAAATTTCGTTTTGTGACTAATGTGAAAACATGACTCTGTGTGCAAAGAGGACTTATAGGCAGAGATTTATTGCGTATTGCTCTGGTGATTTCACAGTTGCATTAGATGGAAAGGGGGAGCCATTTTTTGGTGCAGAAGCAGACTCTTAGCACACACCCAGCTGCTTACTATGTGGAATCATGCACAGTATTCACAAGCGAGTGGGGTTTGAGGTTTCAGTCAGTAATGCAAATACATTCAGCATCACTAAGGCTGGTTGCCCTTGCTGGAGTGTAGGCAGTCACCCAGGTTACAAATGGTGCTGGTCTGAAAAAGCAGTTTGGACATGTGCTTTTTAAAAAATCTGAAAAGTGGATTCATAATGTGTCAGTCTGTAAAAATGTTTATCACTTGCCAAAAAAAAGAGCAGTAAGTGTGCTTTCAAATTGGCAAAGAAATTTCGTTTTGTGACTAATGTGAAAACATGACTCTGTGTGCAAATAGGAATTACAGGCAGAGATTTATTGCGTATTGCTCTGGTGATTTCACAGTTGCATTAGATGGAAAGGGGGAGCCATTTTTTGGTGCAGAAGCAGACTCTTAGCACACACCCAGCTGCTTACCATGTGGAATCATGCACAGTATTCACAAGCGAGTGGGGTTTGAGGTTTCAGTCAGTAATGCAAATACATTCAGCATCACTAAGGCTGGTTGCCCTTGCTGGAGTGTAGGCAGTCACCCAGGTTACAAATGGTGCTGGTCTGAAAAAGCAGTTTGGACATGTGCTTTTTAAAAAATCTGAAAAGTGGATTCATAATGTGTCAGTCTGTAAAAGTGTTTATCACTTGCCAAAAAAAAGAGCAGTAAGTGTGCTTTCAAATTGGCAAAGAAATTTCGTTTTGTGACTAATGTGAAAACATGACTCTGTGTGCAAATAGGAATTACAGGCAGAGATTTATTGCGTATTGCTCTGGTGATTTCACAGTTGCATTAGATGGAAAGGGGGAGCCATTTTTTGGTGCAGAAGCAGACTCTTAGCACACAGCCAGCTACTTACCATGTGGAATCATGCACAGTATTCACAAGCGAGTGGGGTTTGAGGTTTCAGTCAGTAATGCAAATACATTCAGCATCACTAAGGCTGGTTGCCCTTGCTGGAGTGTAGGCAGTCATCCAGGTTACAAATGGTGCTGGTCTGAAAAAGCAGTTTGGACATGTGCTTTTTAAAAAATCTGAAAAGTGGATTCATAATGTGTCAGTCTGTAAAAGTGTTTATCACTTGCCAAAAAAAAGAACAGTAAGTGTGCTTTCAAATTGGCAAAGAAATTTCGTTTTGTGACTAATGTGAAAACATGACTCTGGGTGCAAATAGGAATTACAGGCAGAGATTTATTGTGTATTGCTCTGGTGATTTCACAGTTGCATTAGATGGAAAGGGGGAGCCATTTGTTGGTGCAGAAGCAGACTCTTACCACACACCTAGCTGCTTACCATGTGGAATCATGCACAGTATTCACAAGCGAGTGGGGTTTGAGGTTTCAGTCAGTAATGCAAACACATTCAGCATCACTAAGGCTGTTTGCCCTTGCTGGAGTGTAGGCAGTCACCCAGGTTACAAATGGTGCTGGTCTGAAAAAGCAGTTTGGACATGTGCTTTTTAAAAAATCTGAAAAGTGGATTCATAATGTGTCAGTCTGTAAAAGTGTTTATCACTTGCCAAAAAAAAGAGCAGTAAGTGTGCTTTCAAATTGGCAAAGAAATTTCGTTTAAGGGCCTAATGTGAAAACATGACTCTGTGTGCAAATAGGAATTACAGGCAGAGATTTATTGCGTATTGCTCTGGTGATTTCACAGTTGCATTAGATGGAAAGGGGGAGCCATTTTTTGGTGCAGAAGCAGACTCTTAGCACACAGCCAGCTGCTTACCATGTGGAATCATGCACAGTATTCACAAGCGAGTGGGGTTTGAGGTTTCAGTCAGTAATGCAAATACATTCAGCATCACTAAGGCTGGTTGCCCTTGCTGGAGTGTAGGCAGTCACCCAGGTTACAAATGGTGCTGGTCTGAAAAAGCAGTTTGGACATGTGCTTTTTAAAAAATCTCAAAAGTGGATTCAAAATGTGTCAGTCTGTAAAAGTGATTATCACTTGCCAAAAAAAAGAGCAGTAAGTGTGCTTTCAAATTGGCAAAGAAATTTCGTTTTGTGACTAATGTGAAAACATGACTCTGTGTGCAAATAGGAATTACAGGTAGAGATTTATTGCGTATTGCTCTGGTGATTTCACAGTTGCATTAGATGGAAAGGGGGAGCCATTTTTTGGTGCAGAAGCAGACTCTTAGTACACACCCAGCTGCTTACCATGTGGAATCATGGACAGTATTCACAAGCGAGTGGGGTTTGAGGTTTCAGTCAGTAATGCAAACACATTCAGCATCACTAAGGCTGGTTGCCCTTGCTGGAGTGTAGGCAGTCACCCAGGTTACAAATGGTGCTGGTCTGAAAAAGCAGTTTGGACATGTGCTTTTTAAAAAATCTGAAAAGTGGATTCATAATGTGTCAGTCTGTAAATCTTTTTTTGAGTGGGTATGGTAAGTCAATATTATCATGGTCCCTTTTTTCCACTTCTCTACAATCACATTTTCAGTTTTTCTTTGTAGTCTCTCAAGGACCTTGTAATGTGATAATTGATTTTTAGTGTTTTTTTAAAAAAAAAAATAATAATTACGCGTACCGTACGCGTACGGTAAAAAAAAATACAAAAAAAAGTTTTAAAATCATATATAAAAAATAGATGAAAGGTAAGGTTGGCTCTTAAAAGAGCCGTTGTGTTCATGCAGGGACAGAGGAAAGAAAGAGTGGGAATATTAGTCTCTACGACAAATGTGCTGATCTATTTTATTGTTCACTAGGGAAATACTGGTCTCCCTATGACAAATTAAATCATGACAAGTGGCGCACCGTATATCAACCCTCAGAAACCGAGGGTTAGTTTCCAGAGGACCAGAAAAAGGAGATGCTCCCACCACAGATGAAGGGCTCACCTGACCTGCAGAAGAAGGACTCGGCCCTGCAGATGATGGTCCAGGCTGAGCTGCTGTGGATGTGCTTGGTTGATTTACTGAAGGGTTACCTTCAGTAAGTCGAGCATGTGTCCTTCTGTGTACATCCTTAAGGTGTCTCATCATGGTGTGATTCCCAAAGGAATACTTCCTGTCAGGATTCCCTCTTGAAAGTACACGCTTACACAGCTTACAAGTCACTAAGGGTGCATTTACCTTTTGCTGGCCTTCTGGAAAAGTAAAATACTCCCATACGTAAGAGGTCTTTTGTTTCCTCGCTCTCTGCCTCAAGGTAGTGCTGCTAGCCTCACTCTCAGAAGAGCTCTGCTGTTCTGCCATCGTATCACAAAGACAACCCAGCTCCTTCTCCTAAGGGATCACAAGCAGAAATGAGGGGAATGGGTGTGGTGTAGGAGAGTTCTAGAACTGAAAGTAGTTTCAACCAATCAAAAGTTGTGTTTCATGATCACATGACCCACCGTACGCTTACGGTGCGCTTACGGCAAAAGTACGCATGCGCGTAAAAAAGACACACGCTTGCGCGCATGCGCATAACAGTCACTCCCCAACACTTCCGCGTAACGTGCGCGTGTAGCGTACACGCGTACGCGCCCCACGCGGAGTACGCGCGGCTACGCAAATTGCGTAACTATACGCAAACAGCGTAGATAAATTACGGACATTGCGTAAACCGTACGCTTACCGTAAGCTTACCGTACGCGCACTAAAAAAATATAAAAAAAAAAGGAAAAAATGTATTGCTAATAAATTTTACCTGTTTATTTTATAAAAAATGTAAAATAAAAACATATTGTAGAATTTTAAAAATGTAACCATAGTCTTTAAAAAAGGATAGAAAATTAAAATAAAAATATGTAAAAAAAAAAAGAAGAAAAAAAAAAATTAGCATTTAAAAAACCTTGCAAATTCACTGAAAAAACCATGGGTTTCACACACGTTATAGTTAGGAATTAGCATTTAAAAAACCTTTGAAATTCACTGAAAAAACCATGGGTTTCACACACGTTATAGTTAGGAATTAGCATTTAAAAAACCTTAGAAATTCAATGAAAAAACCAAAGGTTTCACACATGGTATAGTTAGCTGGACATTTCACTCGTAAAAAAACAATGAAATTCCCCCGTTATAGTTAGTTCAGCTAACTATAACTCGCGCGCCCGCAATGCACTACTGTAACGCCCTGAACGTCTCAGGATCGTTTAACAGACACGACAATGAGGACGCAACCACTAGTGAAGGGTTAGTTGTTTTAATGAAGGCAAATATAATACAAAGAATAAACAAGTTATAGTCACTGGAATCCTCCAGGCTAAGTACGTTACCAGCCCACAGCACGGATGGTCCTAACCGTCCTCTGCATATACGCCGGTCCCGGCGTATGCCAACAGAGGGCAGAAATGAAATGGCCGACAATGCCAATCGGTAGGCTGTGAGGGGCACGAAGAGTGTTGGGGAGAATCGAGGAGTCAGGGAAACACCCAGCCGGGGTCTCTACCTGGAGGGAGCAGCCGCTCAACCTCTTCCTCAGACTGCACCGGGACGCGGAGTCACCTCCTGGTGATGCGTCACCGATACCCCAATCACAAGCAAGAAGACTGAACCGAGAGCAGCCGCTCGATCGATCCTGTGGACTTCCGAGTCTGTAACGCGGCAAACACCTCCTGGTGTGCGTTACAGCTGGCAGTCCCTGTGTCTCTGGTCGGGCTGGGAGTTACGACTCCAACCAGCAAAAGCGCCACTGCGCTTGGACTCAGCCGAGTCAAAAAGCGAAGCTCAATGGTTGACCGGTAGAGCTTCCGGGTCCTTCACAGGTGACGATGGGGCAAGACACGGCCCAGGGAGTAACGACTCGACCTACCTCCGTTCTTGCCTTACTGGAGCACCACTCCGGAACACTGCTCTTCACGAAGCAGGTACGTCGGTGTGAACACAATATCCGACAGCGTTGTACCTCCCGGTTCCTCCCTTTATAGGGCGTGTTTTCCTTGAGTTATGTAACAGCTCTCCTGTTTACATAAGGGCGTGTTTCCCTTGTATGACAGGAATTCTTGACAGTACATCCTCCCTCTCAGCGGCTCCCCACGGGTCCAGCGCTGGCAGGAAAATGCCGATGGAACAAGGAGACCAAGCGCGGAGCATGAACCCCTTCAGCCGGTTCCCATGAATGCTCCTCCGGGCCATAGCCTTTCCACGCAACCAGGTACCACAGCTTCCCCCTGCGCCATTTGGACGCCCGTACGCCCGACACTTCATACTCCACCTCCGACTCCACGCATACCGGCCGAGGTGTCCCAGACGGCTTGGAGGGTGCTGGTTTGAGCAATGATACATGAAAGACAGGGTGTATCCGCAATGACTGGGGCAAGCACACCTTCACGTTCACGGGACCCATACACTTGGTAATTCGATAGGGGCCCATGTACTTGGGATGGAACACACTGTTCTTTCGAAACCTCATGTTTCTTGTGGATATCCAGACGTAGTCTCCAGTGCGGTACAGTGGCCCGGGCCTTCTCTTCCTATCTGCCGCAGCCTTGTATCTTCTCTTGGCCTCTATTAGGACAGCCCTTGAGCGCATCAATGTGTCTTTTATGTGTGCCACCCTGTCCGCTGTGGCGGGAATCCTGTCCTCTCTGAACGGATGTAGAAATGGCAAGAACCTGGGATGTTGGCCATAGTTGCTATAGAACGGAGATGACTGTGTGGAGCTGTGAGTGGCGTTGTTATAGGCTATCTCTGCAACCCATAGCAAGTCGACCCATTCTTCCCTGCCCTGGTCCACAAAACATCGCAGATACTGTTTGAGCGTTTGGTTCAGGCGCTCGGTTTGGCCGTCCGTTTGAGGGTGGTAGCTGGTGGACAGGGCGGTCTTAACATGCAGCGCAGTGCACCAAGTCTTCCAGAATTGTGCAGTAAACTGCGATCCCCGGTCCGACACGATCACCCCAGGTAATCCATGCAGTCGTACCACATTCTTTAGGAGTAGCGACGCCAATTCCCCGGCCGTAGGGACTCTCTTGCAGGGGATGAAGTGCCCCATTTTCGTCAAGTAATCCACCACCACCAGTATTGCCGTCATCCCCTGGTCTACCGGTAGGCCCACCACGAAGTCCAGTGATATGCTATCCCATGGTCTATCCGGGGTTGGAAGTGGATGTAAGAGCCCTTGGGTTCGGCCATGGTCGGCCTTCATGGTAGCACACGTAGGACACTCCTGTCCCCACCTCCTGACATCCACTCTCATGGTTGGCCACCAGAAATGCCGTCCCATGCTAGCCACCGTTTTTTCAAAGCCCAAATGACCTGCGCATGGAGAGTCATGGCACCAGATGAATGCTTGTTTCCTTAGCCTAGGCGTGGGTATCAATAGGCACCTGCCCTTCAGGGGTATCCCGTCCTTCAGCTGCCATTCTCTGTGACTGAGGAGCCACCTCCGCCATGCGAATGACCTGATCCCTCTCTTTATTCCCCTCAGGAAAGTATCCGGTTGGATAACCCCCAATACCATCCTCGGGGAAATGATGGAACGCTCGGTCGCAGGCAATGGTTCCTTAACTGCAGATTGACGGGACAGGGCGTCCGCCTTTTGGTTTTCCGTCCCCGGCCGATATGTGATGCGGAAGTTGAACCCCGCAAAGAAGATCATCCACCGCAGCTGCCTGGGAGAAAGGTGTCTAGTGGCAGTCATGAACTGTAGGTTCCGATGGTCCGTGTACACCGATACCACATGTCTTGCCCCCATCAACCAATGCCTCCATTCGGTGAAGGCGTCCTTGATTGCGAGAAGCTCCTTCTCCGCAATATGGTAGTTGCGTTCGGCGTCGTTGAGTTTGCGGGACATGTACGCAACGGGATGAAGCACCCCTGTGTCATGGTTGCATTGGGACAAGATAGCCCCCAGCGCCACATCCGACGCGTCCGCTTCCACCACGTAGGGGAGATCCGGATCGGGGTGAGCCAACACCGGCGCCTTACCAAAGGCGCTTTTCAGGGCCTCAAAGGCTTTGTTCGCTTCAGGGGACCAGACAAACTCCTTGGACTTCCTCAGTAGCTGTGTGATTGGGGCCACCACTCCTGAAAATCCATCTATGAACCGCCTGTAAAAGTTGGCGAAGCCAATGAAACTTTGGACGTCCTTCACGCTTTGGGGCACCGGCCATTCTTTCACCGCCTTGATCTTTCGTTCTGCCATCTCCTGTCCCTCTGGACTCAGCATCACTCCGAGGAATTCCACGGATGTGACGTGGAAGTCACACTTGCTGAGTTTACAAAACAGCATGTTTTCCCTCAGCTTTTGGAGCACAGCTTTGACGTGGTGTACGTGCTCCTCCACACTGGACGAATAGATGAGGATGTCGTCGATATATACGACCACGTAGATATCCAACTCCTCTCTGAATACCTCATTCAAAAAGTACTGAAAGGCTGCCGGGGCGTTGCACAGACCGAACGGCATGACGAGGTACTCAAAAAGGCCGAACCTGGTCTTAAAGGCGGTCTTCCACTCGTCTCCGTCCCTCATGCGCACCAGATGGTATGCCCCTTTCAAATCCAACTTGGTGTAGATACGAGCTTTCTTGACCTGTTCCAGAAGTACACTGATGAGAGGCAAGGGGTACCGATTTTTTATGGTTATCGCATTCAATGCCCTAAAGTCCACACAGGCTCTCAGCTCCCCATTAGCCTTCGGGATGAAGAAGAGAGGCGAGGCGGCCGGAGACTTGGACGGGCGGATGAATCCTAGCTTGAGGAGTTTATCCAGGTACCCCCGGAGATGCACGTTTTCAGGCTCCGTCAGGGCATACAGCCTGCCGCTGGGAACGCTGGCCCCTGGCACCAGGTCGATCTGGCAGTCAAACTGTCTATGTGGTGGTAGCACTTCCGCCTTCACCTCATCAAATACATCCTCAAAACTGTGATAAGCCTGGGGGAGAGCCACATCTTTTTCTGCCGCTGTAGCCACCGTCTGACTCCCGCTCTCATCTGCGTCAAGGGATTCCGTTCTTATTCCACAATGCAGGATGCAATACGGTGACGTCATTTCGATGCGATGTGTTGGCCAATCCACAAAGGGGTTGTGTTTCTGTAGCCACGGCAATCCCAATATGACGCCATATTGGGGCGCTCGGATGATGTTAAAATCGATTTGTTCCAAATGGTTCCACCCATATCTCATCGGAAGGACCCCCGTGTGCTGCCCGATGGGCCCCGTCACCAATCGCCTTCCGTCTACAGCATAGACGTCTTCGGGTACAGCTTTGGGAAGAAGCACTAGCCCTAGCCTGCATGCCTCGTTGTGGTCCATAAACATGCCAGTGGCCCCTGAATCCACCATGGCCACAACGGGTATCCACTGGTCATGCACTCCCACGTGCACCGTGATAAACAGGTGTCGTTGTCCCTTAGTGACCGAGTTGGAAAGTGAAGGGATGGATGAGTGACTCCGAGATGCCCCTTCTCTGGTCTTGGAGTCCTCTAGTTTTCCACCGGTATGTCCACCACGGCTGTTACCGACCGGTTGGCCCGATAACGTGACGTCTTCGGTTTGGCAGGGCATTCACGTACGTAGTGGCCTTTTTTGCCACAATATAGGCACAATCCTTGTTTACGGCGTGACTCTTTCTCCGTGGCTGTGAGGCTCGCTCGTATTGCGCCGATGTCCATGGGTTCTCCCTTGGATGCGGTGGAAGTTTCAGGACTTCCCACCGTCACATAGGATGGAAGGGATTTTCCTTTTCTCCCATGATCCCCCTTTCTTTCACTTAGCCTATGTTCCAGCCGTAATACCAGGTTGATAAGGCCCTCACATGTCTTGGGTTGAGGGTCAATATGAGCCACGGCGTCCTTGAGCTCATCGCACAGCCCTTGATGGAAGAGCGCCGTCTGTTTAGCAACAGGCCACTTGGTTTCCACAACCAGCCTTCGGAACGCGTTGAGATACTGCACCAGTTCGTTGGATCCCTGTCTCAACTCAAGCATTTCACGGTCCGCCGTGTACGAGTCAGCCCTTCTGTCGAATACCTTCAGGAATTCCTCGCGAAAAGCACCCCAATCACATAAGAGGGGGTCGTCCCTGCTCACCAGAGGTACGGCCCATTGTGCCGCGTTTCCAGCCAAATAGGATATAAGGAAAGCCACACGAGCCTGACTCGTGGGGAACGCCTTTGGTTTGCACGATAAATGTAGCGCCACTTGTGTGAGGAATACCTGCACTGTGTTAGGATCCCCACTGTACCTCTCTGGTGTCGCCAAGGGGATGGCTACCGGCATTTCCACTACTACCGCAGGGGTCTGATTCGTGAGGGAGGTGCTGGGCGTGAGCGGGTCCAATTGGATAGCATCCAGTCTGGCTTTTACATCGGCTGTTTCTTGCCTAGAGGCAGCCACTTCAACTTGCATGGCCGCTAAAGCAGCCAGCACATCATCAAGTGTTGCCATGTCTGTTATCGACCGGGAGACAGTTAGTGTTATTAAGGTCGGATATTTTGTAACGCCCTGAACGTCTCAGGATCGTTTAACAGACACGACAATGAGGACGCAACCACTAGTGAAGGGTTAGTTGTTTTAATGAAGGCAAATATAATACAAAGAATAAACAAGTTATAGTCACTGGAATCCTCCAGGCTAAGTACGTTACCAGCCCACAGCACGGATGGTCCTAACCGTCCTCTGCATATACGCCGGTCCCGGCGTATGCCAACAGAGGGCAGAAATGAAATGGCCGACAATGCCAATCGGTAGGCTGTGAGGGGCACGAAGAGTGTTGGGGAGAATCGAGGAGTCAGGGAAACACCCAGCCGGGGTCTCTACCTGGAGGGAGCAGCCGCTCAACCTCTTCCTCAGACTGCACCGGGACGCGGAGTCACCTCCTGGTGATGCGTCACCGATACCCCAATCACAAGCAAGAAGACTGAACCGAGAGCAGCCGCTCGATCGATCCTGTGGACTTCCGAGTCTGTAACGCGGCAAACACCTCCTGGTGTGCGTTACAGCTGGCAGTCCCTGTGTCTCTGGTCGGGCTGGGAGTTACGACTCCAACCAGCAAAAGCGCCACTGCGCTTGGACTCAGCCGAGTCAAAAAGCGAAGCTCAATGGTTGACCGGTAGAGCTTCCGGGTCCTTCACAGGTGACGATGGGGCAAGACACGGCCCAGGGAGTAACGACTCGACCTACCTCCGTTCTTGCCTTACTGGAGCACCACTCCGGAACACTGCTCTTCACGAAGCAGGTACGTCGGTGTGAACACAATATCCGACAGCGTTGTACCTCCCGGTTCCTCCCTTTATAGGGCGTGTTTTCCTTGAGTTATGTAACAGCTCTCCTGTTTACATAAGGGCGTGTTTCCCTTGTATGACAGGAATTCTTGACAACTACTGATGACGTCACATATTACATCACTCATGACATGGTCAGTGACATCACTCATGACATCACTGATAACATCTCAAATGACATCACTGATGACATCACTGATGACATCATCCAGTGAATGTGTGTTTTTCTGAAAATTAAATATGTTTTATATATGTATATCTCAAGGTCGATGGAAGAATAAATGAGTATATAAGTGTCTAAATTGATGATTTGTTTTTGAAAAATTGATTGTATTACTGACTGATTAAGTGTATCTTTTTGAATACATGGCTAAGTGAGTAATGTTTAAATGTGTAAATACCTGTATCAGTCTCTCACTTTGTATATAAGTGGCTGCATGGGTTGGTGAGTAGCTACATGAGTGTCTATATAGGTTATTAGTTGGTTTTTTGAGTATCAGTATGAGTGTCTGAGTGTCTTCATGGTGCGGTGGGGGGTATTACGTAGTGCATAGGTGCATGAATGAGTGACTCACTGTTTGTATGTGTTGAAGACAGCATGTGTGCAGGACTGTATGGGTGGATGAGTGTGTGCATGGGTGTGTTAGTGAGTGAATGACTGTCTCAATAGTGTCTTCAGAAGTAACTACATATGTTTTAAACTAGTATATGTGACTATTGGTGTTTATAAGGGAGTATATGTGAGAGTGAGAGATTGGTAGACTTCCTGTATGAATAAGTATGTGTTTCTATAAGTGATTGTTTAAAAGACTAAGTATGTGTAAATTTCTGTAAACGTAAGTGTGGTGGTGTGTGTATAACTGTATATGCAAGTAAATGGATGTTTGATTCTTTATTAGCATGAGTGACTATGTGTGAGTAACTCTATGGATGAGTGGCATTGTGTTACAGGATGTTTAGGTGTATGAGTACATATGATGTGTGAGTACATGTATGAGTGACTGTATAGGATTGTTGGTGGATGAGTGGATGTGTATGTGGATCTTAGAATTACTGAATAGGTTGTTGTAACTGTTATTGGTATGTCCATTTTTTTGAAAATTTCAGTCTCTATTTTTGAATGTTTGTATCAAAGGTTATATTAGGGTGAGAGGAGGTCTACCACTCTGTTACAAGGATAATGTCATCAGTGATGTCATTTGAGATGTCATCAGTGATGTCATGAGTGATGTAATATGTGACGTCATCAGTAGTGCATTGCGGGCGCGCGAGTTATAGTTAGCTGAACTAACTATAACGGGGGAATTTCATTGGTTTTTTACGAGTGAAATGTCCAGCTAACTATAACATGTGTGAAACCTTTGGTTTTTTCATTGATATATATATATATATACACACACACCTACACACTGACTGTATAATAAAATATTACCAAGTAAGGTATGTATAAACATTTATAACATCGGTCATGGACCGAAGATGTGACAACGGCGAGCTGGCAAACAGCCATATGGTACCATATAAAAGAATAGAAGGAGTGGAAGATATGCCACACCCCAGAAAAATAAAAGCAATCAGACACAAAACAACACTACCGACTGAATGGTTACAATCAGGCGACTGAGAGATAACTGAAAAAGAAAACAGCAGGTGAAAAACAACCCCGCTAGAATAGAGAAAGTGGGACTGTAAAAAGATCAAGTTTAACAAAACCCAACACAGGGGAGGCCTATTCAGACAACTAGTCTCTATCTTATAGAAAGACTATCAGACATAAAAAGCGACCTGGCTGAAGCAGCGGATAAAAGACAGAGTAAGTAGTTGTAGAAGACCAAACGCCACAAGTGGAAGACCAAAACCAAAGGATCTTTATAAAGAACTGAAATAACAGATTGAGTGGCAGTGCATAAAGCATAGCAAGTGTGGAGGCCATATAAGAACTGTCTTTATAGGAGACAGAACCCATAAAATGGTTGGAAAGAATAATCTAAACACAGCAAGAAACTTTAGGAAGAGAAGTGAGAAAAAAGGGGGGGAGAGCGAGAGAAGGGTGAGAGAGAGAGAGAGAGAGAGAGAGAGAGAGAGACAGAGATAGAGATAGAGCGAGAGATCCACAAGCAAAAAGAAATATCTATTTTCCACGGGACAACCTGTGCCCAGTCAACAGTTCCTGTGACATCATGAGTAAGGGTCCTGGCATCACCCAAGATCGTCATTTTTCATATTCATTAGTTCAAGGGATAACGATCCCCCAGGAGGTTGGAACCTTCACCGCGCATGCGAGAAATGAAAGAAACTCTCCGGACAAGAATCCGAAAGGATCACCAAATCTCCTTAAGAATCAATCCCAAGAGAGGGGGGTCAAGGAACATATTTTCGAGAAGAAACGCAAGATAAAAAACAACCATAAGCCCCTAAAAGGGGAAAAAGGCAACATCTGAAGAACAACCAGTTAAGTAGCTAAATGCTGGGGTTGGTATCGGAGGTGTCATGGAAATGTTTGCAACAAAGTACAAAAACATTTACCAAAAGTGAAAAGCAACAACAGCTTTGTGCATGGCAGAAGCAGATTAAAAACAGTCCATGCAGTGGCATAGAAGAGAAAGAGTCATTAGAGTAGCCCACCCATGCTAAGATCCGGACAAGGCACGTCCACAAGGAACCTTGAGAGTAACAGCAATGGTAAGAGTCCTTCTTGCCCGTGCATAGCAAGAGCTGGCACAAGAAGTGCTAACGTGTGAAAGAGACTAAAGAAGGAATACCACCTAGGCCAGAAAATGTCAATGTACCCTAGGCTACGAACTTTACCCTCTTCCCTTACATCTGCTAGAGGAAACAAGTAACTCAGCTCCACTGCGATCTGAATCAGCAATCTGCAGGTTAGGGAGAACAGAGGCTTATAACCAGGGCCACTGGAATTGTGCATTTCTGTAGTCACAGTGTTTCTGCCTAATTATGGATTTGCCATAAACATTAAATGCTGTATAATTGCACATTTTAACAACAACAAAAATGTTCTAGCACTAATGGATCGAAAGTTACTTGAAATACAGTGAAATGTGTTCCCGCATGGCGCAAGGCCCTTTGTAAAGGTTGACTGAACATCCTTCAACTGCTGATTGCTATATTTGGGTGTTAAATTGGCACCAATTAGGTGAAATCTTTGCCCAGCGTCAACATGTGTAAAAACAACAAAATAATTAATACTATCACAAAATGTGCATCATTAAGCTGATTATTCTGACTTTTCTTGTTGCATAATTTAGCCATCCCTACAGCATAAACTGGTCCTCAGGTAGCGCAAATGTCAGTTGTCTGTCATCCTGCCTTACCGAACAATACACACAAAGTATTGTAATAATCGACGCATGGTGGTTTCTCATTATTCACTGGGTGGCTTTATCAATTTTTGCTGCTAGCGTGGATCATAATTGAGGCTGCCTGTTTTCTGTTTTTACAGATAAATACAGACAGAATACATACATTTTCTTGTCTAGATTTTTTTGTTAACGTGGATAAGAACAGAAATTGGGTTGCTTTTTGGGTAATTCTAAATACTGTCTGTCATGACTGCCAGGCCAATAGATGTTTGGTTTGATAGAAAAGAGGGTTAAAAAAGAAAGGAACTTTAGTAAAGAGGCTTTAAACAGCAGTAGATATGCACAAGGGTGATACAGAAATTTGCATATTTTCATATAAGTGCACTGATTTTTCTTCTGCTGGTGTTCACAACACTGAAACCTGGCAGACATTCAAGCATGAGCGCATATTTATTGGTTAAAATAAATATGGAAATATACTTTTTTCAGCTTAATTTCTCCACACAACCCAAAATAAATATGGATAAATACAGATACAATTAGCAAAAAATAAATATGGATAAATACAGACAGAAATGGAAAAAAAAAAATACCATAAAACCGGCAGCACTAATCATAATGTAGTCTGCGGAAGGTCTCTATCTTTGAGCAGGATATGCGATTGTTTTGACAAAGCCAGCCGTAGCACATATGTGTTGCAGCTTAACACATTCTCCCCAGCCTTCAGGTCCCTGCTGCTCAGCCAGTGTGTGAGGTCAAATAGGATGTAGAGAGTATTTGTGGGATTGTAAGTTGGAGATATGGGCTGAGCAGCATTTGCTCCTGGCGGGGCTTTACCTGTTTTACCTTATTTACTTATAACCTGATCAGAACTTACATAAACCTACATCTTTTCTACACTACGGCCTTTGAAGTTTGATTACAACAATATCCTCTTAGGAAGGGAGCAACACAGTTGGAAAGTCTTTTCACCTCACTGAAATACTTTCAGCCAGTCCTGTTTACTCAACAGAAACAGCGTTCTGTGGCCCATAGTCCAACTCTTGAGAAATGGGAACTACAAGTAGTAGTATTTTCCATGTTGTAGTTTGAAAATCCATGGCCAATTGAGATTAAAACAGTCTAGCTGAATAGGGCACGGGGCGCATAGAAGCAGTGGCCTTCTCTTGGCTACTTCCCATGTTTCCTAGTGGAGTCATTACGCGACTGACAGCCCCTTCTGTCATCGTGTTCTGTGACATCACGACATTTTAAATAACATTGGCAACAGAGAAAGATGCTTCAATGAGTTTGGATCAGAACTGCGATACCTGGAGGAAACGTTGTGACGACAAAGGTCAGCGATCGGGGAGAAAGCATCGCCTTACGAACCTGTTAACCCTTATTAATGGACCGGAGCAGTGACTGGGGGAATCTCTGGTTAAGTGAGGAAACACTTATACGTGGTCGTGGTGCGATCTCTACAAACCGCTCAGTCAGAATATACTTCGGGATGGGACAACACCAAACAACCCCTGAAAAACCAACAACTCACATCAACCTGCTGGCCGCTTCTGTGGACGGTGCAGGATCCGGGTCTTGTGCTGATGAGGATACGATTAAAGGTTCAGCACGACAAGCACAGCTCAGCTCAGCAGTGGTTGGCCGAAGTCTAGTCCGTCTCGATGACGCATGTAAACAAGCCCGGCGGTCGGCGGAGCGTGGCGCGCGCGCGCTTGGGGGCGTGTGCCTCTGCGCTTCTCAGCAGCGTCCACAGACCCCGATCGCTGCGCGTGCCCCGGTCTGTCTTCCTTGAGAGGCATCGCAGCGACAATAGTTCTCGTTGGCGGCAGCGCTTCGCGCTGCAACGCCAGCGAGACCTAAAAAGGGTGATCGTGCCAGTCCTAGTAACTATAGGCCGATAAGCACAATGGATACCCTACAGAAAATAGTGGCAAGACTTGTGCTAGGTAGGGTTAACAAATGGGCAATAGACCAGAATGTCCTATCTACCTACCAAGCGGGCTTCAGACCCCACGTCAGCACCATTGATCAAGTGTTTAGGTTCAGGATGATTTATTGGAATACGGTAATCCTTGCAGGGGGTACCCTTTATGCAGCTTTTGTTGATCTAAAATTCAGCGTTTGATTTAGAGCCACGTCATAAGCTTTGGGATTCTTTAAAGGAGGCTGGGATGCCCCTGGAAATTCTAGGCTTTGTTATCAAATTGCATGAGGCGAACTATGCCCAGGTAAGGTGGGGACAGCAGGGCGAATTGACTGATAGGTTCCCAGTCAATAAGGGAGTGCGCCACGGTTGTGTGCTTGCCCCTACCCTATTCTCCCTGTTTATAAACATGGTAATCACTTATTACACTGATTTTCCAACCATCTCTTGCCAGTTCAAGGGTTCCCCTTTTAATGTTTGCAGACGATACTTTAATTTTATCCAAAACTCAATCGGGTCTGCAACGAGCCCTGGACAGATTCACAGATTTTTGCAACTACCACGAACTTATAGTAAATACTGATAAAACTAAGTTCATGGTGCTGCATAAACGTAAATCAATAAAAGGCAGAGTAGAAATGAATAAAGCTCTCTTGGAACAAAATGATACGTTTACATATTTAGGCGTGACTATGGGCAGGAGGATGAACTGGACACCACAGTTAGATGTCCTAGTTCTTAGACATTATCACCTAGCAGGAGCCCTACTAAAAGAACATCGACTTTCCATCACTAAACCGGTAGGGCCTGCTATAAAGATTTATAATGGGAAAATAAGAGCTTCCATAATATATGGTGCTGAACTTTGGGGTTTTGAAAATCTACTACCCCTAGTTCAGGCACAAAATACGTTTCTGAGAACATTGACCGCCCTCCCACAATCAACTCCAATTAAGCCCTTGTTACTAGACCTGGGTTGTACTTCTATTGACGAGGTGGCGGGATTTAGACCCCTAGCATACTGGAGGAGGCTATGGGCTATGCTAATTTTTTTATGTATATTAGAAATTCTGATTTGTCTTCAAAAATCAAATGGCTGCAGAAGCTTAAGTGCAATTTGTTTGACATGGGCCTTAGACACCTGTGGGAAGACCCGATAGGGAACTCTTTCCCCAATAAAGATGAGTATAAAGCACTCTATTGGGATATGAACACTAAGAAGACTCTGTCGGTGGTGGGCAGTAATTCGCTCACAGGCATCTTTCTGGAACACAAGTTTGCAGCGGAAGTTGAGGCCTACTGGAATCTGATTACGAAATCTGGTGATAGGAAATTATATCACCAATTCAGAGTGGGCACTCTCCCGTTAAGATCTTTCACTGCAAATAGAATAAGGTGTCAGAAACTAACTGCCCCTCGTGTTCATCTCAGGAGGAGTCGATAACCCACGTATTGTTTGTGTGCCCGGCCTACAAGGGCCCACGTCGAAGATGGCTGAAGCCGTTGTGCTCAAATCTAGGCACTAGATCGGGTATGACAGCTCTGCGTATTTTGTCAACAAACACACGAGCAGGTATTGTTATTGCCGTGACGAAATTTCTTAGCTGGTCTTGGGCACTGCGAAGAAAAAATCTCCCTGCTTCAGGAATTACTATTTGAGTGTACTACTGGCATGCGGGTATTCCCATTGTAGGTTTCTTGAATGGTTTTATATGGAATCATTTCTTTTTCTTCAGAATTGTATGTTTTTAGGGTAATATTATGTTTTTTTAATGACACTTTTATGATTGTACTGTGTCTTTTATGATTGGAATTATCTTATAACGACGTATTGAATCTTGACTTATAAAGCAGTCCATCTTCAGGGCTATGGGGGCTCCACAAACGTGAGCAGGTGTACTGGACCATGACCACAAACTTGGGTGCCGGTTGATCAAGCAGGCCACCGGGAAGGGGAGGTACCCTCATTAATTACAAACTGTAGTGTTTATAGTCTTTTAATATATCTTGTGCCGATTTTTCAATTTAAAAAAAATCATTTTTTACAATCACTGTTTAATATTCTGTACTGTAATGATTATAATTAATTGCACAGTTAATAAATTCAATGCTAGAAATGAAAGTTCAAGCCTCACCTCTATGCCATTAATCGAATTGAAACGTTCCTTTATAATTTCTTGGCAATATTTCAAGCATGTCCACCAGTGCCTAAAATGGGAATATAGAAGTGCAGGTACTAGCTCACTCTTAACAGTGCTTGTTAGGTCTCGCCTGAGCCAGCGCATGCGCTACTCTGCGAGACATTTAGTAAGTGGGGTTTTCAAAGTGCTACCACATGCTTTTGCTGGCCTAGCGCTTGCGGTTACGCGTGCAGCCGCCAGCTTTCAGCGCCCGAGGCGCCATCTGGAGCGCGATCACTTTCACTTCTGCTGCGCGTGCACCACTAGCGTGTTTTTTTTTTTTTTACATGAGGCACGCGCGCGATCTCATTTCCGCTCCTGATTCCCTTCCTTTCCCTCTCCTCCCCAGACCGGTCTCGGCCACATCTTTTGCAAGAAAGACTTGAATAAAGCTCTAATGACATAGGGAAAGTGCACGGCACCCTTCACTGTGCATACGCTCTCATCTTATTACTCCTTTTCACTGCCCGCTCCATCCACGCACATCACCATATTTCCCACCAAATGCTCGCATTTTACTCTCCCCCACCCATTTCTGCCTCAATTGGCACCTCCCCTTCCAATCCACACCGTCCCGCCTCTCTCATGCACCCTTTCTCGTCACTGCCCCCTCCCCATTCACCCTCATTGAAATCGGTACTCCTTATAATTTGTTTCATTGTCTTACTGTACAGATAATGCTCCAGATACATCCCAGCTGCCATCTTGATAGAAAACAAACAGCCCTTTCCAGCTCCCGCCCCTCTTCCGTTTGCTATCTTCTCCGCAGGTGACGTTACTACTGCACCTCAGAGCGCGAGCTTACCGCCATCTTTTTTTCGGGCAAGATTTTCCCTTTGTTCCTGCATATGAATAATGAGCATCCTTTCAGGAGGGGCGTGGCCAGTTAGCGTCATTTTGGAGCTGTGTAGGGACTAATCATGGCAAACTTGTGCACCTGTTTTCCTATTTATTGTTTAAGTATTGATCTAGATTACAGTTCATGTTCGCTTAAATACGAATGCTTGTTTAAATACATGCTTAATTAACTGCGGAAAACATCCTAGGCATTGGCTGTTTGCAAATGGCGGGTTGGTTTGCGTTACACGCCTTCCAGAAATTGAATTGTATTAAAGTTAAACCCTCTCTGAAATAACACATCAGCCAGATCGCCTCTCAGCATTTCATTATTGCAAATCCTGCAGACGGCCAGGCTACAATTTAGGCTGCAATAATCTGCTGTTTGCATTTCTTTGGCTGAGAAACAACTGCGACTATGTAGCAAGCAGGCTGCAGTTTCCTCCACCCTCTTTCTCTCTACCTCTACCTCTCTCTCTCTCTACCTCTCTTCCTCCACCCTCTCTCTCTCTACCTCTCTCTCCCTCTCTCTCTACCTCTCTCTCTCTACCTCACTCTACCTCTCTCTCGCTACCTCTACCTCTCTCTCTCTCTCTCTCTCTCTCTCTCTATCTCTCTACCTCTCTCTCTCTCTACCTCTCCCTCCCTCTCTCTCTCTACCTCTCTCTCTCTCTACCTCTCTCTCTAACTCTCTCTACATCTTTACCTCTCTCTCTCTCTCTACACCGCTCTTTCTCTATCTCTCTCTCTCTCTCAACCCCTCTCTCTAACCACCTCTCTCTACACACCTCTCTACCCCTCTCTCTACAGACCTCTCTCTACATACCTGTCTCTCTCTACACACCTCTCTCTCTATCTCTCTCTCATACATGCCAACATTTCAGAAGAGCAAAGTGGGAGATTAAAAAAAACAATCGGGCTACTGACATGTAGGGGCTTTGGAATTGTGCTGCTGGAGGTTTGGACATTTGACACGCAAATGCACATTTTTATCTTACCTTTCAGAAGCATGGAGCGCAATGGCAGGCAGAGAGAGGGTGATGCAAGTGTTGTGCATTGGCCTGGCAGGTTGCTGGCAGTGCATACAACCTCCCCCCCCCCCTTTGTGTGTGGCAGCCCGGGCTGAAACAGCTTCCCGGACACACACACAGCCGCACCTCAGTACGTCACAGGTCTTTAAAAGACCATTCGCTTGTTAACGGGGCTTTGTTGGTTTGTCACCCCTTCTAGAGAGACCCTGCATCGCCACTCTGACTATTGCTGGAAGAATTAGCACGTTACTGTTGGACCTGGCCCTTTTTGCAGGGTCATCCCTAAACTTTTTGCCTTCCTCCTATATTTTTTCTGACCTGTTGTTGGCTGTTTTATGACTCTGGGCACCTTACCACTGGTGATCAGTGCTAAGGTGCATATGTTCTCCCTATGGTAAAATGTATACATTGATTGGTGTCCATGTGTGGCTTATTTGGTTTACTATCAGCCCCTAGTAAAGTGCACCAGGAGTGCCAGGGCTTGTAAATACAAATGCTGCTGGTGGGCTTGCAGCACTGGTTGTGCCACCCACAGAAGCAGCCTAGTAAAATGTGTCTAAGGTCTGCCACTGCAGAACCTGCGTGCAGTCTGGTACTGTCATGCTGACTGCGCAAGTGCACCCACTTGCCAGTCCCTAAACCTTCCCTTAACTACATATTAGTCACCCCTCTGGTAGGCCCAAGGGCAGGGTGCATTGTAAGCATAAGGTAGGACATGCCCTGATGTGTGTGGCATGTCTTAATAGTGAATTACAGCCATTTTCGTTTTTCACTATTGAAGGCAACCTGCTCTCCATAGGCCAGAATGGGCTGCTGGAATGACTACACGCTGTAATACCCGTGGACTCATAGAGCATGGTAGAAAGTCAAGTTTAGTATGCCTGAGCTCAGAATAATAAAATACTTCTTTTAGTAAAGTTTATTTTAATATCCTGTGTTTGTAAATACTACTTTTAGAAAGTTAGTATTTACTGACCTGGCCATTTCAGTCCGCCTCTGCTGTGTGTGTGTGTGCTGCCTAGTTTCAGTGGGGAGCAGGGCTGGGGAATTCCAGGAGACAGGCTGGCTGCCAGGTGGTGGGTAGAGAGATTACACCAGGATGAGTGGGAGAAGTACACCTTGACTCTTAATAGACCTGTGCTCTGCCACCACAATGCCGGCTCCGCCCCCTGTGGAGCGGCTGATGTCTCTGCCCTGCTGCTGAAAGGAAAGGGCAGAGTCACCACAACAGAGTGCTCCAAAACCGGACTGAGCCAGGCCCAGGCCCCGTGGCGACAAAGAACAAAAGAATTGTGCTATAAAAGAAGGAGCCCTGCTCCTAAGAAATCAGATCCTGTTTGCGCCAAGACGAACCTCTGCCTGAAGGAGAAGGACCTGGAGAAGCTGAAGGAGGAATACTGTCCCTCTGCTGGAGAGACTGGCCTGCAGTGGGTGCCCGTCTGCTGGAAGGAGAGGAAAAGACTAAAGGAAAAGACTTTGCATCAACTTGTGCTTTCAAACAATCTCCAAGGGCTTGCTTGTGAACTTACCCCCTGAACTGCGCCCCAGGAACAGTGGGCGCTACCGTTCCCCCAGAAGAGGAGAAGCTGCTGGGAGCGATCCTGTGACGCTGACCCCCAGAGAACCTGTGTGCCCCCTTCCTCTTTCCAAGCACCGCGACATCTGCCACCGGGGCTACCACGAGCACCGCAAGGACCTGTCCACCTGGTCCCAGCACTGCAAGTAACTGCCCCTCTGAGCCGTAGCTCGCAACGCGAAGAAAAGAACCTGAACGTCTAAACACCGAGCCTCTGCGACCCTGCGCCGCCGAGATCACTGCGAGGACCTACGACGCACTGGTGATCCCCTGGAAAGCTGACAGCGTGACGCGCTGAAGAGATTGCCCCCGAGCTGCCCCTCCTGATTCTGCCCGTGATCGTGTGGCCGAGACTGTCCTGGAGCACCCCACGAAGCACCGCCGCCCACTGCCAAGAAGGGACGACAACACGACGTGGGACGCTCCTGCAAGGACCCCTGAAGCTGCTGTGATCACCCCCTGTGCAAGGAATAAGGTACTGTGTGCTACGAAGCGCACAGACACCTTAAAGAAGCTATTTTAAATACAATTTTGCCATTTTAAGAACTGTGGACTGCCTGAAAGCCTTCAAGAGTAACTGGAACCTTATTTAAGTTAAAGACTGTATTTTTGACAACCTGCCTAAAGAAATCTTTTATATAAAGAACTTTATTTTGATATAAATACAGCCTTGTGTCTTTGTGTGGTGGGGAGGTGATTATTGTGTGAGATATCTTGAACGCTTAACCTAATGCCCTCTAGAAATCTAGCCTGACTGCTCGCGACACGTTACCTAGAGGGTGAGCAGGGGTTATTTTTAAAGAGGTAATCCTACGCCCTGACTTAGATGAAAAGGGTCCCTGCTTGTCGCAAGTGCATACCTGCGCCAACCAGAGACCCCGGAATCTAACATTGGTGGCAGCGGTGTGGATTTACGGATTTGCGTTCTTGGTGTCTGCGCAGTGATTACTAACCATTGCACAGTGAGGACAGTCCAGTAGCTTGAGCCACAGAACTTTTAATTTTAATTTTGCTTGCCAAGAAAAACAAGATCCCTTGTGTTTGTAGTCATGCCTGGCCCAAACAGCATTGAGAAATCAATCCCTGAAATCGCAGGAATGGAATGGGATGAGTCAAAACTGGAAAGCTACAAGAGAACTGAACTCAAGTACTTCTGCAGGAAGCTCAAGGTTCCACATGCAGGATGCAAGAGCAGATCAGATCTCTACAAGGCGCTGAAAGCCTGGATTGAATCAAGGGGTGCAACTGAGGAAGTTACACCATTGAAACCAGCGGGACGCGTTCGCAGTGTTGGCAGAGGCCTGTCGCCAGAGGAGCTGGCAGACAGACAGGCCACCAGGGATCATGAGATAACATTGGCAAAGCTGGAATTAGAAAGCCAATTGGAGCTAGAAAGCAAAAAGCTGGCTCTGGAAGAAAAGAAAATGGCTCTTGAAGAAAGAAAGATTCAGATGGAGCACGACTTGATAATGAGGAAACTTGATATGGAGCTCGAGAGGCTTGAGGCCCGGAGTGTCTCAACCCAGCAGCAAGAAAGGTGCGTAGCTCAGAGATTGAGATTTTCTGAGTGGGAGGAGGAATCCAGCTCAGATGGTGGCAGCCATATTGAATTTTCTAGTGCTGATAGAGTAGTACGCACACCCAGAGATGTGGCGCCTGACTTGAAGTAGGGGGTTAACATACACCAGGAGGTTCAAGGGCATGAGGTAGCTCCAGTAGTGCGCAGTATCCCTGAAGGGAATAGGGTAACTGGCGCAGGGGTTCATGGTCCTAGAGGTAGGAGGGATACTCTACTGACTCTAGATGAGAGGTGCAGGGAGAGGGGTTCCCCCAAAAGTGAAGTCCTGGTATGTGAGTGTGAAGACCGCCCAGAAGAGTGTGGGTTGTGTGGCAGAGACAGTCCGATACTGTCTTGCCAGTCTCAGGAGAGTGGTGTGGAGTATGTGTGTGAGGCACTGGATGGTCAGGTGAAGGATAGTTTGGTTAACCCTGCTAGGGGGCTGTGTGATCCAATTGTGGGAGAGCATATTGTAAGTCCCTGTTTTCCAGAGCTATGCCAACACCTGTGTGAGGGTGAGTTCTCTGACCGCAGAGAGCTCACATTGGAGGCAGACCTTTTGGTGGAGTCCAGAGGGTCTGGAAAGGCATTGGGGAGTGACCCCGTGGGGAGTGGCTCAGGTATCTTCCAACCCAGAGTGGTGGAAGTGGTGCAGAGTAGCCCAGCTAGGTCCCATGGTAGTGGGAGGGGTGCAGGGGCTCACGTCCTGTCTCAGTGGAGAAGGAGTGAGTGTGGGGCTGCGTGCCCCCAGGTGCCCGAAACCCAGTCTCAGAGCCTGGATGGTTCTTTAAGGGAACACCAGGCGGGGAGTCTAGGCTGTCCTGATGGGCTGCCCGTTGGGCGAGATCCCCTAGTGTCTGGTGAACGGGGAGTGTCTGTAAGCAGGCCTCCCTCAGTTCTGGTGTCTGGCAGTACTGCGCCAGTTGGGAGGGTGCAGAAGTCCAGATTGAGGGGTGAGAGGGGGAAAGAGTCCCCAGTGGAAAAAACAGTGGGTCAGGGGCTGGCCAGAAGGGCTGCGTCACCAGTGAATGACCATGGTGACACCACTTCTGTCCTGGGGGATCTTCATGCACTGTCAGAGGGACAGGGGTCGGAAGATCTGCGCCAGGCAGACTGTCACATGACACATGAGTTATGTGTCACCCTCGGGGGGGCATGCGTGCTCCCCGGGAAGTCCTGGTGTGCCAGGCGAGCGTTCAACCGCATGGGTTGGTCCCAGGGTTGGGAAGCCAGGTTCAGGTGTTGTCTGACCTGGAGGGTGGGACAACTGTAATCAGTGTCCTGACCCATGTTGCTTCTAGGGGTACCACGCCAGTTGGGAGTGGGCAGTACTCTGGAAGGGGGTGCAGAGGGAGGGAGTCCTCGCCTCTGACCCGGCTCAACTGAAGGGTTTAGACCCTAGGTTGGAAGGCCAGGTTCAGGGTGTCCCCCCTGACCTGGACGCCCAGTTGCAGGTTAGAACCCCTGAACTGGTGGGCGAATTGCGCAGGACACCTGCACCAGGTGCCCTGGCAATTCTGGAAGGGGGTACCACTCCAGATGGGAGGGTACAGAGCCCCAATGAGGAGGACCGGGTGTGGGAGAGGCCACCCCAGTCTTTGGTCCAGCCGTCGGGTACAGGCCTGGGGCTGGTGGGTCAGTGCCAGGATATCATACCTGTCCTGACAGGAGGGAGAATGGACAAAGGGTTCCAAGCACCTGGGGCTACTGCCCCCCGCTCCCTGGCGCCACAGAGGATGGAGAGCCCTGAGAGGCATACGGCCTGGGTCTCATCCCTGACTACTGTCAGTGGCCACTGTAGCATTTTGCTGTCTGTCTGTTGGGACACACCTGTGGGCCAGTTAAGGTTAGGTGCTGCACAAGTGGTGTCCACAGGTGAGGAGAAGGGTTCCCCATGGATTGGCTTGGTGGGCCCTGAGAGTATGGACAGAGGGAGTCCAATAGGTTCAGATTGGCGTAGAACTGGAGTCTGCCCCTGCAGTTGCGGGCCAGGTCCTTGTTCTATCGCCCCAAGCAGGGAAGACCATCACGGTGGTGATTGGTCTACCCTGCGTTTTGGCTGGAAAGGGGTTGTGTTGGACCTGGCCCTTTTTGCAGGGTCATCCCTAAACTTTTTGCCTTCCTCCTATATTTTTTCTGACCTGTTGTTGGCTGTTTTATGACTCTGACCATTATAAAGAACGGGGTAACCCAAAGTAATCAAGGACCTGGGTATTATGTGGTACAAAAAACAATGGTCCTGAACCTATATTTCAATTGAATCAATCAAGGATTTTGATTTAACATATTATTGAGTAAAACAATCAACATAAAAAAAAAATTAAAAAAAGTGCAACAAACGACCATAATCTGGATCACCATATATTTATTTAAAGCAATTAGGTGAAAACCAGACAGTACATAATACAAATAGCAATTTGAGAAAGGTTGCTCCAGAGGGAGACGTGCAGTGAAACAGAGTGCTCAAGAGTGACGTGATGAAGAGAGATACTTCAACAGAAATATATAAAAGGTTCAATATGTCAAGGCAAAAAACAGGGGGGACCGGTTGTAAATCACCGTCCTTAGGTAACCTGGCCCAATTATATTCACACAAGATTGTTATATCAGTTCTCACTAGAAATCAATTCTAGGGTAGCACGTGAAAAAACCAGAGGGTCCAGGTTAGGTTAATTGGGCGTCGACGTTTCGATCCGACTTGTGGCCAAAAGGGCGTTTGGTTCCTCGGCCTGGCAGATCTTCATCAGGACTAAACTGGGCAACCCATCAATTACAAGTGAGAACAGGAGTCCATGGTTCCCTTTATGGATCCAATATGGGGGTATTCGTCTCCAACGTAATCTTCACACTTGGTTTCAATAAATGCACCCCGGTGAACCAAGGGAGATGATTGCGATTCCCAGTCACTATCAAGCCTGATTAGGCATTGTTGCAAGCCTGGAGATGGCCGCGAAGTGAAGACGCGTCTGCTTAATCCCCGGAGTAATTTGATTACACGACGCTTGATAGTGACTGGGAATCGCAATCATCTCCCTTGGTTCACCGGGGTGCGTTTATTGAAACCAAGTGTGAAGATTACGTTGGAGACGAATACCCCCATATTGGATCCATAAAGGGAACCATGGACTCCTGTTCTCACTTGTAATTGATGGGTTGCCCAGTTTAGTCCTGATGAAGATCCGCCAGGCCGAAGAACCAAACGCCCTTTTGGCCACAAGTCGGATCGAAACGTCGACGCCCAATTACCCTAACCTGGACCCTCTGGTTTTTTCACGTGCTACCCTAGAATTTATTTCTAGTGAGAACTGATATAACAATCTTGTGTGAATATAATTGGGCCAGGTTACCTAAGGACGGTGATTTACAACCGGTCCCCCCCTGTTTTTTGCCTTGACATATTGAACCTTTTATATATTTCTGTTGAAGTATCTCTCTTCATCACGTCACTCTTGAGCACTCTGTTTCACTGCACGTCTCTCTCTGGAGCAACCTTTCTCAAATCGCTATTTGTATTATGTACTGTCTGGTTTTCACCTAATTGCTTTAAATAAATATATGGTGATCCAGATTATGGTCGTTTGTTGCACTTTTTTTTTTATGTTGATTGTTTTACTCAATAATATGTTAAATCAAAATCCTTGATTGATTCAATTGAAATATAGGTTCAGGACCATTGTTTTATGACTCTGGGCACCTTACCACTGCTGATCAGTGCTAAGGTGCATATGCTCTCCCTATGGTAAAATGTATACATTGATTGGTGTCCATGTTTGGCTTATTTGGTTTACTATCAGCCCCTAGTAAAGTGCACCAGGAGTGCCAGGGCTTGTAAATACAAATGCTGCTGGTGGGCTTGCAGCACTGGTTGTGCCACCCACAGAAGCGGCCTAGTAAAATGTGTCTAAGGTCTGCCACTGCAGAACCTGCGTGCAGTCTGGTACTGTCATGCTGACTGCGCAAGTGCACCCACTTGCCAGTCCCTAAACTTTCCCTTAACTACATATTAGTCACCCCTCTGGTAGGCCCAAGGGCAGGGTGCATTGTAAGCATAAGGTAGGACATGCCCTGATGTGTGTGGCATGTCTTAATAATGAATTACAGCCATTTTCGTTTTTCCCTATTGAAGGCTACCTGCTCTCCATAGGCCAGAATGGGCTGCTGGAATTACTACACGCTGTAATCCCCGTGGACTCATAGAGCATGGTAGAAAGTCAAGTTTAGTATGCCTGAACTCAGAATAATAAAATACTTCTTTTAGTAAAGTTTATTTTAATATCCTGTGTTTGTAAATACTACTTTTAGAAAGTTAGTATTTACTGACCTGGCCATTTCAGTCCGCCTCTGCTGTGTGTGTGTGTGTGCTGCCTAGTTTCAGTGGGGGATAAGAAAATGGGGGGAGATTCAATATGGTGTAGCAGAGGCTGGAATCTGGACTAACTGTTTTCAACATACATTTTGCCTCTGACACCATTAATTACAGCAATTATTTTATCAACTAGCCTGTTTAATGACTGTGATCTACAAAACCTTTTTGTTTCCAACTTCGAGGAAACGCCAGAAGTCTGCCAGCAGCCGCAAAGGAGAGAGGAGACAGGAGACACCGGAGCGCCGAAGAAGTGGATCCAATCACTCGTAATCCAAAAAGAAAGAAAACAACGAGATTAAGACAAAGAAAGTCATTCTACTCCAGTCGGCAGTACACAGAATAAGGCATCATATAGAAGACAAGCTCCTCAACCCGGAGTGAACGAACAGAAGTCCGATTCCACCTTAACACCCGCCCTGAAGACGACCTCACAAACATCACACAGGTCCCCAACCACACAGGTCGAAACGCGTTGGCGCAAAAGCAGAGATCGCAGAGGAATTTGTAGAAGATCAAGCTAGAACCAGCTCCTCTACACAAGCAAATGCAAATGCAAAGACAGACCGCAACTTGCATTGCTCATTGAAATCATATATAGACACAAGTACCCGACTCTGCTTAGGACCGCAATAATAGCGAGAACTATAGGAGCTAACTGCTCACGTTCCACAAATCAAATAGTTTCGGACATTTGACTCCAGCTTTGAAAAACAATTCTATTTGATAGACTGTATGTTGTATATATTTTTTCATTTTTTGTCACATTTCGAAGTCACTGTACAAATGTAAATATATATGTCACCATATTTTGTATACAATAAGTGTTTGTCAAACTAGTAGTGTTCATCGAATCAAAAAACCAATAAGCAAAAAAAAGGTTTTGTAGATCACAGTCATTAAACAGGCTAGTTGATAAAATAATTGCTGTAATTAATGGTGTCAGAGGCAAAATGTATGTTGAAAATAGTTTCAGTGGGGAGCAGGGCTGGGGAATTCCAGGAGACAGGCTGGCTGCCAGGTGGTGGGTAGCGAAATTACACCAGGATGGGTGGGAGTCGTACACCTTGACTCTAAATAGACCTGTGCTCTGCCACCACAATGCCGGCTCCGCCCCCTGTAGAGCGGCTGATGTCTCTGCCCTGCTGCTGAAAGGAAAGGGCAGAGTCACCACAACAGAGTGCTCCAAAACCGGACTGAGCCAGGCCCAGGCCCCGTGGCGACAAAGAAGAAAAGAATTGTGCTATAAAAGAAGGAGCCCTGCTCCTAAGAAATCAGATCCTGTTTGCGCCAAGACGAACCTCTGCCTGAAGGAGAAGGACCTGGAGAAGCTGAAGGAGGAATACTGTCCCTATGCTGGAGAGACTGGCCTGCAGTGGGTGCCTGTCTGCTGGAAGGAGAGGAAAAGACTAAAGGAAAAGACTTTGCATCAACTTGTGCTTTCAAACAATCTCCAAGGGCTTGCTTGTGAACTTGCCCCCTGAACTGCGCCCCAGGAACAGTGGGCACTACCGTTCCCCCAGAAGAGGAGAAGCTGCTGGGAGCGATCCTGTGACGCTGACCCCCAGAGAACCTGTGTGCCCCCTTCCTCTTTCCAAGCACCGCGACATCTACCACCGGGGCTACCACGAGCACCGCAAGGACCTGTCCACCTGGTCCCAGCACTGCAAGTAACTGCCCCTCCGAGCCGTAGCTCGCAACGCGAAGAAAAGAACCTGAACGTCTAAACACCGAGCCTCTGCGACCCTGCGCCGCCGAGATCACTGCGAGGACCTACGACACACTGGTGATCCCCTGGAAAGCTGACAGCGCGACGCGCTGAAGAGATTGCCCCCGAGCTGCCCCTCCTGCTTCTGCCCGTGATCGTGTGGCCGAGACTGTCCTGGAGCACCCCACGAAGCACCGCCGCCCACTGCCAAGAAGGGACGACAACGCGACGTGGGACGCTCCTGAAAGACTCCTGAAGCTGCTGTGATCACCCCCTGTGCAAGGAATAAGGTACTGTGTGCGAGCGCACTGAAGTACGACCCGCCCGCTGCTTGGTTCGGGCCGTACTAGCGCTGTAGACCCGCTACGCGACGAACGCGTGAATTATGAGCTTTTGTACGGTTCGAAATCAGCTGTTCGCACCGTCTCACCGAAGGTACGGCTCGTCCAGCTTGAAATACATTGACGGCGCTCACGCGGGAAGCGTGAGCTTTGGCAAGAGGCGTACCGGACGTGTACGACGCGTACCAACGAAGGTACAGTCCGTACGGTTCACGTCCCGGGAACGCGATATTGTGCTGCATAACTAAATACTTATAATGTCCCAAAAGCGAGACCTATTGGCTATGCCAATGCTTTTTTATTCCTGAGAATTGCTGGTACTCTCCCATTAAACGTATTGCCCTCTTTTTCACATTAAAGAAGTGCGTGTACTCGGTTCTGGACACTACCTTCTCATTAAGAATACTGACGTCCATAGTTGTGGTGTTTATGTTTCCATTTTGTAACAACAAATGCGTGACTCGAATTCTACCACTCTAAGATGGCTCTCAGTTCTGGAAGTACTGCCGTTTTCGTCCTTCCTTCATTTCCATGACCGCCTAGAGGAAGTTCCGAAGAACTAGTTTCTTCATTATTGGGTATTGAAAGCCAGCACCTCCGTCCAATGAAACGGGAGAGTGCATCACGACGAGCCAATTGTATGTTTTGATAAGTAACTACAGTGCACTGAAAATAGAGCGGCAGCGGTAATAACCAATACAAGGTAGTCATGGATTCACTGGAACCAATAAGGGACAGACTCAGTTTGTGTGACGTTCGGTGGGACGGTCTGAGTAGCCGAACTCTTTGACGGGCATTAGCCTTTTCCAATGGGTATTCAGCGCTGTCTCGGCTGGACCAATGGCAGCGACAATGGGCGTGATCTGCCTTTTGGGTCCGCGCCTGGTGTTTTTTGGTCGGTGAAGCCGTTGCTGCGCTGGAACGTCCACTCCGAACCGAAAACAAGATCTAAACTGCGGCTGCGGTAGCCTGGAGGAGCGGGGTTGCGGTAAGGAGACAAAGGGGAGCGGTTAATACAATCCGCCGAGGAGGCCGCGTCCCAAGCCGGGCGCTCGTGCACGAGGTTTCTTGACCCGAGGTACTGGACAGAGCCGACGGTATTCAAGCGAGACCGGGGCTTGGGTTGCGGCCTAGGTCGGACGAACGAAGGGTATAGCGTGTACAGTGTATACGGGAAAACGGGTTCTTCTACTTGAGTGCAACCAAGGCAGACGCCGTAGGGGGTGTGGCGGTTTTAAAAATCAGAGCCTGTGTGCGGGCCTTCGCGGAGCTGGACCGTCGGGCCTTAGAGCACACGCATACCTTTCACACCCGAAGTGAAACATTGGATCGCTACCGGTGCACCAGGAGCCCTGCCGCCCTCGACCCCGGAGACCATCTCGTGATATCACCTGCCTTATTTACAAGTTATGGGTGTGGGCATAGCGATGGTGGTCGCAACAATTACACATTATTGATAGTGTTCGTTTATGATGGCAGTGTGTGTGTGTGTGTGTCATCTTAGAAAAGGATACGGACAGGTCTAGAGATTGTCTATGCAAAACCACAGGTGGGAAGGGTCGTGTATTCCAATGCACTGTTGAGATGAGAAGTCGTCCGGAAACATGGTTGGGACCGGAACTGAGGGAGGTTCAGATAAGACGCGAGGAGGAAATAAAGATGGCACTGGGTGATCTACAACTTAAAGGATCTCGGCTGTACATTTATAGAAACAGACGGTAATTTCACGGCCCTGAGTTGGGCAAGAGCAGAGTTGAAAGTGAGAAAGCTTGTAGCGCCGGGCTTTGGAAAATTACGGCTGCGAGCGGAGTAGAGCGAGTTGTGTAAAAACTAGAAGGTCGTGGTGTTTGGAACAAAACGAGTTTGATACATATCACTGCTTTATTTCGTTCAAGGCTTTAGGTAGTGCTTAGTACTAATTAAGTCCGTAGGATTTCGAACAGAAGGAGCAGTCGTAGCATATTTTGGAGGTGCCAAGGTTACTAGGAATGTATTCTGCGCAAGATACCGGGCGCTTCAGCCTCTTTTGGCCTCTAGCTGTTTAAGGCAGCTGTTGAGGTCAAGGGATTTGTCTATAGTAAGATAGCGAGAGTGCTCTTTTCGAAGTTTGAAAGTTCAGAAGGAGATTGTTGCTAGGGATGCTGTCCGTCAGAGCGCGATCTTTGCAAAGGAGCTCATATTTCGGAATGTTTTGTGAATGTGAAGTATGGCGGAGAGGACCATAGGTTGTCTTGGAGGCCTGAACGCTGAGTTCGTATTCTATACAATGGCAATACCTTTTAGTCTTGGTACATGTAGAGAGAAGTAAGTTTCTTGACAGAATTTAAATATTCGCTGTACACTCTTCTCCATAATTAAGAGCAATAAAGCAGCTCTACTCAAGCCTTTCGTATAGTAGTACAACTTTGCTCAATGTTGTGGTTCCATAAAACGTATCAAAATACTGGCATTTTAAAACGAGGACCAGCTTAAGTGGTTACATTGCTTGAGAATATGCATTAATGTGGATTTTAATCATCTCTTCCCATACAGAGGGAAGACGGTTTACCTCCTGTTTCTTAGTGGCATTTATTTTTTGATTAGCGCTGTCCAGCAAAGAGCTGGTTGCATTTAATTATATGATGCAGGGATGTGACAGTCGGCATTTACCCATACAAGCCTTACCAACATCTCCCCAGCTACTTGTGAAGGCACTACTGAAATAAGTAAACTTAATTCCATCTGCCTACTTCGATCTAGCTCTCGAACTCATGCACAGCAAAATTCGATCAGCACTCTTAAAATATATATTTCGTTAACTTAAGCGAATCTTAGAGCCTTCAATTGCTTACTATTGGGTGCCTTCATCGTTCCTTTATCGTCGTTCGTTAGCACGTGCCAGTTTCTTTGTTTGTCTGCCACTTCGATGGAGCATGGACCAAGTACTGACTAACTGCATGGTTAGTGTTCTCCGCTGCTCGAATACAGGTACTTTTTTCCCCCCCTTGCTTTCCTCTTCTTCGTTGCTGGCACCAGGCTAGTTCCCATCACTGTTTGCACCCCCCCCCCCCCCTCTCCTTTTGTTGTTGTTTGCCCCACCCTATGTTGTCATTTGCACACTCCCTCCTCTTGTTGCTTGATCCACACCCCTTCCTGTCGTTTACATCCACACCCCTTCCTCTCGTTGTTTGCATACATACCGCTTGTTATTTGCACCCCATGCCTTTTTTTTTTTTTAATTCATCAGAAGGCAAAGAAAACACACATGCACCCAACCTCCCTGTTCTTGGCTGCAATTAAAACATTTCACAAATCTAGCTGGGAACATTTTCTGGAGACGGCTGGGAGTGTAATGAAGCAGCCATTTGCAGTAAAAATGAATTCTTTTTAAGTTAGCACCCGAATCGCCTTATGAGCCATGGTGTTATGATGGCCACAGTAGCCTGCCTGCACAAATCTCCTAGCCGGTCGGTCTTAATTTTAGCTAATACTGTAGGTACCAGCTTGTGACTTAATTGTTGCTGGAGTAAACTATAGCAGTTCCCTACTCCTTTAACCCAGTTTATAAGCTTTACTAATTTGGTCCGCATAAGAATCCATCCCAACCGTATTGCAGTCTAAAAAATGTCTAATTTATAGGTAGGGAAATAATAATTTGGGGGGGGGGAGGGGGGAGGAACAGATCTGTAAAGGGTTCATTAGGCACTCCTTGCAGGTGGAGCAAGCCCGGGAACTAATGGAGATAGTCCACGTAGCGGCGAATGCATTTGTAGTCTCCCCCCTTCCCCGATACACATCCTGCTGCTGTTACACTTTAACGAGCATGCATTACGTTTCACCCTTATAAACTGGTACTTGCCTGCCATTGAAGAAGCACATCACACGGGAAATCTCCTCCAAAGAGCCGGACCTGGGAAGTCATCAAAAGGGTCGGAATATAATAATCCTCCTACTAACTTTGCAAATGCCACAAAGGTTTTAGAAGTAGTGCTGCAGACCCCCTCACAGAAGCAAATATTAGGCCAGCCTCAAGAGGAGATCATCTTACAGGCACAAGTGCAAACATCTTATAGGGTCGCACTCTACAGCATCAACAATGGCAAACATAATAAACTTTGCAAAACTTACTGTGATATAAATGCCCCGGGGGGGGGGGGTCCCCAATGCTGGACAGTCGTCTAAACTACGCTCCGGACACCCACGCTAGAGTGTGCATTGAATCTTCTGCCACCTCGAATGTGGCAGATGCAGGGGAAGCATTTAGGGATCAGGCTTTCTAGCTCCTGCTTTCAGACACAGCTGCTAAGACACTCCAGAAAGAGATCCTTAATTTATTGCATAGGCAATTGCAACATAAGCACAGTTTTAATGGCTTAAGTAGCACCAAGAGACTGTAAAACAGAACAGGGTCCTCTACACCTCCGGAGGAGCCTGGAATGCCACATTGAATGCAAAGGTGGTCTGGAACTGATGTACAATGCACGCAGGAAGTGGAATCTTGCAGTACAGAACCCAGGACAACCCAGACGCAATCTTATCGCACCAGTGCTACTACAAATACTCGAGGAATTAAAAGCAATACAAATCTCATGGACTAGCTCACAAGGAGACCAATGCACAACTAAGTATGATTAATACCTACTTGGACCTGTAGCTGACCAGAGTTGCTGAAGTGGAGCAAAGAGTATCCGATTTGGAAGATGCTAAGCATGGGCAGGGGGGCATAAGCTTCACTTAGAACTTGTGGAGCTACAAATGAAACTGGATGATGCAGAGAATAGATCACAGAGATGCAATCTTCGATTCACTGGGATACTGGAATGCCAGGAAAACGGCAAGCCCGTGGGTGGGTTGATTACTGAATTTATCCACAAGTATGTGGCTCCAGACATAGCAGCAGGCAATTTGGATCTCCCAATTAGTCGTGCACACCGGGTCCCCGCAATGCCCATCTCAAATTCCAATCCCAAATACCCTCGAACTATACTTGACAACTTTGAAAACTTTAGTGTAAAAGAGCATATTTTAGCTAACTCCAATCGAGAGCGGACCTACCTCACGGCAGACAATTGCTCCTTTTAAAATATACTCTGACATGTCAGTGATGGCAGCACGACGACTCAGTTTGTCTTCGATTGCTTTTGGAAGTGTGGGGCCCCCGCAGGTATCATACAGCAGTCCAAACTTAAGTGTTGCTCAAGGGACAATCGCATATTTTTCATTCTGTTGAGCAACCAAAGGTTATCTAGCATCCTTGCAAAAGGGGTAAAGGAGGGACTCGGATGCTATTCCAAGGTTTACGGGACAGTGAAGTAATGCTGTAATGTCTTTTTTTTAGAATCATATTCTTTCACTGTATTTGCACACTATTGACTGTTATGCCCAAGCCACTGATAAGACAGTCTCTAGAGTACAAAGCAACAAGGGTATGCAGTTCCTAACAGTGGAGAATTGGAGTTAAGTCCCAGTAAGACAGTAGGTTGTCCTCTATGAAAGGAGGGAAAGGGGAATCACTCCTTTCGGAATTAGGACCCTCATACACCCAGCCAGCTGGGTGTCATGCTTCATCATAGGGCATGCTCCTCGTCAGGTCGGTGCCGCAATACCTGACCGACGCCCTATGAGGGGCTCTTTGGGGGAGATCTTTTATTCCTTGCCGTTTGGTGCCGTGGGTGTGAGGGACCTAAAAGTGTAGATGTGTTAATAGTGAAGGTCAAGAGACCGTGCAAATTAAAACAGGAATTGGAAGGTCAGGCAGAACAATTTTAATGACCCTGGCTTTCAACATGGTTTAAAAATTAAGAGTTGAGACTACCTGAAGTGATGTTTCAGGATGTTGCGCTCAGTCTCGTGTGGTCAACGTCATATATGTGGTATTCATCAGGACCAATTATGTGAGTATCTATCTACACTACATATGTGGTATTCGGGAGAGGCTATTGGGTCGAGGGAACAGAAAGGGGGGGGGGGTAGGGATATTATCAGGGCTCGACAAATCCGCTCGCATTTGCGAGAAATTTAATGAGGTCGAGCTATTTTTAGGTCCTACTTGCCCTTTCTGGCGAGTAGGAAAACATACTAACTTTTGTCCTCTGTCTTTGAAAACGGAGCAAATGTGACAAGATAACAAGATTTAAAGGCATCTTTATTGCTAATTTGCTTTGTGAGCAATAAAAAGGCCTTTAAATCTTGTTATCTTGTCACATTTGCTCCGCTTTCAGAGACGGAGGTCAAGTAGGTTACTGTTAGGTTGAGATTTTTCAAGGTACTAGACCTGCAGGACTAGTACAATTTTTCGAGCCCTGGATATACTTTGAAGGTTAAAGGTCAGGCAGGCAAATGAGAGCAAGTTTTTAAAAGATCGCTGGATAAAGGGAATGCCACCAGAGCAAACTACTCTTGTTCAGCTGGTTGGCCAAAGGAGTAGCTTGAAGAAATTAATTCCCCTAGTATGAGCCGTAGCTGCATGCAATTTCACATGAAACATTCATGGTATTAATAATCAATTTAGCATGGTTAAATTCCCCCAAAGCTTAAATAATGTTTCTTCAGGAGATTCACTTGAAAGCTCGAGGCAAGGCCGGACCAGATCCCTAATTAAATTTCACATGTTTTCCATGCATCAGCCAATGCGGCAGTTAGAGGGGTTGCCAGCTTGATCGTAATTTGCCGGGAGAGGTAACTCGGGTTGTACCTGATGTAAAGTCTTGATGGATATTGGTGAGCCGCATGCTCTATTACTTCATTCGTTTTTATGGCCAGATAGAGGATTATATCTACCCTCTAACACACGGGTACTCATAGTACGGCCCGCGGGCCGGCGGCGGCCCGGCAAGCCTTCCGTGGCGGCCCGCGGACCTTACAGACATCATACCTGTGTGTTTTTTACATCGCCGGTTGCAGCAGCCTGGAGCTTCTGGGGCCCGGGCGATTTCTTTTAAAGACCATTAACTTGTAAATGAGGCTTTGTTGAATTTCACCTCTTCTTAGCGCCCCTGATGCAGGGGCGCTAAGAAGAGGTGAAATACAATAAAGCCTCATTAACAAGTGAATGGTTTTTAAAACACCTGTTAAGTACTTGGGTGCGGCGGCGGCTGTGTGTGTTCTCAGAAGCTGTCTCAGCGCGGGTGAGGTGTCAAAGCGTGAGGAGGACAGCAGGGTGAGGTGACGGAGGGCAGCAGGGAGTGAGAGCAGCAGGTGAGGTGACAGGGGGAGGAAGACAGAGTGCGCAGAGGGAGGAAGACAGAGGGAGAGGGGGAAGACAGAGGGAGACAGATAGGGAGACAGACAGGGAGACAGAGGGAGAGGGAGGGAGACAGAGGGGAGGGAGGGAGAGCGAAAGGGAGACAAACAGTGATTCAGAGAGAGAGAGAGAGGGAGACGGAGAGAGAGAGGGAGACAGAGGGAGGGAGACAGAGAGAGGGAGGGAGACAGAGAGAGGGAGGGAGACGGAGAGGGAGGGAGACGGAGAGGGAGGGAGACGGAGAGGGAGGGAGACAGAGGGAGGGAGACAGACGGAGGGAGAAAGATGGCGAGAGGGAGGGAGACAGACAGACAGAGAGAGAGAGAGAAGGAGACAGGGAGACAGAGAAGGAGACAGAGAAAGGGAGACAAACAGAGTGAGGGAGACAGTGAGACAGATGGAGGGAGACGGAGAGAGAGAGGGAGGGAGTGAGACAGAGGGAGACAGGGAGGGAGACAGACGGTGAGAGAGATAGAGAAGGAGACAGGGACACATAGGGAGGGAGACATAGGGAGACAGAGGGAGACAGAGAGAGAGAGAGAGAGAGAGAGAGAGAGAGAGGGGGAGAGAGAGGGAGGGAGAGAGAGAGAGAGAGAGAGAGAGGGGGAGAGAGAGAGAGAGAGAGAGAGGGGGAGAGAGAGGGAGGGAGGCAGAGAGAGAGGGAGAGAGGGAGGGAGACAGAGAGAGGGAGGGTGACAGGGAGGGAGACGGAGAGAGAGGGAGGGAGACAGAGAGAGGGAGACACAGTGAGGGAGACAGAGGGAGAGAGAGAGAGGGAGGGAGACGGAGGGAGAGATAGATAGATAGATAGATAGATAGATAAAGATGTGTGAATGCCGGGTCTGGTGGCTCAGTGGACGAAGGCGTCCGCTGCAGGGGCCTGTGTTCAACCTCATGGTCATAGGGTTTTTTTTGCTCTCGCCCCGCCTCCTCCCCCACTGCCCCCGCCCCCACCGGTGCGGCCCTCAGCCACAAACCACACTGTAAATTTGGCCCCCGAGAGAAAGTTTGTGAGTACCCCATCTCTAACAGAAGTTGATGATATACTACTTCCTTTGAAAGGCCATGTGATAATTTGGGGGGGGGGGGGGGGGTAGCAGCTTCTTCTACTACCACAGGAGGGACCACAAAAGCAGCAGCAGATGTCACTGTGGCTCAAACATAGCCACTGTTTCACCATCAATTACAGCAATCCCTGTAATACTGTCAGCTGCTTCCAGAACAGCAAGGACTACCAACATAATTATAAGCACAACAGGGACAACTGCCACCACACCACTGTGGCATGATTAACTGCAAGCTCAGCATGGACCCATAGCAACAGTGATAGCAGTGACCGCAGGAGCAACAGTTGGAAGCACAGTAGCAACTACTTCTACAAAGTCACGGACAGTAACTGCTATATTAACCATGAGAGGGGCATGAGATGTCATGACAGTATGATTAAGAGCTGTTAAAATAACCACCACCGGAGTACCCGCTGCAATAACACTTGCATACTAAACACGCACTGTATGTGCTACAGTGGCAGGGACCAGAAAAAAACCCAGCTGCGAGCACTAGTGATGGTTTCTGTTATGGCAGGGACCATAGCCACATCTGTGATCAGTCAGCATCAATATTTGCATGCACAGCAAGGACCGTAGCTGCCAACACAAACTGAACAGCTACCACAAAGGCAGGTCCAACTGCTGTAACCTTAGAAGCAACAGCTTCTACATGAGACCACAGTGGTGATAGGGTATCCTACTAGCATAGACCTTAGTTGCACCCCCAGCTGTAACCTCAGCCTGGAACCATAGCAGCAACCAGATCTACCACAACATTTACAAAACCAGCAGAAACCGTTGATAACTGACCTGAGCGGCCACAGTGGCTAGCAAGACTGCTGTCAACACAGCAATGACAGGAACCACAACTGGCAAAACAACCACAAATCATTTATCGGGTACAACAGTAGCAACCACATTCGTATTACTGGGAGAAACAAAAGTACTGATGCTTTTGTGGAGAGTAAAAAAAATAATTTGGTTGTGGCTAAGGACAGGTGACGTCCATGGGAGCAACGAATGAATAATTAAGAGGGGTTTGGATTGTGTATGCTGTTTATTTTTTTAATCTACCTTTTACGTTACCAAGCACATCTTGTAATTTTACCAAACCGCTCCTTAGATGTTGAAAGTCAAGGTTAATTTGATGACGGACGCCTTGCTGACTCTTCTTTGACAGTGACGATTGTTTTTTTTTTTTTTTACCCTTTAGTTTTTGACTTATTTTGCATGTTAGATCAATATTTTTGTGAGGTCCTGCGTCTACCTACCTTCAGTAGGCGGATGTATTAGTCTTGTGACAAGTGTGTGAATAATTGTTATTTTTTTATTTTTAACAGACTCCCTCAGACGCTATACGGCTTCCTCCAACCTAAGAACACAGTGGCCCTGTTAGACAGACAGTCTACCTTTCAAGAGACCTGTCACAATTTACACGGTAAGCAGGGACTTTGAACTCTTAATCCGATTAATTCCTTTGAAAAGTTATGTGGAAGAATTGGGCATCTCCCAGTGGAACATTCTTCAGATAGTTTCAACCGAAAGGAAATATTAAAAAAAAATTACACTAGGGACTTGATTTCACTTAGCTGAATCTTTATTCAACACAAACCTGCTATTATCAGAATGCCCTCTATAGTTCGGTCATCATTCTGAGCAGTGGTTGTCTTGAATGATAGTTTCTTGATAGGAGTTCCCTTGTGCATTACGGTGGGTGGATTACTAATTAGGATGTAGGGCTAATTAATTTTGCTTACAAAAAAACGAATTGCATGCTTTCAGTAACTTGTAGTTACATAAACTACAGTTTGTTTATTTCAAGTTTGACACTAAGGGAAGTTTGAGTGCCTAAACTTGGTAGCTGTTTTGAATGCACTTTCTAGCAAAGCGGGCTTTGATGAATAAATTAGTTGGAATTCTTGCTGTTGCTCATGACTCTCCATAACAGCGTAATGAGTGGGCTTATTCTAAATGAATGGAAATGCCACATCCATTGAAGATACTATCTGAAAATGTAGGGTATGCATTTTTGAAGTCCGAAAGACTCCTTTATTGTACAGTAACACGGATGCGGCAACATAGTTATTGAACATGATTTTTCAGACACAACAAAAATCTGCATATCTTTATTGGGGTTAAGGAAATCTGAAAATAGTGTTCTAACATGCATTATGATACAAACTGCATTATCGTGCTTCTTTTACAATTATGGGGTCACCATATTGGAAGATAGTGCCTTTGGTGAGGCAAAATGACTCTAGAATCACTGGCCTGTTGTCTTCAGGTCTGACTACAGACTGCCTTGGAGATTGCTGAATATGAATCCCTTTCCTATACTTGTGGTAACAGTCCAGAGTACCTGTCCATTTTGTCCCAACAAGAGGCTGTACCTCTAAAGATGTAGAGAGCATACTTTGATTTGTATTGTCTGTGGGTTTTATCTTGGAGGTGTGGCAGCTGTCGGCCCACTCAAGGTCCTTAATCTTTAAAGTTACCTGTAGTTGCTAGTAGTATTCTGTAGACAATTGTCCATTGAAGTAGACCTGTGCAAAGGAAGATGCTGCAGGTATAAAGCATGTGAACAGTGGCAAAGTAAACGTTGTAAAGGAAAGTAACTGTAGGCATTTCCTTTCCTAGCCCCTGAAACGAAAACAACATATGGGACACTGTTGAGGCTCAGCATGTTAAGTATTTTAGGATCTTCCGCACACGTGAGGACCTGGATCTTTCATTACATTATATCAGTTTTCACTGCCATGGTGTAATTGTGTTTTGCAGCGTGCATCTCTTCTCCATTCTCATACTGTGCTTTATTCCGACATCTAGTGGTTGGGTCCAGAACTCTCCTCTTGTGTATTAGTCCTTCTCTTTGTTCTTTTGTTGGAACGTCGACTGTCCCCACCATTGGTAGCTTTTCCAACCTCTCATGATGTCATACTCCCGTCCCTGGAAGCCATTACGCGTGGTCGCCATCTTCAGGTTTATTTTCCTGCTGTTGTGTTGGGAAGCATTGCAGAAGGCTTTCCAGTCGCTGAAAGATTGTCTCAAAAGTTTGTCGAGGAAAACACTGAAGTGATAGAGAAAAACTGTTGCCACCCCAATTTGAAGTTTTCCACGGTGCAAGAAATAACGGTAGTAAGAGACTTTGTCGACAAAAGACTGGAGAATGCACTGGCAGGGGCCCCCTGTTTCATGTAATAAGAAAAATTCACCTTTTTGATTCTGCCTGAAGTGTCATCTGACGTTTGCCCAGAAGGACAACCATTAGGTTTGCAACCTTTGTCTACCAAGAGACCACAGTACCGACAATTGTGAGGCCTGTGCAGAATTTAAACCGAAGACCTTCAAAGCAAGAGAGTTACAAAGGCATGCACACTGTGCTATGCAGGGTCAGAAGGAGACTGCAGCTGAAACACCTAGGGTTGTCGAGCGAGGAGGAAGGCAACATGGTCGAAGGATCAGACTCAAGTCTAAAAGGAAACAGCCGACGTAGAAAGAACACCGAAGTCCTAAAGATAAACGTCCACTATTGACTGCGAAAAAACAGGGTACTGGCAAGTCTCACAACACTCTAGAACACCAAAAGCTCCAAAGACGAGGAAGCATGCATGCCGGGAGACGGGTGGGTAGACGGACATTTCAAAGTATTTCCACACACCAGAGCTTTCAAACTGCAATCTAGGCTCACACTCCAACACATCAGTGGCAGGCTCAAACACTACTATGTCAAGCCTTTTGCGGACGGGCGATAGGCAGATAGCAGCCAAAGAGGGAGGAAGCTGCACTAAACAGCATGGTAACTCGGACAATAAACACCCTGCCCCCACATGCAACACCTGTTGTGGGGAATGAAGAAGCCTTCTTTCAGGAATGGGAGATGGTCACTTCAGACAAGTGGATCCTCAACATCATCCAGCACATCATAGCATTTGGCCAAACATCCATCAGTGCGAGGACCAAAAAAAACACCCACACAAGAAAAGACCTGGCTATGACTAGAACTGAAAGAATTAGTACAGAAAGTCAATAGTGTGTGCCCAGGAAGGAGCTCAACCAGGGAAACTAGTCATCATATTTCTGATACCAAATCAAGACCGATCTTAAGTCCTGTACTAGACATCCTTTCTTAAACAAAGACAAATTCAAAATGACAGTGCTGCAAGATGTTGTTCTGCAGCTGCGGCAGGGAGACTATATAGCAACCATACATCTAACAGATGTCTACACAGCCCAATGAACCATAAGCACAACAAAATCTTGTGCTTCGTTGTAGACAGAAAACACTATCAATTCAGAGACCTACTAATCGGAATCAAGCAAACACCCAGAGTGCTTATAAAGTGCTTATCAGCAGTTACTGCACACCTAAAGACTAGGAATATACCCGTACCTAGACAACTGGCTGGTAAAAGCAAACTCGCAGAGGTATAGAAACAAAAGAAAAACAGAGATGTTTATAAAAAGTGACATTGACACTCCACAAACTATTCTTTGTTTATGAAAAACACGTCTCCCACACCAGAAGGGTACTGTTCACAAGTGGTGGACACTTGTCTTGGAGCTGTGTAATAAACAGAAAGGCACACAGCAGTGTATTATCAAGAAAGGAAGAACCCAGCAGCACCTTGCAGATGCCGAAAGCTCATTTAAACAAGCATTTGCAATGCAATAGGTCTCGCATTTATAAGAGTTTGAGCTATTGGCATTGTAAAATTACAATCCCTTTTATTTATGTTTTGGTTTTAAAACAAATAAAAGGCATTGTAAATGACAATGTCAGTAGCATAAACTCGCATAAAAGCAGTGTGCGGCGTGCAGCAGTGTTTCGTGCAGCAGTGTGTGGCGTGCAGGAAGTAGCTGGTGGCAAATGGAATGCGCATGGTTGTGCGCGTAACCGCCACCCGATCGCCTGGGAAGCCTTTGGGAGCATTTTCGGAAGCCCCTACATAAGTCACGCTGAGCGATCGCTTACGCGAACGCCAGGCGAGACCTAAAAAAAACAACCGTTTAAAAAATATTTCGGAATAAGACTGGGAAGGCAGGGGAGCAGCTGAACGCTAAGTAATAATTCTTGGAAGGAAAGCATGATTCCTTTTTTCCTGACTTGTGCTTGTATAAGCAAAAAACGCATGGTCAGGCTCGATATGTCAGAATCCTTTAGGTTAAAACTGCAAGGTTCTGACAACTATCCCATAACTCTTAATTCCAACCCTTTTGAACACCTCTGTAGAAGGATCAGAATTTAGCCCTAAACTTGTGATGGTGACGTAATTAGAGAACTGTTTTTTGGCAGGTAATGCAGGTTTTCAAAGAGGGTGATTTTAATGTTACTATATGGAGGTATGTTGCTTTTTATGGAGGGTGAATATCATTAAAATTGAGGTGATCCTGTCGGGCCAAAAAGGTGAATTGACTGGTGTGAATTCACTCATCCAATCATTCACCAGCTCACATTCACCCATCCATCCAACCAATGCCTATATGACTTGGCTTAGATCCATCCATGCACATACACCATACTTGGGGCTCTCAGTTTTAAGGTATTTATTTTTTAACATTTCCATCTCTATTTATCCATATATGCATTTTTTGGCCATTTTATCTGTATTTATCCATATTTATTTTGTTTTGCTTAAAAATGAAGTTGTAAAACTGTACATTTCCATATTTATTTAAGTGTTTGACGCGCACTCATACTTTGATGTCTGTCATTTTTTCACTATTTAAGCTACCAAATATTACATACTAATACATCCACTGGTAAAAGAATTTCATCCTGTTCTTTCATTTTCCATGTTGTCCATCTGATCAGCTGTTGGGCTATAATGCATGAAAGACAGCTTGGAGGTTCAGTCAAAGAAGCACAATTTTCTGGACTTATCCCCCTTTAAAAATAAATGCAGACAGAAAACACATTGTTTTGTGTCTGTATTTATCTGTAAAAATCCGTAAAAACGGAAAACAGGGAGCCTTAACCATAATACACCAATCATTTACCAAGGACTTTTAGTGATTAACAAGTCAGACCTGATAGCTTTGAAAATGCTTGGTACGCTATGGTTTAGTTCCAAATAGAACAATACATCTATCAAAAACAATTAGAATTAAAGGAAATACTCATGAAAATTTGAATAGTCAACAATAAAAAAATATATACTTGGCCTGTATGGAGATCAAACCAGCGACCTCGGTGTTATTAGCACCATGCTTTCACCGAGCTAACGGACCACTGGAATACTTCTGCTCCCACACAAGCTCACATTTGAGAACGACAAGGCTGTTCTAGTATAATAACATTTGTAGATTGTACTTTACTGATCCTGTCAGTCTTAAATGTGCAACCCATCGTTGGTTGTACTAGAAATGTAAAGATATACTGATCAGGCCGAGTTCGCCTGTCTCGGTGTTCAAAGACTGCGCATGTGTACTGTAATGTGTATATAAATGCATTCCCGCTCTGAGGCGACGGAGCTTGAGAGCAGCAAAGAAAAGGCTAAAAATTACCGAGAACGAAGGAACTGCACCACACCCACCACTAGTACCCATGAAGAACAATGCAGCATGGCAGGTATTGAAAACACTAAAAGGAAATGGACTTGTCAAAATCCTATCCGAGGGAACCCCGTTGCAGCTCCCCTCCCTCCACTACTTCTCAAAACTCAAACATATCTTAGCTATTTGGACCAACTTCATCAGCTACTCAACTTACAATGACAATCCGCCTAAAACTAGGATAAAGAACTCTGCTTCTCAAGAAAGCAGGGGTGATCCTAAAGACCTAAACAACTTCTGTCCGGTAGGTAACCTACCTTTTCTTGCGAAAGCCCAGCTCACTCAATGCATGGGGGGAAAAAAACACCACAGCCTTCTCGACATACTTCTGGCAGGATTCAGAGCAGGCTGCAGCACAGAAACGGCTATCCCAAATAACATTGACTTATACAGGGAACTCATGCTTGCCAATTCTTCTAGACTAGAGGTCTTCAAACTTTTGGATGCCGAGACCCCCCCTGTCAAACTTTTCAGGTGTAAGGACCCCCTCCTGACAAATATTTCAGCCTTGGTACTCTTCATCATCGACAACCATAAAGACCCCCGGTTCTCATGGCAAATAATTTTTACTGTGGGAAAATATTAAATGGGTTTAGCAAATCAAAGGTTTGTGGGTGACTTTGGTTCAGAGGCTTACTACACAGTTCAAAGAAAAAGTTTCCAAAAAGAGTTACCCAAAAACGCACAACGGTACATTATTTTTCCCAAACACAACATAATTTGGCACAGCTTATTTGGATAATAACACATTTCTGAACTAATGTGTGGGTGTGCCTGTTTTTCTCCAGAGAAACGGTCAATTTGTGGATGTATTCTGTGCTCCACCTCAAGTCTTGAACTGTACTTCGTCTTTAATACTGCCTTTGCTGAGAACCCAATCTCACATAAATATGATGGCTAAGAGGCAGAAGAGCCTAGACTGCAATTTTGACAAACATTCACAAATTGAGGCTAATCTATAGCTGTGTGGAACAAGCTGTGTGGAACGTGCATCCCCAAATCTATAGCTATGCAGAATACACAGCAGCAGCATAATTCTAGTGTCCCTCCCTGCCTATAACCAGGGCAGTCTGAGCCTAACCGCCAATGCTCAACCAGGCCCATTCACTGTTACCTACCAAGCCTGCATGGCACTCTGCCCTCTGGACACTGCACTGCTCTCCATCCTTTGGACCCTGCAATCCTCTCCACTCCTTTAAATAAAGCCCCAATTACTCAATGCTGCGAACAACTTTTCAAAATATATCAAAACAACTATAATTGAAAATGCTTGTTTTCGTTGTGGCGGTGTTTGTTTTTTCTGCCTGCAGCAACATCCACATACCGAGTAAAAGTCTGCTTTGGTGTCAGGACACATCTTTTTAACAATGCTGTGTTTTTTTAATGAATGTTATGTGAAACTGGTTTCTGGTCCAGACTTTCTTAAGAGAAGGATAAGGACAAGTATTCGGGCAAAATATTTAAAAAGAGAGCGTGTGAGATAAAGATTGACGACAGTCACGAGAGAGTGGTACGAAAGAGTCCACTGATTAAGAGAGAGGCACGCTGAACTAAGACAGAGCACAAACGCACACTCAACCATGGGAAGGGGCGAGACGCACCAAGCACCTCTTCTTTCCGCTGGCATCAATGTCCACGCCAAAAAAGAAATCCTGAGACTGGGTCACCCGGTGACCCAGAGGTGCTGCAGATTTACACTTTTGAGAATAAATATCCGAAACTCGCCTGGTCCTGGTTTGGGAGCAGCAGGGGTCCCCCTTAAAACCCTAGCGGTCATGTGATGAGTTAAGCAGTTCACTCATGCCTCTTTCCTCCCATCCCTCTCACCTCTCCCAACTCCGGATCCCTTTGCAGGCCATTTTCTTTCACCCCTTTTTTTACATCTTCTGAACTCTCCCCATTCCTCTCACTTCTCCTTTAATCACCTCTTGCATTCTGTCTTTTCACTCTTCTCTAACAGTTTCTCGCATTTATCTCCTGGCCCCGTCACCTCTTTCACCCCCTCAGCACTTCTCATTCATCTTAAATCTCTCCCTTCAAATTTCTATCTATTTGTATCTTGCACCTCTCCAGTCTACCACTTCATCTTTCATATCTCCCCTTTGTTCTCCCACACCTTCTTGAACCAGCACCCACCACAGTATTCCCTCTCTTCCCCTATCGCTGCTCTCCCTCACCTATGTTGCACCAAATGTTCTTTTTTAGCTCCTAGATCACCTCTCATCTATCTTCTTTCACCCTTCAACAGTAGCCCTCCTCTCTGCCCTCACCTCTCCTCTTGTCATTCCGCACTTCCTTTGCCACATCACAATTCTCCTTATCCCTGACCTTTTAAATAGAATTCTGTCCCTCCCATGCCAAACTCTCAGCTGTCTCCTCTCACGTCTCTCACCCTGCGTCTGCTCACTTCACTCACATCATCCACCCCTTCTCTCCAGTCCCCTTTCATACCCGCATCCTGCCTCTCGCTCTGCACCTCTCTCCTTGCCTTCCAGTCGGCCTCGCATAGACCCATCTCCCATCCGCATTCATAACACATTATGGTATTATGGTACGTATTGTTAACCAATATTTCTTCTGTATGTATAGGCACAGTATGTTTGTTTTTCTATTTTAGCTGTCTGTTTATTCCTATTTCATCGTTCTACTTCATCTTCCAAGTATTTGCCCTTATTTTTCACTACCTCCTTATGCAAAGTTTGAGGAGCATTCGCAAGTTTGGGGTAAAGTAACCCTTTATTCCAGATTGTCCTCAAGCTTTTTTGTTATGGTTCATAGGATACAATATAAGCAAAAAAGCAGAATCGAAATTACAAAGTCTGGCTCCATGATTGACTCTGTGGGTCTCCTCGTGCAGCGCTTTGACACTCTTCGGAGCCTTAAATGCGCTCCGAAACAATATACAAAATAATATGAGAGGCCTTGAAATTTAGCAACCCAAACAGGCCTGAGGCTAATATACACATGCCTTATTAAAACAGCCCTTTTTGCCTTGCCTACGTAATCTACCTAATCAAAAAAACATCAATGAGAGAATCGTCAAGTAGGAAGAAAGTATGGTGGGAAACAGTTTCAGGCAGGAAAATTCTTATAGCTAAGAATGAGTGTGCGTGGATGTTTGTATGTCTGCGGGGTGAAAAGCCAGGGCATGGTGGATGAGGCAGCTACAAGTTCTACGAAGCTTCGGTTGCCTTGGCAACATGGAAACAGCTTAGAGAGCATTGCAAAGGCCAATAAAAGGAAGAAGCACGAAAAGGACACCAGCTGAAAAAACACAGCAGCAGCAACAAGGAAGACCAGGATAGGCAACAGGACAGAGTGCAAGGATGCGGGGACAAAATAATATCGAAGCACTTCAACGCATTCCACAGTTGCATATTTCTGGCCTCAGTTCCCGGCCCGGCATTTCCTGATGTTCATCCTGCAGTCTCTCTGATTGGAGGACAGTCATGGATGACGTTGCATTCTTTTACGATGTCCTCCAATCAGAGAGCCCATTGAGATGCCCTATTCTGAATCCAAAACAAAGAGCAAATGTTTTGGATTCCGGATCCAGGCAGTTCCATGCAGGAGTGCGACCGGGAATGCGTGACCCCCTTTGTATGTCTTCACGCCCCCCCTGGGGGTCGCGCCCCACAGATTGAAGACTCCTGCTCTAGACCTATCTTCCTTCGACACAGTGGACCCCGCAACACTACTTAAGAAACCTAGAATCACGCATGGGAATCAAATAATGTTTTGAAGTGGCTCATCTCGTACCTCAACAGGCGCTCACAACTGTTCAACGGAAGGACTCACTCCAACAGTGTCCCAGTCAACCAACACGTACCACAAGGCTTAATCCTGTCCTCCACTTAATTCAACCTCTTTAAGCAACAGCTGACTTCAGTCCTGAAAGAATCCCTCCTCAAGTACCACCTCTCTGCAGATGCTACACACTTTGCCTTATAATCTCATGGCCAAATGACATCCTCCCCTGAACGAGAAACTTATGTATAACACTGGCTATCCAGAAATCACCCCAAACTCAACCACCACAGCAAGAAATGCCATGTATAATCTAAAACTCCTCCAGAAGATCAAACCTTTAATTGTAGAGGAAGATTTTTTAAAAAAAAGTGTTTTTGGCCATTGTGTTAATACAGACTGGACCACGAGAATCCATCCTTGACTGGTACACCCAAAAGACAATAAGCCCCTGTGACCGCCACTCTCAACAGAGCAGCCAGAATAATCTCAGGACAGTAAAGTCATGACCACATCACATTGACTTTCAAGACTGAAATGGCTAACAATAGAAACTCTTTTCTCATAACAGCCTGCATAACACAGCGCTCATCATTGAGATACTCTAAAATACCTAGAAAAAAACTTGTTATCCTGAGGACGTCACCCACCCAGGAGCGCAGATTCGCTTCTTTTGGAACTACCAAAATTCAACAAAGAAAGATTACCGGGTGTGGAGCTTTAGTCCACCGGAAATTCATACAAACTGATCAAGCAAGTACTTAAATATAATTGTAAAGTCCTTACAACTGGAATGACCATTTCAACTCCGGAGGGCAAGAGAATATAGTCAATACAAGCCACCGAACATGCTTGTACCTCGGCACATACGGATCACCTGTTGAATGGACCCTAACACAGTGTTTTAAAAAAAAAAAAACTTTATTTACCGCTTTAGCACGTTATAGCAATACAAACATAGGTGTTCACTGTCATCGTCATTACAATTGAAGAATGTAAAAAGGGATGAAATACATCCATGTAAGAGTCGACATGTCAAACTAGTGAAAGAAGAAACCCAACAATTTGAGAATGCAGTCCCGAAGGCCCGGCCAGATCCCCAAAGTGTATACGTGTGCCGTCCAGCAGCCCGTCGTCTAGCCCTCCCGTAAAGAAACATTTGCAGGTGTAGCAACTTAATCAACAAGCATTGGCATAGCCAATAGGTCTCGCCTTTTGGGACCTTATAAGTGTTTAGTCACGCAGTACATAATTTCCCTCTGGGCAAATTTCTGTAATGGAACTAGTGCTTATATAAAGCGCTTTGATACCATAATTTGCACTATATGTGTGGCTCACTGGTTAGAGGCAGCAGACCCGGGAGCAGAAGTCGGCCCGGGACTAGGGTTCGATTGCCGACGCGGCAGGGTCTTGGGCCAAGGTCAGCGGACTCGACAATTTTCGCCTCGGTGCCTACTCTAACCATGGATCCCACTCAGCAACTCTGGGCAACAGCTTGCGTAATCTCCACTTACGGCCCCATCCGCGTCGGGGATGCTTGTCTTCGCCTTGGAGATGCCCAGTAGGGACCATCTCACAGGGAAAGCTAGGATGGGTTCCCCAGCGGTTTACAGCGCCGGGACGCCCCGTTGCTGGGGCAGCTGTGCGCTTTACAAGTCTACAACATTTACTATATAAAAATGCAAAAAATAAAGAGGAATGAAAAGTTTTTGACGTGGGAGTGCGAAAAGATGCACTCTGCACAGTGATTAAATTATTCATGTTTGGATGTGAGGGCTATCTGGCTGGGGTTATAGGGAGAGGGGAAAGAGGCACCGGAGGCATCCATGGCATGATGCTGCACACCCCTGACCTACTGTTTACCATTGGCCTAATGTTGGTATACATGCCATCCTTACCATAGGGATGGCCAGCAAGACAATGGTGGACGTGGCAGCAGTCATAGTGTTCGTCCTAGCATCACGGTATCATTTCTTGTCATATTGCACATAATATTCATTCAATCAATTAAGCAGCAGTAGGGGTATCTGGACGGTGCATTGACAGCTACCTACAAGTAAAGCAGTGGTGGTTCATTTGCAAAACTATTTGAGAGTTCGAGGAAGAGATGCACCCTGCACCTTACTTTGAATGTGAAGCATTTCCCAGACCATATGAATATTTCAAACAAGTAAGAGTGAATGTATGTACGAAACTCTCCATCAGGAAGTATTTCCTCAGCTTCTGCTACTCCTTTGTATCCCTCCCCACCCTCTAGGTTGCAAAGAGCTCTATAAGAGCAGAAGGGCATCACAGGCACAAGAAAGACAGCAAGGCGTCAGTGATTTAAACGCTCGCCGCTGTTATCTGCACATCATGAGTTAGAATCCCAGTAAGACTATCTCAGTCTACCATCCTTCTGATGTTCATAAATCAACTGGTTAAGAGTAATGGTTGTTACTTACAGCACGTAGAAACTGCAGAAGCGTGGGACGACACGCTATATATAAAACAGGTTATTAATAGACAATAATGATACATGAAAAAACCTTGCTCCCGTTTGCTTTCTTTCTGAGGAAGGCTATGTAACGACTGCTCTGTAAACTGGATAAGCCACCCCTGTTGTGCAGGTATGGTTACTGGTATGGGATCATGAAGGCGAGAGAAGGTGCTCGCAGATCATGCCAGAGAGCGCGCTGTTTGCTTCTTAGCGCTAGTTTATGGCGCTCTCGCCGATCTCATACAGAGGCAGCACAAAGGACTTGCCATGAGCATGACTGACATCTCCTGCACACGGCATTCCTTGAATAAAGGAGGGTGAAACAATGGATGGGTCATGGGTGCACACGGGAACACCACGGACCATCCCTCAGATACCTCACAAGATAAGATCCCTCCAGCACTGCTTCCCCAGCCCACAAATGCACTTGCCCCTCACCCACAGCCCGGCCTTCACTTCATCAGCCACTCGGGACTCCAACGGGTGACTGGACGGAAGAGGGTAGAGAGAATGGGAAGTCGCTCCCGTAACATCCCGCGAGGTGGTCTGGGTAAAACAGCAGCTCGTGTGTGTTAGTTACCCCTGGGCACGCGTGAGAAGTGGTGCCCAGCAGCAGTCAGTGCTTTAAGTTGCGTGTTGTCCCCTGAGGTACAGGGGCGTAACGCAAACTCCGGCAGCCCCTGTGGCGCAGGGGCCCCCCCAAGTCTTCAGGACCCCAACCCTTCTTGTGGACCCACTTAAGCCCAAAGTAAATGAATATATGAGAGTTATGGGAGGCTGGAGGTTCCCTCTTGACATTATGCGGGGGAGGGGAATCATTTTGCATTGGGCCACTGCTGAGGGGCGCTTCTTTCGAAACCAGAGCACCTCACCTACCTGGCTATACCCCAAACTTGCCTTTCTATAGAGGCAGTGAGTCAACACGACATGCACAGCAGTGCATGGTGCTGAACTTGCAGCATACCAGTTGCACACGTGCACATGTCGAGACCAGAGGCCTCTGGCAGCAGTGGGCGTTACTGGCCCGGTGGCCTCTTTACCGCAGCGCTGAGAGAGACTCGTCCACGCGTTCAGTGTATGGAATGAGAAAAGAGCCTGTCCCGCTGTTGAGAGCACTGCAGCCAGCGGAGATCAGCACTTGTGTGAAACTTGAAATGCAGTGCACACCCAAAGACACTGCCACCCAGACACACGTGTAAGCCACAGCTATCCATGAAATACAGTGCACCGCCATAGACACTACCATCTGCACTGCAGCGCCAATGACACTGTGGCCTGCACTGTACCACCACGGACGCTGCCAACTTGGCGCAAGGGCCTTGAAGTGAACGGCAATGCCATAGACGTTGCAGCCTAGGCATAATTGTTCGGAAACACAAAGCCTTGGGAAACCAGAAAGCTCGCTGCTCCGCGACCTCGCTTAATTGTACGACGGCCAGAGACTTGGATATAATGAAGGGGGCTCGAGGGAAGCGGTGGAGGGGAGAGTGGGAGGGGTTCACTATACGATTAGATAAAAAAAACACACAAAAAACAAGACGAGCGGGAGTGGTGCGTGCGCGCTGTAAGGAATGCAGCTGATGCAGCTGCCATCAAAACCCGACCCAAACCAGATGGCCCCTGCGTGGCCGCTGCTGGCTCCAGAGAGCAAAACGCTCTGGGAGTGAACATTTCAGGAAAAGCTGGGACATCCACACGCTTTTGGCCAATTGCGTGCTGAAGCCAGACGCAAAGGCCAATAGCGTGTAAGCACCACACCCACGAGCTTCTGCTGAAGTGATTCCAAAAGGGCGATTTCCTATACAGCGAATGTGTGCTGCAATAAGCTCGACCTAAGTCACAACCACTGTATCGCCTAATGAGCATTGGTTAAACATACAATTGTAATTACCGGCTGGTTACCCTACCCCTGCAGGGATTATGCCTTGGTCCACTTGTGAGTCAGAGGCTCGTCTCACAGATTCCACAAGTCCTGAATGGCCCCCAAATATCTTTGGGATGGGAGGAGCAAGGTAGTGAACTGGAGTATACTTCGCTGTTAGTGTTACAGAATGCCAGACTATTCAACCAACTTTGCAATGTGGGAACTGTCTTGCGGCCCCAGTGAATAGCGATATTCTCTTTTGGCCAGCAGTAAACTGAGGGAGACAAATTTCCTAACTTGTTTTGGGGAAGTTTACCACATAACCTAGAAGTGTAGGGACGAGGTTCAGTTTGGTCATGTCACCTAGTGTTCTGTGCACCATCTCCCAGTATGATTGTAGTTTTGGACAGGACCATGTAAGATGGGCGAAATTGGCGTGTGGGGCGGCACATTCATGACAAGTATGAGGTCTGGACAGATCAAGTCTGTGGGCTCTGGCAGGGGTGATGTATATTCTACATAGGAATTTAAAATGGAGTAATGTATATCTGCTGTTTAGGGAGACTTCTTTCGTCACTGCGCAGCATTTAGCCCACTGGTCGTCTGTGATGGGGCGGCCTAAGTCGGCGTCCCAGTCTTTGCGAACCCTGTCGTCATTGACCGGAATAATCCCAGACCATGCCTTGTACAGTTTAGATATGAGGTGGACCCTACTCGCTCTTAATGACCATGGAGAGTAGAATGAACTAGTCCGGTTCAATGGGAAAACCAGGCAGAGTGGCACGTAGAGCCAAGCGAATCTGACCCAGAAAGAAGCTATCCATGAAGGTGGTGTTGTGGAAGTAGACGTCATCCGTCACCGAGAAGACATGCCCTCCAGGGTACAAATCTCCAAATATAGTGATATCAAATTTGGCCAAGGTGCGCTGCACCAGTCTTTTACCAGTAATTAGCGTGGGGTCAGGTAGAGCCGATAAATGCATGTTGGTCTGTGCCGGTGATCCGTTTCGCCCAGGCCCTACTGGTAGTGGAGACTGTATCACTAGGGTCTCTGGGTACACCCTTGGGTAATACTGTGGATAACCTCTCAGGAAGAACGAAATCCGCCTCTAGGCGGAGAAATGGGATCCTGGCGTCGGGGTGGAACCAAGCAGGCATAGCTGCATTGGGCCTCTAGATGGTACAAATGTAGGTCCGGCACCCCATACCATCCCCTCCCATACGGAAGGGTCAGTATTGCTTTGCCAGCGATGGACAGTGGCAACCACAGCCATCTCTCCACCTGAGCCCGACCCTAGCACATAGTTCAACAAACTAACTACCCATCATATCGTTCAAAATTCATAAACCCAATCCGCAATCGAACTAGTAAAGGATAATGGACAGTGAACTTTACAAATGTATATAAAAGTATTACTGAAACACCAAACAGTTTCTGTAAATACTTGTGTACAAATGAACACTTTTTTAAATTGCACAGCTTTGATACCCTCAGGATACGTTTGTGCTACATAAAAGTCCCTAAAAATAACTTTTTGTTACCCAACACAAGTCATTTCATAGGGAAATATCCACACTTTTGTCACTTTTCCAAATAGTCTTCCTGAATAGCATTTAAAACCATTAAATGGTCCATAAACATGCGCTTATATAGGATTTTCATTAGTGTCTACAATATGCTATAGTAGTAAACTATGGAGAGTTGCAGGTATAAAATGCTAACTCGTACTGTGCTAGGTTTCTGATGTGTCTATCCCAATGGTAGCGCCACTATGTACTTTCTCCAAATGATTAGATGGTATCTGTAAAAAAAATTCATAAAAAATTGAAAACAAACTTCACTCAGTGACTGTCATCAGTAATGTAGCTCCTTTTCTGCACCTTACTCAACGATCAGTGACCCCATTTACAACTGTATGTAACATGATCAATGTCTCAACGGGTAATATTCAAATTAGGCTATTATATAGATATGAACATATAGTTGCAAATAGAAGGGGACAAGGGAGACTCCAAAGTTGAAGAATGTGAGTCATTGTGTATATTAGAACAAGTAGAGAAAAACAATAGTATCAGCACGGTTTACACTGAATGTAAGTGTAACCAGAGAGCACTGTGCACATACGTGCTTGCGACACAAAGACGTGTGGTAATTCCCAGGCGTGTGGGTGTCTTGCTTACTGTGGCGCTGTAACTTGCTGACATCGGCTAATAAATCGGAAACTGGTCTGAGGTTGATAGTGCTCCTCTTTGGAAGGTCGTCTCAGGTGCCAATTTGAGATGGACTGTTGGTCTATATTATTCTGAACTACTCATGAACGCAGGCAGTAGTCTGGAATAATACATTTGAAAAACGATGGGTTCAAATGCTAACCAAAGCAATTGCGAGATTGCTTAGACAGTTTGCAAGCATTCCTTTCATCACCTTTTGATGATTGGTCGAAAGAATATGCATCATTTTGATATTTGGACTGAGTCATTTAGGCCCTGTCAGGCGGTCCATCAGATTGGTGTAGCCAGTAGCATCCGCTTTATTTAGATCCCTGCCAGCTGTGTAAAGGTCTCTTAGCTGCAAATAAAATAAAATCGCCGAACGTCTAGGGAACTTTTTCACCCAGATTGTGGGGGTGCATTTTTTTGGGGCATTTTCCCGCCGCCAGTCATTTATCACATTGCGGACACTGGCAGGGAAAATGAGTGCTGTCACCGCCCATCCCCCCCAACCCCCCAAAGGCGTGGCAGCAGTCACTGTGACATGCTTGCTATTTTATGGTCATTCATCTTGGTTAAAGATATATTAGAACAAATTGCAAATAAGGTGGTATGGTATAACCATTGGATTCTCTACAGATCTGAGAAGTATGTAAATCTATTACATCCCATAAGTCCTGCTACAATCAATTTTTTTTTTCATTAATCATGTTATTTTCAGGGTTCTACTGTCCTGTCACAGCCAAAGGTGTGGTCAGGTTGGTGTCATAAGTCTAAATCTTAGCCAGTATAAACGTATGTGAATATAACACAATTGGGAAAATTGGCAGCAGGCAACCAGTACTTAATAATTTATCCATACAGTATTGGCTTATCTTTCTATGCTTGTATGTGTCTATCTAAGCTTACAAACATGGAAGTACTGTCCACTAGGCTGTAGTCTAAATGATTAATGTTTGTGTGTGCCAATGAGGGGACAGGTGGGAACCTTGTTTCGTATCAAATTGGGTGGTGGAAGTTGGGAAGCTCCTGATCAGTAACTTGTTTAGAATTTAGTAACGGGTGTTACTTAGAAATAGGTCTTGGGCCCTTTCTTGTGTTGTAGTCAGAGTGGATAGATATATTGATAAATGGACTCTGGCATTAAAGATTCTTGATGTCTACTTAATGACTTTCTCCACATTCTCTCACGAACTAGAACATTCTTTTCATTTTCTGCCTGGCAGTATTTCGATTTCTGTTGAATATTGACTGTCAGAAATTCCGTATTTTGTTTTTGGGGGGTAGGGGGTGCCAGAAACAGTGGGATGAATGGCCCTGTTCCTTACTGCTTTTCATGTGATACGGCTGGTGGAGAAGGGAATGTGGGCCTGACGGGCACTCACTATAGCATTCTTAGAATGGAAGCGATATGATTTAATGTCTCTTGCACATTGAGATAGCATAAAGTATGCTTTAAATTGAGAGAGGAATGGTGTGTGTGTCCCGGGATACAGTCAATTCTAATCCCCATTTAAGTTCTTGCGTCGGTTGACCTAAGAGAAGAACTTAATACAAAAAAGTTTTACATTTCCCACACTTAACATTTCTCGTTGATCTCCGATTAGGACCAAACCTTCATCGTAGCCATATGGATTCCAGAACTGTTTGTACTTTTTTTATTTCTGTTTCTGGTGCTCAAATCCTTTCTCTTTTCTTCCATGCCTTTTTTTTGAAAGAAGGTTATGATTGGCAGAAAAGCAAATTATTTAAACAAGCATATATGCACTGTCTTGTTACCATCTTTCAAATCCATTGATTCATTAATTCCTTAATGACATTATTTAGTTTGTATCATTAACCCTAGAAGAAGGTGGCGAAAATATTTTGATCACAATGTGGCTTTGTGTGAATAGTGCCTCACAAACAAATGATGGACGAAATGGTGAACAAATCAAACTTTTACTCCGATTCATGATCTGGGTATTCATGTGTGAAAAGACAACACAATAGCTAAAGGACCCTTATTTTTTTAGACTTTTTTATATTCGAAGACCAACACCTACCCTGTATGCTGTACAACACTGGTCCAGTAGGACTGTTTTTCTTCGGAACCATTGTGCATCTCATCGGTATCTTAAATTATTTCAGTTTTTCAGTCAACATAAATAGAAGTAAAAGGATCTTTATGCACCAATAGATTCACAGTTTAATTTTCTATCATCACATTGCGTAAAAAAAAGTGTAAAACCAGCTACGGTTAGCTTCACTTAAAGTGAGTAAATGCTAAAAATGCCAATCTACCTTCAGAACAGATAGAAATGCATTCTCAAACTTGAGAGAGTACACTACGTGTTATGTGCTTCATTTTGATGTGTGATGAGGTACCATGTGGCAACACTGCTCGAAAGGTTCTCCTGATCCAGTCTGACACCTAGAGCAGTGGTTCCCAAACTTTTCACTCCTGAGGACCCCCATTGAGTACCTACTGGAATCCGGGGACCCCCAACCAATTTGTATGATTTAAATCTCAAACATTAAAACTGTAATTCGAAGAAAAAAACCACACACGTGTGCACATCAAACAAAGACTGTCTTGAATTACTAAAGATTTTAGATTTTTATATTAGAAATATTTGCAAAAATTGAAAAATCCTAATGGGAAGGTTGGTGCTGTATCTTGCGACTAACTTTTCATTGTTTGGTTTTATTTCGCCGCCCGAGGCTCCTGCTACTGCCTAGGCTGGGCTAGAAACCTAAAGCTGCGCTGGCAAATGTTGTCAGACCAGTCCCTGTACAGTGCACAAGTGCAGCGAGTGAGCCTGACCACTACAAAGGGGGCTTTGGGGAGCTGTCCCCCAAAAAAATTTGGTTGGAAATGGTGCGTTTTACAACACATTTGTCATTGTATATTAAATTGTATTGGCTTTTAAAGCATAGTAAACAATGACCTTACTATGCACCAGGATACAACAATCTTTTGTCACTTCAATGATTTACAATCTTCAATGATTCCCTCACTACTACCCTCCAACAGTACCTCTCATCTCTCCATAGCCCCACTGTCACATATATTTTATTTTACAGCACCTGTCATACCACTGTAGGGTGTAATAGCACTTTACATCACACACAAAGAGAGACCATGAATCATATGTGTATAAATCAGTGAATAGAAAATGTTACATAAGGCAAAGAGGACTACAAGGTGTAGGATTCACATGTCATCCATACTGGTAGGTAAGAGTACTTGGTCTGTAGAAGCAGAAACTCAGGATTCAGAATATAACATAGAGATTAGCATTGACTTTAATAAGGATTTATTTCTACCCAAACAAACCTTTTTAGCAGCATCGGGATAATGAAAGGCTGGGAAAAAGCATAACTTACTAAATTGTACTGTGCAGTTTGCATGCAGCTCTTTGATGGCAGTTCATAGCTCACTGTGCTAGACTACGATTGAAACTTGTGAACGGCACAATAACAAAAGAATCTCTGTGGCAAAGGCAGGAACCCACTGAGCTATGCACAAAACAAAATACTTTTTTTTTTTTTTTTTTTTAATGCATGGTAGACATTCTTTGTATCAGGCATATTAACCACCAGCGCTTCCTAAGATTAGTCAAAGCTGCCACTGGACAAAACCTCCATCTCTCTACAGCAGGTACATTAATCACCGGAGTTATCTTGACACTTTTATTGCTACCCAAAAACTGCTGATTATTCAAGGAACTTTGCAGTGCTTTTAAAACTGCTGCCTGGGGACCCCCTAGGAATGTGTCACAGACCCTAGTTTGGGAACCACTGACCTAGAGAGATTCTAAACATGAGGAATCTGTGATTAGAATACATCACCAGAACCAGTGTGTACTCTTGATGAGCTGGAAAACCAGTTTGATACAGTGTTGCGTAACATTACTGAATATAGCTATCTCAATATTGTGATACATTGATAAAGCCGATAGTGGTACGTTGTGATAGCATTTTGTTTGTTATTGAATCTTCCATTATAAATGATGGTATGTATGCTCTTCTATATATGAAATGATTGTTGGCTGACAATGCATAATTGACTTCTTAAAACAAGCTTTGTCAAAGGCAGTAGGTCTCCTCCATGAAAGAGCTACTGGCTGTGCAAATGTGTTTTAGCCATGTTGTAAACTAGCACAGCTGCTGTTCATCCTAGCTCAGTTAGTGTCGGGAGGTTGGGGGGGGGTGGAGAGGAGCGGTATTGAGTGAAGTAGTGTCGTGGAGTGGCATAAAGTGAATGATGCACTGTATGCTAGTGCACTGCCGTTAGACATATTTTCTGTTGGAATTACGACTACATTTGCATGTGCAGTTTTACTGGTGAAACTATTCGGCACACAAATATGTGAAAGTGGCATCACCTAGTGTATTGATTTATTCTGATTGTATTAAAATGTTTCCACAGACTTGCAGAATTACAAAAAAAAGTGCTTTCATTCTGATCTATTCTTAAATATTTGCACAGTAAATTTAGACATTTAAATGTTTTTCTGTGCTACAAAAAAAACTTCCCTTTCCCTCCTCCAGTATCCAGCATGATTGTCACAAGTCCTCTCACTTTTTAGTCGGCGAAAGAAAAGTAAACGCCAAGCTTCCTAGAAAGACAGCCAGTTTTTGCTTGTCTTTGAATACACAGCAAATGTGACAAGATAGGAAAAAATTTTAGAGGCCTGTTTACAGAAATGACAAGTCGGGAAAGAATACAATGAGCAAAGATAAAAGCTAAGCTGCATGGAGGTACAAAGACAGGCTGGCCAGCAAATAGAAATCTAGCAAATGTGAGTTACAACTAGGGCTCCCGTTTTATGGTATGTTTTTTAGCATTTCCATCTGTATTTATCCATATTTATTGTTTTGCGGATAAATGAAGTTGTAAAACTGTACATTTCCATATTTATTTAACTGATAGACGCACACTCATACTTTTGATGTCTGTCTGCTTTAGCTATTTCAGCTGCCAAATATCATACAACAAAACATCCACTGGTAAATATCAGCATTATACCACAAATGTATGTTGACAAATGGCATTGTTTAATGAAATTGCATCTTGTTTTTTTTTTATTTCCCATGCTGTCCATCTCCTCAGCATTTGGCCTATAATTTATGAAAGACGGCACAGACTTAAAAGAAGGCCAATTTTCTGTATTTATACACTTTTAAAAATAAATGCAGACAGAAAACACTGTTTTCTGTCAGTATTTATCAGTAAAAGTCCGTAAAAACTGAAAACGGGGAGCCTTAGTTACATCCCACATAGCCAATGGTAAGCAATGGGCGGAATGCCTTCACTTAGAAGCTTTTTAGAATGTTCCCAAGATGTCTTTTCTTAACCCTTCGACCTTAATGGCTTTTTGTAATTAGTGTGGAAATGCTGCCTTTCACTTAATTACATACTAGTGGTGCTAGAAGGGTCTTAGATTCATTTTGGATAGAATTCCTTATTTTCATTGCCTATGATATTTTTTATTTGTGTGAGGTAGTGAATATACCATGTGGTTATTGAACTATATCATCTTAAGGTTGAAGTTTGACTCTACACCCTGATGTTTGACCAGGCACTTTTCTTAGTGATGTTTCATAAGTGTACATTTATAGAGCAGATTCTTAGGGTGGCAAGTTAGTGGCTAAATTGTTATGTCAACTGTATTTTAATATCCAGCGTGTTACAGTGGTGATTATTGTAATCTCTTCATTGAGCTGATGAATTTCAATGCAGTACGACACTGCAAATTTTTTCAAAGTACTTCAGGTTGACTAATTTTATACAGTGGTGAACATGGGATGGTATTGATCAGGAACTGCAATCTGAAATGACTGAGGCAAGGAACTAAATGAGGTGTGATAACGTACTTTTAATAACCTAAAACGTGGATACATCACTGAAATTAGCGACATCACCCAACTGCTGCCACATGAACATGTTCATACCCTACAGTGGAGTCCCTCATATTCCGAAGATGTAGCTTGCCTTTGACCTGAGGTGGTATTTTCCTGAGATGGTGCTAACACCTGGTGGCCAATGTACAATCATCAGTGGATTTCCAGTATAATCTAACTGCTTTGGTCTCTGTCTGAATTTTTCCACCACTCTAGCTGTATAACTCTGAATTTCAATTGGGTAGCTGATGATCTTCTTAGAATCCCCTACAAAGATAGAAACGCAACAATTCAAATGTGAACCTAAAAATAACCAAGCTGTAGTGAAGCGGTTGATTCTTAAACTTGCAATCTGGAAGGCATGACAATATATCTAGTCAGTTGAGCCTGGACCTCCAGCATCATTGAGCATTGATGATCACTCACTGCCATGGAAATACTAATCTTGAAACCATCGTAATTCGATTGGTTGTGCGACAAAAGGTTAAATAAGGGATGCAGGCCTACCAGCATAAACTCTTTTGTTGCAGGTATTCAGGCTGAACCTGCCTTGATGTATTATCTTAGAAATAAAAAACAGGACCTTCGAGTCTAGCAAAAACTGTCTTCGAAACTCTACTTCCAGCCCACCCCAATCCACCCACTTGACAAAAAACAGTAACTCTATTGATTCACCGGTCATCAACAAATTATTCAACTACACTTTGAACAATTATAGGGATGGGGGAGTATTGAGAGACTGCGTTTATGCAGATCTACAGAGAAATCTGCACCATCTCGGACTCACCGTAATAAGACTGGACACGGTCACCTTTTTAATGGCTTATCAAATGCCGTGGTCTAATATGTCAAAATGGACTGACACTTTCTGAAGAATTGCTGTTAAGTTCATAGCTTGCATCCTCCTTTAAGTGCTTGGTGTTCTGATTGCCAGTTCCCAAGTTTGGTCAAACGTTCCATTTTAGTGTTTGGCTTTTTATTATACTTTACTCTGTCCTGAATGAAGTTTGCCGCAAATGTTATTAGTAGAAAATGTGTTGAGTACTCCAGTGTCGTGTAGAACCCCTACATTCACTTTTTGGTTTCTCAGTATCATCACCATCCTTGTGTCCGCTATAAAAGCGGTCTGAGATTTTGGTTAAATTGTGATATTCATATGCCTTACCTTTCTGCATAAAAGCACTAGTGTTTTTCAGTTAAAAATCCCATTCTTAAGCTGATTTAATCAGTTTTCTTTTGTACTATAATGAATTGGAAAAGCACATTATAAAATATGTCAACGGTACATCTCAGAAGCTAGTTCTAAACTGTTTAGGTATTGTTTCTGCATTAAAATTACATGCATTACGGGTTTATCTGTAGCAATCAATTCTATGAAATTTGATTTTGCCATTCTCAAGTTATTTGGATTGTATGATAGTTGCTTGGAAATCAGTGCGACTTCTAGTAAGAAGTATCAGTCACCTTCGAATTGAGTGCAGAAGATTTAGTCCCTCATTTCCAATTTTTTTTTTTCCTACACACCCCATAGTGCAGTATTAAGAGCACTGAGATGCTTATTTTTCTAAAATACCTGTCTATTAACAAAATGAGCGATAGTAGCAATAAAATATGTAAAACTGTCTTTTGCAAAAATTGAAAAATGTAACCGGTTACCGAAGGCATTGTTATTACTGATTGCGGTTGGATTACGAGGCTGTATCTTCATATGACTTGGGAAACAGTGTTTATTCTTGGCATACATTATTAAATGAACCTTAATGGAGACCTTTATCTTTTCAGGTACATTATAAAATGTCTAACGGTTATGAGGATCACATGGCTGAAGATTGCATGGATGATATGAGTAGAACAAATCTGATTGTTAACTACCTCCCTCAGAATATGACTCAGGATGAATTGCGTAGTCTCTTTAGCAGTATTGGTGAAGTTGAATCTGCAAAGCTTATACGGGACAAAGTTGCAGGTATTTTTATTTTATTTATTTTATTTATCGGATTTATATAGCGTGTTAGGCTCGTGGGGTACTACAGGCCGCTCTCCCAATACCAGTTTAGTTTACATAACTCGAACTAGAAAGCCTGAGTATAAGGTAGTAGACAGGGACATGCTTTCCAAACTGTTAGCAGCTGCCGCTTCTCAAATAGTATAAAGAAAAATTAGCCAAAGGAATAGCTAGCATGTGTAAGTCTACCATGAGACGGCCATCAATTGAGTTTTGTCATGGTATTTGAATAGGTTCTCTCCTTTGAGACTTAACACATTGAAAGTTTACTTATAAGTCTCTTATTCTCATCACCATAATGAAAACTGTTTAAACAACTGGGAGTTGTGCATGTGGGCATGACCTGGCACTTATCTCGTGTGCATGGCCCATTCTGCTAATTTGCCAATTTGTGAGAAAATAAACATTGATATTTCCCTTATTATTTTCACATGTGCCAGAAATCCCTAATGTGGTATTCGATATTCATGTTTTATCTGGGCTGATTGGCAAAGCTTCAATGGATCTTTTTTCCAGAAAGGATCTCTCCCTTTAACTTCCACTGATCATAAAACCTATGATAGCTAACTAGTTGATCAGCTTGTATCTGATGTATTAACAGCTGATGGTTCCCTTTATTTTATTTAGCTAATGAATGGATTAACCTCTTTCATTTGAGGTTGCAATCTAATTTTGAGGTACAAGAGTCAGATAACCATGTCCTAGGAGTGATTTCAGTACTGGCATTGGCAAATGCGTAATCTCTTAAATATGAATGTGCCTCTAACAGATCATTTATCCATTTTCAAAAGCATATTGCTTCTGGTATCCTGGGTCAAAAAATTATTTTTGTACTGCTCCATTACAGTTTTTTATTGGATACGGTTCTGCATCCTCAGGCTTCAATAAATAGTGCAAATTCTGAATTATAGCAATTTGATCATGCTGAATTTAGTGAGTTCTTATAGGCACAATGGTAATTGCCTTAAAACGCCTGTGCGCTCCATACTTGGAACAGAATAGTAAAGAACAAAGTATAAAGAATATTCTCATTAAAATTTGATAGCCCTCTGTAGAATGCAAGCCCTTTGGGGAAACAAAATGCTCTCTCACAAAAAACATAGTATTGACCTCTGTTAAATCATCTAGAAATGTGTCTAGGGCCTTAAATTTGATAGATTAACACTGAAATTGCAGCAGAGTGTCATTCATCCCTAAAGTGGGAATGAGAAATGTGATGTCGATATGTAGTGCCTCTGTGCTGTTCACATTTTATGGGCACTGTACTTTAGAGGCTGTTCACTGTCTCAAGTCCCACATACTGGTATCTGCTGTACTACAGTGACCCATTGAGGAGAGTGTGCCGGCAACCCTTATAATTCCATTCCATAGCCTAGTAATTTTATAGTAATTTTTGTATGACTTAGTGCTAGCATCTGTAGTTTTCACCACCTTTTGGGATTTTCAGATTTGAAGCCCTTCAACCGGTCACACATTTAAGGACTATCTAAATGTTGGCCTATGATATATTGCAGAGGTATTGGGAATTACTCCTAGATCCTTACCTTTTTGAGTAGGTTTATGAAAGGATCTTCAGCAGATTTAAAGTTCTTGGTTCAGAGTCCCTATGCTGTATATGACCTACGTCCTTTGCAGAGCAGTGTCAGTTGAGTTTCCAATGAAGTCCCCTCTTATATTTGCATTGTGTTTGACTTTAGTTTTGCATATGCAATTGTTTATTTTGTTATGATGTAATTTGTATTCTGTTAATTGAGGGTGCTTTTTTTTGTTTTTCTTTGTGCAAGATACCTGTGCCATCTAATGTGAGATTGAGGAAACACCAAATCCCTCCTTAGGTGTCATGAGAACCCTCTTTGGTAATTGTTGCTACTTAATCTCCAGTTATAATAATTAGGAGCTGATTTATTAAAGCTCTGGCCAGTTAAACCTAGATGCCCTTGTCGAAGGATAAGCACGAAGCGGGGACACTGCCACTATGCTTAGTATTTCAGTGCGGTTGGAAGTTAAGGCAATTGGTAACTAAGGGGCCGATTACAATGGTGGTGGTCGGACCGCCGCTCGCTGTTGCCGCAGTCAGGAGACCGCCTGGTAAGCATGCATCGGCAGACCGCCGCATTATGATATGACCGCTGTGCTAGCAGTCGGAAAGTGCTCAATACCACGGCGTCTTGTGCTACGGCCAAGGAAAAGGGCCGCAGTGGTATAGAGCACCTCCATGCACTGTGTGCCATGCACCATGTCATGCATGGCAAACAGTGCATGGAGGTGAGTGGAGGCACTACATGTACTCCCAGGGCTACTTTACAGTGGCCTAAGGTGGACGGGGGCCCCTGTTAGGGGACCAAAATTCTCTGACATCCTTTCATGGTGTTCTTCCCGACATTAAAATGCTGTCAAAGGCATATCGTAATCCCGATGGTGGTGCAATTCAGGAACATGATTGACTGCCGCCCCAGCACTCCCACCTCCACCGGACTGTTGTCTCCGACCTCTGGGATTGATCGCCTGTCGGTGTGCAGTCTGAGCAGCACCAATATGAGGCCCTACATGCTTATTTGCATTACTTAGCCAGTAGGATATGGACATATTACTCCTATTAGATGGGAATTCTGGCCAACCACACTTCTTTCATTGCTCTGCCTCGCTACACCAATGGATCAACTTTGCTTACATTTAAGTTAATTCCATGCATGTACTATAGCATTTATAGTTTGTTCTACCTATGGCACCTGTTTTTGTGGTTTATCCACAATGGCTTTCTCTCTGCAAAGGATGCGTGATTCTTCTTTCTAGCTGTGCACACACGGTGTTGTGCTGGAAGACTCAACACTCCTTTTCAAACAATCCATAATTGCACACCACCTTTTGTGGTTTAGCACGTGCCTCTTGTGTTTTGTGTTTTTTTTTTTTTTTTTTTTTTAACCAGGGATCATTTTCATATTTGTTTTTTTCCTAGATGATTGGATGCTCAATAGTTTTTAAGATTCTAAAACAAAAAAAAAAGTGACCTTCACGTTGACACATACATTTTTCTGAATCCTTTTTAGATTTTGTCTGCCATTGACTTTATCTGCTGGCCAGGATACAGACCCGTCGAGTGGCTCATTTCGGCTCTGCATGATGGCGGCGTTTGTCTTTTATAACGTTGCGGTCACCTACACAGGTACCACAGAGGCATGCGGCCGTCCGTTCTTTCCACGCCAGTTAAGCGTTGATCTGAAGAACGGTGATGGATCAAACCCAGATCTGTTGACTGGGTGTGAGTGTTTGATTGGTTCTGATGCTCCGTCCATCACCACCCCCTTTTGTACCTCTGAAGATGAGCTACCCCGGTCAGTTTTTCGACATTCTGTCGTTTTTTTTTTTTTTTCTTGTGTGAAGGATTTCATCTAGACGTACAGGGTTCTAACCATGTGGCAGATTTCACCATGCCCTGTCAGTAACCGACCCCCACCTCGTCTGCTTGTGGTGCTTCGAGTGACACCACAACACGATGTTGTGCTCGGTCTGCCGGGCCATGGCTCCAAAGGCTTTGTGGGAGTGACTTGTGGCCCGACAGTCAGCACTGTTTAAAGCGGCGACTCGGCGATCCAGTTCAAGGAAGAGAAGGTTGTGGGACCGCTCCAGGAGCCCCAAGTCCTTTTCTTACTGGAGGTCCTTGGGACACTCTGGGAAGAAGCACAAAAAAAGAAGCCCAAATGGACTCAAACTTTTCATTGTATCTCGTCCGTCAATGAGACAGATAAGGAGCGTAGATGCTCTAGGCATGATTCTGGGGTGGCAGGTTCTACTCCACGCCTCTCTGTTACCAGAAGCTGGTTCAACCCCTGCTCAAGTTAAGGAAATTCATGAGGCCATGTGCCGTGTATTTGAGCATGCTAACCCCTCTGGTGTGCCAATGGGTCATGCCGGCTCGGAGGAGTCGCCACTAGCAATCTGCTCCGGCCACTGCACCGTTGGGGTCTCGTGGATCAGATTCCGTAGCCGGGTCAACGCTGGTCGTGCCAACGTAACCTTCCCCGTTGTTGGACCGGAGGTCGATGCCTCCGGCGCCAGCCCCATCCTAATACCCGATGACTCAGATTGACGTCGCTCGACAGTAATTCCGGTGCTGGCTGAGCTCAGAGGTTCTACATCGTTGCCTGCTTTTTTTGGATGTTTCAGGCATGAGTGAGAATTGGGAGGGGTCTATGGACCCTTTAGAACGACAACTAGATGTTCCTATCGAACAGTTGGACTGGTATGAGGATCTTGGGGAAGCTAGTGGACTTGAGAAATCTCCAGATACTGGTATGCTCTCTTCACCCAGTGTGGCTACGGAGGAGGGGGACACTCCTTGGTTGTGAGGAGGGCAGCAGAGGTCTTTGGCCTGGAGCTACCATCTGTGCAGGTCAGGATTAATCTTCTGACCGAGACGTTTCAGCCCGTGGCTTCCATGTCCTAACCCATATGGCTTTTTAATGAACCACTAACCGATGTCTTTCTAGGCACGTGGTCCAAGTCTAGCACAGGGGCTCCTGTGAACAGGACAGTTGCACGCCGCCATCGCCCAGCACCGTGCGATCCAAGGATCCTCAACCTACAACCCCACTCGTGAGCTTAGTGGTTCAGGCTTCCACGTCCCATGGAGCATTCCCTTCCGCTCCTCCAGATAGGGAATCCAAGAGGCTGGATGCACTTGGGAAGATATTTTCTTCTACCAGCCTGGAATTACTGTTGGTGAAAATTTGCCATTAGGTGTGGCTTAGACAGGACTGACTCTCTGGACAGAGCGGTTTTGTCAACGCTGGTGTTACTGTGCCAAGCCTGGCTGAGAACATCTGGCTTCTTGGGTGATGTCCAGGCTAACCTCATGGACATGCCCTTTGACTGGATTAGTCTTTTTGGTGAGAAATCGGACTCTGCTTTGGGGAGTTTCAAAGAGTCCTGGGGCCTTTTGGTTACACCTCATAGTCAGTCTAGCTTTCGCCCCTTTTGTGGAAATCGAAGGGTTTTTCAACCGTCAGCCATATCCCAGCCACTGTCCTGCACAGACTCCCTAAGTTGTGCAAGGACGTGGACGCAGTTCATTCCGACCTTGGGATGGTAGCCAGATGTAGTCTGCCACGCACACAGCTGCCGCCTCCAAGCAATCCTAGTTTGGTTCTGCACGGCCATGTTACTCCAGTCGGATGGAGAATTCGATACCATCTCCTCTGCTGAAGGTCCATAGCATTGGACAAATGGATCTTGCAGATCATTTAGGAAGGCTATTCTCTTCCTTTTTTTCTTTTCTTCCCCCTTTACAGCCTACTCAAGAATAGCTGGCGTAGGATCATGTAGCATTACTCCAAGAGGAAGTTGCAGCTCTCCCGGCTAAGGGAGCTGTAGAAAAGGTTCTGATTTCAGAAGTAGGCAGTGGTTGATCCAGCTACTTTCTAATACCCTAAAAGAACAAAGGTCTTTGGCCTCTTCTAGACCTCAGAACAGTTCTATCTTCCTCAAAAAGGAGAAATTCAAGATGCTCACGTTGGTTCATGTCTTGTCTGCCCTAGACCAAGGAGTCTGGCTGGTAGCGCAGGGGTGTGGAATTTAATAAAATATCTACTTGTCCATAGGGCAGGTTGCTTCATAAATCTACTTGTCCTGTAACAAAATCCACTTGCCCCTTTGGTGCCATATAGTGCGGCAACAAATTATGGCAGCAATCTCCTTATATAAGAGCTCTGATACAGATTATTTGATTATGTCATTGTTCATACCATAGTAGTGTTTGAATACTTGCAATCCCCTTATGTTGCCTTGTTTTCGCAGATCTACATACTGGGGCTGAAGGTAGTGGTAAGCAATAGTTCCAGGGTTAGAATGCTCTTTTGAGTCTGTGCAAACCTACTCACTTGCATGTTTTAAGGGTTTTCAGGGAAAGTGAATGTGCAAACACTCAAATTTTTGCATGAGCAAATCTATACATGCAGATTTGCTCATGCTAAAATGCAGTTCACAAATATTTTCTAAAAGTACTATTTAATGTCCTACTTTTGTAAATTTTCGGGAATTCACAAAAGACGTATAGTTGCACTTAATGCAAGGACATATACCATGGGTGCACTTTTGAGACTTTCTTTATTTGGGCCCCTAATTTGGTCTGGTGTTGACCGTAGCCTTTTGTGTTTATTAAAATTCTCCCTGTCTCATATATATCGGCTGGCTTCACTGAGTGACAGCCTTCTGCTCTTTCACAAGGATATCGGCACACAAGTAGTTTTATTCAGTGCCAATAACTACTGTGGCAGTGTGTGCTTTTTGAGACTAACTATTTTTGCTTTGGCCAATGTTTGTTACAATGGCAAGGGCCCAGCAGCTCCCACACCAATATGGTTTTACAAAAACGTGCCAAAACAAGTCACACATTGACAAAACTAAAAAGCTGACCACCAATTTCAGACCTGCTGGCTTTGCCAATGCCTGTTTGTTTCCCGTAACCTTATTGGAACTGGTTACACCGATTTTCCATTATGAATATTTTGGGGGAAATACTGGCATGGGGGAAATGCTGGCATGCATCAAAAGTGTTACTAAATGATGCTTCAAAGAAATGGTACCTGAAGTTTTACAGCAGTTTAGCAAAATGTATTTTTTTCCTGCTTTCATTTTTTATGAACATTTTATTTTGAAAGCAAAGAATCATCAATCTTGCTTTCAAGCTTCTGCAAATATTTGCATCAAATCAAGTATTCTGGGAGCATTATACAAAGACTCATATTGCTAAACTTTGAAAACGTGTGTACACAATTATACCAGAACCACTGTCTGTAGTGGTCGGAGGTTACATTTACTTAGAGCGCTCACCCTAATAATAAAGGGTTTCAATTAATAAAGCATAAATACAAGTTTGAACAGCATTAAAACATGGGCAAAATGTTAATTTAACTACAGACAGTGCCTTACGTTATCCATAATGTGGTACTGCAAACTGGCAGCCAAAGGGTTTGTGCTGCAGGGGGTTGGGCCTACTTGTCCCAAGGACAAAATACACATGAAAACCTGTTGCCCTCGACCCTAAACAATATATTCTGGGCGTCGGGCTATAGAAATTATACATCCCTGTAGTGTTAGACTTGTAGGATACATATTTCCATATCCCCATACTGCCTGCCCACAGGCGTTACCTGCGGTGTAAGGTAGGCTCTAAGCATTTACAATTCACTGTGCTCCCCTTTGGCATTACCAGTGCCCCTCTGCTGTTCACAAATGTGATGGTGGCAGTTGCAGCTCATCTGCGCTGGTTAGGGATGTCAGTCTTCCCCCTATCTCGACGACTAGCTGTTGAAGGTGCCTTCACCCCAGGCTGTCTCCTGCCTCCAAACTATGGTGAACCTCTTACATTCACTGGGGTTCTCTCTAAACGTGCCAAAGTCACACCTGACTCCTTTTCAGACACTCCCTTTCATCAGAGCTGTTCTGGACATAGTGGGCTTATCCTCCCGAACAGCGAGTCCAGGATATTCAGGCTATAACAAATGTATTTCAGCCTCTATACTGGATTTCGGTGAGTGACTTTGAGGCTGCTGGGACTCCTGGCTTTCTGCATCCTGTTGGTAAATCACACCAGATGGCAGACTCTGCAGCTTGACCTGAAGTTCCAGTGGGCTCAGCATCAGGAGAATCTCTCTGATGTAGTCCAGATCTCAGTGGGAAGTGCAAAAGATCTGCAGTGGTGGTTGACGAACCACGATTGGATCAGAGGCAGACCCCTCTTCCAACCAGATCTCACAGTAGTGACAGATGCATCATTTCTGGGAAGGGGTGGCCATCTGGGAGAGGTAGAAATCTGGGGGCACTGGTCCTTGGCGGAGTCCTGTGCCACATCAATTTGTTGGAGCTTCCGGCGATCCGACTAGCATTAAAAGCATTTCTTCCCTCTGTTGAGAGGAAGTTAGTACAGGTGGTCACGGACAACACCACCACGTGGTACTGCTACAAGCGGGGCAGAGTGGTGTCGTGGACCCTTTTCCAAGAGGCCCTGCATCTCTGGACGTGGCTGGAACACCAGGGTATAACTCTGGCGGTTCAACACATGGCAGGTTCTCTGAAGGCCAGGGCGGACTAACTCAGCCATCGATGTCTAGAGGATCACGAATGGCGGCTCCAGACGGAGGTAGCGCAAGGTTTCTTTCATTAGTGGGATGAGCCTTGGTTAGATCGGTTAGTCATTGAAGAGATCACGCAATGTCAGCAGTTTTGCTCGCTGGAGTTTCCCAAGCGACTATCCCTAGGCGACACTTTTTGTCGCAAGTGCAGCTCAGCCCCCCTGTACGTCTTTCCGCCCATACCACTTCTGCCCAGAGGCTTGTACATATGTTTCCACCTACGCCCTTTGTCATGCTGCAGTGGGACCTTAATTTGATCCTCGCATTTCTTATGGGTGCTTCTTTCAGACCTTTTATATAATTGTTCCCTCCTGCTGCTCACCATCAAGGCAGCCTTTCTGGTGGTGACATCAGTCCGAAGGATGAGTGAATTATAGGCTGTATCATGCAGGTCTCCCTACTTGATGACTTTTGTAAATAAGGTAGTACTTCGCTTCTTACCAAAAGTGACTCAATTCCATCTGGGTCAATCAATCACGCTGCCCACCTTTTTTGCTTTCCTGCATCCCTCGTAAGGAAGAGGAGCGCCTCCGCCATCTGGAACCAAAAAGAAAGTTTTAGTTCTATGTTAACCGCACTGTAGTGTTCTGGGTGGATGATCAGCTCTTTGTGGGTTACGTGGGAGCTTAAAAAATGAGCATTGGCAATGCAATCGGTCTCTCCTTTGGGACCTTTATATGTATTTAGCTATGTAGCACATTAGCCTGGGTGCTGAAACATCTACTGTTTTGTAACATGGTGGAAAGTAAGCACCAACTGTGACACGCCAGATATTGGAACACATGGAGAGAAATATTGCCTTTCAGCAGGAAATGGTATAGTCCAAAGCTGTTTTTGATATAAAATCAGGACCATCAGTGGTCATATCACTGAAAATACAAGATTTGAAAAAAATATTGTCTACGGGTGCTCGTGGAAGACCATTTCTATGGACTGAAATCTAGAGAATGCTAAAGTGATTCTGGTATTTTACTGACCCCTGCTGGTCGTTTACTATCAAGAAAGTTAAAAAGGGGCAGTTGAACAGAAAAAGTCCCTAAGCGGAAGCAGACCAGTCCTAGGGCTGATATCCAGAGCCCACAGAGTACATACACGTGTGTGTGTGTATATATATATATATGTATATGTGTGTGTGTATGTGTGTGTGTATATGTGTGTGTGTATGTGTGTGTGTATATGTGTTTGTAGTAATGTGTGTTATATGTATGTAGGTGTGTATGTGTAGGTGTATGTATGGGTGCATGTAGGTGTGTGTGCATGTAGGTGTGTGTATATGTGTGTATGTATAGATGTGTGTGTGTGTGTGTGCGTGTGTATGCATATGCATGTGTGTATAGGTGTTTGTGAGTTTGTATTTGTGTGTGTGTGTATGTATGTATATACTAAAGTATATACAAGAGGTCTTGAATGCTCAACCTAAAAAGTAGGACTGTGCAGAAACTATCAGTTTCACACTGGGTCGTTATCTGCATTAAAATCTGCTACGTTCTGGCTAGGAAGCAGTCTCCTCAGGACTTACTGGCCCATTCTAACAGGGGAAAAGGTGCGACCACCGCATTGGCTTGTGTTGTCTGAGTCCTGGACATCTGCTGGGCAGCAACGTAGGCGTCTCTGCACACACATGCCAAGAACTAGTGCCTGGACAGTAGTGTCCACAGGGACTGGCATTTTTCCTGTTCGCTTCTTCTTTAGAAAATCTGCCCACAGACCACCACCAACCAGGATGGTATGGCTTGGGTATCTATTCAAAGGTAAGGAATCTGCAGCTAGAAATCTATCATGTGAACACGTTACTTAACTTCGGTAGCGCATTATCTAGTAGAGACAATATCTAGCTGCTGATTCCTTACAGACTCACACTTGCCTCCCCGCTCTGTGGATTCATTTGATAGGGCTAGGGTTCCTTCCTTTTCAGGGACCTAGTTGTGACCCACACAAGTCAGTTCACTTCATTGCTCTGCGCTTCTGGCAAGGACAAGTGAAAAATAACTGCCGTCCGCGTGCCTCGGTGTCGTCTATATAAGTGACTGCAATGTCATAACCGACAACTACGTTGTGCAGAACCACCCGAGGGCACGCAGGGGCAGATTATCACACAACTGAAGTTTGAGGTGAGGCGCAGAGGTGCTGTGCAACCTGCCCTCACACAATGCCACCACAGAAGGGCAATATCCAAGCTTGACCCTGCGATCTTTCTATGAGGCTAAAACACGAAGCTGGATCAAAACAGTGGTGGAGGAAGTCACCAAGCTGAGCCTGTACATGAAGGCCCGTCCCCTGAAGGGGCAGCTGACAAACTCTCCCATGTTAGCATTTGACCACATCAGTAGATGAGAAGCAAGTGATTACTTTATGGTACAGACAGTCCAGCATACAATATCTTAACGTTTTTTGTGTAGTTTTGTGAAGCACGCTGAACTAAGCCTAATAGTCACAATAGATGACCTCCATCCAGCAGATGTGACATTAGTCCATATTTTTCTAAATATTTTTTAAGCCATTGATAAACACAAGCATATTGAGTGCTAGAACACAAATGAGTGGCTTTAAAATGGGAGCAGTGGAAGGACACTATGTAAAGAATGTCGCGCTGTCTAGCCAAGACCTAAAAAAAAAAAAAACACGGACTGGGTCAACGCTGGAGCTCTATTGCTTTTTATTTTTTTTAATTCTTTAAAAGCAGTGCTGCTCTACAACATGGCTAAAAAAAATTCAACTATCTCACCCATTCAGTGACATTGCAGGTAAAGATTTTTTTTTTTGCTAAGAAACGCTGGTTCTTAGGAGATTTGAAATCTAATACAGGCTACCAATAGCATTCTAAAATCCTTTTTACCTCAACCTATAGTGTCCTTTGATAGTCCGTTAAATAGCCTTCTCTCGCAAAAGAAATACCAGGAATTAAGTGCATTCTCCTATAAATAACGGCCTCGGACAATTTTTCATTGACCATCCAGTATCCTACCATTTAAAGGGTACACTTCTTATCCCCAACCTATACTGTTTGATCACTTACCTTTTGCAGCAAGGTGTCCTTCTTTAGCTCTTTCTCCCATGTTTCTCTAAATAGGTCTCCATCAGAGATTCAGCATGACTTGTAGAAGACCTCCGTCATAATCGAACACCTTTTGTCACCAACCAAGACGAACATCGTTAGTTTGATTATATATTCCTGGAACAAACTGTTTTTCGAAATTTATATTTGTTAGACGACGATCCATCTACTTATTCTTGAAGAATTGTCATATAAACCTTATTTCATGATGGCTAAGATTTTTGACCTGTGCATTTTAAAAATTCCACCCCACAAAGGGAGTTTTTAAACCACCAAAAATACAATCTGAGCTTCATGTTGGATGAGAGGAATACTTCCAACTTCTTCCAGGTCTCCTAAATTCACAAGATTATGGTCTTGTCACCACCATTCCTCTTCTGATGTAAAACTACATAACCTCACTTGTTCCATGTAATGATAGTGTTGCAGTGATTATTTAACATTCTGAAAACCTGTTGCCACCTTAAGATCCAACTTCAAAGAATTTGGCATACAGTGGCCCCCATTGAGGGGAAACTAGCCAGATCTATACATTAATAAAAAAAGAAAAATTCCTAGGAATAGCAATACCTCCACTTTGTTTTGTGTTGGCATTGCCCGAATAGAAGTCACCAGCTATTCTGTTGGTCTAATGTCATTTGTCGTACTTCAGTGGCCTTAATAATCCATATCTTTGGTGCCAAATTTTCACTTTAATGTTTTCAGTGTCTATTCTTTCCCTTCAGGGAATCTCTCATTATGCTGTTATTCAGTAATTCCATAAATCCTGAATCCCATCTTGGTAATATTTAATACCTCATATCAATTAAAAACCTTCCATTACCCATTTAAAACACCAACACTTCTAATGGGAGTCAAAAGGATATAATCATTACCCCAAAGGTGGCTATAAATCCCATGAGACCCTTTGATTAAACTCATGGCAGGTCGATGCTAAATACAGGCTTGATAGAACTTTGCACCTGCCAACAGAGAGATTATTTAAGAAATGTTCAGGAGCGGGAAGCAGTTAACAATGACACACTTGTTGAGCGAACGTAGGTAAACACAAACATCTTTCCTGATGAGTTACCAATCTGCATCGCTGGGACAAAGGTCTGTACCTTCACATGCCTCGATAAAGCCAGCATCGGAGAAGCTTTTCAGCTCTACAGGCATGGCTCCCCCTCAACAAGAATAGAGTACACCTCTGTTGCATAATAATGGAGGCTTCAATTTATTCTATGGGCATACCCATGCAAACACCAAAGAGTCTTGCTGAAAATGCCATGGAACTAACTTGCATACAAAATTCACCAAGACTCTAATCCATAATTCTACTTCCCTAATTTCAATTGTAATGAAATTGTTAGGATGATTCCCATTTTTAAGTCTCGCCTGACCCAGCGCATGTGCTGGTCTGGCGAGACTTATTGAGAGGGCTCCAAAAAGTGCTACCAGGCCAGCATAGAGCAACAGTGCATGTGCGCGGGCGTGCGCACCGTGCTTTACCGCGATTACTTTCACGGCCTGCTTTGATGTTTGAGAGTCGCGATCACTTTCGGGGCCGCAGGGCGCTTTGCATAGCCAATAGGTCTCGCTTTTGGGACCTTTATAAGTATTTAGTTATGCAACTGTTGCATAGCTAAACACTTATACGGTCCCAAAGGCGAGACCTATTGGCTATGCCAATGCTTGTTACCATTGTCCACGTGCAATATGTTCTTTTCACAAACCTCCTTTCACTTTTTGCTGCAAGCATTACAAATTTAGCCCAGAAGTGCCCATTCTTTGCTATTTTCCCATTGTCCAACTAACACACAACGAAAGCATGGGGATTTGTGTGATTTTGAATATCTCTACTTTTCTAGATCCTTGTTTTTAATTTAAACAGATTTTATGTTTACCTTGTTGTCTGTTACTCTATGATTTGTGATTATAAGCACATGGGCAAATTATTCCCCTATACAGTGGTTAAAACTTTGTTGATGGGTCATCTTTTAGCTGTAGTTCATGGACATTATCCAAAGTCTACTTTAACATAAATTGATCGCTGATTCGTTCCTCGGTTGATGACCCAAAAGTGCACATAATTTCCTGAGAACTGTAGGATACACCTTCATAGTTTCACCCTCCTTTTGTCTCCTCATTCTCAAATGACTGCAGTCGAAGATTGTACGTTCACATCTGCACCTTCATCTGTTGAAAGATCGGGTAAGTTGTAAAAAAAAAAAAAGTTACCTGTCTGCTCCCTATCAGAACTTCCTCAAAATTGTTTTTTTTCTCTGGCTTTCACCTTCTTCCCCACAACTAGGTAGGATGACCAAAAACATTCTCTCATTTCCTCAATTTGAGTGGGGACTCTCCAGATGTTAAAAACAGGCAGTGGTGCAGTAATAGTTTTCCATTTTGAACTTCTGCCAGTTTTAATCTCAGCAGATAATGCTATCAAACAAGACAAACCGGAAATAGCATAATCTGATATCCAGTATTGTTACTAAAACTATCCACTAGAAAAGTTTTTCTGATAAAGTGATTCAATCAAAATTAAAGGAAGAGGTCCCTCATAAATGTTACTGCGCTATGACCTAATTGTGCCACTGGGTTAGCTATGTTCTTGTGTATCTACACAAACTCTCTGAAAAGTAGTTCCAGCAAGTATATAGACACAAAATAACAAGGGAGAGTTCTCAACTTGGTGATAAACTCATGAAGCCCAAACACCAAATTACATAAACTTGCAGAAATTTCACCTTGCTACAGTTGAGTCCGTTAAACTGATAAAGTTGTATGGAATTACAATTTATAACTCCTGTGATTTGGCTAACCTTGTTGTTTTGGTTCCATCACATCGGAGGAAACTTTATTTTCCTTTCTTTCTTCAGTGCCCTTCGATTTACTTTAGCGATGTACACTGGAGGTATAGAAAAGTCAGTTTTCACATCAAGATGACTGCACGGTGCATGACATTGCACTCTGGATGAACTAGCGCTGTTTCGAATATGACTGGTGGACTGTGACCGGAAATGTCACAAGAAATGTACTTTTCAGTACAGTGTCAAATACCTTGATTTCTATGATGGGTAAAAAACTCTTCCCAGAGTGCGCAGTCCACCAAATGTGTGTAAAAATACGCTCACACTGTCCCCATGTAGATTGTATTTTGTGAGACACTGTCATGAACCTGGACAGCTATGATCAAGCTTAATAACCAATTGCTCTTGTTTTGCTTTTCAATGCTTGAAATAAACTGTTTTTGCCGATTTGACAGTGACCGCTATATCCAAGTCAGGTTGTACCAGTGGGTTTATTCTGAGCACCCTGTCCACTACTGTAGAACCGACCATCACAACACAAAATACTTTTCTCTCAAGAAAACTGGGGTGTGAATATTGGTTTTTAAATGTGTTGTGACATACATTGGCACTGTATTCTTAAAGACACAATCATGCACCAAAATTTCTACCATAAACAACCAGAAGGTGGAAACTAAGCCAAACCTGAAAGTTACAAAAAACAAACATTTCGTGAGCAAAAAGTTGATTATTCAAAGCTTTTAACGGCATAGTCAGCACGTGTTTTTTTTTTTGTTGTTGTTTTTTTTTTTACAGACTAATATATTTGCATTAAGGCAACGGCGGCACCAGTAGTTCTCTTGCATCGTGTTTAAAGAACGATGTGGTTTTTGCGCTGAAAGTTCAACAAAATCTATTGCTTCAAAAATCATCTAGGAATAAGGGAAATAACAGCTTGAAGGACAGTTTCTTTTCAATGGGGGAGGGTGTGGGACCTAGGAACCAAGACTTACTGTGACTCCATGTATATTCTGCTTTTTAGGTATCTGCTATAGACGGTTGTTAGCTACATCTGCTTGAAAAGACCTGTTGCGGACAATACCAATGTTTGCACTGGCGCGTTAGGTCAGGCCATAGCTTAAAACTAGTTGCCTTGTCAATCTAATTTGTGTGCTTCTTATTCAGTGGATTTCCTTCCCCTTGTTGGTCCCTTCCCTGGAGCGTAGCATTTGAGTCATCCTTTGATTAGATGTCTGCTGTGCTTCTATGGCTCACATCAGGGAACTACTTTTTTCTTTTTCTTAGAGGACTTAATGGAAGGGCAAGTGTTTTCTTCTGCATGTGCTACCTAACCCATCACATCGCCACCACTTAGGCACGGTTGTTCCCCATTCCTCCCAACTCATCTGTGAAAGCACCAAAATGGTTATTTTAACCAGGGTTTGACAAAAGAGCACACTTTATATAGTTTTATTTTATCCCCTGTATCCTGTTGCATCCTTTTGCATTAAAGTTTATTCATTGGACCACAAAGGCAGCATTTATGGTACTGGGGGGGGGAAATGAGCAGCTGCTCTCAAATAACTGGCTTTTGATGCTAAAGTTTTATACTTAACATGACTGCAAAGATGTCTTCTGGAGGCCTGTACACCTGTTCACTTGGCGGCTGCTGAGGGCCAAACAGTGCTAGCATTTGTTTCAGTTCTGAAGAAAGTAAATCAAATACATCTTGAATAGGGTTTTCCTTTAAATTCTGACACTTATTCTTTTTAAGTTCAGTTTTGTTCCTTTTGGTAAGTATTTAATTTAGTGGAGAGTTGCAGGATACCTCAAAATGTGTTTGCTTTTCATCCTGTATTTTTAATTTTTGTTTTTTTTAAATGATAAGCAAACATTGGCAAGACCCATTTGCTTTACCAATGCTAATTTATTTAGGCCTAATATACCATACTTTGTGATTATCTTGACCTCAAAGATATTTACATTCTAAACATTCCTTATGTTTTCTGCAACTTTTGCGCTCCATTTTCCAGTTACATGGGAAGATTTTAGGTTGTGTTATTTTGAACCTGCTATGTTGAAATAATGCTGGATCCTTTCCTCCTATGAGTTGTAAACTTTTTTCCCCTTGGTAGTCAATTTTACATCACTTATCACTAACACAACACTTTGCACTGCAACCATCATCCTTTACATTCTTATGCTTCACACCATACAGATTTTAGGAGATCCGATCGATTGATCAATAAAACATCCCTGTGCTCTTCTCTCGCAGTGAGGGGGTTGTAGCCCTTGATTGCACTAGGGTTTGTAACCAAGAGGAGATTCCAGATGATGAAGCATGCTACCTCGGTGGGTGATGGGATTCCGTCCTTTTAAAAGGACTTTCTCCATGTTCAATTGGGAGTTATGAGCTTGTACTGTCTGTGCTTTAGAGCCCTGTAGCGAGCTCATGAGACCCGCAGATTTTTGGTTTATCATGATAAGCATTTATTACCAACTTCAAAGAATGATTATTAAGTAACTCCTGGTGTCAAAATTAAAAACAGTGCAAGCGCGGTCTGATTTCTTTTTTTGACTGTGCTGATCTAAACAAGAGGTCTACATGTTTCAGCCATCATGAACAAATTCTGATCGTGCCCTTCCTCAGGACCTAGATGGTAACTGCTACTGCAATATCTATGTGAACACATTTTTGAAATAATGATTAAAAAGATACAACTTACATAACCTGGGTTCTTGTCTATGTAGAATCCACAGGGCTATCGTTATTACCTGTGACATAGAACATAGTGACACAAAGGTTCATTTTGGAGACAAAAACAAAACCTTAAAAAGAGAAGAAAGCTTGTACTGTTTTGAGTGCTTGAACTGTGGAACAATTATCCTTTTTCTACTTGCGTGCATGTAATTTACAAAAATTCATAAATTAGATCATTACCCGTAAGTTTGAGTGGACGCCTCGCCTGCAACAGAACAGGGCGTGAGGCACCGCTCTGTTTAAAAAGGAAAAAATGTAATTATAGACCCATTCCATAAAACTGTTTATCTAAACATTTTCATGTCAACTGTCACCTCATAAATGTCTCATCCATGTATATAGAACCACATTGTATGGGCTAGATTAAATATGAGAGTCAGGTAAGTATAAGGTCATTGTCCTGGACTGTCTGCTCAGAAAATGACAATATAGATGTATACTTAAGAGCGACCTAGCCAAAGCCCTGCTATGAAATATCAAGGGCCTTGGAATATGGACTATCAAGTCTCCTTAAGCAGATATCTAACATCATGCATTTATTTAGTTCTACTATTGTATGTTCTTGTAACTCTTTAGCCATAGTTAATTGGCAAAAAAGAGAAAAAGATCGATCAAAAATGTTGGTGCATTTTTAGCCGAACAAAAATCAGAGGAACACTCGGTGCACTGACTGGTTTTGGGGTTTAAAGCTGTAACCGACTACGAGCTATAGCACAAATGTAATAAAAGCTTGTAAACAGTCCCTTGTAGAGAGAACCCTTATTGCTAGCGCTCTGAACCTTATTTATAAAGTTGGCCGATCTAAATATTAGTGCCTTTTCAGCCAAATAATAAACAGAGAGACACTCCGTGAGTGCAATGACTGGCTTTAGTAATTAAAACGGTAACTGACTGCGAGCTAAAGCGCAATTGTAACAAAAACTCGCAGACAGTCCCTTGTGGAGAGAGACTCTTATTGCCAACACTAATGATGGTGTAGAAAGGCTCCTCACGCTTGCATATAGCTAAGTAGGACGCAGTCAACTTACCTTTCCGTTGCGACCCCGAGCAAACAGGCTATCGGACTACACAGCACGCAATCAAGCTGGGATTTGTAGTTTGCACAAAGAGCGAGTTTGAATTTGAATGTCTTTATTGAAAAACAAAAGGAATTTCGAATCTGTCGTATAATCCTTTCGTCTATGATAGGATCGAATGTATTATTATTTGCATGATTGAACAGTTACAAAACACCAGAGTTCAGAAAGTAAATATCCACATTGTAACACTGGGTAGTGAAAAATGCCCATAAGCAAATCACTAGGCGCCGACTTGTAAACACAAAATAATCTTATAATTAGAAGCGTGACCCAATATTAACAATTCATAGAGAAGTATATCTATGCCAAACATGGAGTTAAGAATACATAGCGTTGGGGGAGGGAGGAGTCACGGTAGAGCGAGGGTGCCCCCCTCCTCCAACTGTTTGTCTGCCCAGGTGTGCTTGCAGAGGCTGGTGGCTGAGAGAAACACTTGAAGAGACAAGGGGACACGGCTTCATCCTTAAAGCGGTGAGCGTTTAGGAGCCCCGGACAGGCCTCACACCTGCAGGAAGACTCACAGTGGACTGGCATCGCCCCCGCTAGCAGAGTATGAGTAGCCTGGTGGCTGGGGACTCCTGTGGGTGTCTAGAAAATGCGTGTTGAGGGGTAGCACTTCATGAGAGCCAGACGCCTTGAGGCTGGTGGCACTGCACTTGTGGGAAGCCCTAGCCATTGCATCACCGGGATCAGACCTCAGCTGCGCACTCCTGCACCTGGGAGAACATTTTGAACTGGACAGATGTACGCTCCAACCTGTTCTGGTATTGGCAGTGAAATGGCCTCTTTCGGGCTGCTGCCTGTGTGAGGGCCCTAGGAGGACGATTTTCCAGAACTTGCTATTTGCCTGCACCAACAAAGCCCAGCTGGCGGAACCCACATTCCTGAGAAGGCACTGGCGACCTTGAGGTGAGCTGTGTATCCACAGGTGGAGTGACCTTTTGAATGTCTAGGGCTGATCCAGAGTAGGCCCCTGTTGTGTTAATACCACCTCCCCCCTCCCCCACCACCACAGTTGTGGCTCGAAGGACTGCAGGACAAAGGCGGAGGCAATGCCCTACAAGACTGCTGATGTACGAGCTACGCATCTGACTCTGGGGCGACTAGTTGACGGGTGATCTCTCACTGACAACCCTGCGGGAATGCTCCAGGGGCGGCATACCCTCCTCTGACTCCCCTGGTCTCTCCTGTGACGCCAGAAAAATAGACTGGAAAATTGGACAGTCCTCCTGGGGTCTAGCTGTCACTCCTCCATCTAATGTTATCATGATGGGGAAGCCCAGGTCCACAAAGATTGACCACCGGTCACGGTGAACCTACGCCGCCCTCTGGTTCCACAGACACTGCAGTGGGCACCCTACAGCAAATAGGAGTCCCCCTCAATGCTCACGCCGCACAATTTGAGAAGGTTCTCTACTCTATCATGGACACTAAGACGTCGCGAAAGTAGATGCGGTCTCCTCTGTGAACCTCCTGAGGGCGGACCATTGTAAGCTGGTGAACCGTATAGGTGATGCGGAATTCACTCTGACATCCATGCACCCTACGGTCTGAGAACTACAAATACAATTGTGTACCATGAAAGAAGAGGTGGCCTTCTTACATCTTAGGGCAGAGGATGCTCAAGGGCGCTCGAGGCGCAACAATATCGGTTTCCTGGGCTTCCCGGAGCACTCAGAAGGACCGAGTTGTCCAGCTGTTCATTGAAACTTGGCTGATGACCACGGTCCTGGAAAATAAAGTCCCAAAAATGTTCTCCATGGAGTGAGTGCCCCGTATCCCTGGCAGACCACCACCACCGGAAGCGCCTCTGTGACAACTCCGTTACAGGGACCAAGATCTAATCCTGCAACAATACGAAAATGTAGTGATTGCAGCTTATCCTGACTTTACTGCCAAATGTACAGCAGATACATGGATCCTACACAAAAGTCAAGAAACACCTCTGGGAGCTTCAACTCAAGTATGCACTCCTGTTCCCAAGAAAGCTCAAACTGGTGAATGGTGAGACCTCCACACAAGAGGTTTGGCCCCCACCACTAAAGAGCCTCGGGAAGAAGACTGGGTAATACCTCGACCTAGGTGTAGGAAACTTGGGCACGCTAGAGCACGACCCACCCAGCAGCAGAACCGGCTTGAGCAGCAGCAACGTCCTCAAAACACAGCCCACATCCCTCCACCCTCCTGCGGTCAAGACGGCCTCTAACTCTGGGATCAGAGAAGTTCAACTCTGGAATCTGAACTGTAAGCACTGGTCATAGACCGAAGCTTAACACCACGAGCAGGGGATGACTTGGTGTAAATGCCCTCCTACGATTGCCACTGAACTTTAGTAAGTGGGGAGAACAGCTCAAAGTCTGCTACCTAGTGACTTCGGCAGGCTGGACACTGTTCCAAAGAGTACTCGTTTTATTTGCCATTGTGTTTTCACAGTTAAAGTATACAGTTTTGAGATTTTTGGACAGCGGAGTATGAGTCTCCTGACCCGGCAGGGGAATGGCTGCTTAGACCTTTTGATGTTAGCGTTCTTCTTGCTTCCATGAAATGCCTTTCTGGAGCCATTGAGTGCCGAGGCATCATCAGAGCGAGGAATTGACTGCGAGGGGAGGGCTCACCTGATGCAGGGATATGTATGCAGCACCGACACATGGGTACCTCACATACATTACACACTATCACCATGTAACAATGGGACCAACATAGATGATCACACCCCACAATATAATGTACTAACGTGGAATGTGCGAGGCATGGCACCCCCGTCAAGGGCTACCGCATTCATGCCCATCTTAAACGCCCCCACACATTTTGCATGCTGCAAGAGACACTTCACACTAGCAGAACTGCAAAAGCTCTGCATGAAATGAAGGGGTCACGTGTATGGCAAATGCATCCATGTATGCCCATGGAGTGCTCATTTGAATTGCCACGAAGGTCCCATATGTGGTAGACCACCACCGGGAGAACATCGGTTGGTGTTTTGTTATAACGGAAGGACACCTTGATGACTCTTCTCACACTGGTGATGGTGTTAACCAATCTGGCTTTCTAGACACGCTCACACCTATACTTTTCCAAGATCCTGTCTCCCCAGAGCTTTGGAAGGGGGTTGCAGGGGGGGGTCGCTTCAACTGCGTCTGGATATACCCAGCGATCGCTCTGTCAACACTGCCCCACATAATGCACCATGCGCCTGCACAACTAAACACTTCAACAGATGGCTCGATCAGCAACTCCTTCGTTGTGTGTGGCGACTCGGGCATCCGCTAGATTGAGAATTCTTGTTTTACTCTCCGGTCCATGATATTCACACTGCTAAACCTCTTGCTGTGCACTGAGCAATTGGGTGCGCTAATACTACGATTGAAGTACTTGGCACGCACCTTCTTGGATCACTGCCCCCTACAGGTTACCCTGGAGTGGGTTAGGCTGCAGCCTAGGATACACACTTGGAAGGTGCAGACAGAAGCGCTGTCAGACCCCCCGCATTTAGCAAAGACCTGGTAAAGTGCATTACCCAGTAGTTTGACTTGAACAATGGCTCTGCACTCTACTGAGCACTGGAGTGGGATGTAAAAAAGTCATGCGAGGCAACTGGGTGACGACCCCTATAGGGAGAATTGAAGGCTCTTGAACAGGAATTGTGGCCTTTGGAAACAGGTGGCAAACCGAACTGCAACGGCGAGCAGTTTCAGCAGATGTGTAAACAAAGCAATGAAGCAGAGGCGCGACTGGGAAAGCACGATTTATAAGCTGCGCATAACCACGTTACACATGGAGGGAGACTGCTGGAGGAGGGTACGAGTATGGCCTGTGAAGGAAGAACGACGACTTGTCATCGATCTGTGTAATTAGGACAGACGAGGGATCGCTGATCACAATGCAGACGACCGTCAATGCAGAGTTCCGGGATTATGACCAATCGATGTACAGGATGGTGGACACTCCACCTCCAATGCACACATGGGTTTCTCTGAGACGTACCAAATTGTCCCCCCCTGCAAAAGGCTGACCTAGATGAACCTCCTCAATTGGAAGAAATATGGGTTGCAAAGGCCCATATTGCCCGGAACAAGACGCCGGGCACAGGCGGGCTGCCAATTGAGTAGTATGCCACCAACTACGCCCATATTGCTCAACATTTATTGGAGATGTTCAACGAGGCTAGGACGATAGGACACTCCCGGAAATATTGCGAGAAGCCTTGATTGTGGTTTTGCCCAAGCCAGGCCGGGACCCACTGTATGTCTGCTCCTACCGGCTATTATCTCTCCTGATTCTGATGGATACATCTGCCTGCGGATTCCACACCTTTTGAATTTTCCCAATGCGTAGCATTCCACGAAAACTTTTCTCCATAGCTCTCCCACGTCGAGGACGTCGCAATGTATCCGTTCCACACGTGACTGCGTGACGTCATCGGAGCCATAAGAGCACCTCGTCGGTGTGTTAACGTCTGTTCCCTTTTTCCGCACCTTCAACTCCTAACGCCTTTTCCAGGCTCTCTATTTTTGGGAGATTTCTTCATTCTCTTGCTGCACCTTTGTAGCTGGTGAGGCCTCCTGCAAGGAAGTCATGTTTCAAGCCCTGTAGGGAATGTGGTGGGTAAAAGTCCATTACAGACCCGCAGGAAGACTACCTCTGCAGGAGGCAAGTGGATTGGATACCTCCCCTGAGTTGGATATAGTAGCGCCTGTGTCCCGGGGCACTTGGGACTGATCACGCCCCAAGTGCACCGGATATGCCCAAATGTGGGTTCCAGGTTCACTGTGCCACTGGATTCAAGCTAGCCTGGCCGATGAGGGGTGATACCCCGAAACAGGTCCCGGAATGCTTGTTTCTAGTCCAGGGGGGACCTGGCTAGGCAGTAAGGGCTAGACTGTTCCCATGAGGAGCAGGGTCAAGACTGATTTGCATTGGGCTGGGTCTAAACTGGGGTGGCATGGTGAGCAAAAGAACAATGGATTTAATCCAGAACTCTTGACTGGGGATGAATGTTTGATGCGTTCCTCATTCTGTCCATCTTTTGTGTATTTTGCTTTCTCAAGACCATAGTTGGGCACAGACTGTTATTGTGCAATATCCGCAAGTTATGCCCTTTGAATTATCTTGTCTGACAGTTGTTTTTCCTCCACCCTATGTAGAGAATAAAATAAGATGAGCATCCATGAGACTCACTCTCGAACTACACATTCTGGGACGAGGCAATATTGTACTCACAGCTACTGAATAAGTCTGTACTTTCTCATCTAACGTCCGCCTCTACACTCAAACTTCCTCACAGAATATCACGGTCCATTGTAACGCCCTTCTCTTCAGGACAGTGAATCTTGCAAATTGGCACCTGAATTCTGAGTCTGGAGATCCTCAGCTCCTGAAACAGTACATGCAAATTATTAAGAGCCTTTAAGCCACAGGCTTATGATGTTATTAGGATAATTGGAAACTATTTGTACACACGTGCTCTAGTTTCAGGGAGCAAACCCTCCAAGCCATTTTACAAGATTTTTGTTCCTTGTTGCATCTAGAAACTGCGATTATCATACACTTCAATTATTTCACCATCTGTGAAATTTTCTACAGGCTTTTTTTAAGAAACTACATTGCCTTATCCAAACTTATATCAGACTCTGGGCGGAAGGGGGTAGTTCTGGGAAAGGTTCATGCCCCTATAAAACTGCCCCAAGTTATGAGTTGTACTATGCGGCTGCACAACACCATTGGCAAGTGATGGAGGGGGGGATAGTCTGAATCCTACATGTTGAATAAGTTAGCTGACATTGTCAAGTATTGTTGAACGTGGTACATTCTGCCAAAATTGCGCCCATGCCCTTTGACTTCAACAATGCCGTTTTGGTCCTTAGTAGACATTAGAACACTGGTTGCCATTCAAGGCAAGAGAATCTGGGAGGAGGTAGGCGTGACAACAGTGGGAAACTTGTATGAACACAGAATACAACACAAATTCCCCAAAAAGTTGTTTTAAGGGTTCAGCACCAGCCATTTTCATGTATAATGCTAGGACAGCTATACTACATAAAACTTTAGGCCAAGAGCCCACGCACTGCTCCTCTTATTTATCGCAGTGGTAAAAAGGCAGTGACATTGTACGCTGCATTAGCAGCATATCAACAAAATAGGCATTTGGACTAGAGATCTCACAAGGTTGGTTGAGAAATTACTGACAGGCATTTGGCATCTGCCAAACCGTGTATATATAGGAGTTGTAGATAAACCAAGACTTAAATGTACTCTGTTTAATTATATATACCAGACCCATCTTACTCCAAAGCGTATAGGTCACATGTATGAAGGTGCATGTATGAACTTCCTGAGATTTAATTCTTAAAATTTTTATCATATGCTATGGCAATGCTTTAGAGGTATAGTGGACGTAAAAGTGAAAATAATGGTGGGTGACTCATTGGTGTTGGCTAGTATTCATGGCTAAATCAAAAAAGACAAGCCTGTAAACATGTTTGTGGACTTACCTTTGGTACAGATTAAAAGGCATATAGTCATGTTGTGGAAGACCTCAATGTCCCCAAATTTGATTATGGGGATTAAGGACTTGCCGAAATGGCCTATTTCAGAAATTGCAACATTGACTAAATTAAATAGACTTGGTGGCAGAACCCCAAAACGGTGATGTGCAACACATTTACTGACACTTGAAGCCAACTCCTATGGTAAACCACCCTGCATGAATGAAACAAAGGCAGGTATTTGGAGGAGTTTTTGCGAGTGGACCTATTGTAGAATGGGAAGTCGGTATGGCATGTCTGTTAATAGCGGAGTGTAAAGTTGTACGTTAACATGAGGTGGCCATTACCTCCAGTCAAGAAATCGTTGTGTAGTGCCTGAGAGAATGCATGTTGAACTGCTCGGATAATGTGTAGCATATGTTAGAATAACTCAGTACAGTGATGAATGTGATTAAGGACATGTGTAAATGAACCTGTTCATTCACCTGGTTCTATTTTATGCTTGCTAAAGTTGACAAAAGATCTACAATTGTGGGTTCTTACCAGCAAATGCTTTACATCATTAATTGCTCTATGGATACCCTTGTGTGTAGGAAGGCAATCTTCCCCCCCTTCCCCCATGAAGGGAATGCTACATGTACAGATTGGATACATGTGAGTTGATGTATAGGTAATTGGGCTGGCAAAAAACTAAATAACTTTAAGTGATTCTGCAGCACAGCCCAGACCGATAGTTACAAAGAAGTAATGTTTTCCTTCCATGTCTCATCGTTGAACTCCTATTCAGACACACACACTGTGTATGACATTTCTTTCTACTATCCCATTCCATGTCTAGTCAGTATTCCATCCTGCTGGCTGTGGTTGAGAAACTGAAGAGGTTACACGTGCTAGACAGAGCTGTCTTCTTGCACATGAGAAAAACTAACTTTAGCTTACAATGGACTATAAAGACTTATGATACAGTGAATAACTGAATCTTGGGAATTATTTACCGACTAACATTCATTGTCAGGAAACACCATATATTTGTGATTTTTCACCAATTCCTACATTCAGGTATTATGTAGGCTAGTTTGTCAGTTTCTCCACGTTTGCCCTGAGGATTTCCTGGAATAAAATATCTGGCATTTTCAATGGTTTGGTTTGGTTAGATTTTTCTTTGCATTGCTGTTGTACGCCCCTGCTTGTTTTACGTGGTGCATCTGCCCTTAGAGGTGGCTTTACCTTTTTAGTAAGTGCCCTGAAGTAGGCAAGTGTTTAATTTCTTTCATTCATAAGGTGCCTATTTGTATAAGCAGTGCCTCATGTCTTTACACACCACTTGCATAACTAGATATTGATCTTCTTGTGTCCTGGAGTCAGTTTACATTGGACAATGCCCCAGCTCTTTTAATTTGCCCATTATTGATATTTTACTTTACTACATTTTTAGCTCGAGCTTTCGAGATCTCTTGTATATACTTTAGTATATACTTATTATAGAATTATATGTACTTTGTGGGCTTTTGAGATCAGCCCTAGGACTTGTCTGCTTCCGCTTAGGGACTTTTTTTCTGTTCAACTGCCTCTATTTAACTGATTAGATAGAAAACGACCAGCAGAGGTCGGTAAAGTACCAGAATTGCTTTCTGCTGAGGGACTTTCTTTTTTTTTTTCTACTTTTTCTGGCAACTGCCTCTATTTAACTTTCTTGATAGAAAGCGACCAGCAGTGGTCATTAAAATACCAGAATCACTTTAGAATTCTCTAGATTCCAGTCCACAGAAATCGTGCTTTCACGAGCACCTGTAGACAATATTTTATTCAAAGCTTGTATTTTCAGCGATATGACCACCGAAGGCCCTGATTTTCTATTAAAAACAGAGCTTTGGACTATACCATTTCCCAATGAAAGGCAATATTTCTCTCCATGTGTTCCCATACCTGGCGTGTCACGCAGTTTGGTGCTTACTTTTCCTTCATGTTAAAAAACAGTATATGTTTCAGCACCTAGGCTAATGTGCTGCATAGCTAAATACATATAAGGTCCCAAAGGCGAGACTGATTGCTTTTCAAATGCTTGTTCTTTCTTTTGCTATGGTTACTTTTAGATTTAGACTGCTGTGTATGTGGTAAGCATTGTTTTGCTTGGACATGTACTGTTGTGAGTGCTGTACCTAATCCATGTTTTTGAGGGGCCTTAAACTGCCCATTTTTTCAGTCTGCTACATACATGCATCAGAGGGTTTTTTAAACTTTCATATATTTATATCTAGATGGAAAAGTAACGTTTTCTGTGCTTTAAGTACCATTTTGTCTTTACTTGATACATAGAATAACACAAACCTATGCATAGTATCTCTATACTGCATTCGCCATAAATGCAAAGATGTGCATATTAGTCCTACAATTCTGCAATAGACGGACAACTTTTGCCAATCTATTAATCTATTAATTCGTAGATTTTCCCCCTACAGGGCACAGCCTTGGATATGGCTTTGTGAACTATCTTCATGCAAAAGATGCTGAAAGAGCAATTAACACCTTGAATGGCTTGAGACTTCAGTCAAAGACAATAAAGGTAACCAGTGAAGCAAATTTGGTTTATAAAATGTGCAAATGCTTTGTTCTATTCTGTTTTTTTTTTTTTTTTTTAATTATGAATAATGTAGATGCAGTGTTCCTACATCGTGCTTTTCGTTTTTTTTAAAACTGCAAGTGGTCATTCTCGAGTCTGATTTTTTTTTTATTTTCTAACATTTGATTTGATAGGCTGTATTTTAAACCATCCTTCTTCTACTAGACCTCCGTTATTCTCTACCATCTACTCATTGGTTAAATACCTGGATCTGCAGGCAGGGCAGGAAGTGTCTTGTTAAAATATGTTGTCTTTAATCCTCAACAAAAAGAAAGTTGAGCCACTTGATCCAGTTCCACACCCTTTTGTTTAGGTATTCTAGAGGTCATCAGTCTTTGGTACCAACTCACACATCCTCTGGCTCATGAGCAGTGTTGTTTAGTTCTTCAGTATACCCTTCCAGGAAGTCATCCCAGATATTAGAACTACACCCCCCTTTTCTATGCTTGCTCTTCTAATGCACTTTACACAGTGCATGGGCTATGTACAGTATTTCCTGTCAACCTTTTGATTATGAAGTGCATTTATAAGGCTGTCCAGCATCTTATATAAAAGTATCTAGCTCCATGTAGAAGCAAGGTATGCTTTTTTGGTGTATATGCTGCCCAGCATTAGTAACAAAGCTTGAAGGCACCCATTGTATCACAACAAGAGGTATTTGCTTACACAATTTTGTTTTTTTATACGCTCTCTGCCAACAGTTTTAACCAGCAAGGGGAAATATTGGGACAGATTTTTCACTAATAGATGCTAATGCTGCATTGCCACCAATATTTGGAGTGAGTATTAGGGTTGCTTGTTTCCTGAATATGGTCAGGAACTTTTTTTTTTTTTTTTTTTTTTTTTTTAGAAGTTCTCTATTGGTAATTTTATTACCTTCTCTACTTTGCCTAAAGTTTTGAACAGACCAGTATTTGTGTCAGTGTGACCACAATTTCTCTAGCAGTTTTTGAAATTGAAAACTACAAATACCAGAACCATGGAAGATGTAGACTTAAAAAAGCAAAAACATCTTAAAATAAATTAATCCTTACTGTTATCTGTATCAGTGCAAATCCTTGCCTTGTGCATACTGGGGGAAAAAAGAGCTATGGCGTCTGAAACATTTGTACAGAAGCAGGCCAGACAAATTCTTTGCGAATGATGCAACAGCTAAAATTCCATGACCAGACTGACAAAAGTACGGTTAACCTTAACCACTGTGTACAAGAAATTGATTCTGCTGAATCTTAATCTTTTACAAGTGTAGTGAGTCTTGGGTGCCTAAACCACTAGCGGTACAATTCTACAACCTTGTCAGTGTCCTGTTTAAAAAGAAATATGTATATATAATGTATGTATATATAGTGTTATGTTATGTTATATTGCATTTGTAAAGCGCACAGTTACTCAAGAGTGTCCCGGCGCTGAGCGCAACTGGGGAACCCATCCTGGCTTTCCCTGTGAGATGATCCCTACTGGGAATCTCCATGGTGAAGACAAGCATCCCCGGCGCTAATGGGGCCGTAAGTGGAGATTAAGCAAGCTATTGCCCAGAGTTGCTGAGTGGGATCCATGATTAGAGAAGGCACCGAGAGAATTATCGAGTCCGCTGACCTTGGCCCAAGACCCTGCCGTGTCGGGAATCGAACCGTGGTCCCGGGCTGACTTCTGCTTACGGGTCTGCCGCCTCTAACCAGTGAGCCACACCAATCCACTTAGTGTGTATGTGTAAACATGTAAAAGTATACACATTACTCCCCTATGACATGCATGTCTTGGGCACAAAGCACAAATGTTAAAGGAAGTGCTGCTGCCAAGTTTGCACCAGCTCAGTGCAAAACTCTAATTCAAGTGTTAACGGATTTGTACAGGGAAAGTGTTTTTGAAATAATGTTCACAACATGGGTGTTACCTTCACCTTCCAAAACACCTGCAGAAATTGGTGAAGTTCTTCCTAAAGATTAGAGTTGAGACTAATCCTCATGTTGCTCCAGCACGGACTGCATGATCAGTCCCTGCATGTATTGTATATGATCATACCACTCAAGTATGCCACATGATAGTGCCACAAAGAAATGTTTGGGCATGCATTTGTAAAGCTTTCTTCACTGAAACAGACCCAGCTTTTATGTGTAATTAGCCTTTTGCTTAGCAGATGTCAATGTCAAATGCCACTTGACAAATGATACTAAAGATAATGACTACCACTGCAACAACTTTGGATCTAGGGAAGATACGACCATCTTACTTCAAAAATGTTGTTGTAATGCAGCCCTTCTGGAACAAAGAAGCTACATGGTCTTCCAGGAAGACCAAAAATTGCCTTCACCACATCGCTGCTTAAAACAGACCCCAGCCTGTCTCACTTATTTGGCAATTATCAGAGTTGGGTTCTTCTCTGGGGTCAGAAGTGAAAATAACGTCTCAATACTTTTGCAGGAAGCAATTTAGATTGTTAAAATGCTTTATAAATGTGTTGCATTATCAGAACTGTGGGGCAACAAGTAATGAGACTATCTCTTTTTTTTGAGGCATCTGAACAAATTAATCCAAATGGAAAAATCATTTTGTCAGTCAAGAAGATTCCTTGTCACTTTAAACCAGGATAATACCCATATCTGTATACCTTCCATACAATCTCGCAGGATCTTCAGGCGTTTTACAGTTTTAATTTACAAATTGGGAAACAATAATTGATCTCTAGACCAATGTGCAGTTTGTGGGACTGGGCATAGGCACCATAAGTTCAGATTTTCCCATTTGCAGACTGATGCCAGACATTTCTTAAGTAGGTTCAGTATCCCAGGTTTTCTGCAATACTGAAAACACTGTCCCATCCATTAGGCGTCTTTTTACGGTCTTCTGAATAAACTTTGCATGAATGTCGGACACACTAAACCATAAGTTTCAACTGGATTGGATCAACATCTACTCATGTAGCCCTGTGCCATGCTTCCTAAAGCAAAATACTGAATTTGACTTGGGAATCTGATTGCAACCTCCGTTTTCTATTCCGGAGGCTTGAGGCTCACTCAGATTTAAGAACCTACCTAGCCAGTTCTGCTCTCTTATCCATATAGTGCAGCACATCATTGTACATTTTAACCACCAGTAGCTCTGATTGCATGTATGTAATAGCAGTTTAGGAGGGCTGGCCTGTCATACTCCTTTAGCAGAACAGACCTAGAGTTAAGCAGTGTTACAAGTCTCTGCAGATTGTTTCAAGGCATGTCTACTATCCATATGAAGTGGCATGCTAAATCTGAATCCAACTCGCCTTTATAAAACAGGCTCCGGAAATCCTCTTAACAAGGCATTTTAAGTATGTTGTGCACAAAATTGTGGACTGCTTGCGTTGTATTTGCGGCCATGATCATGGGCACCTCAGTCTCTTGCTAGGATTAAACTATAGCCCAATAGGTGTTTCATTTAGCTAGGACTGGTTTGCCGCACTCCTTTTTATAATGTATCGTTCACTTGTGCTTGGCTTAAACTAATTTAATGATGAGTGCTTGGAGAATGAACAGAATTTTGACTTTGTGAATCTCAATATGCTTGATCAAATTGTAAGAGCATTTATGCGTCTTACCTAACATTGTGCCGACTGACTTCTTCCAGAAGCCTTCTAAACAGAGCACAAGTTCTTGGTACTTAAGTTGTGGGAATGGTTTTCTGAAAGATCATCCTGAAAATAAAGGACCATAGTTTCAAGGTGTAACCTGAATCACTGTATCAGAAAGAGACACGTTAGTGATAGATTCCTTACCTTAAAATATTCCCAGGTGTCAGACTGGATCTGGAAAGTTTTTGTCAGCAGTACCCCTGCGCGTCGGTAGGCGTCGTATGGCTCCGCGTACGTCGCTGGCGTCGTAGCCACCGAGATGACGTCTGAGCTACTTAAACGCACCCACGCGCGATGACGTCAGTTCTTTCTTTTTCCGCGCAGCAGCGCAGATCCAATAGAGAGCGGTACCCCTAGTTAAAAGTTTTAACTTGGTTTCTGACAACTTGTTTTGTTGAATACTTGACTCCTGGTGCAGTAGGGATGCCCGGGTTTAAGTCCTGTAGGGCCTGCCGCCGAAACATGTCGGTAGCGGACCCACATGACGTGTCTCTTTTGCTTGGGGCACGCCCATGACCCCGATGTGTGCCCGATTGTCGGGCCATGGTGCCGAAAGCTGTGCTGGCGCGTTCCCACAAGTTGTTGGAGGTCCGGCAATCGGTTCCGCGCCGATCGAGGTCCTGATCCCGTGGGAGATCGAGGGACCGGTCGCGGAGCCATCCGCATCGCTCGCTGGAATCTGGGACAGGTAAGTCTAGGCGCCATAAAGTCGAAGACGCGACGTAGCTCTTCCTCTGCCCCCTCACCGGTCGTGGGACGCGGTGGAGGGGGTGGACGGTCACTCCCCCGCGGCTCTGTTGAAGCCTCAGTTGTTGCCTGCAGCCTACCCACCCTTTCCGGGACCGCACGCGACTTCGGTGCAGGCCTTCGTGTCGGCCTTTTGCCATGTTTGCCCCATTGGGTCCCTCCGGAGCGCCTTCGGGCCCCACGGATCCGTCGGTAGGGTCTGCCACTGTGCCGCCGCCTTTGGCCTTGGCTATGCCGGCACAATACCCGGCGTCAGCACCGGGTCTGGGTCTGGCCTTGCGCCGCCGCGGACGGCGCCGAACCGGGACTGGTATCTTAACCCCAATTCCATTGCTTGATGGGGGCTTTGTCCCATTTCCCAGGGCACCTTGTCCTTACCGGCCTCAACAACCGGTGGACGAAGGGGGGTACTGGGAGGGGTCTGAGGACCCTCTTGCAGCTCAATGCGAGGATGAGCCTGAATGGGAAGCCAATGTGAAGGGTCCAGTAGATCTGGATTTTTCTCCACACCCTGGTACTCTGTCCCCTTCTTCCGTGGCTACGGAGGAGGTTGGAACATTTTCAGTGGTGTTACATCGGGCGGCTGAGGCTCTTAACCTCGAGCTCCCTTCTGTACCTATCAGGACCATTCTCCTGACTGAGGTGCTGCAGCCGCAGTCGTCCTCTGCGGAGCCGTTGGTGCCCTTCAGTGAAGCGCACACCGATATCCTGTTGAGCACCTGGAACAAACCTAACACAGGAGTTCCTGTAGACGTGGGTGTGGCACGCTGCCATCGCCAGGCGATCCCAGCTTTCTCACACAACACCCGCCGCCTGAGAGTCTGGTTGTCCAGGCTTCTGCCTCGCCGAGTGCGTTCCCTTCTGCTCCTCCGGGCAAGGAATCTCAAACTGGATGTGAGAAAGTGGCTGTGTATATACTGTTCCAAACTAGGTACAGTGTGTACAGAGTCCACAGTCCCCAGAGGTTTGGCAGAGGTTAAAGTTAGATATAACCTTACTCTCTAAAGTGGTAGCTTGGTCGAGCAGTAAGACAGTATCAGAGGACAGTGTAAAGCATTTGTTGCACACACTCAGTCAGCAAATGGTCTCACACACTCAATAACTGAGCTCTAGGCCAATGGTTTATATAAAAAAATATATGGTTGTTTTATTTTAGAACCAACAATAGGTATCAAAATATACTTTCTCAGAATGAGATGCTTTAGTTAAATACTCTTGCAATATGCAGTTGTTTTTTAGGTAATAGTTACAGGTTGTTGCAATAGGCAACACAATTTCAAACACATTAATACATTGAGCTCAATGTGAGTTTTAAGTTATTTGCAATAGATTACTTTCAGGATTACTTTTCTAACTCCAGGACTGGATCCTATATTCAGTCCTGGGACAGTTCTTGGAAACAAGTGAGTAAATTCAGTTAAGTTACTGTTGTGATTTTTAAACAATATTTTGCTATTTTAAAAGTTGACACTTCGAAACTTTTTCTGTTCAAATTACCAATGTAATTGCCAATGTTATCCTATGGAAGGATAAGCAGGTAAGTGGGGTTATGAGTACTTTTTCTAGGTCAGTGTTGGATCCTGGATCCAGCACTAGTGTACCACCTGTAAGCAGTTGAGAAACTGTGTTTAAGTTATACAGGCGATTTTTAAAGAATATTTATAAGTTTACAAAATCGACACAGAAGAATTTTCATAGAAAATCAGTCAATGGTTTCCTATGGGAGAAAATTGAGATAGTGGTAAGTACTTTTCAGGGTCAGTGCTGGACACCAAGATCCAGCACTGGGATCTCTCCTAATAGCAGGTGAGTATTTCCGTTTTCGTTACTCGGTTGATTTTAGGTGAATATTTTAAAGTTTAGAAACTCCACACTTTTTTCGGAAGAAGCCAGTCAATGTTACCCTATGGAAGAAAAATGAGTTATCAGCTTTTGGGTAAGTACTCAACTGGCGGAGTTAATGTTCTGGGCATTGACTCAGGGGTCTCCCAGGGTCAGGTAAGTACAGTTGTTACACCCTCAGTGGCACTGGGGTGGCCGGGTGCAGAGTGAGTTAGGCCCAATGTTATCCTATGGGAGGCAGGGGGGGGCCTTGGTTGGTGGCTACTGACTAGCAGGCCACGCGGCTGTGGGAGCTGGGCTCCTGGTCACTTGCTCAAGGCAAATGGGGGAAGTAGGTAGGAGTAGAAGTTGCACTGCCAGGGCCACTCAGGCGGCTGGGTGCTTTAGAGCCCTCGGGACCTCAATGTATTTCAATGGAAAAGCTCAAGGACGAACAAAGGCTGCGAGCTCGGGTACGAAGTTTCTTCAGGTGCCACCACCCCTTCGAGAGGTAAGTTGGGTAGTTGGAGGATAGGTAGGTACCCAGGAGTCGGGCACAGGGGGCTGCCGGGTGCAGGGGTGCCTTTTGATGTCAGGAAATCTTACCCTCTGTTGATCGCGGTGGGGGGGGGGGGGGGGGCCTGGTTCTGAGGCTGCAGGTGTAGTCAGGAGCGTCCGGGAGGGGGGCTCCTTGGGTGACGGATTCAGGGTCACAGTTGCCGGAGGGACGTCCACGGGGTCTTTGTTCACTCCGGCACAGGCCAGGCTTGGCGGGTGCAGTGTGTGCAGGGTTTGCGGTTCCGGGCTGAGGCCAGGGGTTAGAAACTTGCTTTGAGCAGAGCCACTGCTTGTGGGAATCCCAGGTGCTCAGTCTCAAGGTAGCCAGGTCCTCCGGGGTTTGTGAGTTTGCTGGCCACAAGAGGTGCTGGGATTTAGCAGGAGCAGGTTCAAGGGTCGACAGGCCGGTAGGGCTGGGGCCAAAGCAGTTGTCTCTCTATTCTTAGCAGGTGCGCGGCAGATCTTCTTTCTTCTTGTTCTTCTTTGCTAGCTTAGAATCTGGTATCTGAGGAAGAAAGGTTCAGGGTGCCCCTAAATACTAGATTTAGGGGTGTTACAGGTAGGTAAAGGGCAGGGACCAATGGGTCCCTGCCTTTGGGTGGGTACACCCCCTATCCTGCCACTCTCCTGCGGGAGGGGGCAGTAGTCTAGTCCTGATTGGGCAGGGCTTCCCATCTTCAAGATGGCGAGAGCCCGGAGATGTGCTTGTCCTCGCCTCCCCCACCTGAGGGGTGGGGTTGGCAGAGGCTGGCACATCCCCTGTCCTTACTTGGGGTTTCCGACCAGTCTTCCCGCCAGAGTGGGGGTCAGAACCGGTGGGGGCCAGTTTTCTGGGTACAGCAAGTGGCCTGGAGAAGCTCACAAAGGCGGCATGCCTTTGAAGCTTCCCCCTGCCCATCCTTGGGGAGGAGACCTAGCGCCTCGCCCAGGATGTGCATTGTTGCAGGCCCAGCAGAGCAGGGGCTCTCCACCCAGGGGTCCAGCAACATGTCTGCTGTGTGGCAGCCTCCCAGACAAGACGTTGATTGTGGGTTAGGTTTCAAAGGGCATCTCTAAGATGCCCTCTGTAGTGCGTTGTACATGAAATTCCACACTGGCATCAGTGCGGGTTAATGTGCTGAGAAGTTTGATACCAAACTTCTCCGTCTTCAGTGTTGCCATTATGGTGCTGTGGAGTTCCTGTTTGACGAGCTCTCAGCACCATATACTCTTAAATGGCAGCACTGCACTTACAGTGCCCAGGAATGGACCTGGGTACTGTAGGGGCATAGGGCTCATGCTCCTTTGCCCACACCACTGGCATAGGGCACACAGCTAGAGGGGTGGCTGATGTATGCCAGGGCAGTGTAGGTTGTGGGCATGTATGCCATGTCGACTCTGGTGGCACAATAAGTACTGCAGCTCTTAGAGGCCTTCCCTAGTCACAAGGCCCTGGGTACCTAGGGTACCATTTACCAGGGGCTGACATGTGGCCAGGGTTTGCCAATTTGGGGTTTTAGGTTTTAGGGAAGGAACACAGGCCCTGGGCACCTGATTGGCAGGAGTCAAGGGCACACCCAGTCAAAGTACATTCAGCAATTCAGCAAAAAGTGGGGGCATACCATGCAAGAAAGATGGCACTTTCTCTCACTGGAGCAGTTTAGAAAAAAAATTTAACTTCACCCAGTTCCGGGTTGCGAGCGGTGAATACTGCGTGCCTGCTAGGTCGCTATTCCCATTCTGTGTTGGACACCGTGGCACGGGTGGGTCTTTCCCAAGCCATTACTGAAGGGAGAGATGTTGCAAAATGTACTATCCGTTGTGGGCTTGAACTACTGGCTTCTCTGGGGATGTCCAGAATACCTTGTTGGACATGCCCTTTGATGGCACACGCCTCTTTGGTGACAAGGCGGATAGCACCCTGGAACGCTTTAAGGACTCTCGCTACGGCCCAGTCCTTGGGTCTCGCCACCACATGTACTCCCTCTGGGCCTGCTTTTCGCTCCTTTCGAGGTCCGGGTTGGGGCCGCCCAGGTGCGTTCCTTTCAGACCTGCAAGCCTGCGCAGCCACAGTCTCAGCACAGTCGCGGACGTGGGACCCGCCGTGATGGGTCCAGAGGACAGCGGGCGGGTCAATCCACCACCTCCCCTGCTGCTGCCGCCGCCTCTAAACCTTCCTAGTCCGGTGTTTCAGGCCGACCAGACGCCAGTGGGTGTCAGGAATCGCCATCACCTTCCCCACTGGCGCTCCATTACCTTGGACAGGTGGGTTCTGCAAATAGTCCGAAGGGGCTACTCCCTCCCCTTCGATTCTACCCCTCCAGCCATGCCACCTCAGTACCACCGCATGTCTGTGGATCACTTGTCACTTCTCCAGCAGGAAGTTGCGGCCCTCTTGGCCAAGGGGGCCATAGAGCGCGTTCCGATGCCAGAAGTAGGTCGTGGTTGTTATCCCCACTACTTCGTGGTGCCAAAGAAGGACATGGGCCTGCGTCCTAGCTTAGACCTCCGGAACGTCAATCGCTTCCTACGGAGAGAGAAGTTCAAGATGCTCATGCTTGCTCAGGTCCTTTCTGCCCTAGGCCCGTAAAACTGGCTGGTAGCGTTGGACTTGCAGGATGCTTATCTGCATATTCCCAACCTACGGTTCATGGTGGGCCACAAGCACTTTCAGTTCACTGTGCTCCCTTTCGGCCTTACCAGCTCCCCTCGGGTGTTCACGAAAGTGATGACGGTGGTCGCAGCTAATCTGCGCAGATCAGGGGTTCCAGTATTCCCCTATCTCGACGACTGGCTGTTGAAGGCGGGCTTGCCCCAGGCAGTCGTCTCACACCTCCAGACTATGGCCTACCTCTTGCATTTGCTGGGGTTTTCCATCAACTTGCCGAAGTCGCACCTGATTCCCTCTCAGAAGCTCCTCTTCATCGGAGCGGTTCTGGATACGGCATAGTTTGGGGTTTATCCTCCCGAACAGCGAGTCCGGGACATTCGGGCTATGGTTCCTATCTTTTGGCCCTGGTCCTGGGTTTCGGTCAGGAAGACCCTGAGGCTGCTGGGCCTCATGGCTTCCTGCATCCTGCTGATCGCTCATGCCAGAGGGCATATGCGGGCTCTGCAGTGGGACCTGAAGTTCCAGTGGACGCAGTATTTGGGGAACCTGTCTGACTACGTCCAGATATCGGAGGGTACTGCACAGGACTTGCAGTGGTGGCTCACAAACCAGCGTTGGGTCAGCGGCAGATCTCTTCCCCAACCGGAGCACACAGTAGTGCTGGACGCGTCCCTCCTGTGATGGGGCGGCCACATGCGAGAGGCGGAGATCAGAGGTCTCTGTTCTCCGGCGGAGTCCAAGCTCCTTATCAATGTTTTGGAGCTAAGGGCGATCCTACTTGCACTGAAAGCATTCCTTCCCTCTGTCAAGGGGAGAGTAGTGCAGGTGTTCAGACAACACCACCGCCATGTGGTACTGCAACAAACGGGGCGGGGTGGGGTCGGGACCCTATGTCAGTAGGCTCTACGTCTCTGGACGTGGCTGGAACGTCGAGGCATTTCCTTGGTGGTTCAACACCTGGCAGGTAACCTGAATGCCAGGGCGGACTAACTCTGGTGCATTTTGGATCACGAATGGCGTCTTCACTCGGAGGTGTTCCAAGGTCTCTCAGCAGTGTGGACAACCTTGGTTAGCTCTATTCGCCCCCAAAGAGAACGCGCAATGTCAGCAGTTCTGCGTGTTGGAGTTTCCAAGGCGGCACTCGCTTGGACTCTTTTCGTCGCGAGTGGCGTTGAGGTCAATTGTACAGCTTTCCACCTATACCACTTCTGCCCAGAGTGCTGAAGAAGATCAGACGCGACCGGCCCCAAATCATTCTTGTGGCGTCGGACTGGGCTCGAAGAGTTTGGTTTTCCGAGCTACTCAGTATGAGCGTAGATCCCCGATCCGACTGCCTCTTCGGGAGGATCTCCTGTCCCAGCAACAGGGGACGGTCCTTCACCCGAACCTGTCAAGCCTCCACCTCCTTGCGTGGAGATTGAGCGGCGACAACTGATTCCATTTGACTCGCCTCCTCAAGTCTGTAATGTGATTCTGGCAGCCAGGCGTCCCTCCACTAAAACTGATTACGCCTGTCGGTGGAAAAAGTTTGTGGCATTCAGCAAGGCGAAAGCTGTAGATCCTCTTGCTGCCCCTCTTTCTGAGGTCCTATTGTTCCTTCTATCTTTGTCCCAGCAGGGCTCTGCTCTGGGCACTATCAAGGGCTACCTTTCTGCCCTTTCGGCCTTTCTTAGGCTGCCTGATCAACCCTCTTTTCAAGTCCCCATTTGTCAATAGATTTCTCAATGGCCTTACTCACCTTTTCCCTCCTATTCCCTTTGTGATGCCTCAGTGGGACTTGAACCTGGTTCTCACATACTTGATGTGTGCTCCCTTTGAGCCTCTTCATAACTGTCTTTTGCGGTTATTAACTTTGAAAACTGTCTTCCTGGTGGCCATCACCTCCGCTCGGCGGGTGAGTGAGCTCCAAGCTCTTTCCTGTAAACCTCCTTTCCTGGCTATTCATCCGGACAAGTTTATGCTTTGACCACGTGCCTCCTTTCTACCAAAAGTAGTCTCTGCCTTTCATCTCGGGTAAACTGTCATTCAGCCTGCTTTCTTTCCGCCTCTGCACCCTTCAAGAGAAGAGGAGAGGCTCCACCGTCTGGACCCAAAGCGTGCGCTTTCGTTCTATCTCAACCGCACACAACAGTTCCAGGTGGATGACCAGCTCTTTGTTGGCTACGTGGGCGCCAAGAAAGGCCGTGTTGTGCACAAGCTGACTATCTCCCTATGGGTTGTCTTGTGCATTAAAGCCTGTTACTCTCTGGCGAAAAAGGAACCTCCGGTTGGGCTTCGCGCCCATTCTACCAGGGCGACAGCAGCTACTACAGCATTGGGACGCGGTGTCCCCCTGCAAGGCATCTGTCAGGCGGCCACTTGGGCCTCGTTGCATACTTTCACTAAGCACTATTGCCTAGACAGTCTGTTCCAGAGAGCCGGCTTCTTTGGCTGTTCGGTTCTCCATGACTTTCTGGTGTAATCTCACTTCGCAGACCCACCACCCGGTTTGGTATTGCTTGGGTATGTATTCTAAGGTAAGGAATCTTATCACTAACGTGTCTTTCAGATGCACAAGTTACTTGTGTAACGATATACCTGTAAGAGACATTAGTTAGTGATAGATTCCTTACTTCCCAGCCCATCCTCCCTGTTCTGCGAACTGTTCTCTAGGGTTTGGGTCATCCCTTTCAGGGCCTTAGTTCTATTGCACCAGTAGTCTGTCTCTGTCATGGCTCTGTGCTTCTGGCACGGAAAAGTTGTGTACAGAACGGACGTCCGCGCGCGTCTAAGTAGCTCCGACGTCATCTCGTCGGCTACGCCGCCAGCGACGTATGCGGAGCCGTACGACAACGCCTACCGACGCGCAGGGGTACTGCTGACAAACTTTCCAGATCCAGTCTGACGCCTGGGGATAGTCTAAGGTAATGAATCTATCACCATCTAATGTCTCTTACAGATATATCGTTACACAAGTAAGTAACTTGTGCCTTAGAAGCATCATCCTTCTAGTGCACTTCATTGTTGGAAATTTCATAAATGCAGTTTTTCCATTGCCCCCTCCCCACTGGGCCCTACTTCGGATCTCCAGATACCAATGGTACGATTGCAAAATGGAAATTGAACTATAAGCTTATGCTACAAGGAAGAAAATGTGATATTAGCCTTTATTGGCAATGTCATTAAGACATTCATAATGCTGCAGCATGTTCAACAAATTACACTTCTACCAAACTCAAAACATTAAGTCGACCTTCTAGCAAAAACAACTTCATAGTAGGCCAGACCATTGTAAAGTTATCTAGCACAAGTCACTCGATCTCCTCCAAGGAGGATGACGCCATTACATCTCTGCAAGCTTGTGAATTTAGAAGAGTTTTCATACTGCAAACACCACCAGTTACTTAAGACAATGGTTTGTAACTTGAAGCTTCCAGATTTGAATGCGACTCTCCAACTTTGTGACGGGGGGAGAAGATGCAAAAACGTTTATATGGAAGCCTTGTTCATGTCATAGTCTTAGTGAACCATTTGACTCCACCCAAGTTGCTGCCCTTGGAGGAAAAAAGACCTACTCTTTCAAAACCAACCACTGAATGGCTGAATTATGGCCTGAAAGTCCGTCTGAGATTAACGTACAAAACCATATTTACAGGTAATGGCATGTTCCCTAATGGAGAGAATGCTTTCTATGAGGTGCAAGAGTTTGTGGCAAAAGCACTGTAGACTGCCGATAGCTGCTATTCTCAAATTCTAGGATGAAACCGGAAAAATGATTTAGGAAAAAAATAGCACAGTGGAAAACTGCTGGGATGAATTGAAACTAAAGACCTATATATAGGTTTAAAAGGCTAAGCATTGGTGATATCTGTGGTACACATGTACCCCGTTTTAAAGCACATATCAACACATGGTTACAGAAATCTTACACGTGAGCCCGATCTATAGAATGTGCCACAGCAGGGCATTGCTTTACATTAAAGGTGTCTGCTGTTTTTTGACTCACTGAAATGGCCCCTTAACATTCTGTAAAGCCTTCACTAAATGAAGTGGGAAATAGAAGTTGTGTGCTATGAGGGGGAGTACATTGTCCCAGAGATTGTGCAAAGTGTAGAAATAAAAAGACGGTATTAATAAAATCCAAATCATGCATGTAATGTTATCCTTGCAAGTTAGTTTTGCAGTTTTTATTTGAAACTTTATTTTAAAGGTGTCATTTGCCCGTCCAAGTTCAGAAAATATCAAAGATGCCAACTTGTACATTAGTGGCCTTCCAAGGACGATGACACAGAAGGATGTGGAAGACATGTTTTCACAATTTGGACGCATAATTAACTCTCGTGTTCTTGTAGATCAAGCCACAGGTAAGCTCATAAAACTGTTAATTTGGAAAATGGCGAAGTAGAAGTTGTTAAATATGAAGTGGACTTTTTTGGCACATCACTCTAGGAAATGTTCACTTTCAGAGTACTGTATTTATATATTACATATGAATTAAGGAGGTGTGATTCCCATCAAATTTATTATTGTCTAAAGCTGAAAAATGTGTACACAACAGTTGAAATACATTTTTAAAAAAAAGTTTACACTTTAGAAGTATTTTGAAGGACGTTATCTGCATTGGCTCTTTTGAAGATTCACTTAACTCATCGCTTGTCACCTCTATGGGACAAAATAACATTCAGATAGCAATATGCCTTAATAAATACCGGTGAGGCCTGTAAACCATGTCACTTTAGTATCCTGTATCCTCCGTGAGAAACATATAAACATCAGCCAGCTGTCTTCCAGAACCCTGAACACCACATTCCCAAATGCCACAAAACCACAGATTTTCTACTGCACCTCTCGCTAAACAGTTTCTGACCTCACTGAATTTTCATGTCTGCTAGCACATGGCTTTATTTTGGGCGGGAGAGAAGCTACTGTGTTTTTAAAAACTTAGAAATCCTCTGGTATAAAAAGGGTAATTACCTTAAGCAGACATTCAAATTAAATCCTGGAATGGAGGATTAAGGACGTGTGTTAGCCTACAGGTAAGTTGGAGAGAGTAAAGTTAAACTTGGCAATATATAAATAAGAGCCACTGAGCTTTCACGTACACAGGTCCTGTCAAGTACACTTACTTGGCTTTAAACTGTCCTTCACAAAGCTGCTGCTTGTCTATCTCCACCCGAATCTTATAGTGGTCTGGGGAGACTTTACCTAAAAACTCACTATCTTTCTGTTTAATGTCCTTCACCGATAAGATATTTAAGGTGTATGCAGTCCAGAATAAGAGCTGTTACCATACACTGATCCCAAACCTAGAAGTTTGCTTAGAGGGAGAGATGCGTTGTGTCCTTTAGCCTTGGGCAAACAGCCTTTTTTCCCCACTCATGCATGTTTTTCCACTTCTACTGTACCGTTAACAGTGATCATTATTTATTGTTTCTATTAGTGTCTCACTAGGTGAGTTGGCATTCAGCCAAATATAACTAAGTGTTACTATTCATTTTTCTGATTTCCTCCTAGCTATAGGCCAAAGCTGGCGCCATATAACCATGTTCTATCTTTAGCAAAGTGTGCTGTTTGATGAAGACTGATGAGTTGTCCCACCTATCTGCACAACTAATAAATTGTAAGGCCTTCCCGCTTCTGGTCCTGACTAAGGCCATAGATCCACATGGGCAGTTCCAGGCCAAAACATGTTGACCCAACCACCAGTTGTCGTGGATCATTGACCCATCCACATAACACTGATGTGTTTTTAGTCTTATCCTTATCCTGCTTTTCCTCCCTCAATATTTACCTACAGTATAGATGATTTTAATTTACCCACCAATGTCGACATTCAGACTCCCTCCTGGTGGAGTTTATGATGTCACTTGGAAAACAGGACACTCAAGTGACAGACTCAATGATAACACTGTCCACCAAACCACATTAAGTGGAGATAATATACACAGCAGACTGTGAATGTGTGGTTGAGGGTCACCGAGACAATATTCCTGAGACTCTGGTTTTGAGAACCTGGTGTTTCATTCTCCCTCTCTCTTTGGTGAATGACGAGATTTAAAGATAGCAAGGCAACAGCTAGATCTTTGGCCCTTTAGTCTCTGCCCAAGTATTACATACAGTTGAGGAGATTCCGTGGTTTTGGCAGGGACTTCTCCTTTTGTGGAAGGTAGCAGTACCAGCAGCTATCATCCAATCCCCTCTATAAAAGTTATAGGGGCCATGGCGGAGGTAGACGGCGGAGGAGTCTCCCTTCCACCATCTTCCTCCTCGCCTACGTACATCACAGGAAAGCAGCTCTAGTTTTCCCATCTTAGTGCATGCTTTACCGGTGGGAGGACGGGTATCCAAATTTCTACAACAGTGGAAATCCATAACATCGGATCAGTGGATATTAAATATTGTAGAAAAGGGGGAACGCCTTATCCTTCCAGGAATTCCCACCCTTTCTGCCTGAACATGGCTTCTTATTCGAATACCATCTTCTGCTCTTCCAACAGAAGGTCTAATCCTTGCTTCAAAAGGGTGCAGTGGAGTTGGTTCCAGAGCAGCAACTGGGTCAGGGATGCTAATCCTGTTATTTTCTGATTCACAAAAAGGATGGTCGTTGGCGTCTGATCCTAAACCTCAGGATTTTAAATTTGTTCCACAAGCAGGAAAAGTTCAAAATGCTGACCCTGGTACAGGTGCTTCTTGCGCTGATGAAAGAAGAATGAATGCTGTCAATCTATTTGCAGGATACGTATTTTCACATCCCTATTCTACATTCACAGGAAGTATCTCCGCTTCTTGGTGGGGGTCTCAACACTATCGGTTTGCAGTCCTTCCATTTGGTCTTACTTCCACACCTCAGGTCTTCATTTAGGTGATAGCAGTGGATGCAGCGTATCTCAGAAGGTGGGGAGGACCAGTATTCCCTTTCCTGTACGATTGGTTGATCAAAGCAGAGTTTCCGGAGTTGGTGTTGTATCACTTGCAGTTGCCAACTCTGGTGGTGGTTCAACCTAGGTTTTTCCTTCGACAAGCCCAGATCCCACCTAAAGCCCTCACAGTGCGCCCTGTTTAAAAGGGCAGTACTGGACATTACAGTAAATTGAGCCTTCCCTCCTCAGAGGGTTCTGGACATTCAGCCTATGATTCTGATGTTTCAGAAGGGAGCTATGGTTCCAATCCTGAAGGTCTGGCGTCTGCTAGGTCTGATAGCCTCCTGTATTCAGTTGGTCACCCATGTACGCTGGCATATGAGGGCCTTCCAGTGGTGCCTCGGTAAGTGGTGGTTTCAGCACAAAGGGGATCTCAAGCAGTCTCTCAAGATCTCCAGACACACTGCATCAGATCTTCGATGGTAGGTTGCGTCAGGCAATCTGTCGCACGGAAAGCAGTTTCTCCCTTCTCCGGCAGCCAACATTAAAATGGATGCTTCCACTCTAGGTTTGGGAGCTCATCAGGAGATCAAAGGACTTTGATATGACAATCGTTCCTCTAGAGACCAATCTGTTGCAGTTGCTGGCGCTATGTCTCGCTCTCAAGGCTTTCCTCCCATTTGCAGTCAGTCAGTGCAGGTCTTAACAGACAATACTACTGCAATGTGGTACATAAACAAGGAGGATAGGATTGTATCCTCTCTGCAGAGAAGGTCTACGACTCCGGTCCTGGGCTCTGATTTGCATCGTAGCAAATCACTTGGCCAGAGGGACAGTCTGGTGCTTTTCAGCCGATCATGAGTTGCGTCTTCATCCGGAAGTGGTTCTTCGCATTTTCCAATTCCTTGATTCCTCGGGTTCACCTCGCCCGGGCCCAAGTCGTATTAATTTCCCTGGGTTGGCCGCTATGGTTGTGGTACACAGACCTTCACTTCTACCTGTGCCCTCTGCTCCGTCTCGCTCACAGGGTGATTTCTTGCAGGGGCAGTTTCTACACTCCCTACCTCCAGAGCCGGCACTTAGATGCCTGGAGATTGAACAGGGAAACCTTCGTTCTTTTTCACTTCCCCCTTATGTGATAACTGTTTTATCATCCAGAAGACCACCAAATTAGTTTATGCTGGCAGATGGTCTTAGTGGTGTAGTGAGAATTCAATAGATCCTTTAAAGGCCCATTTGTCAGATATTTTAGGTTTTGCTCTTTCTTTGGTGCAGCAAAGCTGCACAGTTGCAACAGTTAAAGGCTATTTTTCTGGACTTCTTTATTTACCAGATCAGCCTTCTCTGTTTGTCTCCTATAGTTTTAAGGTTTCTCAAGGGGCTTTTAAATGCATAACCTCCCACTCCGTTCATTATGCTTCAGTGCAATCTTAATGAAGTGCTTGCTTATCCCATGTGCTCTCCATTTGAACCTTTACAAACTTGTCCTTTAAGATTGCTTACTTTTAAGACCATTTTTCTTGATGCCGCAGCATCTGCTAGAAGAGTTAGTGAGTTGTAGGACCTAAGTGTTAAACCTCCCTTTACAATTTTTTACCCTGAAAAGATGGTTTTAAGAACCAGGGCTGCTTTCCTGCTAAAGGTGCTTTCTCCCTTTAGTCCATCACCCTTCCAACTTTCTATCCTCCTCTACATCCATCTAAAGAGAAGAGGAAAGGCTTCATAGATTGGACCTCAAAACGGCTGTTATCTTGTAGGTAGACAGAAGGCATGCTCTTATGCTGGATGATCAGCTGTTTGTAGGATACTTGGGCACAATTGACAAAAGGACGTCAAGATGGATCATCCTTTGAATTAGATCTGCTACACAATGGCACACAACCTTCCAGAAGGTATTGAAGCTCATTCCACTAGAGCCAAGTCTTCTTCATCTCCTTTAGCTAGCGGAGTCCCTGTAGTTGACCATCTGTAAGGCAGCAAGATATTTTGTTCTAGGCAGTCAAGCACCCACCTCCAGTTGCAAGACTGCTTGAGGATTCTATTTAAAAGGTGAGTAATCTGCAAGGAGATGTGTGCATCAGAAGAACAAGTTACTTGCACTTTTTCTGTTGGATACAATATCTACCTGCGGATTCCTCGCGCAACTCTCACCTCCCAGTTGCTTGTGTGTGTGTGTGTGTGTGTATAATGTGTGTGTGTGTGTATATATATGTATATATATATATGTATATATAATTTTAAGTTTAGAATCTGTAATTGCCTTTGTGGTGTTGATTTCATACGTTCGCCGCAAAGGCACCCATGGGCATTGTTGTGGAAAGCAGTTGAGAAAAGTTTGTTGAATGCTGCGAATTGAGATGTTCAAAAGGTGAGAATTCCACTGGTAGATGCTATATCCACCCAAAAAAATATTACCAAAGGTAAGTAACTTTTTACTTAGGATGTTCCTAGCTTTTAGACTTCTAGTGACTAAATGGGAGCTCAATACAATTCTAAGCAGTCTGAAGAAAATTTCTTTAAACACTTTCATTCATAGGATAGGCTTGAAGTTTATCTTGGATAGTCGGTACATTGTGTTGGCATCTGTACTGAGGCAAAATACATGTCTTTGTTTAAAGACCCTTTTATGAAATTTTATATTTACAAAAGTCATTGGGAACACAATCTGAGATTGATACTAAAGATTGTTTGATTTTCATCTCAATGAACCAGTGATACTAAAGAAATTCAGCGGTATAAAGTTTTATCGTAGAAGTAGTCTTATGGTTTGTCACATTTTTGCTGACGAAACCAGGGCCCAGGGACTTCTCAGCAGTATCTGACACAGAGATGGGTGTTCCTGTGAATATACCTACATTGTGGTTTTACTGCTGTGCGAATTAAACCAGATCCAGTGCTGAAGTTAGGCTATTGTGCTGTCCTAGAATGAAGCTTCATTTGTTTCTGTATTTGAAAATAGATTACTATACATAAATGTCTAATGAAACTCCTCTGTTAGCATGTTTCTTAATGATGCCGTAGGTATTCTTCCCAAGCTAAATTCCACCACCTTTGTATGTCTGCCTTATGTCTACTTCAGATATTAACCTACCACTAGAAATTGCTTTATGTAGTTAAATTTCATAATAAAAGTAATGTTTTTTATTTCCATTTCATCCATACTAGTGCTTGCTAGAAGGAACATTAGCTCCTTTAGACATCTTGTTAACCACTCTTCAGAACTTTACTGAGTCCTGGTGACTTCAGCTATGAAACATCTGCTGCCCCTTAAGCCGATCCTCTTAAATGAATCATTCAGTAGTGCTTTCATTGCGTTAAGATGCAGTAAGCAGAAGGCAAGGATGTGAAATAGTTACTGATTAAATAGTTTGCATAAGCATTACATTAGTGCTGGTAGTTTATTAATTAATGTGAAGTCAACCTTTTTGCACTATTTGGTGAGCTCTGATGGCAGGTTTTACCTCAAACTGTGACAGTATTTCAGAAATCAACTATCAATACTGCAGCTGCAATTGCTTTTTATTTGAAATGTTTGTTTGCGAGCGTTACTCTGCTGATGAGTTTGACACCGGTATAGTAGAAACAAATGAGAATAGTTAATGATTTAGCATCTAACATAGAATTTTAACTTTTTAAATTCTGTAAGCTGATTTTACTCCTGTAATTCAAATCATTGTAGTTTGGGAATTAATAAAGTATAATTTTAAAATTTCTGGTATTTCTTGTTCCTCTGATTGTGCCACCCTTTTCTCTGATAGTATTCTGCTCCCTTCACACGTTAATTCTTTTATTTGGTCTTGGAGAAGTAAGTGGCGAAAAAGTGGGCTATAGTAATAGTGAGCAGACCCTTTGGCCTTTATCTTGGGCTGCATGAGAATTTAAAAGATTGCGTCAAGTTCCCTCGAGCGTACTGATTTTCTTTTCTTTTATCCCCCTTTTTTGAACGGTACTACAAATTAATTTCTGAGAATTAAAGGTATGTCCAAAAATGTACCATCCAGATTGCCACTAACGCACTACTGACCACGTTTCTTGCAAGATCTCTAAAAGTATAATAAAGCATGCTTGTGGGGAGAGAAGCAGACTAGCCTGATGAAGACCTAGATAAGGTAGAATAAATAAGGAAGCCAATTTCTAAGGAGTGCTCCCTTCACCCCCTATTAGCCATCCTTTGTTGTGCTTGTGAAGTCTTATCTTTCTCTGGGAATGAGCAGATCTGCTGTTAATACCATGAGAGAATATAGTTTACAGCATATCTTCCAAAGCTTGACTCTGAAAAGGGCAAGCCTGGAATGCTTGCTACCTCCATGTCAAAGACAGAATGTTTCATGTGCATACGGCACCCACCCCACTGTTGCCAATATCTGAAAGAAACATGTTAGTTAGATTCCTCACCTTAGAATACCCCCAGGCGTCAGACTGGATCCGGAAGATTTTTCGTCAGCAATACCCCTTGCGCGTCGCTAGGCGTCGTCTGCGGCTCCGCGTCCGTCGTCGGCGTCGTGCGCCGGAATGACGTCGTCTGAGTACTTGGACGCCGCCCTCGCGCGCTGACGTCAGTTCTTCTTTTTTCCGCGCCAGTAAGCGCAGACCTGGGAGAGCTACCCCTTTTAGTCAATTTTTGACTAACTTTTTGATCCTTTTTGATCCTGTCTCGACTCCGGTGCCGGTAGGATGCCTGGTTTCAAAGCCTGTACGGACTGTAGCCGCTTGATGTCGGTTACGGACCATCACCGCCGGTGCCTTTACTGCTTTGGCCTCTATCACGACGCGGAGTCGTGCTCGGACTGCAAGGCCCTGACCTCGAAGGCTAGACTGGAGCGGTCCCGTAAGCTTCTCGAGATTCGCCACTCGGCTCCGCGCGCCTCTCGATCCCGGTCCAGGAGGAGGTCCAAGGATCGGTCGCGGAGCCGCAGCCGACGTCGCCATCGGTCGTCTGGATCCAAGTCTTCGGGTAAGTCGAAGCATTCCAAGAAGTCCAAGAGGCGACACCGCTCTTCGGACTCCCCTCACCGGTCGCGCGACTCGGCCGAGGGTCAGGGTGGTTCCACCCACGCGGCTCCGGTGGAGCCGCAGGCGCCGCGCACGTCCCCATACCCTCCGGTCCCTGGGACTGACGCGACGCCGGCGGAAGTCAGTGCCTTCCTCTCGGCCATGAGGAATCTGGCTCCGCCGTCGGCGCCCGCTGGTGCGCCTTCGGGACCCGACTGGGCTGCCTTGCCTGCCGGTGGCTCCGGCGCCGTTGACGGCTCCGGCCTCGACGCCGCAAGCGCCCGAGGGACCCGTTCTCGAGTCCCCGTCGACGCCGGTCGACCTCGTCACGCCTCCTCCGCCGGCGTCGACACCGGTACCACCCCCGACGTCGACTCCGTTCGACGTCGAGCCCCGGTTCAGTCCCACTCCAGGCCCGGCGCCGGTCCGGCGTCGATGGACGCCGCGATCGGCGCCGCTAGAGACACATTATGTCTACCGCCCGGCTCCGTTACTTTCTCCTCTACACCAGGAGTCGGATGATGGGGACAACTGGGAGGGATCCGAGGATCCTATGGCCGTTCAGGCTCAACTGTCCCAGGACTGGGCAGATGAACTGGGGGAGGCCAGTGGCCTGGATACCTCTCCAGACACTGGATTTGTCTCTCCTCCGACTGTGGCTTCGGAGGAGGGCGCTGCTTTCTCTGTGGTGCTGCGCAAGGCGGCCGCAGCCCTTGGGCTCGAGCTGCCTGCCGTGGCTGTGAGGACTAACGTCCTTACTGAGGTGCTTCAGTCTGCAGAAAGCTCCACTGAGCCTCTGCTGCAATTCAATGAGGCCCTCATTGACGTTCTGCAGGGCACCTGGTCCAAGCCCTCCACAGTTCCTCCTGTGGACAGGAACGTCGCCAGGCGCCACCGCCCTGCTCCGGGCGACCCCAGTTTTCTGTCCCAACACCCTACCCCTGAGAGCCTGGTTATCCAGGCCTCCACCTCCCAATCCTCTTTCCCGACCGCCCCGCCGGACCGGGATTCCAAGAGACTAGAACAGTTTGGCAAGAAGCTGTTCTCCTCCCTTAGTTTGGGCCTGCGGTCTTTGAACACCGCTTGTCTCTTGGACCGTTATTCCCACTCTCTGTGGGATGCGGTGGAGGACGCGCTGCCCCTGTGTCCGGAGGAGGTCCGGACACGACTTACCCAGGCTCTGGCCGATGGGAGGGATGCCGCGCGACATGCTATATGATGTGGGCTTGACACCACGGACTCGCTGGGTAGGGCCATTTCTACCACAGTGGCGCTTAGACGTCACGCCTGGCTGCGGTCCACGTCATTTTCGGGCGATGTCCAGAGAACTCTCATGGACATGCCCTTTGATGGCACTCGCCTTTTTGGCGAGAAAGCGGACAGTGCGCTGAATTGCTTTAAGGACTCCCGGGCTACGGCCAAGTCCTTGGGCCTCTCGGCCCCGCAGTTGCAAACTTCCGCCTTTCGCCCCTTTCGTGGCCAAGGAAGGGGTGCCTCCTCACGTGCGCCTAGCCACCAGCCGCAGAACCAACCTGCGCGCGGTCGCGGACGTGGTTTCCGCCGAGGCGGTTCTGGAGGACGACGCGGTCAGCCCACATCCACCCCGGCAGCATCCGCCTCAAAGCCTTCCTAGTCCGAGCTTTCAGGCCCATTCCACGCCAGTGGGCGGCTGAGTTCGCCATCACCTGCTCCACTGGCGGTCCATCACATCGGACAGGTGGGTGCTGCAAATCGTCCGAGACGACCCCTCCAGCCATGCCACCGCAGCACCACCTTATCTCGGGGGATCATTTGAATCTTCTCCACGAGGAAGTTTCGGCCCTCTTGGCCAAGGGGGCCGTCGAGCGCGTTCCGAGCCCAGAAGTAGGTCGTGGTTGTTATTCCCACTACTTTCTGGTTCCCAAGAAGGGCAAAGGGGGCCTACGCCCTATCTTGGACCTCCGGAACGTCAATACCTTCCTCCGGAAGGAAAGGTTCAAGATGTTAACTTTGGCTCAGGTTCTAGCTGCCCTAGACCCCGGAGACTGGATGGTAGCGTTGGACTTGCAGGACGCATATTTCCACATCCCTGTCCTGCCGGCCCACCGGCGTTACCTGCGGTTCACGGTGGGCCCAGAGCACTTTCAGTTTACCGTGCTCCCCTTCGGCCTCACCAGTGCCCCTCGGGTGTTCACGAATGTGATGGCGGTGGTCGCAGCTCATCTGCGCAGATCAGGGGTTCCAGTCTTCCCCCTATCTCGACGACTGGTTGTTGAAGGCGGGCTCGCCCCAGACAGTCGTCTCCCACCTCCAGACTACGGCGGATCTCCTGCATTTGCTGGGATTTTCCATCAACGTGCCGAAGTCACACCTGAGCCCCTCTCAAAAGCTCCTCTTCATCGGAGCGGTTCTCGATTCGGTGCAGTTCCGGGTCCATCCACCGGAACAGCGGGTCCGGGATATACAGGCCCTGATTCCCATCTTTCGGCCTCTATCCTGGGTCTCGGTCAGGCTAGTGTTGCGGCTTCTGGTGCTGATGGCCTCCTGCATCCTACTAGTGCATCACGCCAGGCGGCGCATGCGGGCTCTGCAGTGGGACCTGAAGTTTCAGTGGGCCCAGCATCACGGCAACCTGTCCGACCATGTCTTGATCTCGGAGGGCACTGCACAGCAGTTGCAGTGGTGGCTCACGGACCGCGATTGGGTCAAGGGCAAGAGCCTCTCCCTTCCCCATCCGGAGCATGTCGTGGTGACGGATGCGTCCCTCCTGGGATGGGGTGGCCATATGGGAGAGGCGGAGATCAGAGGCCTCTGGTCTCCGGCGGAGTCTCGTCTCCACATCAACCTGTTGGAGTTGAGAGCGATCCGACTTGCACTGAAAGCCTTCCTTCCCTCTGTCAGGGCAAAGTGTCGTGCAGGTGTTCACGGACAACACCACCGCCATGTGGTATTGCAACAAACAGGGCGGGGTGGGGTCGTGGACCCTTTCTCAGGAGGCTCTGCGCCTCTGGACATGGCTGGAACACCAGGGCGTCACCCTGGTGGTTCAACATCTGGCGGGCTCTCTGAACGCCAGAGCAGACGAACTCAGCCGCCGGTGCATGATGGATCACGAATGGCGTCTGAACTCCGAAGTGGCGCAAGGTCTCTTTCAGCAGTGGGGAGAGCCTTGGTTAGATCTATTCGCCACCGAAGAGAACGCGCAGTGTCAGCAGTTCTGCGCGTTGGAATTTCCAAGGCGGCACTCGCTCGGCGACGCTTTTCGTCACGAGTGGAGTTGCGGTCTGTTGTACGCCTTTCCGCCTACACCACTTCTGCCCAGAGTGCTGAAGAAGATCAAGCGCGACCGGGCCCAAGTCATCTTGGTGGCTCCGGACTGGGCACGAAGGTACTGGTATCCCGAGCTACTCAGTATGTTGACCGATCCTCCGATACATCTGCCCCTTCGGGAGGATCTTCTGTCGCAGCAGCAGGGGACGGTCCTCCACCCGAACCTGTCCAGCCTCCACCTCCATTCGTGGAGATTGAGCGGCGGCAGTTGATGCCATTTGACTTGCCTCCTGAAGTCTGTGATATCATTCTGGCAGCCAGGCGTCCCTCCACAAAGACGGTATACGCCTGCCAGTGGAACAAATTTGTGGCATGGTGCACAGCAAAGGCTGTGGATCCCCTTTCCGCCCCTCTTTATGAGGTTCTCCTCTTTCTTCTTTCTTTGGCCCGGCAGGGCTCTGCCTTGGGCACCTTGAAAGGTTATCTTGCTGCCATCTCTGCCTTCTTAAGGCTTCCTGATCAGCCTTCTCTTTTCAAGTCCCCTGTAGTTACACGCTTTCTAAAAGGCATTACTCCCACGTTCCCTCCTGTCCCTTTTGTAATGCCTCAGTGGGACTTGAATCTTGTCTTGACATTCCTGATGTGCGCTCCCTTCGAGCCTCTTCACAATTGTCCTCTTCGTCTTCTGACTCTTAAGACTGCTTTTCTGGTAGCCATCACCTCGGCTAGACGGGTGAGTGAGCTCCAGGCTTTATCTTCAAAGCCTCCTTTTCTGTCTGTTCATCCGGACAAGGTTGTCCTTCGGCCTCGTCCCTCCTTTCTTCCGAAAGTGGTGACTCCATTTCATCTTGGGCAGTCTGTCACCTTGCCCACCTTCTTTCCGCCTCCGCATCCTTCCAAAGAGGAAGAGAGGCTCCACCGTCTGGACCCAAAACGTGCGCTCTCCTTTTATCTGGACCGCACAAAGCAGTTCCGGGTGGACGACCAACTTTTCGTTGGATACGTGGGTGCTAAGAAGGGGAAAGCAGTGCACAAACGGACCATCTCTCGGTGGGTCGTTTTGTGCATCAAAATTTGTTACTCCTTGGCAAAAAAGGACCCTCCTGTTGGGCTGCGCGCCCACTCCACTCGGGCCACAGCGGCTACTACTGCTTTGGGACGGGGTGTCCCTTTGCAGGACATCTGTCAGGCGGCGACGTGGGCTTCGCTACACACGTTTGCCAGGCATTATTGCCTTGACAGCCAAGTCCGGAGGGATGGCTTCTTTGGCCGTTCTGTCCTCCAGGACTTTCTGGTGTGATCTTGGTTCGCAGACCCACCACCGGGGATGGTATTGCTTGGGTATCTATTCTAAGGTGAGGAATCTAACTAACGTGTTTCTTTCAGATGAACAAGTTACTTACCTTCGGTAACGATGTATCTGTAAGAAACATTAGTTAGTTAGATTCCTCACCGACCCACCCATCCTCCCCGTTCTGCGAACTGACATCTAGGGTTAAGGTTATCCTTTTCAGGCCCCTAGATTTTATTTTTGGCACCAGTGTCGGTCTTTGCATGGGTCTGCGTTCCTGGCGCGGAAAGCTATGTACAAGAACTGACGTCAGCGCGCGAGGGCGGCGTCTTAAGTACTCCGGCGTCATTCCGGCGCACGACGCCGACGACGGACGCGGAGCCGCAGACCACGCCTAGCGACGCGCAAGGGGTATTGCTGACTAAAAATCTTCCGGATCCAGTCTGACGCCTGGGGGTATTCTAAGGTGAGGAATCTAGCTAACTAATGTTTCTTACAGATACATCGTTACCGAAGGTAAGTAACTTGTTCATTAAGCTCCTTTTCCTTTTTTTTTTTTTTTTAAACCTTTATTATTTGCAGTTGCATCATCTTACAATGCACAGTCACCGTCCAGGTGGCGAAGCAGTTAAGCAAAACGCACGCTTCCAGATGGTAGGACACAGCCATTCAGCCGACAACCCGGAGGTCCGGCGGCGTTGTGCAGGTTAACATGTGTACAGAAAGGAGGTGCGTGCATTGTTAAGAGTAGATTTGCGGCGCTGTTTGTGTGTTTTTATTTTTTTGTGGTGTCCCTGGTGCGTGTGGTCGGCGACAGAGGGTGGCGCTGTGGTCCAGCCCACTCCGTGGCTATGTCGGTTGCCACCCAGGCCCTGATCTGGAGTCTTACAGGACACCGCTGTTACTCCAAAGTGTAAAGGCCTCCGGGCAGCCGAGCGCCAGCATCATGCTCATAGTGTGGGCTGAAGCGCGACAAGGATGCTGCAGTATAGCTCACTGCGACATATATGACAACGCGTAGATCCGGCGAGCCTAGTGTGCAGCTTCGCAGTCCATATCTATGTGTGTACGACGGCGCGCATCCGTCCCTCCAGCGCCGCACCTCCCAGGCCGCCAAGTGTCAGCGCGCACCCGGCATGCCACACAGTGCGCCCCGGGCAAGAGATTGCCACACTCTCCGGGCGCATCCGCCCCTGACAGGGAGTGTGTGTCTACGGCGCTTTGTCATCGGTAAGCAGGGCGCGCTAGGGAGGGCAGCGCCTCGGGGGTGCCGCACGACGCATCTATCGCTCGTTATCTGTGGATAGGTAAGGATCCGGTCTGGGAACTGAACCTATAAATAAACTGATTCCCGTGTATGTGTGGCAATAGGAGGTGTCAAGGTTAGGGTCGTAAACTCAGGTGGGGTCAAGGGGAAGGGGGGAGAAGGGAGGAGGAGATCATTCTGCGGTAGAGCAGGAGGGCCGTCATCCGCCAAGCGGGGCACAGTGGGACTGCGTAGCGTGCGCGGGAAGCTGCAGGCCAGGGGGGGGGGGGGGAAGAAAGAGGGTTGTCAAGAAGGCCGGAGTTCCCCGGCGCCCATGCTCGCACTCGCCTGTCCTGTGTGTAGGGCGCTCCTCTGTGCCGGAGAGGGAGCGGCCAGGCAGGGCAGAGTGATCAAGCCCCCCCGTCCGGGCAGTACGCGCGCCTCTGCAGACCGCGGCAGCAGCGAATCCCGTGTGCGTGCTATAGTTGCTTAGCGAGTACATCCCAGCAGCGGTCTCATGTAGGGCGGTAGTGTGGGGCACCAGGGGTAAGCAGGAGGGGGCAAGGGCCATCCCCCTAGCAGTCCCAGGGCTGCCGCTGCCCCGTCAGCAAGGGAGCGACAAACCCCAGGGATTCAGGTTATCCCTCTGTCTTGGCAAGCCCTCTGGAACGTTGCAAGGAGATTATCCCAAAGTTGGGCGATGGGGAACTTCCGGAGCCCTGCAGTTTCCTCGCGAAGAAGCACCGCACTCTCCGCCTGCGCCCAATTGACAAAGGAGGACCTCCAATGTCGGATGTGTGGGGGGGCGATTGCCTTCCAGCCAGTGTACGATGTGCGTGCCACGACCCATAACATGTAGGTATTGCATGAAGGTATGCACCGGAGGCTCCACTGCCACGTCGCCCCAGGAAGCAGTGAGTGTGTGCAAGAGGGAGGCGTGTAGGAGGAACTGTCCCGCCGGGAGAGTCGGGTCTTCAGCCAGGTTGGCGAATGCAAGCAATTCGCCATCCGCATACAGATCGCTCAGCGTGTCCACCCCCGCCTGGTCCCAGCCAGCCAGGTGGGCCTCCGTGATTAAGCTCCTTTTCATTCGTGGTATAATTCATTCGTGGTATATGCACCTTTCACATTTTTTTTATTTTTATCCAGACATCTAAGAAAGTTAACAAAAATGAGGTGATTGGCTATGCTGTAGCACTTAGTATATGATTCTCCAGTTACTTCCCTTTACTCAAAAGTGGAATTTCTTCCATGGGGATACCTTGGACCCTGATGCAAGTTAACAGTAAGTTTGGTATGAGGGGTCGATACATAGTAGAGCAACAGTTTAGTGTGCTAACATGAAAAGTCAAACAACAATAGATTAAACTGCAAGTTATTGAAATGTGCTCCTCTCCATTCCCTCCCGATAAACACATTTCTCTTGGGTTCTCGTTATGACTTGCCCATTATTTTGTCCAATTAAAATCATCACCACTGAAGTGTTTAGTTTTCTGTGGGTGCCTTAATTTTTGCAGTGCACTAGCTTTTGGGGAATTACATGTTGCTTTTGGTGCTTACTTTACCATTTGCCTCATATTTCTGGAAAAATACCGGCTCTACTCCCCTGTTTTTTTTTCTTTTTCTTCCAAATCCTCATCGACCACAATTAACAAGCAGATATTTATCACAGCGCGCATAATGAATGTGCAGTAAAAGGGGTTACTGCACATTTTAATGTATGGGCCTTTAGTATAGACTTTATAATAGTGACATAATTGGTCTCTTGGTTTTCAAAGATCCTTAGGAAAAGACAAGACAACACTATCTTGGGAGAGCAGAAAGCAAATGGAGGAGAAACTGGAATAGATGAATTGGAACTGCTTTGATCTTTGACCTGCCCCATCTCTGTCAGTAAAGGACTTGCTACCTACTATGGCTTCTGTGCCTCCCCCCACCTCTCTTTGGCATTGAGGATGTTGACACTTTATGACATTAAAGGGTCATTAGGCATGTATGGGACTTAGACTCTCGTAGACTTAATCCATGGGTATTATTGAAACCTGCACATGACAAAAATCTAATCCTCTTGTATTTTATGAAACAATGCATCGTTCCAGAAAAAAAGTAGTTTGTGAATAAATCAAGTGAGTTAGCTAGTAGTGTGGCAAAAAGTCCCTGTAAATAAAAGCCCAGAAAATCACTGCTCCGTGATATCCAAGTAGTAGTAAAATGAGCTCAAAATTGACTTTTCCCCAAAAAACCTTTTATAATGTTTCAGGGACAAAAGGCACACTCGTTCATTGAATGGCATTACTTATAAGGGTTGGGTTAAGCGTTTAATTCATGACAGCCAATACATCAATCAGGTAGTACAACACCACTAGAAACCTCTACTTCAAAAAACATCTTATTGGTCATAGCTGTACGTATTTAATTAAGGAGATGAAGTCCTACATTATGAAAAGCAGGAATAAAATAGATTGGTTCAACCACTAACAGACCTTGGCAAATTGAACTTTTAGCAGGCACACATCCTTCCTCCCACAGAACAAATTATTATACATTTGGTAAGCACAAAGACCATTCTGAAGCTGTATTTCTGTTGATTTTCTGAAGAGAGAGACACCTGCGCATGGAATGCTCCTTTTGAACACCTAAAATAAACGGGCAGTTTCTGTAGCATTTTGTGAATGATTGCCAATGTAGCCAGGTGCAGCCCAGTTATGACAACTGAAGCATGCCTTAATTAGTCATTATATAAGAAAAGTTTTACTTTTCTACAAAGACTTTGGTAATGTACTTGGAATTAACTCTCCTATATTTTATATTGTGTGCAGATAGGTATCAATTGTAGAATGTTTTGCAGAGACTAACATTTCTTCATTGGATAGAACTACGCTGATTTAAAAGGGGTTGCAGTATATCATGTCAATAACATGAGGCAGGGTTCCTACACAGCACATCTTTTTGGGTGTTTTTTTTAGTCCTCGTTTGCCTCCGATTCGCCTTCCATGGCATAATTTTCCAGTATCTTGCTCTTATGCTAGAAGAGAATTTGTAGGTTCGGCCCCTCGATAAAAGCTTACTTCTGCACTTCTTTTATCTACCATGCAGACCTGGTAGAATAATTGCAAAGAAAACAAGCATCAATACGTAATCACCTGTCTCATCAACCTGTTTCTACCCATCTTGTTAGAGGTAGCCATCTTGATACAAGACTGGATGTTTGCATCCAACCCGACCACACTGCTGGAAAAAATGATCTGTTCCCTGGGAAGTAAACTTGAAATTTAAAGTTTACCACTGGTCTATTTTTAAGATCACCAGTCACTGTATCCACGCTTAAATTTTCTGTTTCGTTTCTGTTTAGTTGGGATTCTTCATTGAAAATAGTCTGTTGTATGCCAAACCTGCTGATGTTTTTGGGCCGATCTTTCAACTGTGTTCTAGAGCTGTACTCAACATGTATGTTTATTTGTGTGCTCTTGGTATTTTGTTTGTCATGGAAGTTAACTACTCTTTCATACGGATAGTACTTCATGTTCAGTACACAACACTTTTCAAAGCCCCTTCATCAATGTCTTGCCTCAGTCTTTCCCAAAAGAGTTTTGGCAAACCTCTGTACGGTTCTCCAGTCTAACGTCTATTCTCTGAAGAGGCAGTATTTGTATTGTGAAGTGAGGGTAAGTTTTTTATTACGAAGAGGCGAGTATGCAAAAGTGTGTTTTGAGGTTTCCAAGATGTTCTACAACAAATATATTTAGATATATGAGAGCTGGTGTTTCAGTATGCATGTAGTTTGATTTTAGCACATTACTTTGCTCATGGACTCTTACCTGCATTTATCTCTAATAACAGGTTCATCCAGAGGGGTTGCTTTTATCAGATTTGACAAAAGGGGTGAAGCAGAAGAAGCAATTTCGACTTACAATGGTCATAAGCCACCTGGCGCTTCAGAACCTATTACTGTGAAGTTTGCTGCCAATCCCAATCAGAATAAGAACATGGCACTTCTTTCTCAGCTATACCAGTCACCAGCTAGAAGATTTGGAGGCCCGGTTCATCACCAGGCCCAAAGGTTCAGGTATGTTTACATTGTGAGAAACAGTAGACCCAAGAGAATAGAATTCAAGGTGGAAATGTTACTGCTTTGGAATTGGTGTACACAGATTGTACTTGTGAAATGTTGGCTGTTGTATTGAAGATAGTGCACATCTTTAAGAAACTATGGAGTTGGTGGAACTTCAATTTCTGCTGGATCCGATGTTCGCCATTATGGACATGTTCAGTTCATAAACCATGAACTTAACCACATCCATCTTTCATAAATTATCTAGTGGCAGGCTCAGAATCACTGGTATGTTTGTCAAAATTTAACACACATTTGATACATTAAGCAGTTAAATTGCTCAGTAAGTTAAGTATGCACTACTTGCATATATTGAAATCCTGCCACTGAAGAGCCGTCCTAAATCACACTCGAGCAAGCTGGCTTCAGATTTTCACAGCACATTGTTTTAAGGAAGACGTTTGATTGCAATCTGCCAGGGAGTATTTTTTGATGCCACTATCAAGATTTCACCAGGATTACTAGTGCTGCAGCTACTTTTGTGCATCTTTTTTATTTTCTCCATAAAGTCATCTTCTTCCTTTGTTGCTTTTGTAAGACTATTTCTTGGGTTGTCAGGGCTGAAACTCTATGGGAACTACTTTAAAGCCTGCTGATTAAAAATGTGTCCTTTTGGCCTTGTTGACATAAGCTAGGTATTATGACGTGTCAATTCTCAGAGAAAGGTCTGTTGTCAGTGCACCTCTTCCAGACGTTGAATTCAATGAGGTTGAGCCTGATTTTTCGCTAGGTTACTATTTTAATTGTACTTTTTTCATCTCCTCCCATGAGGGACCTGTCATGTTTATAAAGTGATGCACAGTTTTGCAGCGTGAATCTTTCTGGATTCACTATGCTGTGCATTATTCCGCGATCTTGCGGTTGGGTCCGGATTCGTAGTCTTTTCTTTTTTTTTTTTTTTTTTTTTTTTTTTTTTTTTGTAGCCCAGGTGGGCGTCGACGTACACCATTTGGTGCACCTCCCGTGACGTCGTCGTGCTTCCTGCGGAAGTCCCACCTTTGGGGCGCCATCTTCAGATTCTTTTTTCCGCCGTTGGGTCTGGATCGTCATCGGGAAGCTCCAGAATTACACCCGAAGGAAGAAAAGCGAGTTTCGTCGATAGAAACACTAGAAGATATCAGGAAAGGAAAAGATTTCATCAGGAGCGCGAAGAAAGGAGGACCAGCGCCCTTTTTCTTCGACGGCCTTGGAGAATGCACGCTCAGAGACCCTGAGCGCAATGGACAAGACGCCATTCAAGTTCTGCCCAAACTGCCACCACAAGTTCGCGCAGAAAGACCAGCATCCGGTCTGCAACCTCTGCCTACCGGTCGATCACCAGAGTATCGACTGCAACGCCTGCTCAGCCTTCGCGCCGAAGACACTCAGGGTGAGAGAGCGGCAGAGAAGGGCCAACGCCAGCATGGATGGCAAGGGGAAGCCCCCGACGCTCTACGCTCTGGGCCTCTCCTCGGACGACGAGGACAACGACGCCGAGACAGCCGAAAACTTCACGGTCGTAGAGACTGACAAGAAAAAAGAAGACTAGGTAAGAGAATCGTCGAGCGCAAAACAGAAAGTACCTCGACAACACGAGGGTGACTCGAGAAAATCTGAGTCAAAGTCCACGAAGGGAGCCCCGGCGCCGAAAACTTCGACGTCCAAAGGGGGAACCACGGACAAGAGGCCGAGCGGATCCTTAGATAAGGACTCCCTGGTGCCGAAAGACGCCGAAAGGCAAGGGTCGTCGAAAGCATCCCATGAAACGGGCCGATCGACGCAGAAAGAACGTTCGACGTCGACGCAAGTTTCATCGAAAAGACCCGCGGTCGACGCCGAAAGCATCTCCGAGATGGAGAAAAAGAAGAGGCGGCTCGAGGCCGAAATGGAGAACATCCTTCAAAGAAAGAAGGAGTTCGACGCCAGAATGAAGGAATTCAAGATTCCAACGGTTTCATCAGCGGACGTCGGTGAGGTCGAAGACTAGTTCGACGCCGAAGGGCTGACAAGAGAACTCGAAGAGGAAGAAGAGCCCTATTATGAGGGAGAAGCCGAGGAAGAAGACCAACGGTCGTTCTACGAATCGGCGGCATCTACCAGCAACGACGTCGAATGGCACGATCTCGACACCGAAAACCCGGAGGAGCCCGTGGACACGTACCCTTCGAGGCCTTCGCCACCCGACGACATCGGGGTCTACAATATGGTGGTCAGGAGCGCAGCAAGGGCCTTCGGCGTCAAACTCGACGAGGAGAAACCGAAAGCCGATTTTCTGGTCGAGACACTGCTCCCCATCCAGACAAGGAGCCAGTTCCTCCCCATGCTACAAAGCGTGATGAATCGGGAGAGAAGCCTTCAAGGAACCTGCGACCTGCCGGTCGATCACGCCCAGGACAGAGAAGAAATATAAGCACTCCTCCCTGGACCCCCCTTACATCAAGGGTAGCGTGACCGCGGACTCCATCATAGCCTCCACGGCCAGGAGAAGGGCCAACGTACCAGCAACTTCGGGCCCACCCCCGGATAAGGAGAGCAGGAGGATTGACCTCACAGGAAGAAAGGTCGAGAGGAACGCCGCAATGCACTGGCGCATGGCGAATTCAAATGCACTCCTTAATAGACACCAATACCAGCACTGGGATGAGATGGGGGAGTTAGTAAAGCACCTCCCCGAAGAATACCGGCAGAGAGCCTCACCTGATAGATGAAGGCAAAAACATCGCCAACTCCTGTATAAAGACGGCGTTGGATGGGGCAGAGACTTCAGCAAGACTCATGGCCATAGGGGTCACAGAGAGGAGGCATGCATGGCTAAGAATCTCGGGATTCAAACCGGAAGTGCAGAACATCATCCTTGGCACCCCCTTCAATGGAGAGACACTGTTCGGAGCAACAGTGGACGACCAGCTCACCCAGCTGAAAAAAGAAAACGAGACGGCGAGGTCCATGGGGGCCCTACAGCTGAGGGGAATGAGGCGAGGAAATCCCTCGAGAAGACCCTACGATAGGGGAGGAAGCCAGCAGGGGACGTCGCACCAGGCGTTCCAACAAAGTCAGCAGGGTGAAGGTCACGGACAAGGTCAGCAGAAGCAAAACTGGCAATATCAACCTCGGGGCCAGTCCTTTCGCGGGAGAGGGAACGGACGTGGCCAAAGGAGGAGAGGGGGCGAACAGCCCTCGACGAAGTGACTCAGCACGCAAGAGGACGCCTACCCTCGTCAGGACCCCAAGGGTGAGGCGCAAAAAAGTGTCATCAGGGGGAAGAGAAAATTCAAGAGCCTACGAGCATACGACACCAGTAGGCGGAAGACTGAGGTTCTACCTTCAGGAGTGGCGGCGTATAACCACAGACAAGTGGATACGGAACGTTGTGCAGTACGGGTACTGCGTAGATTTGGAGAAAAGACCTCCAAACAGGAAACCAAGGGGAAGACTGAGATCGGCCCAAGAACTGGCAATACTCAGAGAAGAAACGCGGAAACTCCTGCAAAAGGGAGCCATAGAGACAGTGCCGTTCAGAGAACGCAACAAAGGGGTCTACTCAAACTACTTCGTGGTTCCGAAGGTAGACGGAGACCTCAGACCCATACTAGACCTCCGTTACCTAAACAAGTTCATCAGAACGCAAAGGTTCAAAATGACTTCACTGCAGGAGGTTCTGCCACAGATAAGAGAAGGGGACTTCATGGTCACCGTGGACCTCAAGGATGCCTATCTTCACATCCCAATAAACAGAAGGCACAAGGGCCTTCTAAGATTCAACATCGAACAAGAACACTACCAGTTCACGACCCTGGCCTTCGGATTAAAATCAGCACCAAGGGTCTTTACAAAATGCCTGTCGGCGGTAGCGGCGCACCTACGAAGGCAGGGAATACATGTCTACCCCTACTTGGACGACTGGCTGGTCAAGGCAAACTCACGCGGAAAGTGCGAGAGGCACGCAAAACGCGTAACAGACACCCTCACAAATCTGGGATTCTCGATCCACTGGGGAAAATCATCGATGGAACCGGAGCAGGTGAAGATTTTCCTGGGGGCAAAGATCAACTCCCGCAACAGTACAGTAGTGCCCAGCGAGAGGAGGACAGAGGCTCTACTGAAGGAGGCGAAGCTCTACCAGAAGGGGCGAGCTCTGACAGTGAGGGCTGTGAGCAAGATGATGGGGTTGATGGCGTCCTGTATCCAGCTGGTGCCGAATGTACGCCTGCACATGAGACCATTCCAGGAATGGCTACAACAACAATGGTCACAAGCAAACGGAAGTTGGGAGGATCTAGTGGTTGTTACGCACGCAGTGCAGGAGGAGATAACTTGGTGGAACAGAGACAACATAACAGCAGGGAGAAGCCTGACACCACCAATCCCAACAGTGACCATTACCACGGACGCATCGCAGAAGGGATGGGGAGCGCACATGGACAACCTCAGAGTGAGGGGTCTATGGGCCCCAGCAGATGCGGTCCGCCATATCAACTACCTCGAGTTGAAAACAATCCTGCTAGCCCTGAAGGCATTCCAGAGGCACCTGTTCAACAAGAGGGTGTTGGTCCAAACAGACAACACCACGGCGATGTTCTACATCAACAAACAAGGGGGGACACAGTCGTTCCCGCTCTCATCCCTAGCTCAGGAGATTTGGAGATGGGCCATACCTTTCAGGATAGATCTGCTGGCAATTCACCTACCGGGGAAGGACAATGTGGAGGCAGACTGGCTAAGCAGGCAGACCTCAGCATCACACGAGTGGGAGCTCAATGGCCAGGAAACGGAGAAACTCTTCTGGAGATGGGGGACTCCCACAATAGACCTTTTTGCAACACGCCACAATGCAAAATGCCAAAGCTTCGCGTCCAGGCAACCAGATCAGCAATCCAAGGGAAATGCCCTATGGATAAGCTGGTCGAGGACATTTGCCTACGCCTTTCCACCGATACCCCTGTTGCACAGAGTGCTCGACAAGTGCAGAACCAGCAACATGACCCTGATCCTGGTGGCTCCGCAGTGGGCGAGGCAGACATGGTTCTCACAAATTCAGGAAATGGCACAAGGCGACCCATACAGGTTCGAGAGGAGGAAGGACCTGCTCTCAATGCAAAACGGAGAGGTCCTGCACCCAGAGCCAGAGACCCTCAACCTGGCGGCATGGCTCCTGAAGACCTAGAGTTCGCACACCTAAGATTGCCGCCGAGCACGATGCGAGTGCTACGGGAGGCGAGGAAACCAACTACACGAAAATGCTACAGCGCAAAATGGAAGAGGTTCACTGTGTGGTGCCGGAAAAAGGGCCTGCAAAACAGAATGACAAGAGACTCAACAGTACTGAGGTACCTCACACACCTTCTAAAGAGTAACCTCTGCTCGAGCTCACTAAGGGTACACCTAGCGGCCATCGTGGCCTACACCAGAGGTGAAAAAGGTGGAAGTTTCTTCAGCTCGCAGGTGGTGAGGAGATTCATGGAAGGAGCCAAAAGGATGGCCCCCCCCGAAAAGGTTGCCGCCGCCGCCGGCATGGAATCTGAATGTGGTCCTGACGGAGCTCATGAAGGCACCGTTTGAACCCATTCACAAGGCCACACTGCAGATGTTGACTATGAAAACAGCCTTTCTGGTGGCCATAACCTCACTACGCAGGGTGAGCGAGCTTCAAGCACTAACGCTGCAGGAACCCTACATTCAGATTCACAAAGATAGAATAGTCCTGAGAACGGACCCACACTTCATGCCCAAGGTAGTGTCGGCGTTCCACATAAATCAGACTATCCAGATACCAAGTTTCTTCCAAAACCCGACTACAAACGCAGAAAAGGCACTGCACACCCTCGATGCCAGAAGAGCGGTGATGCACTACATTGAGAGAACCAAAGAACTCAGGAAGTCGAAACAGCTGTTTGTGTCCTTTGCTACTAGCTTCATGGGTAGACGAGTGACTAAGGGCACCATCGCAAGGTGGATTGCCCTCACTATTCAATTCTGCCACAAACAGGCTGGACAGGAGCTAGCGGAGGGGCCTCAGGCTCACTCCACAAGGAAGAAAGGGGCCACCGTGGCCTTCCTGGCGAACACGCCCATCCAGGACATATGCCTCGCGGCAACTTGGGCATCTGTGCACACGTTCACGAAACACTACTGCGTGGACATTCAGATGAACAAGGAAGCACAGGTTGGACAGAAGGTGCTTCAGCACATTTTCAACGACCAACGCTCATCTACCACCCAGCCGCCACAGAACTAGGAAAACCGCTACAAAATCGATGCACAGCATAGTGAATCCAGAAAGATTCACGCTGCAAAACGAATAGTTTCTTACCTGTCGGTGTAGTTTTGCAGCTTGAAGATCTTTCTGGATTCACTAGCGAACCCACCCACCTCCGCCAGGAAGATGAGGCTGGAGGAAGAGGGGGTAAAATGGAAAAGATCAAAGAAATACAAACATACAGATAAAGGGACAAGAAGGATTAATCAATCGCCTAGGGTTAAAAAAAAAAGAGGAAAGGAAAAAAGAACCCGAAGATGGCGCCCCAAAGGTGGGACTTCCGCAGGAAGCACGACGACGTCACGGGAGGTGCACCAAATGGTGTACGTCGACGCCCACCTGGGCTACAAAAAAAAAAAAAAAAAAAACAAAGAAAAGACTACGAATCCGGACCCAACCACAAGATCGCGGAATAATGCACAGCATAGTGAATCCAGAAAGATCTTCAAGCTGCAATACTACACCGACAGGTAAACTATTCGTTAAGTGATATCACCTCACCCCTCCGAGCCTGATCAGCATCCCAAAATGTGTCCATCTTCGTTTGACTCTTGTTACCCCCTGGCCTGTCTCAGACCTTAGGTATGTTTCCTCATCCAGGAAAGGGTGGGTATTTTCAACCTTCTAGAGTGATGCACTGATACTGACGCCATACCGCCCATATTTTATTATGTTTAAGAGGGCAGCCCCTGTTCTTGTAGATGGATTACCAGGCTCAAATAGCGGCCCAGCCTTCCAGGACTAAACAATCTGAGGATTGCAGTCTTTCCAAGCTCTGGCAATATCTTTTTGCCAACACCAAGTGATGGGTTAATTGGAAGAACTTGTGTTGGTGGAGCCTGGAGTTCAGCACAGTCGCACAGCACAAAATAAAGTTGTCACAGGGAGACCATTTGCAGACCCACAGGTCCAGGTGATCATCACCAAAGATATAACGAGGGAGGGGATACGTTAACATGGCTGTTCAAAGGTACCTGAATGTCATAGTGTCAAATCAACATTCTGGAGCTGACTTGGTTCTCAAGACTTTTTGTTACTTCTAAAGAACTTTTATTGAATGCAGAAAACCTGGGGACTCACTTTATCAGCTGTCCGCATTATTCCAAATGATCTGGCTTTTGGAGTGGTTCAGTCAGATACAGAACCTAGGGGATAATCTATTGAGGTGGAGAACACAAGTGGAAGATAAATCCACAGGTACTTCGCATTACTTCCAGCAATGCTAGACTCCCACTGATGATGTATTTGCCACCCCAGAAAACAAAGATGCTGAAGAATTACTCGCAGGTATCCACACCCACAGAACTTGGGAAATGCACTGTAGACAAACTGGTCAGGAACATTTGCTTACGCTTTCCTACACTGCCTCTGATCACCTATGTATTGTGCAAGTTCAAGCAGGTTTCCATATAACACTAGTAGCACCAATGTGGGCAAGGCAGGCCTGGTACTTGGTGATTCTAGAAATGTCATTCCACCCACACAATAACCTGCCCAACAGAGCATATGGGGCCGTATTGCGGATTTGGCATTGTTTGCGCCCGGCGCCCCTCTGAAAAGCAGCATTGGGCGCAAACAATGCCAATGTGCCCCATTATGGTGAATGTGCATCCCCCAGGTCAGAGCATTCATGTGAAAATACTGAGCAGCTACTCCTTGTTTTCACAGTGCAGGCGGCACCCACCTGCACTTTCAAAAGGGTTTAGAGATCCCCTTGCAGGCGGGTGCAGTCAGTGACTGCACCTGCCTGCAAGGGGATATCTGGGGGGTCCATGGGACTCCCTTTACCCCCTGCAGAGGGCTGTTCTCAGGAAGCGCACTGACAGTGCGCCTCCTGAGGGCTTCTTTGGCTCTTTGCCCACCTCTGTAATATGGTGCTGGCGGAGAGTCAAAGGAATTCCCTCATTTGCATTGGGCACTCCCCTATGCAAATGAGGGCACACATGTTGATAGCGCTGGCGATTTAAGTGGGCCAGCTCTATTGATATTATAGATGCAGACACACAAGCGTCTGCGTCCCCCTTCTATAATACCAAAAAGCCCCGGGGGCACGCAAAGCGGGCGCAAATGCCTGTTGCGCCCCCAGGGCATCTTATGTAATATTGCCCTGGTCTACACAGACATCCAAACGTCAAGGAAATTCCAAGTATCTGAGTTTCAGTACCTCCGAGTACCTGATGAGAAGTGTTTTGTTCATGAACTGTATAAATAAACAGAACCCATAAAGCCTCAGTGCATTGGCAAACCCATCAAGTCAACTACAGCAGTAGCTACTTGCATACAGATCAGACAACATAGATCTCCGTTCAAAATTCCAGTCATCAAGGTATATATCCTGGGAACTCATCCAAGGACATCACTGGTTCCCCGCAAGGAACCTCTGTATTATCCTCACTAGGGCCATGGACCTCATTTTGAATCATTTTACTGTTGTGAATCTCAATCTTTCCTGGAAAATAGTATTCCTTGTGCAGTCGTTTCTTTGCGAAGAGTAAGTGAGATGCATGCATTAGCAGTTGAAGAGGTATACTGTGATGGTTGAGGGCAAATCCGCGATTCCTACCCGTAGTAGTTAACACCTTTCATAGGAATCAGATCTACACCCGGGAACCGGGGCAGAAAGAAAATTACAAACATTAGATGTTGCGAGAGCTCTATTGCTTTCCATTAAGAAGAGAAAGCATCTTAGTTATGTGCACAAAACCTCCCTTTCAAAACCTAATGTTCGAGGCATATGAGCTGCAGATCACACACTGAGGATAAGATCGCCATCTGGTGTTGGGCTCGGATGATTGCAGGTTGTTGTTGTCTTCGGAAGAAGCCTTTTGTCACGAGGTTGGTGACTCCTCCCCTGGACAACAGTGCGCATGGGCATCCACTCCATCGTCAGATTGTTTTTTTCCGCCATTGGGTTCGGATGAACTTTTTTCCGCTCCAGCAGAAAACTTCTAGCAATCAATTTAACTCCTTAATCTTCATTCCATCGACTTCGAAATCAACTCGGACCGGTTCCGGAAGCGGCTGATGGACAGGACACCCTTCAAAAAATGCCCCCAGTGTGGAGCGAAGTTCCCCCACAGTGACCACCACGAGGTTTGTAACCTCTGCCTGTCGCCGGAACACAACGAGTCCACCTGTCCAGCTTGTGCCGCTTTCCGTTCGAAGAAGACCCTCCGGGACCGAAGAGCTCGACGCCATATTATGGCCAAACCAGCTCCAGAACCGGAGGACATCTTTGCTCAAGATGTTCCCGAAGACGACACCGAAGATCTCGAGATCGTGTCCGAGGCCGACGATTCCGATGACCTCATCACTCCAGGGCAGCGTGTGAGTACCACCCCCCCTGCCCCTGCCCCTGCCCCATCCAAAAAAGCATTGGTCAAGACTCCTCCAGCTGGGCCCAGTCGCGACCGGAAATCCTCTTCAGAAGCCCCGCCCTCGGGCCCGGCTCCGAAGACATCTAAGCCTGTAGGTGGCTCGGGCTCGAGCAAACCTCATCTGATTGTGCCTTTAACACCCTCAGCACCGAAAAAACCACTATCGGCACCGAAACAGGCTTCAAGACCGAAATCTCCATCGGCACCGAAACGTTCCTTGGCACCGAAGTCTCCACCGGCGCCGAAACGTTCTTCGACATCGATGCCTAAAAGTCCCTCGGCACCGAAACATACATCGGCACCGAAACATACATCGGCACCGAAAACTCCATCGGCACCGAAAACTCCATCGGCTCCGAAAAATCCATCGGACCTGAAACATCCTTCGGCACCGAAAACATCATCGGCACCGAAAACTACGTCCACACCGAAAACAGCTCATAAAGACCCGAAGCGGACGTCGCCGCCACCACCTTCGGAGCCAGATGAACTTTTTCGACCAGATCCTACTCAAAAGCGGATCTACATCAATCCAAACACTGGACATGTGACTGCCATCCCATATAAAAAACGGAAGCTGGACACTACACCTCCCCCAGCTCCCATACGGAAAAAGGACTGTGCCACTTCACCACTTCGTCCTTCCTCTCCTGTTTTACCTCCTAACCCGTCCCCCCCTCCTCCTCCTGTTTCTCCTTTACCTTTACCTTTACCACCTCCCTATCATTCACCTCCTCCACAGGATGATAATGATGACTTAGGGGGAGGGGCGGACCCTGATTTATTTAATGATCCTGTTGATCCAACCGACCCGTTTACTTTTCCAGACACAGCACCGGTAGATGACTGGTCTTATCCAATGCCTGACATGCCTGACCCCACTACCTACCCCTCCAAGCCCTCCCCTCCTGATGACCACCTAGGGTTTGGCCAACTAATAAATAGGGCAGCAACGTTCCATGGTGTCACTATGCACACGGACCCCCTTGAGGAGGATTTTCTCCTCGATACCTTTGAGCAGTCACAAAAAACTGTTCATATACTTCCCATGATTAAAGGGGTTATAAAGCATGCCACTGACGTCTTTAAAGACCCTGTTCGAGCGAGGGTTCTCAACCCCCGCATCGAAAAAAAGTACCGACCAGCCCCGCAGGACCCTGCATACATTAAAGCCCAGCTCCCTTTAGACTCCTTGGTCGTATCAAATGCCAGGAAGCGCGTTAACTCAGACAACTGGAGAAACGCCCCCCCCCCCCCAGACAAGGAGTCTAAGCTTTTAGAGGCCTCAGGCAAACGAGTCGCCGCACTGGCGGCGAACCACTGGCGTATTGCCAATACCCAGGCCCTGTTAGCTCGGTATGACAGGGCACATTATGACCAACTTGAGGACCTTATGCAACATCTGCCTGAACCCTTTAAGTCCCAGGCCACTGACCTCATTCAAGAAGGCAAATTAATATCTAATGCCTCCATTAAATGCGCCTTAGATGCGGCAGACACTGCTTCTAGGGCGGTCAATACTAGCGTCTTACTCAGACGACATGCCTGGCTCCGTATTTCCGGTTTTAAACCGGAGGTTCAAACCGCAATTCTGGCTCAACCTTTCAACCAAGAGCAGTTATTTGGCCCTGCAGTGGATACTGCATTAGAAAAAATGAAGAAGGATAATGAAACTTCCAAGTCTATGGGAGCACTGCAGTCTCCTCAAAACCGGGGTTCCTTTCGTCGCTCCTTTTATAGAGGAGGCTCCAAAAACACATCAACTGAGACCACGTCCACCTTTAAAAATTCTGGACAAACATCCCCTAACAGAGGTTATTTCCGGGGAGGTTATAGGGGAAACAATAAAGGCCGAGGGCGGGGCAACAACAACAACACCCGCACCTCCCCAGCCACCAAACAGTGACTTGCCACCACTCCCCCCAGACCATTCCACTCCGGTCGGGGGGCGACTCCAACAATTCCTACCTGTCTGGACTTCCATCACCACAGACAGATGGGTAACACAAATTATCCAGTCTGGCTACTGCCTCGAACTCATACAATCCCCCCCAAACATACCGCCCAAACAACGCCCAATGTCCTCACATCATCTCTCTCTCCTCAAACAAGAAGTTCAATCCCTGTTACAAAAACATGCGATAGAACCAGTCCCCCTTCAACATCAGGGAAAAGGGGTATATTCTCTATGCTTCCTCATTCCCAAAAAGGACAAAACACTAAGGCCCATACTGGATCTCAGACTACTAAACCAGTATATACATTCGGATCATTTTCATATGACCACTCTCCAACAAGTCCTCCCACTTTTACAACAGGGAGACTTCCTTGCCACATTAGACCTCAAGGACGCATACTTTCACATCCCTATGCATCCCGCTCACAGAAAATATCTACGATTTGTGGTAGATGGGCAACACTATCAATTTACAGTTCTCCCATTCGGAGTAACAACAGCACCCAGAGTGTTCACCAAGTGCTTAGCAGTCGTGGCAGCGCACCTCAGAAGACAACAGATCCATGTCTTCCCCTATCTGGACGATTGGCTCATAAAAGCCAATACATACCAAAAATGCGTTCTCCACACTCATCGCACGATTCAAACTCTCCACGATTTGGGATTCACTATCAACTACCCCAAATCCCACCTACAACCTTCCCACTTACATCAGTATCTAGGAGCAACCATAGATACATCCAAGGCCATTGCTTATCCCAGCACTGCCAGGATAGCCAGTATACAAAATCTCATCTCTCAATTTCAAACTCATCCATCTCTTCCAGCAAGAGTGTTCATGCAGCTCCTAGGCATGATGGCGTCATGCATCTCCATAGTCCCACACGCACGACTTCAAATGCGTCCCTTACAGGAATGTCTAGCACAACAGTGGAACCAAGCTCACGGACAACTTACCGATCTGGTGTTGGTGGACAGTCGCTCACTTCGCTCACTGAAATGGTGGAACACCATCAACCTGTCCAAAGGGCGACCGTTCTTAGAGCCTCTTCCACAAGTTGTGCTAACTACCGACGCATCTCTCACGGGGTGGGGAGCCCACCTCCTTCACCATACCACTCAGGGCAGATGGACCAGTCAACAAAAACTGCTCCACATCAACCACCTGGATCTCTTAGCAGTGTTCCTAGCACTAAAATCCTTTCAAGTTCACCTAAAGAACAAAACTGTCCTCATACGCACAGACAGCATGACGACAATGTATTATATACAGAAACAGGGAGGGACACACTCTCCCCAACTGTCCCAACTGGCACAGCAAATCTGGAGATGGGCAATTCCCCAAAACATCTATCTGTTAGCAGAACATCTCCCAGGGATCCACAATCAAGTGGCCGACCTCCTAAGTCGCCACACACAGCAGATCCACGAATGGGAACTACACCCCAAGGTTCTACTCCCCTTCTTCCAAAAGTGGGGACAACCAGACATAGACCTGTTCGCCACTCCCGAAAACACAAAATGCCCAACCTTCGCCGCCAGGTTTCCACACCCACAATCCAAGGGCAATGCCCTATGGATGAACTGGTCAGGCAGATTTGCGTACGCCTTTCCGCCTCTCCCACTAGTTCCATTTGTGGTACGCAAACTGAAACAACAGTCACTAACACTAATACTAGTGGCTCCCACTTGGGCACGTCAACCGTGGTTCACCACGCTTCTAGAACTATCCTTAGTTCCACATCAAAGGCTACGCCTCTCCCCGGATCTATTAACCCAGAACCATGGAGAAATCAGACACCCAGATCCTCAAACACTGAACCTAGCGATCTGGCTCCTGAGGTCTTAGAGTTCGGTTACCTCAATCTCCCTCCAGACTGTATGAATATCATAAAGGAAGCCAGACGCCCTACTACTAGAGCGTGTTATGCCGCTAAATGGAAACGATTTGCCATCTACTGCGCTAATAATGACATACATCCATTGGACGCTTCCATCCAAAACATCATTTGCTATCTACTACACTTGCAAAGATGCAATCTAGCGTATTCCTCTATACGTTTACACCTAGCAGCCTTGGCAGCCTACTTGCAAAATAGGCAACACCTGTCCCTTTTTAAGGTACCAGCCATCAAAGCGTTTATGGAAGGTCTCAAAAGAATCCTTCCCCCAAGATTGCCACCTGCACCAGTGTGGAATCTCAATGTGGTTCTAACAAGACTCATGGGTCCCCCATTTGAACCTATGCACAAATGTGAATTACAATTCCTAACATGGAAGGTAGCTTTCCTTATCGCAATCACTTCCCTACGCAGAGTAAGTGAAATACAAGCCCTTACACTAGAGGAACCTTTCTTACAACTACACCGTAACAAAGTGGTTCTTAGGACAAACCCTAAATTTCTTCCAAAAGTGATTTCCCCTTTCCACCTTAACCAATCAGTAGAGCTACCGGTCTTTTTCCCAAACCCAGACTCCGTAGCTGAAAGGGCCCTACATACCTTAGATGTCAAAAGAGCCTTGCTTTATTACATCGACAGGACAAAACCCTTTCGAAAGACAAAACAACTTTGTTGCTTTCGCACCACCACATAAAGGCAACCCAATCTCCAAATCAGGTATAGCCCGGTGGATAGTTAAATGCATCCAAATATGCTACCTCAAGGCTAAACGTACACTTACAGTTCCCCCTAGGGCGCACTCCACGCGTAAAATAGGGGCTTCTATGGCCTTCTTAGGTAACATTCCCTTAGAAGACATTTGCAAGGCAGCCACGTGGTCTACCACGCATACCTTCACTAAACACTATTGTGTTGATGTGCAGGCCAAACAACAGGCCTCCGTGGGCCAGGCTGTCCTAAAAACTTTATTTCAAGCTGCTGCAACGGATACAGGCGACCACCGCTAAGGGGAAGCACTGCTGTATAATCTATCCTCAGTGTGTGATCTGCAGCTCATATGCCTCGAACGGAATATGCTACTTACCAGTATGCATCTGTTCTTGGCATGTAGAGCTGCAGAGTCACACACGCCCGCCCGCCTCCCCGGGACCTGTATCTGTTCCAGCATCCGTCTTACTTAGACATTACACATGGACATCCTTTCTTTCATTTCTATACACTCCATCTTTTCCCATCATGGCGAAAAACAATCTGACGATGGAGTGGATGCCCATGCGCACTGTTGTCCAGGGGAGGAGTCACCAACCTCGTGACCAAAGGCTTCTTCCGAAGACGACAACAACCTGCAATCATCCGAGCCCAACACCAGATGGCGATCTTATCCTCAGTGTGTGACTCTGCAGCTCTACATGCCAAGAACAGATGCATACTGGTAAGTAGCATATTCCTTCCAAATCCGGCTATAAGAGGCGATTAGTTAAGTGCATTAATTTGTTTTAGCTAGGGAAAAAGAATTCCATATGCGGTTCTCATTTATTTATAAAGTTTTATATAGCGCGAACAAGATCCCGAAGGATATCAGAAGCATCTCATCTGGAAGTCTTCTGATGACAGTGGAGAGAGCTCTGCTGGGGAAATGAAGCATCTCACCTAGAAGTCATCTGATAATTTATTAAAGAGAGCTCTGCTGAGGAGATGAAACATCTCACTTAGAAGTCTTCTAATGACATTTAGTAGAGCGAGCTCTCCAGGGAGATGAAGCATCTCACCTAGAAGACTTCTGATGACATTTAGTAAAGAACGCTCACAGGGAGAGTAACCTAGACGTTACTATAGCCTTATAGCCCGCCGTAGCGGGCTATACCGGCCATTAAAGGCCCCCTCTATCGTTAAAGGCCCGTGCCGAAGGCGAGGCCCTTTAACAAGGGAGCAGGACTTTAATGGCCCGTATAGCCCAGCTACGAAGGGCTATAAGGCTATTAGAACATTCTACCACTGGAGGGCAGAATGTTCTCACAAATAAAACAAAGGCTTCTCCGAGCAACAGCTGTGAACAAAAGCAACATTGGAATGTTGCTCTGTGGGCTTTTACTGGCCCGTAGAAGCCCAAAGTACTCCATTGTATCCAATGGAGTGCTCCACATTCCAATGTTTTAATATAACCTTATAGCCCGCCGTAGCGGGCTATACTGGCCATTAAAGGCCCGCTCCATTGTTTCGGCTCGGGCCTTTAACAAGGGAGCAGGACTCCCAACGCAGCGGAGAACGTCTCCTATGATAGTCAGTGGCCAGTTTGTACGACTCTAAAGTGCGTAAGTATGCCTAGACCTCATTGTCTTAATCTTTGCTGCCACCTTGTGGCTTTCTATAGTGTTTTCATGCAGGAAACCGTTCCATAAAAAGAACATTCGGCCTCTAATAACATTACATGACGTGTAAAAACAGATATCATTGTTTCCGAACTAATTGGTGCTCATTTACCAACCATGGCATGATGAAAGGATAAGTTAACCCAATGGGGTTCAAACCTGTTAGCATGCAGTCGAAGAAAGACTCTTTATTGTATGTGTTACCCTCCTTCCATCCTTTTTGTAAAGCGCTCTGATATCCTTCTGGATCTTGTTGGCGCTATATAAAAATTTATAAATGAATAAATGAGAACCACATATGGAATTCTTTTTGCCCTAGCTTCTACCTGGGCAAAGAGTCCCAATGCTCCTAGGCTACAAACCATTAACCTATAAATGTGAAGCTGGTATATGGTCAATAGCACACATTTACTGGTATTATTCAGTGGGTATGCATTCTGCATACGGCTCAACTTGGGAAAACTCAGCTTAAAGCTTAATTTCCACATTGCTTGTTACCCACCACATTCAAAACCGTGCACGGCTTTATATAGTGTATGCACAGCATGTGATCCACAGCAGCACTTACTACAAACCAAAAATGTTTATCTGTGATTGGTTAATAGATTGTAATTGTATAGATGAGCCTTCCCCTGTTGTAGGCTCATGCTCCTGTCGTTCTCACATTATAAATTCATTAATAATGGACCTGTACACGGTTAATATACTGCTTTGTGTTACTCCACTTGATTCCTGCTCGTTCAGTGATGGGGAGGGGAGGAAAGGGGGGGGGGGGGCAATCTGAAGTAAATAAGTTGTCCTGGTGTATTTTGGGCTTCAGGGAGGAGTCGTACAATTTATTGGCCCCAAAATGTTTGAAGAAAAAACTTGTAGAGTGGAACAGTACAGCAGGATTGTGCAGAGCATATTAATCTCCAGCACTACAAGCTACAAACTGATTTTTACAGGATAAGTAAGTTTCCTTATGACTTGTGGTCCAAGGCCTAGATTGCCGGCTGTGGGTCAGTGACACCACTCGCAATCTGACCTTCTCCACTTAACTACACTGTTTAAATCTTGGGCAAATCACTTTATTTCACTGTGCCCCTATTCTCTTGTTTGCCAAGCTGTTAAGGGACTAGAAATTTACATTTTATAACTAGATGAGCTCTGCAAGGCTTTGTTGGAGTCGGAACGTTTTTGGCGAAAATTTTAAACCTTTTTTTGTGCGTCAGTTTTGCTTAACATGCCCAAAATTTGGTTTTGCGCTCGTAAAAGCATTTACTCATAAGATGGTTGTGTTCTGAAATCTACTCATGAACTGGAAACAGGAGAAGTAGTAGGTTTAAAACTGAATTGCCCTGTGAGTTTGTGTACACTCACAAACTTGTGTTCTAAGAGTATTCACCAGTCCACTCCAACTCCTTCCTGGTCTGTAAATGGTTAGAAACGTACTCCTTACAAAGGCACGAGTAAAATTATGTAGGTAAAGAAGGTTCTGTGTGGGGGAAAGGAATAAGTATTCAGTAAATTCGCACTTGCTCAATTGATTTTCAAACGAGTAAATATGCAGTTGTAATTACACATGCATAAATTAAATGTTTGCTTTGGCCATGCCTTTTAAACTGCTACTTTAGCATGTTCAGTTTTATTTCTGTTAACGTGTGTATTTCTGAAAGTAGAAAATATGTATAGACATGCAGGTACATTTCTGTGGCTTTTAAAAAAAAAAAATATGGGACTCCTGATAGTTTTAGCATTTTGCCTATTAAAACTGGCCACTGTCTTTGCTATTTTAAGTATTGGCATGCATCAAGCATGTTTTATTCAGTGATGCCTTTGCGACTAGTATTTAAAGGGTCCTTAGCACAACTATCCATACATTTGTAGGTCTTCCAAGTTTTTTATTTTGTTTTTTGATGCGTTCTCAAGTTTCATGGTAGTTAAGCATAACTACCTTCTTCCATAGTTTCCTTTAAATCCTTCCATTCTCCATGTAATTGAATATAGTAAAGGAGCACTTTGGGAGCATCATGAAGAGTCCCAAATTGTTACATTTTGCAAATGTGTCCTTGTTTTCATATTGGAACCACTGAGCAAAGCAATTAAAGCTTGCAGCTCACAGTATTTCTTTCAAACTCTTAACCTCAAGTAAATGCTTTGCACTAATGTAGTGCTTAGTTAATAGGGCCTAAAACAAAACAGCAGTGATCAAAGCCAATTCCAACCTCACATTCACTTCATTTGCAAAGTAACTCCTGTTTACTTGATGACCAATAAGTGATTTTCTTTGCATTAAGTCTTGTATTGAGTGCAGCGACAGCAGTGAGTGTCCTGGAATGCCATGACTATTCAGCTGGGTAACTGAAACAAAGGGTGGAAGGAGATGGACAAGAAGTGATCGGAAGAAGAAAAGACTTTAGTAGCTAAGGTTTAGTGATCCTCAATCTTCAGCAAATTAAGTTGGAGTTAATTCTAACCTTCATCACCAACATCGAAAAATAGTCCCAGTACCAATCTTTGTGTGCCTGGGGACTGAAGGTTGACCGGAATTCAAAGCACAGAATGCTAGAAAGTTTGTTCAGCTGAGTGGCTTTCTGGATAAATAGTGATGCCATTGCATTGAGCGAGGCTTTTTTTTAATATTGATTTCATTTATGAGTTGAGCCAGTGGGACAAATTTGAGGTTCCACAAACTACCTTGATTGAAAGTCATTCTGAACTATTGAATTCTTTTGAAGCTAAAGTGCATGCAGAGCGAGGCACTAGTCTGTAGGTTTAATGCTGTAAACTTTTTCCTTGCTCTTTAAAGCAGGAGCGGTCAAGTTGTGATAACGCACATGCATTTTGGTGGGCTACAACTTCTCCAAGAACCTGACATTGCACCTCTAATTGCCAATACTACTACTTCTGTGATACTGCCGTTTCTGCATCCTCGCTCATAATAGTTATTTAGATCTCTTTTCTGTTCTACTCATTGGTGTTTCTTAAAAATATTATTTTCTACTCATTGGTGTTTTTATAAATATCTTCAGTTGTGTGAAATGTATCTTTTTTGTTTTGATAGGTTTTCCCCTATGGGAGTAGATCACATGAGTGGAATATCTAACGTAAATGTACCAGGAAGTACAGCTGGATGGTGCATCTTCATCTACAACCTTGGTCAAGATGCTGATGAGGGAATCTTATGGCAGATGTTTGGTCCATTTGGCGCCGTCACCAATGTGAAGGTTATTCGTGATTTCAACACCAACAAGTGCAAAGGCTTTGGTTTTGTGACCATGACAAACTATGATGAAGCTGCAATGGCAATAGCCAGTCTGAATGGCTATCGCCTGGGAGAGAAAATTTTACAGGTTTCCTTCAAAACCAGCAAATCTCACAAATAACCTGCTCGTCCATTTTGTACTGAAGAATTAAGATTGACATAAGTTGGATAATTTTTGTTAGTGTAAAACTCATTTTGCGCCAATTTTCACGTGTTTGTCTTAGTCTAAATGAAAAGTGAAAAGGTTTTTTATACTCTGGGATGCAACTTACATGTTCAAATGTTTGCGAAATCCCACAACTTTAGACCAATTTTAATTTCCTTAAGTTATTTACTTTAAGTATGAAAAATTAAATGAGTAGATCACATAAATTATACCATATTGATGGTGGTAAAAATACGCATGCTTTAACTTATAAGACTTCTTAGGTTGATCCATGGAACATTGCATTTTTCGGAAACTAGAAATGTTTTTGTTACTTAAAAAGAACTTGCTACTCTGGCATACGCCGTTCTAGTTCTTCCTTCTCCATACCTTGAAAAGTCTTGGCATCACCAAGAATTCAATTGGCTAATTGCTTTCTCAGTATTGGTCTCAGAAGATGCTTTGGCTTTCTAAAAAGAAGGGTCATGTAAGAAGCAGCATGCCAGCTTGTTTTTCTTAAACACTCATTGAATGACGTAGGTTGCTCTAATCGTAAACATCCTACCTGTCATATTACAAGTTTTAAAATATTTTCATATCCCAGTTTTTTGAAAGGGGAGGACCAAAGTTTCTTTAAATCTCAGTTAAGTTTCCATATCACAATTTGAACTCTACAAAGTGTGATATTTTGATTCCTAATCAAACTGAGCTATCTCTACCCAGCGGCTGCAAACAGTGGTTTTCTACCAGATACTCAACACTTCAAGAAATTTCACGGTTTCAGAGATCAAACTTTTTTGAATTCATAAGGATAGTTCCATTTTGTAAAATGTAAAAAACTTCATGAACATTTGAGCATTGTGTCACTCGCATCCCTTGTGAGCTCTAGTTTTCTATTTTAATAGCTTTTTGTTTTGATAATGTTTTACCTATGATACATTCTGAACTTTCAAGTTATTAACCAAAATATTTGATTTGTAGATATGAAAAATAATCCCCTAAATTTTATGCAGATTGCCTTGAATTTTGAGTTATTCTGTTTCTGTTAATTTTCTTTTGCTTTTTTGTGTTTGTTTTTGTTCGTTTTACTTTTGCATTTAAGACCATTAAATTTGATTTTTTTTGCTCAAATTTTGTTTTCGTTTTTTATTTTAAATTATTATTTTTCAGTAGGATCTCCAATAACTACTTGGTTGCCTTTGAAAAGTTGCATTCACATTCTTTCTGGAATAGCAACTAAGATTTATTTAGCTTGATAGCTTTGAATATGCATGTAAGACATGACCTACCTATCCAGAGGCATCTAAAAACAGCTGGGAAAGCAAACAATGTAATACACCAGGAATATCTAGAAACATCTGTCACTCGTGTCACAATAGGTGACTTTTTCCCCTAAAATTCACTTTTTTCCTCCACATTATCAATTCATATTTTGACGTGAACATGGATTTAGATTTGGTTCAAGCTGGTCGCAAGTTCAAATGGTCAGCTGCGTTGATTATAACCAGGGCCATTGGGATTTTAGCTGGAAATACAGCACCACGTTACTGAATTATGTTTTGAGACAAATTATGTGGCGTGTTCCAAGGCCTATTTACCTAATTAATTTTACGTTTCTTCAAACATAATTTTAATTGAAACCACTGCTTAACGAATAACGGTTTCTTACATAAGCACTTCACACATTAAGCAAATATACTTTTCCAACTCTTATTCTCTATGGACACACAGAACCACTTGTTAGTACTTTCCTGTTTACTTCTCCTAATAACGCAGTTTATCTAAAGTTTATAAAATGTTGCACATGGAAAGTAAATTTAAATGGACACACTTCTGCCATACCCTCTGGTCAACAACACTCAATTGAAGTTATGTTCAGTAAAAGCAAACCCTTCTGAACCATGTTAAAGTGGTCCCTGACAGCTAACGGACAGCATGCAAAGAAACAAGTTGATACATATGCAGGGTTCCTCCTTTCGATTTCCTATCAAATGCGTCCCATTATGCATAGTAACACAAGCTGGTTGAAATGTTCACCACCTTAATTCCTAAAAACAGTAATCCTTAGGTGAATGGGGACGGACTTACTTTTGCAGCGTCGATAGATGTATTGAATTCCACATGCAGTATTTGACTTACCATTTGATCTTTTTGAGGTAGAATTATTTTTTGTTACAAATTGTGAAGCCGGTGGAGTTTTGACAAGTGCTTCCAATAATTTTTCGAAAATGCTGTGACCAGGGAATCTGATTAATGCAGTGGGCCAATTCATATCTGAGCATTATGCTAACCTTGGCATAAAATCTTAAATCCTATAAAGGATATAAAGTGAGACACCAGTTTGTAGCGTGTGCTCCTGTAGATAATCCTGCTCTGCACACTCCTGCGTTCTAGTATTGGGCATGAATGTTTGCAAGTTATTTTTCGTCAACACAAGTTTCGGTTATGAGATTTGTGAAACGTACATGCACCAAGACAGAGACTGAACCTCTGATTGTTTTCTTATGCTGCCATCTGGTTCGGACATACTTCACAAATTCCACCACAGTCCGCATCTGCTCAATCCCGAATCTTGTTCTTTATCTCTGGAGAGGGTATATGGAGTTAGTTCCTCTTGGCCAGTTGGGAGGTCAGATTTGCCTTCCTCATCAAAGTGCCTTTGAGGTCTTCAGGTTTGAAGCTCAGCGTTGACTTTACATGGTTGTAACAATGTATTTTATTATGCTTCCACGGATGCTCTCTCCTACAGCAGATGGTCTTAATTATTAAAATCCTAGCAGACCAATCCATTTAAAGCAAGAAGTCCTTTCAAACTCTGTGATGGTCTGACCATGGGAACTCAAATTGAATTTAGGGCACAATTGGAATAATATGCTCTCCTTAACTGTCCAAATGTATGCCTACTCCCCCACCCCAAACCAAATCCCCTTGAATTCGATAGTGTTGTTGAAATGGACTCTGTGCTGTAACTTGCGATTCTAGTGATTCTGGCTGCTAGAGTTAAATTATGTTGATTGTAGCTCAGTGGTCCCAGAGCTCGAAGTGCATCTGAACCCAATGATGCGGAAAAATAATCTGAGGTTAAGTCTATGTTCTGAAACATGTATTTCAGGGAGGAAGTAAAGTTCTCTTGAAACTTAAAGTCATACTTCAAAGAAAAACAGCTTGCAAACGTCCACTCCTAACACTGTATGTCCGGAGTCCACCGAGCAATTTATTCTAAAGCCCTACAAACTACAGAATGATAGTTACAGAGTAAGTAACATTTTCCTTTATTTTCAGACAAAAGTATTGAAGTACGTTTGCAAGAAATAATTTCACCATAACTTCTCACCATAGCGAAAATACTGGTACCGACCTGGAGTATCTCCATTATCACCTCACCATTCTAAGCCCACATGTTTAAAGTCACATCAATAAAGAGTAGAAGCTCTTGCTCCAATGGATTTTGACCCAGTGTCCATGGATGATTAGTATACGATTCTGCACCATTTTTGCTGGCTTCATTCTATGAAGTCAAGTTAAACGCCTTGCTAGCCCATTTTAGGTTGGTGGTTATGCCGCCTGGAGTTTGATTATAACTGCTTGGTATTGTAATGTTTCTAGATGTGAATTTTTATATAGGTCAGGAATAAGAAACCTGTTACAATAAAAGATCGGACACTTGATGGTTCATAAATGGCGACCCAAGAAAACGTGTCAACTACACAGCCAGAGTCCTTTGTTCCCCGGCTCTTAAATGCTTAGCTTCATGTTATGTTGAATTGTATAGTTTTCAACATGAGAAACTTCATTTTTCCAACCTAATCCATTAGTTGATTATACAATAGCAATTGAAAAGAGTGGAGTTGAAATTGTTTGACCTCCTGCAAAAAAATAATTGTTAGGATTTCTGCAGTGATGTTAAAGGTGCAATTCTTTTAGTTCCACGTTTACATTTCCTGCTAACACCCGCCATCTAATATAAATTAAATAGGTACTAAAAAAAAGAGATTGCATGGAAAGGGTATAGACTGTCCAGTTTGAGTTCTGATTAAAATGTACTTTCGTATGTTATGATTGTTCACTGCCCCTTGTATAGGGGAATGTCCATGGTGTCCTTCTGTGTTCATTTTTTTTTTTTCAGAATCAAAAGCGGATTAGGGCATTATTAAATATATATCCTCAATTTTTTCCTGGGTATAAAATGCAACAGGATGGAAAAAAGGCAACTGTTTTGATCTATAAACATTTAGCTTGATCACATTAACATCCAAGCAGACGAGTTTGTTTTCCAAACCATTCACTAAGCTGTTACAAAAATAATGTGAATGATAACTAATTGTTAATGAAGTAGGAATGGTGGAATTATCAGTTTGAAAATCATTTAGTTTCATTCCGCTATACTTTAACATTCCTTTTTTCAAACTTCTTAATATTCTTCTGGGAAATTCATTTTAATGCTGGGAACCTGTTTTCTCATAATTCCTAGGTCTCTAGTTTGCACAGGCAGTTTTATAGTTTTAAAGACTCAAGTAACTTCCCTCACAGGTGACAACACCTGACTCTTTTTCGGTTTCACTAGCCTTGGGACTCTGAATCAATAACAACTTACCATTTCTCTACTGCTTTAGTACAGAGATCTCCGAAGGCTAATTTACTTGTAAGGCAGTCAAAATCATTTATCGCGGTTCTCACGTTGATAGCAGTGGTGCATTTGGTGGTCACAGCTAACTGCCACAAGGGAACAACTGACCTGTTTTTGTCCTTTTGAAATTGGCTCCTTTGTTTTTGGATGATCGTATGGTCATAGCCAAACATATCATCTGGTGCCCTGTCCAGATAGTTAGAACTGTTTTGATGCTGGTTGTAAGACCGCAGTTCCAGTTTTTCCATATAACTGTAGGATTGATGACTGCATTCATATAACCCTTTCTTACAAGCCACAATGAGGACAATCTCAAATTCGGCTTTCCCTGGATGTGGACTGCTTGGCAATGATCTGAGATGACTGCATCCTCAAAACACCATAGCTTGATGAGCCCAAAGTTTTTACTTGTAAAGTGGTTCCCCTCTGCAGAAGCTTATTTTTGATGTATTTGCTGTAGACGACTCGCCAAGATAGATTTGAGAATTTCTGAACAAAAATGTTAATATCCTGCAATTGGAATTAAAAGCTATTTTTCTAGCTCCCAAATTTCCTTTACTCTTCCGAAGTATAGCGTGTCTGGAGTCAGATGGACAGTATATGATAGAAGTGTTTCATCTCAACAAGTAGGAGTTAACATTTTAACTTATTGTGCATATTTTGGTACGATCTATCCCAAACATCATTCTAGTACTTTTCATTTGGAGTCATCCAGCTGTTTAAGGATGCAACTGCTGCTGACTCCTCTTGATTGGGAGTTAAGCTTGCACGTCTAACAATGGCATGCTTCTAGCCCTGTTATTTTAAAGCATGATTTAAGGTCAGGCTTCCATTATTACAACCTTCAATATGTTTTGCCCAATAATGGAGCTTTGGATTGCTAAGCCTAACTCACTGATTGCCCATTGAGTACAAGTTAACGTGATTTGTGGTAGGAAGCTAAATTATTTAAAGCTTAACCATTTGGAGCTAGAAAAGCCTGGAACCTGGCATATTGCGCATGTTACTAGTAAGTGTTTCTTCTAGTTGCAGTTTTTTTACAATAATAGAGCCCTCTCTTAAAAGTTTATACTCGCCACTCCCTTTCTAAGAGCCTGTTATTGCCCATGCTTATAGAAGATTCGAAGGGTTAGTTTGAATAATGTTGCTGATCATTATATGCCTTGTAAGGGTCTTTTATGTTTGTTAATGGAGTCTTCACAATTTGTTAGCATGGTCTTTTCTCGAGCACCGAAACTGACACACCCTTTTATGCCCTTTTAAATAGGCCAAATTCCTCTAAGGATAATTCTGCTTCTTGGTAGTTCTGTCTACAGATTACCAAAGTCTGCCACCACTCAATTTAAGTCAAGTTTTTATTTCTAGGTTTGTTGTAGTGTTAGAACCTGCTTTGGTTTTAATATGATGCAGTCTCTGCTCTGAAGCAGATAGATATATTTGCAATACAATGGTAAACCCAATAGGGTAATTCTTTCGCCTAAATAGGTATCACTGATTGTAATATCTTGGTTTAAATTCATCATCTAGTGAAATACCCTGTAAGTTGTTTACCCTTTTCGCAACGTGGCAGCATTCCAATCACGTTTAGGGTGCCATGTGTAAGTGACGAAATAATACAAGATATAATTTTGATGCCGGATTCCTCCACATGACTGAAAACTGCAACAAAATAGCAGGTCAATCTGCCATCCTTGGTTGAGCCTAAAGCATTTTAAATACTTCCTCTACTGTACCTGAATTCTCTTGAAATTTAAGTCTATAGCAAATTTTAGAGAACTTATTGCACGTTCTAAATTTGAGTCCGTGCATCTAATTTTTCTATTACCTCCAGTCCATCATGCGACATGGACACCACCTTTCAACTTAGGAGCAGAGTGTTGGATTGCACTGGGCTCATTAACTGGGCTGCAACAGTTCTGCTGACTGCTCTTTGTGTGTAGGTTATTTTATATAGTACTTTGTGTATAACGGTACATTCATTTATTTTTAACATGAGGCCTTTTACATAAATTCATCTTTGTTGGTCATAACCATTATTACCTTGGAGTTAAAATAGAATGGGTTTCACACACTTGAACCATTCACAAAAGCTTCACCAGAAACAGGAAAGCGTTAATCCTTTAAGATTGTCATTTCTTCTCGATGTTAAAGGGCTCAATTACTGTAATAGACCGTATCAATAATTACAATATCTCTTGGTTGCATTCAGTTGAAACGACCGTTTTTGTACAACCCTTGAATTCCAATCCAAGTTACAATTCTGCAGGTTTCTGCCCATCATGTGGCTTGTAACTGCCTCAGCTTCTTAGATATGCAGGTTTTATGAATCGGTGACAAGCATTTGTCCTTGCAGTGTTTTTAAGATGCATGAATAGTTTATTTGAATTCTTTTTTTCAAGCATTAAAAAGAAATGAACAGTGATTGCTGTTAATAATGTTTAGTGTTGCGCTTTCAGGCTTTTTAATACTTTGACGTTCAGGTCTCTTATACTAGATACTGTGGTGATGAAGTGTTTTACTTCTAAGGCTGGTTAGGGTTTAATAATTGCTATTTTTCTTGGTGCATGTCTCCTTGAAATATTTTGTTGAGGCCAACAAATTAATTCTGTTGACTAACGCTTCCAAGCTGGATGAAGTTCAGATCTTTTTTTTTTTTTTTTTTTTAGCATGTCTGTCTGCTATGCTTCACCTTGTAGTTCAGCCGTTGCATTCAGCATGCTTCTGGTGCTATGACCTGATCTCTTAAAATGGGTGAAAATAGTTACCATTCTCACTATTACTACAAAAGTCCACTTTAGTTGGTGGGTTCAGATAGGTTTCTTTTGCGTAGTTACAGGAATAAGTATAAAGAATAGAGTCCCACTAGGAATATGTAGACGCCAGCAAAGCCATAGGAGTAATGAAGCCTTGGAACTGACTGGTGGAATCCCCTTCGCACAGATCCATGGTACATCAGAAACACAATAGATGCAGACATTAACCTGCACAAGACGGGACATAACACACACCTACATAGTCACTTGTTATGCTGATGTTAAGGAAGACTTCTTGTTGTTAGCCAATTGCTATCCTAGTGACAACAAATTGCTTTTAGGCAGGTGCTCTTCTTTGTATCGCCTTTAATGTCCAAGACAAATTGTTCCCCCAACATTCCAACCTTTTTTGAGGGCAGTAGGTGGGACTTGAGAGATAATTGCAGGGGTACCTTTTCAATTGCTCATAACCTACCCTAAATGTGAGACTTCTAAAAGAGCAAATACATAAAAGACTGAAATAGACCAAAACACTACTCATTAATTGGGGTCTTGTGAGCCCTTCACACTCCTGGGCCGAAATGCAACTCTACATTCTGAAGGAAAGATATGTGGCCCCTGAGTAGCAGACTTCCTGTTTTACTCTTCCCTCACCAAGCCCGGCCATCACTCCAATCTTGAAACTGACTGCCCCTTCAGAAAAAAATGAGATCCCACTTATTGCCTGCTTTTTTTCAACATGAGTCCCCTCAACACTAATGCTCTCACCTTTGTCACTATTGTAAAGTAAAATAGGGCATTGTTATACAGACCCCTGTTCAAAATTATTAGTATGACACCTGAATCAAGTTATTTCCCAATAACTTCCTAGATATTCAGTTTTTGAATCCTCAAGGGGCACTAGTTCGGAGTAATTTATTCAATACATGGCTTGCAAAATTGTAACGACATCTCAAAGTACTAACTCTTGCATGTCATAAAGACAAGAATAGCGCTATACTGACTTTCTTCAAATGCAGGACATTTGTTTACAGTGGAAATTTGCAATGGTTTATGGCATTGCTGCTATCGTGAGCAAAGCTGTTTGTGTTCTGTTAATTTCTGAGACCAGACAAAATATCAGGATTGAAATGTAGTGGAAAAGGTTGCCTTAGGAGGTAGTTTAACTGGAAAAGTTTATAAAGGTAGTTTTTTCACTACCTTTTCCCCACTGGACGAATTATAATTCATACCACTGCCATTTACCTGTTAAAACAGTTTTTTTGTTTTTCCATGGAAAGGAGCGCTTTAACGTTCTAGTGAATATGGACTGAGCTTTAATATGCATCTAGTTCAATGTGTGCACTGAGAAAAGTTCACTAAAGTGACTAGTGCAAAGAAAACTATAATGGATGGAATTTTCCAGTGTCCTGCATTCTATGCCCAAACGCATTACTCTTTGTGTGATAGAATCAGAACTGTCTATTGAAAGCTACCAATACTCCAAGGAATGAGATTGATCTGTACTCTCGCAATAATGGACCTTTGTAGTGTGGGTGGGTATGTGCCGATGAACTGTCCTTTAGCATTAAAAATAAAGAACCAACGTCTCAACACAATGCAACATACAACTGCATTTGAACTCTAGTAATACAGTGGGCCTCAATTTTTATTAGTAGAGGTCATGCATACACCAAGTGTCTGGGGAAAGGTTGATACAACTGCTCTTGTCCAAGCCTTGCTACTGACCCTTTCACTTATTACACTATATAGTCTTTCTGAAATTTCATATTTGAGATCGCTTACATGTGTTAAAGTTAACACTAACCAACCTTGAGGGTTATGGCATTTGTCTAGTTGGAAAGAGAAACTCGAGCTGTGGGCTTAGGCACAGTAGAAAGTTGAACACAGTATTTTAGCAGTACCAGACTATAATGTAAAGGAGAAAGAACTAAAGCTTTTGGGGTTCTCCCACCTTACCTCATAACTAGATTCATGATACAGGTTTTCGATAGAGAAACATTAGAAAATAACTTGTTTTTTTCAGTATTTCATCTCACTTCCATGGTATTGCTGCTTCTGTATTTCTAGCTATTTCTAATGCTTATGACACCCAGGAACTTCAAGGCCATGGTGTCTATTGGGACACTACAATCAGCAAGGGCTGAAATAAATCTGTGTCCTAAATGCACCTGTTGGGCTCCGAAAGCCAGTCAGTGAGAGATGATTACTGGTTGATGGCTTTGACTGGCACAGAGTGAAGCGGCTGAGAAGAATATTCACTTGGTGGAGGCAGATGTGCAGAAATCTTACTAAGAGGGTTAGGCAGTCATATGGAGATCCTGTCTTTTCAAAAGTGTGAAAATTATCTCTTTATAGCTTCAGAAAGGATAGGAAAACCTTTGGGCCAAAGGTGAATCTGTTTTTCATCGGGTGGAAAGAGATAAACATTCTCCTGCTCATTGTGTGAATGCACAATAGCTACACAACTTGCTTAGAACTTGAACGTGGTGTCAGTGGTGTTCCTAAGCCCTGACACCGTGTATAGTTCAGGGTTATATACTGCTCTTTTTGTCCTTAGCTGCTTAGTATAATATAGTTTTTGCAGAACATACAACATAGTAAGCTGATGCCTGTTTTTGGATGCTTGCTTCTAAGACCATGCTCTTTTGAGAAACTCATTTTTATGGAAGTTTTATATCCACTGTGTGGAACGAAAATAGAACTCGGTTAAAAGAATTGTAGGTAGTTTCAGAACTGAGCACTTACCTGCAGGCAAGAGTGATTACTGAGCAGAGTGCCCTACTTCTTAAAGAAAACAAGGTCATTTAAGCCTGTAAGAAGTTCAGCTGCTGTAGTATGGTTCATTGTTTGTAGGAAGTTGAGTAATTGGTATGTCAGCAGAAAAAAATGGTCTGGCATGGTCAGAGGAATCTATACTGCTGCTTGTCTGATATTTGACTGCTAGTCAAGTGGCTGTGGCTAGTGTGTTAATACTGCTTAAATTGCCCCTTGGTGCCAAAGAGACCCTAGCACTTTTAGCAGTAAGTAACTGAATGGAAACAAATTTACCTTCTAAGAGTTATGTCTTAGACACTCAAGGATGTTTAATGGCTGACATGAAATTGTGGTATGTGATTGTACTGAGCTGTTGGTTCAGAGATCTCATTTGATAATGTGGCTCACGTTGCAGGGTGTAAGGCTTCCTTTTAAACCGGTCTTTCTGAAACTCTTGCCTTCTGAGCATTAATGGTAAACATCTTAATCTGAGCTATAACTTCACTATTAAGGTTCTGTCTTTAATTGGCTCAAGTCTTTCCATTCAAGTTGTACATGTACATCTAGTACATGGGGTGGGATTAAGAAGGTAACCTTACTGTGTTATGGATGAAGCCATTTGGAACCTTGGTTTGAAAATATTAGGTTTGAAAATATTAATTCTTTCCTTGTAGTTGAAAACAATGCTCATTGCATTTACTATAGTCTAGATGAACATGCAAATTCGGATTGTGTTAGTTGAAACTACGGCAGGTACCTTGGTGAAAAACAAATTGCAGTGGATCACAAATCACTCCAGGTATCTGAGCACTGAAGTCTAAAATGGTCCACATCGAATATTCCACCTTTCTTGAGGCTTATGTCTGCAAGCTTCTTTCCATCTGTCCCTCTTGGTTTGAGTAAGCCAAAAAGCCATCTTTACATAGCAAATGTGTTTCTTTTGGGCAGATGGGAGACTAGGACCTAGCTAGACTATTTAGTTAGGGGTGTGCCCATTTTTTATTTGGTTTGTATGGATAGGTTAGTATTATCCGAATTCTGTTCTGAGAGTACTGTCGGCATTTGCCCAAATAGATGTAACCTCGTTAATAACTATTCTCCGTGTTTCTATCTATCATTTTCTTCAAAATATTCTTGCCTTTGTCTTTGATCAGGAAATGGTTTATGGTTTGGCTGAAACCTTTCAGGAACACAGACTATATTCACAATCTGTCTCCCCCTAGCTTTTTGCATTAAACTTTTGGAAGTGGCGCAAGCTAATTGCCTACCTATAGATTCATAATTTTTAAAAAACAAAACGAATTGCAACTATGCACACCCCAACATTTAGAATCACCTATTCCCACTTTTGATGAACAGGAGGCAGCCTTTATGTAAAGTAATTTTAACTTGACTAGGGTTCTAGTTTATATTTGTTTAATTTCTCATTTTCATTTATTTTTTTCGTTGATGAATTTGTGGTTTCTCTGCAGTTAATGTGGTGGGACTTCATAGTAGTAAATGTGAAGCCACTTATACTGGGCATGTGTTGACATCAATAGCATTTAATTAATAGGTGAGAAAACCTAAGCAAAATGTTAAAATGCTATAAAACCGATATGGCTAAGCTACTAAACTAAAACAATGAAAACCTAAATGCAGTAGAATGTGAGCTACTTTTGAAATCCAGGCCTGTATTACATCCCATTTTTTCCTTCCGATTCTGGTATGAAGTTATAAGATTGTATTTGATCAGGGAATATTACATTTTGTTCATTCGGCCTTGAAAAAGTTATTAACTTAATTGATCGTTGGGTTAAAATGGCACTTGCCAACTATTTATCAGGTTGAGATGTGAATATTCTCTCTTACTATATGATTGTTGACCGGCGACTACTGGCCACCTTCGGCTCTAGAATCTGTTATTCATCAGATTTATTGTTACATTGCTTAAAGAGTCAGTTGAAATTAGGGGACATTAAAACAAATAGCTAACATTTTATGTGCCCTTTTTGCTAGAATGGAACACCACTATTTGATTGACTACTTCCAGTGTGAAATTGTATAGTGAATAATCTCATTTGTATTGTATAGATTGAAATAGCTGTTTTTTAGGTCTCGCTTGACCCAGCGCATGCACTGGTCTGGCGAGACTTATTGAGAGGGCTCCAAAAAGTGCTACCAGGCCAGCCTAGAGCTACAGTGCATGGGCGCGCGTGCCGTGCTTTACCGCGATTACTTTCACTTTCGCGGCCGCACGGCTGCTTTGATGTTTGATCGCAATCACTTTCACTTTCGCAGCCGCTTTGCATAGCCAATAGTTCTCGCTTTTGGGACCTTAAAAGTATTTAGTTATGCAACTGTTGCATGGCTAAACACTTATAAGGTCCCAAAGGCGAGACCTATTGGCTATCCCAATGCTTGTTTATAACAGTTCTCAATATATACGAGCTGATTATCTGCTGCTTCATCCTTGTATTCTGCAATTATCATACACCACTATTAGTCTTTCCTTTTCCACTTAGTCATCTGGTTTACCACAAGACGGAAATTGAAACGCACTTGGATGGAGTAGTGACACATTGCATCTCAGTGATAATCTGAAAGCTACATCCGTTTCATCTGCAATCCTCTCCTGTCAGTCTGCCCTTTATTCATCTTGTACAATACAAATGATAAGACAATTTAAGTGTGGTATGTAATCTGAAGTTGCTGAATGAAGCCTGCTTTTGGTTTCTGAGGACAACATTGCGCCCTATTCACCAACGGCTCAGGAACATCTTATTTAAAGTAAATGAGATAATGACTACTTTCTGGTTTTGAAACAGATACTGGCTTACTTCTTGTTTCCTGTTAACTTCTTGCTGACCCAACAATTAATAATCCAGAGAATAATGAAATGATGGGTGGATATTGGATTGTAACCCCCAAGTCAAAGATTTGATTGGTAGCGTATATTGACTTCTCAGGTTTCAGGCATGTTGAAATTCACATTACAGTAATGAATTATCACCCCAGCTTATTCTTTTTTAGTTCTTAACATGATCTGGAAACTGCTTTTAAAAGTGTTTGGCTATGTTTGAACAATTCTGAGCTTGTACAATGATTTCTGTGCTATTTAATTGTAATTTAATACAGGGGCTTTAAAGGTATGTACACACTCACATAGGTAGTTAGTTTTCCATCACCAGCAATAAGTGCCATTTTATCTCAAAACATCTTGGGTTAGGATAACTAATAAAACCAATGACTGAGGAAAATTGTTCGCCGCAGCTGGAATGGAATCTCAATTTGTATGTTGTGAACACAGTACACCTGTTTCATACCTCCGGTATTTGGAATTTTCAATGCTGTTTGGACTATTTTAAAAAGGAAATATATGATGGATATCAAAAGGAGCATTTTAGCAATTGTCTTGAGAATCTGGCTTAGTAGAATGTATTTTTATTGGGCCTCACTGCTATTGGTTTTTTGTTAGTACTCACTTGCTGTTTAATATAGGTATAGTTTATAATCCTTCTGTGTTTTTCAGTATGTGACCCACTACACAATTTGGAATGTATGCATTATAAATATAAATAACATTTGTTATGTGGGTTCCAGAGCCTTCAATGCAATCCGATTTTCTTGGTTGACGTTACTGTAAATGACATTTAGGATCATTTAATAGCTGTTTCGAAGCATGTGTAGCTCAGTTCCAACAGAAAAAATTAATTACGTTCACACACCGATAATTACGTTCCATAATGCATATCTCACATTCATTTGTATGTTCTCAAGAATGCAGATTTCATGAGTGGTCTATCCCTTTCTAATAGTGGTATATACATTCGATGTCTTTATCATATGCCTGTATTATAACAGGTAATTCTTATTTGTTTCTTGGTGGTTTTACATTCCTCAACAAAAAATCCTGACTGAGACCGTTTTCTTTAATCATTAAGGATGTCTTGTAATGTTTTAAACTAAAAAGTACTACAGATATTCTTCAGTCTTTAAAAACACTGTTCGTTCAGTTTTAACTGTCATTTTGTTTAATCCATTGCCTTTACTTCATGTAAACATTTGTTCATAAAGTAGTCTGTGGTACAGAAGACTTTTATGAGTTGTTTCCCATATTGTATATGGTTAATCATTTTGTATAATGTGTTAAGTTATTGATTTATTTTATATAAATTAATTTATTTTTCAGACCGTTTTTCATCTTCTCTTAATATTTAAATTGGTTTACTTTAAATAAAGTATAAAGTATAACACTGCTTTCCAAATTTTAAAAATAAAAAAGAATCTAGGTGTGGTATTCTTTGAATACTTGTCTTCAATGTTCTTAAATGTAAAGCAATTACATTCATCTGGAATGTCTGTTAATTGTTCAATTTTTTTATACAGGGTTTCTCAAGACTGATTCTCAATTTAAATGAACAGTGTTGGCATTTCCAGGGTTAACTGCTCGACCAGATAATTTTCTGTGCTGTATTCCGCAACGGATAGAAATTCTACTAATGTGATGCATGTGATACCTTTTATTAAAGCCATAGAGGCCTTGCATAAGAGAGGCCTTGAACGGTTGACCTTAATAACCACCTCCGAGGCTCTGACACTAATGTAGCCTACTATATCTACACTTTTCGTTCTCCCTGCAGTGAGATGTTACTGCTCTCATTCAGATTTTGAAGGATTGTCGTAGTTTCTTGTTTGGGTGATCACCTTTTCACTTGGTTTATTTCAGCATTGAAGAGCTGCAGTTAAAAGGGTTAATTCCATTTGTTTTTTCTACCACCATCATGTCGCTTTTTGTGCATCCCAGGGCACTTTACGTTTTTACCTTTGGCTTAAAGACCACTTTAAATGTCCACCAACCTCCTGGTTTCCAAAAATAACAATACACATTTATATACGGAGAGGGGCTTTTGAGAAGTGAGACCCCTTCATTCATTGTCTGTTCAAGTAATCATTTTTTGCTTGTGTACACCACCGTTTATAGCATGGAGCAATGGTTCAGACAAATTCAGCTATTACCTCTATTCAAGGTGAATAACAGCAATTTGTTTTTATACATTTATCATGCTCCTTAATAGTAGTCCACTTTAGTGCCATGGCACGTAAGCTAATTTCTGCTTTAAGTTCATGTTTTTAGTTTTGCAATGGTTCATTTTACATTTGTTTTTTTCAAACGGGAGTAGCATCTTCAGAAGGCAGTACTTTTACTTTTGCCACTTTTTTTACATTTGGTTTTGTACAGTTAGCAAAAAGAGGGAAAAAAACTTTGAAGGCTTGCCAGACCCAAATCAGACTGCTTTGCCAATACTGGATTTAGTTAATGTAGCTAGTCATCAACTCAGATAATTTGAAGTAGAATCTTAATGGCCCATGCCCCAGCTATGATTTGGGATGTCACGGTAAAGGGGATGGAATTTTTTCAAGTTGACTCTCATTCTAGATGTCAATTTTGAGTGCATTATATAAATCTTTTTTTATAGACAACTGTTATTTTCTTACATGCCTCTACTCGTCAATGTGTTCCTTAATACTAATTTCCTTTCCATATTAAAGCTTGGTTTTGCAGACTGAATTTGCTATAAAGCACTCTGGTATCATTTAGTTAGTAAATCTTTGCCATGTAAATAATATTCACTGGGGCAGCATATTTTACCAATTTGAAGTTGGATCATAATGTAATAGTTGCTACTGTCTTATTTGTATATTTGAGATGTAACTCCACCTTCAGCTCAGATGTATTTTTCTACCATTTTGTTTGGTCATAACACAGAAAAGGAGGTCAAAGGATTCAACCCCTCCCAAAGCTACAAGGTCTGACCACTAGGACGATATTATATTATCAAGAAGTCATTAGATAATGCCTTCATAAAGTTCAGGAACTGGTACAATAAGCGCCTGAGAAGTAAACCTAGCCCAAAGGGGGAAAAGTTACTGACCGCCCCTATGTCGACGGAGCAGATGTGCTATAACATCGTAGACTAAAAAGATAACAAAAGAATTTCAGATCATTCTGGCAAAGGAAAAGTTATACTACCACTGGTATTTGAGGCATTCAAAACTGCGATATGGAGTTGCGGAGGGATTCCTAATCCAAAAGCTAGACAGAAGGAAAGCAGACATGTTAGTCAGTGTTTTGTGTATGCAGGCTGAGATTTGGCCCCTCAAAAGCTGGTTTTTATCTGGAACTTGTTCATACTAGATTCTAGAGGATAGGTTGAAAACTGTCTTAAGCCTTGCACCACACCAAAAGTTGCCTTGGTACTAGCTTACCCCTTTCCTTAGTTAACTCCCCAAATGAACAAGTGGGCTCCAGAAAACTACGTTTCACATTGACATTACCCACCACATGAGACTGATACATTTCAAGGGAATGCACCGGTGATAAGAGACACCACTTTTTCCAAGAAGATTAAAAACACAAGATAACTAATTATGTTGGACATAACTATAGAAAGGTGCATTTAGCTCTGAAGCCTACTCATGACTTACACAACAGAAACAAAAGCATCATCAATGAGATGCATGAGAACAGTGTTGGCATGTAGGGAATAATTGCAAAATCCTGCACAAAACTTGCACACTCTACTACCATGCAGCAAACACACTAATAACTTCAATGACATCACACATAGCCAAAAAATAAGTCCTGGTATGCAGCATGCATCCTTGGATGGTCACCCACCGCTTAAACCTTAACTCCTTTTGGGCATCTACCGTGTGTGTGCGTGGCTATACTCCTCTAATTGACTTGTGACCGGAGGTACAAATGTAAAATGAATATATAACCATATCAGTGGTATGTGGTGCTGGGCCAATGAGGTCATACACGTGTTTAAGATAGTCCATCCACTGTGGGGTACATGGGATCGGGCACTCCCTCAGACATGGATGAGAATTTGCAACTAATGCAGTAAGAGCTTCGTATTCAAGAGAGACTCTGTGCTTAAGGAACACCGGAACTAATGGGTCATCCTGAAGCCCATAAGCTAGGCAACACTTGCAACAAATAAGTATGCCAAATGCACCACTTTGCAGTAAATTATACAAGTCCCACTATAGCATGAAGTACTCCAAGGTTACCTTGTAGTTTAGAGTATCACCTTGCAGCTAGACATATATGGCACAATATGAATACTTTAGTTAAAGGCACCAACTTCCAGGCAGACCCGTGTCACCGAAACTGTGATATAAATCAGAGGCTAGGTTTGTACACCTAGCATCTCACTAAGGACTAATCTTCATATTTTGTCAAACTGAAACAATGAGCAATTCCACTGCACCACACAGTTTACTCAAACATGTCCACCGAATGATTATGTGCATAAAGTGACTCTTGCAAACACCATACAACAGCAGCTAAGCGAACAGCATCAGTAAAATGGTATGACTTGCCAAACATACCATGAACTTCAAAATAGGTGTGCTGTTGCAATGTTCAATAATCCTTTTCAGACACTGCATATCCTTATCATTCTACAATTTATTTTTTATTCATTTTCCCTCCTTACATGCCTTGTGTGTATCTTCCCCATTTTTGTTGTTCAGATTTAGTTGGTGGTGTACTTAGTGTCAGCGAATGAGATCCGAGGTTTTGTTCCGTTTGGGACTAGCTCCTGCTTGTGCCTTCGTTGTATTGACTTGCATGAATATATCAAATGAACCTTGGCTTTCACCCTACCTTCTGTCGTGATCTTGGAAGGTTTGTTTTAACACACATTTTTAGTTTTCCACCTCACATGATGTTCCTCCTCCAGTGTAATGCAGCATTAGGGAACAACAACTTTTGCCTAATCTGTGCTAACTCCCTAGTTCGTCACTCTGAACGGCTTCTGGCTTCTTGGGGATACTGCACCACTTAAAACTGCTCTTGTGTTTTTCCTTTATTGCACTCAGCTGTTTGCTTCGTAACATTTTCTTTTATGAGCAAGTCATTTTTGCATGTTCTTTAGGGCTTCCAGACCTCTGTGGAGGTGCAGGTTTTTTCTTTTCATTTCTTTTTTTTTTGTCCTAAAGGTTGTCTCTTAAACATTTCACTAGTCCTTGGAAGTTGTCCTAACATCTTAGTGCATCGGGTTCAGTGGTAAGCCAGCTTTTTGTCAAAATTCATTTCCCACATCTACTGAGAAAAGATGCAGGAACAAATTAGGTTTAGAGTGGACTGAACGAATAGTTTCTTACCTGTCGGTGTAGTTTTGCAGCTTGAAGATCTTTCTGGATTCACTGTGCTGTGCATTATTCCGCGATCTTGTGGTTGGGTCCGGATTCGTAGTCTTTTCTTTTTTTTTTTTTTTTTTTTTTTTTTTTTTTTTTTTTTTTTGTAGCCCAGGTGGGCGTCGACTACCACCATTTGGTGCACCTCCCGTGACGTCGTCGTGCTTCCTGCGGAAGTCCCACCTTTGGGGCGCCATCTTCGGGTTCTTTTTTCCCTTTTTTTTTTTTTTGTTTTAACCCTAGGCGAATTAATTCTTCTTGTCCATTTTTCTGTAAGTTTTCATTCCTTGTGATCTTTTCCATTTCACCCCCTCTTCCTCCAGCCTCATCTTCCTGGCGGAGGTGGGTGGGTTCGCTAGTGAATCCAGAAAGATCTTCAAGCTGCAAAACTACACCGACAGGTAAACTATTCGTTTTGCAGCGTTGATCTTTCTGGATTCACTATGCTGTGCATAGACTTTGTAGCGGTTTTCCTAATTTTGTGGCGGCTGGGTGGTAGATGAGCGTTGGTCGTTGAAAATGTGCTGAAGCACCTTCTGTCCGACCTGTGCTTCCTTGTTCATCTGAATGTCCACGCAGTAGTGTTTCGTGAACGTGTGCACAGATGCCCAAGTTGCCGCGAGGCATATGTCCTGGATGGGCGTGTTCGCCAGGAAGGCCACGGTGGCCCCTTTCTTCCTTGTGGAGTGAGCCTGAGGCCCCTCCGCCAGCTCCTGTCCAGCCTGTTTGTGGCAGAATTGAATAGTGAGGGCAATCCACCTAGCGATGGTGCCCTTAGTCACTGGTCTGCCCATGAAGCTAGTAGCAAAGGACACAAACAGCTGCTTCGACTTCCTGAGTTCTTTGGTTCTCTCAATGTAGTGCATCACCGCTCTTCTTGCGTCGAGGGTGTGCAGGGCCTTTTCTGCCTTTGAAGTCGGGTTTTGGAAGAAACTTGGTATCTGAATACTCTGATTCATGTGGAACGCCGACACCACCTTGGGCATGAAGTGTGGGTCTGTTCTCAGGACTATTCTATCCTTGTGAATCTGAATGTAGGGTTCCTGTAGTGTTAGTGCTTGAAGCTCGCTCACCCTGCGTAGTGAGGTTATGGCCACCAGAAAGGCCGTTTTCATCGTCAACATCTGCAGTGTGGCCTTGTGAATGGGTTCAAACGGTGCCTTCATGAGCTCCGTCAGAACCACGTTCAGATTCCATGCCGGCGGCGGCAACCTTTTCGGGGGGGCCATCCTTTTGGCTCCTTCCATGAATCTCTTCACCACCTGCGAGGTGAAGAAACTTCCACCCTTTTCACCTCTTGTGTAGGCCACGATTGCCGCTAGGTGTACCCTTAGTGAGCTCGAGCAGAGGTTACTCTTTAGAAGGTGTGTGAGGTACCTCAGTACTGTTGAGTCTCTTGTCATTCTGTTTTGCAGGCCCTTTTTCCGGCACCACACAGTGAATCTCTTCCATTTTGCGCTGTAGCATTTTCGTGTAGTTGGTTTCCTTGCCTCCCGTAGCACTCGCAGTGTGCTCGGAGGCAACCTTAGGTGTGCGAACTCTAGGTCTTCAGGAGCCATGCCGCCAGGTTGAGGGTCTCTGGCTCTGGGTGCAGGACCTCTCCTTTTTGCATTGAGAGCAGGTCCTTCCTCCTCTCGAACTTGTATGGATTGCCTTGTGCCATTTCTTGAATTTGTGAGAACCATGTCTGCCTCGCCCACTGCGGAGCCACCAGGATCAGAGTCATGTTGCTGGTTCTGCACTTGTCGAGCACTCTGTGCAACAGGGGTATCTGTGGAAAGGCGTAGGCAAATGTCCTCGACCAGCTTATCCATAGGGCATTTCCCTGGGATTGCTGATCTGGTTGCCTGGACGCGAAGCTTTGGCATTTTGCATTGTGGCGTGTTGCAAATAAGTCTATTGTGGGAGTTCCCCATCTCCGGAAGAGTTTCTCTGTTTCCTGGCCATTGAGCTCCCACTCGTGCGATGCCGAGGTCTGCCTGCTTAGCCAGTCTGCCTCCACATTGTCCTTCCCCGGTAGGTGAATTGCCAGTAGATCTATCCTGAGAGGTATGGCCCATCTCCAAATCTCCTGAGCTAGAGAGGAGAGAGGGAACGACTGTGTCCCCCCTTGTTTGTTGATGTAGAACATTGCCGTGGTGTTGTCTGTTTGGATCAACACCCTCTGGTTGTACAGGTGCCTCTGGAATGCCTTCAGGGCTAGCAGGATTGTTTTCAACTCGAGGTAGTTGATATGGCGAACCGCATCTGCTGGAGCCCACAGACCCCTCACTCTGAGGTTGTCCATGTGCGCTCCCCATCCCTTTTGCGATGCGTCCGTGGTAATGGTCACTGTTGGGATTGGTGGTGTCAGGCTTCTCCCTGCTGTCATGTTGTCTCTGTTCCACCAAGTTATCTCCTCCTGCACTGCGTGCGTAACAACCACTAGATCCTCCCAACTTCCGCTTGCTTGTGACCATTGCTGTTGTAGCCATTCCTGGAATGGTCTCATGTGCAGGCGTACATTCGGCACCAGCTGGATACACGACGCCATCATCCCCATCATCTTGCTCACAGCCCTCACTGTCAGAGCTCGCCCCTTCTGGTAGAGCCGCGTCTCCTTCAGTAGTGCATCTGTCCTCCTGTCGCTGGGCACTACTGTACTGTTGAGGGAGTTGATTTTCGCCCCCACGAAAATCTTCACCTGTTCCGGTTCCAGCGATGACTTGCCCCAGTGGATCGAGAAACCCAGATTTGTGAGGGTGTCTGTTACGCGTTTTGCGTGCCTCTCGCACTTCTCGCGTGAGTTTGCCTTGACCAGCCAGTCTTCTAAGTAGGGGTAGACATGGATTCCCTGTCTTCGTAGGTGGGCCGCGACCGCCGACAGGCATTTTGTAAAGACCCTTGGTGCCGATTTTAATCCGAAGGCCAGGGTTGTGAACTGGTAGTGTTCCTGTTCGATGTTGAATCTTAGAAGGCCCTTGTGTCTTCTGTTTATTGGGATGTGAAGGTAGGCATCCTTGAGGTCCACGGTGACCATGAAGTCCCCTTCTCTTATTTGTGGTAGTACCTCCTGCAGCGAAGTCATTTTGAACTTCTGCGTTCTGATGAACTTGTTTAGGTAACGCAGGTCCTCTACCACCTACCACACTGCTGTGACTGCGCTGTACTAGCGCTGTGTAATTTTAAGCTTTCCTCGTTTTTGTATTTGGGTTACTGCTTGCTTTATATTTACCCCTGTTTTTAAACTCTGCTGCCTGCAGCTCGCGCCCCGCTCCCCTTACCGCATTTAAAAAGTGCACTTTTGTGCCTCTAAAGCACCACCACTTTGGTGGGTCCGGGTCCTGGGCTCCATTTCAGGCGCCATCTTTGATTGGGGCTTCTTGTCCGGCGGCGGCCGCCATTTTGGAGCGGTCTCGCGCGCCAAGGGCTCACTGGAGAGCCTATTTAAAGTCGCTCCCTACGCGCAGCGGGACGCGCAGGTGGACGCCTTCGCGTAGCCTGAGTCGTGCCTGAGTCGTGCCTGAGTCGTGCCGGAGTCCTGCCCGAGTCCTGCCCGTCTGCGCCCGTCAGCGTCCCGGAGGCGGCGGGGCGGCGTAGGACTCTGGTCAGGCGTGGGCGAGGATGATCCATTATACCTCGGCGATGCTCCGCGCCATGCGTACTACATCTAGCCTGTGTCGCTCAGTATTTCCCGGTCGACACAAGGGTAAACGACGCTGCACGGCCTGCGGTTGGTCGCCCACTGGGGCGCAGTGTAGCGCCCTTAGGACAATCGAGGTGCATGCGAAACATCTCTGTCTGCTGCTTAACACAAGGTCGGTAGGAAGACATGCCTTGCACATTTACGATCTTCTTGTCAGGGAGAAACCTCTTTGTCTGCTCCTGACCGAAACTTGGTTGGTAGAGGCGTCCAATCCGGACATCTTCACTGCGATCCCTCCGACCTATAACATTTTTCGCCAAGACAGAGTTAAGGGCAGGGGGGGCGGAGTCGCTGTCGTGGTGAGGAAGAACCTTTCCTGTTCAGTTCTTCCCGTGAACTCCATTGAGGGCTCCGAATCCCTTGGTTTTATGCTGAGACTGTCTCCAGGCCATGCGCTTAAGGGCCTGTTGGTCTACAGGCCTCCTGGCCCGGTGGGCTCCTTCTGGGAGGACCTACAGACAGCCATTTCGGAGCTGGCGCTGTCTGCACAACATTGTCTGCTGGCAGGCGATTTCAATTTTCATCTTGATGTCACGGATGACCTGGATGGGGCTAAATTGTTGGATATTACATCTCCGCTTGGCCTGGCACCGTTTGTATCAGGGCCTACACATGAGAAAGGACACACTCTTGATCCAGTGTTCTCCTCTGTCCCAATTGTTGACATTGAAACGCGGCCGGTGCTCTGGTCGGATCATAGGCTGATTGGGTTCTCTGTGTTGGAGAATGGGCGGTTTGACACCTGCGCCCCTACGGTGCCCAAATCGGCCTCGAGAGCGTTACACAGAGTGACGCCTGCTATGCTGGAGCAGGCGCTCGCGGAACATCCCTGTTCTCTCTCGGGGGATCCGGAAAGAGACACTGAGGCCCTGCAGCAATGGTTGACCGAGAGGTTAGATGATCTTGCCCCAAGGGCAACCCCCCGGTCCACGGCGATACGGCAATCAGCACCATGGTTTACGGAGGCGCTACGCATGGCTCGCAGCCAATGTAAGGTCGCTGAGCGGGCCTGGCGCCATCAATATGATGGGGAGGCTAAACTTGCCTATAGGTCGGCGGTGAAGGCCTATCACCGTGACATTCTTGGTGCCAAGCGGGAATATCTTGCCAGGAGGATTGAGGCGTCGGCGAACTCCTGCAAGGAGATCTTTACGATTGTGAAGGAGTTCACGTCCCCTACTTCTTATTCACCCCCGCCTGTATCACCTGATGCGTGGGCGTGTGATCTTGCCACTTTTTTCACCGACAAGATTAAGGCAATTCAGGCCTCCTTCTCGGAGAGCTTGGTGGAGGGTTGCTGTGACTCCGGGGCAGGACTTGGAACATCGTCCATGCCTACGGCCACCCTGGAGGACTTTCCTCCTGTCTCCAGTGACATGTCCCGGACTCTGCTGGCCAGTCTCAAATCTGGCTCCCCACTTGACCCCTGCCGCACCAAATTTTTGGCCGGGATGGCGGCAGTGGTGAATCCTCTGGTCAACCCGATCCTCAATGCCTCCTTGAGGGAGGGGAGTATCCCACGCACCTGGAAAAGGGCGATGGTGATCCCCCTCCTGAAAAAGCCTGGTCTTGATGCCGAGGTCTTGGCCAATTACAGGCCAATTTCACTTCTCCCGGCTTTTGGCTAAGATCACTGAGAAACATGTCCATGGCGTCTTGTCGAGCTTCCTAGAGTCCAACAATCTGCTCCATCCATCCCAATCCGGTTTCTGTCCGAATTTTAGCACGGAAACGGCGTTGGTGGAGGTCTCTGAGATCATCAGGGAGACCTTGGATGTGGGTGGCAAGGCCATGTTAGTCATGCTGGACTTGTCGGCGGCCTTCGACACCGTCCCCCATGAGGCGCTTCTCGCCAGGCTTTATGACATCGGCCTAAGGGGGACGGTGTTCAGATGGTTTACATCTTTTCTGGAGGGCCGCCGCCAGACGGTCTGGGTTTCCCAGAGCTCCGCCGAGATGCCGCCATTGGGAGTTGGGGTTCCACAGGGTTCTGTGTTGAGCCCAACATTGTTTAACATCTTTATGTCCCCCCTGGCGGCTGCGGTTGAGGCTTACGGAGCCCAGATCGTGTCCTATGCCGATGACACGCAACTCCTCTTCACATGTGGAAAAGATCAGACATTTGATGGGGAGAGAATTCGGGACTGCCTGGACAGGGTCTTCGGCTGGTTCCAGCGGAATAGCCTGAAGGCCAACTCCAGCAAGTCAGAGGTTTTATTCTTCGGCTGTGCCATCGATCCCGAGTGGCGGCAGTGGTGGACGGCCGCCATGTGTCCTCCGGCACAATCCTCCTTGGTTGTCAAGAACCTTGGTGTGAAGCTTGATAACAAGCTCTCTCTGAGAGCGCATGTCCTTGGCCTGTCCGGCACCTGTTTCGGCATCCTGAAAATGCTCCGCAAGTTTCTTCCTCTATTGTCTGCGGAGCACAGACGGATTACGGTGCAGGCGCTCATCGGATCTAGGCTAGACTATGCCAATGCTCTTTTCCTAGGCCTTCCGAACTCTGCAGCCCGTGCGATCTTTGGTCTGCATAGACGAGCACGGGCTTCTGGGCTGCTGCAGACGCTTCATTGGCTGCCGATCCGGAAGCGGATTATTTTTAAATCCCTGACGCTCGTGCACAAAGCTTTGTTTAGCTCAGGCGCAGGATATCTGCAGAAAAGATTGGTCTTCTACCGTCCTGCGTGCTCACTGCGTTCGGAATCCCTTTTCACTGCTGTGGTCCCACGCGTGAGGAAGGCCCGCATTGGGGGACGCTCTTTCAGCCTCAAGGCCTCCCAGTTGTGGAATTCGCTTCCACTGGCACTCCGCAGCACTCCCAACTTGCTTCAATTCAGGAAGAATTTGAAGATTTGTTTTTTTTTTTTTTTTTTTTTTTTTTTTTTGAAAACCTTTGACATTTCAAGCAATTACACATATGGGCCTACAACCCCCGGGGCTGGCCGCTAAACAATCAGAATAACAGAAAGCAGGTCTATCACAGTCAGTACCTCGGGGAGCAAAATCTCGACACTAGCATACTCCCAGTCTCTGAACAGCCCAGATAGGAGACCAGGATAATAAAGGTTTACATTTTATAATAGAAAAGGATGGAAGGATCAGGTGCCAAACAGTTTCCCAGCAGCGAAAAATGGCAGGCAGAACGATGAACGTAAACAATACACAGCAGTCTATCTAAGCAATGGCGCTGAAACAGTAAGTTCAGGATGTGGAGGAATGACACGGCCATTTGCGCCTGCAACCCCCTGCCCCAAGGCCCAGGAAACTCCACGGAAATTATGGCACTCCGGAAACAGCAGTGATTAACAACAATGGAGTACTACCATACTGATCCCAGAAAAAGACAAAGAAGAGTAAGAGAAGAAAAGGAGGCCATAGAAAAAGGAGGTGAAAGACTGAAGGATCCCCCCCCCCAACCCCCCACCCTGCACCTCTGCAGATGAGTACGGCCCCCCCCCCCCCCCAGCAGTGTGCCTGTCGCCCCGGAACCAGACCCGAAATATAGAAGAACAGAGAAAAGAAGTGGGAAAGGAGCCCCCACCAGACGGGGGGGCAGAGAGAGTATTAATAAACTGGAGGAGGGCCTGCAAAACACGCCCCCGGTTTCTCCCTCCCGCACCACACGGTTTCCCATAAAGCATACAATAAAGAACACAAAATCGACCCTGTCAAAGAGGAGTAAGGAGCATTACGCACTTGGTACATTAACAATTATGCCATGAGAGCACACAACTCCCGAGCCCGCCCGCCTAGTAGGTGACCACCTCGGAAGGGTCAGCATCATCCTTGGCCACTCTTTGCAAACCCACCCATGCATTCCCCTCGTCCCAGTGCCATGTCCAATGTTACCAGAAAGAGAAGTGTCCAATAAAACTCAGGAAGCGACACACACAGGTAGGGTAAAGGGCTCTGAAGATCAACACAGTCAGCTCTAGGGAGGATCGTCTTTCCCGATGCCGAGCCAGGATTTACACTGCACACCAGGCCCAGGAAGGCGGAATCAGCCAGGGCGGGCGACCGTTGCTTGGACGTTGCCTGGGTCGTCGGAGACCGCGCACGGGACAAGGCCACCCCCCCCCCCACTCAGGTCCGGAACAGACCAAATCCACAGCCAGCTGATCGCACGTTAATATACTGTCCGGAGAGTCCAGGTGTGCACTATTCACAGGGGCGGCCACGACACTGTCCCCCCGTGCGCGGCGTGAGAAGTCCCAGTGTACCTGGGGATAGGCAGGCGGCAACTGTTCCGACGCTGATGTCACTCCATCGAGCTTGCTCCCCAACACCCAGGCTCCGTGAATCAGGGTGGAATGAAGGGCACCGAGAGCCTCGAGAAGGTCACCGTACCCCAGTACAGCTCCCGGCGCCCGCTCCGCTACGCTCCTCAGAGTCACACCCTCCCAATCCTGCTGCAACCCAGTGTACAGGATGGTGGACTCTGGCATACCAAAATGGCCGCTGGGTAGGTCCATCCCAGATCGGGACCGGGGCTCAGACACAAGCGCCTCGGGTTCCATGGCACTGGTAACTGGGTTCTGAGGGCAGGCAAGCAATGTGTCCGGTGTGTGGTCACGGGCCACAGTCGTCCCCACCACGGACCAGCGCCCGCGAAAATCCGGGAGCAGCCCGCAAGAATCGGGACAAGTTACGGGCTGCGTCCGGTCAGCCCACCGGCGAAGGCTGAAGCAATCACCGGAGAGTCCTGTAGTTGCCACCTCAGGCACGCACTCGTTCAGCTACGCTTAGTGGTAGGAGCGACCACGGCGAAGCGCAGTCCGACATTCACACCACTCCGGCAGTCCGACCCCACCCAGTCACCAAAGGCCGTTGTTGTTGCACTGCCGCCCGGCCACGGCGTTCACTCGAGATCCTGGCTCCGGGGCTGCACAGGCCGCAAACTTCAGACGGACATTTCTCCGGCGGTACCGCTGCCAGAAACTTCGGGGTCACACGGCCGGTTGCCGCTCGCGTTCACCAACACGGGTAGATAGCGCAGGCTAAGGATCTCGTGCAGGATATCTGTGCGGGGTGCGGAGGTTCACGGAGCCGGGAGCCTACGCTGCCGTCCCGGTCGCCATCTTGGCTCCTCCCCTCAAGACTTGGCTTTTTAATCATTCTGTTTAGGTGGGCTTCTTTCTTTCTCTTTTGGGCTTTGTTCTTCTTGCTATGTTGTTATACTCTGTAGCTGCCTGTGGAAAGCGCCGGGACGCTCTTTTAGAGTAGCCGAGCGCTATAAAAATGCATTTTAACATAACATAACAGCAGGTCCAGGATGGGTCTGAGGTTTCCGTCTACTTTCGGGACCACGAAGTAGTTTGAGTAGACCCCTTTGTTGCGTTCTCTGAACGGCACTGCCTCTATGGCTCTCTTTTCTAGAAGTTTCTGTGTTTCTTCTCTGAGTAGTGCCAGTTCCTGGGCCGATCTCTGTCTTCCCTTTGGTTTCCTGTTTGGAGGTCTTTTCTCCAAATCTATGCAGTATCCGTACTGCATGATGTTCCGTATCCACTTGTCTGTGGTTATACGCCGCCACTCCTGAAGGTAGAACCTCAGTCTTCCGCCTACTGGTGTTGTATGCTCGTAGGCTTTTGAATATTCTCTTCCCCCTGATGTTACTTTTTTGCGCCTCACCCTTGGGGGCATGACGAGGGTAGGCGTCCTCTTGTGTGCTGAGTCACTTTGATGAGGGCTGTTCGCCCCCTCTCCTCCGTTCCCTCTCCCGCGAAAGGACTGGCCCCGAGGTTGGTACTGCCAGTTTTGCTTCTGCTGACCTTGTCCGTGGCTTTCACCCTGCTGGAACGTCTGGTGCGACGGCCCCTGCTGGCTTCCTTCCCTACCGTAGGGTCTCCTCGAGGGATTGCCTCGCCTCATTCCCCTCAGCTGTAGGGCCCCCATGGACCTCGCCGTTTCGTTTTCTTTTTTCAGCTGGGTGAGCTTCTCGTCCACTGTTGCTCCGAACAGTGTCTCTCCGTTGAAGGGGGGTGCCAAGGATGTTGTTCTGCACCTCCGGTTTGAATCCCGAGATTCTTAGCCATGCATACCTTCTCTCGGTGACCCCTATGGCCATGAATCTTGCTGAAGTCTCTGCCCCGTCCAACGCCGTCTTTATACAGGAGTTGGCGATGTTCTTGCCTTCGTCTATCAGGTGTGAGGCTCTCTGGCGGTATTCTTCGGGGAGGTGCTTTACTAGCTCCCCTATCTTGTCCCAGTGCTGGTACTGGTGTCTATTGAGGAGTGCATTGGAATTCGCCATGCGCCAGTGCATTGCGGCGTTCCTCTCTACCTTTCTTCCTGTGAGGTCTATCCTCCTGCTTTCCTTATCAGGTGGTGGGCCCGAAGTTGCTGGTACGTTGGCCCTTCTCCTGGCCGTGGAAGCTATGATGGAGTCTGCGGTCAGGCTACCCTTGATGTAAGGGGGGTCCAGGGAGGAGTGCTTATATTTCTTCTCTGTCCTGGGTGTGATCGACCGGCAGGTCGCTGGTTCCTTGAAGGCTTCTCTCCCCTGATTCATCACGCTTTGTAGCATGGGGAGGAACTGGCTCCTTGTCTGGATGGGGAGCAGGGTCTCGAGGAGAAAATCGGCTTTCGGCTTCTCCTTGTCGAGTTTGACGCCGAAGGCTGTTGCTGCGCTCCTGACCACCATATTGTACACCCTGATGTCGTCGGGTGGCGAAGGCCTCGAAGGGTACGTGTCCACGGGCTCCTCCGGGTTTTCGGTGTCGAGATCCTGCCATTCGATGTCGTGGCTGGTAGATGGCGCCGAGTCGTAGAACGACTGTTGGTCTTCTTCCTCGGCTTCTCCATCATAATAGGCCTCTTCTTCCTCTTCGAGGTCCCTTGTTAGTCCTTCGGTGTCGAATTCGTCCTCGACGACGTCCGCTGATGAAACCGTTGGAATCTTGAATTCCTTCATCTTGGCGTCGAACTCCTTCTTCCTTTGAAGGATGTTCTCCATTTCGGCCTCGAGCCGCCTCTTCTTTTTCTCCATCTCGGAGATGCTTTCGGCGTCGACCGCGGGCCTTTTCGATGAAACTTGCGTCGACGTCGAACGTTCTTTCAGCGTCGATCGGGCCGTTTCCTGGGTTGTCTTCGACCCTTGCTTTTCGGCTTCTTTCGGCACCAGGGAGTCCTTTTCTAAGGATCCGCTCAGCCTCTTGTCCATGGTTCCCCCTTTGGTCGTCGAAGTTTTCGGCGCCGGGGCTCCCTTCATGGACTTAGACTCTGATTTTCTCGAGTCACCCTCGTGTTTTCGAGGTACTTTGTTTTGCGCTCGACGATTCTCTTACCTCGTCTTCTTTTTCCTTGTCGGTCTCTACGACCGTGAAGTTTTCGGCTGTCTCGGCGACGTTGTCCTCGTCGTCCGTGGAGAGGCCCAGATCGTAGAGCGACGGGGCCTTACCCTTGCCATCCATGCTGGCGTTGGCTCTTCTCTGCCGATCTCTCACCCTGAGTGTCTTCGGCGCGAAGGCTGAGCAGGCGTTGCAGTCCTTACTCTGGTGCTCGACCGGTAGGCAGAGGTTGCAGACCGGATGCTGGTCCTTTTGCGCGAACTTGTGGTGGCAGTTTGGGCAGAACTTGAATGGCGTCTTGTCCATTGCGCTCAGGGCCTCTGAGTGCGCATTCTCCAAGGTCGTCGAAGAAAAAAGGGCGCTGAACCTCCTTTCTTCGCGCTGCTGATGAAATCTCTTCCTTTCCTGTGATATCCTCTATTATTTATCGACGAAACTCGCTTTTCGTTCTTCTTCCTTCGAGAGTAATTCTGGAGGTTCCCGATGACGATCCAGACCCAACGGCGGAAAAAAGAATCTGAAGATGGCGCCCCAAAGGTGGGACTTCCGCAGGAAGCACGACGACGTCACGGGAGGTGCACCAAATGGTGGTCGTCGACGCCCACCTGGGCTACAAAAAAAAAAAACAAAGAAAAGACTACGAATCCGGACCCAACCACAAGATCGCGGAATAATGCACAGCATAGTGAATCCAGAAAGATTCACGCTGCAAAAAGATAATTCTTAAAGGCAGATGCCTACCATAAGCTTTGTTCTCAACTCTGCCCTTTGCCTTTTGAGCACCCAACTGGTTGAATCCAATAGTTTGTGTGGGAGGGTGTAATGTTCTTACTTCTGTATTGCATGTATATACATGCTCTGATTTGTTTTGATGTACCATGTTCTGCTTCTTTGATCGTTAGTGTTCTTGATGAATGGTGATTCAGTTCTTCAAGGAAACCAGCAAGGCAGGAGGTGCGGTCGTGGATTCCCTTCTCTACACTTTAGAATAAAAGACTTGCCTTGCTTTTACATTACAATTTGGTTCATCTGATGACTTTTTGGATCATGTTGAATGTGTTGCGACCTTAGTTGGGGATTTGTATAAGGGTAATGGTAATATTTCCAGCAAAGGTTAGTTGGAACCATTAAATGCTGGTCCAAGGAGAGTAACTTGATACCATTTGCCATAGTAGCTGGAGGACTAGCCCTTGTGGATAGTTTCTTATTACGCTATGATGTCTTTATTCCACCCATTATGAGATTACTTGATTGAAGTCCATGAAGGTCATCTAGGGTTACTACAACAGTTGGGAATATCAAGCAGTTTTATTGGTGGTCAGGCATAGATGCTTTTAATTTATCACTACCTAACTGTGTTTTTAAACGTGGCTGTCCATTACTAATTAGCACTTTGTATTCAAGCCTACCTGCTTTAGATAAACTCCACCGACGCGGCTTGTGCCGTTGCGCGGAGGGCTTCCCAGGAGTTCGAATAAGGAGGCACTTCCGGTGAGGGTCAGCACACTAGATCATTGTGCCCCACCACTACATAATCACATGGTTAAATGCACGCGCAGCGGACACTGGCGTGCCGAAGGCAAGCCCGTCTGCGCCTGTCTGGGGCTAGGTGCTACCCACTATGCCCAAATTACATCGTATTCAGCCACTGAACTGCTAAATCTACAGGCGAACTGGCCCATCAACCCATCCTTAAATCTTTATTTATCTACTATAGGGATCCTTAACCCTAGGTATGGATCGCTCGTACTCCCTACCTTACCGCTTAGGGAGTGCTCTTCGGCCAATGCAGAAGAAACACCGGATCCTATCTCCTCCTCGCACCTTAACAAGACGTACATGGTGTTCAACTACTTAAACACTCGCTCACTGGTTAAGCACCAATTAGAAATTTTTCACTTACTTGACTCTAATAAACCAGATATACTTCTCTCCGAGACCTGGCTTACTGCCGACTCTCTCCCTGATATCTTAACAGCAATCCCTACGGGGTATTACATACTCCAGACCAACAGATCCCCGGGGAAACCCGGTGGTGGAGTCGCTGCCATTATTCGCCATAAATTTAGATTCACTGCCGTAACAGTGACTGGCATACCCTCTGTTGATAGTCTTATTTTAAAATTTGACTCCCCTCATTTCCCCTTTATTTGTGCTCTCTTTTACAGACCCCCTCAACACATGCCCTCTTTTCCTCAGCTGGCAGGTGATCTGATTTCCCAACTAATCAACAATGCTAAAACCATTATCATAGGGGATTTCAATTATTGACCCTCAGACATAAAGGAAAGCACTAGCTCCTCAGAATTTACAGATCTCCTTTCTGGGCTAAACTGTATCCAGCATGTACACACTGCCACTCATGAGAAGGGTCATATTCTGGACCAGGTATGGACTGCCAATATGGTTATTTTGTCCCTCTCCATCTCCCCATGCTTGTGGTCAGGCCATTATATTATTCATTTTTCGTTGGATTGCTCTCCCCCTCACTAAACCCCCATCCATGGGCAAGCACTGGGCTAGAAACTGGAATCGGGCCTACAAAGAAGTTTTTCATTCCCTATTAAAGACTTCCGTCCCTGCTGAGACGGACTGCCTTAATATTCAGGCCTCCGCTATCAAGTGCTGGCTCGACTCAGCCAGCAATGCCGTAGCTCCTTTTAAACTTTCTAAACTTAAACGTCCTCACGACGCCCAACGCTGGTTTTCTAACGAACTGAAAACCAAAAAATTAGCGCTTAGACAGGCTGAACGCAGCTGGAGGCGCGATTACTCCCCGGAAAGGAAAGCTATCTATACTAGCCTTTTAAACAACTACAAAAAATCCATTATCCAGGCCAAATCTACGTACTTCTCCCTGAAAATTATCAACTCCGCTACGAAAACTAAAGACATATTTGCTATTGTTGATGAACTATCGTTACCAGACAGAGTTACTGCTAAACCACTCCCTTCCCAACTGTTATGCGACGCCCTTAATGACTACTTTGTGGAGAAAATCGCCACTATCAAAAACAGCATCCCCCCGCCCGCGCTCCCTTTAGACCCCATGATCTCGTTTAAAAACCTAAAAATACTAGATCAAATACCCCCGATTTCGAAAGAGGAATTTCTTGCCCTTGTAAAGAAAGTTGGATCAGGATCCCCAACAGACCCCTGTCCTCCTCACATTCTTCAAGAAGCATTCTCCATCTGTCCCGATCCCCCTCTAGCACCTCTCAACAAATCTTTGAAATTAGGTGTGGTCCCTGACTCTTTTAAAACGGCCGAGGTTGATCCTATCCTCAAGAAACCCAATGCCGACCCCTCAATACTTACTAACTTTCGTCCGGTCTCTCTACTCCCCTATCTCAGTGAACTTTCGCTATTTCTACATCCCCAGCAGGCTGGATTCAGACCAGCTCACTCCACAGAGCTGGTCATACTTGCAGTCATGGACGAACTCAGAAAGGGGGCTGACCATAACATCCCTCAGGCCCTTATTCTCCTGGATCTCTCTGCTGCTTTCGACACGGTCGACCATAATCTTTTGGTCGACCGTGTCGGGAGCGCCGGTGTCCAGGGAGCCGCCCTAAAATGGATCACCTCCTTCCTTGAAAATCGGTCACAGGCAGTTCGTTTAGCTACCTTCTCAGCTAGGAGGGTAAGCCTGACCTGCGGAGTCCCTCAGGGGTCCTCTCTCTCTCCCCTCTTCTTTTCAACCTCTATATGCTTCCCCTGATCCGCTCCCTACGTAACTGCGAGGTAGCCACTTTTAATTACGCCGATGACCTTCAGCTCGTTTTTAAAATTGACTCTTCCATTTCGTCTAGGTCAAATTTTCAGGCCACCTTGTGCCTCATCAGTAACTGGATGAACGCCAGTCATTTGAAACTCAATCCTGATAAAACTGAGCTCGTCCTGACTGGCGGCACCTCTAATCCTTGGAATACCAATTTTTGGCCCCCTTCTTTAGGTACCCCTCCTCAACCTGCGGACTCTGTGAAAAGCCTTAGGGTCATTATGAGTAGAGATCTGTCCATGAACACTCAAATCGGCACAGTGGTGTCGTCTTGCTTTTTTCACCTCCGCAGAATCCGTAAGATCTCTAGATTTCTGACCACCGAGGCGCTTACCGTGGTTCTTTTGGCCCTAGTCATCTCTCGTATTGACTACGCCAACTCACTTTATGTGGGCATTCCAGCTTACCAGCTTCACCGTTTACAATTGGTCCAGAACCAAGCAGCCAGGCTCATATTCCACCAACCTAGACATCTACGTGTCCGCCCCCTGATGAGGAGCCTCCATTGGCTTCCAGTGGCAAACCGCTGCGCTTTTAAATTGGGCTGTACCATTTTTAATGCCTTAGCTGGTCTTGGCCCAGCCTTCATTTCGTCCTTGATTCGTTGTTACACTCCGTCACGTACTCTTCGTTCTTATTTAAATCTGCTCGTTATCCCCCCCCCTTCAAGCGGAAAAGACTTGGCGGCCTTAGATTCTCTCTATTGGCCCCCCCAATTCTGGAATTCCCTGCCTGTTGAGCTTAGGCTAGCCACCTCATATTCCCGATTTAGAACTCTTCTTAAAACTTTTCTTTTTGTCCAAGCATACGAGTAAGCCCTGTTTATCCCTCTTCTGCCGCTTCTCCTCCACTAGCGCCATGAAACCGTTTGGTGTAAGAGCGCTCTGTAAAGATTTTTAACATAACAACATCTAGGTGTCTTCCTGCAGTAATAGAGGAGCAGCTTCCAACTCCCAGACCAGCAAACCTTGTCTGAGGTAGCTGGGACCTTATATAGTCTGCTATTGTTTGGTACATGTGTACACTGATTGATTGTTGTATCTGGTGTTTCTATTGGATTATGGTTAGTGTCCTCATTGGTTGGGTATTTGAGGGTTCTGATTGGTTTCTGGGTCTGTGAATCAATCAATGTAGGGTTCGGATTTGTATTGGAAGTAGGGACTAGGACTTACGGTGTTATTGGGACTAGGGCTAGGCCTTTAATTGGAAGTAGAGATTAGGGCTTCTGGTGTGATTGGTTACTGGACTAGGTGTGGGACTAAGAGTAGGGTTAGGCTTAGTATTGGAAGTAGGGACTTTGGCTTCCTGTGCCATTGGTTGCTTGGACTTGGGTTGGGACTACTGCTAGGGTTTTTAAACTGATTGGTTGCTTGGACTAGGGCTAAGATTGGCTGGAAAGTCCTGGTCTCCTACTGGTTCCAGATTTTAGGGGTAGTGTGATTGGATAGTGGTAGGGTTCCCATTGGCTGAAGGGGTCACCTGATTACAAAGGCTATAAAAGGCCAGGCTTAGGGCGTCTCAGCCCGGGTGTCGCGGCTAAGGGCGGAGAGGACAAGGGCAGTTGCCTGTTTGAGCCTGGTCAGGACCAGGGCCAAAAATGCTGCCCATGTTCCCATTCAGTAACACCCACCCACAATTTATTTTCACTATAAATATGTACCTGTCTTTGTGTATTGCTTTGTATAAACATGTAGAATAATTGGGTTTTTAAAAAAATTCCTCTTTGTTCTACATGTACTTGCTTCCATTGTGCATCTATGTACCTCCATGTCCTTGGATCCGTGAGTCTGTTACTTTTCTCCTGAAAAAGCATGTTCGAGGCATATGAGCTGCAGAATTCACACTGTGCATAGACTGCCATCTGGTGTTGGGCTCAGATGCTTGCACCTTGTTGTATTGGAAAGAAGTCTTTTGTAGTCACGAGATAGGTGACTCCTTCCTTGGACGATAGTGCGCATGGGCATCGACTCCATCCTCAGTTTTTTTCCACCATCGGGTTCGGATGCAACATCTGCGCTCCGATTCGGTACTGTATTATCCAAACCTTTTCGACACGCAAACGATCAAAAAACTCGATGGTGTTGTCTTCGTACACGCGTGCCCTTCGACGCACTCCTCAAATACCAGATTCCAGTCGTCGACACGGGCCGCTGGGCCTATCGACGCCATTCGGGCCTATGGCTAATGAAAAGGACTCCATTTAAAAAATGCCCCCAGTGTGGAGCTAAATTACCACACAGCGACCAACACAAGGGTGCCAATTACGATCCTGTAAAAACCGGGTACGAACCGTCGGACGGAGCATATTCTCCGTCTGACGCGTACCCGGTCGTCAAAATTTACAAACATGGAATTACGATTCGCACGGGAACAACATTTCCGTACGAATCGTAAAAAACCCCGACCAAACAAAATAAACCTACAAATGCGATCCGGGAAAGCGCCGACCTGACGTCGGGACGCTCGCAGCCTGCCATTCACGAACCAGGAATTGCGATTCGCACCGATGTCATCCCGCACGGTGAATATTTTCCGGCTGCCAAAAACTGCCGGGAAAGCAGGACGACGCGAACAAGGACTACCAGTACGCGACGGACAGACAGGACGACGCAAACAAGGAGGACCTGTACGCGACTGACAGACAGGACGACGCGAACAAGGAGTACCAGTACGCGACGGACAGACAGGACGACGCGATCAAGGAGGACCAGTACGCGACGGACAGACATGGACCCGAACCTACGTGTCATCCCGGCCCTCATAGCAGTCGACCTCCTCTACAGGTTCGGACGCAGACGCCGCAGAAGGTCAGAACAACTAAGGGAGGGGGGAAAGTGGGGTGGGGTGGGGTGGGGGTGGCAGGACCAGGGCAGGCCACAAACCCCCCACCAAAGTCACACAGCACACATGCCCTGGACATACCTGACTCCCATGCCCTGGTCACTACGAGGGGGTGGGGGCGTGTCCAGCTAAGCCAGCGACCGCCACAACGGAAGTCCGTCACGACAACCAAACAGGTACGTCCCGTACCCACGCCTGAAGAGCGTGGGTACGAGTCGTACCACGCCCACACCCACGTCACCCCAACAAAGGCGGGACGGCTCGTACCCACGTGGCAAAGGCCTGGGTACGGGCCGCACAAGCATCACATAGCGTGGGGACGGATATGTACGGACCCTACCCCCACCCCGTATGCATGGAGCGTACCCCCACTCCAACAGTGTAAGTACGACCCGTACCCACACCCGCGTACGTATGGAGCGTGCCCCCACCCCAACAGTGTAAGTACGACCCGTACCCCCACCTGCGTACGTATGGAGCGTACCCCCACCCCAACAGTGTAAGTACGACCCGTACCCACACCCGCGTACGTATGGAGCGTACCCCCACCCCAACAGTGTAAGTACGACTGTTAGACGGACCGGGAGGGTCGGCCGAGGACAAGGGGAGAGGTCTCCGGGGAGAGCCGTCTCCAGCGATCGTACAGACGAGTAACTTCCCCCCCACAGATGTACACCACACAAAGATAAGGTTTTGACGTTCTTTATAAGCAATCTTTAGGTACGATAGAATGGTACAAGGAGGTCAGGACTCAGGGGTCCCCTCGATTCTAGTCTCTTGGTTGGGAAAGGGGGTAGCGGGACAGTCTTGTTACCAATCTGGTAGCTGAGATGGTATGATGGATAGCTCACAATCCAAGAGCTCGGCGTTCTAGATGGACGGGCCGCGGCGGCGCCAGCAGGTCCCGGTGAAGGTGGTAGTTACAACGGTCCGCGGCAGCGCCAGCAGGTCCCAGTGAAGGTGGTAGTTACAACGGTCCGCGGCAGCGCCAGCAGGTCCCGGCGAGGATGGAGGATGCAAAAGGCCGCGGCAGTGCCAGCAGGTCCCAGTGAAGGTGGTAGTTACAACGGTCCGCGGCAGCGCCAGCAGGTCCCGACGAGGATGGAGGATGCAGAAGGCCGCGGCAGTGCCAGCAGGCAGGACGATAGTTCGCAAGGCAGGGCTACGGCAGCGCCAGTAGTCCGTATGGGATGAGTTCTTCACGGTGTCTCTCGACTCCAGGATACAACTGCCTTCCTGCTCTGGAGCTGCCCCAGTTATAGGTCTGGCGCCCTTTGATGTCCGGACCCTCGCACTTGGAGGTCGGGAGGTCCGGGATGAGGGAGTCCAGACACCCAGCAGAGGGGTGGAGCCAGCGCCCGTGGGAGCTGGGGGGGCGATCGTCACCTGGCGGGGGAGAGCCATCGACACTTCTTTCTCCCATCGACCTGCCAAGTGGTCCGTTCACCTCCTGGGTGGATGGTGGTGCCGGGATGTCGGGGCCTGGCCAGGCCCAGGGTTAGGGTCGAGCTGAGGCCACGCGGCCTCGTGGTGCAGTGTCCAAGATGGCGGCCGGGCCGGGCGAGGGAGCCGGTAGTGGTTCGGCCCCATGATACAGAGAGGTCCGGGGGCAGGAGTCCCGTCTGGGGACGGGGTGCGGGTTGTTTCTGTGGGTAACACCTGGAGGGCCGGGGCTCGGGCCCTGTCATGCGGGGAGGGAGCAAGCCCTTCACGTGGCCTGTCCAACAACGACCCGTACCCACACCCGCGTACGTATGGAGCGTACCCCCACCCCAACAGTGTAAGTACGACACGTACCCCCACCCGCGTACGTATGGAGCGTACCCCCACCCCAACAGTGTAAGTACGACACGTACCCCCACCCGCGTACGTATGGAGCGTACCCCCACCCCAACAGTGTAAGTAAGACATGTACCCTCACCTCGAATGCATGGAGCGTAGCCCCACCCCAACAGTGTAAGTACGACACGTACCCCCACCTCGAATGCATGGAGCGTACCCACATCCGTGTATGTCATGAGCGTACATATTGTGAAATTGGAGAGGGGGGTGCAGAGTCCTCCCAGCAGTGCCCTGAGACAGGAGGGGTGGGTGCAGAGTCCTCCCAGCAGTGCCCAGACACAGGAGGGGTGGGGGCCCTATCACTCCCAGCAGTGCCCAGACACAGGAGGGGTGTGTGCAGAGTCCTCCCAGCAGTGCCCAGAGGCAGGAGGGGTGTGTGCAGAGTCCTCCCAGCGGTGCCCAGAGGCAGGAGGGGTGTGTGCAGAGTCCTCCCAGCAGTGCCCAGACACAGGAGGGGTGTGTGCAGAGTCCTCCTAGCAGTGCCCAGAGGCAGGAGGGGTGTGTGCAGAGTCCTCCCAGCAGTGCCCAGAGGCAGGAGGGGTGTGTGCAGAGTCCTCCCAGCAGTGCCCAGAGGCAGGAGGGGTGTGTGCAGAGTCCTCCCAGCAGTGCCCTGAGACAGGAGGGGTGGGGGCCTATCACTCCCAGCAGTGCCCTGAGACAGTAGGGGTGGGGGCCTATCACTCCCAGCAGTGCCCAGAGACAGGAGGGATGTGTGCAGAGTCCTCCCAGCAGTGCCCTGAGACAGGAGGGGTGGGTGCAGAGTCCTCCCAGCAGTGCCCAGACACAGGAGGGGTGGGTGCAGAGTCCTCCCAGCAGTGCCCAGACACAGGAGGGGTGGGGGCCTATCACTCCCAGCAGTGCCCAGACACACGAGGGGTGTGTGCAGAGTCCTCCCAGCAGTGCCCTGAGACAGGAGGGGTGGGTGCCCATCACTCCCAGCAGTGCCCATGGAACGCAAAGGGTGGAGTAGTCACAGATACCATGCCCACAAATGTCAGTCAGGTGCACAAAGACCCTGCAGTACATGTACGCGAGGCTGGGAGTATACGCATGCATAGCGCAGAAAAGAAAACATGTACACATGAAGTCATGTCAATAGGCCACATACACAAGTACAATGACTACCAAGGATGCCACGAATGATGCAGGTGGAGACATCGCTCAGCATGCATGTGCAAAGGTGAAGGACTACGTCACACACCCAGCTAATGGACACACAGCTCTGTGCCAAAGTCAGGGGACACCCTGCAGGGAAGAAGTCAGGGTACACAGAGGAAGGAATACACCTTGGGACAATTGCAACATGCAGCAACTGCTTACATGAATGGAGAAAGGTAGCTAACACCGTGTGATGGCACACAGATCCCAGGGTCCCCCCTATGAGCAGCACACTACTACATTTCCCACACACCCAACACATGACCAACACCCACAACCATGTAGCAGCCCCACCAACAGCAATGCCAGCAATGCAGGAGTGTTCCAAGGGCAAAAAATAAATAGCTTTATTCAGCATGAGCAAAAAACTAGTATGACGTAAGTCCAATATTAACAAAGGCCATAGGGCAGTCCAGGAGACCCAGCTGGATGGGGGACACAGTGGGATGCGTGTCCCCTAGCTTGCCTGCACAGTTACAATCCGTTGTCTTCCACAGGGGTGAGGGCATCATGTGGGGGGGAAGAAACAGGCACCGCAGGGACAGGAGGGTGAAGGGTAGGCGTTGTGGGTGCAGGGATGGAGGACTCCACCACAGGGGGTGGGGCAGGGCCAAAGGCGGAGGCCAGGATCTCGCTGCACACCTAAGCAAGGTCCTCCAGGGACTCCCCTGCACCCAAAGGAACCACAGGCCCCAAGGAGGGGGGAGGTCAGAGGGATGGGTCGCAGCGCCACTGGGGGAGGGTGTGGACAGGGGGGGGGGGACTCAACCACCCTGACCGAGGACTTCCTTGACCGCTTGCGTGGTGGCGTCACTGTGGGGCTCAGGGACAGAGCGGCCATGAAGGAGTCTTTGGGGGAGATGTGGCCAGGAGAGCTGAGGGGAGGGGATTTGGAGGGAGTGGATTGGGTGGAATGCGGACTCCCACTCTGGCTGCGTGTCACACGTTTGCCCCCCGACCCAGTGGGTGTGCCTACTGCACCCTGTGTGTGCGTGTCAGGAGGAGTGCGGCGGACCTTCCCTGCTGGTGTGGTGCCTGTGTCTGTTGTGGTGGGTGCATGCTTACGTCTGGGTGTATGTGGGACAGGCATGGGAGTGGGAATTGTGGAAGGAGCAGGGGTAGGGGGTGGGACGTAGCGCTGCAGGAGACCCACTGCTGCAGTCAGTGTGGAGTCTATGGACCTCAGCAAGTTGCGTTGGTCAGCCTGCGATGAATGAATGCCCTCCAAGTATGCCTCCATGTTGTTGAGGACCTGGCTGTGGGCATGGAGGACATTAAGGATCGCAGTCTGACCAATCTGCAACTGCCGCTGGATGTCCACAGACTCAGCATTGGCGGCAGCAGTGGAGACAGGGGCAGGGGGTGCGGTGCCTGGCAGGAAGGAGACATGTGGTGACCGGGCACGTTGGGAAGGGACACGAGCACGTGGGAGGCGGCTGATGCCAATGGAGGGGGCGGTGCCAGATGTAGGGCTGCTGTCAGATGGTGGTGCAGCCACCGCCCACTCGGAGAGATCATCCTTGGACCCGTCAGCTTCATACTCTGTTGTGCCAGTCGACAGGTCCCCGGGTTCACTCTCCTCCGCCTCAGTCCCACTCGAAGTGCCAGCCCCGATGTCACCGCTGGCACTGGTGCTCAGTCCCTCCGCGCCGTCTGTGTCCATGTCTCCCTCCGTGTCCCCCGACGATGCTGTGGGCAGGGTGAAGAGACAGAAATTAATCATACACCTGTATACATATGTCACATGAGTCAAATCTACGTAGGTTACAGTGCATAGCTTGAAACAAAGAGTTACAACTACATACGTAGGCCCTGCAAGACACAGTTGTGTGACCCACCATGCCATGGAAAAACTATGGAGAGCATGACACAATAGCAAATGAGATGACATGGTATTCTGACTGAGGAGCAAGGCCCTGGGGACAATACAGCACTGCATCTGCACCACACAGCGTGGCAGGAAATTGGGATGAGCAGGGACCAAAGCCAGGAACTAGAGGCACATGCAGCATAGGTAATACTGAGAACATGCCCACCCTGACTGGCACGCTGCACCTTGAGTGTATGTCCAGACAAACATCACACACTGGCCAGTCCAAGCAAGGAGATTACAGTTCTTGACATGTAGGCCATGCCCGCCCCACCCACCCCCTACATGAGACAAATCTGTGGAGACACAGGAAGCACTTACATCTCTTAGTCTGGGTGAAATACACATGGGATGCAACAATTCAAGATTGCACACCAAATACCCAAGGTGCGCCTGTCCTAATAATAATCTACAAATGGGCATCATCAGATGATTGCAACAAGACACACAGGCAATGGCCACCGTGAGTATGTACTTTGAAAATCAGGTCAGGCTGGACAGTGGACACTTGTAATACATCTCACGTCAAGAAACATGGTGCCAGGGGACAATGGCACAGAGCACAACCTATGCTGTAGACACAGAGATTGTCGACATTCTCGGATTACACACATGATACCTAGGAAAAGATGCCCCTGGGGACAGTAGTGGCCACACAACTCCATGCTCCTGAATGGGAATGACTGCAACACACGCTAACATCCCTGCACTATGCCTAACGCACACTCATGCACATCATGTCACAGGCCACCACATGGGACATGCCTGCTGGAAGGCCTGGCACTCGAGAGATTAACTCCCATGTCTGGACTCAGCATTAGTGCCAACTGACATGGAACCCACAAGTCCAGAACTGGACAGGGCACAGGCAAGGTCACAAAACCTGTTACACACCACCCCCACACATGATGCTGCAGGCATTGTACACTTGGAGAAGGTGTCAGGCTACATAACCTTGTGATGGAGTGACTACACACAGACCAGGGAACACATTGCAAGGAGGGGAAGGGAGGCAGGAGAGCACTGCAATACTGTGGGGAACAGGATCTGCACAGCACCATAAACCCTGGAAGTGTATCCATGGAACAGTGCACTTACAAATGCTGGTTAAACACAACAAACACACACACGTACCTACCCCCTTCCGGCTGCTGCATGTCCTGTAGACGCCTGTCCAAGTCAGGAAAGACCACCGCCAGCACACGTTTCTGGATGTGGGAGAGACTGCGGCGCCCGCGGTTCTTGTGGCTCTCAGGTGAGTCCCCCAGCAGGACCCGTGCGATCCTCCGCGTCCAGCACCGGATATCCTGCCAGCGTTTCCTCACCTGGGACAGGTGCCGCCTCCGACCATCCGCACTCCTCACGGCGCTGACGGCGTCCAGCCATATCTGCTCCTTGGCAGAGGCGTCTACCTGTGAGGATGAACAAGTGACACTACATCAATACACCTTGCACATGTCACGGGGACACAGATTAGAATACATTTGCTGTTTACAACAAGGCATAGTGTGCATCCAACGCATTGCAACTTTGTCATAGGGACATGATCCTGTGGGGGAAGGCCAAAAGCAGTACGTGCCATTGAAAGGACAGAGGTGGAATGAGGGCAACTACACAATCAATGAGCCAGGCTCACACTGTGCATCACACCCACCCCTCCTGTCTCAGGGCACTGCTGGGAGTGATAGGCACCCAACCCTCCTGTCTCAGGTCACTGCTGGGAGTGATAGGCCCCCACCCCTCCTGTCTCAGGGCACTGCTGGGAGGACTCTGCACACACCCCTTCTGTCTCTGGGCACTGCTGGGAGTGATAGGCCCCCACCCCTACTGTCTCAGGGCACTGCTGGGAGTGATAGGCCCCCACCCCTCCTGTCTCAGGGCACTGCTGGGAGGACTCTGCACCCACCCCTCCTGTCTCAGGGCACTGCTGGGAGTGATAGGCCCCACCCCTACTGTCTCAGGGCACTGCTGGGAGTGATAGGCACCCACCCCTCCTGTCTCAGGGCACTGCTGGGAGTGATAGGCCCCCACCCCTCCTGTCTCAGGGCACTGCTGGGAGTGATAGGCCCCCACCCCTCCTGTCTCAGGGCACTGCTGGGAGGACTCTGCACACACCCCTCCTGTCTCTGGGCACTGCTGGGAGTGATAGGCCCCCACCCCTCCTGTCTCAGGGCACTGCTGGGAGTGATAGGCCCCCACCCGTCCTGTCTCAGGGCACTGCTGGGAGACATCAGGCATTCCCCCCCCCTGGGACCCCCCCTACAGTATATAGCATGTGTGTCACACCTGGACACAATGGCAGAAGTCACAGTCACTAAAAAGGGACACAGTCTGTGCCAGTGGACACTGCACTCACCTGATAACCTGGTCGCCCATACAGCATGGGGTACCGTGGGAGGATCACATCCACCAAAGCCATGTTCTCCTCCAGGGTGAATGGCTGTGACCTCTCCACAGCCCTTGACATGGTTCCAGGGAATCAGTAGCAGCAGCTGGGTCGTGGAATACAAAGATGTGCAGGCAAGTGCTCCCTCATGGGACCTGGCTGCCTTATATCTGCCTTGCTGGCCCATCTCATGCACAGGAGTACAGAGTGATTGGTCACTCACATTTGCATCCTATGTTTCCTCCAATCCCTTCAAACCTAGCAGTCTGTGGGTTCTCGATCGGTTTTATTCTCCTGCATGATGTCAGCCCCACAAACACATTGCAACAAAGTAGATTAATTCCAACTGACTTCTGCTGTGCACCTTCCAGAACAAATTCAAAATTTGAACTTGGTCTCCATGACAACCAGCATGCATGTAGGCCTTAATACTTGTCCCTCATGTGTCCCCTATGTAATTTGGAGCTTCACACACACGTACGGTGCGTTCCGGAGCCCTAGGGCACCCCAAATGCATTGCAACGGCCCGTACACGCGTGCCTACGTTCACTATCACTATGGGTGTCCTCGCGTATGCGTACACGTAGTGATAGTGAGCGTACAGGCGTGTGTACGGCCCGTACCACTACGAGTACGCATACGCGAGGACACCCATAGTGATAGGGAGCGTACAGGCGTGTGTACGGCCCGTACCACTACGAGTACACATACGCGAGGACACCCATAGTGATAGGGAGCGTACAGGCGTGTGTACGGCCCGTACCACTACGAGTACGCATACGCGAGGACACCCATAGTGATAGGGAGCGTACAGGCGTGCGTACGGCCCTACCACTATGGGTGTTCTTGCTTATGCGTACTCGTAGTGGTACGGGCCGTACACATGCCTGTACGCTCCCTATCACTATGGGTGTCCTCGCGTATGCGTACTCGTAGTGGTACGGGCCGTACACATGCCTGTACGCTCCCTACCACTATGGGTGTTCTTGCGTACTCGTAGTGGTACGGGCTGTACACATGCCTGTACGCTCGCCATCACGATGGGTACACATACGGCAGCACTCCCATAGTGATATGGGAACGTACACAGGCCCTCTTAGCAGCAGTACGGCGGTTTTCACACATCACAGTGGTGACAGGCGGCACACAGGTAGGGATAGGGCGGACATACTTGTCCATGGATGGACATACTTGTCCATGGATGGACATACTTGTCCATGAATGGACATCAAGGCATTGTCTGTGCATTACTACATGTGTGGGGCACAGGTGTGACGGGCTGTGATGTGGAAAATTACTCCTGAGTCGAGAAGGCACCAGATGTATGATGAGATGTGTACAGATGTACTGTGTGACGGTGCAATGTGTGCCAGGCATGCCCTTGACTCCTTTGACATGTGTGCATGTCGTACTGCACACTTGGGGTGAGCGTCACTGGCATGGCACGGACACCAACACACGGAAGTGTCCCCTGATGCCCGGTACAGGGGTTACCACACCTGACTTGTCACTACCCACGGTGCACAATGTGACTATGTCATGTATGTGTGGGGGCTTCCCATCAGGTTGATGTTGGAGCACCCTCAAAAGCTGCAGCTGTTGCAGCAACCAACATGTGTCTGTGTGTAGATTGACATTGCACACTGTTCCGCACACCATGCCACATGTGGTATCGGATGTGAGGTGCACATGTATGCATGGGACACGGAGTAGCGTGACAAGGACATGTCTGCATCCTCACAATGAATGTGTGGTGAGTCATGACATGTGCACCTTCATGGCAAGGTGTGTGGGCTGTCCTAGTGTAATGTCATGTGACCTGTGGCTCTAGTGTTCCGCTACCAGTCTCTGCAATCGGCATCCTACTTCTGCTGATGTGTGGGCGTATGTCACTCCTGTCTTGCGTCTGGCTGTTCACTTGCACTGGGACACAGCTATTCCCATGGCATGGCATGGGGAGGTTCTCAATCTCCGTGTGTAGCTGGGTCTTGGTAGGAGTGTCACCTTGCATCCATACGTGTCCTGGGCATGTAGCACATACCTGACTCCCTATGTAGCATATGTGTATTGACAGATTAACATGTGCTCAGTACATATGAATTGTTGTCGTAGTGCACTCACTCTTCCTTGTCACTTCCAAATAACTGCAGAGCGCCGCCTCTTGCCTGACCAATTCCGGACTTGGCTGCCATGCGGGAGAATGACAGCATCCGGTGCTACCGCTTCCCCCAACCGTTGATTCTGGAGTTGACGGCGAGACTGGCACCACACCTGCAACCGCAGCACAGGTATCCTACGGCACTGACACCCCAGCTGAAGGTAATGGCTGCCCTACATTTTCTTGCCACGGGTACCTTTCAATATACCATAGCTCATGTTGGTGGCATGTCCCAGAGCATGTTCTGCCGTCTGCTGCATGATTTCTTAGAGGCCATGTTGATTCACCTGGATGACTTCATCAAGTTCCCAACCCCTGAACAGTTGACTGCGGTCAAGCGTGGATTCTATGCCCTGGGAGGGATGCCCCATGTCATTGGGTCCATAGATGGGACACATGTAGCTTTGGTACCACCACACGCACGGGAGGTGGCGTACCGCAATCGGAAGCACTACCACTCCATCAATGCCCTTGTGGTGTGTCAGTCCAACATGGTGATTTCACATGTCTGTGCTCGTTTTCCAGGATCAGCACACGATGCCTACATCATGAGGCGTAGCAGGATGCCTGAAATGATGATGCAGCTGCGCAACGAAAGAGCATGTGTTGTTGGTGGGTACAGTCTGTCTGTCCTGTATTTTGCATAGCCTACCAGCACGACCGCTTCACCACTTCTAACGATGTCCATGTGCTTCCCATGTAGGGGACGCTGGCTATCCCAACATGCCATGGCTGCTCACACCTCTCCGCAACCCCATCACGCCGGCCCAGCTCCGCTACAACACCGCCCATGGCCGGACAAGGCGAGTGATAGAGAGGACGTTTGGCCTGCTGAAGAGCCGATTTCGGTGCCTCCACAAGACCGGCGGCGCGCTCCCATATGCCCCTGCGAAGGTCTGCAAAATCTTCATGGTCTGCTGCATGCTGCACAACATGGCAGTTGAGAAAGCTGTGCCACTCATCCTGGATCAAGATGACGAGGACCATCCACCCGTGGAGGACGAAGGGCTTGGCAATGGGGCTAGTGATGTGGAGGATGTGGAGCCGCAAGAGGACATCCGGACTCGGCTCATACGCGACTTCTTTGCTTAGTGGTGAGTACCAGTGTCTGAGTGTGCACGCATTGGTCCCCGTGTGGCATGTGTTGTGATGTGTGTCTCCACCTGCATGTATGGCACGTGAGTCAGAGGTGTGTGTGGGTGTGTCACTGGAGTGATGGTGGCAGTGATGGTTGTATTTCCCCAGTCCCAATTGTGACCTAGCATGTTGTCATCCATACATGTGTCGAGTAAATGCACATGCAAGTGGCTGTGCTTTTTGTGGCTGACTTCTTGTGCGTCTTTTTTCCCCAGGTACTTGCGCATGCCGTCTGCTGGTTGCATTGTTGTGGCACTGCTATTCCTCATGGACACGTCATCGTGGGCTGACTCCGCGTTACAGGCACGGACATGTTTGGAAGTCTCCATAGGGTAAGGGATGCATCAGGGGTGTATTGGGTGTGGCAGTTGTTCACGATGTATGCACACTGCCCCTGTCGATGTTTGGTTCCTCTGCAGCCATGTAGCATCACCATGGGACACGACATGCAGCTGTGTACACCTGAATAGATGGTCTGCCTGGTTGACAGTCATCAGTGATGGGATAGTGGATTGTGATGATGGCATCAATGTGTGTGACACTGCCCTCGGACACATACGGTTAGCATTGGCTTGACATGGTGTGGGACTTCCACATCAGCGGATCAATGGTGTATGGCAGTCTCTCCGTGAGCAGCTGTGGGTGTTTAGCTGTTAGCCGACAATTGTGTGCCAGTTCCATGGCTAACACGCATTTGTGCTGCAGAAGGGGGGTGCCAGTGTTGGACCCACATGTTACTCCACAAGATGTGTTCATGTGTACTTCAAGTTGCCTCTGCAATCCCGAAAACATGACTAATAAAGGTGTCCCTATGCCTCTAAGGTGCCTCTTCTCAGTCAATGCTGGTGTGTTGCCACGGTGCATCCAGCATGTCTGGCATGGTTTTCCCTGATAGTGGCTATGTGTCGATGTGTCGAGTAGCAAGATGCAAGCTGTGTGTGTGGGCTGAGACTGTGTATTGGGCATGATGTCCATGACTGTGTGGGTATTGTGACATGTGCCATCCCCATGCATCCAACGTTGGCCAGGCCCCCATTCTCTGCATCCACCGGACTCAAGCTTGCAGGACATGGTTCTGCCACCTGTCTACACATACCTGGGTGCCCCCCAGGACACTGGACATGATCCCTGACCTCTGCGCATGACTGTTGCTGTACTCAATGTGTCTGTCAGCACGGTTGTGCGGCCACCCCCTCAGCTGGTTGGGCCCATCACGGGTGTGTATGGTGCTCCATGTCTGTCTTGCCTAATACACTGTGACCCGTGTGTCCTGTGCCAGACTCGGGCCCCAGGGTGTGGATGGTTGGAGTCAAAAGAGAGCTCAGGCATGTTTAGACTTTACAACACACATGTAAGGTAATAATGCAACCAGCAGGCATCTTCTCTTCATGGTGTGAATTTTTATTTTGGGGGGTGGGGGGGGATAAAGTGAGGGGCTTTCCGGGAGTTTGGAATCCAAAGTTCAGTAGGGGAGTTGGTGTCCTTGCCATTGGAAATCCTCATAGTCCATGCCACAGTCTTTGTCAACATTGGTCAGACAGTGACCAACAGGGCCATGTGGCAGAGAATGTCTCTTGATGCTGTGATGCTGTTGCTCCAGTGGGCCAGGTGCCAGGCCAGGTGTCCTGGGAGATGGTGATGTAGCGCCGACCCTCACGGTCCTTTCCGTGGACGACCCGGCCTCCTGCGGGGACCCTCAGCAGCAGGCCGTGACGATGTTTGGGATGCTCCATCGGATGTCTCCTCCTCCTCCTGATCCCTCCCTGTGGGTGGTGATGTTCTACGCCGTCTGGCACAGGGAGGGTTGCCCATGTTGTCGGCCATCCGACGGAGTGTATCGTGAATCCCCTGGAACACCGTCACTTGCTCAGCCTGTCTGTCCTCCATCCTCCGTTGGTGTTGCAGTAGACAGGCATGTTGCTCCGCATGTTGCTGGGCCTGCTGGGTCTTTATCTCATCGAGGGTCCCCTTGATCTCATTGAGGGTGGACACAACCTGGGCCATGCCCGTGGTGTCCTGCCGGTATGTGTCCATGATGTTACGGACATGGGCAAATACCGGTTCCCCAGCCAACTGGTCAGGCTCGCGCCTCTGCCGTCCTCCACTCCCACCACCCCTGCCCACTTGCACCTGGCCTGCCCTTGTGGGTACATCGGGTCTCCGGGACCCCCGAGGGGTGGCATTGGCGTGGTCGCCTGCCTCCTCCTGGGTGCCCGGGACACCGTGTCCCTCCTGGCCAGCCTGGCTGCATTGTGGTGGTGGGGCAGGGATCCTGGGTGTCTCCTGGGATGTGGCAGGAGTGGGGGTGGTGGTTGGCACAGTTGTACCTGACGCAGGTGCTGCAGGTGGTTGGACACCAGAGGGGCCAGGTCGGTCGGGGTCGTCCACAGAGTGGTGAGAGTCGTCGCTGCCGGTGGGATCGGGCTCCCGCAGATCCGGGTCCTGTGAGTCTTCCCCCCCCAGTGTTGGGGGGTGAACCACGACGTTGACCTGTGTGTGAGAGAGACAATGTTAATTTTGGTCCATGCAACATCCATGTTTCATCAGTTTCAAAGTTGGCACTTTTCCTCTTGGAATTAGGATCTGTCTTGCATTCCACTCACAGTGCACTTGTGCATGGGTGTGTCCCTTGGGCACCACTTTGGCCCCTTTAACTATGTGTGGCACAGTCTTACTTGCTGCGTCAAGTGTGACTGCAGTCATCAGTGGAGTGGGCAGGTGTGGCGAGCCATGCATTGGCGCCTTCCGTGTAGCACTGTACATGTGCACATGGAGTGGATCCACACACTTATATAATGCAGGTAGCTGTCGTTGTGCTCGTGAACAGGTTGTGACATGGCCCTGTGTTTTGCCATGGTGAAGAGGGGGGGTTCTGGCACTGGCCACCCTTGGCTACATGCACGCAGTCTACCTGCTGACGAGCAGACATTCCCACACACCACACGGCTGATTTGCTCTCCCTGTGTCTCCCTCCCTCTCTGTCCCCCTCTCCCTCCCTCTCTGTCCCCCTCTCCCTCCCTCTCTGTCCCCCTCTCCCTCCCTCTGTGTGTCAGCCTCCTCCCTCTGTCCGTCTTCCTGTGTCTCCCTCCCTCTCTGTCCCCCTCTCCCTCCCTCCGTGTGTCAACCTCCTCCCTCTGTCCGTGTCCCTGTGTCTCCCTCCCTCTCTGTCCCCCTCTCCCTCCCTCTCTGTCCCCCTCTCCCTCCCTCTGTGTGTCAGCCTCCTCCCTCTGTCCGTCTTCCTGTGTCTCCCTCCCTCTCTGTCCCCCTCTCCCTCCCTCCGTGTGTCAGCCTCCTCCCTCTGTCCGTGTCCCTGTGTCTCCCTCCCTCTCTGTCCCCCTCTCCCTCCCTCTCTGTCCCCCTCTCCCTCCCTCTCTGTCCCCCTCTCCCTCCCTCTGTGTGTCACCCTCTGTCACCTCAGCCCAGCTTCCTAGACACACACTTTTTCCAGTCCTTTGAATGGCCCTTGGCTTGTTGCTGTGAGTTTGTTTCTGATCTCCAGGCACCCATTGGGTGTAGTGTCTGTGTGTGCGCTGCTGCTGTGGTTGTGTGTGCTGCCACTCTTTCACAGTGTTGGCTGTTCATTAGCTGCTGTCATGTGCAAAATAGTGCCTTCACCCCCATGTGTTGATGCAAGGCGTCCGCCATTTGCTGGCGAGTCTTTCCTGTGTGGGGACACACTGTTTGTCTGGCTGTGACCTGGGCCATATGGGCAGAGGGCATTGTTGTCTGCTTCTGAGTTGCACTATGTGATTTTTGGGGCCCACCCTCCCGCCATCCGGGTTACCGTGTCATGTGTTGGTGTCTTCTGTGGCCTGTGACTTGACATTGTCCAGCTGGGTGCATGGGGCATGGTGGCGGCAGTGGCATGTGCGTGTTCATGGAGTGTGGTTGAGTCATGCGATAGGTTGGGGTGGTTGCGTGCCTGTTAGTGATTTTGGTTGTGGATGAGGTCCCCCCCATGTGAGGTGCGTTGTTCGTGTACTCACCCGGGTCTCGGAGTCCTCCTAATCCTTCGACTGCCTCCACCGGCTGTATGGCCATCACCCTCTCCTCCCAGGGCTGGTAGTGTACGGGTCTGCGGGAGGGCCCTCCTCCAGTGGCGTTGGCCTGGTTGTGTTCCTCCAGCATCTTGGCTCGGACCCTCCTCTGCAGATCGTACCACCTGGCTTGGCATTCCTGCATGGTCCTTCTGGTGTCCGCAACAGCATTCACAGCATCGATGATGGTCTGCCACATGGCTGTTTTTGCTGCAATGCTGGTCTGTCTGACCAATGTTCCAAAGAGCTGTGGCTCGACTCTGAGGATTTCATCAACAAGGACCTCCAACTCTCGGTTACTGAACTTTGGATTCTTGTTAGTGGGCATGGTGAGGGGTGTGGGTGTGGATGGTGGGGGGTGTGTGTGGATGGTTGTGGGGGTGTGGTTGTGCAGGTGTGTGTGTGTGTGTGAATGTGATGAGGGGGTGTTTGTGGAGGTGGTTGTGTGAAGGTGTGCAAGTGTAAGGTGTGGTGAGGCTTGTAGTATGGTTCTGTGGTGTCTGGCAGCAGTGAGTCTGTTGCAAAGGCTCATGGTTTGTGTGTGTGGGCCCTTTTTATTGGTCCATGGGTGGGTGTGGCTGTGTTTGAAGTTTGGGTGGGTGTGTTATAAGGAGTGGTGGTGTTTTGGGCCTCTGTTTGTTTTTGGCAGTTGCAGGTCAGTGAATGTGTTTTTTTAGTGTTTGTTGGCCATGTTTAGTGGCTTTGTGCCATTCGAATAGTGTATTCTTGTGTTGTTTTGTTTTGTCCTGGTTGTGTACGTGCGTTTTGAGCGTGTGTACGGTGTGTACATGGGCCATTTGGTTGTACGGTGCTGTCCTTGTGTGTGGCTTGGTACGACTCGTACATGCGGTTGTGATGTTGGGGCCTGGGGTGCGCTCCGTACTTAGGAGGTTGTGTTGGGGGTGCGACTGGAACGTACTGGGGTGTACATTGACGGTGGTACGACGCGTACAGGGGTGGGGGTTCGACTCGAACGTACTGGGGTGTACATACATGGGGGTCGGACATGTACAGGGGTGGGGGTACGACTCGAACGTACTGGGGTGTACATACATGGGGGTCGGACACGTACAGGGGTGGGGGTACGAATCGAACGTACTGGGGTGTACATAGACGGTGGTACGACACGTACAGGGGTGGGGGGTTGACTCGAACGTACTGGGGTGTACATACATGGGGGTCGGACACGTACAGGGGTGGGGGTACGAATCGAACGTACTGGGGTGTACATAGACGGTGGTACGACACGTACAGGGGTGGGGGTCCAACTCGAACGTACTGGGGTGTACATACATGGGGGTCGGACACGTACAGGGGTGGGGGTACGAATCGAACGTACTGGTGTGTACATAGACGGTGGTACGACACGTACAGGGGTGGGGGTACGACTCGAACGTACTGGGGTGTACATAGACGGTGGTACGACACGTACAGGGGTGGGGGTTCGACTCGAACGTACTGGGGTGTACATAGACGGTGGTACAACACGTACAGGGGTGGGGGTACAACTCGAACGTACTGGGGTGTACATAGACGGTAGTACGACACGTACAGGGGTGGGGGTACGACTCGAACATACTGTGGTGTACATTGACGGTGGTACGACACGTACAGGGGTGGGGGTTCGACTCGAACGTACTGGGGTGTACATACATGGGGGTCGGACACGTACAGGGGTGGGGGTACGAATCGAACGTACTGGGGTGTACATTGACGGTGGTACGACACGTACAGGGGTGGGGGTACGACTCGAACGTACTGGGGTGTACATACATGGGGGTCGGACACGTACAGGGGTGGGGGTACGAATCGAACGTACTGGGGTGTACATAGACGGTGGTACGACACGTACAGGGGTGGGGGTACGACTTGAACGTACTGGGGTGTACATTGATGGTGGTACGACACGTACAGGGGTGGGGGTTCGACTCGAACGTACTGGGGTGTACATACATGGGGGTCGGACACGTACAGGGGTGGGGGTACGACTCTAACGTACTGGGGTGTACATACATGGGGGTCGGACACGTACAGGGGTGGGGGTACGAATCGAACGTACTGGGGTGTACATAGACGGTGGTACGACACGTACAGGGGTGGGGGTTCGACTCGAACGTACTGGGGTGTACATACATGGGGGTCGGACACGTACAGGGGTGGGGGTACGAATCGAACGTACTGGGGTGTACATAGACGGTGGTACGACACGTACAGGGGTGGGGGTACGACTCGAACGTACTGGGGTGTACATTGATGGTGGTACGACACGTACAGGGGTGGGGGTTCGACTCGAACGTACTGGGGTGTACATACATGGGGGTCGGACACGTACAGGGGTGGGGGTACGAATCGAACGTCCTGAGGTGTACATAGACGGTGGTACGACACGTACAGGGGTGGGGGTACGACTCGAACGTACTGGGGTGTACATTGACGGTGGTACGACACGTACAGGGGTGGGGGTTCGACTCGAACGTACTGGGGTGTACATACATGGGGGCCGACACGTACAGGGGTGGGGGTAGGAATCGAACGTACTGGGGTGTACATAGATGGTGGTACGACACGTACAGGGGTGGGTGTCCGACTCGAACGTACTGGGGTGTACATACATGGGGGTCGGACACGTACAGGGGTGGGGGTACGAATCGAACGTACTGGGGTGTACATAGACGGTGGTACGACACGTACAGGGGTGGGGGTTCGACTCGAACGTACTGGGGTGTACATACACGGGTGGGGGTGTACATACACGGGGGGTACGTCTCAGACGTACGGGGGCGGGGGGGAGTGTTGGGCACGTATGCGGGCACATGTCTCCATGGTTGCTATGGGAGTTCGGTGCGGACGGTGTTTTTTCCATACGGTTGTGACATCGGACGCACGGGATGGATCGTGATTCCTCGGTCGGACTTCACCTTTCACATTTGTACGGTAAATCGTCCGAGGACGTGTCGGACACATTTTCCGACCCGAGGACGTGTGGGAAATCATTCCCGATGCGGTTCGTATGGACTTTTTACCATGCGAATCGTGATTGCCAGTTCGTACGGCACTTGTACGATTCGTACGGTAAAAAGACCGGATACGAGTCGCACGGGGAATTTTTTTACCGGATCGTAATCGGCACCAAGGTCTGTAACCTCTGTCTCTCGCCCGAGCACAAGGAGAGTAATTGCCAGGCCTGCGCCTCCTTTCGATCCAAAAAGACTATCCGTGATCGCCGGCCCGACGACACATTATGGCGCAACAAGCGGCTCTGGTGCCAGAGAACATCTTTAACGAAGGCCCCAATGTCCCGGAGGAGGATTAGGAGGATCTGGAAATCGTTTCAGAGGCAGACGACTCCAAGTCAGATGACCACATCACTCCAAGTGAGTACAACTGCTCCAACCCCACCTGAAAAAAAGAAGACTCGGGTAAAGACTTCGCCTGCTGGCCCCACTCGCGACCGAAAGAAAGCTTCAGAAGCCCCGCTTCTGGGCCCGGCTCCAAAGACAAAGGAGAAGCCTTCCAGCGGCTCTGGACCGACCAAGCCGTATATTGGTGCCCTACACACACCATCGGCACCGAAGCCGAGAACACATCCTACTCCCGCAGTACCCAAAAAGCCATTGGCACTGAGCACCTCGGCGCCGAAGGAAAAGGCCTCGGATCCGAAACCAAACATTCGGAACCGAAAAAGATTTAAACATCGAAGCCGAAGGATCCAAAAACCCCCTCAAAGGCTCCAGAGCAGAAATCTAAACCCTGCTCTGACCTGAAAAAATCGACGCTGAAAGCGACTACCGAAGAGGAAGAACTTTTTCGACTGGATCCCATCGATCCGAAACAAAACTCTCCAAATGGACTCCAAAACAGGACATGTGGTCCATGTTCCACACAAGAGAAAATTGGACACCCCACACATCCCTGAGGTGCCTGTAATAAACAAAAAAAAAGACTGCCACTTCAACCTTTATGACCCTCTTCTCCTATTCTTCCTGCTAAGTCTTTCTCTCCTCCAAATTCTACCATACTCACCACAGGATTATGATGATTTAGGGGGTCGGGGAGGGAACAATGACCTTTTCACTGACCCTGATGACAACAGACATACCATAGGACGATTGGGTTCATTATGATGACCCAGTAGGTCCTCCAGACCTTCCTGATCCCGATGTATACCCTACAAAGCCATCTCCCCCAGATAACAATATTGGTTTTAGTCCGCTTTTAGACAGAGCTTCCCATTACCATGGTGTTCAAATGCATTAGGACCCCGCAGAGGAGGACTTCCTGATAGACACCTTTTCACAGTCACAAAAGACTGTACAAACCTTACCAATGTTAAAAGGTGTCATTAAACACGCCCCAGCCATATTCAAAGACCCTGTAAGGGCTAGAATTCACAATCCCAGAATTGACAAAAAATATAAACGTGCTCCCAATGATCCCACTTACATCAAGGGTCAACTACCTTTAGATTCTCTAGTGGTGACCAACGCTAGAAAACATGTCAACTCAAACCTCCGGTCATGCTCCATCTCCGGACAAAGTCCAAATTATTAGATGCTTCGGGCAAACGGGTTGCTGCCCAAGCAGCTAATCACTGGAGGATTGCCAATGCGCAGGCATTACTTGCGAGGTATGATAGGGCTCATTACGACCGTTTGGAAACCCTATTGCAGCCAATGATTTGATTCAAGAGGGCAAATTAATAACTAATGCATTAATCAAGTGCGCCCTCAATGCAGAAGACACCTCATCTAGGTCCATTAACAGTGTGTTACTAAGGAGACATGCCTGGTTGAGCATTTCTGGTTTCAAACAGGAGGTACAAACAACTATCCTCAATCAGCCGTTCAGTCTTCCTCCTACAAAAACACCACACAAACGTCCCCCAAAAAGGGATATTTTAGAGGTGGGTACAGGGGAATTAACAACAAAGGAAGAGGCTGAGGTAACAACAACACTTGCCTCTCCCACTAATAAGCAGTGACTTCCCTCCAGACCATTCCACTCCGGTCGAAGGGAGAGACTGACAGTTCCTACCAGTCTGGAATTCCATCACTACTGAAAAGTGGGTAAGACAAATTATCCAGTATGGTTACTGCCTGGAACTTAAAGCTACTCTACCCAACATACCACCCCAAGCAGCGTCCAATGTCCACAGAGCATCTGACTCTCCTCAAACAAGAAGTTCTTTCGCTGCTTAAAAAGCATGCAATAGAACCAGTCCCCATACAACATCAAGGAACAGGAGTTTACTCTCTATTTCCTAATCCCCAAAAAAGACTATACCCTAAGGCCAATATTGGACCTCAGACCTCTCAATCTACATACAGTCAGATCATTTTCACATGATCACTCTTCAACATGTTCTACCACTGCTTCAATAAGGGGACTTCCTTGCCACACTAGATCTCAAGGACGCCTACCTCCATATTCCCATACACCATGCTCACAGGAAATACCTAAGGTTCACAGTGGACAGCCAACACCATCAGTTCAAAGTCCTTCCATTTGGGGTGACCACAGCACCCAGGGTATTCACAAAGTGCCTTGCAGTAGTAGCAGCACACTTGCGAAGACAATCCATGTATTTCCATACCTCTACGACTGGCTCGTAAAAGCCAAGTCATATAACCAGTGTGTTCACCACACTTATCAAACCATTCGGCTGCTACACAACTTGGGGTTCACAGTAAACTACACCAAGTCACACCTTCAACCCTCCTACATACATCAGTATCTAGCTCTAGCATACCCCAATCGAGCAAGGATAGCCAGTATGCAAACCCTCATCTCCAAGTTTCAGCCCCAACACACTCTCCCAGCACGAGTGTTTATGCAGCTCATATAAATGATGGCCTCTTGCATTTTCATTGTACCTCACGCAAGACTTTAGATGTGCCCTTTACAGCAATGTTTAGCATGGCAGTGGAACCAGGCTCGAGGTCAACTTGCAGATCTGGTGTTGGATAGCCGCACACATTGCTCTCTGCAGTGGTAGTACACACAAAACCTTTCCAGAGGGCGGCAGTTCCTAGAGCCGGTTCCACAGATAGTGCTAACAGCAGACGCATCACTCACCGGCTGGGGAGCCCATCTCCTAAACCACACAATTCAGGGCAGGTGGACCACTCAACAAAAACTGTTCCACATCAATTACCTAGAATTACTGGAAATTTTTCTAGCGTTAAAGTCGTTCCAAACACATCTCAACAAAGCTGTCCTAGTCTGTTCAGACAATGTGACAGCACTGTATTACATACAAAACAAAGAGGAACACATTCTTTGCAACTGTCTCACCTAGCGCAAAGCATATGGAGATGGGCCATTCCACAAAACATATCTTCTGGCAGAACATCTTCCAGGGGTAAACAATCAGATGGCGGATCTGTTAAGTCATCAGACTCAACAGATATACGAATGGGAACTTCATCCGGAAGTTCTTCAACCCTTCTTCCAGATGTGGGGCCAACCAGACATGGATCTGTTTGCAACACGTATGCAAACGCAAAGTGCCCAACCTTCGCCGCCAGGTTCCCACACCCGTTGTCCAAGGGCAATGCGATATGGATGAACTGGTCAGGCAGATTTGCGTACGCTTTTCCGCCACCCCCGCTCATTCCACTAGTAGTACGCAAGCTCAAACAAAAGTCTCTCAAGATGATCCTAGTTGCTCCAACATGGGCACGGCAACCATAGTTCACAACACTACTCGAACTCTCAGTAGTTCCACACCAAAAAATTACATCTCTCCCCAAAGCTGCTAACGCAGAACCATGGAGAGAAGGCACCCAGATCCAGCACAACTGAATCTAGCGATCTGGCTCCTGAAATCCTGGAGTTCGGTTACCTTAACATCCTACCGGACTGTACGAACATTATTAAAGAAGCCAGACGCCCCACTACTAGAGCTTGCTATGCAGCTAAATGGAAAACATTTGTCATTTACTGCAATAATAACAAAATTGACCCATTAGATGCCTCAATTCAGAACATTATCTGTTATTTGCTACATTTACATAGATGCAATCTGGCATACTCATTAATAAGATTACATCTGGCTGCCCTTGCAGCCTACCTACAAAACAGACCACATTTGTCATTGTTTAAAGTACCCGCTATCAAAGCCTTTATGGAAGGCCTTAAAAGGATAATTCCACCCAGACTGCCACCCTCTCCAGTGTGGAACCTAAACATTGTTTTTTACTAGACTCATGGATCCCCCATGTGAGCCTTTACACAAATGTGAATTACAATTCCTTACATGGAAAGTAGCTTTCCCTGTCGCAATCACCTCTCTCAGAAGAGTAAGTGAGATCCAGGCTTTAACCATACAAGAACCATTCTTACAAATACATCGTAACAAGGTGGTTCTTAGGACAAATCCTAAATTCCTTCCCAAAGTAATCTGCTTTCCACCTTAATCAGTAGAGTTACCAGTATTTTTCCAAAACCCTGATTCCGTAGCGGAAAGAGCTCTTCACATGCTCGACATTAAAAGAGCTTTACTTTACTACATAGACTGGACTAAAACCTTTAGGAAAACAAAGCAACTGTTTGTAGCTTTCTCTCTACCTCAAAAAGGCAATCCTAGTTCCAAAGCCGGAATTGCCAGGTGGATAGTAAAATGTATTCAAATATGCTATCGGAAAGCAAAACGTACATAAAGAATTCCCCCTAGAGCGCATTCAACACGCAAACTATGGGCTTCCATGGCATTCTTCTGGAACATTCCCCTAGAAGACATTTGTAAAGCAGCAACGTGGTCTACGACACACACCTTCAACAAACACTATTGTAGATGTGCAGGCAAAGCAACAAGCTTCTGTAGGCCAAGCTGTTCTTACAACACTTTTTCAAACCACTGCAACCGATACAGGTGACCACCGCTAGGGGAGACACTGCTGTACAGTCTGCACAGTGTGAATTCTGCAGCTCATATGCCTCAAATGAAAAATGCTATTTACCGATATGCATCTGTTCTTGGCATGTAGAGCTGCAGAGATTCACACGCCCACCCACCTCCCCGGAACCTGTATCTGTTCCAATTTTATCTTACTTAGATACATTCTCATGAACATCTTTCTGTTTCTTACAAACTCCATCATTTCCCTTCATGGCGAAAAACAATGAGGATGGAGTTGATGCCCATCCGCACTATCGTCCAAGGGAGGAGTCACCTATCTCATGACTACAAAAGACTTCTTCCAAGATGACAACAAGTTGCAAGCATCCGAGCCCAACACCAGATGGCGATCTATGCACAGAGTTTGAATCTCTGCAGCTCTACATGCCAAGAACTGATGCATACTGGTATGTAGCATTTTCCATCCAATGCACTACACTATTTCTCATCCTGTACCTCTATCAATATCTTTCATCTACATATACTTACCTCCTTTATGCATCTATATACTTTCAATGTACATATGGATCTATATATTTATCACTTTCTTCTAATTTGGCATTTCCAATGCACTACCCTATTTCTCAGCCTATACTTCTCTCAATATATCTTCTAGCCCAACTTTCTGACTCACCTCAAACTACTTTCTACTACTCTTTCCAATGCACTACCCCATCTCTCACTCTATACATCTATCAGTATATCCTCAACATCCACTCTCATTTATCCCATACCACTACTATGATCCCCAAAATAACCCTTTCTAGACTCTCCTACTCTACCCTTCCTTGCAACATCTGACACCTTTTACTATACCGATCCCCCAAAACAAACCTCTCTAAACTCTTCCCTCTGACTCTTCCCCCTCCAAAAACCCTTTTACTCCTCCAAAAGCCGCCTCCTGCTATTACCTAAAAAAGAAATTTTTAAAAAATCCCTTCACTCTTCTGTCCCTCCACTATCCTTTTCAATCAAAATAACAAACTAACATGTTCACTTCTCAAATTCCATATTCCACTATGCTAACTCGCCACTAATCCTTTATGGGTTCCAGAGTAGCGTGCTACTCGCCAATAAAGCGTTTCAACACCCCATCAGGGTTACAAGCGCTATATAAATGCAAACCTTTTTTCCCTTTTCTACCCCCCCCCCCACACCCTTCTCAGTCCAAATAACTGACTAACATATCCACCACTAAAATGTCATGTTTCACCATACTAATTCAACATAAATCCTTATGGGTTCCAGAGTAGCATGCTACTCGACAAAAAAGCGCTACAAAACCTTATCAGGAGTAGCAAACAATATATAAATACAAACCTCTTTCCCTCTTCTATTCTGCCACCTACCCTTCTCTATCCAAATAACTGAATACCATATCCACCACTCAAATTACTTCATATTTCACTATACTAATTTTCAATCGCTAAACCTTTATGGGTTCCGGGGTAGCGTGCTACTCGCCAGAAAAGCGCTTCAACATCCCTCAGGGGTAGCAGGTGCTATATGAATGCAAACCTTTCTTCCCCTTCTATCCCTCCGCTATCCTTCTCACTCCAAAAAGCTAATATCCACCACTCCAAATTACTTTCATATTTGACCATACTAATTCACCACTAATCCTTTATGGGTTTCTGGAGTAGCGTGCTTCAACACCCCATCAGGGGTAACAAGCGCTATATAAATAAAATCCTTTTTTTCCTCTTCTATCATCCTGCTATCCTTCCGAATCCAAATAACTGACTAACCTATCCACCACTTAAAATTGACTTGCATGTTTCACTATACTAATTCAACACTAATTCTTTATGGGTCCCGGAGTAGCGTGCTACTCGCCGGAAAAAGCACTTTGATACCTCGTCAGGGGTAGTAAGTGCTATACAAATGCAATTGCAATACAATAGAATACAATTTTCTTGTTTCTGACAAATACTAGAAGTTATGAGACACCATTGTACATGGTTCCTTTACCCGGTGGTCCTTGAGGGAAAAAGTTGCACTTGATTTTGCAGGTCAATTTGATTTTTTTGCCTTATAACAAGTGTATGTGGGTCCTTGTAGATTTTTTTTCTAGGTGAGTATATTTTGATTTTGTCTCCATCTGATACTTAGTGATTTTTTTTTCTTCAAATTTTTGTTGTTGTAGAAGGACCTCCGAAAGAACCAGTCGCTGATAACGGGATATTCATTTATGGATGATTTACAGATTAAGCAATGCAGGTCACTTTATTCCCCCCCCCCCCTACACTCCAATGGATTGGTGGAGTGCATGAATATGTTTTGCTCCATCTTCAGGTGTGCCTGTGGAAGTGTTTTTGCACAAGAAGGTTTGGTGTTATGTGGTGACCCCCCACAATACCATATTTTAGTCTATATTTAGGTAGTTTCCCAATAGAATGGGCAGGTGTGCTTATTGCCCTGATTGGGTTATAGACATTAAGGGTAGTGCAGATGGTTCAGGAGTTGATTTAGACTTAGTCAAAAGCAAGCAAAGTACTATAAAAGCTCACTTTAAAAGCAAACTTTGCCAAAGAACTGGTCTTGGAAAGTGGAGATTGGGTTCTCAAGAAGCCCAATAGAGTAAACAAAACAAAAAAGGGGGACTGTAAGTTTGCTGTCTGTGTAACATTTATCCTGAATGTCGAAAGGGGCTGTGTTTTTGGAAGTGGAAGTGTGGTGGAGCAGAACAAGCCTCAAAATATCTCCTGAACAGTCTCTGAAAATTTGGCATGTAAAGAAAAATGGATGCTTTAGTGTTAACAGTGATGTTAACCATCAACTTGCTACTTCGTCAATTGCTACTCGTGTTTTTTTATTTTATTTAACCTGGATCACCTTCATATGAGGGAAGATCTGGTCAGACAAGTGCAGGGTCAGCCTTTGCTGGCATTGATAACTGTTTCGAATAACACATCCTCCTGTTCATCTTCATTGGAGGGTTTTCCAAGAGCTAGTTTTGCTAATTTGGAGGAATCCAGGTTCTTCAGAGGCCTAATCAAAAAGTTTCTATACCTGTTAGGTTTAGAGATTATTAAATGCATTAATTCTGTTTTTGTGTTATATTGTATGCATTTATTCTGTTCTTATGTTCATGTTTAGTTTTTACTATTAGATTTTTTCGTTTTATTTTTACAGAAGGGTAAATATGTAATGGTGTGTAATATTCTTATAGCGCTTGCATATACCAGCTTTGATTTGTTTATGTTCGATCTATGTTCCACGTTATGCTTCCTTTGTCTGTGTACTTGATGAACAGTGGTTCATTTCTTCTAGGGCGCGGCCATGGGATTCAAACAAGACTGCATTTAATAATGAAGAATGTGTGTAATAGGCTTTTGTCTGTGTTGCAAAGTCATCCTGTGCCCTTGGCACCCCCCAACGTTTTGCTGAATGGTACTGGTGGTAACTGACTGACTGACCCTGGGCTCTGCCGAACCAGGGCAAGTGCTATGCTGAAAGACACATTTAGAATACAGTGAAAACACCTACATACACTTTGGTGACTATGGTATTGGGTATCCCTGTGATTGGCATGACCTGCCCTATCAGGCCCCATTAAATAATAGGGCAGGGGGATTAAAAATACCTAGAAGTCCCTAGTCCACAATAGGGCATGGCAGTTTAGAGGCCAGCAGCTTTTTCTGCACTTGCATGTGTGCACTGCTGAAGCCTGATGTCAGTTTAAAAGCAGCGCTAGGTGGCAGGACTGCTTTTAAAAAGTAAATGTGGCCCAAACTGGACTTTTGTGTTTGGGGCACTTAGAAATGGATAACCTACAATGTTTTGGCATATTAGGAAATCACAGGATCTCCCCTAGGTGTCCCGGGGGGTGGGGGTGGTGGGGGGGGGGGTGTAGGTATTTATAAGGGAGATCCTTATAAAATGAGTTTGTATGCCCTGGGTTAAGTGAAATTTCACATTTCACACCCCACATTGTGATAAAGTGTTGCTCAAATTCGACTATGATGCTAAGAGCACTGTGGAGGGAAGATCTGCAATTTTTCTACAGATTCAGAACCCCCAAAATCTCCCCTAGTTGTTCCATAGGGCTGGGGCTGTAGATATAGGCGGAGTACTTATAAAATGTTTTTATACGCCCTAGTGCTGGAAAAATGGCCCAAGTCATTTTTCCCATTGCAAATCCCATGCCACATAAGTCCCTTGCTCACTTTACCACTGGATTCAAGCTAGCCTGGCTGATGACGGCCCATCATCCCCTTTGGTTTTACATAGGTTAACATGGCAAAAGGATTTTAACTTCAAACTCCTGATAGGATAATGATACAACTTCCATTCAAAGACTTCTCAGAATGGTAGTGATAAATCCAACACTATATTGTTGAATTTCTCCTAAAATGTACAGACAAGAAGTTATAAGACTTTCTTGTTGGTAGGTCCAGATTCAGCCTTCCAGTGGTCTGTCCTGATTGGTCAGAGTTAAGTGGATTATCCAGGCTGCTTTGAAGAGGTGATAGAGCCCCTGGGGTTAACCAACTTTACTGGGAGGGCAAGGTCCAGCTACACAGGAATGCCAGAGCAGGGGGTGGAGTCGTAATCCATGGTCTTCAAAGGGAAGGGGAGGCCTTAGTGTCATTTACAACTTCACTCTTGACCCGAGGCCAGAGCCAGGCTTATAGAAGGAATGAGCAGGTGCAGGGGGGAGAGGCTATGGAAAGTAGCCATCCTAGGGGTGTTTAGCCAGACCTTACCTCCCTGCTGGAAAATCAGCCATTATGAATTTGGATGATTTGGTGCACTCTGGGGAAAAAATAATGCCACACTCTACAGGATGTGGTCATATCCATGGGGAGTTGCCCTGCTCCCATTGGTCAGGAGTGACCTGCTTGAACTCTGAATATGTATCTGAGAAGGGCAGAGTCTCTCAGATCTGCTGCTTGAAACTTAAGAAAGCAAGACGTTGCCATGCTGAGAAATTGGGGTGCAAATTCTAAGGCCTGCCCTCTGAAGACTGCACCAGCTGAAACTACAGCCGTGTGGATTACCTTGTGGTAAAAGAACTAAAGAGTGGACTCCCTGCAAGCTACAGGTTAACTGAGCTCACCTGGAACATCACCACCAAGGATCCTCAACCTGGAGAACTACCAGTGGATTTGTAAGGGTTTTGTCCAAGTGGATTGTGGAAACTGAAGTCCTCAACTTTCAAGGACCATCTTGGAGCTTCCAGACTCTTGGAGTGAGTTTGAGACACTTTGGGACCCCTTGGGGAACTTCAGGAAGAAGTTCCAGGAGTTTGGAGAACTTTGTAGCAACTTTTGAAAAAAGCTCTATGGGGGACCGACTCAACCTGGTCAGCCAAGCCGCCTGCCTTCAACCGTGAGCCGGCCAAGCCATCCGGTTGCGTCCCACTAAAAGATCCGTGTGTCCGCTTTCTAGAGTTCCACCGGGAGTAGAAGAAATCCAAGGCCGGCGAACCCTCACCGAATTCGGCCGGGTGAAGAGCATCGAGGGACCCCGCGAGAAAAAGCTCCAGAAAAGATTCTAAGTCCGAAGGTAAAAACTGTGACCGGGACCTACCGCGAGGGGTAGCCGCTCAGGGCTCCATCGCGGTCGGCCTGAAACTTTGACTTTGAGCCGGTCTATCGTGATCAGATATCCCAATAGGGTGCTATGAGTTTCTAAGTGCTATATAATGCTAAATGTTTGAACATTCATATCTCCGATTCCCTACATTGGATTTTTGTCGTTTTGGTGTCATTTGAAAGATACAATATTTCCTTTTTTATAAATTGCTGTAAATTTTTATTGTGTTGTCTTAATTATTTACTGAATTGGTGTTTTTAAATGCTTTACATACCTGTCTTTGAAGTTAAGCCTGCCTGCTCACAGCCAAGCAACCGAGGGTTGAGCATAGGAAGCATTTGCTTAGACCTATTCTGAGCCCTATACTGTGTTAGTGGCCTTATTGCCAGTGGCAGACCTACATTTGCCCCTACCAATAATCCACTTTCCAACAGTGAGAGTGGCCTAACAGCATGAATGGTAATACTGTCCATGCTTAATTGCCATGGTTTCAGTTTAGACACTTAGTCTTCTGACAATGTTCATTTGAAGCAACATTTAGAATCTGCTCTTTCCTTTTTCCCTTTTGTAGGCAGGCAACCAGGGCAGATGGTCTTGCAAAGTTGCATCTTGGAAGTAAGAAGGTAAAAGTAAAATTTTCTGTAGGTTTCTGGTAGGGACATTGCACGCATTTCTACCAAAGCCTGAAGCTGAGTACGGGTGACCGCTTCCTCCCTCCATAAGACATTATTGATGATAAAGGAATATAAGAAGCCAGTGCATCGGCAGGGTGGGACAAATAGACTGATTGAGGGGCTTTCTACTACATCTTATTTATCAAGTCACAATCATTCTGATACACTTGACTTGTAGACAAATACTGCAAAATAAATATGATAGAATACTAAACTTTGCATGTGTTGTCACCTGCAGATTCTATTCACCCTAAACACCTATCTACAAGGATAACTCATTATAGGAGAGGTGGGAGACATCTGGCAGTACTCTTTTTTTCCCTAAAGGGTGCTTTTTCTTTTGGGACTATGGGTATGATCCCCAAAATGTTACTAATGAACATAATACAAGACCTATATTCTTCACTGACATGACATAGCTGCACTAGAAACCAGACCTGAGGCACAAGCCCTTTTGTTTATACTAGCACCCAGAAAAGGAAGCTGGAGGGCCACATCTCATCAGGTACACTTGCTAAAGGGGAGAGTAAAATGGCTGGCAACTGTAGACCGCGGTGTTACAGCCACCGTTTCAGGGATTCATGTTTCCAATACTAATGTATTGTTAGCAAAATAGGACTACACTCACTGAGCCAACAACCACGAGTTACTGGAACATGGCCAGTAGCCATACAAATAAGTCAAATTAGTGATAAGATGTGAGGGTGTCGGGATTTAAGATCACACTCTCCTGATGTCTCTTGCATGTGAACCAATCCCGCATCTGGTCCTGATGAGCCCTGAATTTCCTGGGCTGTTAGTAACCTAGCAGCAAATAATGGCCTTCAAACTCTTGGAGCAATTCCAGGCCCCTCTGGTTCGCCTTAGAGTTGGAGGAGTCTCCATTTACACTGCTGCTATCGAGTCCACCTCTGATGCCCCTAGACCAATGCCTGGGCCGGTTTCACCTCTGTTACCAAGGTTCTCACTGGTTCCTTCCGTACTAATACTGACCACTGGTGTCAATTGACGATCTGATCTCAATGCTGGTCTTTGGCCCAAAACGGACACCTGCCGACCCCAGGTGTATGTCACAGTAAGAAGCTGGCTCTGTATATGGTATTTCCACTAGGTGGTTATAGCGTGCACAGAGTTCAGGGGTTCCCCTAAAGTGTACAGAGCTTAATATAAAACCCAAAGTGTCCTATTGGTGGTAATGTGGGCGAGCAGCCTTTGGCCTAACACAGAGGGGTGTAAGATATTTGTTGCACAACATAGACCAATAAGGGTGTAAGACATTTATTGCACAACATTGACAAATAATGGACACACAACTCAAGAAGGAGGTCCAGACCAATTTTAGAAAAATATACTTTGTGTTTTATTTTAAGACCAAAATCTTCGCAATCGGGCAAGTACATTTGAAAATAAAAATACTTTTCACTTTGAAAAATCGTCACTTAAAAACTTTTCAGCACAGTTCAATGTTATCCTATGGGGAAAACAATATTGCGGGTAAACGGGTAAGTAATGCACTTACACTTCCAGTCTTTTGGGACCAAAGATCAGCCGGGAGCAAGGGTCAGGTGAGTACCAAAACTGCCCCTCCAGTGGCACATGGGCGGCCGGATGCAGAGGCAGCCTAATGCTTTTTAGTGGAGTTTGGAGGTGCTCGAAGCCTCACTGTTCGCAGATAAGTAAATCGGTTGCAGGGGTCAACCTTTGGGGGAAAGGTTAAGCGGGGGGGGACCACAAACCACCACCAAATATACCTCATCAGTGGCAGAGGGGCTGCAGTGTGCAATTTTGACGTTTGTCACCCAATGCTTTTCAATGGAGATTCTTCTGTTGGCAAACAGCCTGCAGGCGTTTCACCAGAGATTGCAGGAGGGAGACCAATGACTCCAGAGGTAAGTAGAGGCACCGTCTGTTCATCTCACCAGGGGCTAGGGGTGCCTTTTGACGTTGCAGCCGGTCGTGTTCAGGGGAGCCTCTGGATTCACACCAGGCGCCGCTGTGTAGATCAGGAGAGGTCAGCTAACGCTGGACATGAGGTCAGGACCACTGGGGAGACTTCACTGCACAGGTGATCCACTCAGACTGGGGCCGTGGGCGTCTGGTGCAGAGTGAGCAGGAGACAGATCCACCTGGATCTAGAGTCCTTGTAGTCTGTTTCTTCTGGACAGGTCTGCTGTCCTCAGGATATTGAAGTCTTTTTCTAAGGCAGCAGTCCTCCCAGGGTTTCAGAGGTTGCTGGCTGCAGGACAGGTCGCAGGTTCGCAGAAGCTGGATACAGGCCGATGGGGCTGGGGCCAAGGCAGTCATCTTCAGTCTTCTCTGCCGGGATGTCGTCTTTCTTCTTAGGTCATCGCAGATCTACTTTCTAGGTCTGGGGGAGACACTGAAATACTACATTTAGGGGTGTTTTAGGGGAGTATCAGGTAGGGCTAATGGCCACCTTACCTGGGGTGACCACCCTCTATTATGCCACACTCCTGTGGGAGTGATATAGACCTAGCCCTGATTGGAGGAGTCTCCTAATCTTCAAGATGGCAGGGACTGAAAGATGTGCTTCACATCGCCTCCCCCATCTTAGGGGTGGAGTTGGCAGAGATGGACACACCTAGTTTAAGTTTTCCCACGTTTTCATACCCAATGTTGGGGTGTAAACCGGGGCTGTGATCTGCTGCTAGCAGCAGAGGCTGGGGGTTGCATTACAAAGGCGGCAGGCCTTTGAAGCTTCCCTATTCGAGGACTGGCCCATTCTGGGGAGGATATGTGACACCTCTGCCCAGGATGTGCATTTTCTCTGGTCCCACATAGCAGGGGCTCTCTCCCAGGGGTCCAGAAACATGTCTGGTGGTGGCTGGCTGTCTACAGAAGGTCAGAGACCACACCAGAATTGATAGGTTTTCAGGGGGCACCTCTGAGGTGGCCTCTGAGTACATGATACAATGCATCACACTGGTAACTGTGTATTTATTGAAAGGAGTAGTTTGGTACCAAACACTCGTGTTCAGTGAAGCCATCATGGTGCTGGGGAACTCGAGTTGTCGAGTTTTCAGCCCAAGTACTCCTCTGTTATGCTTCACAGGCACTTACAATATTAAGGAATGGGCGTTAATATTGTAGGGGCATATCTGCCCATGCAGATATGTCCTCACCTGTGGTATAGTGCACCCTGCCTTAGGGCTGTAAGGCCTGCTAGAGGGCTGACTTAACCTATACCTTCAGGCATTGCTGGCTGGCATGGCACCCAGGCAGGGTGACATATCGACTGTCGTTTTCTCCCTTACGGGCATGCAACCTGCAAGGGCAGTAGCACGATCCCGGCGACGGGGCTCCCAAAAGACACTCTTCAGCTCCCAGACCCCCAGGGTACCACTCACTAGGGACTTGCAGGGAGCAGAAGAACCAATTATGGATATATTTTTAGGGAAGACTCACTGGCGCAGTGGACCTGGTTGGCAGGGACCCTGTGCACTACATTCGCGAACACATCAACACCAGGCAAAAAGTGGGAGCTTACCTTGCAAAAAGAGGCACTTTCTCAAGTCTTGCTATGAAATCACAAAAGTGCAATCGTTGGGTTATACTCCCAGATTTCAACCCCAGCCCTCTGCCTCAACAATAGTATCCTTATAGGGTTTAGGCTATTTTTGACTCCGATTTAGACCCAGTGCAAAACTCCATTGTCTCATGATACTGATACAGATAGTGCTGGATGTATGACGGGACCACGCATAGCTTTACAACTCTGTCTAAACCACAAATAAGTGAACCACACACGTCTTTACCACGCATGTCCATAGAGATGCATTAAAACTACCTTCACCATCCATACTTTTACCATGCATTTCTTTACCATGCATAGTGTTTCAAAGCAAGTTTGTGAAGCATGTTCAGTTCATAAAACTTTATTCAGCAATTTAGAACAGTCATAAAAGTGCAGGAAACATTTAATAAATACATTTAAAACAATCTTAGTATCCAGATAAAATCCTTTACTATATCCATATTATACTTACATTTCATGATTTAAAATCGGGTTCCCACTAATACAAAATACTTTTCCTCACATTGATGGCTTTCAAAATAAAAAGAGCAACATTATAACACACAGAGGGTTCCCTTAGTGCATGGGTACTCACAAACATTTTACCGGGGGGTGCAAAGTTTGGTCATGGTGTGACAGAGAGCCACACTGATGCCAGCGGGTGGGTAAAGTTGGTGTGGGGGAAGCAAAGCATGTTTATATAGTGGTTGAATGAAATTGCATAATGTGAAACTAGAAAACCTGGGATGAAGCCCGGCTTCTCCACTTGACCAAATTGTGTGACCCTGGGCAATTGTTTTATTTTGATTTCCCTCCTTTTTCTTCATTATCATATAAGAAACTTGAAATACATGACTTACGGACGCATGCTGTTCAAAATCATCTCCTGTGCTTGGATGTAATCACTAATAGCATTGTTGTCAGGGTGGGCAAAAACAACATGAACATTTCTAGATTCGTGTTTGAAAAACATCACTTTAAGAAAAATACTACTGAATGCACTGCTATAATTTGAATTCCTGAGGTGAAATAGTTCTACAGGTCAATAAAATACACTTTTTGAATTTTGAAAAGACTCCTATTTTTACACATTTAATGTGTTTAAAAATGTAGGTGTTCCTAAAGTTAAGGGCCTAGTTGCTGCCTTTCCCCGACTGCAGTTAACCTTTAAATAAGTTCTTGCTCTGTGTATATATAACATTTTTCTTCATGTTAGTGCTGATTCGAGTAAATACCAGCCCAGTGCTGCTGCCGCCCAGGGGGCCGCATGTAAAGGTCAGAAGGACCACATGCGGCCCCCGGGCCGTTCTTTGAGTATCACTGACTTAGTGCAATCAAGTATTTCATAGCAGCTTTAAGAGATTGAATATTCTGTACAACAAAAATGGGTTTAAGATGAAAATATAGAAGATTCTGGTAAAAATTACAAAACTGCAATGCGCTTTGCTTGCTTCAACCATCGCATCAGCAAGGGGTCATATCTGAAGGACAAGACTTCATATCTGGAAAGCCACTAAGTAGTGCACAATACCAGTCTTACCAAGACAAAATGATGCTGAATATTTGTCACACATGATAAATAACTTTCCACCTGCCTCTAAATCAACTGACATGTATAGGGCAACTGGCGATTTTGATCTGTCGGCAGCCATTCACCGGTCGGGTCTATGCTGCAAAAAGTTTTCTTAAATGGCCATCTTGGTCAATGATATACCTGTGCAGGATCTGACCATATGGACAGTTTAAACAACATGCTAAAAGAGGAAATGATATACACTAGCCAAGGGATACGTGAAATGGGATCCAAAGTAAATCTAACATAATGAATCTAGTAAAACTAGCTTTCTCTTTTACCCGTAAAGAAAAACATAACAAAGGTCTGACCAAAAGTATGTCTACTAAATATTGCAGTCCAACCTCCTGGTGAACAATCGCGCTTGAAGCAGAAGCGAGTAAACCTAGCCATATAAAAAACTATTTTCCTTAACTTGCAAGGCAATGGTATAGGCGTAACCCCAAAAACCAGCCCCATATGTAGCAGTGGCCAACCCCTCTAGCCTTATAAATATCGTCCATTTCCCTAATGGGTCGGCTACATAATGTAAAAGAAAATCTAAAAATCCCTTGCGAGACTCTGCTCATTTTAGCTTTAGTATTTAAATTCTGTTGTACCATGAAGCGTTGCCTGTAAATAAAACACCCAGGTAACAAAATTAGTTTACTTTAGCAATAGGGGTATTGTCAATAAAAAACGTTCTACATTGTTTATACTTCAGACCACAAACAATAGTAACAATTTGAATTATTAATCGCCATTTTCTTGAGTACATAAACTCTCCAAAAGCATTCATCAATTTCTGTAAGCCAACTGGGGTCCTGAAGCATGTTAAAAAAATAAAATAGTTTCTATACATCTAAATATTTTGTTTTGATGTTTTCTAAAAATGTAGTAACATTTGCAGAAACCCACCTATTTTTCTTTCTAGAAACATTTTACTGAAAACTTTCAAACAATAAGCAGAAAATATATGTAGATTAGAGTAATACATCAGAAATAATCCCATTACAACTGTAGTCCTTCCTTGGTTTTGTAAAACAAGCTGAACAGAAATAAAATGGCTGCCATAGTTTCGAATTTAGAAAACGTTTTCCTCAAACATTTTAAATTCACTTCAAGTCATAATAAGAAACACGTTTCAATATACATTCCAATGCATATTTTTGTTCGAAATGTGGTTACCCCTTTAAAACGAGCTGTCCATCATTTTGTGACCAGTCTACACGGACCATGATCGCGGCCACATGTCTCTTCGGCTCTGTGAACAGTGACAATTTGCTGTAGTGATACCGCCATATATCAGAGAAAGTAAGTACAGTGTTTAAGCGAACATACCTAGTATGGGCAAATTATTCCACATGATTAATTTGTTATTTTACACATTTCACAGATTTGAACAAGTTCTGGGATTTCTTTTCTCTGAACAGTAATCATTTACCATAATGTGAGTACACATTAGTTAGATTTTACATGAAAGTAATAAGAAAAAAGTTTGCAATAGTTTCTGTAATTAATTTTTTTAATATGTTCTTGCAGCACCAGGAGTGACTTACAAGGGAGATGGTAGACAGACATTGGGGGCAATTGTACTATTAAACCTTCACAGTGGGTGTCCCTCTGGGCAGGTGCTAGACAGTGAGTTTGGGAACATTTCTATTCAAACTCCGCTGTGGGCATCCAGCAGGGCAGTTGCTGGACAGAGTTTAGGGGAAAAAATACTATTGTAGCTCATCTATGGGCATCACTCCGGAAAGGTGGTGGACAGTGACTTTGGTCAAAATTACTATTCTAACTCTGCCAGAGGTGTACCTCAGGGCAGGTGCTGGACAGTGACTGGGGACAAAATTACTATTCTAACTCTGGTGTGTGTCCTCAGGGCAGCTGCTGGACAGTGACGGGAATGGTGATTGCAATTGGTTTTGGAAAAGTAGTAACCTATATTTTCTTTTCTTACAGTGCCAGGCATGTTTTCCAACTACTCTGGTATCTCTGAAAATAATCACCTTTGAACCCCAGTGTAACAAAGCCATCACACATTTAAAAGTAAGTCAACCTTTACAAACAAGTCACCAAAACATAACAATAGGCAAGAAAATTAAACTAACAGCTTGTTCTAACTTTTTTTGGTCTCCACAACTAGAAAATCAATGGCATTGGACAGTGAAATTTTTAAAACCCAAACCAGATTCTCATCAGCACCGACTTTCACATACAGCAACAAGGAACACAATACTCCCAGTAAAGAAATCTCACCATTCCATTTCTCCTATCACTAGCGTCCTTTTTTTGCGGGTTGAGATGTGCAATTATGCTACACATTGTAACAATTTGAACATAGTATCTGTAATGTTCCTGGTCTCTGTTGCTAGGTAAAATTAACCAAGTAATGCCTTTCTTTCCAAGCAGGCATACAAACTGTGCGCAAAAATTATAAATATATTTTAAAAACACAACAGCTTATACTTTTTCCTATTTCTTTTTTTCTCCAGTTATTAAACCTACAACATTGGACTGAACAAGCCACCAAGCCTTAACCGGATTTATCATGTTCCAGACTTACTAAAAAAGTTCTAAGAAACAGTATACTCTGGGTAAACAAAGCTCACTTTTCAATTTCTCCTGTAACCAAATCTTTTTTCCCCAGGTTGAAAATTTGCATACTAACAATGCCATGTAACCTTTTCAACAAGGTTTCCAAACTGTTCCTTTTCATTATTGTTAGCGTAAAGTTAACAAACAGTTGTCCCCCCCCCCCCAAGAGGCATACAAGCACTGTACATAAAATAAATATTGCAACAAAAATATTGAAGTTTATACTTTTTTCGTTTTTTTTCCCCACAGAATCTAAAGAAATGGCTAGACCAAGCCAAGCAACATATGTAAAGCCAAGAAGGTGCAACCAACCACTCAAATACACTTGCTACCTTTATTGTAAAGATAGATTGACTGAGCCCTGGAGTCATTGGAGGTGTGTGCAACATTTTTATCCGATTGCACTGGTAGAGTGGTTACTGTAGACTGTGTGGAAAGCACATCTGAGCATAACCACTCTGCCTTTGCAATGGAGATAGAAATTAGAATGTCCAACAAATCAAACGTCTTGCATCCACCTCCATTGAACCCCGGGGAACAGTCTTGAGGGAGGTATCACAAAACATTCCCATCAATGTTTCTAGTAGTGTGCCTGCAAATACCCAACCTCCGGAGGATGATCCAGAGACAAAACCGGGCAAGTAATCCTCAACGTGTGAGCCCACAAACCCTTTCTGATATTAATATTCTCCAAGAACTTACAATTACTTTTACTAATGAAACTTTCTTACTGCATGATAATGAAAACCTTCAAAAAATAATACACATTTTTTTTTCACCAACCCGTAACCTAGTAACACTTAAATAGTGATCTGGATGATGGATGGTAGTTTTAAGTCTACACCCCATCCATTCGCCCAAATATACACTATTCATGCGAAAGTAAATTATACAACCGTACCATTGGTATACAGTTTACTCCCAGACAAACATTCCTCAACTTATTCTGAATTTTTGTCAGTGACAAAGCCAAAACCTTGAATAAAAGTCCTAGAAAAGTAATAATTGACTTTGAAATATTAATTATTAATACCATTACTAAATTATATCCCACCACCGAAATTCAAGAATGTTTTTTTTTTCCTCACTTTTCTCTGGCATTTTGGCAAAAAATCCCCAAAACATCTTTAGTTGAGGATTATATGTCTGCCAGTAATTTGCAATTCGAATTATGTAAACTACCTGCCTTATGCTTGGTACTACCTGAATGTGTGTAGACGAGTGCTACACATCTATGACTGAATCAGATTACACACAAAATGACGATCGGCACCCTTACTAATTTATTTTGAAGACACCTGGATTGGCTATCTAAGCAGGTCGGGTCTCCGGAGGATGCCAAGGTTCCCTAATGACTGGTGGAACTGCTACATGACCTGCTTAGAGGGTGGTGCGAAAACTAACAATGCCATTGAGGGAGGGCACAACTCCTTCATCAAATCTATTGGCTAACATCACCCAAACCGCTCACTTCCTGGAAATTTTGAAGAAGGAGCAAAGTTTCCAGGAAATGAGAACTACACAATCTTTTACAGGTGTTCTGAATCCCAGGTATCTAAAAGGAGTAAACCATGTCAGAAAGACTATTGGCAAAAATCAAAGACTTTTCTTTCAAGAGTGCTTCAGACTACCTGGAAAATATTGGCTTTATTTTGCTCTACTAAAAGCCTCTAACCCTCTCTCCCATTACTTGCCTGTTTTTACAGTTCTCCAATTTAAATTGGCATATTTTAGAAAATTATTTTATTCACAAATATTTAAAAACGAAATCTTCCTACCTAAAGAAGTCTTATTTTTTCAACTCTTGGCAATGTTTTAACTCCCTCTGTCACCAAGATTTTTCCAGCCTAAATATCCAAATAAGATTCCCACATCCAAAACCATGACAGTGAAATTTTATTTTTAAACAAAAAAGCGAAATCTCAAGCCAGAGAAAGATAACCATCCTCTTTTATGCAGGAAGGGTCATCCAAAAACAGGTTCCAAAAGCTTTTCCAAAGCAGATCTCTTCTCCATGCTGATGTCGAAATCTGTTCCATGTATCATGGTTGCCGACCAGACCATTACAAAATGTGAAAACTTACAAACAAGTTCCCTTTCCTTCCAAACAATAATTGTTAATTAAGACGAAATTCCAAACATCATCCTTCCATGTGCACCTGCCTCATCCCACCAAGTACGAGTTTCTTCGTCATAAAAAACACAGCGGAAAAAAATAAACGTTTTTCTTTACATAAAGGTTTAAAAAACGCTTACTTGTGCTTTTTTTTCTTTACTTGTTTTGTACGAAATACAACCGTTGTGACGCAAGCATACTACTGCATCATGTACGGGAATGGAATGTGTTAAACATTCAAACAATACAACATTGCCATTACTGGACCATCGCGTGGGACCACCTTACTGACTGTGTTGACTCTGTTTTTTAATTGACTGGCGAGGACTTCCTACTCATTTTCCTTTGCTAAGATTGCTTGTGCCTTGTTATCAAAGGACGCAGGCACATTGATCGCTAGTATTTTGACCAACCTGGGTAGCTGCGGTTTTTGTTTTCTGAGGGCGCATTATAGGGAAATGGAAAACCATGGAAGGTGTGGGAGGAAGTGGTGGAACTCGAGCAGTAAAAGGGAAGAGGGCCAGGAAAACACTCAAACATCCGGGCAGCAATTGTGTTCTTGACTGGATAGACATTTTAATTAACGAGTGTGAGGTCATTTTAGAGGGCAACCAGACTGCGCCCAGCACCTATGGCGATTTAGCTGATAGACCCCCCTAAGTCTTAGGCCAAACTGCCCCCCAGTTATTCCGACGATGTTTCAAAAACAACCCCCAAAGAGGGCTCCCACCGAACCCAAAACTTCTGCACTAACATCTAAGGGCACACCGTGCTCTCCCCCTGCCTCCATTGATAATACTGGCTCAAGTGCCCTTCCTTTAGAGCCAGTAATCCACTGCGCCAACAGATTTTCACACCGCGACGACTAGCATAAAAAATAAATTAGAACGCTCAGACACCCACCTTATTTTAAACACACTTAGAGCAGAGATCGGCACAATGAAAATCATGATAGGTCTCGCCACCTTAGTCAAAATGCTAATAAAGGCAGACTCGTTTTGCATACAGCATGACACCCTTGTACATAGCCATCATCCACACTCCACTCACAATGACCTGTCCCCACAAGAACTAGTATCTCCTGGCAAAGGACATACTTTTCAGGACCCGATCTCTTACCACCTGGTCATTCCCGCTACTTCCACCCACAAGCAAGCTACTAAAGATCTTCCAGCTGGGAGAAAGAGTAGTTTTGACATCCCTATACAAGATAAGCTTAAGATGCTAGCTGTCCCACAGTATCCTACAAACAGCCATAGGGCTGCACACCCATGGCAAGCCAATCTTCCTCCACAAGCAAGTCGAGGTAAGCCATTTTTGCCAGCTGCCCCAACCACCATCAGCCTGCCACAACCCAAACAAATCTTCATGACCAATGTCCCGAAAACTAACACTAAGCACGCCTACGAGAGTGAAGACTCTTTGATAAATAAGGTGATCCATTGGATCCGTCATGTCAGGGGCTGTCGATCAGAGACGACATTCTCAGAGCACGGAGGTGTTCCTATACAACTAATTACCTGGATAATATTGAGATTACCTTAAGGGGAACTGAGATGACGGAAAACCTCCTTGCCCTAGAATTCCGCACCTGTGCCCCCGATGGGTCTTCCATTCAATGTAGGCGTTTTCCAACATCACAGCAAGGTAGGACACCACCCTCACATACACCAATACTCTTGGCAGGCAGCTCCTCCTTGGAAGCCAATGACTGACTACAGGACACGCCCATCCGCCATTCCGATCTTGCCTGCATAGCATATAGTTCCAACTACACAGCTAGCTTTCTTCCTAATTCTACTCCTCCCAGCCTCCCAATCTGCTCTAGACATAGTTCCCTGTGCCTGGCCAGCCCATGTAGTTCCTCTACCTCCATATATGAAGAACAAACATCTGGTAATCAAGTGCATATAGCCTTGCAAACACTATCCCACATGCCAACCAATACTCACATTCCCACACAAAGCAACGCTTCCGGTCCTATGGACCCTCAGCAATTGAAGATTGTGTCATGGAATGGGGTGGGTTTAACCAGTAAAATCCCACTGCCCCATTGGAACCAACTAGTGGAAGGCTTTGATGTATATATTTTTCAGGAGACATGGAGCTTGGTCCCCTTACACAAAGTTGGCTATACCTGCTTTAATTCACCCGCAACTTTAATGGGAAAAGGGCGCCCATCGGGTGGTCTGATTGTTTGGATAAGAATTACTCTAGATTGTCGAATCATCCTTCAATCAAGTTCAAGTCCTGACATCATATGGTTAAGAATTAGGGGACCTAGGGGCAGACCCACAGTCAAACTCTTTAATGTCTATGCAAGAGGGACAAAGGGAGGTATAACCTCAACCACCCTGACAGCATTAGACGAATGCTTAGCTAACTGCTTACCTCACCCAACAGTGATAGTCGCGGGGGATTTTAATTGTACCTTCGAACCCCTGGCACTGGAAGACAAATTGGGATTAGAAGATCAAGATAGCAGGTGGGCAATCCCCCAGCTCGACCTCCCCTTAGTCAAAAGATGGACACAGCAGGTACTCCAACTTAATTCTATCACTATGGAGTATGGGCTGAGGGCAGCCAATGGCAGGACATTATCTGATAAGAAAGGTGCTAATACCTACAATAGAGCCAGCAGCCCATCCTGGATCGACTACATCCTCCTCGATATAAAATTTTGGGGGGGGGGGGGGGGGAAGTATGATCATTATGTCAGTGGGCTCGACCACAGAGAGTGATCACAATCCCCTGTTCTTAACCTTGAAGCCCTTGTGGGAGGCACCCTACTACCAGTCGATAAACCAACTACTGTTACTTATGTTGTATGTTATGTTGTAGACTTGTAAAGCGCACAGCTGCCCCAGCAACAGGGCGTCCCGGCGCTGTAGACCGCTGGGGAACCCGTCCTGGCTATCCCTGTGAGATGGTCCCTTTCTGGGTATCTCCAAGGTGAAACCAGGCATCCCCGGCGTCTGTGGGGGGCCGTTGTAGAGATGAGGCAAGCTTAATGCCCAGAGTTGCCGAGTGTGTTCCTGGTTAGAGTAGGTACCGAGGCGAGAATTATCGAGTCCGTTTTGACCCTGGTCCACGACCCTGCCGCGTCGGGAATTGAACCCTGGTCCCTGACCGATTCTCTGCTTACGGGTCTGCCGCCTCTAACCAGTGAGCCACACCTCTCCACTTACTAGAGACATAGTCCCATCTAACTGTAAAAAGTTTTTGAAATGGAAAAAGATAGCCCTGAGTGACGCAACGATTGCAGGCATCAAATCCGAGCGAAGCGCGGGTATGGCCAAACTCCACACCGCGGCCCTAAGCCCAACCATACCAGCGAACATGTACAAGGCCCACACGTACACTATTCGCCAAATTAATACATACTTTCAAGCCCCAAATCAGAATAAAAAACCCAGGTACACTATCAAGGACCCATAACCCTGGTATAACAAAGATTGTAGAGAAAAAAGACTGCTCCTGGCCAAAGCCATCAAAGTAAAAGATCAGACCCTCATAAAATTGGCCAGAAATTCCTACAAAGCATCACAGCGTGAGGCAAAGATGAGGCGGGATGAGTTACACTGGGAACAACTCAAAGGCACATGCTCTTCCAAAGACACCAGCTCGTTTTGGAATTTGGTCACTTGGGGAAGCAAGGCAGGTGCACGCCCACCCCCAAATTATATCACTAGCCAGATCAGGTATGACCACTTTAAAGGACTCTATTCAACAGCAGAGGCTAGTAAAGAAGGCAAGCTAGATGCACAAACAGGCCCAGTATAGAAGAGGAGTGTTTTACCTTACAGGAGGCAGAAGCTGCAATAAATAAAATTGTTCCAGCAGCAGGTCCCGACGGCTCGCCTGGGGACCTTTTCCTGTCCGATCCCCACCACTGGACTCGCTACATTTCACTTTTAGCAAATGAAATAGCCAATGGCACACCAGTGCCAGCGTCATGGAAGGTGGCAGAAGTTGTCCCCATCTACAAGAAGGGTGACAAAGACTACCCTTCCAACTACAGACCAATTAGTCTGATTGACGCTATGCAGAAGGTCTTTGGCCGGATGCTTCTGCATAGGATCCAGTCTTGGTCTGAAGAAGAAGAAATCCTATCCCACTATCAGGCCGTTTTTAGGTCAAAGACCAGGACAATGGACCAAGTGTTCAGACTCCTCCTCGTTTATTGGAAGGTAGTGGTGCTAGGCAAGGACAGTCTCTATCTTGCTTTTATTGATTTGAAGACTACCTTTGACCTGGTTCCTAGATCCAGGTTGTGGACGACGCTTGGTGAAATGGGTATCCCCCTTTCATCTTAAAAATTCTAATTCAGCTCCACGAGGGGACTTCAGCCCAAGTCAGGTGGGGTGAGCAGGGACAACTAAAAGAGCTCATCCCTGTCAACAGAGGAGTTGGACAGGGATGTGTCCTGGCTCCAACGTTGTTCTCCCTTTATGTGAATGGGGTAGTTATTTTCCTCCTAGAGGAGCCTGCAGACTTGCCTACCCTGGGTGGCAACAATGTTAATGTTAAAAAGACTTATATAGCGCTCTGTTACCCAGAGGTGTCCTGGCGCTGTAAGCTATCCACCTGAGATTGGTCTGTGAAATGCTGATAAGGAGGTTTAGTTAAATAGCCATGTTTTTAATTCTTTCCTGAAAGAAAGAAGGTCCGTGAACTTCCTGAGTTTAGGAGGCAGCCCATTCCAAGCCTTTGCAGCGCAATGGCAGAAACTCCTACCTCCCCAGTTAGTTTTGTTAAAGCGGGGGAGGGTAACTAGATTAGCCTGAGCCGAGCGCAGGGCTCTTCCTGGAACATACCACTGAAAGGCACGTTTCAGAAAATCAGGACCAATTCCACTGAGTGCCTTAAAAACAACGCACAGTGCTTTAAACTGAATTCGTTGCCTGACGGGCAGCCAATGGAGTGTCCTGATACCCTTTCTCACAGAGACAAATCTAGGTGTCCCTGTGATCAGCCTGGCTGCCGCATTCTGTACAATCTGTAGTCTAGCCAAGTGTCTCTCCTGGATATTGATGTAAAGACTATTACAATAGTCCAATCTGGATAGAATAAATGCCGTGACGACTGTCTTTAGGCTATCTTCAGGGAGGAGGAATTTAATTTTCCGAAGGGTTCTTGAAATGAAAAAACAGGAAGAGACAACCCTGCTAACTTGGTCACCGAAGGAGAGTTTGGAATCAATAATCACTCCCAGGTTCTTAGCTCGAACCACAGGTAGTGGGGGTGAGCCCATTCCTGCTGGCCACCAATCTGGAGTCCAGAGGTTAGTGCTATTCCCAAAAACAATCACTTCCGTTTTGTCAGCATTGAGCTTCAAACAGTTCGATGCCATCCAGGCAGAAATCTCCTGCATACAATTATGACAGCTGGATCCAATCTCAGTTTCAGCCCCCCTTTTAATAGATAACACAATTTGTGTATCGTCCGCGTATGTGGTCAGCTGAAAACCAAATGATCTAATCACAGCGGCTAGCGGCGCTACATACACGTTAAACAAGGTAGGGCTAAGTGAGGACCCTTGTGGGACCCCACAGGGAAGAGCGAAAAGGTCTTGATTTGTATTTGCCTAAGTCCACTGTTTGAGTTCTTTTGGTCAAGAATGACCTAAGAAGATCCCAAGCCTTGCCTGTAACCCCGGCCGCAGATAAACGGTCCATCAAAACCACATGATGGACCGTATCAAAAGCGGCCGAAAGGTCCAGTAGAACAAGTATGGCGTCACCTCCCTGATCTAGGGCTTTCCTGACCTCCTCAGTGGATTTAATCAATGCCGACTCAGTGCTATGTTCAGCACGAAAGCCAAACTGTATTTTATCAAGCAGAGAGTTGGCTTGAAGGAAGGAACTGAGTTGCCCATTCATGGCTTTCTCAAGTATTTTCCCAGGAAAGGGAAGCCGAGAAATGGGCCTATAATTACAAGGGTCAGAAGGGTCTAAATTGTTTTTTTTTTAAGAGGGGGAGGATAGAAGCTATTTTTCAAGCACATGGAAAATGACCACTGTCACAGATCACTGCGAACAGTGGGGTAAGAACTTCCACGCTCACTTCCGGGACCAGGTGCAAAATAGATACTTGACATGGGTCCAAAGGGGAGCCGGATCGAGTCTCAAAGAATAGTTTAAAAACCTCAGATCGGTTTGGGGGAATAAAGCAATCTAATGTTGGAGTATGTATGTTACCACCAGATGGTTGAGTTAGAACAACTTTTGTGGCTCCAGAAGATATAGAGGAAAATGAAGAAAAGATCTTTCCTACCTTTTGTAGGAAAAAAGCAGCCAGAATTTCACAAAGTTCTGGACTACTCTCGGTTTTAGGGCTATCGGGAGTGGTAAGTTTAACAATTGTTTTGAACAAAACCTTAGCTGAAGGTCCGGCCTTCTTGATTTGATCTCCAAAATATGCTTTCTTTGTTTCTAAAACCAGTTTTTTGTATTTGGAGAGGCATAATTTATAGATCTCTTTATCATGAGTATCATATCTTTCCCTCCACTTACGTTCGAATTTTTTGCATTCAAGTTTTTGTTTTTTAAGATTTTCCGAGTACCAAGGGGCAGATGGCACTATTCGTTTAAGGATACATTGTTTGCCTGGCGCAAGTTTCTGACAGGCAGAATCTATCCATTTCGTGTAAGCATTTGTGTCTGAATCTACATTAAATAAAAGAGCAGGCCGTGTTGATTCCAACAGATTCCCCAATTCTCGTTTATCAATATTTTTCCAGTCCCTAGTGATCGTGGACACCTTCATGGAGGATCTAGAATAATTACGATTAGTTACTTCAAGATCAAAGAGAACCGCCCTATGATCCGTCCAGGTAAGAGGGACTGTTTTGGAGTAAGTAAGAGAGGGGTTGTTTGAGAAAATTCCATCAAGAGTATGGCCTGCCGAGTGGGTGGGATCTGTTACTAATTGTTTAAGATCCCCACCGCTACAAATCTGCTGTAGGCTAATGTTATCCGTGTCGGACAGGTCTTCGAGATGAAAGTTAAAATCACCCAACACCGTGAAAGATTTGTTGCATAGCCCTTCCTCTAATAATGTGCCAATAGAATCTAAAAACTTGCCCTTAGGCCCAGGAGGTCGATATGGAAGAATGGCACTGAAAGTATCGTGATCTGATATTTGCATGTTAATACATGTTGCCTCACAGGCCGAATTAGAGGCCTTAGTAAAGGCAGACTTTAAGGTTTCATGATATAACACCGCCAGACCTCCTCCTTTTTTAGTCGGTCTGTCAAGTGTATAACATCTAAAACCAGGGGGGCATGGCATTAACAAGATCGTGGCCCGATGTTTCATTCGTCCAGGACTCCGTAATAAGAGCTAATTTAATATTGTGATTTGCCATAAATAGAGCGCATTCCATACTGTGCTTAGTTAGTGACCTTGCGTTCAGAAGCCGGCACTTCAAAGATTCGTACTCCGATGAAGCGGGTCTGCCACTAACAGGTCTGCACCCCATAGTACCTACGTTTTCCCCAATCCATATGTAGTTACATTGTTGGCATAGCTCTGTCTGCAGGCCACTAATGCAATCAGGATTAATCCGGGTGCAGTTAGCCTTACCCCCCTTCGGGTCCCAGCTCAGCATTTCCTCCCTGGAGTATCTTCTAGTAGTAGACGGGAGAGAATCAGGGGAAATGGCCCTATGCCCGGACTTAGCGCGGACGGGCGCAGACGGGCTTGCCTTTAGCGCGCCTTCGGCGCGCTGTCGGCGCGCCCGCTGCGCGTTCGCGCCAGCGTGAGATTTATACCGGAATCTGTCAGAGCACTAGAGCGCTAACCGCTAGCAGTGAATACCAATGGCGGTAAAAGTAGATAATTCCCCCTTCCGGCCCCGTGACCAGAGTGCAAGTCGACAAGTCAATGTGCAAAACAGCAATTACAATCAACAATGATGCAGGTAAAAAAGGTTAAAATATGTAAAATATGCTTATAGGCAAATCGGCAGGTTTCTCGACCACCAGCCTGACTAGCATTAGACACAGCTTCGTCTAGGTGGTAGCGCTGCGCGTTCGCGCCAGCGTGAGATTTATGCCGGAATCTGTCAGAACACTAGAGCGCTAACCGCTAGCAGTGATTACCAATAGCGGTAAAAGTAGATAATTCCCCCTTCCGGCCCCGTGACCAGAGTGCAAGTCAACAAGTCAATGTGCAAAACAGCAATTACAATCAACAATGATGCAGGTAAAAAAGGTTAAAATATGTAAAATATGCTTATAGGCAAATCGGCAGGTTTCTCGAGCACCAGCCTGACGAGCATTAGACACAGCTTCGTCTAGGTGGTAGCAACAAGATACCACCCCTGTTTTCAGACGACACCCTGTTGATTTCAAAGACCCCAGTTTGACTACAACACCTTATTGACAGATTTCAAACCTTCTGCAATAACCCTTGGATTGGTAATAAACAGCACAAAAAACAAATTTATGGCCTTCAACTGCCATAGATCATATAAGAATGGACCTTTGCTGGGAGGGATACCCCTTGAAAAGGTGGACACCTTCGATTACCTTGGTGTAAGACTCAATGACAAAATGTCTTAGAGACCCCACTTAGCAAAGATGCTGTAGGCACACAAGCGTGTGGTAGGAGTAATTGGGAAGGAACACCGCCTTTCACACACTAGGCCTATAGCTCCCGCTCTACAAGTATACGATAAAGCAGTCAGCTCTGCCCTCTACGGAGCGGAGGTTTGGGACTTTGATAAACTTGAAGAGCTTAGTAGATTGGAACATACATTTTTAGGAGTCCTGGTCATGGCTCCCCTCACTGAAAAAGGGAACCCCCTAGTAAGTTAATTTGAGGTCAGGGAACAGGGGGAAACAAGAAATATCAACTATACTAAGCAGTATCCCTCTAGACCTATCTTGCTTTACTTAATGTGGGTACAAATGGAAATAGATATCACAACTATGTGTACATTTATATAACTTATTTTTATTTATAGTTATTTTTACATTGTTTCTTCATGGTTAATTACTTCTTCACATTATTTTCTCATATAGTACAATTCATTGCTTTTTTGGTAAATGGTTTTGTCTTTTTATAAAATACAGAGTGTAAACAAACGTTTTTTTGATAATCAAACCATGTGTGTTTCATCAATAATTCACAACAAAAAGGATAAGAGTAACCCCACACCAATCACACCTCTAAAATATCTACATACATATCACATTCATACAACACCTTACAAACAGCACCCCAAAAGAGAAAGACAGCAATTATGAAGCTCGTCCAAGACAGGGCAAGCCGCTGAATCCTCTGATAGATTACTAAGCGTTGGGGTGTCTCAAACTCTCTGGTCGACGCACGTTTCGGTGGCCTAACACTCTTCAGATGCCACCTTCTTCAGGACCTGTTGCTACGTGTGTTAATCACGGGCAAGGGTGGGGGCCTGAATTATCTGAAAATCAATAAGATAATATTACTGAACATGATTTTGTGTAATATCAAATACCTTGTGTCAACCCCACAGGAGAGTGTACAATTTATCTCCAATACGTAATTAATTTGGATGACCCTTAACACTGTCAGGTTAGCAAAAATGCTACTGAATTCATTGCCCTTTGAATAGTATTACTGGTTTACTTAAGTGAGGAAAGAAGAGAAAGTTTAGAAGAACAGAATTAGTAGAAGATAAGTAAAGTATATAGTCTTGGCTTCTACTTCCACATCTACCCATCTATCATTCTGGGGGACTTCTTCACATACTACGTTTAATAGATATGAAGAAGAAATGCACGAATATACCTGATATCAGGCGAGCTCACTGGTAGTAGTATGGGGACGTATGATTGTCTGGATTTCAAGGAAGATTGACTTGACTCTGGCTATTACTGTAAGAGATAATGATAATTCGGTCGTCTATTTCTAATGGATGTATCATTGTTTGACCGCATATTTGCCCAATAAATCATCATCCAACATACCTCATATATGTCTGAGTCACTCCGAAAACTGTTAAATGAGGCCGTACATTCACCACGTTATCAATTTACGGTATCTTTTTATTTGAAGAGACTAGTTGCGTTCAAGATACCCATGATCCTCAGGGAACCTGTATTTGATCATAAAAACTGAAGGTTATTATCTATGCGGTTACTCATAGTAGGGGAATGGATGGATTGTACCTATTTATAGACAAATCACTCTGTTTGTAAGACTAAACCTACTTGTTCAAAACTGTTTTCAGTCTTGTCTCTGCCGGTTAGTCTTAGTTATTATTCACTTGACGAATGGGTCTATCTTCGTCAAAATTCAGCGTCTGAGTCTCAATGCCTTTGCAAACGCTGATGTGGAAAATGAAATAGAGAGAAGAAGATAATTAGCTATTTTTACTGTTATTTTCCCCGGAGCCAATATATGTGCAAAGGTTTCTTGGCTTTAGTTCTGCTGTCATTTCAAATTTCGTTGATTGGGGCCCCCAACAGTTTAGGGTATATATTATGCTAGTGATATTCTCCCTATCTAACAAAACAATGCTCGTAGGCTGGGGTTAGTCCACTCCCCCCTCCCGTGAGATAACCACCTCCCAGACCACGAAACCTAGTTTCCCTTTAACCCACTACGTCTTATTACGATTCGCAAAACTATGATTTATGAAGTTTATATCGGGATAAGTCAAATGCCAATTCCCTGAGATTCCGTTTGGGCCCCAAATGCGAACGAATTCGTATGACGATTTCTCACCCGTCGCTTGATGCTGTATGGTGTTCTCCAATGGATCTTAACGTGGTCCGGCTCCATGTGAGTCTCAGGCGAAACTGTTGCTTTTTATATACCTTCCGCCTAAGCCTATTTTAGAGGTGATTGATAAATACAGAACACCTGCGGCTCACTATCAGCGGGCTATACGTCATTTCCCGATACATATCCTCTTCGTAGGGTGTTCCTGATAAAATTCCCTCCATCTTGGAATGGTTTTTGGATAAATGGAGCCCTATTGCGACTTCTGGCAAATCTCATACTATTGTTTGCCACGTTCCACTATGGACCCTGTGACATGGAGTTTAAACTATTATATTTGCTAGACATCGTACCGGTATTTGTTATTTACGGCAACCCAAGTGTAAACGTTAACTTTGTTTTTGTCGGAAAAACGTTGGCGCCATGTTGGAATGGGTTAATCCCGGTATATGTATGTCCTACAGGATGGCTGTTAGTGCCGCGAATCTAAATCGACATAATGAGTACGGTGTATAACAGAAATATATTGCAAATCGTGCGACAATAAGATATAATAAATGCAGGTATCTGTACAGAATGCCATTTATATTGGAAATACTATTAACCGTTCTCCATCAGTACTGGAATTACCTAGGCAGAGCCTTCCGTTTCGATTCACTTGTATCCTTTGTCCAGGTTACAGAGGTTGTGGTTTATAAATAAACCCAACTTAGTTACATTAATGTGTATGAACCTCATGTGAGGTACAAGGAGCATTGGTAAAGTATCTTCTAAAGTCTATAGCTTCACTTCTACAGTCATTTAGATGGAATTAAGTGCGAAACATAAACGCCATTATTTAGTTCAAAACTAATCTCAATGTTCCCAAGTTGAGGTAGATGTAAGATGGAAACTAGGTATACATAGTAGGTGATGTGTTTTAACTAGCAACTAGTATGCCACACTATTTCCTCGTTCAAACCGTTTTTGACTGTGTCTAGGGTGTAGATCCAATAGTTCTCACGTGTTTTTCTCACTTTTTGTGTTTCCTTGCCCGAGATATTTTTTATCTTTTCAAGGATCAACCATCTTAGATCATTTTCATTGGAAGAACTGAATACTGTTTGAACGAGGAAATAGTGTGGCATACTGGTTAAAGGATGTTTACATTTTATGCAGAAGACGATTATGCCATGGACTATTCACTGTTTGTATACTGTATGAGAAGAATAGTGTGGTGGTGTAGCTACTGGACGCCATCTCACATGACGTGCCAACATATGTTCCGGTAGATTATGTACAATTAGAGATGACAGCCTGAGTATACACTCAGGGATTGCTAGTTAAAACACATCACCTACTATGTATACCTAGTTTCCATCTTACATCTACCTCAACTTGGGAACATTGAGATTAGTTTTGAACTAAATAATGGCGTTTATGTTTCGCACTTAATTCCATCTAAATGACTGTAGAAGTGAAGCTATAGACTTTAGAAGCTATAGACTTTAGAAGATACTTTACCAATGCTCCTTGTACCTCACATGAGGTTCATACACATTAATGTAACTAAGTTGGGTTTATTTATAAACCACAACCTCTGTAACCTGGACAAAGGATACAAGTGAATCGAAACGGAAGGCTCTGCCTAGGTAATTCCAGTACTGATGGAGAACGGTTAATAGTATTTCCAATATAAATGGCATTCTGTACAGATACCTGCATTTATTATATCTTATTGTCGCACGATTTGCAATATATTTCTGTTATCCACCGTACTCATTATGTCGATTTAGATTCGCGGCACTAACAGCCATCCTGTAGGACATACATATACCGGGATTAACCCATTCCAACATGGCGCCAACGTTTTTCCGACAAAAACAAAGTTAACGTTTACACTTGGGTTGCCGTAAATAACAAATACCGGTACGATGTCTAGCAAATATAATAGATAAAACTCCATGTCACAGGGTCCATAGTGGAACGTGGCAAACAATAGTATGAGATTTGCCAGAAGTCGCAATAGGGCTCCATTTATCCAAAAACCATTCCAAGATGGAGGGAATTTTATCAGGAACACCCTACGAAGAGGATATGTATCGGGAAATGACGTATAGCCCGCTGATAGTGAGCCGCAGGTGTTCTGTATTTATCAATCACCTCTAAAATAGGCTTAGGCGGAAGGTATATAAAAAGCAACAGTTTCGCCTGAGACTCACATGGAGCCGGACCACGTTAAGATCCATTGGAGAACACCATACAGCATCAAGCGACAGGTGAGAAATCGTCATACGAATTCGTTCGCATTTGGGGCCCAAACGGAATCTCAGGGAATTGGCATTTGACTTATCCCGATATAAACTTCATAAATCATAGTTTTGCGAATCGTAATAAGACGTAGTGGGTTAAAGGGAAACTAGGTTTCGTGGTCTGGGAGGTGGTTATCTCACGGGAGGGGGGAGTGAACTAACCCCAGCCTACGAGCATTGTTTTGTTAGATAGGGAGAATATCACTAGCATAATATATACCCTAAACTGTTGGGGGCCCCAATCAACGAAATTTGAAATGACAGCAGAACTAAAGCCAAGAAACCTTTGCACATATATTGGCTCCGGGGAAAATAACAGTAAAAATAGCTAATTATCTTCTTCTCTCTATTTCATTTTCCACATCAGCGTTTGCAAAGGCATTGAGACTCAGACGCTGAATTTTGACGAAGATAGACCCATTCGTCAAGTGAATAATAACTAAGACTAACCGGCAGAGACAAGACTGAGAACAGTTTTGAACAAGTAGGTTTAGTCTTACAAACAGAGTGATTTGTCTATAAATAGGTACAATCCATCCATTCCCCTACTATGAGTAACCGCATAGATAATAACCTTCAGTTTTTATGATCAAATACAGGTTCCCTGAGGATCATGGGTATCTTGAACGCAACTAGTCTCTTCAAATAAAAAGATACCGTAAATTGATAACGTGGTGAATGTACGGCCTCATTTAACAGTTTTCGGAGTGACTCAGACATATATGAGGTATGTTGGACGATGATTTATTGGGCAAATATGCGGTCAAACAATGATACATCCATTAGAAATAGACGACCGAATTATCATTATCTCTTACAGTAATAGCCAGAGTCAAGTCAATCTTCCTTGAAATCCAGACAATCATACGTCCCCATACTACTACCAGTGAGCTCGCCTGATATCAGGTATATTCGCGCATTTCTTCTTCATATCTATTAAACGTAGTATGTGAAGAAGTCCCCCAGAATGATAGATGGGTAGATGTGGAAGTAGAAGCCAAGACTATATACTTTACTTATCTTCTACTAATTCTGTTCTTCTAAACTTTCTCTTCTTTCCTCACTTAAGTAAACCAGTAATACTATTCAAAGGGCAATGAATTCAGTAGCGTTTTTGCTAACCTGACAGTGTTAAGGGTCATCCAAATTAATTACGTATTGGAGATAAATTGTACACTCTCCTGTGGGGTTGACACAAGGTATTTGATATTACACAAAATCATGTTCAGTAATATTATCTTATTGATTTTCAGATAATTCAGGCCCCCACCCTTGCCCGTGATTACCACACGTAGCAACAGGTCCTGAAGAAGGTGGCATCTGAAGAGTGTTAGGCCACCGAAACGTGCGTCGACCAGAGAGTTTGAGACACCCCAACGCTTAGTAATCTATCAGAGGATTCAGCGGCTTGCCCTGTCTTGGACGAGCTTCATAATTGCTGTCTTTCTCTTTTGGGGTGCTGTTTGTAAGGTGTTGTATGAATGTGATATGTATGTAGATATTTTAGAGGTGTGATTGGTGTGGGGTTACTCTTATCCTTTTTGTTGTGAATTATTGATGAAACACACATGGTTTGATTATCAAAAAAACGTTTGTTTACACTCTGTATTTTATAAAAAGACAAAACCATTTACCAAAAAAGCAATGAATTGTACTATATGAGAAAATAATGTGAAGAAGTAATTAACCATGAAGAAACAATGTAAAAATAACTATAAATAAAAATAAGTTATATAAATGTACACATAGTTGTGATATCTATTTCCATTTGTACCCACATTAAGTAAAGCAAGATAGGTCTAGAGGGATACTGCTTAGTATACATGGCTCCCCTCACTCCTTTACTGTTGGATATGGGTAGGTGGCCAATAGCTGATGTAGCTAGGCTAAGCCCTGTACTTTTCTGGGCCCGCATTAGGCGGACTCCCGAGCTTCTTTCCTATGCTGAAGCCCTTACCGAGATCATCCGCCTAGACACCGGCTGCAAAATAGGCTAGATTGCTGGTATTAAAAGAACCCTTTCAGCCATAGGCCTTCAAACCTGTTTGGATAGTCAGGAACCCCCAAGAAGAGAAGATCTCAAACGCCTATATTGGGATAGGGTGGACCAATGGGAGATTTCCAAACCAAATGTGGGTAAACTAATAGCAGAATTTCTCTTCCACAGATAAGACACCTTGAGCCCTTCCTTGACACAATTCTGGTACCAAGAGACCGAATGCTGTACATGCATTTCAGGTTTGGAACCCTTCCTGTTTGTGAGGTGACAGTAAAGTGGGCCACCAACAATGGGAAAAATTATCTATGCTGTATGACCCTTAAAGAAAGCATTGCCCATTTAATGTTTGCCTGCCCTGCATACAAAGCACCACGGGCCAAATGGCTGCAGCCGCTATGTCAGCAATTGGGCACACGGGACCACCACACAGCATTACGTATTCTCAGATTGTATCCTGGGCCATTCTTTGCATGCTGTGTAGCAAAGTTCTTGGGACAAGCATGGCTCATAAGGTGGAAAGCCCTCGAAAGATCGGTTTAAGTTCGCTGGAAACTAGGAAAGATACAATTTTATGTTCTAATGTAAAAACTATTTGCACTTTCTGGCACAAGCACTTTATTTGTCAAAGCTTTGCTGCAATCTTGGGGTCTTATGAATAGCAGTTTAGAAAACTGTCCCCTTACCATTTTGAAGATTAAATTAATTGTTTTAATACCTTTTTAACTGTAGAAATGTATTTGACAAATTTAACTGTGCATCTGCTAATGTTATCCTGTTTTTAACACTCTTCAGATGAAATATGCTTTATCGAATTTAGGGCTCAATTGATCATTGTTTCCTGTATGTATTGCTTATGTAAATCGGAAACGTATATTTGCACTATGTTTTTAAAGGAAAAATGTATTTTAAACACAGCTTTTATGACATTTTTGTCGAATAAAGCTTCTTATTTATTTATTACATTGATCAACCCCAGTGTTGCATGCCGCCCTCCTTCTAGCCTTGCAATAAATGTAGTCATCTATAAACATCTAAAAAGCAAAGTTGGTCTTACCTGACGGCAGCCCTCCCATATTTCCGATCTCCAGGGCGACGCTATACCAAACTGTCGAAACAGATGCACAATCTCGTACATCATAGCTGGATACAAAAGCAAGAAAAGGACTGTTTTGCATATTGAAATCAATGGAACATCAAGGGAATGAAACTTTAAAAAAAAAAATGTTTCGCAATGTTGATTTTTTTTAAATGTATTTTTTAGCAAAGATTTTACATTTTGTTTTTAAAAAATGTTTAATAAATTATTTGAAATGGAAAACTGTTTATTTTTTAATTAATAGTTATTAAATGATTGCAAATAAATTAGCTGTATATTTATCTGTTTCTATTAAAATGTTTTTAAAAAATTAACCACTTCAAAGTTAATAAAATAAAATTTTAAGAAGGTTGAAGTGGCTTGTTTAAAAAAAATGAATACTCTGGTCATAACAATACCGGAGTATTAATACACTTCCCCACCCTGTATCCCTTCTATCCCGTACCTGAATACCTTATTGTTTAGTTTCTTTGCTCATTAAAATTGGTTTTACTTGTAGTTTTGTGGGTTCAATTAAAACTTGGGTATTTGTTTTAAAATTATATCTTGATATACTTTCCACCCTATACCCTTGCATCCTGTCCCTAAAATATTTATCTTTAACTTTTTACTTGCATGCGTAATACAATATTATTTTTTCCAATGTAAAATAAATTGATTCTCATGTATTTACAGTTAATACCTGAGTATTAATACACTACCCTAACCTAAACTGCAACATCCCTTACATCCCGTCCCTACAACCAATTTTCTATTACAATTGAGGACTAGTACTTCTTTAAATATTTATTAAGAATAAATTAATACTAAAGTATTTTTTTTAAATTAATACCAGAGTATTAAAACCCTTCCCAACATGTACCCCTATATCCCTTAGATCCCGTCCCTAAAATCAACCTCCTGCATAAGAAATAAAAATGTTATTTTTACACTTGTAGAATAAATGAAAACTCCAATTTACTTTTTTTTTTTTTTTTTTTGGCAGTATATACATATATTTCAACAATACAATGCAGTATACATCAATCTCTTGGTCTTCCAGTGATCCAATCAGAGATAGGGGACCAAATCATTTTACCAAAGTCCTGTTTTTTCTTCCCTTTCTGGGCATAGAGAGAGATCTCAATGTTATAAATGCCCAATAATCTAGATAGCCATAACTGAAAAGAGGGGGCATTTATATCCTTCCGGCCTGAGGTGATTAATATCCGAAGTACTGCTACAGATATGAAGACCAGAGCTTCCTCAGCTTTCCCAAGTTTTAATCTGTTATCTATACCGATTATCATCAGAGAAGATGACCATTCTATCCTCCGGCCTAATACCTCCACCCAGAATTTACCTATCTCTCCCTGAATAGCTGATAGCGAACCACAGTTATAAAACCTATGTAGCGAATCTGCTTGAGCCACATTACATCTGGGGCACTTATCGTCGGCTTTAACCCCCCACATAAAAAGCTTTGCGGGGGTAAAATACAAATCAAACAAAGTCTTATAATGCTGGGCCATCAAATTCGTAGAGCGAAATATTTTTTTATCTATATAGAGTGCCATATCCAAATCCACATCGGGATTTCCTAATTTCCGTACAAGACTATTCTCCATTTTCTCTATATCACCTTGGATTTCACCCAGCAAAGACATATAGATTATTTGCTTCTTATGCCCCCTTTTACCAGCATGTCGATCAGAGGGACTTTTGAAACCATTGGCCACCTAATTCTTAAAGCTTTAATAACACTGACCAGTTGGACGTAAAAAAGCCAATGGCTTGAAGGGATATCAGCTCTACTCTGGAGAGCATCAAAGCCACTCATCCCATCTTCACCCACCAGGTCTCCTAGTGTACTAATTCCATGCTCCTGCCAAATCCAGAGATTCCTATCTAAACCCCTCCCCCGAAATAAGCTAGAGTTACTAAGATGGAGATATGCATGAATTTTGGGAATTTTAAAGAAACTAGATATAGCTCTCCAAAGTCCCCATACTCCTTCCAATATCTTAAAACGGGGTCTTTTATAATATCTACGCTCAACCTCACACAACAGGAGACCATAAGCTTTCCTTCCAACTAATAACTCGTAAATGGATGGTGGAGTCTGTGTATCTCCATTCCTTAGATTATAAGATTGTGTAGAACGAAAAAGAATGAACATTTCCGCCAGCAGGCAAGACCAATGATAAAGTCTTAAATTAGGCAAGGTGAGCCCCCCCCCTATCCCACGGAAGTGACAATAGGTTTGTGGAACGTCTAATTTTCCCATACTGCCAAACAAATCTAATGAATATTGATTCTAGCTGCTTAATAATTTTTTCCTCAACTAACAGGGGTATAGCTCGGAAAAGATATAATATTTTTGGCAACATTGTCATTTTGAGGACGTTGACCCTCCCAATCAATGATAGATGTAAAACATCAATTCTTTTCAGATCTGTTTCAATCGTTTTTCCAAGTGGGATGAAGTTCTCCTCTGTGATCCTATTGACTGATGCATTAATTCTAACTCCCAGATAGGTTGCGGAGTCCATATACCTGGAGTCAGCTTTATCTATATTTGCCGTACAGATAATTTGAGTTTTTGATTCATTTAACAGATAACCAGATTTATTACCAAATACCTTAGCCAACTGAACCAGAACCCCAAGTGCCTGTTGCGGATTAGTAGTGATCACAGCCAGATCATCGGCATATGCCATAATTTTATTTTCATATCCATTGTATGTCACTGGTTTTATCAGGGGGCTGGCTAAAATCTCCCGAATGAAGGGGTCCATATAAAGAGCAAAAAGGATAGGGGAGCAAGGACAACCTTGGCGCGTACCTCTACTTATAAATATTTTCTCCGAACACTCACCCATAACCACAATCCGAGCGACTGGATCAACATACATTGCCCTCAGAGCAGTGATACAATTCTTGCCGAAGCCCCTACCGATTAAAATCTGCCAAAGAAACTTCCACCCGACACGGTCAAAGGCTTTCTCGGCATCGAGCAGGATCATGGCCATCTCTCCCCCCACTGCAGACTAAATATCAAATAGAGCTATTGCCCTCCTAATGTGGTCTGTAGTACCACGCCCGGGTACAAATCCATGCTGCCATGGGGAGACGAGATCTCCTATGACCCTGCCCAGCCTCTTAGCCCATATTTTGGAATATAGCTTTGTGTCTGTATTAATTAACGAGATTGGGCGATAAGAGCCCGGCTTCTCCCTAGGTTTCCCCTTCTTATGGAAAACCACTATATTAGTTTCCTTCCATGATTCCGGGACCACTCCTGTACCCATTATCCCATTAAAAAGGTCACTAAGAAACGGGGTAATCTCTGCCTCAAAACATTTATAGACCTCCAAGGGGATTCCATCGGGACCTGCTGCCTTGCCGAGGGCTGTCTCGCACAGGGCTTCCGCTATTTCCCTCCCGGAGATAGCTTTCTCTAGCTCTTCTCTACAGGTATCTCCTAGACGAGGGCCGTTGTCAACAATCTCCTCACTCTGAGGTTCATTTAATGTAGCCTCTGCATATAGATTTTGATAAAAATTCTTAAAAACCTGGAGGATATCTAAGGGTTCAGAATATTCTATCCCATTTTCTTCCATCTTAGAGATGGTGTTTTTTGCCTTCCCCTGCCGAATTTGTAAAGCTAAAATTCTGCCTGCTTGTTCGCCCGTTTCATACCGTTTAGCCCTAGATGATTGGTATTCAAACATTGCTCTCTGTGTAACCTCCTTCTGTAATTCAGCTCTAGCAACCAATAATAACCTATAGCTATCATTACTAGCCCGGCTTTGAGCAATGTCAGAGGTATGTTGTTCCTCTGCAGCGGACAAATTCTTCACACATTTCTCAACCTTACTCCTATCCTCTTTTCTCAGCCTTACGGAATAACTTATCGTTTCGCCTCTAAAAGCAGCCTTGAATGCCTCCCATACTCCATTTCGTGATGCACTGTATCTATTAGCATCGAAAAAATCGACCACCCATTATCTAATATGACCGACGAAACGATTATCCGATAGCAACCTCCTTTCAAACGTCCATCTTGTCCGATTCTTTGGTACTCCTACCATTTGTACTAACAATACCAAAGGGTTATGATCCGACAAAAACTTCGGAAGTTTAAACATTTCTACCCTGTTGATTTCTGAGGAGGATATAAAAAAATAATCCAGTTTTTAATATTTTTTAAACGGGTTTGAAAAATATGTAAAACCAGATTTTAAAGGTTCCTTAACACCCCATACATCAATCAACCCATGTGAGTTGATAAGAGCTTTTATAGCCTTAAAAACTCTCGGTTTTCATCCAGAATAAGCAATGTTGCTGGCCCAATCAGCCATGATATTCAAATCCCCACAAAATATTATAGGGGTTAGCCAGTTTACCAGCTCCATTTCTAGAAAATCGAAGATCTCAGGGTCGTCACAATTTGAACCATACACAACACACAATGTAAAACCTTTTACCATCTCTGCCAATAGCCATCTCCCACTACCATCGGTTTTAATTCATCCAACACCACCAATAGAGGTCCTGGCTAAGACAGCGACCCCTCTGATTGTTGATGATTGAGTTGTACAAGCTAACAGCTCAAAACCATTTATATGCATAAGACTCCTTCGGGCCCAGGGGAGATGGGTTTCTTGTAAACATAGAACGTCAAAGTTATTATACTTCACATACTGTGCCAATTTATTACGCTTCCTCCAATCATTCAGCCCCCCTATATTAACTGAGCATATTTTAATGCCTGCCATCCCTAAGATATAAACAAATAACAAAAACCGTCTGACCCATTGGCGATTTAGCACTTATTTTAATCCTCATGAACTGCCTACACAAATAACCAACTTTTCCTTCTTCTTCTACAAACACCATACTGCATCTAGTTTTTCCACATTTTGTTAACCCACCACCCTTACCCAGCCCGCCCCCCCTCTCCCCATGCCACCCCCCCCTCCTGAGAAGCGCTCAGACCTAGTCTGTGCTTAGGATGGTGTGCATGATTTGCAGTGACTGCTTTCTATTAAGGCCAAAAGATAATCTTAAATACAATCGAGGCCCAACCATTATTGTAACCAACATAATATCGATAGACTATTGATAGTCTATTCCCCCTCACCTCATTTTGACAAGGCGGGTGAAGAAAACAAGCTAGGATATATACCCCCCCAACTACTTAACAGATGGTTCCGTTTTGTCAAGAGAGTCCAGGTACTCTTTTGCCTTGATTTCTGAGGCAAAAAAGATCATCTTCCCTGCATTAATTATTCTCAGCTGAGCCGGGTTTATCAAAAAAGCTTGAATCTTTTTATCCTGAAATAATCTTATCATCCCTCTCAGCCTCCACCTACGCTCCACTGTCGTATGGCAGAAATCAGGACGGACAAAGAAAGAGACCCCTTCGCTGCTTCTTTTGGAGTCTGGTCTAGCTTTTTCTGCGATAAATTGCCTCAAAATATAGTTACCAAAGAAAACCAGCACAGCCCTGGGCTTATCTCCTTCTTTAGAATTTTTATGTATATTAAAGGGGGTACGATGGACCCGTTGAATTTCAGTAGCCCAGTTCCAATCTGAGAGCTCCGGAAATGCTTGCTCAAAAAGTTTGACCATGTATGCTTTAATATCCGAGCCCTCAACTCCTTCAGGTATTCCCAGTACTCTCAGGTTATTCCGTCGTAGCCTGTTCTCCATCTCCTCTATTTTCCACTGCAGATCAACCACCTGTGCAGAATGGGACTTCACTTGGCTAATCGCCTCCGCTGCCTCTGTCTCCGTTGACACGATTCTCTCCTCCAAGTTAGATTCTCGATCCCCTATATTTGTGCAGGTTTTAGATAATTTCCTAACACCCTGGATCTTCCTCATAGCAGCCTGGGCCTTGCGATTGTCCTGGCGAGTCTCCTCTCGATGTGAAATTATCTCCTTGTGGATGGCTTCTAGCATAGAGATATGAGCAGTGTCCAAATTAGGGGAACCCTGTAGAGCCAGAGTAGAGGAATGATCCCAGCTGAGCTCGCCTTGAGAATTAACGTGGGCTTGAGGCTGTTTTTTCCCGGGTGGACACGCCGGAGGTCTAGATGTAATTATGGGGGGGTCAAGTTCTAATTCATTTTCTGAGTCCAAGAAGGAACTACACTCATCATCCTCGGACCACTCTGCCCCCTCTGAAACAGAGAAAAAACACTCACTGGAATCCTTATCCTTATCCTTTTCTCCTTCATTGGAGTGAACCCCAGAGCCAATCCCCGAGCCCGCGACCGAGATCAAAAAGGCTGACTCTTCTGATTCCTGCGGGCACAGCTCGCTATCAGGTTTATCAAGGCCCTGCTCTGGAAGGGCTACGTTATCCCTCGCTGCCTCCTGAAGGGTCAAATCTTTGTTCATCTCACCCCCGATTGCCAGACCATCTAAATTTTTTCCCCTATTAATTGCGCTAGGTGCCATGGGTAATGCCTGCTCACTATGGAAGAGTCCATCCTTTATATTAACAGTCTCGATAATCACCATCTCTGAGGGTACACTGTCCCTCCTGTGTTTTGTTTCATTCATCTTTAAGCCCTCCTGCTCCTTACCGGTTTTTGAAAAAATATCAGCAATTGAGGCTGTCGAGGATGTAGCCTGTCTAGTTCTCCCAAGAGTTTGTTGGCTTTTTTTTGTTGAGCCAGGTCGACTTGCTTTCCCGCTCAATTCATCGTTAGCTGCCGTATTTTCACCTTCTTGTAGGAGTTTTTTCCTTTGGATGGCCGTTTTCCCGGCCGCCGCTTTCGGAGCCATTATGCCTTCTCTCCTAGAAAACCACTTCGAAAGGACCGGTACAACACAGCAAACGCCCTCTGGTCCAAAGCGAAACTCCGCTTCACTCAGCCTGGAACGCTGACCAGAAAGCGAGCCCCGCCCTCCTATGCGTCCGGCACAGCACTCAGACGCGAAAGCCACAAACGCCCAGGTAATCCTCCTCCTCCTGGAGCAACAAAGTATCAGGTATGTAAATACTAGCGTTCTCGGCATCCCCAAAGTATGTGTGCAGAAGGGGATAATCATTTCCCGGGATAGCGGGTCAATGGGTCCAAATGTTCCGTCTCGATCGTCTAATCCTTACGAACCGTCACTACACCTCCGCAACGGCTAAGGTTTAGCCGCCATCTTGCTTCCCCAATGCTGTCTAAAACTCCAATTTACAATAAATACCGGAGTGTTAGTAGACTACCTCGCCCTATACCCCTATTACCATTACATCCCACCCCTAAAAATATTTTTTTTTAAGCACATTTAGTCCAGAAAAATATAAAATACATTAATACTCGAGTATTAAAAATAATGCAAGAGTATTATTACATTTCAAAAATCGGGTATTAAATTGTAATTAAACCCCTAACTATTTTTAAAAACCAGTAAACAACCCTAATATGCTTGCCAATATACTTGCATATATATGCATGGTAAAGACATTGGTTGTAAAGACATATGTTTTAAAGGCATGCATGGTAATGACTGTGAGGTAAAGGCTGTTTCCCAATGATGATGTAGCCTTCTCATTATATTGCTAATGCTTTGGGTTAGACTGCTCCTAAAACAGACCTTAACTCTCCACTTGGATCACAACAGAGGAAAGTGCTTCGCTTGCGCTGGTGGTTCAGAGGGCAGCAGAAATACTAGACAATGGCAAATGTTATTTATTCTTCAACTAGGTCTAGCCTCCTCTAAACATCATTGCTGTTTAATCAAGTCATTAATGTACATAATCAAAGTCATGCTTATGCACACCAGTCAGCCGACCTGTTGCAGGGTGACATAGAATGGATCATGAGTGGGACTTTCCTGACTAAGCATCATTCACACGGTAGCCAGATTGTTCAAGTTAGATTAGTCCAAATTCTTTCCTGAATAGTGTTCCGAATAGGGAGTCAAGAATACTTAATGCTTGCAGAAAGAGAATGTTTCCTTCAGCTATTCTAGACATTTGTTATTTCAATGCAGTTTGTCTCTTGAATAGGTGCACCCACTAGGTATTGGGTATGGTGATCAATAGCTTGCTGGACTTCATGGTGCCTGGCACAGGTGATTCGGATGCAGCATGTGTATGCTCTTGGTTGTCCTCAACACTGACTGCATTGGCACAGCTTTTGGCATCTGTGTTGTACTAAGAAGGCATGCTGAATGAAAGCAACTTGGTTTTCTGGAGGCGACCAGGCGTTCCTAATAGTCTTTTCGATTGCTCTAGGCTAGTCAGAGAAAAAGTAGATTCAGCACTGTAATTATCAAGAAGAGTCAGTCCACAGCACATTCTCTGAGGGCTAAACCAGTTTCCCATCAATACAGAAAATTCAGAAGCTATTTTGGGGAGGATGGCTTACAGACAGTGCAACATCTTCCAATCAGTACTGCAACAACCAAACCAGTCATTTCGGGCCTGGCACTGGTAGAGAACGTTTAAATTGCGAGGTTTGCTGCCGCCTCTTTAATTTGCCCTTCCTGGTTCGGGCCTTGCAGGTTGGAAGCACAATACAGCATTTTCTTTCCCTGCTGGAAATCCTTACATCAGCCAGATGGGTCAGATTGCTCAAAGTGGTAATGCCTTGCCCTTTTTTCTCCTCACCACCCAGAATTCGGAACGACTCTCAGGTGACTCTACAATACTGATGCAGGAAGTCAACCTTCTGCTGTCCAAGGGTGCTTCTGAGAGGATTACAGACACTGAGAAAGACAAGGATACTGTTTGTGTTACTTGTCCTGAAGGAGGAAGGCCTCCGTCCGGTTTTTGACCTCGGCCCCTTTTCTAAGAGAGGACAGTTTTAAAATGCTCACTGACTGTGTGTCCTCTCTGGTTGCAGGGTACCAAAGGGTGACCTTGGACCTACAGGAGAAGTATTTCCATGTATCTGTCTTGTTTTAAATTACCGTCCTCCACTTCACCATTTCCTTGGCTATTGGGTATTGAAGAAAGTGGTGGTCCCTGCCAGTCTTCGGAGGTCAGAAGAATATGTATTCCCATACATCAAGGATAGGTTGATGAATGCAGCCTCACTGTAGTTAGTTGAAGACTACCTCTAGATGTTGGCCAAACTCCTGACGTCACCGGGGTTTCCCAGCAACGAGCTAAAAGTCCCCCTTGAGCAGAGGATGCCATTCATTGGACTGTTCTGTACAGTGGTGCATTCTAAGCCTTTCCCCCACTGACACAAGTATGGGATATTCAGGATATGATGCTGATGTTTTGAGATCAGATTTTGGAGAGAATAGCTCTTGGGCTTCTTGGCCTTGAACATGCTCCAGCTGACCTACAGTCCTCCCTAAGAACTCAATGGGTCCAGCATCGAGGCTGCCTCTCTAACACAATTCCAGTTCCCAAAGGTTACAGCACAAGATCTGCAGTGGTAGCTGGTAGGTGCCAAACTGTAGGGTAGTGGTAAGCCACTTTCTCCTCTCTACCCAGAGTTCTGTGGTGATCGACCTGTTTCTGTTGGGTTGGGGCTATGGATAAAGGGACCTCCGAACCTCTGGACTTCAGTGGAGAGACAACTCCATGTCAGTCTAGTGGAAATGAGGAAAATAAAATATCATGAGGCCTATGTGTCCCCGTGTGTTCCCCCACACTCATGTGCACATACATGTCACCTACGTATTTCCCCTCCATGGCCTGTCTATCATGATGCTCATGCTATAACGTGGCCTGCCATAATCCAGTCTCCCATGAGAGAAACGACAAATCTGCTCTGAGGCCTACACGTTTTGCATCATGTTTTCCTGCATTTCCATTATTGTGGCCCAGCCAGAGCCGAAAAAAGGCTTCAGGCCTCAGAACGCTCTGAAAGCTGTAGCTGCGTATCCTTGGCCTTGCACACTTGGGCCTCAGCCAAAGGGGCCCTGTCCGAGACAGTATTGAGCACGGTTATCTGCTTACTCCTACCGAAACCACATTCCTGCCTGGAGAAGGAGGGATAAACATGACATCTGCAAAGGAGAAGCCTAGCCTTTCTGTCTCTTTTTGTGTGATTACAAAGCTCACGTCAGTGAAAAGCCCATAGCCCCCGTGCAAGACTTCAGCAGTAAACGAAGAAATAAATGCCACATTGGCCCTTGGTGATGGGCAACCTATGTCACGAATCAGTCCCTGCTCCAAACTTTAGATATCAGACAATACGAGATGTGCTGGTCACCCTGACACTGAAGGTCTCACTTCTAGACTACAGACTCCCCGGTTGCATAGCAACCCTTTACACGTCATGCTCGAGTTGAGCACAAGTAAGGCAAAGTTCCAGTAAAGTTCCAGCTGATCACGCAACCCCCTCTAGGCATCCACCCACCTATGACACTTACCTGTTATCATCAAGTGGACGGCCACCTTCACGCCTACTTACACGCCCACATGCTCTTATCTCATTCTCTCTTGCTCCGCCTGAAGCGCTCTTGCTTACGTATATTATTACAAACATATATATACTGTACTCTTTGAATAAAGTTTGAGAATACCTTTTTGAGAACCCTGGTCCTGATCCCTTGTAGTGATGGAACTATTCTCCCTATAACTCGAGTTATTTGAATAAAGCCCTTTTGAACCTGATACCACGGACTCAGCCTTTTGCTTCATGTATAATTGTATTGATATCTTAAAATTCTGAAACTCGTAATAATTTATTTATGACATAATGGCGCCCGAACAGGGACTGATCTCCTTCCCCATGCGCCGGAGATGAAGGTCCAGTTTTGCCCCCTTCCACAGCTGTGACGGACTTCGAGTGTACACGACGCGGGTTTTCCCGCCAACTCCCTCAGGCCAACGAAGGAGGCGGACTGCGACCAGGCATCCATACGAGGCGGTGAGGATTGCGGATCGTTCCGACCCAGAGCCCACCTGCAAGAGAGCTGTGTCCGAGGTTTCAAGAGATCCACCTAAGATACGCCATTCCCTGCGCAGCGTCGAGTTTCCGAGGCCTTCAAGTTCAAGTACAAGTTCTGCTTCCCGGTGAGTTTCTCATGGGGGTTGCAATCATGACGGGTTCATTTAATGAACACGGTAAAGACGTGTCTCACTTGTGAGACCGGTATGTTCAAGTGCATGCGTTCAAGAATTAATGTTTCCAGATTTAGAGGCCAAGTTTTCAGGTGCACCGATATAGCTGTATGAATGTTATCATCTTAAGTTAGGTTCAGTTAGGTTTGAATGTGTCAGGTTTGTGTGTAAGTTTGCTGCATTGTGATTTTTGGTTTTTTTTTTTGGTGTTCATTGTGATTTTTGTTTTCGGTTACATTCCAACATGCCGTTATTTTCGAAACTGCGTAAGATAGGTACCAGGAAAGGTGTACTAGAGGAACCAGTTAACATTCCACCTAGAGACACACCTGGACATTTCATGTACTGTAAGCATGGTTTAGATGCCGTGTTGTTTTTAGAACTTTGGGTGGATTACACGAAGGATTTAGAGACAAAGTATAAATGGCCCATTACGGGAATGTGGGATGCGGAATGCATCATGAAGGTAGAGGAAGAGATACGGAAGAGAAAATCTAGACCTGCTCAGAAGGATGCCATTGAGTTATGGCGCAAGGAATCTCATAGAAGAACAGAGAAAGAGTTCCACAAAGCAGAGAGAAGTAGACAGGAGTCCGAAAAAGCAAAGGAAGAAAAATTACAGGAAGAAGGGGAGCGGGTAAAAAGAGAGCAGGCTGAAAGAGAAAGAAATACTGCCGTTGCTGGTATTTATCCCGTCCTTTCAGAGGAACTAGCAAAAGTGGCCCCAGTAGAAAAATTAGTTAGAGTGCCACCGCCAGTACCCCGAAAAATAAAACAAACAGCATCCGACACGTTCATTAACAACTACCTAGAGGAACCCCCACCATCATACGTGGACGGAATTTTCCCTGCACCCCCAACACAAGAAAAGCTCCAGGAGCTCGAGGACGGCGGGGAGGGAGGATCCGGGGCAACATCAGGAGGGGGACCGACAGTAAAAGTAGCAATCTCCGAATGTATATATGACCCAGATCCAGGAAAGGGCAGAATGCTCGTGTTTTCATTACGGCTTAGACGAGCAGTCGCAGATTTGGAAAAATTGCCAGATATGGATAGACATCTAAAGAAAATGTACACGTTCATAAGAACAGGGGAAGGTCCTGAATGTATAGCAGAAGCCGTACAAAATAGAAAGGTAATTATTAAGAACTATATCCTTCGCTTCCTAATTAATTGTCTGATCAGAGAAAAAGACGAAGGTGATGGTGATGTAGACCGTTGTTATACTGGTTGGAGTGATCGCATAGATGCCGGTCAGCATGATAAATCAGGCCAAACAGACAACATGTTGACCAAAATCCTGAAGGCAATAATAGCATCACATGAAGGAAACCCGCACGAAACAGCTGAGTTATCTTCTGATGACGAAGCAGGGGACACAGACAGAATACATTATGTGGGCCGTGCCCGGCGATTCGAAAGGCCCAAGGGCCTCAATCACCGTAAACAGGGAACTGCCATAAAAGAAAGATATTCCCTTGAAAGTTTGTTCCAGATCACCGAAAAAGCGGTGAATAAATGGCTGGGTAACGATCAGCCCCTCACCCCGACCGAAAATGAATTAGCACGATCAGCTACCCTGTGGATATCCCAATATGATACATATAATAATGATATCGTAGCCCAAACGTTCCTGAGCCTCCCACCAAACGAACAGCGCATAGCTGGTGTTTACATGGTCCAACATTTGATCACGCTATATGAGAGTCAATATTCTGGTCCTGGTCTGTTGTATAAATTGCTGGACGACATAATACTAGACAGATGGATGAACATGGGTACTGAACTGATTAATGTCATTCTGGATCAGCGACACAAGTATATAGTATACGTGACTAGATCCCTGCTTCCCGCTCCACCTCAGGTTAAGGAACAGTCGTACGACAAGCTGAACCCCCTACGAGAGGTTCATCCTGTAAAGGATGCAAACAATGAACTGCAACGGGTGTATGTCTACACCCCCTTGTCAAAATTAGAGATACTGGAAATGAAGAAAATGTTACCATCCCATGATAAAGACCCGGGGGGTTTTCACCGAGAACTAAAGGACATTCTTCGTCTAGGAGAATATACATATGCTGACATTCTAAAGTTATTAAAAGTACTATTGCCCGCTGGTATTTACGAGAAATTGAAAGGACAGGACTGGGAGGTAGGAGACAAAAGACTCAGTTGGGATATACTGGAAAGAGAGGAGGCAGGAAGGGGCCCGGGGGTTGGTCTGGGTCCTCGAGCTAAAGACCTACCTGAACTCCTTGTACAGGTTTTGCCCAGATTACTAATCACCAAGAAGGAAGACTGGGATGCTATTTCGGCCTGTAAACAGAAACCAGACGAAGACACTAGCGATTTTTACTCTAGGTTCGATAAATGTTTCACTATCAATAGTGGTCTTAAGCCCGGTAGTGATTCATATCCCCATCTTTTCGTGAGCAAACTAGTAGAAAATTCCCTACCAGAAGTGAAGTATAGGGTACTAAAGGTTGAGAGTACTTGGCAAGCAAACAGCCCTTCACAAATGTTACAGATGTTACAATACCACCAGAACAGAATTAGAGAGGAACACGAACAGGATAAGAGACGCATGAGAGACACAAAGATGAAGATGCTGGTGGCCCAATCAACACCGGCAAACACAAACACGAACAAGAATAGCACGAAACAAAATACTGGGACCTGTAATTATTACAAGAAGCCAGGTCACTTCGTAAATGAATGTGCAGTCCTGAAACACAATATAGCGATAGGTAAAACTAAGCCACGATCTTACCCTCCCAAAGAAAATAACACACATCAGACATCAGACACCTTTCCACCACCGCCGCCGCCTGTCCATGCACCTGCACCAGCCCACGCCACAGCACAAATGTATGAGCACGCTCAGACTAACTATCCAGAATACCAAGCATATTCGTGAAAAAGCCCAGAGAGGGAATTCGACTTGCCCCTTATTCCAGTTCCTGTGGACCAAGCGGGTCCCTATGTGCATGCACGTTTACTAGGACAGAATAAAAAGTTTTTGATTGACACCGGGGCAAGTAGAACTACCATCAGTCATTCTGAGGTTCCAGGGGCACCCCTCTCGGGCTCAAAAAGCATATCCCTGGGCTTTTCAGGAAGGCCTATTATCAATGAGGTTTCAGAACCAGTCTCTTTAGGAGTCGGTCCACTAATACATACAACAGACTTACTGCTTACTAAATCATGTCCAGAAAACCTACTTGGCATAAAAACATTAAAGGAACTGGGAGCAGTTATCTGTTGCCCGCCAGAAGGAGTGCGACTGTATTTACGTGATTTCAAGGGACATTTTGTCATGAAAGACGTTGACATCAGGCTTCAAAATGTACCGCAGCACCTATGGGCACAAGGCCCGACTGACGTAGGTTTCATGAACATTACACCATACCAGGTCACCCTCAAGGAAGGAATGGTGCTGCCGCGGATTCGACAATATAAAATTCCTCCTGAAGCTGAAGTAGGGTTGCTGAAAATTATCGATGAACTCATTGCACAGGGGGTGGTGATGGAGACAGAGTCAAACATATGTAATTCACCTGTTCTTCCTATTCTTAAAAGAACTGATCCCAATGCACCACCTGTCTATAGATTAGTTGTGGACCTGCGAGAATTAAACAAATGTGTGGTACCACAGTACCCTGTGGTCCCGGACATTTCTTCATTATTGACTGCCATTGATGCGAAGGCTACGTTCTTTACAGTTATTGATCTAAAGAACGCCTTTTTCAGTATCCCAATACATCCGGACAGCCAATCTCTTTTCGGTTTCAGTTTAAAAGGCCGCAGCTTCAGATTCACAAGAGCACCACAGGGCTTCACGGAAAGCCCTAGCATCTACAGTCAGGCGCTCAAAAGACAACTAGACAGTATTCATATGCCTACCACTACAGCACTGATACAGTATGTAGATGACATTCTCATTACCGCACGATCGGAAACTGACTGGGAAAGTGCATCACTCACTGTTTTACATTTCCTGGCTGACAAGGGGCACAAAGTGTCCCCTTCGAAGTTACAATTCTGTGAACAGCAAGTGGCGTACCTTGGGCACTTGCTATCCAAGGAGGGTAGGCGACTAACACCAGAACGTATTCAATTGATTTCTGGTCTTTCACAGCCCAAGACACAAAAGGAGGTACGTGCATTCATTGGCCTCACTTCATATTGCAGGCAGTGGATTCCCCAGTATGCTCACATAGCCAAGCCCCTAATACAATTGACGACACAGGAGGCAGCTTCTACTAAAGTCCTCCCTTGGACACAAGAACACACTGTGGCATTTGAAGAATTAAAAAGAGCTTTATGTCAAGCACCAGTTTTAGCAATCCCTGATTACAACTAATCTTTTATGCTTTTTGTGACAGAGCGGGATGGAACAGCACTATCTGTCCTCACACAAGATCATGCAGGAAAACACAAGCCCTGCGCTTATTTTTCTAGTACATTGGACCCAGTAGCACAGGCTTTGCCTGCGTGCCTAAAATCTGTTGCAGCAACTGCCTTAGCCATAAGACAAAGTGACTCGATAGTGCTGGGCCACCCCCTGACAGTACAAGTACCACACGCAGTAGAGGTTCTCTTGAACCGAACACAAACACAACACCTGACTGTGGCGAGACTGACAGGTTATGAGCTGACGTTATTTCAACCACACATAGAGATCAGACGATGCAACATACTGAATCCTGCTACTCTTTTGCCCTCCAGTACAGAAAACGTTTCCCCACACGACTGTGTTGAAGTAATACATACCGTGACTAAACCAAGACCAGACTTGACAGATGTTGCACTCCCAGACCCTGACCTAACACTCTATGTTGACGGCTCATGCATGAGGACGGGAGCGGGAGAATTAGTGGCCACTGCTACTGAAATCATAGAGACTAAAAGAATAGACATACTGTCAGCACAAGCAGCAGAGCTCATCGCTCTGACTCAAGCGTGCATAAGAGCTAAGCACCTGAGAGTAAATATTTACACTGATTCACAATACGCATATGGGGTAGTTCATGACTTCGGCGTCCTATGGAGGGAAAGAGGGTCCTTGACTTCTCACGGGGCCAAGATACAGCATGGCCCCCTTATTCATGCCCTTCTGGAAGCGATACATTTACCAACAGCCATAGCTATCCTGAAATGCAAAGCACATACTAAAGCCACAGATACCATTTCTCAAGGCAATGATCTGGCAGACCGAACAGCTAAACAGACAGCTCAGACCCCACTAGACATGACGAAATCACAGGTACCATGAAGGTCCAAAACCATGACAGTTAGGGATCCTTCCAAGGATGTACAAGACATACAGACACATGCTACTCTAGACGAATTAAAGAAATGGTCGGAACAAGGAGGGGTACTGACTGATCAGGGTTGGATGACTAAGGGCAAAGAAACATGGTTTCTTCCTGATTCAATGGTACAAGTGATTATAAATACCGCACATAGCCCTGCACACTTAGGGGAGAGAGCAATGCTAGACAGCTTACAGAACATATGGTTCAACAAGCACCTGCGTGCAGCAGCGAAACAAAAAGTCAGAACATGTATGATCTGTTGCCAATTCAATCCAGGTAAAGGCATTCCGATGGAACAAGGTGGTTTCCATCCACCTGACCATCCTTTCGAAGTCCTTCAAATGGATTATATCCAAATGGACAGATGTAGAGGTTACAAATATGTCCTAGTAGTAGTATGTTCCCTATCAAGATGGACAGAGGCCTATCCAGTCCCTGATTATACTGCTGTGACTACCGCCAGACAACTGGTGCGAGAGTTTTTCCCACGTTATGGATTACCGCGTGTCGTATATTCCGACAACGGTCAGCCTTTCTCTTCTGAACTCATGAAACAAGTGTCCCTTCTGTTAGGGTATACCTGGAAGTTCCATTGTGTACGACATCCTGAGGCAGCAGGCCTTGTAGAAAGACATAATCAGACCTTAAAAATAAAACTAGCAAAAATTTGCGCAGACAAAGGTGTGGATTGGATGGTAGCCCTGCCGGTTGCCCTCTTTTACATGCGAATGGTAGCCCATTCTAGAACAGGCTTATCTCCCTATGAAGTGGTCTTTGGTAGACCACCGAATATGTGGGGCACTCCAATGCCTAAAAAGATCACTGATGTTGATAGTAACATGCTGACAGATTACCTGGCTTCCTTGATGTCTGCACTACTCTCTTGTTGTTCGCAGGTTGCTGCCGCCTTCCCTGACAACACCCAGGTCAAGGAACATTCCCTCGCTCCTGGGGACTTTGTTCTTATAAGGAACTTTGACAGAACGAGCCCTCTTGAGCCAAGGTGGAAGACGCCTAAACTAATACTATTGACTACGAGGACCGCTGTTAAAGTCGAAGGACGAAAAGGATGGGTCCATCTACATCATTGCAAACGCTACTTTGGGAATAACGATTCGTTTAAAAAAGACGTAAAGACTTCAGACTTTGAGCCCCCTTTATTAGAGGAGACTCCTCAGCAGACTTACAAAACCAAACTTAGATCTAACAAGTCAGAACCCGTTTGATCAATTAAGTCCACTAGGTGGTGAAGCGGTTGAACATGTATTCTGGCTCGCATAAGATCTTGGATACCGGAGATTAGAAAAAGAGCAAGATGAAAACAAAATACTGTAAAATATTACGTGGTAGATGTAGTGACTCTGATATTTTTATTTCTTCTGTGCATCACGATGATATGTATCAGCTTAATACTACATGCTATTTTTCCTCCTATTGCCTCACTCTTACACTCTACCAATGATACCATAAAACACACATTCAGTGATCTGCCATCCCATGAGCTATCGTATCGACTTGCCTTACGCAACAATACTTTTATCCAGATGCTGCACCATTCGCATCAGACTAGCAATGCTACAGACTGCTGGGTCTGTGGCCGACTTCCCCCGTATCAGAAGGTGAAAGGAGTGTTGCCTCTTTTCCCTTTTCCATTCTCCCATAATGGTTCTTGCGGAGCATGGTTTGCCTTAATGACATCCATCAATGGTGATGCCAAAGAATGTCAAGACAAGGAATGTAGGGGCGACTGGGTATGGGGTAACTTGAACAAAGCCATGAATAAAGCATGTTTCCCAGATGAAGAAGGTCTTCCCCAAAGGAAAGGTACCGATCTAGAAAATGAAGAGTATCTGCAAGGAAATGCGACCCTTGACTTTATAGTGTTGAATGTCAAGCCCATACACAATTTAGGTCCATCCTCAATCACAGTCCTGCCAGTAAAAGGGAACTTGTGTGTCAGAAAAGAAGGCTCTGTACAGTTGGGGCACAGCGAGTGTAACACTATACTAGTGTTCAAAGACAAAGGAAAATCTTACTTCAGAGCATCACGACACACCTACTTTATTTGTGGCCAGACAGCCTATGTACAACTGCCCTTAGACTGGGGTGGGACGTGCTATATATCATTTCTCCTACCACCCGTTTTCTTGGCCCCATCGAACTATCATCAAAATCTTCAACTAGCACTTATCAGGCACAGACGAGGGCTCGATGCCTCTGGCATTGACCAGACTGAAACAGCTTGGGAACAATATACAGATTTCAACAAAGGATTCTTTTTCTTCATAGGTCCCGTCCAGAATAGTAAACTTATCCGCAGACTAACAAGGATTCTAGAAACAGTTGCTAATGAGACTGCATCAGCCCTGGGGAACTTGACCCAGGAACAGTCTGCTATGAGAATGGTCGTTCTTCAGAATCGTCTTGTTCTTGACGTCATCCTAGCAGATAGGGGCGGGGCCTGTAGGGTCATCGGTTCCAGCTGCTGCGTTTTCATACCTAATAACGCACCGTCTGTATACAAAGCAATAACAAGACTCCACAAGATTGCCCAAAGCATACACCAAGACCCAGGCACGTGGACTTGGTCCAGTTGGCTCTGGGAAATAATATCAGCATGGGGATGGAAAGTGTTGACCGTCTGTGGACTAATTCTACTGATGATATTCAGTTGTTGCCTATGTCTGCAGTGTGGCCCGGCCATTTGCGGCCTGTGTGCTACTGCATGTGTCCCACATCCCCATTTACAAAGCATTGAAAATGGAAAAATAATGCTGCAAGAACAGATTGACTGTCTAATGAGAATAGATATGACGTAAGGGTCCACTAGGGGACAAGGAGGGAATGAGGAAAATAAAATATCATGAGGCCTATGTGTCCCCGTGTGTTCCCCCACACTCATGTGCACATACATGTCACCTACGTATTTCCCCTCCATGGCCTGTCTATCATGATGCTCATGCTATAACGTGGCCTGCCATAATCCAGTCTCCCATGAGAGAAACGACAAATCTGCTCTGAGGCCTACACGTTTTGCATCATGTTTTCCTGCATTTCCATTATTGTGGCCCAGCCAGAGCCGAAAAAAGGCTTCAGGCCTCAGAACGCTCTGAAAGCTGTAGCTGCGTATCCTTGGCCTTGCACACTTGGGCCTCAGCCAAAGGGGCCCTGTCCGAGACAGTATTGAGCACGGTTATCTGCTTACTCCTACCGAAACCACATTCCTGCCTGGAGAAGGAGGGATAAACATGACATCTGCAAAGGAGAAGCCTAGCCTTTCTGTCTCTTTTTGTGTGATTACAAAGCTCACGTCAGTGAAAAGCCCATAGCCCCCGTGCAAGACTTCAGCAGTAAACGAAGAAATAAATGCCACATTGGCCCTTGGTGATGGGCAACCTATGTCACGAATCAGTCCCTGCTCCAAACTTTAGATATCAGACAATACGAGATGTGCTGGTCACCCTGACACTGAAGGTCTCACTTCTAGACTACAGACTCCCCGGTTGCATAGCAACCCTTTACACGTCATGCTCGAGTTGAGCACAAGTAAGGCAAAGTTCCAGTAAAGTTCCAGCTGATCACGCAACCCCCTCTAGGCATCCACCCACCTATGACACTTACCTGTTATCATCAAGTGGACGGCCACCTTCACGCCTACTTACACGCCCACATGCTCTTATCTCATTCTCTCTTGCTCCGCCTGAAGCGCTCTTGCTTACGTATATTATTACATATATATACTGTACTCTGTGAATAAAGTTTGAGAATACCTTTTTGAGAACCCTGGTCCTGATCCCTTGTGGTGATGGAACTATTCTCCCTATAACTCGAGTTATTTGAATAAAGCCCTTTTGAACCTGATACCACGGACTCAGCCTTTTGCTTCATGTATAATTGTATTGATATCTTAAAATTCTGAAACTCGTAATAATTTATTTACGACAGAACCATGTAGCCCTAAGCCATCTGGCCATCCACCAAAGAGGTGTGTGCTAGGGCTCATGAACAAACTGACCACCATGTGGTTTTGCAATAAGCATGACGTACTGGGGGTTCTGGATCCTGTGCGAGGAGATGCTAGGCCTCTGGGTGTACCTTGACTAGCAGACTATCTTCGTGATCAACACCTATTTAGTCGAAACCCTGAATGCCAGAGCAGATAAACTCAGCATGTGCTGTCTGACAGTCTCGGAGTGATGTTTCCATTCTAGGGTATCGCAGGACCTCTAGGATCAGTGGCAAACTTTGGCTAGATCTATTTGGCACCATTGAGAGCACAGTGTCAACAAATCTGCACATTGGCGTTTCTTCCAAAGTTTTGCCTAGAAGACCTCTTCCAGCTGGAATGGAAGGCTGGACTCCTGTGCTCCTTCCCACTGCTAACTCTAGTGACTTGGTTATGATGAAGGTCAAGATAGAACAGGCCAAGATCATTGCCCTGAACTGGCCAGGATAATTTGGTACGGAGCCCCTGAGCTGGAGTATTTGTCTATTCATCAGGTTTCCACTTTGGGAAGACCTACTCTCTCAGCAGCACAACAGACATCAGCATCTGAGTCTCCACAACCTATGTTTCCATTAATGGAGATTGTCTGTAACTCAATGCGTTTGACTTGCCAAAGGCGAAGGTAGATGTCATCCTTGCAGCCAGACGTCCTTCCACAAAGTTGATCTATGCTGGGTGCAGGGACAGACATGTTGCTTGGCGTGGAGCTCGAAATACCCACCTTTTACAAGTCAAATCTTCTGATGTTCTTTTGTTTATTTTTGATAGCCAACAAGGCCTTGGAGTGGGCATAGGGAAAGGTTATTTGTCAGGCCTTTTGGCTATCCAGTGTTTACCTGAGCAACCGTCTTTGTTAGGTCATGGGTTGTGATGTTTCACAAAAGGTTTAATTCATATGTTTGAAATTGAACCACTTGTTAAGCTTCAAAAGGGGCTGAACTTCCTCTATTGAACTTTTACCCTGTGCACTCCTTTCGATCATATGCACAGCTGTTTCATAAGGCACTTAGCAGTCAAAGTTGTCTCCTCATTGCTATTGCATCAGTCCACCCCATGAGTGAATTGCAGGTTCTTGTGGTTCAACAGCCGTCCAGCGCACACGCAGGAGGCATCACAGACCAGTTACTGGATCGGGTGACCGGCGGCGGCGACTTAACTGTTGACCCACAGTCGCATGAACTTCAATGAAGGGAAATGTTTGGCATAGAAATACCAAACACTGCAACTTACGTCGTCAGCTATAATTCACAACGAGAACCCTTATGTGGTAACAATTTGATAAGAACTTGGGACGCAACGAAACATGTGTTGAATGAAATTGCTTACGAGCGGAACAATAAACCGAGATACAAAATAAAGCAGTGAAGCAAGAAAGTTCTTACATTGTCCCCAATTTGTTTCTAAACTGCAGGCGTGTGCAGGGGACTGTTGTGTTTTCTGTCAGTGGTCTCACCACATTTTAGGGAGAGTGGTGGTTCTCCCTACCTCTTTGCACCGCACTCACACCACGTCACAACCAAATAGTACCTGCATACTGCCTAGGAGTACCATTACCCTATTCAACTAACGACCAGACATGCAACTTACACATAAAGGCTCATCACAGGGATGATCAGTTCTTTCAGCTCACTGAAGGGGTTCAGATCCATTGTCCTTGAGCCCAGGCCACTACAACAACTTTGGTGAGAGGGGAACATGTTCTAGACCTCTGTCCGGATATGATAGGGGTGTATGCCCACGTCCTGAAGCATTGTTGCGTTGACAGCCAAGTCCAGTTGGAAGGGGACTCTACCGGCTTGATTCTGCAGGACCTTTTTGGTCCTTCAGAACCAAGCTCACTCCCCTATATCATCCTCCATTGTGAGGTATTGCTTTGGTATAGATTTTGAAAGTGAGGGCTCTGCGGTTATAAGTACGCATCAGAAAAACACATCCTTGGGAATGCTCTTTCTTGTGGATACTCTAGCCTCGGATTCCTCACTGCCCTCTCACTCCCCATTCTGAGGAGTATACTCTTTATCATTCAAAATGGTTTCATGTTTGGGAATAGCACGCACACAGACAATTTGTTCAACTCTTTGCATCTGAAGGAGCGGAAAGAGAGAACCAAGGAACTGAAAGTGCACAGTAGTGGCGCTTATATGTGGCTCCACTGCCATTTCCAAAGCAGTGTGGAGTCGCACCAGCGTCACCTACTGGCTCGAGAGTACTGTTGGAAAAATTCTCTGAATCCATTGTGGATCGTGGGGTTATTCGAAAGGTGAGCAATCTATTGTTATAAAATCCACCAAAAAGAGCTTTCCCAAAGGTAAATAAATTGTTAATTTGGAAATTCATGGACAGTGCCCTTTAAAATACAGGCAATTGGTTAGACTAAGAACATAATACTGCCAGGGCTCATTTCCTCCAAAGAGCAGTAGCAGAGTATACTCAGTTGAATTGACTACCATGCTTCCTTAGAGGGCCCTCCTTCCTTGCCCCACCACTCCTTAAAAGAATAATGAGGGGGGGGGGGGGGTGGCAGCATTGGGCAGTTCTTTGTTCAAGTTTCCTAGAACAGTAAATATGTAGTTTAACATAGATAACTCAAAAATCTATGTTTTATACTTGTTTTACAAAGACAATATACCTCCTAAGGAATGAGAGAGTTGCTGTATTTATTGATTAGATCAATTTAGTATTAGGCCATACCTTTTACTCTTTAGCCCCTTCCCATTCATCTAGTCAAATCCTCATCATTGGTTGTAACACTTGGGTAAGGGCCATAACCTCTAAATGAATGCAAACTGAAAGGCACAGTAACGTCTGGGAGTCACAACCTGATAATTCAGTGCCCATGCTCTTCATCGTTACAGAAAAGCCTGAACCCATATAAGATCCAATATGGTTTCACCTGAATTGGGCCCTAGACAGTACAATATTAGTGGTATTTGTCATGTGTTCAAGTCCAGTGTGATACTGGGGGACTTGGTTGAGGGATAACACATGCAGTCTAGTATTTGTGATCTGTTGCTCACTGTTCTTGTGTGTGTAAAAAGATGGATAGATCTATAAAAATAGCTGTGAAGTGCTAAATTAGTACAGAGCTTCTGGCTCAGTCACATAAGCACATGAGTATATATACCTGTTCAAATGTAGAAGAAAATGAAACCCTTAGAGAAGCCCACAGACGTGTAGTTCATGTTTGATTCAAACATATTGCATGTAGCAAAAATAGTTTTAAGTGCAAAATTGTAATGTCAACAGACCAGTGCTTTGCCTTCTGAGCTCTTGGACTTAAATTTGCTTCATATTATTTATCTTTTATGCATTGTTTGTAATGCAGCAGCAGAGGATGAAACCTAAACTGAAGATAACAGGCAATGAGCAGATGCCTAGCTGTTCACATTGGAAGAATGCAAGAGATTCTTCAGGAGGAGATGCAATGGGCTATGTTAGAAACCCAACTTCACCAAATCTACAGTTTCTAGCTTGTCTATGCCAACTTTAAAACAAGACTACACCTACTCGGGCTAAATGGCAGTGGTCACGACTGAATTATAAAATGTGTGTTAATCTGCAAAACCACAACGGCTTATTAGTACTTTAATTATCTAGAAACACAATTTTGCAAAATGAACAAGTGGGTACACTGGGATGCAACTGATTGAGATACATGCTAGAAAGTTATGTAAAGGTTAATGATGTGAAGCTTGCAGTTTTTAAGGTGCAGTACATTAATACTTAGACCAGGGACTACATTTTAATTACTTGCCCAGAATAAAAAATACATACCAGTCACCAAACTTTTATGTCAATGCAAAAGCACAGATATATTTAACAAAACATATGACCGCAATATTTAACAGCTTCATCAATTGCTGGGATATTTTCTTCCAGCTTAAAAAATAATTGCTAGCTAGCCATGAACAAATAAATCATTCATCTTTGGATAAAGTCTGACATTAACTCAGATTGTGAAAAGTCGTCTTATTTGCCTACAGAATCGTAGTATTTGCCACAACATTATTACTATGGTTGACATATGAAAATACGGAAAAGAGAATTTTTGAATATTTTTTTTAATTACTATCATGAAGGTAGTTGATATTTTGATATGGTTGTGACCAAAATCATCTCCCCGGCATCAGGGAATAGTTGATGGCACAGAAGCCAAAAAAACCTTTGCTGCTCAAAAGTCTGATCATCTCTACCTAAGGCACAGAAAGCTAATAATCACATGAAAAAAAGTGTAATAATCCCATTGGCCTGACAGCTTATTCTTTGCTTTTGGTCTTAACTTTTAATCAATTCATATCTTATGAAGAAAAAATGTTTTGTTTTTTCTTGAAGTTTTAATATTAATTCTTGAACAGGATAATTATTTGCATTAATGTAAAAAAAATACAGAACAAATTAATAGTTAATTTAGAATATTTATTGAGCATCTATTGTAAAATCTTCGTTTAGTTTCTATTTCTGAGAATGGAGTAATTCAAGTCAGTCAAAGTGGATCAGTCGGGCTATTTTTTATGTAGGTTGACCTCTAATTATATCCAATTTTGCAGACATTAGTTCAAGAAATTCTGTTTACAAATCTTCCCTTGGAGAAAACGTTTTCAATCATGGAAAAGCTTTTGATGTTTATAGGCAATCTATGTTTAAATCTTATCGTCAGTTTGGATTTGGTACCACAAAAAAAGATTACATTATTATATATAAACTTGATATCAAACTGTATGGGATAAGACAATCAAAGTATTGTTATATCCATAAGAAGCACAGGATACAGGGTAATATCTACCACAGGGAAAGTGTACATTTCAATGACAAAAGATTGTATTATAGATTTGTAGCACCAGAGGGATTGAGTCTCGAGTGAGATCTCATCCTTGTCACCACAAAACTGGTGTCATTTATCACTCAGCTCCCCAATTGTGATATGATGAAGCTTTATTCCTACAATGCCACAGGCACCACATGCTTTTTGCTCTACTCCTTTCTTTTATTTGAATCATGCATTTTTCCAAACACCACAGAGCTTTCAAGTTCCAAATGAACAACGCATCATAGATGAATAGCACTTCTCTTCTTCTTTTACATTAAACAGGAAGAAGCAAGAAAACCTAGAATATCACACTAATCTATTGTTAATAGTATATATCTCTATTCTTCAGTTGTCATAGTTGCACAACACAATCATATTTCATATCTCCCTTCTTCATTTATTTGGAATCCTTATGAATATATTTCAATCAGTCAGGTAAGTGGTAGAGAACAAAGGTGAGGTTGGTACATTATCTAATATTGTATTTTTTTTTATCTGTTGCTTGTTCTGGAAATATGACGATATTACATCTTCATGGCTTGTCTCCTGATTTTACGTATTTTGTTCATGTTATGTATGTGCTTTTATGATATGTTTTATTGAAATAAAGCTTATTTCACTTAACTAATATTGCATTACCTTCGATTCACCTTTTTAGAAGAAATCAAATTATATTCCAAAGTCATTGGTTATTTATTCAAATGTCAACAGAGATGTTTCCACTTATTTATTTTATTTGAAAATCCTGTTAATTGAATACCATTAGAAACCTGATCAAATTAAATATTCTGCCTTTATTTTTAAATAATATTAAAAATAACCAAAATATTTTTTTTTTCTATTTACCTGCGTATTTGTCAATAATCTCTAATATATATTTGGTGTTGACGACTGGAATCTATTAAAATGTTCACCCTGTTATTTTCTACTCGTTATCTGTTTCCTTTCCATTTACCCAGCAATTTTTTCTATCAATTGATTTTATTTTGCCAACAAGCGTATTGAATAAAAAGAAATCCATTATAGATTTATCTATACTAAATTAATTTAAAAATAACTAAAGTGGTTTTATATTTCTAGACCATGGTTTTGTTTTAAAATATTTAATTTTGCCTTTTTACTAACTTAATTATGATTTTCACTTTCTCTATCTGGTGGCTCTCAAAGAACATATCACTGATATATATATTTTCACTGAAAAAACAAAGGTCACGGATATTATAGTTGGGAAATGGAATAATTTGTTTTTTTTTAATTAATTAAAAAAACTAAAGGCTACAGGGATGTTATAGTTAAGCTCAGGTTAGTAGGCCTGGGCAAAACCAGTGAAATTCAGCAGTTACAGTAAGCTGACCTCACATATTACATTGCTTATGACATGGCCAGTGAAATCACTGATGACATTTCAAAATACATGAGTAAGTGGCTGTGTGATTGTATGGGTTACTGACTCGGTGCGTGAGTGGCAATCCCACTGTGTGGAACTTACTGGAGGAAACAAAAGGGGTTCCTGGCACCCAAGGACCCCCAGCATCCAAGGAGACTTCATCCCCCAATCAGCAGTGTGCCAGGAGGCACGTTTGCAGAGTAGTGGGAAATGAGGGTGTGGTCTTTGACAACCTACTCAGCAATCCCACTGTGTTTGAGTTACAGGAGATAACAGGAGGAATAGTTGGCACCCAAAGACCCTCAGCAGACAAGGGGACTTAATTTCCCAACCAGCAGTGTGCCAGGAGGCGTGTTTGCAGAGTGGTGGAGAAAGGGTGTGTGGCCTCAGAAGTCCTGTCAGCAATCCTGCTGTTTGGGACTTACTGGCGGTAACAAGAGGGCATATTGGCCACCAAGGACCCTCCGCTTTCAAGGGGACTTCATCCTCCAACTAGAAGTGCACCAGAAGCCATGTTTGCAGGGTGGTGGGAAAAGGGAGCATGGCCTCCGACCCCCTCTCAGCAATCCTGCTGTGTGGGACATACTTGAGGTAACAAGAGGGTTTGTTGGCCCCCAAGGACCCTCTGGAGACAAGGGGATTTCATCCCCCAACCAGCAGTGCACCAGGAGATGGGTTTGCCGAGTGGTGAAGAAAGGGGGTAGGGCCTCCTGTGAGTTGGCGGGCATTCTTTTCGAGGGAAGGGGGCTGTGTAGCTGTAGGAAACTGGCTCTATATATACTACACCAAAATGAGGTATAGTGTGTATAGAGTCCAGTTGACCCCCAGAGGTAGGCAGAGGTTAAAGTTAGATCTGTACTCTCTATTTGTGGTAGAGTGGACGAGGAGTAAGGCAGTATCAGAGGACAGTGTTAAGCATTTGGTGTATACAATCAGTCAGCAAATGAATTCACACACTCAAGAACTGAACTCTAGGCCAATTGTTTTTGTATAAAATGATATACTGTTGTTTTATTTTTAGAACCAAGCAAGCCTGGCACAGGTAAGCATGAAATACTTTACAGTAATAAGTTGCTGATGTAGAACAGTTCGAGAATGCAATAGGAATTGTACTTTGTTTGATATACAGGGGATGCAGTAGGTTGCAATACTTAGCAAATACTAAGCGTGGACGTAGTGCTCCGCTCCGCCTGCAGAGTGTGTGTAGTGCTGCCTACTTCGCGGTCCGTAACGTAGGCGTAGCAGGCAGGCTACACACACACCACGGCGGAGCAGAGTTGCCCGCCACCCGCCTCCCTCCCGCCCTCTTTTAAAATGCCTTACAATGTTTAAAAACATGTTAAAAGTAATTAAAATTACTTACCTGAGCTGCGGCGTCCCAGGGCTCCCTCTTCCTGCTCTATCGCCGACTTCTTCCTCACAAATGCGCATGCGCGGGCGCCTGCGCATGGGCATTTTCCCATGTGCACTACCCCAACACCCTGGGGGCCCGCAACGGGCCCCCATAAGCAGGAACCGCATGCCTTTCCGAAAGGCGAATCACCGCCTGAACCATAATATGGATGGTGGTGTCTTTTAGACACCGCCACCATATTATGCCCTTTCCCGGCCGGTCGACGAGTCTACCGGCGGAAAAGCGGCAGGCGGTCTTTCCGTCTGCCGCGGACCCCCCAGGAATGCTAATATGGCGGGGGGGTCAATCAGGCAAGGATTCCGGATCGCCCCGTCGGGCCAGCGGCAGTCACAAATCGTGTCTGTGTGTGTTTTATTATTATTGTTTGTATACTACAATTGTAACTATTTTTCTTTGGTTTTTTTTTTGTTTTTTTGTTTTTTGTTTTTTGAAACCTTTATTACAGAGTTCAAGAGATATACAAGTATGGGCCTACAACCTTCAGGCCGGCCGCTAGTAGACAGTGAGACCATGAAACATATTCATAAACACAAGCAGCAAGCAGTAAAAAGTCCCACTGATCAAAAATATCATTTGCGGCCACATTGCCCAAACATCCCAAATGGCGGTTTCCTTTTAAATGAAAAACAAGAAACAAACCCACAAGGCGGCAAAAATCTAGGCAACAATATGTGCTCCCCTCGGGAGGGCTCTACCAACCTACAAGAATAAGAGGGGGGGAAGGGCAGGGGCAGAAACAAAGTGGTTACGGTAACACAGAATCAAGAGAATGTGCAGACTAGGGAGACAGGGCCGCCGCCAAGTCGGGCGTCAGTGGCGGGGTACAGATCCCGCCGCGGTAGGAGTTCCAGGGGCCCCACACCTTTACCCATTTCCCAGGCTTACCTCTCGCCACATACACAACCTTTTCTCGGAACATACACCAATCCATATTTTCCTTCCATACCGAAATCGTGGGTGACCTCTGGGAGCCCCACAATTGTGCAATGTCACGCTTGGCCACCATATATCCCAATGTCACCCACCACGTTTGCGTCACCGTATAATCAGTCGGCTCCCACACATTCAGCAGACACCGCCTAGCCTCGGGGAGCAGCGCAACATGCGTGACCGCTTGCAACACCTCATGCACACCACACCAAAATCGAGTCACCTCCGGACATTCCCACAAAATGTGGAGGAAGGTCCCTAACATGCCACACCCACGCTTACACATCCCATCCACCGCGTATCCCATACGCATCAGGCCCGGTCCCGTAACGTAAACCCTGTGGAGTATTTTGAGCTGGACGAAACGAAGGCGGGCCAGTATGGCCACCTCTTTCGGGGAGGCCACCGCAGATACCCAATCCTCGTCGTCCAGCTCCAATCCATCAGCGACCCATGCCTCACGGAGGGCAGCCAGCAGTCCCGAGCGATCATTGATGAGCTTTTTATAGATCAATGAGATAGTGCCATCCGGTACATGCCCATCTAGCACTCTATCTTCCAACGGGGAGCACTCCGGGATGGACGCGACCTCCGGGAACACGGAAGACAACGCGTGGCGAACCTGTACAACCCGGAAGTACTCCCTGTCATGCAACTGGTATTCCGCTTTCAGGGCATCAAACGTTTTAAATCCCCCCTTCGTCCAAAGATCGCCCACCCTGCTAATGCCAATCGTGTCCCACTTCTCGAAACCTTTCGTCGTCCACAAACAACCCAGTCGTTTAGAGGCGTACAGTGGCGTCGCCCGGGTCAACCGATCTTTCCACCCCATCGCCGAGTTTGCCGCATGCCACACCCGTACCGCGACCCGTGTCGGACCAGTCAAACGTGCGTCGAGCGATCTAGAGTAGAGCGCACGATTGTAGTCGCCACCCGGCAACAACAATTTGTCCATTTCAAAAGCTGGATTAAGGGCGGGCCCATAAAGCCCGTGGTTTATCGCAGCCAGCTGGGAGGCCCAGTAATAACGTTTGATGTCGGGGAGGGCGACCCCCCCCATCGTACCACGGGAGCGTCAGCTTCCCGAGGGCGATCCGCGGCCTCCCATCCCAAAACAGTTGGCGTTGCAGACCCTCCACCTCCCGAAAGTAACTAGCCGGAACGACATCCATCGTGTTTTGCAAGGCATATAAAAACCGTGGCAACGACATCATCTTAAACAGCGCCGCCCGGCCGAGCGGCGAGAGCGGCAAGCGCCTCCAACGCGCCACATCCGCCTTCAAACGTTGGAGGGGGGAGTAGGTTCTGTGTGTATCGGGCCGCCGAGTCCAGGGTAATAAAAATACCCAGCTACTTAAATCCCTGTTGAGCAACCTGGATAGGACAACCCCGCGGGAGGATAGGGGCCTCCCCCGAGAGGACATGTACACAGGATTTAGCCCAGTTGATGACTAGGCCTGAGTTACGGCCAAAGGAATTCAGCACATCCACTAACACAATCAACGATTCACGCGGGGAAGCAAGATACAAAAGAATATCGTCCGCGTAGAGAGAGACTCGATCCTCATACTCAGGAGTCCATCGGAGACCACGAATCGAAGGGTGCCACCGCAGCCACTCCGCCAGGGGCTCCAAGGCGAGCGCAAAGAGGAGAGGCGACAGCGGGCAACCCTGTCGCGTGCCCCTACCCAATTCAAAAGGAGCCGACACTCTACCATTCACCACCACCTGGGCTAGCGGTCCGGAATACAACAATTTCACCCAGCCAATCAATCCCGGGCCAAACCCAAACTTCTCCAGCTTCGCCCAGATATATGGCCACTCAAGCGTGTTGAATGCCATAGTGGCGTCCAGGGACGCCAAAATGGCTGGCTCACGTATGAACGGAACCCTCGAGAGCACCCCATGCAGACGCCGCAGGTTAAGCGCGGTGTTGCGATGAGGGATAAAACCGGACTGGTCCTGATGGATCAGGTCGCACACCACGCTGACCAGCCGATTAGCCAGCACCTTGGCCAGAATTTTCGGTTCCGCATTCAAAAGCGAAATGGGCCTGTAAGAAGTGACCCGATCACGTGGCCTCCCCTCCTTGTGAATAACCACAATAGTGGCTAGACGCTGGTCCAGCGGGAGGGAACCCGCCGCCCGGGCCGCAAGGAACATATCACGAAGATGCGGCGCCAATGTATCCGGCCGCAATTTGTACAATTCAATGGGAAGGCCATTAGGACCCATGGCCTTGCCAGAGGCGACTGAACGTATGGCCAGAGCGATCTCCTCAGACGTCGGAGTCGCGTCCATCAACGATTTATCCTCCTGCGAAAGGGAAGGCAACGCAATATCTTTAAGCAGGTCGCGGGAATCCTCTTCTGAGCGAGAAGATACCGGGGAATACACCCCGCGAAAATACTCTGCGAAGCAATCAACAATTTCACCCGGATCAGTAACATACACACCCTCCACTCTCTCAACCAGTGGAACAACTCGACTCGCTCTCTCCTTTTTATCCAGCCACGCGATCAGTTTTCCAGCTTTATCGCCCCTGCTGCTCCCTATTCACGCCCCTGGCCGCCTCGGTGACTAGGGCTTGTTTGATCCTGAGAGCATGCAGTTTGTCGTCCGTGACACCACAATCCAGGTCACCCTCCAACTCAGTTATCTCAGACTCGATACGGGTCACCTCCTCCCGCTCACACCTCTTGGAATGGGAAATGAGGGACAGGGCCCCCCCCCGGAGTACCGTTTTGAACGCCTCCCACAGAGAAACAGCAGACGACACTGATCCCACATTATCTCCAAATATTGCTCAAGGGATTTAATCAAATCTGCGCGAATTTCGGGATTACGCAGGTACCAGGGGTTGATCGGGACCACCCTCCCCTCCATCCCCGGGACAATATCAAGGTGCAACAAGAGAGGGGAGTGGTCTGAAATACCCCGAGCAAGATGCCGCACCTCCCCGACCCTCCCCGCCTGTGCCGCTGGCATCAGAACATAATCAAGTCTCGAAAGACTACCATGAGCCCCGGAATGAAAGGTGTATTGTACCTGCCCAGGATGTTTTAGCCGCCAACAATCCACTAGACCCAGGGTATCTAAGAGGCCAGACAACCAAGTTTGGGCCCGGGGGAGATCCCTGGGTGGGTGACGATCCTCAGTTCCGGAGACCACAGCATTAAAATCCCCACCAACCACTAAGATACCCTCCGGCAGCCCAAGAAGAAGGCGCACCAAATCAGCAAAAGTAGTCGTCTGCAACCCGTGACATAAACAGAATCCAAAACAACTACTTTACCCTCCCATCTACCCACCAGAGCCGTATATCGACCCCTGTCATCATGGAGCACCTCGTCAACCTCCAACGGGAGCGAGGTTTTAACCATAATGCCCACACCCCTCGAACCAGAGGTGAAGCCCGAATGGGCCACAAGGCGATAGCCCCGCCTATTCATAGCACAGAAGGAATTACCAATAAGGTGTGTTTCTTGCAAGAACACAATATCAGGTGAAATCCGTTTTAAGAACTGCAGGACCACCCCCCGTTTTATCCTGTCCCCCAGTCCGTTAACATTCCAGGAAAGAAGTCTCAGTCCCCTACCCCCCATCACAGCCAAAACCAATCTGTCCCCTCCCAGAGAGCACCTTGAATAGAACACAACAATATGTCTGCCTTGTGGTACAAACAAACAATACCCAACCCCAACCCAACATTCCAAACAAAACTCCCCCCTCCCTGCACCCCTGCATGAGCCCAAACAGCCCCCCCAACTTGCAGTGTGCCTGTCGTCCCTGCATGAACTAAACTACAAAGACCCCCTAGAGGAGGAAAGAGAACCCCCTCGAGACACACCACAACCTCCACGGGAGGGGGAGCAAAGCACGACAGTCAAGAGACCCTGAGCACAGCCGAAAAGTGGCATCATCAGGAATTAGCCCCAGTATCAATACCGCTGGTCCGGTCCAGTGGGCACTCTCCTCCCGCGGCCCCCACACCCTCTCGATCATGTCCCCCAGGCAAAGTGTCCAACCAGTCCCCGGCCGTCTCTGGACGGTCAAAGAAATGAGAGCGACCCTCGGACTCCACACGCAGTCTGGCCGGGAAAAGCATGGCGTATTTCAAGTTCATATCTCGGAGCCGCCGCTTAACGCCCATGAAACCCAGCCTCTGCTTCTGGACCGCTTGAGTAAAGTCAGGATAGAAGTTGACCTCCACGTTCTCCAGCTTAAGCGGCCCCTGCACTCTAGAAGCTTGTAAAATCGCATCCCTGTCCCGAAAGTTGAAGATACGGGCAATAAGAGGCCGCGGGGGAGCTCCGACCTTCGGCTTGCCACCAGGAACTCTATGGGCCCTCTCCACCGCAAAGAATTTACTCAAACCTCGAGGCTGCAGACGATTAGAAATCAGGTCCTCCACAAAGAGATCCGCCGCCGAATCCTCCAGTCCCTCTGGCACCCCGATAATGCGAACGTTGTTCCTCCGGGCCCGACTCTCGGAATCCTCCAGTCGCCGATCCGTGAGCGCACTGGCCTGCCGGAGCCGACGTACCTCCGTCTGAAGGGCCGCCACCTCAGTCGTGAGGCCCGACGCGGTGTGAGCCAAAGAATCCACCCTGTCATTTGTCTTGGAAAGATCTGCCCTGACAAGGTTAACATCGATGAGAACCGCGTCGAGTTTGTGCGCCAGGGTATCAAATTGTTGACCCACCGAGGTCTTCATCTCCGCGATGGCGCCCATGATGTCCTGCAAAGTCAGATCTGTCGGCAAATCCGGGGCATCTGCGGGGCACTCAGGAGACTTATGCGACCCGCCTGGAGAACCCTTCGGTAGGGTGTAGCGATCCATAATGTTGGCTTGAGTTGCAGCGCCACGCCGGGTCGGTTTGGCCCTTGGCCTCTCGCCATCCTGCTTCGTCGCCATTGTCCTGTATCCCGTACACCCACGAGTCCTACCGCGGAGAGCGAACAGTCGAGGCCAAGGACCCCAGAGGTCGCCTCAGAAAGGCGGAGCAGGTCCCCGCAGGGCAGGCAGGGTCCCCCAGCGAGGCAACCACCACACACACAAGAGCCGTGATCCCACTCGCGACAATGGCAAGAGGGCCCAAAAGCGAAAGTGAAAGTGTGGGGTACGCGTCACGCCAGGCTCGTCCCGACGTTGTTATTCACTTCTCCACTGGATCACCCCCCAACTCAAGTCCGGGGTCAGGAGAGGAGCAGGCCGCAAACTTCAATCGATGCCCAGAACGGCACACGGGGTCCGATTGAAATACGGAAAACGGGTACCACCGCGGCTCAGGTTCACCAACACTGTCCCCTCAACCGAATCAGGATGAAGACAGGATAAACGTAGGAGGTCGCGGAGGTCCTCGGGAGCCTCGCACCTACGCGGCCATCTTGGTTGCGCGTTAGGCTCCTCCTCCTATTTTTCTTTGTTGATGATTAATTGAACATATTCTATTTCTTGTTTTTCTCTCAGTGAACTAAAAAAAAAAACAATCTGTGTCATCTATCTCTGTCTCCTCTATTTGACTCTTATTCCTTTTACTGTACATGTTTATTTATTCAGGTCTTTTTTCCCTGTTGTGAAGGGATCTCTTCTGCCTGCTGATAATTCTCTATTTCCAAATTTATACTTGCCACAGCTATTTTCAGGCACTTCCCAGATTTCCCTAGTCCTTTTGTCTGTGCCATTTTCCTAACATGCTCCTGCTTATATGCTCTCATGTTCCCCTGCCTCACAAAAACTGCATTTTACTACTTACTTTTAAGTAAGATGTTATTGCCTGTCCATTGTAGGCTATTGCTGTTTAGGCTCATTAGTACCTTCCAACTGCCTTATTTATCATTTTCCATTTTTGTTTTACTCAAACATATTTAACAAACCTCCAATTAACTTTGTTTTTGAAATTGTAAGAAGTTTTTGTTCAAGTTTTTTTTCTCGCTCAGAAGTCAACAGGTTATCCTCAATGATTTTAAATCTTCTTCCTCAAACTAATTCTATTCCTTAATAATTAGTATTTCAAAATCCTCTTTAAATGATTTTTTAACTCAAATATCCCTTTTCATAATTTTGTTACCTTTTCTCCTGAATATTGTTTTTCCACAATGTAATTTCAACTGAAGGGGCTTGACATACTCGCCAAAACAGTTTTCGTTGTTTTTTCTTCTATATGAGGTAGATTCCTTTCCTGATCAAGAAACCCAAAGAGTGCAAGCAGGCAATGCGGAAAAGCACATGGGTGAACGTAACACAGAGAAAATGTGGAGAATGGCAAACTCACTGGGTCAACAAATACAAGATTTGGACATCAAAACAGATACATTTGGAATACCAGTGGAAGATGCAGTCAAACATGTCACAGACATTAAAAAAAACAGCAAGCCACATTTCAAGATCAAGTTGTCATTCTTTCAAAAGAATTGGAATCACTGAAATCAAAGCAAGATGACTGTGAAAACCAGATGTGTAGATGACATTTTTATATTTATAGGCATTCTAGAACAAACATAGTGGGTGAATTACCTGTATCTCAAATGATTGGTAAAAAACTAATTCAGGCACACATTCTACCCAGGAACTGAAGAAGATCATTCTGTTGGTAGAGCACACAGACTTCATTCTACACCAGCTAAAGTACATTTATGTTTTTAGCTATTTTGATTTCTAATAGAACATTTTGGGTGCAAATTCAAGGTTGCAATAATGAGGTAGGGATCTCCTGAGAGAGATAGACATAACACTATGTAGCAGGAGGAGTAGGTCGAGGTTAAGGACATGGGTGTCAAGTAGGGGATGAGAAGTGAAGTTGGCTAGCATGTTGGGTGAGATTGATGGGGCATAAAGAGTACATTGCTTTTTTGAGATTCTCATATTTAGGAGCAACACTCAAATAAGCTTCATGGAAATAATGTACTCAGGTTGTTGAGTAGGAACAAAATTTAAGTTAAAGTCAATGACCTTAAAAACAAAAAATAATCTATCTTTCCTTGGTTTAATAAAGTCTCACAATTGTCCTTATTCCAGAACGGCACATAAAAAACCAGCATAAAAAGAGAAGTCTTGGGCTGCTATTGGTCAAGACCTGTATTCATCTGCTTTTCCATAGATAGGGCTGTGTTGGCTCGCTTTAGCTCTACAAATGAATCACCAACCTTTTATGATTGTTTGATGTTATCACCCAATATAAGATGAGATGGTTTATATTTCCAAAAACAATTATAGGTGAAGATTTTAATTTGCTACAATTTAAAAATTGAATCTTCAAATTTCAATATTTGTCAAAACAGGCGCAGATGTGCTAGAGCATTCTAAAGGACTATATAGGATATATAGGAAGTATGGATTCCTAGAGAGCTAAAAATACATTTGTTCAACACTTTTCCAAACATTTCCAGACATTTTCGTGACTGGATTATATATTAATATCTAAGGGCCATATGTATGAAGCCAAATTGCGAATGTCAGCATTTGCGATCGCAATTTAGGCAGTGTGCAATGTAGCACACAAAAACCCACTCGCAAAATAAGGAATCGCAAAATGTGCGATTCCCTATTTTGTGAATGCATTTAAGGAATCCCAAATTGCGATTCCTTAAATGCAATGTAGGAAGCACCCAAGTTGTGCGATTTTGGCTTAAGGAATCGCAAATTTCCACCAACTTCAGGTTGTTGGTGAATTGCGATTTCTTTGAAAAATTCCCTTTTTTGCATTTTTCAAAGTGCCATGTGGCACACATACCTGCCCTCAGGGCATGTATATGGCGCCACATGTGCACACCTGCTTATTTCAGGAGTTAAACAGGGAATCTATTGACACCCCTGCAACCTTGAAATTGCATTCTCAATTTGCGATTCTCTAATTGGGAGTTGCAAATTGAGAATGTCTTCCCATTCATTCCTATGGGCCTTCTAGCCCATAGGAATGAATGGGAAGGTATTCCTTATTTGCGAATCTCAATTTGTGATTCGCAAATAAGGAATATGTAGGATTTGCTAAATATTTAGCAAATCCTACACACATTGCATTTTGAGATTCTCGAATTGCAATTCCCTGAAAATCGCAATGTGAGAATTGCAAAACGCGTTTTTCATACATATGGCCCTATATCTGTCAGGTGCTGACCAATGGTGCCTACATTACGGGCATTTCCGTGGCAGAGCCCCATGTACTACATTTCCCAGAAGGCCATCCTTCTGGGAGGGGTCTGACGTCGTATATCGCATGAGACGCGTACCGAGCGGTGCGCGTAATTCAATCGAGTGATTGCTGTTGGGGGAGGCAGCGTGGCTGCGTTGCACGTCTGAAAGCTTGTCGGTGGCATTCAGGAGGGGGAATCCCTCAGGGGAATCCCTCAGGGAAGCTTGGTTACCGAGAGAGAGACCGGTGCCACGGACGTATATCTCAGCTTTGTAGACGGCTGTCTACATTCGTCTTTGCTGCAGTTCAGGAAGCCTCTCATTACCCTCGGGAGCAGCAGAGGGAGAGCAAGGCTAACGGATCCCTGCCTAAGCATACAGGGAATACTACGCTCTCAGGGAAGAGTGCTGGGATGGAGTCCAAAACTTGCCTGGGAAGAGGAGGAGGACATGGTAATGCTCTCTTGCCTTTGATGAACAGTATTAGTACGCAGTCTCACAGCTTACATAGCGGTGCAATCTGCTGGATCTTCACCTTCTTGGTTGGGCAACTTACAGGTACCATTTGAAGATTAACTCATTGTGTCTGGATTGCCTCAATTGCAGTATGTGTTCGTCGTTCCTGTGGATGGACAAAATTGACTAAGCCTATCAAAGGAATAATTTTGACATGAATGCAAAAGGAAAGAAATTAGAGTCAAGAAATACTATTGACTTGGTGCACCATTTTTATTTTTGCTTCACATTGTTCTAAAGACAATACCAGTTGCCTATCAGTTCTTCTGATTTATGACTCTTGATTTTCCTCCTAAGAACTCTCCTGGGGGATTTTGTTTTTCTTTACTATGTTTTCCACTGGTCTTCATCTACAGTTTGGGGGGAGTGCTGGAAGGGTATATAAGAGTCATGTTTATTTCCTTCAGTAGGAAAGTAGGAAGTGGGAACGAATGACACTGTCCATTGTTTTGTTGTTGTAGGTATCCGATCTTCTAGGTTGAGAGAAGTATCTTGTCTGGAAAGAAGATAGGGACACTAAGATAACTGTTTGTGTTTCCAGGTACTAGCAGTTGTAGTGAGAATTTATGAGAGTAGTCTGTCGTGGAACTGTAGTAATTCTATGTTTTGTGTTTACAGGTATACCATTCCCCGCTGTTCCTACCCTAATTCCTTTCCCCTGCTTGATCGCCTCTATACTCTGTGTATGATACGTCAGAGTTGGGGATATCAGGAGGTGGACCCCTTTGTGCATCGCCCGGACCCTGAGGAGTTCCTGTGGTCATTAGAATATTAATCAGTGCAGTGGTTACTTTTATCCCATACTCTTTTTTGTTAGCCACCCAGCTTCAAAGTAAACAATTGAGTTTCACACACCATTGAAAAATACCCTAGAGGTAATTTAATTCAATAATTTTCCAAAGAAAACTTTGTGTCTGCATCTGAAGGAAAACGTTTGGATGCCTGTAAAACAACTGAAAACGGGGAAAGAATTACACAGCAAACACAGTAGGCAAAGCTAAAAGCCAACAACTAAGGTCTTTACTAAACGACCTGCTGCTGCCCCAATTGTGGCTTAATCCAAAAAATAATAGATGCCATTACCAAGCTTGGGAAGTATCAAAAGATATGCGAAGAATACATTTTCCAGAAAAATATATTTTGAGGTCCTTATGACTGGACAGCAGCTATATGAGGATGGTGAATATGCGGGGAAGATTCTTACCTGGTGCACTAAGACACAAAAAATGAAAATATAATTTCTTCCATTAGCTATCCAGACACAGGCATCATTAAGTTCAAATGTTAAAAAACAGAACTGATTACGTATTTCTAAAATAATTATCAAGCTCAAAAATTACCCTCTAACAAGAAGATTGAGAGATTTCAGAAACTGGCCAGTATTTCCTCATTATCAGATAAGGAATACCAAGTGTTAGCTTCCCCGTTTCAGAAGGGTGAAATATTTGAAGCAGTAAGCAATTTAGCTAAGGCATCAGAGTAGTATCAACAGGTTATCAATGAATGAAAAGATTAACTTATTAAGATTTTAATAATGTCTTGCTAGGGGTAAAGTTCTTAGTTTCATTCTTAAGCATACTTTGATATGATTGCAGAAGAAAGATAAAAATGTAATCTAGGGTCTTGGATTTGATACAGAGAGATATTAATGGCTTTATTCCCACCCATCAGGTATAGACCAATGCACATTTCTTCATGAAATGCAAAGCCTATTTTTCTTACAATAAATATCCAGCTACTAATATTTTTTTGGAGGCCAAAAATGCTTTTAACTTTGTGACTTGGAAATTATGAGTAATTATTATTATAATAATTATAGTCTATGTTCACTGAGTACTGAGCATGTTTGTTCTGTTTGAGGCAGTGATGCTATGCTTTGCAGTGCCAACCATTGGTTCTTAATGGTAGTCTATTTCACAAATTAAGTGTTTGCCACTTTTATTGAACCTTTATCTACTGTTCTCAGATCAAACACCTCCATCAAACTTGCTTTGCCTAATGCCTGTAAGCTCAGACTTTCTGCCAGTGATATACAGCTAATCTTACATGCAAATAAGCAACATTTAGAAAATGTTTTTTCAGCTGATTGCTACATTCGGCATATAAAGTGAATGTTTCTAAATATTTAAGTTTTGCTTTTCAGTGCCACAGCCCTGAGTGCTTTCTAATCCTAATGGCTTAAGCCAAAACCACAATTTAAATCCTAAGAGATATCTAGGGATTTTGGTAAGAGGAATCGACAACATATGTATGACTTGTTCCCATTATTAAACTAAAATGTGTCTATTGCAAAGATGGAGCTTATTTACACTTTGGGGTCTATTATGATGGCGGGCAGACTTTGTCCGCCCCCACCCCATCGCCCCAGGAAATGGGACTGCCTGGTAAGGGTGCGGCGGTACCGCATGGGCAATTAGGATGCGCCCGCCACACTGGCGGGCGCATCCCGCATTTTTTGCATAGCGGCAATACAAAAAAGGCATGTGCGCATTTGCATGCAAATGCAGCGGAGTACCATAGGTTCCCCCCATGTGCCCCCTCACCTCCCCAACATCCTGGGGGGCCGCAATGGGCCCCCAACTAAGGAAACCGCATGCCTTTGCCACCACTGAAAGGCTGCTTCCCCCTGCCATCATAATATGGATGGCGGTGTCTAGCAGACACCGCCACCATATCAGGCCCCTTTTCTGCCCGGTCACCTGTGTGACCGGCGGAAAACAGGTGGATGGTCTTTCCGTCTGCCGGGGTCCCCCCACCATACTAAGATGACAGGGGGGAAATGGCATGCGGGCGAAGGAGAATGTCGGGCGGATCGCCACTGCCATGCGGACGGTGGCGATCCGCCCGACATTCTAATAGACCCCTTAGTATTAATGGTCTTGTTTCAGTGTTAAAAATAAACATTCTTCTTCCTTTTCACTTTTTTCCCGACACTGCTTTGTATATAATGGTGCCAATTACGATCCTGGAAAAAAATTCCCCGTACGACTCGTATCCGGTCTTTTTACCGTACGAATCGTACAAGTAGCGTACAAACTGCCAAGTACGATTCGGATGGGAAAAAGAGCACACGAATCGCATTCGGAAAATTTCCCCACACGTCCTCGGGTCGGAAAAAGTGTCCGACACATCCCCGGACGATTTTACGTACAAATGTGAAAAGTGAAGTCCGAGCGCGCAAGTACGATCCATCCCGTGCGTCCGATGTCACAACCGTATGGAAAATGCCCCGTACGGACCGAACTCCCATAGCAACCATGGAGACATGTGCCCGCATACGCGCTGAACCCCCCCCAGCCCCCGTGAGTACACGCCCAACCCCCCCGTGTATGTACACCCGTGTACGAGTCGAACCCCCCGTGTATGTACACCCGTGTATGTACGAGTCGAACCCCCCGTGTATGTACACCCGTGTACGAGTCGAACCCCCCGTGTATGTACACCCGTGTACGTACGAGTCGAACCCCCCCGTGTATGTACACCCGTGTACGAGTCAAACCCCCCGTGTATGTACACCCGTGTACGAGTCGAACCCCCCGTGTATGTACACCCGTGTACGTACGAGTCAAACCCCCCGTGTATGTACACCCGTGTATGTACGAGTCGAACCCCCCCGTGTATGTACACCCGTGTACGAGTCGAACCCCCCTGTGTATGTACACCCGTGTACGTACGAGTCGAACCCCCACCCGTGTATGTACGGTGCGTACCCCCAGCGCGTACATACATGGGTGGGGGTTCGACTCGTACGTACACGGGTGTACATACACGGGGGGTTCGACTCGTACGTACACGGGTGTACATACACGGGGGTTCGGCACATACTCACGGGGGCTGGGGGGGGTACGGCGCGTACCGGACCCCCTAATCTGGTCGTTTCGCGGCGTACTTCGCTTTTCCGGCACTTTTTGGGTGCCGTGAAAATATTGCCGTCCGGACTGCTGTCGGTTCAAATCGTACTTCCTGGGTCGTGAAACGCTGCCTGAAAGCGTCCCGACGTCACGTCGGAGCATTCCCGGATCACATTTGTATGTATATTTTCGTCGGTCGGTGTTTTTTACGATTCGTACGGAAATGGTGTTTCCGTGCGAATCGTACTTCCATGTTTGTAAAATTTTACAACCGGGTACGAGTCGGACGGAGAAAACGCTCCAACCGACGGTTCGTACCCGGTTTTTCCAGGATCGTAATCGGCACCAATATGATAAATATTATTTAAAAAAGTTGAGGATTTTACCTGTAGTTTGATATGGCATGAATGCCAAACTGCAACTTGTCTGACAAAGCTATCATTGTCATATGAGGGAAGAGGTCTGACCGTACCAGATTTTCAAATCTATTATTTAGCTGCCTACTTATTACTGGATACCAGATTAGTCAAGCATTACACGTCTAACATTTTAGACAACTTTTATCTTAATCTTCTAATTGGTGATCAATATAGATGCCCATCTCAAAAAATTCATATGTTACAATCCAAAGCTAGTAAATAATCACACATTTAAAACATATGTCCAGTGGCGTGAAAAATTAATGTGATTTCTTCTGATGCCATAAAAATATGAAGAATATCGGGATAGTCTGTATTGAGTTGGCAGGTAAGGAGGCCAGTTAATGGGAGAAGATTGGTATGGGCAGAATTGGGGTTTGATTTATCAAATGCCAGATGAAACATTTGGATTATCTAATACACTAAATGCATCAAATTGCTCAAAGGTTTCAATTTTCATACTGAATACACACCATTTTGTCCAACTTTGGATCTCAAGATATTGAAAATATAAGATCACTGGTGCTAATATCTACAAAGAGAACCACAGATGTGTAGGGACTGAGAAACAGGATAACATTTTGCAATATGTCAAAAATATATCGCTTTTAATTATTGAGGCTATCTTAAAGAAATTGGGATAGGATAGAGGATTGATAATAAACTCTGGAATATGGAAGCAGGTGTCTGACTAGAGTCAGTGCAAACTTTAGGAGAGTGCAACTCTGCACAATGATTGGTCTATTACACACTCTGCTCCAAGACACAAAAGTAGGCCTAAAATTCTGGGTGAGTGTCCCAGATGTTGAGGGCAAGGCAGCTGGATACATTTGATTTGGCCCTGCCTCTCTTTACAACAGTATGGGCAAGTTTTTCATATATATATTTAAATGTTTAAACAAAGATTTAAAACCAGATGCAATTGCATTCTTGCTTTCAGGATATGGGAATTTCAACTAAAGTGGCTTGCAGATGGTGGTTCTTAGCAGCATTAAGTGGTGGATCTGTGATCACCACTCACTGGTAGGATAATGAACCCTCCAATTTGATGCCATGGTGGAAAAAGTGAATCAAATACATGGTTTAGAAAAAGCTTTTGCAAAATATATTGGAGCCGTGTGCAAATCTCAGGAAATGTGGAGGTCATATGAAAATTGTATTTAAAGCTATTATCTATATTTCTTGATTAACAAATGTGATGATGTTAATCTGAATTCAAATCACAAGTTTAGATTTCATTGATTGTATATTTATGGGTTAGTGTTATCTTTTGGTATTGTGAATCTAGTATAGTCATTATTATTATATTATTATGTTTTTTTACCACCTCAAGAAACTGTCTAAAATAAAAAATTTGTCGCCTTCTCCTAGTCTCAGATGAGCCAAATATAACTATTCAATCATTCATTTCCTTTTTGTAGATCTTTACAAAACAGAAGAGCTTCAAAAGTATCACAAGTGATTAAACATTACAGCAGGCCGTTGACATCTACGCACCAAGGATCGGAAACAACATTCCCATATCCATCAGGAGCACCACAACATTTCTACTATTTAGGAAACAGACTGCAGAGGGCTCCACTGCCTTTTGTCCAGGTTCACACTATAGACACAGCACATACATACATCCATTCCCAATAACCAGTGTGCTACAACATTTAAATTAATCTTTGCATAACAGCACGCTAAAAGTTTTTAGGTATTTCAATTAATGCAAGCCTAGTTCCAAGTGTCACAGGAGCACTTGACAGAAGATTGTTTTTTCAACAGGAGCATCTCAAACATGGGGTAGTGCGCTCAGAAATATGACTGTTGGGTGCATATTATTGAGATACTACTGGACCGCACACTCTACAGTTAGTTTTTTTGCATTTTATAATTTTAGATTATCAATGTCACATATTTACCATTTGAGGCATCATGAGATAAAGTAAATCATTTAGTGGATTAGTTTGTGTGAGTGCAAAGAATAAACACACCCTTATACAAAGGTTTGACCTTTTATTTCCATGAAAAGACGTTTTGATTTGGGTGTTCTTAGAGAGGGGATGTATTAATAGGTGCATAAGATCAGTTTGATCACTTCTCCATATACCATTTGGCATGAAAATCTTACCCGGAGGGATTACAATATAAATACCGTATTGTGGAATTCAGCATAAGAAATTATTATTAACTTCATATTATTTGTTGACTGAACATAATGCTTTTCCTTTCAGTATTCCATATAGCCTCTCTTTTCCCTCCATCTCAGAGTAGTGTTCTTGTCACAAGGAGTCAAACTGATTTTTAATGTTTCTTCCATTGACTCGTACATAATGACATTTTGCAGGCTAGAATCTTTAATGATTGAAAGTTCTTGCTTGTCATGGAGGTATTGTGTTTGCTATGGAGGTGTGAGGCATTGTGTTTGGCCAAACACTAGATTGAGGTATTGTTCGGTCTCCTCAATGAGACTGATCCTCCATAAAACGCACCCTTCTCTGAATTCTTGAGAAGAAAATGTCTCCACTCTAAAAACCACCATTCTGGCCTGCTTTCTTGTATATCTTTTCCGTGCTGATTCAAATTAATTTTCATTTTATTCCTGCCCTATTACTTCGGTGTTTTGTGTGTTTGTTTGCATTGGACTTGTACACTCCATTACCCTTTGTGGTTTCAATCCACCTTATTAACAGTTAAAAATGTGCATTTTTTTCATATGACTGCTCTGTTCCTTAATCGAAGGGCACATACTTCTTGCTTGATAGCACTGTAATAACATAAAGAAACAGGTGTGCAGTTGGTTTTATGTAAGGTATTCCCCTTGATGAACTGTTTTGCTCATACAGTTTCTATATGAAATGCAGGAGGAAATTGTATGTGTTCAAAAACCCATAAACAAGCTCATTTCATGCAAAACACATAATTAAAAATCGAGCGTGAACACCAGTTTTAAAGAAGACATCTGGTGAATGATGTCATAGTCAGTCTGAAAAACCAAGCAAACATCATCAATGTCTATCGATTGTGATTTTTAGCGATTAAGGACTTGATATATTGAACGTTTTGTTCCTTCTACAGGAATGGCTCCTTCAAGATTCCAAATGCTAATCCAAATTTAGGCAGAAAAGTCAACAGCCATTTTTTAGACGGTACCATGTCAAAATATTGTATAGAAAATATTAACCTGGAACAATATGAACTGCAAGATATTGAATTGCACAATACCTTCAAGGAAAGCACTCAAAGAGGTAGATTTGATATTATAATTGCACATCTATGTATGTTGATGATATTTTATAGTTTCTTGTTGCAGATTGATATGTAAAAGTCAATATTCTGTTACTTCTCTGTTTCAGAATATCCAACATTTGAATTCACTGCTAATGGAGATGATCCTTTTCTAAATTAAATAGATTGGTTATTTTTTATTTCTTTTGTACAGCCTCTCAAAGAGGTGTTCTTTGATACCAACGCACATGCTCATCCATGAGTTATATAGAAACAGTAAGAACTTCAGGTGCTTCTGTGGTTAGAAAATGTCCCATTTAGAGACAAAATGTAAGGAGGGCCATGGACATACTCAGAAAAGTAAGATACTTTTGCCAATCTTAAACAACTTCCCACTTAGTCCGGAATTGGGTCATGTTTCCTTATGACTGCCTGAAGCACAGCATTCAACTGCTGTCTGAATCGTACAACTCCAACCAGAATCTCTTCCAACATGATAGATTCATATGTTTTATTTGCAGGTGATGTCATCAAAAAGGAGGAAATTGATGGGCCTTCAACATAGAGGCCGCATATTCATTTCACACATTGTCTTGGGTTCCTTTCTGCTTTATCATCAAAACCACTGGTAGAGATGCTTGAAGATATGGGTTGCTTAGACCTGGCACACATTGTAATGAAACCCAGTTCGTTCTGCCAGAGCCTCTTCTATTATCTCCATCACTTCATGCTCTTTGGTCATTGGCTTCCGTTGCGCATTCGAACAAGGCTCCGTGGGAGTCGGCAAAGTTTGCTGGAAAACAAATCACAAAGGCGGCAGATAACATTTTGTTTCCTTAATCTTTCCTTACAATTTGCCTTGTAATATACACTTACTGATATCAAATGAATAAATTACTTTTTGCTTTTCCAAAGGGCAATGGCACACAGCTATGAAATTGTTTGCCCAACAAATGGCGATGCAGAGATGTCTGACAGTAAAACTGTTAAATCTTCTCATCCTCTAAACTAACAGGCTTTCTATAAATGAAGTGGTAATTGCTGAGGAACTATTTCTACTTTTACTGCTCATTAAGTTTTTTTATTCATTTTTTAAAATTTGCTAAGGGATTGATTATTGAAGCCGCATTTTGCACAGCAATGAACAATTATAAATGTACATCCCGCAAGCAACAATTGAAATCATCTACCATTTTGTTTAGAAATAGCTTGAAAGTTATGATTACATATCTGCGCAATATCGATCAGAGTAAAATATATGTTGTGAAGGATAAATAGGTCCTTGTAAGACTAAAATGTTTACCAAGTGTTTGTGCATTCAATGAATGGCAATGGTGATCAATGTATTGTGTCTAGAGTCATTATAATGGAGGCTGAAATAGTGTGTCTTGAATAGTCAGAACTGTATTCACTACACTACACTACAAATCCCAGCATGCCCGATGTGAGAATGATAAAACAGGCACACCTGAGGCCAGCATCTACATGGAAACACGCAGGGGAGAATGCAGCGCTGATAAAGAGTGTTCACTCACGATGGCCTCTGAGTAAGGAGATAAATGAACTCCGAAACACGTCAGGCCAAGGACTTTTGAAAGGGATGCGAAACTGATAGTCTGTTAAATAAATTAAGTGGATACTTACCCTACAGCGGAGCGCGTCCTCATTTTCTGGGCAACCTGTGGTGATATGATATGCGGCAGCTCCAGGCCGCAGAGGATTGCTGCCACCCCTAAAAGACGTGAAGTGGAGGACCATATGAGGGGAAGCTCTCTCCTGGTTTCAGTGGCGCTGCAGGCAGTGGATTAAGACTACCAGGGTCCCATCCAGGCCCAATGGAGGGCCGGTAACTTTGTCCCGTATAGAAGCGTGAGTGACCCAACCCACTGGAGGGATTAAGATGCGCCTTCAAAACTACAAATCCCAGCATGCCCGATGTGAGAATGATAAAACAGGCACACCTGAGGCCAGCATCTACATGGAAGCACGCAGGGGAGAATGCAGCGCTGATAGAGTGTTCACTCACGATGGCCTCTGAGGAAGGAGATAAAAGAACTCCGAAACGCGGGCGCCACTAGGTGGTTATAGTTAGGATAACAGCCCTGAAACCTATGGTTTTTTCAGTGAATATATATATATATTTATGGCAAATAGTTGTAGTGCATTATTTCTTGATGTTTCTTAATGGAGATCAATTCTTGTGTCTGGGATAATGGTGATAGACATATTCACTAATTAAATATTAATTTAGCTTATTTGTGAAAAGTTATGTTTTTTTCTATAAGCATACTGCTTTTGCAATTCACAAAAAGGCGGATCTGATAGATACATCTTGCCGCAAATTTCTTGCCTTTAAATTTCACCTGCACCAGACTAGATCTGGAAGAGTTTTTGTGAGCTGTACCCCTGCACACCGGTAAGTAGCGTCGATCAGCTTCACATAGTGTTGTCTGCACTGGCAGTGATGTTTGCATCACCTATTTAGGTACCACCTCGGGGTTCTGACATCAATTCCTTTATTTCCACTCGAGCCTGCTCTGATCTGAGAGAAGAGCTACCTTTCTGTCAGTTTTTGACAGGATTTTTGTGGAGTTTCTGTTCTTTTTAGAGGTTTCCTCCTGGTGTGTTGAGGATATCATCGAGAAAGATAGGCTGTAAACCATGTGGCACCTGTCACTATGCCGTGTCAGTGACGGAACCGCACCTCATGTGTTTGTTCTGTTTGGAGTACGACCACGACTCAAAGTTGTGCTCCGACTGACAGGCCATGGCACGGAAGGCTTAGAGAGAGAGGTCCCAGAAGCTGGAAGTGGCCTGGCAACCGACTTCATGTAAGCCATGGGCCCGCTCGAGAGGAAGGTCTCTTCACCATTCCAGAAGTCAATAGTTCTCTTCGTCCTATTCCAAATCGTCGGGGCACTCAAGTAAGAGGCACAAAAAACACAAGAAGTCGAGGAGTACTTGGACTTCTTGTCTATTGGCCGACATTACAAAGGAACATCAGCGTTCCAGGTCTGGTTCCTCGGAACCTGCTCCTTGGCAGAATCTGGGCCTCTCCAATTTTCCAGGAGCCAGAGCAACCCCGCTCAAATCAGTGTTCTATGAGGCCATACGCCTAATTTCTGAGCAGCCTGACCCCTCTGGCGCGCCTAAGGGCCCCACGTGGTCAGAGGTCGCACATCAGGTTCTGCACAGGCTGCCTCTGCTCTGATGGGACCCAATGGATCCAGACTGGCTCTGTTCATGACACTGCGACCTTCCCCGGCACAGCCAGCCCCATTCTGATACCTGACAATATGGAGCTGCCGGATTTCAGTGCTGACAGGACCCCTGCATTCTAGGTCGAAGCCTGAGCCCTATTCTCAAGGGGTAGACCTCAGGGAGGAATGGGAGAGATCTGGACATGTCTCCAGATACCGGCATGGTTTCTCCCCCTACTGTGGCTACAGAGAAGGGTGCCACATATGCAATGGTGGTACAGAAGGCGGCTGAGGTCCTCGACCTTCATTTACCCTCGGTGGCAGTCAAGACTAACATCTTGATGGAGATGCAGCAACCGAAAGTCCCCTCCTCTGTTTCCCTACTCTCGTTCACCAAAGTCCTCACCCTCGTCCATCTGGGGACCTGGTACAAATCCAGCACAAGGGCTCATGTGAATAGGATGACTGCCCACTGTCCATCCCCCAGGGGACTCAGATTTCTTCACCTAACACCCCACCGTGGAGCGCTTGGTGGTCAAAGCCTCCACTTCCCTTGGTGCAGTCCCTGCTGCTGCCCTGGACAGGAAATCCAAGAGTCTGGATAGCTTGAGAAATAAAACATTTTCTTCAGCCAGGCTTGCATTGCAGCCAGCGAACACCGCATGCTTATTGGATAACTATTCTCACACACTGTGGGAAATGGTTGCGCAAGTGTTGTCACAGGTCTCGGAGGAGGCCTGAGCCATTCTCTCTCAAGCAGTTAAAGGCAGGAGATATGCATCAAAGTTCACTGTATGCTGTGGCTTGGACACGACAGACTCGCTGAGCAGAGTGGTTTCATCGATAGTGGCACTCATACGCAACACCTGGCTGAGATCTGGCTTTTCACTGGATGTGCAGGCTTCCCTCATGGGCATGTCCTTCGATGGCACCCGTCTCTTCAGAGACAAGGTAGACTCAGAGCTGGAGCTGTTTAAGGATTCATGTCATCCCCAGTCTGCCTTTCGCGGCCACAAAATGGGCTTTCAACAGCGCCAACCTTATCCCAGCCACTGAGCCACGCAAGCTTCCCAGCCTCTACGCGGACGAGGGCGCAGTCCCTATGCACCTTGTGGATCGGGTCCTGACACCACTCCTCCGGCAGCCTCCAAACCCTCCTGGTTTTGCCTGTTTATATCATGGGTGTCCAGTTGATGGCAGGATCCCCCATCACCTCCACCACTGGCAGTCCATAATATCAGACAACTGGGCTCTGCAGATTGTCCGAAAGGGGCTACTTTCTCCCCTAAGAGACTACGCCTCCATCTTACAACTGGCTCACGGAGGATCACCTGTCTCTGCTCCGGGAGGAAGTCATGGCTATCTTTGCCAAGACAGCCATAGAGAGGGTTCTGGTGCCAGAAGTAGGCTGTGGTTGCTATTCCTGCTACTTTCTGGTCCCGAAAGAGGACAAGGGCCTTCATACTATCCTAGGTCTCTGAGCCTTCAACTACTTCCTCAAAAAGGAGAAATTTGAGATGCTCACATTGGCTCAGGTTTTGTCTGCCCTGGACCCAGGAGACTGGATGGTGGCATTGAACTCTCATCCTGCCTGCCCACCAGTGTTAAATGCGTTTTACGGTAGGCCATGAACATTTTCAGCACACAGTGCTCCTCTTTGGCCATACCAGCACACCTCAGATGTTAACTAAGTGATGTAGGTGGTCGCGGCTCAACTGCGCAGATCAGGGGTGCCAGTCTTCCCCTATCTCAACAACTGCTGGTTCAACACTTGGAAGGTTCCCTGGACACCAGGGCTAACAAACTCAGCTGTTGATGCCTAGCGGATCGCAAATGGGGTCTCCACTCAGAGATGGTGCAAGGTCTCTTTCAACAGTGAGGAGAGCCTTTGTTTAGATCTGTTCGCCTCTGCCGAGAATGCGCACTGTCAGCAGTTTTGTGCTCTGGAGTTTCCAAGGCGGCTCTCGCTCAGAGATGCTTTTTTATCTCAAGTGAAATTCAAGCCTCCTGTACGCCTTTCGCTCCATACCAATCCTGCCCAGAGTTCTCAAGAAGATCAGGAATGACCGGGCCCAAGTCATCCTTGTGGCTCCAGACTGAGCACGGAGAGTCTGGTATTCCTCGCTTCTGAACATGAACATCGATCCTCCGATCAGGCTGCCCCTTCGAGAGGATCTCCTGTTGCAGTAGGGGAGGGTCCTCCACCCGAACCTGTCAACTTTTCTCCTTCTTGCGTGGAGATTCAGCGGTGATAGTTAATAGCTTTCAACCTGCCTTCCGAAATGTGTTATGTTATTCTGGGAGCCTGGCGTCCCTCCACCAAGACGGAATATGCCTGTCGATGGAAACAGTTTATGTAATATTGTACTGAAAAGTCTATTGACCCTCTTTCTACTTCCCTTTCTGAGATTTAACTTTTAATTTTGACTCTTGCCCAGCAGGGCTCTGCTCTGGGCACTCTGAAAGGTATCTTTATGCCTTGTCTGCCTTTTTGCAGCTGCCTGATTAACCTTCCTTATTTAAATCTCCCAGTGTAAATAGATTTCTAAAAGGTCTTGTACATATCTTCCCACCTTCATCTTTCACTATGCCTCAGTGGGACCTTAATTTGGTTCTCACATTTCTGATGTATGCTCCCTTCAAGCCTTTACACAATCATCCCATCAGGCTGCTCACAACCAAAACAGCCTTTCTTGTGGCTTCAGGATTTACCATCCTGCTTATCAGTTTTTCCTGTTGAACAGGTGCTTTGCACTAGGGCCGCTTTCCTGACAAAAGTGGTAACACCATTTCATGTGGGCCAATCTGTCACCTTGCCCACTTTCTACGTTCCTCCACTACCTCTAAAGAAACGGAGCGACTCCTCCATCTGGACCCAAAAAGAGCATTGTCGTCCTACCTTGACCGCACACAAGAGTTCTGGGCGGACGACCAACTCTTTGTGGGGAATGTTGGTGCGAAAAAAGGTCAGGCGGTGCAGAAATGGATCATCTCTTGATGGGTCATGCTCTGCATCAAAATCTGCTATGCACTGGCAAAGACACAGCCTCCTAAGGCTTAAGAGCTAATTCCACTAGAGATAAGCTGCAACCACTGCATTATCCCCTGGAGTTCCAGTCCTTGACATCTCTCAGGCAGCAACATGGGCATCCCTGTACACGTTTACTAAGCATTACTGCTTGGACAGTATGTTACTCCGGGATGGGCACTTCGCCCGTTGGGTCCTGCAGGGCTTCTTATTCTAAATGTGTCTGCAGTCCCACCTCCGTGGTTGGTATTAATTGTGTATCTGGTAGAGATAATATCTAGCCACAGATTCCTCACCCACCCACTCATCCTCCGCACTCTGTAGATAGATTTCTATGGTCAGGTTTGATTCATTCAGGGCCCTAGTTTGGACATGCCAGTGTCAGTGCACTTCATGGCTCCGCACTTTCTGGCATTGAAAGTCGTAAAAAGTAACTGATGTCAGCGCGCCAAGGTGGGGCAAATGCAGGTGACATGGACATCACTTCTGTGTCGCCGTCTATACGTGGAGCCAACCGACGCCACCTACCAGCGCGCAGAGATACTGCTCATGAAAAACTTCTAGTCTGAGCATGCGGGAAATTCAAAGGAAAGGAATCTGAGGCTAAATATTGTCTCTACCAGATAATGTTTTACTGAAGGTAAGTAACTGGCACCTATTTGTAATAACAAATCTTTATCAGATCTATTCCTACCCAGGGAAAGGTGAGACATTTACTCCTAAATCCCTTTGCTTCTCTATCAGATGTTTGTAGGTGTTTGCAGAACTTATGAAAGCAAAACACTCATCCCATCAGGTTTCCTGATCAAGGCTTCAGTTGGCATGGAAAGAGTTGATGGTCAAACTTAATGTAATTCTCTTCGGATGTGTAACACTTACTTTCTCTGGTACGGATGCAAACTCTCGCCGACAAATATGTGCAACAATTCCTGCAGCCAACGCATCCCCAAGCACATTGGTCATTGTGCGAAATCGATCCCTACAGTAGAAAAGACCATCAAAACATTTTTAAATTATGATGATGTTTTAGAGCACAGATAAATGCAGTTTATAACTAAAATGACTTAAGCCCTATAATAGAAAAGGATTCTTCCATTAATTAACACAAAGTCAACAACTCTACAATCTTCATCGTAACTGTAGACTTATCAGTCGTGAAGATCTCCAAACACCATTCAGAAATTACAGTGTACCAGCTGGACCCTAGCAGACATACTAAGTCATTCCCCGTTTGCACATTCCTCTGTTACTCCTAGTTCGCACATCAACAGGCTATACATCTATTGTGCATAAACTAAGCTGGATACCATACCTTTATTAATGGGGCACTGTGTAGCTTTAAAGTGAAACTTTACAAATGAAGATTAACTCATCTAAAAAATCAAGATAAGGTACTATAATGCAAAATCTAATATTGAGATGGCATACATAGGTGCATAAGGCGCTACCGCACTAAGAATGTACTATACAATGAGGTCATTAGTGTCCTCCATGAGTGATGGACTTGTGGATGTAAAGTTAATGCCTTACCCCTCCTTGTAATCATCTCTACATACTCTGGGGGTTTAACTGTGATACATTCTGTGTGTCCATGTATCCACTCACTTGCTATGTGGGCTCATGTAGACATCTCCCAACAAGGATATGCGTGTCATAGGCTGCCATTTGTATAACTTGCACATAGATGTGACCATGTACCTAATGCTGGAGATAACCATATATAGGATTCATCTCTCCATCCTATTGCCACTTTCATCATACTGGACACTGCCAGGTTTGTGTTCTGTACTTGAGGGGAGCAAGCTCACCCCATTTATGTAAACTATTAACTACCCTACAGGTGTCAGAACCCACCGCTGGACAGCAAACCAAATTCTGCCCTGGCAAAAATGCTCACACCAACCCAACACTAGAAGAGGCTGGGCTACAAGGTGAAGAAGGGGCATGGTTGGGTAATAGCAGCCTATCCTGCTCTGAAAACAGGCCCTTAATACTGTAACCCTATATGGAAATGTTAAGGCGATAGAAAGGCCTGTCCATCCTTGCAGCACCTGGCCAGGCAATTAGCATTAGCTCAAGAAACCATAACTTGAACCCCTGGCATGAGAACCGTCACTCGGCCACCAAGTGAACTACTCATGACATCACTCATGATGTGACAGATGGGACCACAAACTGTATTGATGACATCTCTCCTGACATTACATATTGTCTACTGATGACATTACGGATGACATCACTATGAGTACATTATTTTCATTTGATTTTTGGAATGCGCATTATTTAGGACCAGATTTAGATCTCGGAAGACAGGTTATTCTGCCACAAAGGTGACGGATATCCCGTCCACCGCAATAAAAATCCCATTATATCCTATGGGATTTATATTTCGGCGGATGGGATATCAGTCACCGTTGTGACAGTAACTGTTCCACCAAGATCCAAATCAGGCCCTTAATGTTATTGCATTATTAAGTTATGTCATTTATTTTTTTTGTGTTGAAATTTTTTATTGAGTTTATAATAAGAATACATCGAAGCATGAACATCAATAAATAAGGAGATGATAAATCCATAGTGAAATATACAGTGCAAAGAAGTATTGATGAATAAATATGAAATAAATATACATTTACATAAATAAATAATAGCTGAAGCAACAATTAGATTAAAACATAGATCGATAATACATCAGAGCATGAACATCAATAAATAAGAAGATGATAAATCCATAGTGAAATATACAGTGCAAAGAAGTACTGATGAATAAATATGATATAAATATGCATTTACATAAATAAAAAATAGGTGAAACAATAATTAAATTAAAACATAGGTTAATACATAATAAAGAGTAACCTATAGAAAAGAGAAAAAGGAAAAAACCTAGAAGATAAGTACACAAAATATGAATGAATGAAGCAAGGAAAGAGTAATTAGATAGAAACAGAAGGACACTCTAAAGGATGGAGTAGGCAAAGAGAAAGAGAGAAATAAAAAGCAAAAGAGGGTAAAAGCTGATTAATCTGCTTGGGCAAGAGTGGAAGCAGGAGGGTCTGCAGCGTTTGATTTAAGAAATGGAGACCAAGTTTGAAGAAAAAGATCAGCTTGGTCCTGGAGATTATAAATTGTGCGTTCATGTGAGGCTGTCTGCATCATCGCTACCAACCAATCTTCCTGAGAGGGAGGTAAAGATGATTTCCAATGACGCAGTATACATATTTTAGCTGTAGCAAGTGAGATATGAAAAAGGCGGAGTTGTGGTTTCGAGAGCTTTGGGGAGTGACCTAAATCATGCAAGAGAATGTTAATTGGTGTAAGTGGTAATTTTAGAGGCATAGTGGAACTCAAGGAAGCACCAATGTAAGTCCAATAGGCTTGTATACTAGGACATTCACAAATGATGTGGGTGATATCACAACCAGGATTGGAACATCTCCAGCAATTAGTATGAGAGAGAAGGCCGGCTTTGTGTAATTTGACTGGAGACCAGTGCCAATTATGCAGTATTTTAAAGAGACAGAATTTGAGCCTTGATTCTCGGGTTCCTTTATGTAAATTTTCTAGGATAAGATCCCATTTGGTGTCTGAAAAGGAAACTGAGAGACGAGATTGCCATTTACATTGAAGATCATGCGAAAGAGATTTGGAGAAAAGATGAGACAATTTTTTTTGTATAAACCAGAAGTAACACCTTTAAATTTCCCCCAAGTATTTAAATAGGATAATATAGGGGAATCTTGCAATAACCAAGGTGATGACCCCAGGTGAGTCTTCAAACATTGCTGAAGCTGAAGGTATTTAGAAGAATGATGTTGGGGAAGGTCAAATTCCGCACTGAGCTGAGAGAACGATTTAAAGTCACCATCCTGAAGAAGTTGATCCGGACAAAGGATACCTGCAGCCTGCCATTCAGGCCAGGATAACATACGACCATTGATACGGATACCCGAATTATTCCATAGGGGAGCCTTGATATGGATTCTTGGATTTGAACCTAGTAACCTCTGACTTTTCTGCCAGGATTTATGCATGGCAGACAGCATTGGATTTTTCGGATCAAAGCGACTAGTACCACTACCATACAAAGGAGTAACATTTGTTTCTGAGGATAGAAGATGACGTTCTATTTGAACCCATTGTGGTAAATCTTTGATACCGGGTAGAAAATATGAGAGTTGGGAAATGTGCAATGCTAGAGAATAGTGTTCAATAGATGGAAGGCCAAGTCCCCCGCATAACTGATGAGCCTTTAGCTTTGTTATAGCAAGACGAGGTTTAGCGGTGCCCCAAATAAAAGATTTAATCTGGGCATCTATTGATCGAAGCAAAGATAAGGGAATCTGTAGGGGAAGCATACCTAAAATGTAAATAAATCTCGGAAGGGTGACCATTTTAATAGCCTGGGTTCTACCCCAGAGAGAAAGACCCAAAGCCTTCCATTTATCAAAATCCCGTTGCATTTGGGAGATTAGAGGAGTTAAATTATCTGCAACCATGTCTTGTAACCCTTTATTAACTAGGACACCCAAGTATTTAAGGCGTGAAGACTGCCAGTGAAAAGGAAATCCATAAATAGCTGCTTTTGTAGTTCCATTAGAAATGGGTAATGCCTCACTCTTGTCCCAATTAATCTTATAACCTGAAAAAGAAGAGAAATCATTTATAATTTGAAGAAGAGAAGGAAGCGACCGAGGAAGACGAGTAAGAGTGAGTAAAATGTCATCAGCATATAGGTATATTTTGGAATGTCCGATTGGGAGAGGGACACCTGAGACCTCCTCAGATTGGCGAATAGTAGCAGCCAAAGGCTCCATAGCCAGAAGAAAGAGAAGGGGGGATAATGGACAACCTTGGCGTGTCCCTCTCTTAATTATAAAAGTGTCAGATAAAAACCCACCACAATTCACCTGGGCAGAGGGGTTGTTGTACAATAAGCGTACCTTATCTATAAAGTTCTTACCTAAACCAAATCTGTCCATTACCGTAAAAAGATAATCCCATTCAATGCGATCGAACGCCTTTTCTGCGTCAAGTGAAAGGGCTAACACATCTTCTGTAAGATGCTGAGCTGACCATAGTGCATGGGACAAAGAGCGCAGATGATTCCGGGAAGAACGTCCCGGTACAAAGCCTACTTGAGTATGGTGTATCAAAGAAGGTAAGACTTTACGTAAACGGGATGCAAGGATGCTAGCTAGAATTTTAATATCAGAGTTCAGCAGAGAAATAGGACGATAGCTGCTGCAAAGTTGGGGATCTTTACCTGGCTTCGGAAGCACAACAATAATAGCTTTGTTAGAAAGGGAACCTAATGAAGATACACTATCCGCCTCCTGGAGTGCGGCATGTAGTGTCAATAACATTGTGACCTGCCCATCGATAAAATTCAGCAGGAAATCCATCCTCACCAGGAGCCTTATGGTAAGGCAGGGCAGCTATCGCACTAGAAACCTCATCCTTGGTTATGTCACCATCAAGAATGGCTCTGCCATCCGCTGAGAGAGAAAGGTTATGTCATTTATTCGTATAAATATTGTGCAGTTATGACAGAGCATTGATGGATTGTTTCGCCAACCATATTAGGGCAATTTCAGTGTTTTTTTGGTTTTATATTGTAACCATGGGACATTTCAGCTTTTTTAACCCCATGTTAAAGTGTTATGACAGATGCAACTATAACTCTCCCTTACAGCTTTTTCAGTGTTTTTTGTTGTTGTTGTGAATTTACCTTCTAAAAGCAACTCAGCGGCACTTGGCCTGCAGCCATGAGCACTGAAGGCCGGCTCAGTACCTGGCGTACAACTAACTCTCGGTGGGTGACTATTCTAATCATCAATGATGCATGGCCTTTGTCTGTTCGTAGCCGGATTGCCGAAATGTCTAACCTACGGACAGTTGCTGCATCCAAACCCTATGGGTGACCAACACCCAAGGCATAAGGCCTTCAGCTGTGGGCCCAAGATCACCATGCCTGACACCGTTTCAGGAAATTTTTGAATTGGTGGAATCGTCTGCCTTTTCAGGTCCAGGACTTGCTCATCTTTAGGAGACAACTAAAAACTTGGTTGTTCCAGCAATAAGTATCTTGGGGGCGAGGTTTGAGCTCGTGTTGCCTGGGGTTTTAGTGGTTTTTAGCGCCGGGACACTCTGTGAGTAGCCATGCGCTCTACAAATACCTAATTACATTTCATTATATATATATATATATATATATATATATATCTCCACAAAAAAATGCCCTGAGGCAAGGAAGCACACAACTGCTGAGTGCTTAGTCAAAAGCTTTAATTTCCAAAAACCGGCAATTCTGCTCCGAAAGTCTTGTAATCCTTACGCGTTTCAAAGCTCTCTGGCTTCTTCTTCAGAGGATGACGACTGATGAAAAACTGAAGTGCTCGTTTGGCGCCTTTCACGCATGCAGTTGCAGCCCACGTGGGCCCTCCCAGGTGAGTTCAGATTCTTAGCATGCTGGTACCTGTAGTTCCCTACATCGAGCAAAACATAAATCCCAAGTGGGTTTCAGTTCCCCAGTGGGTTTCAGTTCGTATTTCAGTGTCTTTGTTGGAATTTAAAAACCCCAGTGGGCTTCGGAAATGCAGACCGGAGTTGGCTTTCACTATCTCAGCTGTGCCTGAAGGTTGGAAAGTTCGAACCCTGTTGGGCCCCATGAAAAGGTGGCGCTTCCTTCACGGCCGGGCTGCCGTGCTCACAAATCCACAAAAAAATGCCCTGAGGCAAGGAAGCACACAACTGCTGAGTGCTTAGTCAAAAGCTTTAATTTCCAAAAACCGGCAATTCTGCTCCGAAAGTCTTGTAATCCTTACGCGTTTCAAAGCTCTCTGGCTTCTTCTTCAGAGGATGACGACTGATGAAAAACTGAAGTGCTCGTTTGGCGCCTTTCACGCATGCAGTTGCAGCCCACGTGGGCCCTCCCAGGTGAGTTCAGATTCTTAGCATGCTGGTACCTGTAGTTCCCTACATCGAGCAAAACATAAATCCCAAGTGGGTTTCAGTTCCCCAGTGGGTTTCAGTTCGTATTTCAGTGTCTTTTTTGTAATTTAAAAACCCCAGTGGGCTTCGGAAATGCAGACCGGAGTTGGCTTTCACTATCTCAGCTGTGCCTGAAGGTTGGAAAGTTCGAACCCTGTTGGGCCCCATGAAAAGGTGGCGCTTCCTTCACGGCCGGGCTGCCGTGCTCACAAATCAACAAAAAAATGCCCTGAGGCAAGGAAGCACACAACTGCTGAGTGCTTAGTCAAAACCTTTAATTTCCAAAAACCGGCAATTCTGCTCCGAAAGTCTTGTAATCCTTACGCGTTTCAAAGCTCTCTGGCTTCTTCTCCAGAGGATGACGACTGATGAAAAACTGAAGTGCTCGTTTGGCGCCTTTCACGCATGCAGTTGCAGCCCACGTGGGCCCTCCCAGGTGAGTTCAGATTCTTAGCATGCTGGTACCTGTAGTTCCCTACATCGAGCAAAACATAAATCCCAAGTGGGTTTCAGTTCCCCAGTGGGTTTCAGTTCGTATTTCAGTGTCTTTGTTGGAATTTAAAAACCCCAGTGGGCTTCGGAAATGCAGACCGGAGTTGGCTTTCACTATCTCAGCTGTGCCTGAAGGTTGGAAAGTTCGAACCCTGTTGGGCCCCATGAAAAGGTGGCGCTTCCTTCACGGCCGGGCTGCCGTGCTCACAAATCCACAAAAAAATGCCCTGAGGCAAGGAAGCACACAACTGCTGAGTGCTTAGTCAAAAGCTTTAATTTCCAAAAACCGGCAATTCTGCTCCGAAAGTCTTGTAATCCTTACGCGTTTCAAAGCTCTCTGGCTTCTTCTTCAGAGGATGACGACTGATGAAAAACTGAAGTGCTCGTTTGGCGCCTTTCACGCATGCAGTTGCAGCCCACGTGGGCCCTCCCAGGTGAGTTCAGATTCTTAGCATGCTGGTACCTGTAGTTCCCTACATCGAGCAAAACATAAATCCCAAGTGGGTTTCAGTTCCCCAGTGGGTTTCAGTTCGTATTTCAGTGTCTTTGTTGGAATTTAAAAACCCCAGTGGGCTTCGGAAATGCAGACCGGAGTTGGCTTTCACTATCTCAGCTGTGCCTGAAGGTTGGAAAGTTCGAACCCTGTTGGGCCCCATGAAAAGGTGGCGCTTCCTTCACGGCCGGGCTGCCGTGCTCACAAATCCACAAAAAAATGCCCTGAGGCAAGGAAGCACACAACTGCTGAGTGCTTAGTCAAAAGCTTTAATTTCCAAAAACCGGCAATTCTGCTCCGAAAGTCTTGTAATCCTTACGCGTTTCAAAGCTCTCTGGCTTCTTCTTCAGAGGATGACGACTGATGAAAAACTGAAGTGCTCGTTTGGCGCCTTTCACGCATGCAGTTGCAGCCCACGTGGGCCCTCCCAGGTGAGTTCAGATTCTTAGCATGCTGGTACCTGTAGTTCCCTACATCGAGCAAAACATAAATCCCAAGTGGGTTTCAGTTCCCCAGTCGGTTTCAGTTCGTATTTCAGTGTCTTTGTTGGAATTTAAAAACCCCAGTGGGCTTCGGAAATGCAGACCGGAGTTGGCTTTCACTATCTCAGCTGTGCCTGAAGGTTGGAAAGTTCGAACCCTGTTGGGCCCCATGAAAAGGTGGCGCTTCCTTCACGGCCGGGCTGCCGTGCTCACAAATCCACAAAAAAATGCCCTGAGGCAAGGAAGCACACAACTGCTGAGTGCTTAGTCAAAACCTTTAATTTCCAAAAACCGGCAATTCTGCTCCGAAAGTCTTGTAATCCTTACGCGTTTCAAAGCTCTCTGGCTTCTTCTTCAGAGGATGACGACTGATGAAAAACTGAAGTGCTCGTTTGGCGCCTTTCACGCATGCAGTTGCAGCCCACGTGGGCCCTCCCAGGTGAGTTCAGATTCTTAGCATGCTGGTACCTGTAGTTCCCTACATCGAGCAAAACATAAATCCCAAGTGGGTTTCAGTTCCCCAGTGGGTTTCAGTTCGTATTTCAGTGTCTTTGTTGGAATTTAAAAACCCCAGTGGGCTTCGGAAATGCAGACCGGAGTTGGCTTTCACTATCTCAGCTGTGCCTGAAGGTTGGAAAGTTCGAACCCTGTTGGGCCCCATGAAAAGGTGGCGCTTCCTTCACGGCCGGGCTGCCGTGCTCACAAATCCACAAAAAAATGCCCTGAGGCAAGGAAGCACACAACTGCTGAGTGCTTAGTCAAAAGCTTTAATTTCCAAAAACCGGCAATTCTGCTCCGAAAGTCTTGTAATCCTTACGCGTTTCAAAGCTCTCTGGCTTGGGATTTATGTTTTGCTCGATGTAGGGAACTACAGGTACCAGCATGCTAAGAATCTGAACTCTCCTGGGAGGGCCCACGTGGGCTGCAACTGCATGCGTGAAAGGCGCCAAACGAGCACTTCAGTTTTTCATCAGTCGTCATCCTCTGAAGAAGAAGCCAGAGAGCTTTGAAACGCGTAAGGATTACAAGACTTTCGGAGCAGAATTGCCGGTTTTTGGAAATTAAAGCTTTTGACTAAGCACTCAGCAGTTGTGTGCTTCCTTGCCTCAGGGCATTTTTTTGTGGATATATATATATATATATATATATACATATATACACTAGGGGTGGGCGGAATTTGCGGAATTAACCTTCGCAAATTATCGCGAGAATGTTTAAAATTATCGCAAACAAGCAGAAATATCGCGAAGATGCGGAAGTTTTTTTCCGGCATGTTCGCGAGATTTTCTGCATGGTTGCGGGTCGCCAACTTACCCATGTGGTTGCTTGCGGGCACGGCCATCTTGTTTTGAGTTGTTCTCGCGGTGCATGATCGCGAGAAGAAAGACGTGATCGCGCGACGCATGACGTCACTGCGGGCGCGAACTGTCGCGAGACAGCGCAAATGGCTAAAAACGATACAACATCTCATGGAGAACGCGACCGGATCAAGAAAACTTGTCGGCGAACGCAGGGATTCAGGTAAGGCGATCGCGCGCGCGCGAGAATGTATCATTTTACAGCGCGAGCAAGAAACAAATTATCGCCAAGCTGCGGAAACCGGAATTTTTGACATTTTCGCGCTCTTCGCGGAACGCAAAAATGTCAAATTATCGCAATTTCCGCGAACGGAACGAAATTTTTGCCCAGGCCTAATATACACACATACATACACATACAGAGGTGTGTGGCGCCACGGCTAGGGCGACTAACGCCGGAATCTGGGGATCACGGTTCGATCGCCGACTGCAGATTAGCTCATCACGATGTGACTCTGAGCAATAGCTTGCGTAATCTTCCCGACGGCCCCCAGCGCCTAGAGACCCTTACAGGTGATTGTTCGCGCTTTACAAATGTGGATTATTATTATTATATATAGTTAAACTTTGAAGGTTAGACATTGTGTATTGCACAAGGGTTTGTCAGACTAAAATAAACTACAAAAGATTGAATTTAAAGGTAAGAGTTGACTGTTACGATAAAAGACAGAAAACCAATTGGTAACTTACAAAGCCCAATCTACGGCAACAATAAGAGTGATGTCATCAGTGGGAAGGCCAACAGATGTAAGAACGATGACCATCGTGACTAGGCCAGACTGTGGGATTCCAGCTGCACCTATGCTTGCTGCTGTTGCTGTTATACTGCAAGGAGAAGAGAACAACATTGTTCTGTCATTTCCATCCTGAAATGATCCACATAAAAATGAATAAACAATTTCCATGTGCACCTAGTTTACCCAGTGCTCTAATTGCCGCAGCACACAATTTTCTCATAAATGATTGTCTTAGAACATACCTTTTCGGTGTTTCCACCTTCTCAAGTTTAGGTCTATATGAGTTGTAGAAATCACAATTGGAGGATAAAGCCTTCCTCATTTATTATTGAATTTGGTTAATGATTTCATATGGAGGGATCAGTTTGATAAACAATTTTAATAATTCCATTACTACTCCACAATGTAAAATATTAGATATTGTAATTAATACAAGTATGAAAAATTGATATTAGCAGAAAAATCACCTCTACACTCAAGCATTTATTTTAATCTGCCAACGTGTAACAGGCAGCATGTGGTTTGCAGTTTAAAACTAAATCCATGGGGGCCTATTCACAGATGCATTTTGGAGTATGTAAAAGAGTACTGCTGTTGTCTTTTTTTGTGTACACTACATGTTGTGTAACACAAGATATAAAATTGGACTATTCAAGCATTATCAATATACAAGGACTTTACCCTCTTTCCACTTTTACTAATAAGCAGTCAGATGATTCAGGGATGATTCACAAAAGCATGTAAATGTACTCCTGTAGAACTACTCCCATACGCATAAATGCTTTTGTGAATTGGCCTTGTGTCTTGAGAATACTGTTGAAATATTCCATTTAGGATTTACTTATGTTTAGGGTCTTTATTTTTATTTTTTAGCAACCTGCATGCCCACCTAAAAGACTTGCAATTAAACAAGTATGTAATGCTCTTCAGAAATGTGTGGAAGATACTGACAATACAACCCGGGCTAGGCATGGCTTCTGTCTGGTATTCCTAGGCCACTACACCTTGCGGCGTCCAGGTATCTTTCAAAGGACAGTATTGCCATCTCTGTCTTCAGGAGTTCATTGAAATACAGCTAGTTGGGCTTTACTATTTGGTTTGGAGACAGAAGGTTCCAAATTTTAAGCTATGGACTTGGGAGACAGCACTGCAACTCCCACCAGGGCCCCCTGTCCCACCCCTCAGCAGGATGGAGCACTCCACCCCACCCTGAAGCATGTGTTAGGCATGGTATGCCTCACCCTCACCTAACAGGTAGGTAGCCATCTTCCCAGGGAGGGGGAATGTGTCTTGGGAGACAGCACTACAACTTCCACCAGGATCCCCTTTCCCACCCCTCAGCAGGCTGGAGCACTCCACCCCACCCAGAAGCATGTGTTAGCCATTGCATGCCTCACCCTCACCTAACAGGTAGGTAGCCATCTTCCCAGGGAGGGGGAATGTATCTTGGGAGAGAGCACTGCAACTCCCACCAGGGCCCTCTGTCCCACCCCTCAGCAGGATGGAACCCATGACCCCCGCTGCCCCCCCCCCCCTTAGCATGTGTCTGAAAGTCCCCACAAAAAGGAAAACTGGACAGGTAACCGGGCAGTGCATGCACCCCACCATCCCTCACCAAAAGCATTGAGCCATATGACAACACAAGGCCCAAATCCACACCAATATAGAACCAAACAATATATCTATTGACAGTATGCAGACAGCTAAGCGTACGTAACTGTGACAGGAACAGAACTGTCACTCACCAAAAATTATGTGTAAGTAAATCGGGGACCATACATGCACTGCCCCAAATGTCATCTGTAACTTCCAGGGGTGCTGAGCATGAAGAACCATAGGAAAACTAAACAAGCATGGTCTGTTGTATAAAGAAATACAATTTTCCCTCCCATTTCACAAAATGTCTGTGTTCCAACTCTTTGCAAAGGGTTTTAGGATGCAGCCATTGACATTTGATCAATGTTGGTGGCTTAACGTTAGGCAAAACAGAGGTTTTAGCAGACTAGAAAGACATTATTAGTTAAGGTGCTCTATCAGAATATGAAACATGTAGAATCCTGGTGGATTACTGATCTAGAGGAAGAAAAATGAGGAACTTGCCTGATGGTGATAATTTGTCCCAAGTCAAGATCGTACTCGTTGACCTGTGCGATAAAGATGGCTGCTACGGCTTCATAAAGTGCAGTGCCGTCCATGTTAATGGTGGCTCCAACAGGAAGAACAAACCTCGCCACGCGTCTGTCAATTCTGTTGTTCTCCAAAAGGCATTTAAGAGTGATTGGTAGAGTTGCAGAACTGTAGCAGGAAGTTAAAAGCATAGTTAATGTTTGTGGTGAATTTACATTTACATTTATTAATCTTTATTTCGACTGTTCAAGTGATAAAAGCTACAAAAGGCATACATGATAAAACACGCTTAAAAATGTTAGAGGAAAAGAGTTCGAACAGCGCATCTCACAATGAACGCACAGAGACTTTGTATCACAAAATTATTGTTTTGGTGGCAAATTGCCTGCATGGTTAGGACATGTTAGACCAATGTGTACAAATTACATAGGGTGGTCGATTCAACTGCCCGCAACAATTAAAATTGAAAACAAGCCTATATATGAGCCGGCAGATGGATACCCTACCAGTTCGGCAACAGCCAATTAGGAGTTATGCCTCATACAAAATCATTTGTACATTTAAAAATGGAATTCATTGGTTAAAAACTAATGTGAAGTATAAAGAAATCTAATAAAAGGGAATAAAAGCATCTTTCAGAGAATATCACAGGTTAAAAAAGAAATCTTGGCGCTGTGTTAATGAACAAGGGGAGCTAGCATGATCTTACAGCGGTTTAGGTGTATAAAATAAAACTTCGTACACAGCAAACGGGTTGATAAACTTAGGGCACTCCCATAACAATCTGGTTGTACAATCAATCTGCAGTAAAGTGCTTATGCAATACGTCTAGTGCAATTGAGGGGATCATAAGTTCAATAACTGGGGCCTGAAAACAACTCGGTCTAAGGGTCAACCTGGCCATTGCTGAAGTGCTCTCGTGCGTGCCTTCCTTCTAATGTCCCACAAGTGGCTTTGAAACGTAGCCACTGCGCATGCAAAGAGGGTCCTGGTAAGTAAGTAAGTAAATATTTTATTTGTACATGATTAATTAAAATCTTTACAAGTCGAATAAAAAACATTTAAAAGGACAATTAAAAATTGCAAAGAGAATTAACCAAAGGGTATTTAAAAGTTCTCTCTGTCCTGTGCGTTTGCCAAGTTGATTCAGATTAAAGTGTTGCATTGTTAAAATCAACAGTCCTCAAGCTCTCATGTATCTGACTCCGGCCAGTTCAAAGAATTTTACGACCTGACAGTTTAGTTTTGTTTTGCTGGGATTGAAGCAAAGTTTGACTGCCTGTCTGCATGTCCGTATACCATAGGTTTTGAATGAGTCTCGCAGGAATTTGCATCTCAGATCTTTCAGTTTGGGGCAGATGCACACTGCGTGGACAAGGTCTTCCTTTCCTGCTTTACACAGACGGCATTGTGGATCAAGATTTTTCCTTATCCAGGGCGGTAGGTGAGGATATACCGGGATTACGCCCAGACGCATTTTTAAAAATTTCTCTTTCATTCTTAGGTTCATGCCCACATTGAGGTAAGCCTGTGGTTGCATTGGACCATAATCATTAAGGATTACCCAACCATGTGCTTTTTTTGTCAGGGCCTCCTTGTCTTCAGTTTTAGAGATGAGTCTAACTACTTTTTTGGCTGTTTTTTTAAACGTCACATGGTCTGTTGGAATGTCCCATAAGTTGGATAGGCCCAGCACTTCAAGAGAGTCAATTAAATACTTCCTCGCTGATGATTTTTGATGCTGAAGAGTCTCATCCCAGATGTTAGAATTTAGGGAATCATTGTTGGCGTTACGTATCTTGTGCCAGGCAGTGACGTATGCACACCGTCTTTCTAAGGTTTGTTTCGCGATGCCAAATTCCAGTCGTATTTGTGCTGAGGAGACTTGTTTTGGCAAGTTAAAGATGAGCCTGTAAGAGTTTGAGATGATTGTGTCCAGAAGAGTGGCGTCTTTTCCTTGAAGGGGTTCGCTCCCGTAGGTGAGTGTTGGTTGCAGTTTTGCGCGAAGTACTTGGAGAAGTGGATAGAAGGTCAGATCTGGGAGTTTAGTTTTTAAGGATTTTAGGGCAAGGGAGGTTGCCATTCCCTTGCCTCGCAGGGAGTCCAGCTGGGGTTTAAAAGTGATCTTCGAGTCCAGTATTATGCCCAAGTATTTGTAAGTTGTTACGTTTTCCAATCGTTCTCCATTTATATGCCAATTATGTTCCCTTTTCTTTTTGTAGTTTACTGCCATAACCTTAGATTTATTGAAATTTATCTGCAGTGCATTTTTATTTGAAAAATCGTAGATGGTGTTTAGAAGGTGCTGAAGACCAATGGGTGTCTGGCTGATGAGCACCAGGTCGTCTGCATACAGCAGGTTGGATAGTGTGGTCTTCCCTAGCTTTGGTGCATGGCAGTATTTTTTGTCTAGTTCGCCGGGCAGGTCGGCTAGGAAGAGGTTGAATAGCATTGGGGCTAGGACACAGCCTTGTTTGAGGCCCTTTGTTGTTTTTATTGGTTTTGAAAGATGTGTGCCTGCACCAAGTTTCACTTTAATCCAGGTGTCAGAGTGTAGTGCTATCAGTACGTTTAAGAGATGAACAGGTATGCCCCATTTGGTCAGTTTTTGCCATAACATGTTGCGGTCTACATGATCGAACGCTGCAGTATAGTCGATGAAGGAGAGATATAAAGATTTATTGTTATCTCTTGCTGATTCCATCAGTAGAGTCAGGGCCGTGATGTTTGTAATTGTTCCTTGGCCCTGACGGAATCCGGTTTGGGTGTTCGGGATTACCGAGTTTGCGGCGGCCCATGAGGTTAATTCCTCTAGTATGTTCCCTGCAAAGTATTTAGCTTCTACGTCAATTAGTGCTATCAGACGGTAATTTTTTGGGTCTTTTTTGCTCGAATGTTTATGGATTGGACTGATTATTGAACCATGCCATGACTCTGGTAGAAACTGATTAGTTTTTGCGTAGTTGAATAAAGATGTTAACGCGACGCTCCAGAACTCTACGTCGTTTTTGTAAAGCATTGATGGTAAGCCATTGGGTCCAGGGGCTCCTGTTGGTCTTCCTTTCGCTATTTGTCTTCTGATGTCTTCAGTCCCAATCGTCGATGGCTGTGGATCTGAGACTGTTGAGGTGTCGGCGGCATTCTTTAAATCGTTCGCTTTCAAGATGAAAGTGCTGCGTTTGTTGTTTGCTTCTCTTTGGTGGTATCCTGGTACTACCTCCACGTCATCCGTGCTCAACCTCCTTAGCACTTCCTCTTTAGTTGTAGCCTCGCTATTAAAGTGACTGGCTAGATGGTTTATCCATGCTTCTTCTGTGATGTTAGAATCTATGCCACCATGGTCAGGATTTTTTATTTCCTTGATCATTCTCCAGAATTTAGAGCTGTTTTTTTGTTTCGCTTCGTGGAATAGTTTTGCCCACAGTTGATCGTTTTTATTTTTCTGTTTCTCCCATTTCTTCTGTTTTAGTGTTTTTTTAGCTTCCCTCAAGGTTGCCTGCATATCTTTATTGTCCGGGTCTTGCCGTATCTTTCTCAGCGTGTGGTTTATTATTCGTTTTTGGATCTTCATGCCTGGAGAGAGTGATGTTTTATTTAGGTGTCCCTTGCCATACGGAGGCTTCTTTACTGGACCCTTAGATAATTTGTCTGCAACTTTTTGGGTGAAGTTTTGCCATTCTTTTGATGGTGTGTTCAGGCGCTTTACTGTTTGAATGTATAAAGATTTTACGTCGAGACTTATTGTAGTGATGTTGTTGGAGTTACATCGAAGTCGCCTTAGGTTTGATGTTGTGTCTATCTTTGGGCCGGTGTATGGTTCTGTGTTTAATAGTGCTCTTGCTTTTATACAGATTTCTTGGGGGAGGTGGTCACTAAGGTCGTTGACCCCTATCCTAAATGTTGTTATCATTGGGAACATGTTTAAGGATGTAAAGGTGTAGTCGAGATGGGAGGTGTGATTATTGGAATGAAATGTTGGGGCCGGTGGATTGTCGCCAGCAAGTCGCCCGTTAAGTGCCCTTAGGTTGAGGTCTTCTAGCTGTCTCAATAGTTTTTTTGAGTTGGTTGTTGATTTATCTGTTTTAGCCATGCTTTGTCTTGGCACGCCCCACGCGGAGCTGAGTTCTTGCTGAATGTTATTATCGTGGTCTGTGTTGATGAGGAACATATTGAAGTCACCACCGACTATGATCTGGTCGGACTGGTCTTCTTCGGAGATTTTTTGCAGTACTTTTATCAGTTCATTTGCTGCTTTTCGTTTTTGTGTAGGATGAATATAAGTATTTATTATTATAACCTCTTGAGTATGTTGTTGTAGTGTTAGCTGGGTTTTAACCGTCAGGATTCCGCTGGGGGGGGATATGTAAAACTCTGTGGGTCTTATTGTTCCTATTGTGGCTATGGATGCCAAGATGGCAAGACCTCCTGATCTGCGTCCAAAGATAGAATTTTTGCTGGCAGGGAGAAAGCATGATGTAAACCCTTGAATTTCGAATGGTTCTTCCTCCCAAGTTTCTTGGAGGAGCAGGAGGTCGAATTGGTTTAGGTACTGCAGGAATTCAGGGTCGTGTCTTTTGCTTGCCAGGCCGTTGATATTCCAAATACAAATTTTTATTTGTTTGACTTTTTCTGTAGTGCTCTCAGTGTTCAGAACCCTTTGTCAATTTGGAATAGCTGTATTAATGGTTCGCTGGATCAATGGCAGCTTTTGGGTGAAGATTGGTGGGTTTTGGTCATTTTGTAGGAGTTCCTGACCATTGACCGTTGTTGCCCCAAGTTTGGAATGTGCTGTCGGCGAGAAACTCCTTGCTCCTTTTAGCACTGAATTGGTCTTTTTTCGCGCCGGTGATCTGGGCGGAAGTAAAAAAGGTGCCGGGTATCGAGGTTGTTCTACAAGTCGTAAGTCGATCCCCCAATTTTTAAAGATTATTTTTTCTTCCATTATCTTTATCGCTGTCTCGGGAGTATTCCACGTTGTTTTTGTCATTTCTTGGTGGATGATGTCGTTACTGGGGATGAATTCAATTTGGAGCAGGTCTGAAGAGTAAGTGTTCTCTAGGGTTGTTATTGAGTGAAGGAGTTTAAGAATGTTACCCCTGTTTAATATGTCGTCCCTGCCAAGGGACGTGTATTCTGGCGCAAAGAGAATGACAGTGGAATTTGCTTGGTTGGTGATGTTTTTGCAGTTTGGTTGGAAACTCACGTAGGTGTTGTGACTAGAGTGGGGTTGCCTGCTTATGCTGCTCACAGTTGGGCTGTTTATTTTGGTTCTTTATGTGTGCTCGACTCTTGTTTCGGTTATATTGCTATTAGTTGTGCTATTTGATGGTTGAATGAGTTCTGTATTATTAATGAGCTTAGTTGTAGAAGTGGTTTTTTGTGTTGAATTAAACTTGACTGTGGGGTCATCGATCTTTCTTGGTTCACAATTGTTTTGGTCAAGTAATTGGTTGTTTGTTTCCAGGTGAAATTTCTTGGCTGGGCTTCTGGTTGTCTTTTGGGCTGTGGCGTGAGGAGGGTTAATTAGCTGCTCTTGTATTTTATCTTGATCCTCTTGTTGTGGTGTATGTGGGCATGGCTCTGTGTCCGTTGCTTCAGAGGAGCTTTTGCTGTCTTCTTGCTGTGGGTTGGACTGTTTTTTGGTGAAAAAGTTGACGTTTGATATGAGCTTTTTCCTCCCTTTCCTTTTTTTCCTTCGAATTTTGTTCTGTGCTTTGTTGTTCTTTGGTGTCAGATTAGTGGGGGTGGCTATTTGGATTACTGGTTCGACGCCTGGGACCTTTAGCTGGGTAGAGGTCAATTCCCTGCTCTCTGCAGTTGGATTGGTGGCTGCTCCCGGGACCAGTGTTGGCTTGGGGTCCTGCGGTTTTTGTTTTGGAATTGATGCTGCACAACAATCTTGCATTAGAGGAATTGATGGTTTTTGTTTTGGAAATGATGCTGCATTACAATCTTGCGTTAGTGGAATTGATGATTTTATTTCTCGCATCAGGTCCCCTAGCATTGATGGCATTGTGGCTAGTTTGTCTAATATCAATTCACAGGAGCATGGTTGGGAGGGTGACTTGATCGTGTAGGTCGCTTCTTGGCCCCTTTTTATGAGACCGTTTAGTTCAGATATCTTCCCCTCAATGCCTAGTATAGAAGTAGCTATTGATTGTAAGACAGTTAGCTGGGTGTCCATTTTTAGCGATTGGAACTCTAGTGCTTTGGCAGTTGTTTGCAAAGTATTTATGATTATAGGCCATGGGCTTTCAGCTAGTGGATTTAACGTGCTATTGCTGTTCCCCTGGCTTAATGAGGTGTTTGGTTCGTCGAATAAAGTGTTGTACTCTGGCCTCAGGTTGTAAGAGGCGATGAGATCTTCCCATTCCTGCGTGGCCATGAATGTCATATCATTTTCCGCGGAGCAGGTCGTGGAGTTGAGGTCGCTGTAATGAGATAGGGAGCGACGCGTTTTTGAATTGGACTCGATTGTCCCGCTCTGGGCGCTTGTATGCCCCCCATGGTCTGGTTTTGTTCTTATTGGGGGCTCTGTTTGCGTAGTGGTTATGTTAGTCTGTTGGAGTTGTTGGTATTGTTCTTTTAGTAATGTTTCTTGCTTGGTGCTCAAGCTGTCCCGGTTTGTCCGGTTGTTTTGTTGCTCCGTTGAGAAATTTCTGTTTGTTTGTCGAGGTAACGCATCTTGGATGTTCCAACTGTTACCGTCCTTGCTGTCTACTGTCATGGATGGGCTTTGCAGTTTCTTGTCCTGGTTCTCCTGGCTGACCCAACTTTCCTGATGCGGTTTGTTGGTTTCAGTTGAGTGAAGTGCCTCCCTTGAGATGGTATTTGGGGAGTTGGCTGTCACGGCGGGTCCGCCCGTTTCTGATGTGGTCTCTCTTGTGCGATCGACCGTGTCCTTGTCACGTGTGTTAGCCAAGCTTTGGTGGTTTCTTCTGATTGCTCCTTGGTCTACCTTTGGCGGTGACGTTGCCGGACTCCTCAGAACTGGCGAGGTTTTTGAGACTGGTGGATCGTCTAGTATGGTGCTACTGCTCCCCTCTGTAGTCAGTAGGGCGTCATTTGTGTGACTATCAGAACAGGTATAAGTGACTGCCTCGGGTAGGAGAGGAGTTTGCAGACCCTCTATGCATCCAGTCTTAGAGTAGATTGCTAAACCTGGATCTTTCAGGAAGGAAAATTTTGTGTATATCTTGGGTTGTTTAGTACATTTCCTTTTTGTTTCTGATGTTTCTAGTAGTCTCTCTATAGAAATGAGCTCCTTTGATTCGCTAAGAGATTTTAAAAATGACTTCGTCCTGATGATTGGGGGTTGCGATGTTGAGAGTGATGGGCCTAGTGCGGCGGCTGTTGGTAGTTCCGGGTCCGATTGTTGTTGATGGGCCGTGACAGAACTCAGGTTGGGGAAGTTGGCCTTTGATGGTGTCTTGTCCTGTTCTGTCCTTTTGCCGTCTCCATTCGTAGGTGAGGCTGGGTTTGGTGAGGCCGTTAGAACGCTCCTATCTGTCTTGACTGAGGTGTTTTGGGTGACCTCTACAAACCCTTGAAGACCCTCTTGAAGCGGTTTGATGTGCAGATCGAGTGCTCTCTTTATCTTCTTGGGCTTTGAGGGAGGATTCAGGTGGGGGTTGGGTAGCAATTCCCTGACTCTGCCAGATCTCATCTTTGTTGTCTTGAAGGCCTGTTATCTCGGAGGCCTAGTTTAGAGTAGTTAAGTTAGATTGGAATGAGATGGATAAAGCTGGGGGGGTGTGTAGATAGTTAGATAATGTGCAGAAGGGGTGCACACGATCAGACCCTCAAACCCTCAAACCCCTGACCCCCAGGACCGTGTCCGTATCCGTGTCCGGGTTGTTTGCTGTTTCCGGGAAGCAAGTAAGTAGACGCCTGGCGTCGTCTGTGGCGAGGGAGAGGTAACTTGAGGACAGGCGCTGGCAGTCCCCTCAGGGGGGGTCAAGGCGGGACGCTGAACACTAGGCACAACAATGGACAACACTGGACACGACAAGCAACAAACAACAAGACAGCGTCAGGAGATTACTCCTTGCCACATCCCGTTGTGTCCCACTGTCTCCCGCTGCGTCAGCTGTGCCGGTTTTGCCAGTTTGCCAGTCCTCTGACCCGTGTTCTCCCGTGCGTGCGCGCCTCACCTCGCCTCGCCTTAGCTCACTCGCTCACTCGGCACCACTGTTGGCCGGGTTCAGTCCGGCGATGAATCAGTGGTCCTGTCGTTTCTTTTCTTTTCTTTTTGCGGCGTCGGCTTGCTGATTCAAGTTTCAGGTTTTTTGGCTCGGACCACGAGGAGGGAGCTTGAGGGGGAGGGGTGGTGGTCGATGTGACTTAGAGAAGCGCGCTAACAGCTTGCACCTCTCACTGCGCCCCTCTCATCTCCTCTGATCGCATTGACGTTATATCTGCTGATTTCTGCTGATTTCTGCTGTCCTGCTGTCCTGCGAGGACTCTGCGCTGCTCCTCTCAGATCACGGCAGTGTTTGGGGGTGGTGAGACAAGGTAGCACCTCCTGTGCCTGCAACCTCCGTCCTCCGTCCGCATCTGTCACTGTAATGCAGGCGGAGACGTTGAAGCTGTAACGCCAGCTCTGTGTGCGCAATTTTAAGCACCCTTTTAGTCTCTTAAGGGTGATGCCGAGGTGGGGCGGAGAACAAACGAGCCGGAGCTACAGGGGCCGGAGCTGCCGGAGCTACGGGAGCTACGGGAGCCGCGGGGAGCGGGGAGGGGGGAGGGGGGGGGGCAGATTGGACTGCTGCACCAGCCTGCTCAACCCGACCCGGCCCAACCCAACCCACCTGTGTCTCTCTTGCTCTCTGCCGAATCGTCACGGCTCCGCAGCACCCGGCTCCACAGCTCCACAGCTTCGCTCAACTACTGCACTAGCAGTCCGCGGGAAAGCAGGCTCCTCCTCCTTCGTGGGCCCGTGTGATCAGCTCTCCAGAAGCGTGATTGAAATTCTTAGTTAAAGTAGAGCAGCAGGGCCGCATCCGTCTGCCTGCCACGATTCAATCACACCAAGTCCTGGTGTCCAACTTTAGTATGCGCAGTGCTTCCCAATGGTTCCATGTCCCCAGTTGTCGGCAGACCGGTTGGAGCCATTTGTCCCTGGGCTGCGCACAAGCAGGGCATGCAAACAGCCCGTGGGCTACGGACTCCACTGGGCCATTGCAACCATGGCAGTTGCTCAGACTTTGAGCATTAGGGTGTCACTTGGCTGTTCCCTCACCCACAGGAAGGGTGCCAAGCCTAAATTGAATATATAACGTCCTATCCTGGGGAATGTGGATTATGTCTAGGTAGGGTTCCAACGATCTGGCAGGTTTGTGGAGCAGGAATTCCTCAGTGAGGTTCCCCTGATTAGGCTTGATAGACTTGCGTTGCTCCACCCATTTCCAATAGTATTGCTTCAATGCCTCTTTTCGAAGCAGGGTGGGGTCTGGCTTGTCCCAAAGACCCTGGAACCCAACATCTGACACCAATTGCCTGATGTTTCTAATCCACCCTACCTTGTTGCACGTGTCATGATGGGTGACCTCTGCCAAGGCTTCCATGAAGGGCAGTAGCTCCGGTGTCCTCGTAATGCGTGCCTAATAAAGCAGCGGGCGGAGCTTTGCTCTATCGCTAATAGGGCGTCTGCCCATATCGAGCATTAAGGGTGTAAGCGGGGTACTTTGGGGCACCATCACGAAGTTCCTAAGAAATTTGTTTTCTGAGGTACTGAGCTCAGATGTCTTGTCGAAACCCCACAGCTCTGCGGCATACAGAGCTGCGCTAACCGCCTTCAGATCATAAACCTGCAGGGCGGCAGCAACAGGTCTACTATGCGAACAGCGTTGTTCCTTCCCTAGCGCACCCGTGATATGTTTGTGGCCCAGTAACATCTTGGTTATGTGGGGATGCCAAGACATTCTATCTGAGAGTCCGACACCTAGGTTGTCAAAGGTACCGACTCTTTCCAAGGGGGTCCCTCCAAACACTACACTGCCTTTGAAGGACTTGTGCGGGTTAAAGGCCATATATTTAGTTTTGGTATTGTTAATGACCAAACCCCTGGTGTCACAGAAGGATTAGAATCTATTGATCAGAAGCTGGAGTCCTGCTGGAGGCTTAGACACCAGCAGGGTGTCGCCTGCAAACAATAAGGTTGGTACCTTATCACCCCCCCCCAAGGCTGATGCGTCTGCAGGTTCTTGTTGTAGAAAGCTAACCACCCTGTTCATTCAGAATAATAAAAGGTTGGGAGCCAAAATGCAACCTTGGCGCACTCCCACTAGGATACGCTCAGTGAGTTGTCCCTGCGGCCCCCATCTGATCTGTGCATAATTACCCTCATGCAATCAAACTAACAAGTTGAGGATGGGTGGTGGAATGCCCATGTCATTGAGCACGAGCCATAGCTTGTGCCTGGGGACTTGTGGTGAATTAAAGCTCTTTGCTTTTCAGGTATGTCAATCACTACAATTGATGAATTTATCAAATTGTCAAGTCCGACATTTTGAAATGGGTTCTCTGAATTGAAAACACACAGTTGTACCATAATAAGCAAGATGCTTATCAGATGTCCATGACCGTTGGGCTGGCACATTGTCATCTGATGCCAATAGAAGTGATCATCAGCCTACCTTGCTCCTCCCTGTTGATCCCCCATTCGGCACCCTGGCATTCAACATTCTGGAGGCAATCCAGCATTTGTGATACTACTGCCTTTGCACTGCTGTAGTGTAGTTCCTATTTACCTGATAGGTTCTGCGCATTGGAATAACATACACTATAGGCTTGGCATAGGACTGAGGTCAGTATGCCCCTATCGCGTATATTAAACTTAATTACTGTGTACCAGCTAGCTCAGAGGCCACTAGAAACTTCTTGACAACAAGAAGGGAATAGCTTCTGGCAACCACATAACATAAACCCCTGATCCCTCAGGATCGTGAAAACAAAATACTACTTTTCATTCAGTCACTCATCTCAGAGAAGTACATAGAAGAAACAGTCTGGTCTGTTTACAATAAAATGTATTGCACAGTTGTTATTCTAGTACTGGTAATATGTGCTGCAACAACAGTTGGAGAGTAGCAGAGAAATATGGCCAGCAGTGCAGTTAAATAAAAAGGCATTGTATAGTTTTACCATTTTGCAATAGTAATGAACACATACATGAAATACAGAATGCATTAAGATAAAGCCTATACCCCTATGATGCCTAACTAGATGTACCTAAGTGTACCTAGTATCTGTGTAGGTCTTAGAGAGACAGGAATCCCCCTAGGATTTATTCAAACCCCATTACCTTAGTGGGACTTCATCCTGATCTCGAGCTGGACACCCCAGGATGGGTGGATGGACCTCTGCCAGCTGGAGCTGTGGCATGACGCAGGTTGCAGCGTCTCAGGTCAGAGTGTCGGCATGGAAGTCTCGGTCCCCTCTGGTTTGCTTGGGCAACGGGAGGTGCATTTATACCTGATAGGTGCCTTGGAATGTTAGTATTGACGTAAAGTCGGTCAGAGGAAGACGTCAGGAATGAACCCTTAGGGAATAGTTTTTCATGCATATTTAATGAGTCCTTGGAGAAATCAATAATCCTGTGCTAGGGAAAATCCCAAGAGCTTAAGGGTCTGTTTCTGAGAACTCGTGACGTAGGTTAGTCACTGTTGGACATAGAGATGATGTATTTAGGATGGACCGTCTTCTGCACCCAGAGCACACGTCAGATAAGGGACAGCCTCTGTTGCTCGTTATTGTGAAGGGAGGGCTAATGTAGGTGAAAGGGCCTTTAGTGGGTGAAAGGGCCTGCCTGTCTTTGTGGCACAAAGGTTTTGTGCCTCTGAAACAGCGCACCTATGTTAGGGCCTCAATCCAGCACATACCACTGCTTTCTTCTGCTTGCTGGTTTCAGCTTTTATCCCTGCTTTATCTCATCTCCCTGGGCCCAATCTACTGCTCTCTTTTCAAGTTATAGCTGGGGTTAGTTTTTGTATTCCTGAGGATTGCATATTTTATTGGTGGTCACAGGTTACTTGTTTCTGTACCAGTGACCCACCTTTTCTGCTCATCTGTCCTGCCCCACCCTGCACTGTCATTATACGCAGTCCCATCACCTAGTTGTACCCAACACCAGCCACAGCTTTTATATCCTTAAGTATTTTTTCTACATTCAAGTAAATATAGTCCTCACAAGTGTATCAGTCTATAAACTATACACATAAGATAGAGGCTTTGCAGAAAGTTGGTTACTACTGTTGATTTAACTAAATGCTGTTTGACATTGTTGTGATCAACAGTTAACCCTAAACGTTTAGAAGAGTGAACTAGGGATCTAGCAACCGAAGGATCACCGCAAACTCTCCCAAGAGTAAATAGCCCGTCCTTCCCAGATGGAGTGATCTGGCGACACACAGATCATCTCAAGCTCTGCAAGAGTGAACTGTTAATTTGATGACCTGCCAAAAAGGAGTTATCTAGCAACCACTACCTTTTACTAAGGACCTTGTAGCCACCCAAAGCAAATGCCCTATTTGTAGATATAAAAATATGCACATTTGTCAATCACCTCTTACCTCGAAGATGTCGCCAAGGCAATCAAGAGTGCTTGTAGTATTCCCTGGATGAATGAAAAAGGATTCTTCTTGGTAAATATGAGATACAGTAGGGGCAGAAGAATGACACCGTGGATAAACAGTCCCGCCATCACTGTCATGGCGTAGAGGCCTAGTTTCCTCCCAATCACTTCCGGATCCTCCATGTCTAGAATTTTTCCAGCAATGAGGAAAACAATGCCGAAAGGGAAGTACCTGAAGATACAAGAACGGAGCATAAGAAACAATGTCACTGACCTCATTCATGACAATGTAGACAGCAAAATCTGTGACACTATCAATGAAATCGGGGATCACATCAGCAATGACATTGTAAATGATGAAAAGAATTTCTAATGGGCAGTACCTAAGGGGTATAAGCAAAGTACACGAGTCACCACACATGACATAGTCGGTGAGAAAACTAAGAACACCATCCCTTAAATAATACCATGCACCAGCAATAACATCTGCAATGTCAACAGTAAACATAATTGGAAATTACATGCATTAAGTAAGAATGTCAATATAAGAAGGTATGCTAATGACACCACACATGGCATAATATATGAGATCATCAATTACACCACCTATTAAATTAAGGCATTCACTAGTCACTACATTACCCAAGATATAGAGAATTTGTGTCTTGACTGTTCCTTGTAGGAAGATTCATATCCATACTGACCTTCCTACAATACTTCATTATTTGTTTCTAATGCAAGTATGTTATTTTGAGTAGCAACTGCATGCAACAGTTTTCAGTTCCTGTGAATTAATAACACTGAATTGGTGGGTCTTACAAAAGTAATATGGGGCAGCCTCGCGTTTTCAATTTGGAGTATCTAAAAAAAGTCAGCAGTTATGTGATGTCACTTCCTGTGATGTCACTGACGCTTTGAGGAGTGTAGGTGTTGTCACTTTCAATGTCCTTGTAGTTTTAGTGAAATGGTGTAAGTGGTTTATTTTTTATTCAACATTGTACCAGTACCCTTTTATGGAAGTATGTCTTCAACTATATCTTATTTTTACCTTGTGATTTTTTCCATTTTTCCACTGCACTATTTTGTGTGAAATTAACCATAAAACAGCATTATAGATGCTTTTGGGGATATTCTACACTATGGCTTGTGCCAAAAATGTTAAAGTTTGTTCTAATTTCATGTCCTTTCTGTTTACACAACAGGTGCACTGCAGGTTTGCACTACAAGTGATGAGTGGAATGCTTGCAAAAGTCTCCACCACTGGCAACTGTTGGTGGCAACATTTCAGCCAATTGGTTTTTGCTTTATTTTGCACACTGCGCCACACAGACATGGAGCTTCCTTGCAAATCAGTCCTGCATCAAAAGAACCAGTTAATTGAAAATCTCACAGGAGCCGTCCCTCCAGAATGAGAATGCAAGCAACCCCCAGAGAAGGTTTCAGCCTTGGTGGGTCTCATCTGTGTGGTGAAGCTTAAAACCTATGGATCATCAAAGACATAGGATTGCCCCCATTCTCAGAGAAGGATACTGGCCATTTGTTTCATATTTTCATGTTCCGGATAGATTATATTTACTATTTTAATAACAAATATTGTAAAATTATCTGTATTGCATTTTAAACATGCATCAAAATCTGCTATGTTATATTTAGGAACACTTAATATGTATTGCAAATCCTTTTGAAAATATTTATTCTTATATTTACCATTACAAGTTTAGATTTTTAAGAATTATTACTTTTAATACTGGTTTTACTGCTTTCACCAGATTTTTTGAACATGTCTTGACTTAAAAACATCACCCGTGTTGGTAAAATACTGGTTAGGTGGCAATCCTGTGAACATGACACCCATGTCAGAGCATGCCCATTGCACTTAGGGCATCCAATTAAAAGCAAGAAAAATTGAAGAGTTTGCAAAAGTCTTAGGGTCTGATTTAGATTTCAGGTGATGGAGTAACCCATCTGCCAAGATCAAAATCAGGCCCTTAGACTTTGGCAATCGCTTGGGCATTCTCATTTGAAGTTTTTTCTGTGTTGTCCCCTAGCCTGCGTTACCTATCTTTAGAGTTAATCACACTGAGTGCTACATTACAGCTGTCTAGGGTCTGAGTTACAATGGAGGCTCTGAGACCATTTTGGGATGTTGGAATTTCTTGACCTCTCTGTCTTGGCTATGAATTTAGGGCCCTAGTCACAAACATAAATTGACATATGTAGATTTCTATCAAGCAAACTTACTTTTACACTTTTGAGTAACTTCACTACTTTTGGGTATTCACTATTTACGAGTGAAAAGTTACTCAAAAATGAAGAATTACATGTCCCCACTCCCTGAATTCAAGGGTGGATCCTAACTTACAAGTGAACAATACTATTTGTTACTAAACTTTTAAAAAATATCAGTATTTTCATGTTAAATAATAATGTAAATTCATGTAAAATGTGTATTTTAAATGTGAAACAAAAAAAATGCTTCAACTTTATTAAACTTATTTTTACGTACATATTTAATTATTTTTGAATATATTACATTAAATTAAATGATTTTAATAAGATTTAAATTAAAAACCCAACCTGAAGCATAATGTATTTATTTATTATTATGTAGTTAATAATTACCTATAATTCTGTAAACCATTCATTTAAATTAGCTAAATTATTTAAAAAAAATTATTTTACCTTAATTTTTAAATTCAAAAAAGGTTAAAATATTTTAGAAAATATTCATATTTATGTTTTACCTATCTATATATTTATTTAACTACAAATTAAGTTATGTGTTTTTCTTTTAAAGTTAAAATAAGTGAATTTCATTTAATCTTATTCCTTTGGGATTTTCTTGTATAGTCCCCGCCTTCATTATTTTCTATGTGAAACTACTGCTGTACCAGTGGTTGGCCTTTCCTGGCGCTGTACTTACTCAGCTCCAAGCTGGAGTACATTTACTACTGTTTATGTCCTTTTTGGCTGTAGTAACTATGGATGGGCTGTTTGTGAATAGCTTTGGACTTTTGAGTGTATGTTTTTCCTTAATGCCACACTAGGCCTTAGTAATCGGTCCTTCCTCCTCTCAACACAGCTCCCCTTTTACTTGTGAGCATTCTCCATTTTCCTGCTACTTGCCCTGTCCGGCTGTCACTACCTGCAGGCCATGGTCCTGGAGGTGACTCCCTCAACCTTCTTACACAGGAAAGGTGTTGTCCATGGAAGACAGCATAAGTCTTCTTTGGAGGATTATGTCCTGGGTCAAGACAGTTATTCTGATCAGCGATGACATGGTACCCATCATGAGACTATGAGGGACAGATCCACACTTGTTTTAGGATATCCACGTATAATAAATGTACATTTAAATTATATAGATAAAAATAATTTACATAGTTATTGGCTATCCTCAAAACTTGGTAAGAATCCAAACTTCCTGGATCTACACATGATACACTACGGCCATAGTTATCCATGAAAGAACTTGCAATTGTTGCACCTTTGCTAAGGAGAAGTGTGGGACTATCGAAAGCAGGAGTCATTGCAGTCAAACATAAACTTCTATTTATATTTCGGAGTTTCCGTATGCTTTGCAAGTTCCCTTGAAGATCAAGCCTCCACTGTGGACAAGAGACCTACAACCACACTTTCTTACTGTAGTACCTCAATATCGCCATGCCCTTCCACAAAACTTGAACAACTCTCCAGGTCAACAAGATCCCATCATTCCTTGAACAGAGTAGATTTATAGTGTAAAACCCTCAAAATGTACCAATAATTGCTAGAACTCTTGACGGCCAGCATCAATATAATCATTTTCTATTTGGAGTAAAATTAAGGTATCTTCATTAAACCTTACAATTTTTCCATACAAAACAGTTAGCAAATACATAGGACTCCAATACATGTTTGGAGTTACTTTCAATTTTGACAGACTCATGGTTTCCTGCAAAATCAAGAATTTAGCGATGAACAAATACTGGAATCCCATTTTTCCTCCCTTGGTTATTTTATAGCTACACGCTGGTGAAATTGTGTAAGATATTTGGCGGAAAAATAAAACGCTGAAAAATAGGCACTATCCACTGGAATCAGATGAAGTGAAAATGAACACTATGATAATTTTTTAAGAGGATCCTCAGGGTCAAGGTTGGTACACCACGGCATTCCCTAATCTAAGCATCAGTGATGCCCCTGGTATTGGTAAAATTACCACCAGTAACCCCTGTCCCTCACAGAATGGAGACCTTAAAGTAAAATGTTGACACAGCAAACATCAAACAGATAAAAAAAAAAGGGCACAGTCTAAAGGCATCTGCAATTGGGGAGGGAGTGGTACATTCGAGGAGGTAAACCAGACAAGGTAATTTCATCTTTCCCACAATCATTTACACTACTTGGTTACAGTGCATGTACCTTCACAATGTAGTCACATGTAAGCCTTCAAAGGCCATGATGGCCAACTTTAGCCCTATATTGAAGACCCAATTTCACAGAAAGAGCATGTGGTAAATATGCACAAAAAGAAAGACTAAGGTAGACCATAGAAATACTTTGCATTGTCTGCTCAAAGCCCTTTAAATTTATTATGCTTTCCTTGTTAAATATAAAACTAGTCCAATACAATTTGGGTGCTCAGGCCATTATTAATCACTAGCTAGGTGGGCTGTTGTGCTGCTGAAGTGGTGTGAGCCCCCACAACATAGTGCTGGGTAGGCCACCATTTCCGGCAACATGCCCTTCACTTTTTGTTTTGTGAAACAACTCCCTAAGTAAGATGTTTATTTTAGGAAAGTGAAAAACAAGCTCGCTGCACACAGCAGTTTAACCCATAAGCATATGTGAAATTTTACATTGCTTCTTACCTGGGACCACCATGCCTTGTTGAAATGTTGACAAGCCCACCCTAAAATGGCTGACCTGTAGGTGTTTGAAGACAGCGGCCCTGTGGTAGATGGGCCTTTGGTAGGTCACTTTCTTTTAGGGTAAACAGTAAGAACTATTTTGTTGAGGGGTTACTCAAATTCCAATTGCCCATCAGGAGCTAAGACTGGACTACCAACATAACATCTGAAGAATTTTCATTCTAGTGCATAATCTAAATTAAAATAATTCATATATCAAACAATGTGCTCACCAGACGGCCACTGAAACAATTTTCATTACAGCTTCATTGAGACATTGACACACGTTTACCAAAGGTAATCCTCTGTCGCCCATTTTTCCAAGAAGCAGACCTGAAAGCAAAGGTGCAGTACATTTTCAGAAAATAAAAAGGGATTGTTGTGCATGCAGTTAACAATTTGTTGCAAACAACCAGTTTTCATTTAGTTCCCAATATAGAGGTGAGACATTTCTAAATGGTCCTAGCTTTGGCAAGAGAGGGGAACTAAGGCCCAGGGGGATAAAGATTGTGCCCAGAATGACAAAAAATGGATGCTGTAAAGGTGTCACACCTGCAGCAATTTTATCAGACAGCTTGTTCGCTTACCTTGTAATATAATAAAATGTAACTTACATTTTTAAAAGTCCTAGATTTGATTTAATATTTACATTTATATATTTAAAGATTTTACATATAATGTGTGGTATTCGTTTAATATTAGAGGAAATAATAATGGAGAGGTTTTGATGGTGTGCTCCCATTGTGTTTGAGCATATTTCCTAACTTTAATATATTGTTTTTTCTCTGACAGTTCATTTAAAATATATTTTTTGTCATCGTTAAGTATCTGTACAAATGTTATACTAATTGAATATTACTACTCTTATGCGCTCTTCATTAAAAAAAAAATACTACTTGCTGAGAGTAGGTGGTATTTTTGGTGCTAAGTTCTCACCTCTTCTGGGTCCAACAGCAACTTTTTTTTTTTTTTTTTTAACAACAAACTTTATTGTTTTGTACAGTACAAGGGTCAATCAAGAAAGGCGACTTCGTACTAACATGAAACACATAAGCACCTTTACTGCAATTTCCTCCCACTACCCTGGTCTGCAAACATCAGACCCCAACCCCCCCCCCCTCCCATCCCAACCTATGCCCACACCCACGTCGTTCCATCGCGCAACCTGACGATTGCCACCGTACTGTAGGGTTCAGACACCTCCATTACTGTAGGGTTCAGCCAACAGCAACTTTTAATAAGATTTTTTTTCTTGCACCTGTAGCAGCAGGTGTGGTAAAAACGGCACATGGTAAATCTGAGTGTAGTAAATTCACAACTAGTACGTCCAGCTATGATTTTAACACAGTATTATGATTTTATGGGGCAGATTTACCACAAAACATGCAGTAAATCCACTCAGCACAATTCGTAATGATGACTTCAGTGCCTGGTTATAATGTCCATGTAAGTTAGACTTACGTGTCCAAATCGTCAGATATGCAACACTTTTCTAATTCGGGGTCAGGGGGTTGCATTAGAGAGGGTAGACTGCAAAGTAAGTTTATTACCAAACAATCCCCCACATTTGTGGGTATTCTTTAACCTGTCTCTTATTCTCCTCCCCTTCCCCAGAATAATTTGATTTAAGTGTGTCAACACACGAGTAGGAGTACATCCCATTCCACTGAGGTAAAATGAAGATCAGACCCATAACAAGTGGTTGGACAGTAAGAGAAATGGGTTTAAAATGTAGAAAATTATTTTCCTAAAGGAGAATACAAAAATTAGAAAGTGCCGCTGATTTTTATACATAAAAGTATATGTAGGTTTCACATGTCAAAACAGAGTATATCTCCAAACGTAAATGGTCCAGGTTTCTATGCATTCTGGGAAAACTGTGGTGAAATGTAAAAAAATAAAGAAATGACTCATGGTGCGGACCATGAGCTGAAACTCACAGATACCTATAACCTAAATATTGCTTATAAAAATACCAGCAATCAGTTAGTGATTAGGTTCAATGTGTCCATTGCAAGAAACTTCTTGCTATAGACTGGGTCAAGGGCAAAAGTTAAGGGGAACTAAGACGGCGTGTGGGTCAGATACAGGGACCAGGTTCATCCCGTTAGAAAGTTTACCTTCTGACTTAGATACATTTATGGAGAGAAAATGGTTAAATATGAGTCAGTGGTGGGGCAAGCTGCAAGCTGGCAGGTTGCTAAAGATCGGTGTCTCTGCGCGGTTCTTGGCGAAGGCGGGAAAGCTCAGAGCGGGCGAAGTCTGAGGTCACTGCCTGGAAAGGCCTCAACCTCAATCGGAAAGGGAAGCAGGGCTAGGTGGTAGTTTAATTTGCCAGTGACAAAGTAGCCATCCTTTGTAGCTCAGGAGGGGGCTGGGCAGAACAACAGGCAATACTGTCAAGGGAACAGCCCCCCTCCACAAACACACAGAGCCCTTTGTCCACTGTCAGTGAACAATAAATATCTCACCACAGAGGAGCCATCAGGGATCATTTAACAGCTGGACACTGGCAGGAAAGCCTTCTAGTTTAGGCAAGAAAATGACAACTTTCTAAAAGTGTAATTGCCAAAATAGTAATATAAAATATCATTTATTCTTTCAATTGGATCTTAAATTAATCTGAAAATGATTCCTTGAACCATTTTAACAGCTATTTCCAAACTGAATTTAGCATGCATTAAAAGTAATAATGTAAACCAGTGTTAATCTATTCGAGACCCAGTCTTGCCATAGTGAAAAAGATTTAGGAGATTTTGCGTTGCCAGGACATGTAAAACATTAAATATACATGTCCTAATTTTGGAATATCATGCACACTGCCCTATTGGCTTATAAGGCCTACATTAGGAGTAACTTATAAGGATTAAAAAGGAAGGTTTAGGATTGGCAAAAGGTTTATTTTTACCAGGTCGAAATTGCAGTTTACAACTACACACCCAGGCTGCAGTGGCAGGCCTGGAGACATGTTTTCCAGTGCTACTGTCGTGATGGGTACAATGAGTGCTGCAGCCCACTAGCAACATTTAATGTGTAGGCTCTGGGTACAGGTATTACAATACATTAGGCATCTATACACAAATTAAATGAGCCAGGTGTATACCAATGTTACCATGTTTGAAAAGGAGAGCACATACACTTTACCACTGGTTGGCAAGGGCCATGTGCACGACCAACAAAAGGCAAAGATCTGGGGGATTACCACATAAAAGATTATCTTTTCAGCACTTTATAAGTAAATAAAATATATTCAAGCATTCAGATGTTCCACTAATTCAAAATTGCATAGGCTGCTGGGTTACGTGAGTCAATACATTTAAGTTAATTCTTGGTTCCTCTGTTCCCTTCTTTTTGCAAAGTCTGGCTTTTATTTCAAGAAACTACTGAGTGAAACTCCAAATTGCCACAAGGTTCAAGAGGAAGCCTTGTAAAAAGTTTGCAAGTTTCGTATACTTAAATGAGCCAAACACATACCATCAATTACAAAAAGCCAGAAATATAATGAGAATTACATAACAATGCCAATGTATGTACACATTGCTAACAAATTGGAGAGGAAGTTGTTTCACAACATTAAGAACAATAAGTCAAATAAAAGTGACTTAATAAATTGTGTACAAACTCTAATTGTTGACAGAAATATGAGAAATTGAAAAATATGCTCCATTAGTTTGTTCATTCCCAAAAAGGGAAATATACAAATGAAGGAATAAATATGCGTAAAAAGAAAAAAATACCAAAGTGTGAGCACAAAGGAGCAAAAAGTTTACATTCTTTAATAACAAAGTTAGAGAAACAAATGTACACAAGCATACAAAGTATTTGTACTGAAAGAAATGAGATCTATTTTAAAAACTAATTTTTCTTTATGAGTTATATTAGAGACTTTAAAATGTTGGGTGCATTGGAAGGAATGCCGTTGTTAATAGGTGCATTAATGTGAACACAGCAATGTTATGTCCATTCCTTAAATCCATAAATCCACTGTGCCTCTAGTTGTTTTTCATTAAAACAATCTGCTGTATGTTAATTGAGCTAAAGTTCCCTATGAACAGTATCACAAATTCCTTAGAAAGCTTCAGGTTTTTGATCACCCTGGCAAGAATTTTTCAAAATCTTTATCCATAAGATTTCTGAGAATAAGAGCATATTGATCATGCTAGAAAACTTGTTTCCACTAGTGTTTAGTGTGATAGAAGTGTGAAATGATCATCTCCAAGTACTTCCCGCGGCCAATCGCTTGTTCTAATTTCTCCCTACCTTTTACACCTTTTAAAGCAGCATCCTGGAAGCAAGTGTCTTATGTAAAACTTCACATAATGTAAAATAAAAAAGAAAGTTTTGTTTTTCAATCTCATTGACTTGTAAATATTTCTAAGAAGTTAAACCCTAAGAGGGGTCTTTTTTCAATCTTCAAACCTCTCTGGTAAGTGTTTATTAATCTTTGCCACACAGGCATTTATAAGAGATATTGAACCAGACTTTAAATATTGTAAATATTCCAAGTAGCATCTATCATGTCCATTAGTGAAGAACAATGTGCCCTTACCGGTTTGTCATAACCCAAGGACACCCTTTTTCAAAACAGGATTCCAAAAATTACAAATCAACTATTGTTAACAAGAACATTCTAATAACTGCACTTTGGTTATTGGTCTGATTTCCAAATGGATCATCTTTCCCTACACTTATCCCTAATGGCACTTTTCTAAAATTGAGAAATACTGCTTGCCTCTCGGTTGGGACAGTTATACATTATAACTGAAAGAGTGTTAGCTCTACCTATGGTAGCTGAGAAGATGACAATCCCCAAGACATTCATTTCTGTGGCACTTCCAGGTTTCGTCTTGTAGCTCATTTGAGGAGACGGGGTAATCTCTAAGAGGACAGGATGGTGAATTTCAGGATTCGAATCGTCCGGAGCAAAATAAATAAAACTCAGGGACTTCTTCTGGTACTTTGTGTCTTGAGCCTTCACCACAGGAATTAGAACTGTTCGATACTATAACAAATCAAAAGATGGAAAAAAATTAAATTCCAATTAAATACATTTTTATTTGGGAACACAAAAAACTGTTTCATTTTAAACTAGCGAAATGCAACACATTAGGTGAGAGAGCAGTGGATATCTAGTTTGATAGTTAACCACCAGGTTTGTAATCAGGAATGAAATATTTTGACTTGCATCCAGTATGTACTTTTTATACAATGGTAGATTATCTTGATTCATACATGTTAATATTCTGTTACCAAAACGTGTGAGTATTTTTTAGGTTTGAAACCTGTCAATTAGCATAATCATGACATTACAGAAGACTGCATTGCATGACATGACCCTATTTATATATTTTTATATAGAAATTTATATGGCGCTAGCTAGACCCGAAGGTATCTGAACGCTTTACAAGTTGTGAACATAGGTTAATTCGAGATATATGCATGGATAGTGTGGGTCAGATGCAGTCATTCGACCTGACAATAACATCAAAGAAAATGAAATCATGTGACACGAGCCACATCAAATCTTTATGCAACTATGAAGAGAAAGAAGGTGTGTGTGTCTTTTGCATGGACAGGGTAAATATGTGAACCTGTGCATTAGCGTGGGGAGGAGCACTGCAGGAATTTTAAGGATTTTCATTGTCAAAGTTAGGCAGCTCAGGTAAGGTGCTTTGGTACCAAACGAATACATCACCTATGCTATTCAAATATTTGTCCATCAAACAAGAGGTACTACTATTGGCTTTCTGAATGCTATTTTGTCATTTGTACTTATTCTACATTATAAATGTGTGGTTTTGTGATCAGAACTACATTTTTCTGATGGATAGTTTTATAATTATTAAAAGAGTGGGGTATACTGTGCTCAAATATACCCAAAAACATTTCATAGGCAACATTTTCCAAATATTAATTAAAGGAAACCTTGAAAAATAAACTTAGACATTGGATAAATGTATAGGTATATTTTCTGACAACCAAAAATCCTACTCACCACTTGGACTTCACTAAATGCAAACCATGGGTAACTAAGAACTTTTAGGTAATCATTAAGATACATAACAGAGTACTTTTTAACCGTTTTTTTAGTAGATATACATCCTACATCATTCATGGAGTAATGGCTATATTCTTTGGAAAGGAACATTGATGATAAAATATCATTAAAATATGCCAACGTTTGCCAGAGATGGTCAAACAATAGTAGGGTTATTGTTAGTAAAAGGGTGTAAAGCTACTTAAGAAGTGATGGCTTGCCCTTTTTGTCTTGCAAATAGTTTCCAGGTTGCTCTTTTGAAGCAGATGCTGTTACAGTTGTACAAATAAAAGGACTGAGCAGGTCACATAATTATCAACAGAAACGTTGTTCCATGGACACATTAAATACTACAATAGGCAATAGAGTGTAAGACTAGCCCCAATTTAGATGGAGAATGGAAGCGTGCAACATCATAGCGGGTTGTGTGGTTTTCCATTGCATTGAAGATTGCACAAATGTTTGCACAGCATTCAGAATTTAGCCCTTTAACTTTTAACGAGGCCAAAGCTTTATCCATGCTATATGGTGACTTTTTATTGTTAGACTGTTATTGCACAGTAGCAGCTTCAAAAGTCATAATTGTTGTTCATGTGGTAAAAAATGAAGAATGCAGTAAATCTATGCCCTTAGAAGCTAACATATCTATTTATGAACCTAATCTTACAATTCTGTCAACTAACTGCATAGCCAGTAAATTTATATTTATGCAGCAGAAATCATATGTTGCTTTACATCTTGTGCTGTGTGACAAAATGTATAGAACTAACAGTTTGTTCAGGGCAAAGTGAAAACAGGAAAGCCTTTGTCTTCTACTGTCCTGGGCTGAGAACTGTGTATCTGCCTAGGTAAAGGTTTCCCTTCTCCTGCGGGACCACGTCTTCTGCAAGAGTACCCCTGGTCTCATTTGAATGCATTCATGCAGTGACCAGATTGCTTTCCTTCGCGCTCACAACTGACCAACCACAGAGTTTTTTCCAGACAGGAACGAGGAAGGCACTACCAGATGCTCAGCCCCACCCTCAAGCCTCTCATTGGCTTATCACGCTGTCCAGCAGCTTTCATTAGCTGCTCTCAGTGGTAGACAGCCTCTTTTAGCCTGCACTGGGGCTTGTTTTTTTAGAATTTTTACACGATTCTTTCGGATAACAATTCTCTAGGACTAGACGGGGCATTAAAGGGGTAGGAAGGAAGGAGACTGATCCAAAAGTGGCAGCCTAACACTAAAATCTCCTGGGTTGATAGGTATTTGAATAAAAAGGTAGTTCCCTAGTGAACATATATATGTTCAGACGGTGTAGGCAGCTATCTTTTAGTTCATTTACAGACAGAAATATCATTACAAGTTTTGCCGGACTCCCAACCGGCACCCTTGAAGTCCTGATACTGCAGTGTGAAAAACATCCCGGGTGCAGTATTACTGTACTATAATGAGTTCCAGGTGCTGGACGGGGCAAACACTTGTAGACATAGATGTTTCTATTCAATTTGCCATTGGCTTTCCACTTCTGAGATCTATTCTCAGTCCAAATTCCCCTTGCTCAAAGGTGTTCAGGGAGAAACTCATAATCGCTGTTCGGCCGCTCACTCTTGTTACTGGTCCAATCATTGTTTATTCAAACTTCTAATGGGAAACTAATTATTTACTCCAAGGCCCTTACATGTGTATAAACTGTGCTAGCAGTTTCTTCCTAATGGTTTATTTTGATATCTGTTTAGGATCAAACTGATCCATGGGTTCTTACCCAAAGTGATAATCTTGAGGTCCCATGATTAGTCTATTAGTTGTGATGATCTCAAAGCTGAAGGTCCTTACCTGATAGGCGGTAAGATTTTTGTGCTACCCAGGTTTACAAGTTCTTGTAAATCTGGGGATGCATCAAAATCCATGGGGGTTGAGTGGGAACACCCATGCAATGCCCATGGAATGCCTTCCCAGGGCAGAGCAACACAATGCAGTGATTTGCGCTGCATTGGTTACTCCAGATTTTTTTAGCCACTTGGAGCCACGCAAAGTGGCATCGCGTGGCTTCAGAAATCTGTCTTAAAGTTTGCATCGCTCTTGCAACACGTTGCATGGTGCAAGAGCGATGCGAACAGCCTCATAAATAGGCCACCCAAAAGTACCACGGCCCATTGTACTTGGAGTATGAGCTATATCCTTGGTGTGTTTAGTTGTCAGCCATGTCGGTGTGGTGGTGACTCTGTTAGGAGGATTAGGATTATACTTTGGGTGGGTCCAAGCATCTGGGAAGGGGCTTTTATGACCCTTGGGAGATGACAGTAACATTTTAGCTTCCATTCCTTGTATATTTTACACATTCATTGCAGAACTTACCAAGGCATCCAACAGCAAAGCTTTAAATTCAAGATCTGGCGCATTGCGAACAATGCTCTCAAATGAACCCATAGTGCTCCTTATCTGAGCATGAAAACGCAAACCAGGCTGCACTTTCATACTCCATTTTGTTACCCCATTTAATAAAAACAGAGCGAGAGGCACTGGTCCTGCATTAACTATTGACACGCTTCTGATGGACTGGGGAACTTCTGCAAGTCATCGTTTCCATAAGATACTGAGGTCATTATTTGGCCACTGTGAGTTCTAGGCTACTAATGTTGTTCCAGCACTTTGATACCCAAAGAAGACTGTGCTCTTAAAAATATTAACCTGAACAGGAGAAATAATAGCTCCTGCAGCTGGTATGTGATTTTTGGTGGAAATTTTATCTGTGACCTATTTCCAGACTCTCCTTTCCAGCAAATTTATTTGAAAAAATCATGAATAGTCAACTGACTCAATTAATGGAAGAGAACGACCTATTAGATCCAACACAATTTGGATTCCGATCGGAACATAGCCAGGAGACGGCTCTGATTGAAGCCACTGATAAACTAAACTCCATCCTAGATGGAGGAGGAACGGCCGCTCTGATCCTACTGGATCTGTCTGCCACCTTCAATACCGTAGACCACCCTAGGCTGATCTTCCACCTGGAGGATTTAGGCATAAAAAATACAGCCTTAGAGTTACTTAAATCATTTTCAAAGAACAGGGCAAACATCGGGAAACTGGATAATTTCAGCTCCAGCACCTTCTCTCTGCCTTGTGTGGTACCACAGGGATCGTCGCTTAGCCCCACCCTGTTTACTATATATGTAAGAGAACTCGCCCCCCCCCCTTATTTAATCCTTTGGTTTCTCTGTCACTTCATATGTGAATGACACGCAGATTATTCTATCTGCTTCTAATGATGCCAATTTTACTAGTCATCAGCTCCATAATGGTATAAGAGAAATTGGCTCATGTATGAGTAAGCACTGTCTCAAACTTAATTCAGATAAAACTGAAGGGATTCGCCTGGAAAACAATCCCCATTTCTGGTCTACCGGTAGCTGGCCATCGGATTTGGGCACATTACCCCACCCCACCACAAAGGCCAAAATCCTTGGGGTGATGTTCGATGATAAGCTTAATTTCAGCAAACAAGTCAACACAATCCTATCATCTTCTTACAACACTCTCCGAATCATAAGAAAAGTTATACATTTTCTTCCCATTAATTGCAGAAAAACAGTCATCATCTTTAATCCTCTCTAAATTGGATTATTGTAATGGAATTTACATTAATCTTCAGTCACAACATCTCAAGAAGCTTCAGGTTTTACAAAACTCTGCCGCCAGATAACTTCTGGGCCTCCCCAAACACCACCAGTCTCTCAAGTGATCAAAGATCTACATTGGCTAACGATCAAGAGCCGTATCATATTTAAAGCACTCTGCCTCATTTTCAAGGCTCTGATGCCACAGGACCAGATTTTCTGAGAAAGTCCATTTCTTGGCATATTCCCCACAGGAACCTTAGATCAACTGGATCCTACAAAGCTACCACCTTCAGATTCAAGAAAACTAAATGGGGTGGAAGTAGCTTCCTTGCTGGAGCAACCAAGCAATGGAATTTCCTGATACACGTAAGATCGGCACCTTCTCTACAGGTTTGCAGAAGGCTTCTAAAAACCTGGATTTTTACCCTTATGCTTCTATCTGTTTCACCTCTGCTCTCTGTTAAATTAAGCCAGCGTCAAGACACCCCAGGCTATACGTAGTGCTCTACAAATATTCTAACATAACATAATAAAGTTTTCGTCTGAACTGTAAGCTATTTAAAAGTGGAGTATGCACCATCTTTTCGAGTAAGCCCCAATTAACCTGGATATGGTTTAATCTCTATTCAGATTTACCAGAGTCCTCCTTTTTATATAATACTTTCTAAATACTTTTAAATGTATAAATATAACGTACCTGTTGGAATGACGCTTCGATCAGATTAGCAGGAAACATGTTTCTGTAATAGTTAAGAAAAAAAGATTGCTTCTCTTTTGATTTGTTTTTCATACTTTGTTGGTACAATTACTTCAACACTCCCCAGAAAAGATTTAAGCAACCTCCTTCATCTCAGTATGTCACTGTCATCAGTACTGGCATCTGAGCCCTCACAATAGGTTTAGAATATATTTACGAATATCACAGTCAGTATTCTGCACAACAACATATGCATACAGGCAACTGAGAACTGGGTAAGTACGAATTGGCTGTATACTCAGCAATGCAATTTCAAGCTCCAAGGTCATTTGTTTTAGAGCCCTCAATGGAAGCAATCGGACCTGCTTTGTGTCCCAATGCAAGATGGCGACAGTGTAGCACCTAACAAACCGCTCCCTCCCAGACTGATCGCTTCTGGAGATATATTGTTGCAATTCAGGAAAACAGGAGAAACGAAGTAACTCTGAGGCGTGTCGAGTTGTTCCTGCCAGAAAACCCGATCTCCACGTAGAGGCATAGGAGTTCCGGGGGTTCAGGTTTTGTTTATAGCAATCTGTGTTTCCTCCCAGATTCTACGACGAGATGCAGGAGCTGTTGGTAGCACAATTTATTGCAGTAAATGAGGGGTGGAAAACATGCCTTTGAAAAGCACCAGGTAAGCCCAGGAATGGGCTGCCAACACCGCCCCTCTATGCACAACGGGGCACGTCTACTCGAAAATTATGGGCGCAGTGAAAAGACAGGAGAGCGGTTTGCAGAAAGATCCTGCACCTCAGGGGTTAAACATTGAAGCAAAAAATGGAGCTAACTACAGAGAAAGGTGGCGTGGACAATGCAGTCTAATCAGCCAGTCGCAATTCTTGAGTGCTAATTTTTTTGGCGTCCCAGCATCAGCTCCACGATCCCTCATTGCAGAAGGGAGAGTGGATACAGCAGTGGAGCGTGCGGTGGTGCAAGATGTAGTCTGCGGTCCGAATATGGCACCGACACCAGAGAGCTTATCTTCTCTACAGTCCCTGGAAGATACTGAAAAACGTCTCGAGTCCAGGCCAGAGTTGGAGGTCTCCGACAAGCACTAAGTGGTGGAGACCACAGAGACTGCAACTAGTGTGCAGGTTAGTGTGGGGACTGATCATGAAAAAGAGAATGTGTCAGGGCCAATAATGACTATGAAACATCGACGACAGATAGAGCTGACCCTCCCAAATCACCTCAATCTGACACTGACAGTACTGTGAGTTTAGTCCGTTCTGGAGATCTGGGGTTTATCTCTACTAAGCAGGACACAGGCCCGCCTGAAGCTAACATCAGTGGCACAGAGGAGAATGTGGGTTCCACGGATGATGTAGAAAAATACTTTTTGCTCATCGAGGAGTCAGGAATCTCCGATACGAACGGCCGTGAGTCCAAAACCAAGCCATATACTTGGGGGTCATGCGATACCTCCAACAGCTCTCCAATTGAGCTGTTTTTAATGGCGAGGAAAGCAAAGCCACAAAGGAAATGCAAAGAGAAAATTCAAAGGGGAGAGCATCAGAGGAAGTCTCCCAGAACGCACATACTCTGAAATGGAACTACTCGGCAGCCCAGCAGATATACTCTGAGGAACATGATGGGCATAGGGCATTGCATACAAGGGGGCGACAGTCTTCTGGAGCTGGACCAAAAGAGTTTGGGGAGCCCCAGCTGGCACTCATCTGGGGCTCCATAAAGCAACTTCAAGAAGAGTCTTGTAGCGACAATCGAAAAGCCAACTTAAACACTAGAAAACTGCATGGGGCTATCAACCAATCAATCAATCAATCATTTCATTTGTAAGGCGCGCTACTTACCCGTGAGGGTCTCAAGGCGCTGAGGGGTGGGGAGTGCCGTTACTGTTCGAAGAGTCAGGTCTTGAGGAGTCTTCTGAAGGTCAGTAGGTCTTGGGTCTGCCGTAGGCGGATGGGGAGGGTGTTCCATGTCTTGGCGGCGAGGTGGGAGAATGATCTGCTGCCGGCGGTCACTCTTCCGATGCGGGGGACAGTGGCGAGGGTGTGGTCGGCGGAGCAGAGCTGGCGGGTGGGGGTGTAGAAGCTGAGTCGGCTGTTGAGGTACTCTGGTCCGGTGTTGTGGATTGCTTTGTGTGCGTGAATGAGGAGCTTGAAGGTTATCTTCTTGTTGACGGGGAGCCAGTGCAGGTTTCTCAGGTGGGGTGTGATGTGGCTGCGGTGAGGGATGTCGAGGATCAGGCGTGCGGAGGCATTCTGGATGCGTTGGAGCCGTCTCAGGAGTTTGGCCGGAGCTCCTGCATAGAGGGCGTTTCCGTAGTCCAGTCTGCTGCTGACGAGGGCCTGGGTGACCGTCCTTCTCGTTTTGGTGGGGATCCACTTGTAGTTCCTGCGGAGCATGTTGGAGGGTATTGAAGCAGGAGGAAGAGACGGCGTTGACCTGCTTCGTCATGGAGAGGATTGAGTCGAGGATGACCCCTAGGTTGCGTGCGTAGTCAGTGGGTGTTGGAGCTGTTCCTAGTGCGGTCAGCCACCAAGAGTCGTCCCAGGCCGAAGGGGTGGATCCGAGGATGAGGACCTCCGTCTTGTCCGAGATCAGCTTCAGTCGCCTGTTTCTCATCCAGTCGGCCACGGTCTTCATTCCTTCTTGGAGGTTGGTTTTGGCGGTGTGGGGGTCCTTGGTGAGGGATAAGGAAAATGAATTAAACATGCTCTGAAATCAGAGACAGGATTGCTTGTGTAGAAGAGTGAGTCACTGCAATGGAGGGGAATATCGGCTCAGTGAAAGGTCAGAGTGATACCCATGAATCGCAATTCGTGGATGTAATGTGGAAAATGGAAGATTTCGGAAACAGACAGCGGAGAAACAACTTGAGATTCCTAGGGGTTGCAGAAGAAGCGGAAGGGGGTGATGTCAGAACCTTCATGCCAAACCTGTTGAAGGGGCCTTCCTAGACCGCACAAAGTGGAACTGGGATCTGGAGATGCAGCGTGTACACTGTTTTCCTCAGGTGCTGAGAAAGTAATGAGAGGCACAATCCGACAGACCAAGAGCCATTTTGGTTTATTTTGGCAACTTCATACTCCGACAAGCAATTTTTGAAAAAGCCCGTCCCTAAGCCAGGAGGAGCTTTGATGGTTATAGCTTTTTTTCCCACCCTGATTTCTGCTATGCTACAGAGAGAAGACAGAGGTTAAGGCAACTCATCAAGCCATTTCAGCTTCTTGGCTGTGAAGTGTATCTAATGAATCTGACTCACCTAAAAATGATATCTAGAGGAAAGACTTGAACATTTATCTCCAAAATAAAAGCCAAGGAGCACCTGCAAGAACTCTTCTCAGGGTCAGCCGTAGAGACATTAGGGTCATGAGAAAATTGCATTGATGTGGGGAAAGCTTACGTTGAAAACAGCATATTGTCGATTGTTGTATGCTCATCTTTTTGCCTTTTCTATGGAGGGGGTACAGTAGGTCTGAGGGAGCCCCTGCAGAAGGTCTTATACTGGGGGAGAGTAATTGGGGTGTTACCAGAAGCCAACACTCAGGTCATGGCAGAACTGACTGCTTCATGGTGGTGGTTAGGGATCCAGGATTCTGTGGGGTGAGATGGCGGGAAAGGGAATGAGGTCTTTTTGGAGGCTTTGGGGGGTTGGTTACAACACAAGGAGAGAGGTATAATGGTAGGAAAACTGGTGGTTCTATGGAAACTTCTAATATGTATACGGAAATTAGAGAGCAATAGTGTGTATTTTGTTTTAGTTAGCCTTGGTATATGTGCTGAATTTGGGATTAAGTTATGTGCAGTCTGATATCTTGTCATGGGTAAGATCCGTATAGCTATCCTAAATATTAAAGGGATGAATGACAGGCTCATGAGGCAAAGGGTTGACTTAGACTTACAGATACTACGAGCTGATCTATTGTGTCTGCAGGAAACACCTGCTGGAATCACTGGGTTACCTAGTTATTGGTTCCATGACCCAAGGGACAAGGACACAAGGGGTAGCCATTCTAGTGTAAAAGAATCTTTTTAGGTTCAAGCAAACTCATGCTGATAGCTCTGGTAGATGGGTAATTATGTAGTGTTGTTATGCAGGAGGGTTTTTTACACTGTGCTCAGTATATGGAGCCAGTCATAGATGGTTGGATAAAGAAATGGCATTGTGGCCTACCACAATCATTATTTGTGGTGACTTTAATATTCACTTATGGGGTGGATTACTGGAGGCAGGGGATAATTTCTATGTGGGTCTTAAACCTAGGGTGTTTAAGGCACGGTACTATATGGGGAGAGACCATGGGCTATCTGATTTCTTGAGCAAGGCTCTGGCATCAGGTGCAGGGTTTACATATTTTTTGGCCCCATATTGAAAACATGCCAATTTAGGTTATTTTGGTACTTCTCATGGTCTGCTCCAAAATTGCAAGATTGACCCCGGGTCCTCTCCGACCATAACCCCTGGTATTGGAATTAGCATCCCAAGGGCTGGTGAGGATAGCGTCAACCTGGATGTTGGAGCAAGCTTTATTAGCCAATGAAGACTACGTTAGACATATAGACGATGGATACCGATTTTCATGGACGATAATAGGAGGAGTGCCTTTAAGGTTGGAGTGCATGGGGAGACAATCAGATTTAGCCTGAACTGGCAAAAAAAAAAGAAAAACAACAAATGCTGGCACAATATGATATTTTGGCTAAAGCTGAAGCCAAACTAATACAGGCAACATCTGACAGGGTGGAGACAGTACAGCATTATGTTGCTATTGCTAAATCTGCGATCACTGAGATTTCTGCAAGGAAGGCTGCTGGGAAGTATGCCGCTTCGAAGCAGGACTGCTAAGTGTATAGCGAACGAGTAGGTTTGTCTCCTCGCTATCAGAGTTAGACAAAAATCAACAAACACAAGGGGAGATAAGGGGACCAAGGGCTCCCAATGGTGGCATTGCTGGAGATCCCGAGGGCATAAAAAAGATTTTACAGGGGTACTATCAAGATCTATACAGTGAAGAAATGGATTGCGGGGATGGGAATATAATACGATTTTTAGAGTCAGTCCCTTCTCTGAAATGTAATGCTGTAGATGAAGAATCACTCGACTCCCCCCACATCGGAGGAAATTCTGATAGCTATAAAAAGCTTACCCTCAGGGATAGTAATTGGGACGGATAAGATCCCCATCAAGTTTTATAGAGTGTTCTCCTTCCAGCTAGAGGCATTCATGACAGACTTGTTTGCTGGCATCTACGAGGACCTTACCTCCCCCCGGCATCTTGGGCAACAGCAAACATAGTAGTTTTCCCCCCCAAAAATAAACTGCTCCATGGACCTGGGTCAAATCGCCCAATAGCGTTGATTAATACTGACACAAAAATCTATTTGAAGGTATGAACCATGTGGATGTCGCCTATAATTGGCAAGGTTGTCTCCCCAAGGCAACATGGCTTTATACCAGGGAGGGGGACCACTGATCATATCCAATGGGTCATCACTTTGGCTTTGATTTTATTAGACGCTGAAAGAGCATTTGATAAGGTCTCCTGGAGGTATTTATGGATCATTATGAATTGGTTCAGATTCGGCCTGGGTACATTAAAGCAGTAAAAGCACTGTATTGCAATCTCACTGCTAAGATAGCATTATTGAGGGGTCGATCAGAACAGATAAAGAACCAACGAGGTACAAGACACGGTGTCCATGCTCTCTATTACTGTTTGCCCTATATATAGACCCCATAATACAGAAATTTGATAGTAATACTGTAATTCCACCTATGCTCTATTGTGGGTGGGACACAAAATTGTTGGCCGATACTGACGATGTTGCCATAGTGACCCGACCCCACAACAGCATTAAAAGAAATTGAAAAAGAGGCGGGCAACTATGGTAAATTTTCGGGGTACTCTCTAAATTGGGATAAAACCCAAGTGGTCATTAATTGTAATTTACAGCTTAATGATATTTGGGTGGTAGAGAAGGTGGTGTATCTGGGTGTCAGTATTTCTACCAAATTGTGGAGAATAATTTGATTCCTGTTATCGGAAAGACAAGAAAAGATTTTTAAACAATGGAAAGTCTGCATCTGTCCATAATCGGTAGGAATAATGTTGGCAAAATGATGTTTCTTTCCAAAGTGTTATACTTCTTTCAGGCCATCCCACTCAAATTCGGAAATCATTAAATTGATTGATGAGATGGTAACTTGATTTATCTGGGTCTACAGAAACACTAGGAGGGCTCTCAAGTTTTTGACTCACCCTAAAGAAAAAGGAGGTTGGGCCATTCCAAATTATGAAAATGTCCTACTGGGCAGCGGGGCTTCAATATTTGGTTACTTTAATTGGGGAGGAGGGTGGTGCTGCAATACGCAAGGGAAGAAATTCCCTCGGTTGTTTAATTAATGCACGGTGCAGAGGCTAGAAGGTGCCTTCTTCGTCAGATTCAACCCAGTTATTTTTTTTAAAACTCGATTCAAGACTGTTCAGGGAGCTTATAAGATCTGGGCAGCACTCCAAAAGAAATTGGGGCTGGTTCAATTTACATTTGAAATCCTGATACAAGAAAATCCTTGTCTCCCAGGGGTCTTTTTGAACTCTTATATACTTGGGTGGGCTTGGTCTTAAAAGAATAGGGGACTTACATACCGATGTTGGAATCATATCCTTAGAGGACCTAAGGACAAAGTTTGAGCTTATTCAAAAGGAAATTTTTAAGTATCGGCAAGTTTGGGATTTTATAATTAAGAAGGGTGGAGGCCTGCAAGGGTTTTCTTGAGTAGAGCTTGTGGATGTATCAGTCAGGGGGTCACATTTTGCAACTGGATGAATGTATGAGGTTTTAAATTCTCTTTCACAGGATGATCTAGAGACGCAATCTCTGAAATGGCAAACGAAACTGGGTGCCACAGACAGCTTTTTTGTGGAGTCACTTGAGTTAAGTCACTCTATATTACTGTCTGCTAATTTGGCAGCTCAATGCTAAAAAAATGTAGGATCTATATTATAACCCTTGGAAGATTGCTAAATGGGGAGGGTGTGCAGGGACCAGCTGTCCAAGATGCCAGTGTATGGATACAGATCTGGTACATATGTTTGGTAGTTGTCCCATACTTGACTCACTTAGAGTAGAGATTGGTACGGTACATTTATTGAGAAAAGCCTGAAACTCAAGATATCCCTTACCACTCAGTTCATACTACTGGTGTACATAGTGAAGAGGTCTCCAGTTCGCCCCAGTTTTTTTATGTTTGTTGCCATGGCTTTATTTGGATTATGTATCGTGTCTTCCTGGCTCGACCAATCCCCACCCTCCTTTCATCAATGGCTCGCGCGATTACTAGAAATCTATAATTTGGAGTTTTCACTATACTCTCACAAGGGGAGGAAAGCTAGATAGAATTGAACACCAGAAGCAGGCTGTTTTTTGTACATATGGACTTGCATTCAGTCAGCTGTGATTGGACAGAACATCCTACCGACAGCTTGCTGGGTTTCCAGATAACTTTTTCAATTTTTTTATAATGAATGTGGACCGAGAAACAGATTATTTACACTCTATATTAATGAGCAGACATAAGTGAAAATGGAAAACTGGTAGGCATATTTATAAGAACTGCATGTGTTATATATGTATATCAATTGCCCAACAATCTTCTTCTATCATTTACGCTCAGGTGTAAAAATCTTTCTGTAATATAGTTAGAGTAAAATACAGTTGCCTAATTTCATGTTAATCAAACAGTCAAACAAGTAAAAATGTCTTAGATTGGATGCTTTGAGAATGGGCATTATCCCAATATGTTATACTTCTCTAGTAGGAGAGGTTTCAGAATCCGACCAATGTTGTGATGGTGTGTTTTGGCGTCTGCACAATTTTGCTTGAATTTTTTCTTCTTTTGCAACTTTTTGAAGCCCCTGGGTGGAAGCTTTTAAGAGCAGTCTTTCTCTTGTTACCTCAACGAAATTGCAGACGTGACTTTTGCAGCTAATTTCCAAATTCCCCCCCTATTGGTTTTGTTGTAACTACATTTCTCGGTTCTACCACTAGAATGGGAAGCAGCCTAGTAAATTAGCATCCCTGTCCTATATCTTGTGGTGAGATACCTGTGAAGCCGGGGAAGCTTATAGGCCTGTGTGTTGTCATCATCTTACACTGTGACTTTATTGGTGCTGTTTGTGAGGTTTTGAAATAGTTTTAGATGTTTCTTAATAGTACTTTTTAGTTTTGTAATCTTTTGCGCAATTGATTATAGAATGGTTGATTTGTAGTATTTTGATATTGTTAATTGATTGAAACACACTATTTGAGTGAATGACATTGTTTATTTTTTTGCCGTAGTAAAAAATCTACGTAAAGTGGGCGCAGCTTGGAAATTAAATAACTGGTTTCAATTTGGCGTATGGTCTATATTATGCTTTGGATACAGTTAATAATGGGGGGTGTGGATGAAACATTCCTTTTTTCAATGTTTTAAAGTGTCATTGCTCATTAAATGCATTTTATTTTATTTTCATTTTTAATTACAGTTTTCATACAGCGCCAGCTACATTTATGACCGAGCTTCAGGAATGCGAGCGAAGCTTGGCAGCAACCGCTTCCCAAAGTCTTCCCTATCAACATCAGATGCGCCCCCTCCCTGAACACCTTCATGAAGGTGCTCAAGACCTGGCTCTCTGACTGAATGGAACAGCTGTTCCCCCTCATCTCCCCACAGCACCTTGAGACCTTCACGGGGGAGTAGTGCGCTTATAATTCCCTGACTGATTGATTTATTCATTGATTGATCCCCTTGGCTACCCAGTTGTGAATGAAGAATGGATGTTGTGTAGGCTGGGGCACTGGAGAAGGAACAGAGCTTGGGTAAGGAGAATGTGCTTTGGGAACTGGAGGCTTATGGGACTTCACTTCCCAAGTTACCAGGATTGTAAACAGTGTGGGCTATCGCAGAGTATACAAGATATTGGTACTTTGCTAGTGGCTCGCAACTAGTTCTGGTATTCCTTCCTACCTGCGGTGCTCATGAATGCCCATGTCTGTTACATTTCCTCTGATGTCCCTGCATCCTTTTTTATAGCAGGTATCTCCTAAGAGCAATGGTCTTTGGTGAAAGTACTGTGGTATCCTTTTCCTGGCATGATTCTTCATCGAGCAGTCGTCAAGGAGACTGGCAGGCACTTTTCTTACCGTCTTCCTTTTTATTTTGGGTATGATGATTGGCCATGTATTTACACAGTGTTCTAATTGTGTTGGATACAGAGGACCGAAGAGTTTGGGTGGATGCTTGTACAAAGGTCAAGAGGGTCTACTGTTCTTGTGCGGCTGTCCCCATTTTTCCAATACAACTGCCTAAGGGACCATCTCCGTCCAGGGATCCTGCCCGGATGTATGGAAGATGCTCAACGTCACCATCCTGCCCTTATAGTCCTGATAGCAGTGACATCCAAATGTATTACAGTTAAAATTTAGAAATGCATCATGCTTATCTGCATTAAAGTATGCCATATGCTAAGATACTTAACTGCAGATCACATTTAGTGCATAGAGATATAGACCATATATGAATATGTTCAAATTGGGTTCTTTTCTGAAAAATGAAGAAAATAATTAACTGCTTGAAAAAAAACAATATTGATGGACAATATAAGGATCTTTAGTATCCTGAAGGAAAACATCCTGTCTTGTTTAAGGAGAATAGTTTTCTAAAGTCATATAGTTGAAAATCCAAAACATGCTGATAAGATTCAACCCTGACACCAATCCAAATGCAATTCTACGCGAGGGAGTATTTGTTGATAACATAGAACTCCTTTTTGCTAACCCAATGGGTACAGTGATTTGCTTTTTGCATTGAAAAGTAAGATGTATCTCATCACAACTTTCCATACATTAAAAAAAATAGAAATTAATAAATAACAAAAGAATATTTCAGATCAAATTTAAAAAACGATGTTTGCAAAATAGTGCTATAGGCTCATAGTTGTTTGGCATAAGTGATATCTCTTAACTCTAATACCAAAGATAGCAATAGTAGATCATTCTACATCAACGTAAAAGATCAATCATCCAATTATTAAGTTATCTCCATCCCTAAAAGAATATTTCCAGATGGTCATTCGTCCAACCATTCATTCTAATTAAGTTGGAAATATTGTGATCTCCATTTTTGGGCAACCAAGGTATGGGTCACTAATGATGCAAGGAGTGATTTTTAATTCCAACTATTCATAAGTATATGATTTTGAAAGAGGATTAGGGACGAATGGAAACTTTCTCCCAATTATTACTATTCCCGTTGTAACCAGCATCCATCGAGAAGATGGGTAAATACAGGTCATTGTTATGTACATGACATCATAAGGAATCAACCAAGCAAAAGCTTAAAGTGAATAAACAGTTCTCAAAATTGTTGGGCTCAAACATGATTTGTTTTAATTGCAAACTGACAACAATTTCCACCAGAGTTGTATGTGAAAATGATGATTATTTGAAAAAGAAAGTTTGAGTTGTAAAGTTTTTATGTGCCCAGTATAGGCTAAGAAGACCATATCCTTACTGAAATGTCAGGATAACCACTAATTAAGTAAATAATTTACACTTAGATTCATTTTATGTAAATTTATCTTAAACTAATATCCAAGGTATATAGCATGGATGCGGTACTCCTTAACCTGCAATGGACAGCCTTGCATGAAGTGATAATAGCAAAGAGAGAGAAAGATGATTGCATGTAGTCTGGATGGAAACAAGCTCTCCACCTTTTGCCTGCCACTATGTATTAAAATAAGAAACCATGCCAGCTGTATAGATGAGAGACACATATTTTCTGTTACAAGCAAACTGTAGCTCAAAACTTTAGAGTTCTCTTTTCTTTCATCCTCATATTTGGTGCATGCCTGAAATACACACTATCCCATTAGCCAATAGATACTGAAATGGTAAGTCTTACTTTTCTCTGGCATCTACTGATGGGAACTCCTGCCATCTGATAGCAGAGGGATTTTCAGCACCACAGAATGGCTAGTAAAGGTTCAGGTATTTGCTAGCCAGGTGAGAAGGATTTTGCATGGCACGCATAAGGAGTGCTCAGGAAACGCCAAACATCACTTTGGCAACCCAGTTTCCTCAATATATCTCCTGGGGTTAGGGTATCCCATGCCAGGATATCACAAGAAAAATTGCTGCATCCCTCTTCGCTAAAGTAAGTGTTGCCTTATCACGTGAGCAAAGGGAATTGGGTAGAAAGGGACCAGTGGGTTTAAGGTGGCAGTGGAAGTTGGAGTGGCTTGGGTGATGGTAGAAGGAGCTAGAGCAGCAGAGACTAGTGCAAGGGCCAATGTTGGCCGCAGGGGCCATGAACTGGAAACCTGGGACTACATCAGAGTAGTGACAACCTGCTTGTTCCCTGAAAAGCCCATTCAAGAAGCAAAAATAACTTTCTTCTTCTGGAAAAGGAGCCTGACAGCAGTTTTCTAAACTCAGAAGATGCACATTTAAAAGTTTGAGGACCTTCCAAATTTGCACACCTATTAGTAGGAAAATGTGTAAAGTATAGAACAGAAAAATCACACAACTTATTTGTAATGGCTATTTTTAAAGAAATGACTCCGGTATTAAGTGTCAAACTACAGACCTTTCAGATTAAAATCCAATGAAGCCCTGCCTGAAGGAATTTAACTATTTTATAATCGGGCAATATCACAACTTTGTTGCCAACTGTTATTCATAGATTACCTTATTAAGTCTAAGAGAGCATCTGCTGAACTTAGGATAGGTTTACCACCGGTGTGTTCTTCCTTCTGCGCTGCTGCTCCAGGATGTATTGTGATCACCAGAATGATCCCCACCGCGACCGCCAAAAACGTGGTCCAAAGGTAGTACGTGATGGTGATCAGTCCCATTTTCCCGCAGACCTTGGAATCCATAGTTGCTAGGCCAGACATTAAGCTGAAAAGAAAATATCACTTTTATCACTCAAACAGATATCATTCTCAGAGACCAACATAATGTTTTATGTACCTAGTTTGGTGGGAGGAGGAATAAACACTGCCAATGGAACATCATCCAGGCCAATAAAATATTAACAGGGTCAAAGATAAATTTGTTTGGACATTATCCAACCACGAAAGGAACCCAGGTGGTTGCTGGTGCTTTAGAAATACATAGAAGATTGTAGGCAGAACCCAAATGTATTATGCCAAATCTAGGTATCACCGCTGTTTTATTTAAAGATATTGCAAATTAATTAAGGACAGAAATGTTCTTGTCCAGATATGTGATTACCGCGGATTAGGAAGTAGCAGCCTCAAAGAGGCGCTAGTAAACCTGCTATTTCACAGACTGCCTTAGCGTTGTTGGTCTTTCAGTAGAAGCATAGAGCCTGACATCTATCAATTCAGTTCACATTTTTGGGAATTTGCTAAAGCTATCCTAAAACAATACATATAAAACAGCAAAACCATAAAAACAATTTTTAAAAAGTCATATATAATAAGCAAATCAATTAGTAATTGTATATTCACAAAAACTGCAAATCTAACAGGGAGCTGCAACTGATAGGATAATGTAGTTAGAGAATATTGCAGACGTATCAGACCACTACAACATCTGCTCAGAAAGAGTAGAGTTTAAGATAGTGAAGCAACCACTGATCACATTTTAGAAAAATAAAGCTAGCACTATAAGCTGTGAGCAAATGCTTAGTATATAGAATATATGGATAATCTCATAATTAGTTCCAGGTTTTGGTTGCCAAGAGACAAAGAGCCTCATTTAGGCCCTGTTGGATGGCTCACTAGTCCTTTGTGGAGGGCAGTAGTTAAGACCTTTGCTACTCAGGCGGCAGACTATCTGCCCCGTTTAGAGCTTTGCGCCTGCCTGATGCGGTTCTCCATATTGCAAAGGAAGCCACCATCACAGTCCCCTATTGCAATACTGAAGGTTTTCTGAGTGCCGCCATTTTTAAGAAGATGTTCGGCACACTTTTCCATTTGCAGAAAATAAATTCCCAAAACGGGAGTTTGCTTTCTCTGAACAGAAAACAAATGACCTTGAGCTGCATGGAGTTTTCCCCCTGCATATGAGAGTCATCTAATATTTGATGTGCCCTTTTGCAGCATACCTCGCATGGCAGATTTGAGTAGGGGAAACAATTGATGGTCATCCCACCCTCAATAGGTTGGAATGACCAACACTATGACCCAGGGATCCTGCGTTGACTAGACCTTTGGGTTAATGGTTACCATAGGCAGCGCAAGTGAATGTTCTGCCCTCTGTAGCTTGGGGAACTGCTGGTTTAGAGCATTCTTCTTGCTCCTTCAAACCCTAGATGAGGCCTAAAGACTTTAATCAGACTTTTCCTATGAAACGTGGCAGACCTATATTGCTTAATATATAATTTGACCATTCTACAGTTGATAACAAAACCGACAAAAGTCAAGCAAGTATTTACTAATAATAATATAAGATAACAGCTTAACGACATTCTCAAGGTTACCTTCAAGTAAAGGACTCGTTTAATAATACCAGTTATTAATTCTATCATAGAAGGACAGTGGGTGCCTTCCTTCCAGTTTCCCTGTTTGAAAAGTAATTGCCACCATCCAGCAGACGCCAGAATTTCTGCCATGTTATCTCCTCGACTACATTTTTGTAAGAAGATTTTGCTGCGGGAAATCAAGAAACTAGCATAAGGTAAGGCACTACTGCCATTTAGATAGGAGACACAGAGTGTGTGCTACCCATAACACCAGTTCACCAACTCTTCTTGACAATAAACCACAGACTCACACCTTGTGAGTTTGTGGACTTCAACAAGACACTTCACCACATTAGTTATATACACTTTAAAGGAGGAGTAAACCTTCTTTCTTCAAGCTTCACAAAGAATGTCATGTCTACTTTAATCTACTTGCACCCTCATACCTGTGTTAAAATGTCTAGCTCACCAACTATGTACTCACCAGTACCAATTATACAGCATCCGACACGGATATGTGCATACGTCACCTCTAGCGTTAATTTGCCGGACCTTATCTTTTGTGGTACATGGAGAAACACTATTACTTAGGACTCTTACTTGGGTGTACACTTTGATTCTGAGGAACAAGGATCAATTAGAGTGAAAAAAGATTGGGCCTCACACTGTGTGGAACACGTCTGTTCACTCTGGTGTCCTCCTCTCCCTTCAAGCTATGATTGGGGCCAACATGGTGTACGTTCCCTGATAAATTTGAACGGCCAGGCAAGAAAAATTCTTTGGCCTTAAAGATGGGTTCTCTGTGGCCTAATTGAAGCTAGGAGTTAAGTATAGCTGGTCAAGTTCTTTAACTCCTACTACATTTTTGTTACACAAATATGCTACCATTATTACTCCTCTGTTCTGTTAACCCCTTTGCTGCCAGGCCTTTCCCCCATCCTGTGCCACGCCCTTTTTTGGCTATTTGGGGTTGTGCGCGCTGAGGCCCCTTTAACTTTTTGACCACATAAGGTATCCACGCCAAATTTGCGTCCTTTTCTTCCAACATCATGGGGATTCTGAAGGTAATCAGGGTTTGTGGATTCTCCTGGAGGGGTCACAGAAATGAGCCAATATACAGCAAAATTTAGTTTTTTGGGGGGGAAATGGGAAAAACGGGCTGCAAATGAAAGCATCTGGGTTTTTCCCTGCAAGTCTTATCAAAAAAGGGATTGTGGGGCGAAATCACCATTTTCCCAGCTTTTAGGGGATACCAGACTTTTGTCAGAAACCCAACATTTTTTACACAGTTTTGGCATTTTTCTGGGACATAGCCTATTTTTGCTATTTTTTGTGCTTTCGACCTCCTTCCAGTTAATGGTATAAATGGGTACAAAAGCAATAATGGATCCTGTAAAGCTATACATTGTAGAGAAGTAGACAAAATTCTGAATTCAGCAAGGGGTCATATGTGGAGATCCATCAAGGTTTCTTTATAGAAACTAACAGTTAAATATAGGATAAATTGAAAATTTGTTGAAAAAAAGCGCCTTTTGTGTCAACGTTTTCACCTGTAACTAATTATGACAGCTCTTTGAAAGCAATGTACCGTTACATCCGCTGAACATTACTGGTTGTGGGGATATATAGGACTTGTAGGTTCACCAAGAACCCGACAAACCCAGAGCCAAAAACTGAGCAGCAACTTGCAATGGTTCTTTATTATGTACCGGGTATATAGTAATTATTCTGTAAAAATGTGTACATGGAAAAATCGGTATGAAAGACACCTATGTATTTCTGAAATGGGAACAAAATATAGAGTTTAGAAACAGTAGATATTTGCACATTTCCGAATTTGGGAATACTCATACTAGCATGAGAATTATCAGTCATTTTTTAGAATGACTTCTTTTTTACACAATGTCTTTCATTTGGAAGGCAGAAATGCATCGAAAGTCAATAGGTAATAACAGGTCCTTTACAAATCTGAATTACCCTAAGTTTCTCGATAAAAATGGTACCTCACTTGTAGGGGTAGGCATAGTGCCCGCGACAGGAAACGGCGCAAAACGCAACGTGGACACACCTCAATTTCGCTGTGAAAAATGACCCTTTTTTGGCAAAGTGCCTAGCTGTAGTTTTTGAACCATAGCTCTGCCAGAACCTAGGGAAACCTAGCAAACCTATACATTTTTGAAAACCAGACACCCAGGGGAATCCAGGATGGGGTGACTTGACTGCCTCCCACCAGGTTCTGTTACCCAGAATCCCTTGCAAACCTAAAAAATTGCCAAAAAAACGCATTTTCCCCACATTTCTCTGGTGGAAAGTTCTGGAATTTGCGTGGATCCACAAATTTCCACTCACCCTGCATTCCCCAAAGTCTTCCGAGAAAAATGGTACCTCACTTGTGTTGGTCAGCCTAGTGCCCGCGTCAGGAAACGGCGCAAAACGTAACGTGGACACACCTCAATTTTGTAGCGAAAAATGACCCTTTTTAGGCAAAGTGCCTAGCTGTAGTTTTTGAACCCTAGCTCTGCCGGCACCTAGGGAAACCTACCAAACCCACACATTTCTGAAAACTAGACACCCGGGGGATTCCAGGGAGGTATGGCTTGCGTGGATCCCCCAACGTTTCCTTACCCAGAATGCCCTGCAAACCTCAAATTTAGCTGAAAAAATCACCTTTTTTCACACATTTTTGTGTGGGAAAGTTGGGGCATCACCGAGCTGACACAAATTTCCTACCACCCAGCGTTCCCCCGGGTCTCCCGATAAAAACGATGCCGCACTCGTGTGGGAGGCCCAAGTACCCGCGACAGGCAAGGGCCCAAAACGTATTGAGGCGACATGAAAATTGCCTACTTCAAAACGACCTGGTTTTGCAAGGGGGGTCACCTGGGTTGGCCCGGTGCTCGGTGGCCACCTAGGGGAGCCTACCAAACCCACACATTTCTGAAAACTAGACACCCGGGGGATTCCAGGGAGGTATGGTTTGCGTGGATCCCCCAACGTTTCCTTACCCAGAATGCCCTGCAAACCTCAAATTTAGCTGAAAAAAATCACCTTTTTCACACATTTTTGTGTGGGAAAGTTGTGGCATCACCGGGCTGACACAAATTTCCTACCACCCAGCGTTCCCCCGGGTCTCCCGATAAAAACGGTGCCTCACTCGTGTGGGAGGCCCAAGTACCCGCGACAGGCAAGGGCCCACAACGTAGTGAGGCGACATAAAAATTGCCTACATCAAAATGACCTGGTTTTGCAAGGGGGGTCACCTGGGTTTTTGGCCCGGTGCTCGGCGGCCACCTAGGGGAACCTACCAAACCCACACATTTCTGAAAACTAGACACCCAGGGGATTCCAGGGAGGTATGGCTTGCGTGGATCCCCCAACGTTTCCTTACCCAGAATGCCCTGCAAACCTCAAATTTAGCTAAAAAATTCACCTTTTTCACACATTTTTGTGTGGGAAAGTTGTGGCATCAGCGGGCTGACACAAATTTCCTACCACCCAGCGTTCCCCCGGGTCTCCCGATAAAAACGGTGCCTCACTCGTGTGGGAGGCCCAAGTACCCGCGACAGGCAAGGGCCCACAACGTAGTGAGGCGACATAAAAATTGCCTACATCAAAACGACCTGGTTTTGCAAGGGGGGGTCACCTGGGTTTTTGGCCCGGTGCTCGGCGGCCACCTAGGGGAACCTACCAAAGCCACACATTTCTGAAAACTAGACACCCGGGGGATTCCAGGGAGGTATGGCTTGCGGGGATCCCCCAACGTTTCCTTACCCAGAAGGCCCTGCAAACCTCAAATTTAGCTAAAAAATTCACCTTTTTCACACATTTTTGTGTGGGAAAGTTGTGGCATCAGCGGGCTGACACAAATTTCCTACCACCCAGCGTTTCCCCGGGTCTCCCGATAAAAACGGTACCTCACTCGTGTGGGAGGCCCAAGTACCCGCGACAGGCAAGGGCCCACAACATAGTGAGGCGATATGAAAATTGCCTACCTCAAAACGTCCTGGTTTTGCAAGGGGGTTCACCTGGGTTTTTGGCCCGGTGCTCGGCGGCCACCTAGGGGAACCTACCAAACCCACACATTTCTGAAAACTAGACACCCGGGGGATTCCAGGGAGGTATGGCTTGCGTGGATCTCCTAAAGTTTCCTTACCCAGAATGCCCTGCAAACCTCAAATTTAGCTAAAACATTCACCTTTTTCACACATTTTTGTGTGGGAAAGTTGTGGCATCACCGGGCTGACACAAATTTCCTACCACCCAGCGTTCCCCCGGGTCTCCTGATAAAAACGGTGCCTCACTCGTGTGGGAGGCCTAAGGACCCGCCACGGGCAAGGGCCCAAAACGTAGTGAGGCGCACTACGTTTAGGACCCTTGCCTGTTGAGGCGCACTACGTTTTGGACCCTTGCCTGTCGCGGGTACTTGCCTGTTGTGGGGGGGGGGAGGGTGGGGGCATTGGCGTGCCCGTTTCGGGCAGCCCACACCCTAAAAACAATTGCGCAAAAAAAAATCCCTGGTGTTTAGTGGGCTCTCTGCCCCCCCGAAGGGGCAGATTAGGGGCCAATGCCCCATCTGCACCCCGGAGGGAGCAGAAAGACTAATAATTGTGGGGTGGGGTGGGGGCATGGGCCAGCCCGTTTTGGGCAGCCCCCACCCCTATTTCTTTAAATTCCCTGGTGTCTAGTGGTCTTTTTGCCCCCCCGGGGGGCAGATTGGGGGCCAATGCCCCATCTGCCCCCCAGGGGGGGGCAGACAGGCTGTAATGGTGGCGGGTGGGTGGGGGCATTGGCGTGCCCGTTTCGGGCAGCCCTCACCCTAAAAAAAAACTGAAAACAAATCCCTGGTGTATAGTGGGCTTTTTGCCCCCCCGAAGGGGCAGATTAGGGGCCAATGCCCCATCTGCCCCCCGGGGGGGCAGAAAGACTGTGATAATTTTGGGCAGCCCCACCCCTATTTTTTTTTTTTTACTATTCCCTGGTGTCTAGTGGTCTTTTTGCCCCCATGGGGGGCAGATTGGGGGCCAATGCCCCGTCTGCCCCCCAGGGGGGGCAAAAAGACTAAATAATGCCACAATTATTTGGGGGGAGCAAAGGCCCTTGCCCAAGGGGCGGCTCCCCCCTCCCTGGTGTCCAGTGGGTGGATCCCTGCTTGGGGATCGCCCTCCTGTGGCGATCCCCAAGCAGGGATCCACTGGGGAGGGGTACCATTGGAAAGGGGAGATTCTCCCCTTTCCAACGATACCTCTCCCGTCTTTCTACGTGCTCAGGGGGCTGAGATAGCCCCCTGAGCACGTACAAAGTGAAACTGAAATGAGCCTCTTGGCTCATTTCAGTTTCAGTATCAGTGTAATGACGTCGGCGACGATCGTCATTACACTGAAAGGGGGGGGTGGCCTCGGGAGATGGGGAAGCTCTTCCCCAGCTCCCGAGGCTATTTTTAATTAAAGGGAATCCCTCTAGAGTCCGCACCAGAGGGATTCCCTAGGGAATGCCTCATGACGTGCTGGACACGTCATGGGCACAGCGCGACTGTGCTCCATGACGTGTCCAGCACGTCATGGGCACACAAGGGGTTAATGTGTGAAACTTCAGAATAATACAACTACTGGAAGATATAGCATCTACACCAGCTTTCACAACAACTTTGGAAAGATGCTGCCATGGTTTGATATTATATGTACATTTCAAAGGTATGTGGAAAAATCATTTTTTCTATGCAGAAGTGGAGTAAGCTTACTTTGGTCTAGTAGTTTCACCTGTATGTGGTTCTCAGTGAGTCAGAAATGTAAATATATTATTTATTTTCTTCTTCTGCTGGCCCTTGCATCTCCATGCACTGCCTGTCAAGATGGCAGCCTCTTTTGTAACTAATAGCATTTCTGAGACTTCTAGCATATCCGTGAATGTCGATCCTGATTTTCATTGGTGCACACTTGAAGGTTCTTTGAATGTGAAAAGACAAATTTTCCTCTTCCATGATGTATCCGACATAGACGTAAGGCTTACAGTGAACAGGGTATCTATTAACTTTCTAATACTGAACAAACATTTTGTAGTGAAGAAAGGAAATGGAAGTCAGGCAGATAATTTTTTGAAAGTAGTTAGTGCACTAATGTAGCACAGGTATTTGCATACAGGATAACATGCAAAATCCTCTCTGAATTATCTGATTACCTGTATTTGAGTTTACGTAAAGCATTTAGATTATAAGTGAGAGTAATAACACACAAGGGAGAAAAATTCAAATTCTCAGTGTTCTAGCCCAAGACTCTGTCTCCATGTGTGGGCAAAATATTACTGCATGCGTACCTTGAAGTGATGAGCGGAAGAATTAGCATCTTTAACATCCGCATTAGAAGCTCTCCTGGGAAAGAAAAGTACTGCTTCTCCTGCACAAAACACAAAATAAAAGTAAATGTGAGAACTTAAAGCAACACTTTACAATGTCAGATAGTTCATACTCTCTGTTGCATTCACAATAATTGGCAATAATTTTGTGAGATTAAAAAAGCGATATAACATTTACTTTTTATAGCGATTCATAGAAAGTTGGTCAGGAAAGATATGTAGCAAAATCTTCCTCTGTGAAAAATGTCTGCAGCGAAATTTTGTGAATTTAATAAACTATGCACCATTGTGAAGGTGGCCTTTTTTCAACTTCATAATTTCTCCAGGAATAATATAGTTTCACAGACTCCTAGGGGCCGATTACGATGTCTTAGTAGTCAATAAATAAACATTTATAAACATGATGAATAAATGACATACTGGACACACTGTGATGGCGGGTGTGAAAAGGCTTTATCCCTTGGAGTGAGTATAGTCCTCTTTTGATGACTATGAAAAAGAACTTCCAATAGGAACGAACGAGATTGAACCATTTTAAACAACCTGCAAACTGGTATTATTATTGACCAGCATTGAAAAAGGCAAGTCCGCTGAAATGCGACTGCCAGGATGAAACAAAAGAATGTTGCAACCCACTGAGTGCTCCTGTTTCACTTTTGTGAATAATTTTATTATGTCATCTCACTCTCACGTAAGGAGGCACCCTCCATCAAGTGTTCAATGGTCAAATGTGTGGCTTTGGTGTGCGGATATATATATGTGATCAAGGTCCGGACGGCCAAAACGCATAATGGCCGAACAAATAAAGTTACACTTCTTGCACGAAAACTGTGGCCTGTGTCTGCTTTCAGCAAAAGGATCTAAGCGGGAAGGAGCAGACAAACGCTATATATCCAGTTCCTGGACACCAACACAGGGACTCCAATCGTATTTAAAAGAGATTGTCTTTTTATTTTGATTTCAGGTAACGCGTTTCGCCTGTATCCACAGGCTTGCTCACACCAAAGACGCTGTCGCCATTTGCATATTTTTAAAACAACAGACTCCCGATCACGTGGGTCGCTGTCTCCATAGCCATGGAAGACAGACTGCAGTTTCCATCGATCTTATTACATATTTAAAAAACTCATAGTTAAAACTAATTTGCCGCTCTAAGTCACTTTAAATATAACAATTCATGCATTGTATATTTAACAAAACATTCCCGATGTTTACTAAAATTCTAAACATTTTCATGACATTCTCAAATGTGGAGAATTCTTTCTTTTTTCTCTTTCTTTTTCCATTAGTTCAATAGTCATTAGACAGACCGATTTTAGGCAAGTGCCTGTATCCTCCTAAGTCATGCTAACAAACTCCATGATTTATCAAATTTGTGCAAATCTCCGCATAAATAATTAATTCCTCACCTACATTTTTTAAAACAACACCATATTAGAATTCATAGGTATTTAAAAATATGTATATATATATATATTTACACTCCTAAAATTCCTCTAAAAATCAGTTCTTTCTAGAGAGATTCCATAGGTTTGTCAGAATTCTATTCAATCCAGATTAAATCATAGTATTCCATGCACTATGCCTTTTTGGCTTTCTTATTTCCCATTTCTTATTTCCGAGCTATGAAAAACCAATGATTAATCGCATTCGATACCTGGCTTTAAGATCCTATAAAAGTGCCTGTGCATCGTGCAATATTTAGGGTGCAAATATGCAATGTTCAAAATACAATGTGCAAATGCAAACCATACAGTACATCAAATATTTTTGCATTGCAGTTTTTTGAAGAAGTGCAAGTGCTTTAGCCGTTATTAGCTTCAAGATATCTTGGTTTCTCATTGTTTTAAACTATAACTCTCTAGATAAAGTGCAAGTGCATGTCTAATATTAAAATCCTAGAATTCCATATGCTGAATTTTGTTATGCCAGTATTATTGTATTCTGGACCCTAAACTTCAGGTAATGTGTTTTTTGTTTCATCATTTCTTTTTTTTACATTTTTTGTTTTTGACAACAGCAAATTAATCAATCGAGAGTCTAGCTATGTATTTTTAGGAATCTGAACTTAAAAACAAACCATCTTGCCTGGAAACTACTAATGGCTAAGGTGTACATGTAAATCCTCACCTGTATTCATACCAGACGGGATTGTAGTGTTGCAGAGCATTATATATTTTGACTCAAGTTGCCGCAGATTTTTTTCTCTGCTTCCTCCCCTTCCTCATCTTTGGCACCTGGTCTATTGCATAGTAAGTTAATTCTTCCAATTTGCCGTTATGGAAATCATTAATATTGCGTGCCACCGGATTAGTTTTGTCGTTAGTTTTTACTGCACGCATATGTTGTAAAATACGAACATGGACCATGTGAATAGTGCTTCCCACATATTGCTTGGGGCAGGAGCATTTTAAACTATAAACCACATGGTCACTTCGACAATTTAAAAAACATCTAATTCTCCAAGGGTTAACTATTAGTGGGGACAGTATTTGTTTTGTATTCTGGGCTATTGTACAGGCTTTACATTTTTGGCATTTATGAAAGCCCGGGTTTGCCGTTAGCCAATTTTTCGATTGGATTAATTCTGGGCTGCTGTCCACCAACTCCTGCCTCATGGACTTTCCTCTTTTAAAAGTGACCTGGGGCCTCAGTTTTGGTATTGCACCCATAATTGGATCACTCTTTATTAGATGCCAGTGTCTACTCACACAATCTCTCACTTTTGTGTGGTAGACACTGTATCCGGTGATAAGTTTCTTCTTTGTCCTGCTTTTTGACGTCTTCCTTACCCTCTTTTGGTTCGAACAAGACTTCTCTTGTGATACTACTGACTTTTTTAAGTGCTTGACTCAGGACTTGTTCTTTATATCCCCTTTCGTTAAATCTCTTAGTTAAGCTGTTTTGTGCATCCTCTAATGCTTCTCCTTCACTGCAGTTTCTCTTCATCCGAAGATGCTCGGCGTAGGGGATGCTCATTTTCAGCTTAGTGGGGTGGAAACTGTCCGCATGCAGGATCGAGTTTCCTGCTGTAGTTTTTCTGAATGTGCGTGTGTGTAATAGATTTTCTCTCACATAGATCACTAGGTCTATACATGTTACTGACTCTCTTCCTATTGTGTCTGTGAATCTTAAATTAAGTGTGTTATCATTCAATTGTCTTCCAAAATCCATTGCAGATTCCATTGAGCCTTCCCAGATCACAAAGAGGTCGTCTATAAACCTTTTCCAGATTACGACATTCTCATTCCATTCTTTTGGTTGCTTGACTTTGAGCACCTGCTCCTCCCACCAGCCCATATGCAGATTGGCATATCTGGGGCGAAGCAGGTGCCCATTGCTGTACCGCAAACTTGTTTATACGTGTCACTTCCAAATAGGAAACAATTGTTCTCTAGGCATATTCTACCCATCTCTAAAAGCATTCACGAGTGTTGATGATAGGAGATGTGCCGAGTGTCCAAGAAGTGACGCATTGCATTCAGTCCCGCCTCATGTTCAATACTTGTGTACAGTGAGGTCACGTCAAGCGTAATCAACAGATAGGTATCTTCCCATATCAAAGTCTCTATTTCATTCAAAAAGTCACGAGTATCCTGTATGTAAGCTGGGAGTTTTGTAACAAATTCTTGCAGAAAATGATCTAAATATGTCGCGGTTGTTTCAAACAAGCTCCCGATCACAGAAATGATCAGTCTACATGGTGGCTTCTCTTTATTTTTGTTGACTTTGGGGATCAGGTACAGGATCGGTGTCACCGGATTGTCTATCTTCAAATACAAATATTCGGCTTGTGACAATAGGCCTAATCCTCTCCAACGTGCCAACTCCTTGTGTAGTCTGTTCTTGATTTCCATCAGGTTGCTATGTGGTACCTTCATGTAACAGTTTCTGTCACTAAGCTGCGATTTTGCCTCCTGATTATACATTGATAGTGCCCCCTTTGTCTGATTCTCGTACCACTATTGATTTGTCCTTTTTAATTTTATCGATAACTTTATTGTATTTTCTGTCTTGAAAATTATTTTCTTTTTCAAAGTTTTTGTTTGACGATATCGCTAGGTCTTTCAGGTCTTTGACCACAGCTTCTGAAAAAGAATCTATTAGGTCTCTTGGTACGTTTGGAACAAATGTTGATGGAGGTTTGAAAGTTATTTTTACTCCTCTATAAGTGTCTATTCCCAAAGTCCTGATTGTATTTCCTAGTGTCTCTTGTGGCTGTAAGCCTTCATATTCAATTTTCAATTCACGTATTTCTTGTAGTGTTTGTAAGTCCCCGACCTCTAAATTTAGATCATCCTCCACCAAGCCCTGTTGGGTTTCTGTTGAATTTTTTGGGGAGAAGAATTTTCTCAACTTTAATTTTCTTACAAATTTTAAAAAGTCAACACGCGTTTGGCAGTAGTCAAAATTGGTCTTCCTACAGAATTATAATCCAAGTGCTAGTAAGTTCCTTTCCTCCATAGAGAGTGCCAATTCACTCAAGTTAATGACTGTGGCTGAGTCACCTTCTATTTGTGATTGTATCACTCCTTGGTTTTGGTTCCCGAACTTAGCTCCATTCCCTCCTCTCCGCTTCTTGCGATTTCTTGCTGATTTCTTGCTGATTTCTTCCTTTTTGTTGTTGTGGTCTTTTTCTGTTGTTTTGCGTTCGGTCTATACCTAAAACAAGAAATTCATCAACTACAGATGGTATATTTTCGGTGTTCAAGGGGGGCTCCTGCACTCTCATCTTCAGAGCCTGTCTCTACATCAGAGCTTGCTATGGAACTTCTTTCAGAGGCACTGTCATTTCCTGGGATTCGTGGTCATTGCTTTTTCCTACTGTCCGCTATCCCTGACAGTCTCTGCCTGCTGATGCTGAATCGACGGCGATAGTATAAATTTGTCCCCTCTGATAATCTAACTTGTCTTTTAGGAATTTTGTGACCTTTCTCTCTCTTATGGTCTGCTTTTGTTTTTTCAATGTATTCAATAATTCAGTTTCCAATTTCGTTAGAGAATCCGCTTTTATCATTTGTGTCAAATCCAGCTCAACTTTCTTAATTTCTTTAAATAGTTTAGTCCCATCCTTTTGTACATATTTAATAAGAATTTTCATCATATTGCATTTCTCTAGGGACTTAACATCCCACCATTTGGCAACTTCTCCACGTTTTAATTTTTCAGGTTTTTGCATCAGTGCTTGCGCATTTCCCTCTTGACTGGCAACTTGTGTTTTTTCTGTATGAGTAGTGTCAGTTTCTCTACTGTCGTCAAACATTGTGTTTGCCGCCTCCTCTCGTTCCCTTAGCCATGTATCCATTATGGATTGTGAATTTTCGTACACGTTACTGTCACTTTTCTTGTACGTCAAAATACCTTTTGATAAATCTTTGAGAATAATCTTTTATCACTTTTTTACAATGTTGTCCCGCCGGGTGGTCTCCCCGGCTCCTCTCCCCTGTTTGCCTGAAAATTACATAAATCCGCACTCTGAGGTACGGGACTCACCCGACTGCAGGCGTCCTCCGACTCACTGCTTCTGGCTTGTTCCTTCCTCCTCGTGCTGCTTTCTCCTGGGATGTGCTCATCAGCTTTTGGGGGGCTTCCAGTTATGCGCCGCATTTATACCATCTTGCCAGATTCCAGGAAGCTCCTGATCGAGGTCGCGTTGGTAACTGCCGCTTTCCAGCAATGCGGCTCAACACGAATCAAAAACTCCAGTTTACCATCCAGTTCCTGGACACCAACACAGGGACTCTGTTGGACTTGGCCCTTTTTCCCTGAGTTTTTTTCGTTTTTTACTTCTCCCAAGATGGCTGCTACAGGCCCCTGCTACTGCAGAGTGGTCTTTCATAGTAGCACCCTAGCTGCCAGGAGCTGGCTGGAACCCCACAACAATGTTGCGACACCAGCCCGCCTTTTTTGTCCCATAGGTAGAATGGGGAAGCTCCTGGAATGTGCTGGAACCTTCTAGAAGGGAGGTGTGGTTTTTAGTTTTGCCGCCTTGGCTAGAGGTCACCTGACCTAGGGATACATAAGTGAGGGAGGGAACCTTTTCCTGTCAGTTGGCCAGTTGGGGTGAAGCAGAGCTGGAGAATCCACGCAGGAGTGTAGGCGGTAGGGCCTAGCCAGGGACTTATGCCTCTGAGAGTGACAGGGCTTAGGTGCTGCCTCTTAAGTGAGTAAGGGATCCTGTGAAACCCACTGATCTTGCCCAGCAGTAGGAGGACCCAGGGAACCTCTGCCCAGCCTGACTAGGAAGGACCTAGTCGCCAACTCATCCCCTACCCCCCAAGGAACAGAACCCCAAGGGCGCCAGTATCATCTGCGCCACAAAGACTGAATATTGAAACTGCAGAAGTGACATCCTGAAACTTCATGCCAAGCTGAATATTGTAACTTCATTAACCGACTGATTGCCTGACTGCTGGGGATCGACCAGGTACTGGCGCTGTGTTTCCTGCGCTGCCAAACCTGTGACCCCCTGTGCAGATCTGCTGTCGAGCGCGGAGCTGGCCATTGCGCCCGCTTAATTTGTGACCCCCCCTGGTGCGAGGACCCGCAACGCGATCACCGCCGCGGCCCGTAGGCCTCAGGGAAGTGTCAGTGCCAAGTCGGAGCCTGCGGAGAAGCCCGGGGCCCCGCCGCTGCCGTCGCAGCATCAGAAGGAAGAGCGAGTGTCCAGGAGTGTCCCGCCCCGTTGCGCGCATCGGAAGGAGGACCCGGAGCGCAATTGAGCGACGAGACCAAGGTAACCCCCGGGGGCTGGGAGGTAGCGCGGCCATGTGGCGGCCTGAGACTCGCCCCCCCCTGCTCCCCAGGAGTTGTGGGAAGGCCCGGTGCGCCCCCTGCCAAGCGGGAACGACACCGCATGCAGTGACTGTGAGTTTCCCCCCTCCGTGGGATTTCCCGCCGTAATTGTGAGTCTCCCCTCTGTGGGATTACCCTCTCCTGGGGACTGCCATTCGCAGGACTCAACAGTGCTCAATGCATTCTATGTCCCAGTAGCGCCGATCATTCCATTGTATTTAACAGTGCTCAATGCGTTCTGTGTGGGAGTAGCGCTGATCGTCCAATTGTATTTACCAGTGCTCAATGCGTTCTATGTTGGAGTAGCGCTGATCGTTCAATCGTATTTAACAGTGCTCAATGCGTTCTATGTCCTCGTAGCGCTGATCATTCCATTGTATTTAACAGTGCTCAATGCGTCCTATGTGGGAGTAGCGCTGATCGTCCAATTGTATTTACCAGTACTCAATGCGTTCTATGTTGCAGTAGCGCTAATCATTCCTGTGTATTCACCAGTCATCAATGCGGTCTAAGTCTAAGGAGTGCTGACCCCATGTGTTGCGTCCACAAGCGCTCCATTCGCCAGTGAAGGTCCCAAGTGCAAGGCGCTTACTGTACCCACAACGCTTATGCTCAGGGTGCTAGGCAGACATTATACGACCTCAAGTTATGCTCATGTGCCTTTGTTTCTTCGTAGACACCAGTAGCGCCACGTGTGCAGGCCCCGGCCCGCAGCACTAGGGAAGCTCATACTGCAGGGATTGTTGAGGTAACCGTAATGAGATGCTGTAATGCACATGTTAAAGTGTACAGGTAATGAGAAACTGTAATGCAAATGTTAATGTGTACAAGTTAAGATACATTGCCCTCCAAGATTACTGTGTGTGCTCCTTTGATTAGATAAAACCTGATTCATTTGCATTCACCTTATTGTGTGGCGTCCATTATTGTGTGCGTTTACTGCTTCAGAGGATGCGTGTGTTGTATGGTCGCTTAACACACAGGCCTTTGGGTGCCCAGCCGCTTGTGTCACGTTACCCCCTTAGGGCCTGGAGACACCAGGTCTTACATTGTTGGTGAGTGGTGGGATTTGAGGACCTGTGACCATACAGCACCCTTCCGTGAAGCGGAGGGCGCCACAATTAAACGCCTATTGTTTTTTTCAAAAAGCTCTGAAACCATTGATTGCTGTGTTTATTGATTCCACTGTCCAGGCTGGGTGTGTAAGAGAATCCTGGTTAGCTGGTTACTGTCACCCATATCCTAGGAATTTCTTCCTTAGTATCTAGGTCCCCACCTGTCACGATGGAATTCCGGTTAGCTGACCTCGAGGGGTACACTGTAAAGCAACTGAGAGAGTTCGGGCAGGGGATGGGGGTGCCTGGGGTGCGGAAGGCCAAAGGACCGGAACTCCGTACCACCATTAGGGCATGGGTAGAAGCCCACCCAGAAGGGAGAGAGGATGAGGGACAGGAGGCGCCAGATGCACCTCAGGAGGAGAGCGCCCAAGAAGTACTAGACATACTTAATGTAGATATGTCTGAAAATGTGCCCCCAGGGAGACGTTCTGGGGCCAGTAGTAGGACAGGGTCTAGGAGGAGCCAGTCTCCAGAGGAGTATGAGGACAGGAGGGAGGAGAGGCAGTTAAAGTGGGAGCTGGCCAAGTTGGAACAAGAGAGAGAAAGGGAATTGGCCAAATTGGAACACGAGAGAGAAAACAAGAGATGGGCAATGGAGGAAAAGAAGCTGACGCACGAGCTTCAGCTGAAAGAGTTGGAGCTACTCGCCCTCCAATTAAGTGTGTCCAATAGGGACGATGGTGGCAGCATACCGAGAGATCCCCAAGACCCAACATTCTATTTACCCAGGGTGTTTGAGGAGGCATTGGGGTGTGACCCTGAAGGGGGTGGTGCAGGGATCTTCCAACGCAGCGAGGTGGGGGAGGTGGCAGATAGCCCAGCTAGGTCCCAGGAAAGTGAGAGGGTTGTAGGGCCTCACGACCTATCCATAGGATGGAGTGAGACGGGGAGGTGTCTCGAGGTGCCCCAACCGCAGTCTCAGGGCCTGGAGAGTTCTGTAAGTGAGCCCCAGGTTGGGAGCCTAGGCTGTCCGGATGTGCCGTCCAGGGAAGGGGAGCCCCTAGTGTCAGGAGGACCCGGAGTATCTGTCATCAGAGCTCCCGAGGTTCTGGGGACGGCCCAGTCGCAGGGTTTAGATCTGGGGCTGGGGTGCCAGGCTCAGGGGTTGCCTGACCTGGTGGGTGGGACGTCTGTTAACAGTGTCCCCCCAGGATTGACTTCCAGGGGTACTTTTCCCGTTGGGAGGGTGCGGAACTCTGGAAGGGGGTGCAGAGGGAGGAAGGTCTCACCTCGGGCACCGACTCAGCCTAAGGGTTTAGACCCTAGGTTGGGGAACCAGTTGAAGGGTCAAGGCCCTGGACTGGGGAGAGAGTGGTGGTCTGAGGGTGCCTCGCATGGTAGGGTGAGGAACCCCAGAAGGAGAGTTAGGGGAGGAGAGCCTCGCCCCTGAAGGCTGGTCAGCATGAGGGTGCGGACCCCAGGTGGAAGGACCAGTGGCAGTTTGGGACTGCAAGGAAGAGTAGGAGAGTGGTCAACGGGCACTACAGGCCTGGGGCTACTGCCCCCCACTCTGAGAGACCACACGGGCCAGAGACATCTGGATGGCCCAGGGGCCGGTCCTGGCCACACCTAGCTAGGGAGCCCCAGTGGGGTGGTTTCGTTGGTCCAGGGAGGTCTGAGAGGGAACCGTCGGGTTCCAGAGTGGAGGAGAACCTGCGGGTGCTCCTGCAGTCGCGGGCCTACATCCACCTTTTCTCGCCCCAAGCAGGGAAGCCCATCAAGGCATTGATCGGTCTACCCTGGCTTTTGGCTGGAAGGGGGTTGTTTTGGACTTGGCCCTTTTTCCCTGAGTTTTTTCGTTTTTTACTTCTCCCAAGATGGCTGCTACAGGCCCCTGCTACTGCAGAGTGGTCTTTCATAGTAGCACCCTAGCTGCCAGGAGCTGGCTGGAACCCCACAACAATGTTGCGACACCAGCCCGCCTTTTTTGTCCCATAGGTAGAATGGGGAAGCTCCTGGAATGTGCTGGAACCTTCTAGAAGGGAGGTGTGGTTTTTACTTTTGCCGCCTTGGCTAGAGCTCACCTGACCTAGGGATACATAAGTGAGGGAGGGAACCTTTTCCAGTCAGTTGGCCAGTTGGGGTGAAGCAGAGCTGGAGAATCCACGCAGGAGTGTAGGCGGTAGGGCCTAGCCAGGGACTTATGCCTCTGAGAGTGACAGGGCTTAGGTGCTGCCTCTTAAGTGAGTGAGGGATCCTGTGAAACCCACTGATCTTGCCCAGCAGTAGGAGGACCCAGGGAACCTCTGCCCAGCCTGACTAGGAAGGACCTAGTCGCCAACTCATCCCCTACCCCCCAAGGAACAGAACCCCAAGGGCGCCAGTATCATCTGCGCCACAAAGACTGAATATTGAAACTGCAGAAGTGACATCCTGAAACTTCATGCCAAGCTGAATATTGTAACTTCATTAACCGACTGATTGCCTGACTGCTGGGGATCGACCAGGTACTGGCGCTGTGTTTCCTGCGCTGCCAGACCTGTGACCCCCTGTGCAGATCTGCTGTCGAGCGCGGAGCTGGCCGAGCTCCCGCTTAATTTGTGACCCCCCCTGGTGCGAGGACCCGCAACGCGATCACCGCCGTGGCCCGTATGCCTCAGGGAAGTGTCAGTGCCAAGTCGGAGCCTGCGGAGTAGCCCGGGGCCCTACTGCTGCCGTTGCAGCGTCAGAAGGAAGAGCGAGTGTCCAGGAGTGTCCCGCGCCGTTGAGCGCATCGGAAGGAGGAACCGGAGCGGAACCGAGCGACGAGACCAAGGTAACCCCCGGGGGCTGGGAGGTAGCGCGGCCGTGTGGCGGCCTGAGGCTCGCCCCCCCCTGCTCCCCGGGAGTCGTGGGAAGGCCCGGTGCGCCCCCTGCCAAGCGGGAACGACACCGCATGCAGTGACTGTGACTTTCCCCCCTCCGTGGGATTTCCCACCGTAATTGTGAGTCTCCCCTCTGTGGGATTACCCTCTCCTGGGGACTGCCATTCGCAGGACTCAACAGTGCTCAATGCATTCTATGTCCCAGTAGCGCCGATCATTCCATTGTATTTAACAGTGCTCAATGCGTTCTATGTGGGAGTAGCGCTGATCATCCAATTGTATTTACCAGTGCTCAATGCGTTCTATGTTGCAGTAGCGCTAATCATTCCTGTGTATTCACCAGTCCTCAATGCGGTCTAAGTCTAAGGAGCGCTGACCCCATGTGTTGCGTCCACAAGCGCTCCATTCGCCAGTGAAGGTCCCAAGTGCAAGGCGCTTACTGTACCCACAACGCTTATGCTCAGGGTGCTAGGCAGACATTATACGACCTCAAGTTATGCTCATGTGCCTTTGTTTCTTCGTAGACACCAGTAGCGCCACGTGTGCAGGCCCCGGCCCGCAGCACTAGGGAAGCTCATACTGCAGGGATTGTTGAGGTAACCGTAATGAGATGCTGTAATGCACATGTTAAAGTGTACAGGTAATGAGAAACTGTAATGCAAATGTTAATGTGTACAAGTTAAGATACATTGCCCTCCAAGATTACCGTGTGTGCTCCTTTGATTAGATAAAACCTGATTAATTTGCATTCACCTTATTGTGTGGCGTCCATTATTGTGTGCGTTTACTGCTTCAGAGGATGCGTGTGTTGTATGGTCGCTTAACACACAGGCCTTTGGGTGCCCAGCTGCTCGTGTCACGTTATCCCCTTAGGGCCTGGAGACTCCAGGTCTTACAGACTCCAATCGTATTTAAAAGAGATTCTCTTTTTATTTTGATTTTCAGGTAACGTGTTTCGCCTGTATCCCCACACACACATACATATATATATACACACACATACACATATATATGCATCTTCTTTTCTTTAGAAATTATAATGATACAAATGCTCACGTTGTAAGGGGCTTGATGGAGGTTGGTGAAGAAGAATTTATTTATTACTTTTGCAAATTAGAAATGTAACTACGTGGTAGAAAACTCTGATAAAAGAAAAGCAGGGCTTTAGGTAGGCCGGGTCCCTCCAGGTCTCAGCCCAGACTTATTTTAAAATATACATTGAAACGGGTTCCTATTGGGCTCCATATTCACATTCTTAACTTGACAGCCAAAAATCTTTTCGATACACAAACAATATGACTAAAAAAGGTTACGATAATCCAAGTCAGTTATGTAGTTCCTGCTTATATTTTATGTTTTACTTAATTCCAAAAAGTGTTTGCTTTTTCTGGAATGTTGTCTTGCTGTAGTTTTTTTCCGTGATACATTTTAATTCTTATATACTGCATACTTTGAGTCAACTCCCGTTGTTTGTAATTAGCCGTGAATGAGAGCTCGGGACCGGAGGTTGAAGGCAAATGGAATTTCTCACAGTGTCTGGCAAGGAGTCCAAAAGATGGGCGTGATTACGATGATGGTGGGACCGCCACTGATAGCCCGTCGGTGGCAGTCTCACCACCATCGTAACACAGTTTACCGCCAGCCATATTACAATGGCGGGTGGATGGATGGCAGTTGGATAGACCAATTGCCACGCATCCGACGGGCTCACGGAGCCCGTTGGTGGATTGGAGGGAGCCACAATCCCTACAGTGGTGGCGGTGCCGGCCAGGCACTGCCATAGGGATTATGATGTCCCTCCCCACTAGCTGTTTCATGGCGGTTTACCAGCCATGGAAAGGCTGGCGGAAAGGGACATTGGGGGATCATGGTGGCCCCCTTTACTCCCTGGCCCTCACACATGGGACCTATGGTACCCCCCTACATATCCCAGCACCATGTGACAGGCAATGCATGGTGCCTGCCACGTAGTGCCGGGATATGTGCAGTGTCCCCTTTTTGTACTGCGGCGTCTGCTGCAGCAAGCAGCACCCGCCACAGTACAAAATATAGGCATTATGACCACCGTGGTGGCAGTCGCATCCTAATGCCTATGGCGGGACCGCCGGCAGCCTGTTGGGCGGTCCCATTTACGCAAGGACGGTGGTCGGACGACCGCCATTCTAATCAGCCCCAATGTTCGGAAAACATGGACACCCAATCCTAGTTCTACCTGCAGAGCACACAGAGCAGTGCTTGTGTCATTTGCAATTGTGATTCAATCCAAATGTGTGTGAAGTAAGTATGCAATTATCAAAATGTTGACAATACAAAAGTTAAGGAAAATGCACTGTTTACATGTGAGTGTGTGTGTGCTTTGTGTTGGGGTGGTGAAGTGAAGGAGATGAGAGGAAGTGAATGCTGGAGAGATATGCAGATGGTTGATTCCAGTAAGATGTGGGGCCACGTGTATCAAAAAAGCACTTTGTGATTACCAAATAGCGATTTTTACTGAATTGCTATTTGGTAATTGCAAAATGCTATGTATGTAAGGAATCGCTAAAGATTTAGTGATTCCTTAATATTACTAAACAGCGATTCGGTCAATAGGTAATCTCTATTAGGTAATACTACTCCAATCGTCCCTGTGGGCCTAAAAGCCCAGAGGTGCGAATGGTTTTGCATTAGCTAATTTGCAATTACCTAATTGGTAATTGCAAACTAGGTAATGCAAGGCCAAGGTTGCCCAGGGGTCTAAGGCCCCTCTGAAATACCCCAGAAAAAAAGTGCACATGTAAAGTGCAGCCCTAGGGGCATGTGTGCTCTACATGGCACTTTGAAAAATGCATTTTTGTGCATTTTATTAACATTTGCACTTGGTTACCATCAACTTTTAGTTGATGGTAATAGCATTTGCTAAATGCACAGTTTGAATTTAGAAAATGCTTTGTACATGTGCTAAGGGAATCACAATTTGTGATTCCCTATTTGTAGTCACAATTTTAGGGAATCACCATTTTTGCAATTACCTAAAATTGCGACTACAAAGCCTTTCATACATCATGAAAGGCTATTTTGCATTTGCAAACAGACGAATTTTGAGATTCACACCGTTTGCAAATGCAAAATGTTTCATACATGTGGCCCGTGAGGAGAAAAGGAGCTTCTGTTTCTAACATTGTGTGCAGAGGAAAGTCGTATGAACATAAGAACAGGAGTGACTGCGATACCCTGAGGACCACTACTCCTTCCACAGACCTTATTAATGTTTAATTCACAGTTTCATATTTTCAAAATTGAAACATTTTCAATATTATCATCATGGTTGTTAATCACTTATCATTTTAGTTTACATGTTCTAGCCATGCCCTTAATTACTTAGTCAACGCCACTTCGAATTAATTCCTAGTTACACTTATTAGGTCACGCACCTTTTAGAGACATCTCAATTTTTTCATACCACTTAAGGCCCTGAGGAACAGTATGATGATTCCAAACTGCAATGTATCTTGGTACATTGCCTGCGAGCCAGTGCTGGAAATGGAAAAAGTTTACTCCTAGAAGCCATAAATTGGGTGTCAGGCAGTGCTTAATTTGAGCCGGTGGTTTCTGGTGCTCAGCACATCACTTAATCATCAACACCAGCACTTACAGAACCAGTTAAGGACACACTCGTTTTGGTAGGCATGGGACGATTAAGTGATTTGCCCAGAATCACAGGATGTTGAGCCTTGCCGAGTCTCGAATCTGGTTCCCCAACTCCAAAATCGGCAGCTGTGGCCATTACAGCACATCCCTTCGCCACAGTTAGGGTTTCATGGTAAGTAGTTGGGTCTGTATTAGGCGGCGCCAATTAGAAAAATGGGCTGGTTGCAAGCTACCTCCTGAAGAGAGCCCCAGCACTTATTTTTTTACAAATGAACCACTGGTGTCAGGGTGAGGCATGAAAAGCTCATTTTGACAGTCAACTATCACATATTTCTTAAAACTGTGCCGTGAAGAGATTATCAACAAGGACAAATGAAACCGTAAATCTCTTCCGACCTATTTAATTGGTCGCTATGGATCGCATTTTTGAATATCTTTTGGGGTTAAGGCACCTGCTGCAGAGATCTGTGTCCATCAATTTTCAAGGAATAGTTATATTGGTAAAGTAACTCTGGAAGTGCATTCTGGAGAGATCTGTGTTTTGTTTAGTCACAATTAAGACTACAAAAGTAGCCTAGCATAGAGGAGAATTTCCGACTTTTCTTCATTGCATTTGAGCTGAGCTGCTGAGAGCCAATGATAAACAGCTGTCAGGCATTTTTTTACCTCCAAAGTCGAGAACTCCGATTTGCCCCAGGCTAACCTCCACATTTTTTCCAGAATTTTTTTTTTTTTTTTTTTTTGAAAACCTTTATTGACAGTTCAATAAGAACAAGTATGGGCCTACAACCCCCTAGGGCCGGCCGCTAAGCAATCAGAGCAATAACGACAAGTATAAACACAGGCAGCACTTCGGGGAGCAAAATCGTACTGCTAATACTGTGAACAGCGTAAGTAGGGCACCAGGAGAAAGAGGTTTTCATTTTATGATGAAACAAGGCAGAAGGATCAGGTGACAAGCAATTTTAAAACTACGATCACGGATATGCAGAGTAATGAACGTTAGCGATTTACAGCAATCTATTCGGTCAATGGCGCAAACACAAGAACATCAGGATGGGGAAAAACATATTATACAGTTGCGCCCGCAGTCCCCCGCCAGAACTCCCCAAGAACACCCCGGAAGTTGTGAACACATGGAACGGCAACGAGGCATAGCAAAAGGAGGTGTATCACGCTGATCCCAGAAAAAGAAAAACAAAAAGAATCAGAGAAGAAAAAGGAGGCCATGGAAAAAAAGATGAAAGAATACGGAATCCCCTCCCCCAACCCCCCACCCTGCACCTCTGCAGATGAGTACGGCCCCCCCCCCCAGCAGTGTGCCTGTCGCCCTGGAACCAGACCCGAAATGTAGGAGAATAGGGAAAAAGAAGTAGGAAAGGACCCCCACCAGACAGGGGGGTAGAGAAAGTATTTATAAACTGGAGGAGGGCCTTCATAACAGACCCCCGGCTTCTCCCTCCCGCACGGTAAGGTTCCCCTAAAGTGAACAAGGAACAGCACAAAAACAATCTTCTCAAACCACGATGGGGAGCATTATGCACCTATTGTGCCAGTAGCCATGTCAGGAGAGCACACCACCCCAAGCCCGCCCGTCCACTAGGCGACCACCCCCGAGGTGCCAGCCTCATCCCTGACCACTCTTTGGAATTCTGCCCATGCCAACCCCTCGACCCAGCACCATACCCAATGTTCCTAGGCAGAGGAATGTCCAACAACGACAGAGAAGCGACGCACACAGGTGGGGTGGAAGTCTCTGAGCATCAACACAGTCCGCCGCGTGAGGAAACAGGCTTCCCAGTGCTGCCCTAGGATCTGCACTGCACGCAAGGTTCAGGAAGGCAGAAGCAGCCAAAGCAGACATTAGTTGCTGGAGTTGTCTCTGGGTCGCAGGAGGGCATGCACGGGATGAGGCCACCACATCCCACTCAGGTCCAACGCCTCCGGGACAGATCAGGCCCTCAGAAGGTCGAACACACTGTAGCGTACTGGCCGGGGCGTCCAGTCGTGTACTAACCTCAGGGGTGGCCGCCACAGCGTCCTCCTGCGCGCAGTGTGGGTAGACTCTGTGTTCGTGCGGACAGGCGGGCCGCCACTGCCCCAACTCCGACGCCACACCATCGAGCTTACTCCCCAAGATCACGAAACCATGAACCAAGGAGGAGTGAAGAGTACCAAGAGCCTCGAGGAGGTCGCCATACCCCAGCTCAGCTCTCTGTGATCTCGCCGCCACACTCCCAAAAATCGTACGCTCACAGACCCGCTGCGGCCCAGCGGACAGGATGGTAGGCTTCATCGACCCAAGATGGCCACCAAGTATGCCCGACCCTCACAGGGGCCGGGACCCCGGGACAAGCGTCGCGATGTCCACGTCGCGGGTGACCGGGTTCCGGGGGCAGGCAAAAAACTATCCGTGGTCACGGGCAACAGTCGTCCCCACCACGGACCAGCTCCCGTAGAAATCCGGGGGCGGCCCGCAATGATCGGGGCAGGATACGGACGGCGGCCGGGCAGCTCACCAGCAAGGCAGGGGCAGTCACCGGAGGATCTAAGATTTGCACCCCCGGGCATGCACTCGGTCAACTACACTGGGCAGTAGAAGTGACCACGCCGAAATGTAGGCCGAGTTTGGCACCGCTCCGGTGGGCCGACTCCACCCAGTCACCACCGGCCGCTGTTGTCGCACTGCCACCCGGCCACGGCGTCCACTCGATGTCCCGGCTCCAGGGCCGCACAGGCCGCAAAGTTCAGATGCAGTTTTCTCCGGCGATAGCACGGCTAAAAACCTCGGAGTCACACAGTCGGGAGCCCCTCTCCTTCAGAAACACGACCACGTAACACAGGTTGAGGATCTCAGGCAGGATATCCGTGCGGGATGCGGAGGTTCACGGAGCCGGGAGTCTACGCTGCCGTCCCGGTCGCCATCTTGGCTCCTCCCCATTTTTTCCAGAATTAAAACATTTTCTTGCACTCTGTTCCGAGCCCATGTAATGCGGGGTAACTTGGATTGATCCCTATATAGTTTCATTGCATCAAATGGAAAGGGCAGGAATGCACCCTATATCATATATACCGAGATATGGTGCATTCCTGCTCTCTCCTATGCTGGTGCACTATGCGCTGCCTAGCCCCAACGCAGGCACTGTTGCACCGTGGTAAAAGGGTGCCTGTGTTGCAGGCAGGATTGTTTTTGTGCAGGAATGTACACCTTTCCGCACAAATACTATCCTTAGAGGCATTTTACTCTTTCTAAGTGTGCTGCGAATGCAGGACACTTAGCAAGAGGAAATAGCGAGGAGAAATAATGCTATTTCTCCTCGTTGCACCTCTATCGGGAAGGCATACAATTTTGACACATTCCCAGGTTTGGTAGTCATGGTAAATCTAGGAATGCACCAAAAAGCATGGGTGGATGCATGGGGGCTCCCACCCTCCACCCATGGAATGCCTTCTCAGACATAGTGACAAAAGGCAGCAATTTGTGCTGCCTTGCGTTACTCCAGATTTACCATGCCAAGTAGGGCACTCACGGTGTCTTTGCGTGGCTCAGTAAATTTGACTTAAATATTGTGTTGCCTTTTTTTTTTCCCTCTGAGTGTTATATAGTTCGAACTCAACCCGAAGGTATCAGGGCACTTTACATGAGCACCAGTTGCATTACAGACAGACAGAATAGTTTTAGGCATGGGGAGATTAAGTGATTTGCCCAGAATCACAGGATGTGGAGCGTCCCTGCCTAGGCTCGAACCTGGTTCCCTAGCTTTGAGGTAGACTGCTATGTAACCTTAATGCAAGGGCAACGCAATCCTTTGATAGACCTGGGTCTTAATATATAATGCCTAGCAGTATAAACAATATTTGACTCCTACACCTTGTAAACCTTATTGTTTTGTAACATTTCCAGAACATTGACATACACTTGTTTCATTTATTGTCTCTGTCTAATGCTGTGTGATGAAAAGCACTCTTACCCCTAAATTGGGAAAAGTGGTGCCATTTGAGAAATTAAATTAAAAAATACATTAATAAGTACTCGATAAATCATTATTAGTGTAATTACTCTTACAGAGAGATATATATGACATTTTATACAGTGCATACATATCTCATACATAAATAGGTGGTGACCTTAAAGGAGGGTCTCTAGAATCAATAATACATGTCAAGTTTTAAATTTAAGTTTTTTAGTTGACACACATTGTCTAGCTAGCCTTTGACACATACAACAGCACAATATAGGAAAGTCAAGAATACAAACTCTATACTAAGTTCCGGGTCCTAATGGCATCCCACCCATTCTGTACTAGCGAAACCCTGAATACTGGGAAGCGGCCTTATTATCGCTATATAAACAGATTCTAGAAACTGAGATAATTCCCGAATCAGGGAAGGGTTCAATAATAGCCCCAATTCATAAGGAAGGCAGTATAAACGAGGCAAAAAACTACAGACTTGTGGCCTTAATAGACAATGACGCCAAATATTATGCCGGCCTTCTATTAGAAGAGCTTACAGAATGGGCGGATGAAAATGCAGTGATCCCCATCATCCAGACAGGTTTCCGCAAACATATGGGAACAACGACAAATATTTTTGCCCTAACACTCTTAATAGATGCCGCCAAATCTGCTAATCACCCACTCTATGTATGCTTCATTGATTTCACCTTCGCCTTTGATAACATCAACAGAAACACACTATGGGAGAAGCTGTCCAATAGAAAAATTCCATCAATTTTACTATCGCAATTGATGCTACTACATACGGACACGTGGATGCAAATCAGGTTGGGATCTGGCGATTGCTTGTCATGGAAAGTACAGACGACCAAGGGCCTTAAACAAGGGTGATTGCTAGCCCCGACCCTATTTAACAACTTCATTTCCGACCTCTCACCCAAGCTAGATGGCTGCAACTCTCATGCCCCTAACCTAGGAGGCCTCAATCTCTCGAACTTGATGTATGCGGATGACATTGTGCTAATCAGCCGTACGCCGATAGGGTTACAACATCTAATCGATACAACATATAAGAACTCGGCAACGAATGGCCTATGCATAAACCTCTCCAAAACAAAAGCAATGAGAATAAATGCTAAGAGGTTTACGCCCAGGTTCCTCTGGCAACTGGGAGGATCATCACTGGAAATTGTGGATGAATACAGATATTTTGGCATAACAGTTGATAGCAAAGGGACATTCCAACCACAGAAAGAAGCGACAGTAAGGAGAGCAATTACAACAGTGGTCGCACTGAGGAATCTTAAAATGAAAACGGCTGGCCGTTGCTTCACCCCTCTACTACAGGTGATCCAAGCTAAACTTATACCAGCCATCACCTACGGAAGTGAATGCTTACGAGGCAGTGATGCGCGGACACTGGACAACATAGTAGCCATGGCAATGCAAATTATATTTAACCTTCCTAAGTACACATCCCAGGCACAAATAAGACTTGAATTTGGCCTGAGGAACCAAAGAATAGCAAGAATGAGCGCTTATGCCAAATGTTGGCATAAAATACAGGGAGCCGAAGTAACAACATTGGATCACTATCTCTGGAAGGAGTTAGATAGGAAAAATGGGTGGGCAGCCGCAAGCTATCTCAAGGATTCAATAGACACCATGGAACTACAAGATCTTTGGGAAAGCACTGGATTGCACAACACGTTCAAACAACTGGTAAACAAATCAGTAAGGATCAGCTCGCAAGCAGAGGACAAATCAACACTGACCAACAGGGCCCGTGGCTGGACTGTCATTGAAAAGTATACCAGCAACTTCCATCAAAGCTACCTAAGCGTCTGCTTCACACGGATTATGAAGGAGAAGTTCCTACGATTATGGCTGGGCATCCTCCCATCACAATATCAATTGCCCCCGTGGAAAGGCCCTCAAATATTAACTAACTGTCGCCTATGTGGGGACTCAAAAGAGGACATCTTTCATCTAATATGCATCTGCAAGGAACTGGACAAGCAGCTCAGATCACATTTAAAACCTGCCTTAAAGGAAATGGGAATAAGAACATGCAGGCAGGTGGTTAAAGCATGCTTTGACAGCAAAAAATAGCGTGTCACCTTGCTAAATTTCTGGACAAAGCGGAAAAAAAGCTGAACTCTAGTAGGCAGCGATTAGAAGAAGACATCTCATGCCGTACTTAAGTCTTATTGCCTTTTGGCAACAAACAAGGAATAATTACCACTATACCTGTATCCCGTGCACGTATACAATATTAAAACAAGCTATACGTGTGATTCAAAAGCAGATTGTACAATATTCTTTGTCGATGTCTTAGTTCCTTTATTTTGTTGTACAACGCAGCCAGCCGACACGTGTTTCGTCAGGGTAAAAGTAGTCCCCCAACTCTTCAGGGCTGAAAGGATTTACCAAAACTCGGAGTAGTCCCTAAGCCGGTGTTAATTCCAACCCGGTAGGGCACGAGTGTCTGAATATTCCAAAATCCTGGATGATGTGAAGACAGGTGACTGTCAGGTGGGTCAGCAAATGGCGTTATCGTGTTACCGGTGATACTTCCAACCCGGCACAGCTGAAATTAGGTCAAATATCGTCGCTGGTGTACTAAAACAATCTTTGATAGGTATGTGGAACAGCAAAGATCGCCAGTACAAAGTGCAAGTAGAATAATTTGTAATCAATAGAATCAAAGAGCACGTACAAATGCCACAAGGGGTTGGTATCGGACAAGTCTAGGCCAAACACGTGTGTGTGTTTGCCACATCCATTTGGACAGAGAAAATTGCTAGCGTCCTGGCATCTCTGGGTTCTTGCTTAGGAATAATTACCTCTATGTTAAAACATACAAATGCAAAACTTCGGACTCTTCCATCTTCTATTTTGTTTTGAAGGAGGCTCATGAAATGATACACGCTACTCCACAAACTAAGCGCTGACCTCTGATAACCCGGCTGTGCCCATTTTTATCACTATACCCCACATTTTTTTTAGACATGTTTGAACTTCTGAAACTGTCTTTCTTCCGTCGTTACATGGACTTTATGGAGGCAATGTTCAACCCAGCTGTGCCCATTTTATTATAATACTCCATATCCTTTTCAGATATGTTTGCACATTTGAAACTGTTTTCTTCTGTCGTCACATGGACTTTACGGAGGCAATGTTTTTAAGTAACCATGCTACAAAAGCTATTATTATTTTTTATTACAAACAGTGCGCTACTGTGGATTGGTTACTATGTCACAAAATTGATGCAGCTTATTGCAACTAGCCAACACGTTCTTCTGGAGGACCACCTTTTGTCTGCCACGCTAGCCCGACCATGTTTCTCAAAGCCAACTTTATAGAAACTTGCACTGCCTTAGGAACTTTTAGGTGAATGGACTCCAAATTCGACATCTTTCACTTTATTATGAATCCTTTTGCACTTTACTGCTCGCACTAAATGCCAATTTTTATACTCCTCTTGTAGTTTTATGGAATCATTGTAATTTCTCAAACTTATTTTAACTAACTCTACTTATAAAAAGGGTTGTTTTAGGCACTTTTTACATGTAATCTACCATGCAGCTGCCTGTACTGGTTTTTATCAATTAAGCACTCTTATATGTGTCGTTCTATGTAACTGATTGCAATGGTTTTTATTAACTATGCAATAAAGATTATTATTATTATTAATAATAATATTATTATACTAAGTTCAAAGCAAAGATTTCTGGAAATTAAATTAGGAAATAGGTCTAGAGTCAGTCTGTGTAATCAGATAGAAATACAGAAAATAAAAGAAATATGGAAAAAGGCAGTGCAGGCTAGCGTTCTCCTCATGGTAACTTATTTACCCATTTATGGAGCTCTACCTACTTTCTTTTGATATATTTAAAGCTCTGGGTGAAGAACAGAAGGAGACTAGGGGGTGATATCAGTCTGATATTCTTCAGTTACAGCACCTGAAGATTCAGCGGATAGTTAAACTCTCTCAGTGACCTAGCAAGGTTACCCTTGGCACTGATGCAAGAAAGTAAAACCCCCCTATTATGCCCTTAAGTTGGGTAATAAAAGAAATAACTGTGACATAGTGGACTTTTCGCACCAATGAGCCCTGGTCCCACTGCACATTCTGTACTCGCTAGCTGCACGCTGGACCGGATGCTAAAACACTTCCTTCTTCGGCCTTTGCTGAAATGGCTTGGGCTTAGGGACTTTGACGACCTGTGTCCCTGGACTCCCAGACATCTGCCCAAATGTTTATTCTGTTTGAGGGCTCGTTGAGAGGAACGGTTGTCATCACTGATCAGAAGTTCAACAGGAACATAGGGCCTCATTTAGGTCTAGGCGAATGGGTTACTCTGTCACTGCAGTGAAGGATATCCCGTCCACCGAAATATAAATCCCATAATATCCTATGGGATTTACATTTTGGCAGACAGGATATTCGTCACCGTTGTGATGGAGTAACCTGTCCACCAAGATCTAAATCAGGCCCATAGTCTTTTGGAATATGTTACTAGTGACAGGGAGATTGATTTTGTGTTATTAAGTTTATGATTCGTCAGCTAGGAATATGTGGGAATATTATGAAGAGAGATGCATTTGACATCTCTAACATGTTCTCCATTCATTGAGTTTTCTTCAGCTTTTATACAGTTGGCTGCTGTTTACACTAAAGTAAATTTCAGAAAAGAATTGAGAAGACTTACCAAATCTACCCCACTGCCATCGACACACAATATTTTTCAATTACTCCCTTGCTACCATTTTCTCCACTCTTATTCAGCTGTTCTGCTCTGTTGTACACAAGTCCATATCTGAGGAACATGTCACTCTTTACTGGTCCTGCTTTGGTCAAGTAGAATAGGTGCTCAGGAAAATTATGAGATATCACCATAAATATTTTATTGATAGGCTCTGGTTTCTTAGTATCATCTCTGTAAAGTAATATGGCTAGTGGAGGAGTCACCTTTGTGATAAATGTATGTTATGGGAGCTTGAAGTATAGGATGTAGCCTGGTCATAGAATGTTTTTGCTTTGGAATGTAGTACGTTGAGGACCTATCGTCCCTACTACACACCTAAAGATCGCAGTCTTTTATTGCCACTGATCAGGATAGTGCTTCCCCTGCTTGGTGGCATTCTCTACTACCCCTCAGCTATATTTCTGTTCTCCAGATCCATAGTGCTCTCCTCCACCATCCATGCTCTGGCCATTTCTCTGGACCACTGCAAGCTGACTACATTAGGCTATCACACAAGACCACAGTCTTCCTGCAGGCAGCTCACACGCAGTTTGCAGATCACTGGGACTGCCCAACAACCCACTCAGTCCCACTTTTCCACAAACCACCGAACATGTTTATACCCAGTGAGGCTGGATTCCAGGCTTGGGGATCACAGAAAGTCTGTGATATTCCAATGGCTGTTTACGCACAGGTGCAACACAGCTTCAATCCCAAAAGAGGGACAAGAGAACCAATAAACTGACAACACAGCCCCAACCACAATTGAGTGCCACAAAAAACTAGGCTTAAAGGAATTAAAAGACAAATCCAAACCCAATAGAGTGAAAAAATAGCTGCAACACTGGTCCCCAAATAGGTGAATCAAAGTCAAACGATTTCAGCTAAAAGTCATTCAAATGGTGCGCTCTACTAACAAATATTTATGTGCATCTAATATATATATATATATATATATATATATATATATATATATATATATATAAAAATAAAAGTTAGGTGAATATGTCAGTGAAAACATTAACGTTTTGAACTAAAAAAAGAAAACACAGAAATTCACCAGTTCTAGTTAACAGAGCTAACTAGAATTTGCGCCCCCGCCAAGCACATGTTCTATGACATAATTTATTACATCACTGATGTGTCCCTCGAACCTAACCATCCAGATATGCAAATAAGTGTGAACCTACCTTTCTCAAAAACTGCTGTACAGATTTACACCAAGTCACTAAAGGCACAATTGGCACATCAAGATCTCGCTTCCAAATTTGGTGTAGTTCCATTCAGCAGTGTTTGCTGTAGCCCTGCCTAAAAAAGTCTATGGAAAATGCAATGCAAAATTTGCATTTTGGGACCCCCCTTTTATACTTGGCTCACGCTTGACAGATCATCCCGAATCTCTCCATGCACATTCTAGTCAAAACTACCTAACTAATACCACTTAGTGGTGACCGCTATATATGTTATGTTAAATACTATGTTAAAGAGCACGATTGCCCGGAGGCGTATTGGTGCTGACTACGGAGTGAAAGAAGGAAATGGAGAGTTAATCTTTATTAAATAATCAAGTCTTGAGAGATTGCCGGAAAGTAAGAAGGTTGGTAGAGGATTTGATAGGGAGAGGAAGACTGTTCCAGGCATTAGGAGCATTTAGCAAGAAGCTGCGGCCACCACAAGCTGCACGTTTAAATTCAGGGATGATCACGAGTTTGGCATTAGCCGATCTTAGTTGTCTAGTAGGAGAGTACCAGCTGAGGCTCTTTTTCAGAGAAAAAGCGGGGCCCTGATCAAGTAAGGCTTTAAAGGCGATACAGAGAGCCTTAAAAGTAACTCTGTGTCTGATAGGCAGCCAGTGAAGCCTTTTCAAGTGTTTACACACAGATTGATATTTTGGATTTTGAATACATTTATATATTTTCTGCAAAAAACAAGAGTTAAAGGGATGTTATAGTATGTGAAAATGTCAAACCCACTGAAAATCACCAGTTTTATAATTATCTCAAGTACATATAACTTGTGCCCTAAAGTACGTTTTCATCAAAGATGTTGCAATCATGTAATCAATTATGTCATAGTCATAAGTGACGTAATAGGTGAGGTCACAAGCATTGCGTGGTGAGGGTGTGAATGTTTCAACTGACATTTGCACTCAACTATAACGTTCCTTTAACCTTTGTTTTTCAGTGAATTTCTATGTTTTTTCAATGCAAAGTAAGATATTATTACCATACCTAACCTTTGTTTTTCTCAGTGAATTTCAATTTTTTTTCGCATAAAGCAAGACATTGATTGCCGTGCACGGGCTGGGTTTGATGCAGGGCTTATGCCCAACCTCGCGCCGCCATCTGACCTTCCAGTTTGGGCGCTGGACTTGACCTGACTCCCGCTGCCGCTATCCCCACCTTGCACCCAACACATCCCTCTGGCGTGCTCAGATGACTATTTGTAGCAATATAAAGGGTGACATTTTAAGTAAAGCAGACATACTAACTTTTTCAAAAAGTCACCAATAACTATAATCAATTGTATATTTCATAAATTCATACATTGCAATGCCTATCGAAAGTGATTGCCACAAAATATTTTTGAAAAAAAATTAACATGTCTTTGACTCCTTCTTTTAACATTTTTCAAGGCACAAAGTGCAACCGTAGACCCAACCACTAGAGGTCTCCACACTCCAGCTGACGAGCATACAGCTGCAGCAAGGAGTCTTGGGGTCATGAATTTAATGACCCAGAAGACTTACTGTTTTTTTTAATGTTATGGGGGACAGCAGTGAATGCAGCAGCCTCCCCCTCAACATTAAAAATAATTGTCTGATTGTGCCTCTGCCTCTTCTAGGGACACCATCTGCAAGGAAATAAGCTATTCAAAAAAGTCATGGGCATTATGGAGAGCACCTTGCATTTTTTTGCCACTCATTATTATTCACTTTTATGTTTCATTTCTGTGGGTGCCCCATCCGACCCGGGACACCCACAGATCTGATTTATGTTGAAGGCAGAAAGGGGGCTTAGGTTCCCCTCCACCCAATTGACTCTCTACAAGCTGCAGTCTTAAACAGGAGCCAGGATTTATTTTCTGTGCTGCCCCGGTGCCCATCACTCGTAATGCTGGAGCCCCAGGGCCTGTATGGCAACACCATCTCCCTGCTAGCCCAGAATCTGGCAGAAAGAAAACGTTTTTAATGGGGTACCTCGATATCTGCCTAGGGCACACTACAGCATTTTTAAATGTTGGGGGCCACAGGGGGAGCCCTTGTAGGAGCAGCTTTTCTTTTGCACCTGGGCAGGAGAAAATCTGTGTTTTTCCCTTTCTTACACGATAGTGGCCTACCCAGGGAGATAATGATCCCTTGTGCAATAGAATGGATCAGGGATCTGCCCAATTATGGTTATGGGCCTTGGAGATGGAGTCCCCTGGGGCCTCGTAAGACTTGGGGAGGGGGCCGCACACCTTCCTTCCCTTGCCTCGCAAGACTTGAGGAGGGGGCCGCACACCTTCCTTCCCTTACTTTAATACAGCCCCAAGGGATGGGGTCCCACGTATCTCGAAGAGGCTTGGGGATGGGAGGCCATGCGCCCTCCCTCCCCTTAATATTTATATCAGCCCGGGATGGGGTTCCCTGGCCCTCAGGAAAACTCATGGAGGAGGGGGGTGCATGCCCCCCTCCCAGATTAGCTGTACCATGGCCCACCCCATTTTTCTATAGTGCAGGAGCCTGTTTTCTTTTGTTTCACAGACCCACCGCAAATTCAGAGTAATTTTTTTTAAAGAATTTTTAGCCCCAGGCCACCAGACAGAGCGGGTCCTTGATATCTTTTTTTCATTTTTTTTCAGGATAGAAGACTCTAGTCCTAAAATGGCCACTGCCACGTGTTTTTTTCATGTGGTAGCAGCCAATCAGATCTTATCTTCAGCCAGATCCTCTGATTTCTCAAAAACTACTGAACGGATTTACACCAAATCCTAAAAAGCGCACTTTCTCAGCCAAAATCCAGCTTTCTGCCAAATTTAGTGTAATTCAGTTCAGCCCTTTGGGCTCCAGCTGTGTCTCATTTTCCTATGGAAAAATGAATGAGGAAAATGCCTTTTGGGATCCCCCCTCTTTTTCTCGGCCATCGCTTTATGGATCACCCCGAAGCTTTCCAGGAAAGAGCTGAGGTGGATGGAACTTGTTTTTGAAAAGTTGATTGAAGATTTGTCAAATGTCTCCAAAGTTATAAACAAACCAAAAAATATATTCTTAACTATAACTACCCAGTGGGGAGCACTGTTTGATGGAATAAAAACTGTTTGTGTCATATCTCCACGGAGTCAGCGCCTGTCGTTTGCGGATGCCAGGATTGGAATTATATATATAAATATATACATACATATATATATATATATTCACTGAAAAAACCATAGGTTTCACACATGTTATAGTTAGCTGGAAATTTACTGATAAAAAAACCAATGAAATTCCCCCGTTATAGTTAGTGCAGGCAACTATAACTCACGCGACCGCAATCCTCTGCTGATGACATATGTGTCTTTATGAAAAAAAAATATTTGTAATATATGTATAGCTAAAATTTAATGGAAGAAGACATGGGCAAATAAGTGTCTAAATACAGTATTAGCATCAGCAGAGGATTACGGTCGCGTCAGTTATAGTTGCCTGCACTAACTATAACGGGGGAATTTCATTGGTTTTTTATCAGTAAAATTTCCAGCTAACTATAACATGTGTGAAACCTATGGTTTTTTCAGTGAATTTGCAAGGTTTTTTAAATGCTAATTCCTAACTATAACGTGTGTGAAACCCATGTTTTTTTCAGTGAATTTGTACGGTTTTTTAAATGCAATTTTTTTTTGGACATTTTTTGTAAACCTATGTATAAAATAATATATGTACTATATCCTGCATTATGGAAAGGTTTTTTTTTTTATGCATTTTTTTCCGTGCGCGTACGGTAAGCTGACAGTACGCGCTCCGTACGTCATAAGTACGGTGCGCGTACGTAATAGGATACGCGTACCGTAAGCTGACGCTACGTGCTTAGAACGTCATAAGTACAGCGCGCCTACGTGATACGTGCGTGACGTACGCGTACACGCGGAAGCAACGTCGCGGATACGCAGGGGCGTGTAATGCGCATGCGCGAGTGCATCTTACGTACGCGCTCCGTAAGCGCTCCGTAAGCGTCACGTTTGCGCATGCGTACTTGTTTACGAGCGCGTACCGTGAGTTTACGGAGCGCGCACGGTAGGTCATGTGATCCACAAAGAACACTTTTCATTGGTTGAAACTACTTTCAGTTCCAGAAACTTCCCACACCACACCCATTCCCCTCATTACTGCTTGTGATTCTCTAGGAGCAGGAGCTGAATTGTCTTTGGGATAGAATGGCAGAACAGCAGACCTCTTCTGAGAGTGAGGCTAGCAGCACCACCATCATCCAGAGAAGGAGGAAACAGAAGACTTCTTTTGTATGGGAGTATTTTACTTTTCCAGAGGGGGAGAAAAAGGTCAATGCTCCACTGGTCACTTGCACACTTTGTGACCGTGTTTTATCAAGAGGAAATCCTAGGAAAAAGTATTCCTTTGGAAATCACTCTATGATGAGACACCTTAGGGATAAACATCCCAGGACCTTTGATCGACATACTGGAGAAAACTCTTCAGTAAGTCACCAGAGCCCAGCCTCAGAAGTTTAGCCGAGTACATCATCGGCAGCTCAGCTGAGCCCTTCCTCTGAGGTGGGAGCATCACCTTCTTCTGCTCCTCTGGACGTCAACCCTCGATTTGGGAGGGTTGTAATGAGGTGTATAACGTGTTCTGGTCTTATTGTTTTTGGGGAGACCAGTGTTCCCCTTATTAACAATAAGATAGACCAGCACGTTTGTAGACGCTCATAATATTCCCATTCTTTCTTTCCTCTATGAACCCAACGGCTCTTTTAAGAGCCAACCTTACCTCCCAATTTTTTTTTTTTTTTTAAGCTTTCCTTTTTGGAAAAAATTTTTAACAGTGCGCGCACGGTACGCGTAATTCCGCGAATTTCGCGAAATTTCTCCTTTTACGCCGTGCGCGTATGCTGCGCGCATTCGGCGATTTTTAAAAAAAAAAATTAAATTAATTTTTTGCCCTTGGGGGTCCTTCTGAGACCCCCTGACAAAGGCTAGGGGGTCAGGAACTGTCCAGCCTGCCCCCTTTTCACGTTATCCACCTTTGTTTTACACCCCCTCAGACTGCGAGAGAGAAAATGGCGGCCGCCGCTTCCTGGTTTCGACCGATTCGAATGTTTACTAAGATCTAACAGCCAATCAGAATCGCGCTCGCGCACGGCGGCGTGCGCGTACGGTAAGCGCACCGTAAGCGCACCGTAAGCTGCCACAGATATATATATTGATTTAAATGCTATTTTCTCAGGAACTACTGAACAGATTTACACCAGACCTACAAAAGGCACTTCCTTGACCTGAGGACTACCTCTCTGCCAAATTTCAAGTAACTCTGTTCAGCCGTTCGGGCTGTAGCTGTGTCTAAAGGTCCTATGGAAAAATGCATGGGAAAAACGCGTTTTGGGACCCCCCTTTTTTCTCAGCCCCCGCTTACGAATCCCCCCGAGACTTTCAGGGTAGGAGCGGAGCGTAGCGCCCCACCTATTTTGAAAATTTCGCGAGGATTCGTCGACCGGCGCCAAAGTTATTCCAAATAGAATGTTGCGGTTTTCCTATGGAAACAGGGTCCTAACTATAACTACCTACTGGCGACCGCCAGTAGGTAATATATATATATATATATATATATATATATATATATATATATATATATATATATATATATATATCGTGACGGATCAATTCCAATTTAAATGAAGTGAGAACATGGCTCCAACTTCAGAGGCCTAACAACAAAGGTACACCACAACAGGGGGCAAGACAGCACCAACTAAAGTCAATGACAACTGCAACACCACTGACAACAGAACTCCAAGCCTATATGACATGATAACAGAGCGCTGACTCCAAAAGGGGGGAAAAGCTAGCTCCAACTGTATTAGAGCACCTGCAACGATAAAAGACTGTCCCCACATTGCTACAACTCCAATGGGCATACTACACAACTCAAAAATACCGGTCATACCCCCAACTCTAACAACGTGACTTCATAGTTCCAAGATGGTGTAAATATCCCTGCTCAACCACACTCATTGGCAATCAAACTGAGAATGAAGATTTAATCACCCATTAGAAATAAACATACCACATTCTCAAAAATGCTCAGTCAATGGTACGAACTAGAACATACTGCAGCGAACTTGCCTCTAATGACCTGACCTCCCGAGTCACCTGCTGACAGCTGTAATCTCTGGTGGGTTAAGTCACCTTTTCTTTCCCAGGAAGGCTTTAGAGCCAGGCTATTTGCAACAAAGCAGCTTACCCCTGTAAAGGATGTTGTCGGAAGTGTACTTTCAATGTGCAACACATGTCCGCTTGTCTAATATCCTGGATAAAGAAGTAAAGGGTTCTAGACATACGAAAGTCACATGAAGTAAGCTTCGGGCCTCATCCATGTACATGAAATATTATGAATTTATTTATTTATTTAAATATTTGTTTAATTATTTAGGGACATATTATCAAGCACTACGTTAAAATTATCGCCGCATTAGTGCAGAAAACTGCCGCTGAAGCTGCGATAATGGGCTTGATAATATGCCGCAGAGAATTCCCATAGAAGCCCATGTTGACACCAGAACACGGGCTTCTATGGGAATTCTCTGCGGCATATTATCAAGCCCATTATCGCCGCTTTAGCAGCAGTTTTCTGCCGCTAATGCGGCGATAATTGTAACGCAGTTTCTTGATAATATGCCCCAAAGTTTGTAATAGTAGCAATAGGGAGCAAACAAGACCAGAAGCAGCCGATCAATGTACAATACAAATTATATATTCACGGTGGTGGTGGAGCAATCCTTGTAGCAACAATAGATTAGGAACAGCCTAAAAGTTGCACGGAAGTAGTAGTAATATATTTTTTTTTAAATAATTAAAAATACAATAAACAAATTTACAATACTCAATACAAAACCACAGTGGGCTGCAAAAGCAGACTCTAAAACAGATTCATTCACAGTGCCAATGCACTTGTTGAGACAATTTAGTAGAGAACATTCTCTGCCACCAACCCCATGGCTACAATTTCAATCAAATGATCAAGAAGAAATTGAACAACCCCACCCCTCCTGAAAATTGCAATCAAATGGCTAGGAAGAAATAATTATACAGCATGCCCAAATGTATTAGAAAACAAACACAAAAAATGACTATTAAACCTGAAATGTATCGGTTGCATTTACAGCATTACTGAGACATTTCAGAAACCTGCAAACTAATATGCAGATCTTTAATAAATATGTCTGCTGCTACACTGATCTGATTAAAAGCTTATAGAATAACTCTTGATTGACACTTGTAGGCACAGACACACAAATACACATCTACTTAAAGATAAATGAACTCAACAATGTGGGGGAAGTTTCAATAAAGGCAGATGTTGTCTTTCTAGTCTGTGGACCACTGGTACCAGGCGCTCACAGCATGACGTTGGTCCAACAAGCATAGAACCAAAGTGATGATTGTTCATTTATATTTATCTTTATTTATTGAAGTTAACAAAGGGCATTACCCAATCTACAATGTGCGGCACATACAAAATAGAAGAGAATGCTGCTGAAATAATAAGCACTTATGGGAACATTACAGAAACATCCTAAAGGGCAGTGTACCAGCACCGCTTACAATTTGACTTTCAGACTCACTCATGCACAGACACAGACTTACACACTCACAAACACACAGAGTGATATGCAAATATACAGACACACATACACACACACTGCACCCCAGAATTATGCTGCAAGATAATTGCATCAGAGAGGGACGTGGGTGGAGGGTGTGCTTCCATGCCGAAGCAAGATGGTGGTGGACTGCTGAGCTCCAATATGACCACAGAGCTTCTTCACCTTTTTTTAGCCCTTCTACACCATGTCTTGGTTCTCCTGGCAAAGTCCTCAACTCCTTTACTTTGCTGGAACTTCGCATAGCCAGGAGATTTGACGGAGGTACGTTCAGCAGCTCCCGGTGCTGCAGCGGTGTTTTTTCCTTCATATTCGCGAGAGGCTGCCATTTTCTGACGCGTCACTCGCGATTACAGTTTTCACTCTTCTCAGGTATTACCTGATAACTGCATATCTGTACACTAAATGAATTGTTTTGGAGGTATGTTTTTTAAGCTCCTGGGGCTGTGGCTGTGTCTCTCTTATCACACATGAGCAGCTGCTGTTTTTTCTGGCATGTCGCTTGAGCTTTAGCTCTTCAGCCTCCCGAGGTTTGCATGGCAACCAGCATTTCTCCTTAACATGCCTTAAAGGAAATGACTTTGTTCTACTCCAGTCCAAATTTTCATTTTTCTCAACTTATTGCTGGATGAAATTAGGTGGCCCCAGTTTATGATGCCAAACAGCTTCTGTTAAATACAGCTACTACAAGGAAAATATGATGTAATGATAACAGTCTCCTGATAGTTCTTCATATATATCATTTTATATTGACTGTTTGCACTTCTATACCTACTCAAATCATATTATTCTTCAGTGCATGGGCAGGATTCGATTACTCCAAAAGTTTAAATGGCGTTCTATTCATCGCATCAAGATGGCTAGTGATTTGCATTCATCTTCTAAACCGTCTTCTTCAGGTACAAAACCAAAAAGAGCAACAAATGGGCCTCCTTCTCCAGTTTTGTCATCTCATAATCCTGTCTTAGACACTATTCTAGATGAGGTGCGTGGTCTTCAACCATTCAGGTGTGCAACTACTGAAAAATTGCAGCAAATTCAGGATCGTTGGATCGTTATAGAGGGTAAGTTGTCTAAATTAGAACAACGTGTTGGAGATCTTCAGGACATAGCTACCAAAATAGCTAATTTGAAACAAGAAATTAAAAATCTTAAACTATCGAAGACTATGAAAACCGAAATAGAAGGAATAATCTTCGCCTATATGATCTTCCTGAGAACCTGGATGGTCCAAACATTTTGACCTTCCTGACGAAATTTCTACCTGATCTCCTTGAACTTCAATCTGCACAGCCTCTTAATATTCAACATGCACATCATTTGGGCCGCCTTCAACCTCACTACACTAAACCCCGTGGCATCATAATGCTCTTTCTGGAATTTAGTGACCAGATGCGTGCATTGAAGGCTGATGAAGTAAAACGTTGCATTAAATTGTCTGGTCACAACTTATTTATTTCACAAGATATTTCCAGCACAGTCAATGCTCGGTGTAAAGAATTCTTATCCCTTCGACCCCAGATGAGACAATTGAACATTCGTTATGTCATTCTATGTTCCTGCCTCTGTAAAATCACCCATGAAGGAGTCTCACGTTCCTTCGATGATCTAAAGACTTTTTTTACTAAATATTACAAGTAAGGCTATGGAGATTAATGCTTGATATCTCTAAATATTCTTAACTCTTGCATGGTTTTTCTTAACTTATGCTTTAATTATATGTTTCTTTGAACATAGGGCTAATCTTTGATATAGTCTTCGGTTCTCCTCCTCTCTCATTCTTACTTTTGACGCTAGTATGGTCTTTACTTTATTCAATCCTCTTTACCTTTCTTCCTATTTCCTCATCCTATTACTCTTATATTTGTAGGAGTGTCTTCTCTGTTCTTTTTTTTTTCAATGACTTTTTTAAATGTTATTTGATTGTTAATAAACAGTGTCTTTTTGTTTCTCTTATTGATTTTGCAGTTCATTGTTTCGGTTTCTGTATCCTTATCCTTACCCTACAGCATGATTAATAATGTCTTGTGAAATGTTCATGGTCTGGGTCACCCCGTCAAACGTCAAAACATACTTTCTCATCTATAAAAACTTAATGCACATGTTGCTCTTTTACAGGAAACCGATTGTAATAATGTTGAATCATTTAAACTTAAACGTCAATGGGTTGGTCAGGTTATTTTTTTCTCCAGCTGTCAATCGTAAAGGTGATGTTGCCATTCTATGCCACAAATCATTGAAAATTCAGAGCTTATCAACTGAATGTGATACGAGTGAACAATGGGTTTTGGTTGTTGCTATTATATTTAAAAAAACAAATTACTTTCCTTAATATTTATGACCCTGTTAAATCTGACACTGAATTTTGGCAAAATTTAAACTAAAGTTATCTTCTATTTCTAACCCCAATATTATCGTTGCTGGTGATTTTAATGATTAGTTGGATCCGTTTACTGATAGAAAATCTAATTACAAGTTTAAACCTGATAAATTCATAAAGCATTCCAATCTGCTATTGCCTCTTGTCCACTCTTTGATGTATGGAAAACCTGTAAGCCGGATATATTCTCAAATGTACATCATACTTAGTCTCGAATGGATTATATTTTAGTTTCTAAATCCTTACTCCCTTCCATTCAATTATCAGAAATTGGTTCTATTTTAATTTCTGATCATGCCCCTGTTTTGTCTTCTTTTGAGCTATCCTTTAATATTTCTGAACAGGGTCGTTGGCAATTTAATAATTCCTTACAATCTAACCAAACCTTTATTTTGGAAGCAACTTCTTTTAATAATGAGTTCTTTCAATTTAATCAATCTAAGGATACTTCAGTTCACACTAACTGGGACGCTTTCAAGGCTTCTTTCAGGGACTTTACTATTGCCTACTACGCTAAAAAGAAAAGAAAATTACATTCCAAATACCATTCGACTCTCCAATATATTAAAGTTCTTGAACATACCTATTTTACCTCCAAATCTTCCTCTAACTTACAGGAACTGATTGAGGCCAGGTCTGCCCTTAACAAGATTGATACGGTTGAAGCTTGCAACGTCCTCCTTAAAATTAAATCTAAATACCATGGCGGCCAAAACAAAGCTGGTAAAATGTTTGCCAGTTATTTAAAAATCAAATCAGAACAGAAAAATATTGGCCCTATTCGCGATGAACACAGCAACAATTTATTGTCCTCTGATGCTGATATTATCACTGCTTTTCAATCTTATTATGAACTATTATGTACAGAGGATACTAATCCTTCTAAGTGCGATATTAGAACTTTCTTTCATGACCTCCCTAATCCCCCCTTCATTTCTGACACTCTTTTAACTCTTGAAAAATATATTACTTTTCAGGAAGTTATAGCTGCTATTAAGTCTTTAAAAAAGGCCAAAGCTCCTGGTCCAGATGGTTTTTCAGTTGAGCTTATTTCTTTCTTTTCCTCTATTTTTGCTCATAAATTACTTGAACTTTTAAATTCTTTTTTGCTTAACTTTAAAGCAAGTGGGTCCTTTTTGGATGCCCTTATGATCGTTATCCCTAAACCAGACGAGGATCCTACCCTCTGTAAAAACTACCATCCAATTTCATGAATTAATTATGACTGTTACATTTTTGCTAAGATTCTAGCATTTCGTCTGGATATTGTTATCCCCCTTATTGTTAAACCTGACCAGGCTGGTTTTGTTAAGGGCAGACTTGCCTCCGATAATGCTAGAATGTTTTCTAACATCCTTGCCCTTGGGAAGAAATACCCAGTGCCTCTTGCTGCTCTTTCACTTGATGCTGAAAAAGCTTTTGATTGTATAAATTGGCAATTTATGTTTACTACTCTTCGTTGGTTTGGTTTTGTCCCAAAGTTTATATTCCTTATCAAATTACTATATGGTGAACCACATGCTTGTGTTTTTATTACTGGTAATTTTTCCCCTTACTTTAATTTGCTTAGAGGCACTAGACAAGTTTGCCCTCTTTCACCTTTGCTTTTTCTGCTTCGTTTGGCACCCCTCCTTGAGCATATTAGACATAACTCTCTTATATCTGGTTTTAAACACAACTCCTTAGAAATTAAACTCCTGCTTATGCAGATGATATTCTGATTTATATGTCTAATCCCCTCACTTCCCTGGGACCTTTTGTGCAAGAGATTGATTTATAATCTAATATTTCTGGTTACAAATTAAACATTACTAAAACTGAGTTTTTACCATTGACTTCTTCTTGCTATCGTTACATGTTTGATGATACTAATTTTGCATGGTGTCCCTCTAAAATTAAGTATTTGAGTATCTGGTTCTCTTCCAGTATTTCCAGTACACTCACTCATAATTTTAATGCCCTAAAACTTAAACTACACAACTTATTTTCTACCTGGTCCCCCCTTTATTTATCTTGGTGGGATAGATTGGACACCATTAAAATGATGATAGTTCCTCATGTTCTTTTTATGTTCTCTATGTTACCCTTCAGAGTTCCTAATTATAATTTTTTCCAAATGTCCTCTATTTGTATTAAATTCCTTTGGAACAACAAACATGCCCGTATTCCATTATCCAAATTAATTCGACCAAAGACTGAAGGCGGTCTACGTTTCCCTAACTTTAAGTTATATCAAACTACCTTTGTAATTTGACAATTCTATGCTTTGACCAATGATTACTGTGACTCACCTATACCACAATGGATTAATTTTGAATGTTCTTTTTTTACATGATTTTTCATTTTATGATGTAGTTTTTATGTCTAATTGCACATTCATATCTAAAAACCCCTTTAAAATGCTGCCAACATTTGTTATATACTATATTTACCCGGGGTCTGATTTTTTTCAGTTCCTCCTCGCAACCTCCATTTGGTACAATAACGTTATTAAATTTCGGCATAAACATATTATTGCAAACACTGGAAGAAATAGGGTATTTATTTTGTTAATCACTTGCTCTCTCAAAATTCCATTCTATCCTTTGAACAATTACAAGAACGATACAACCGACCTGACCCCTGCTTACAACAATATAACCTGTGCTCCATCTTTTTTTTATCAACCAATAATTTTTCTCCTGATTCTACCCCATTCACTCCCTTGACACCATTGTACAATATTACCTATGATTCCGTCCCCAAAGTGTCTCTCATATATACATTTCTATCTTCCCCTATCCCTATGATAAATAAATCCCCTATCGAACTACTATGGGAGACGGACCTCTCTCTATCATTATCTGTTCATCGATGGGATCAGTACCTCGAGAGCTGCCAATATTAATCAGTCTTTATTTTTTGTATATAATAGAGCTGTTATTACTCCTTCCCTCCTTCATAAAATTGATCCCTCTTCCTCTCCCTTATGTTGGTCATGTCTTTCCTCTGATGGTAATTTGGCCCATCTATTATATTATTGTAAAGTGACTGAATTGTGGAAATCTATTTGGTCAAAATTTCAAATGATTTTTCCATGCAATGTTCCATTATCTATTCAAAATGTTTTTCTTGGGACCTTATCCACTGATATTAATAACCTTTCCTCAAAACCTGTACTATTTGATCTTTGTATTGCACTTGCATTGAAAGTTATACTAACTTGTTCGAAATATAATTCTAAAATATGTATATTAACCTGGTGGAATCTTATATGTGATGAACATAGAATATCCACTATTGCATCTTCCTCGTTATCGCAAAAACTTAAATCTGATTTACTTTGACTACCTTTCACTACTTTTTTAACCTCACACTCATCATTTTCCTAAACCTTATAAATTATTTTCTATCTCTTTCCTTTCTTTTCTCTTCTTTCTTCTAGCTCTTCCTCCTTTCTCTCTTTGTTTTTCTAAAAAAAGGTATAAAATATAGCTAATATATGAATGGGTCATGTTGCTATTTGCCAGTACCTGATTTGTATTTCTTAACTTCTTGATTTTATTTCTGTAGGGATCCCTCGACTAAATAGGATTGTTAACTTTGTATTTCATCTAAACATTTTATTATGCCTGACAATTGTACTTTTAAACTTTAATAAAAACGTATTTAACTAAGAGAGGGAGGTGGGTGGTTAGTTTGAGCACACATATAGTGCAACATAAAGTCTGTCCTACCAGCCCATAATCAAACCATAATATCATATTTATTTATATATTTATTTATTTATGACATCACTGTTCGTGAATTGTAATCAATACATCAAAAATAATTTGGTTCTACAAGCCCTTATGACAACCAAAACAACTGTCTTCGGAAACTGGAAATCAGAATGTAAACCATACATTGAATGATGGGCCCTGGGAATTATAAACCTGGGCTACTTTGAACATGTGATATAAAACTTAAAGTACTAAATATAAACATTTCCAAAAACTTGCTAAATCGTCACAATAGTTAAATTATAAATTGTATGGAAATGAACTACGTTTAGGTGGTGTGAAAGTAGAAGTCATATTGTGTAATGTTTCCAAATATAACTAGCTCTATTTAATTTGTCTTGGACGCCACAATTCAATGTAGCTTTTACACCACTTTCTCTAAATTAGATTTTTAACTCAAAGGGCAATACAGGTAAATTTAGGCCTAGAATAGTTTAACTAGATGCCTAATAGTTTTTCTTTTATACTGTACTCACAGTAACATTTATACACCACCAAAGTCAGTTAGAAGTTAATTCACAGTCAGATCAATAATGAACAAGTTGTCTTTGGTGCAGGGTCAACAGAGAACAGCAGACAGGTCAGCAGGGCTGGGGCCAAGACGGGTGCTCTCTTCAGTCTTCTGCTTTGTGACTCTTCATGTCCTTCTTCATAGGTCATCAGTATCTGCTTCTTTGGTGCTAGGGACTCCCCTAAATACTGAATTTAGGGGCATTAGGGGACTGTAGGGTGGTAGCCACTGGGCTACTGATCTTTGGGTTCACTATCCCCCCGATATAACCACTTCCTGCAGGAAGTGGGCATAATCCTTTCGAAGAATACCTAAGTATGTCATTAGAAAGATGGCTACTTCTGAAAACTCATGTCCACCTCACAGTATCCCACCCTAGGGGGGATACTAGCCTTGAGGTGGCACGCCTACCTGACTAGCTAATGTTCTCATCTGTCCAGGTGCCAAGGGAGCTCTGGACGGGGGTGGTTTCCTCTCCTTTGAGGGGAGCCAGATTCACATTCCAAAGGCGGCAACTTCTTTGAAGCTTGCCGGCCCACGGAGGCTAATCGGCAGGTCATCCTGTGGGAGGGGGTGTTACACCCTTTTCCTGGACAGGCTGTCACCCTAGAAGGTCAGAACAGCATCTCAGGTGGCAGGCTGGCAGAAACAAGTCAGCAAGCACACTAGAGGCAGGTAGGTTTTCAGGGGGCACCACTGAGGTGCCCTCTGGGTCCATGTATTGGTAAACCAACATTGGCATCAGTGTGGGTTTACCAATATGAGATGTCTGATACCAAAGGAAGCCATCATGTAGCTGGGGAACGCATTTTCCAGCACATGTTTTAAAATGACTTTCTTGGTCACTTGCACTGGCAGTAATGGAACTGGCCAGCACATGGGCATATCTGCTCATGCAGGTATTCCCTTACATGTAGAACTAAGCACCCTGCCTTATGGCTGTCAGGCCTGCTGTAGGGTTGACTTACAAGTATCACATGCAGTGGTAGGGAACATGGCACGTTTTCACTTTTGTCTGCACCAAGACACACAGCCGGCGATGGCATTCTTGCATTTGCTTGGATGAGGGGTCCCTTAGAGTGGCACAATTCGTGCTCCAGTCCTTAGGGGTCCTCTTTAGTACCTCAGGCCCTAGGTACCAGGGGTGCCATTTACTAGGGACTTATAGAGGGTGCTAAGAGTTTTGTCGATTAGGTTAACAATTGTACCTTTTTGGGGGAAGAACTGGTACTGGTGACTTGGTTAGCAGGAACCCAGTACAATTCAGTCAAAGGTGCATCAAATACCAGATAACAAGTGTGGGGAGGGGTACTGCAACAAGTACCCAGCTTCCTACAAACAGAAATACTATTTGTCCATTTACTTATAAAGTATTTAAATGGCCATAATTTTGAATGGGCAATAAGTTTGATCACACTGTGTCAAGAATTCCTGTCATACGAGGGGAGGAAAACGGTAACCAGCGAAAACGGACTACATCTCCCAGGATGCTTAGCGGTTGAGAGGTTATGTAAACAGGAGAGCTTTTACATAACTCAAGGGAAACACGCCCTTATGTAAACAGGAGAGCTGTTACATAACTCAAGGGAAACACGCCCTTATGTAAACAGGAGAGCTGTTACATAACTCAAGGGAAACACGCCCTTATGTAAACAGGAGAGCTGTTACATAACTCAAGGAAAACACGCCCTATAAAGGGAGGAACCGGGAGGTACAAGGCTGTCGGATATTGTGTTTACACCGACGTACCTGCTTCGTGAAGAGCAGTGTTCCGGAGTGGTGCTCCAGTAAGGCAAGAACGGAGGTAGGTCGAGTCGTTACTCCCTGGGCCGTGTCTTGCCCCATCGTCACCTGTGAAGGACCCGGAAGCTCTACCGGTCAACCATTGAGCTTCGCTTTTTGACTCGGCTGAGTCCAAGCGCAGTGGCGCTTTTGCTGGTTGGAGTCGTAACTCCCAGCCCGACCAGAGACACAGGGACTGCCAGCTGTAACGCACACCAGGAGGTGTTTGCCGCGTTACAGACTCGGAAGTCCACAGGATCGATCGAGCGGCTGCTCTCGGTTCAGTCTTCTTGCTTGGTATTGGGGTATCGGTGACGCATCACCAGGAGGTGACTCCGCGTCCCGGTGCAGTCTGAGGAAGAGGTTGAGCGGCTGCTCCCTTCAGGTAGAGACCCCGGCTGGGTGTTTCCCTGACTCCTCGATTCTCCCCAACACTCTTCGTGCCCCTCACAGCCTACCGATTGGCATTGTCGGCCATTTCATTTCTGCCCTCTGTTGGCATACGCCGGGATCGGCGTATATGCAGAGGACGGTTAGGACCATCCGTGCTGTGGGCTGGTAACGTACTTAGCCTGGAGGATTCCAGTGACTATAACTTTTATTTGTTCTTTGTATTTTATTTGCCTTCATTAAAAGAACTAACCCTTCACAAGTGGTTGCGTCCTCATTGTCGTGTCTGTTAAACGATCCTGAGACGTTCAGGGCGTTTCAAAATATCCGACCTTAATAACACTAACTGTCTCCCGGTCGATAACAGACATGGCAACACTTGATGATGTGCTGGCTGCTTTAGCGGCCATGCAAGTTGAAGTGGCTGCCTCTAGGCAAGAAACAGCCGATGTAAAAGCCAGACTGGATGCTATCCAATTGGACCCGCTCACGCCCAGCACCTCCCTCACGAACCAGACCCCTGCGGTAGTAGTGGAAATGCCGGTAGCCATCCCCTTGGCAACACCAGAGAGGTACAGTGGGGATCCTAACACAGTGCAGGTATTCCTCACACAAGTGGCGCTACATTTATCGTGCAAACCAAAGGCGTTCCCCACGAGTCAGGCTCGTGTGGCTTTCCTTATATCCTATTTGGCTGGAAACGCGGCACAATGGGCCGTACCTCTGGTGAGCAGGAACGACCCCCTCTTATGTGATTGGGGTGCTTTTCGCGAGGAATTCCTGAAGGTATTCGACAGAAGGGCTGACTCGTACACGGCGGACCGTGAAATGCTTGAGTTGAGACAGGGATCCAACGACCTGGTGCAGTATCTCAACGCGTTCCGAAGGCTGGTTGCGGAAACCAAGTGGCCTGTTGCTAAACAGACGGCGCTCTTCCATCAAGGGCTGTGCGATGAGCTCAAGGACGCCGTGGCTCATATTGACCCTCAACCCAAGACATGTGAGGGCCTTATCAACCTGGTATTACGGCTGGAACATAGGCTAAGTGAAAGAAAGGGGGATCATGGGAGAAAAGGAAAATCCCTTCCATCCTATGTGACGGTGGGAAGTCCTGAAACTTCCACCGCATCCAAGGGAGAACCCATGGACATCAGCGCAATACGAGCGAGCCTCACAGCCACGGAGAAAGAGTCACGCCGTAAACAAGGATTGTGCCTATATTGTGGCAAAAAAGGCCACTACGTACGTGAATGCCCTGCCAAACCGAAGACGTCACGTTATCGGGCCAACCGGTCGGTAACAGCCGTGGTGGACATACCGGCGGAAAACTAGAGGACTCCAAGACCAGAGAAGGGGCATCTCGGAGTCACTCATCCATCCCTTCACTTTCCAACTCGGTCACTAAGGGACAACGACACCTGTTTATCACGGTGCACGTGGGAGTGCATGACCAGTGGATACCCGTTGTGGCCATGGTGGATTCAGGGGCCACTGGCATGTTTATGGACCACAACGAGGCATGCAGGCTAGGGCTAGTGCTTCTTCCCAAAGCAGTACCCGAAGACGTCTATGCGGTAGACGGAAGGCGATTGGTGACGGGGCCCATCGGACAGCACACGGGGGTCCTTCCGATGAGATATGGGAGGAACCATTTGGAACAAATCGATTTTAACATCATCCGAGCGCCCCAATATGGCGTCATATTGGGATTGCCGTGGCTACAGAAACACAACCCCTTTGTGGATTGGCCAACACATCGCATCGAAATGACGTCACCGTATTGCATCCTGCATTGTGGAATAAGAACGGAATCCCTTGACGCAGATGAGAGCGGGAGTCAGACGGTGGCTACAGCGGCAGAAAAAGATGTGGCTCTCCCCCAGGCTTATCACAGTTTTGAGGATGTATTTGATGAGGTGAAGGCGGAAGTGCTACCACCACATAGACAGTTTGACTGCCAGATCGACCTGGTGCCAGGGGCCAGCGTTCCCAGCGGCAGGCTGTATGCCCTGACGGAGCCTGAAAACGTGCATCTCCGGGGGTACCTGGATAAACTCCTCAAGCTAGGATTCATCCGCCCGTCCAAGTCTCCGGCCGCCTCGCCACTCTTCTTCATCCCGAAGGCTAATGGGGAGCTGAGAGCCTGTGTGGACTTTAGGGCATTGAATGCGATAACCATAAAAAATCGGTACCCCTTGCCTCTCATCAGTGTACTTCTGGAACAGGTCAAGAAAGCTCGTATCTACACCAAGTTGGATTTGAAAGGGGCATACCATCTGGTGCGCATGAGGGACGGAGACGAGTGGAAGACCGCCTTTAAGACCAGGTTCGGCCTTTTTGAGTACCTCGTCATGCCGTTCGGTCTGTGCAATGCCCCGGCAGCCTTTCAGTACTTTTTGAATGAGGTATTCAGAGAGGAGTTGGATATCTACGTGGTCGTATATATCGACGACATCCTCATCTATTCGTCCAGTGTGGAGGAGCACGTACACCACGTCAAGGCCGTGCTCCAAAAGCTGAGGGAAAACTTGCTGTTTTGTAAACTCAGCAAGTGTGACTTCCACGTCACATCCGTGGAATTCCTCGGAGTGATGCTGAGTCCAGAGGGACAGGAGATGGCAGAACGAAAGATCAAGGCGGTGAAAGAATGGCCGGTGCCCCAAAGCGTGAAGGACGTCCAAAGTTTCATTGGCTTCGCCAACTTTTACAGGCGGTTTATAGATGGATTTTCAGGATTGGTGGCCCCAATCACACAGCTACTGAGGAAGTCCAAGGAGTTTGTCTGGTCCCCTGAAGCGAACACAGCCTTTGAGGCCCTGAAAAGCGCCTTTGGTAAGGCGCCGGTGTTGGCTCACCCCGATCCGGATCTCCCCTACGTGGTGGAAGCGGATGCGTCGGATGTGGCGCTGGGGGCTATCTTGTCCCAACGCAACCACGACACAGGGGTGCTTCATCCCGTTGCGTACATGTCCCGCAAACTCAACGACGCCGAACGCAACTACCATATTGCGGAGAAGGAGCTTCTCGCAATCAAGGACGCCTTCACCGAATGGAGGCATTGGTTGATGGGGGCAAGACATGTGGTATCGGTGTACACGGACCATCGGAACCTACAGTTCATGACGGCCACTAGACACCTTTCTCCCAGGCAGCTGCGGTGGATGATCTTCTTTGCGGGGTTCAACTTCCGCATCACATATCGGCCGGGGACGGAAAACCGGAAGGCGGACGCCCTGTCCCGTCAATCTGCAGTTAAGGAACCATTGCCTGCAACCGAGCGTTCCATCATTTCCCCGAGGATGGTATTGGGGGTTATCCAACCGGATACTTTCCTGAGGGGAATAAAGAGAGGGATCAGGTCATTCGCATGGCGGAGGTGGCTCCTCAGTCACAGAGAATGGCAGCTGAAGGACGGGATACCCCTGAAGGGCAGGTGCCTATTGATACCCACACCTAGGCTAAGGAAACAAGCATTCATCTGGTGCCATGACTCTCCATGCGCAGGTCATTTGGGCTTTGAAAAAACGGTGGCTAGCATGGGACGGCATTTCTGGTGGCCAACCATGAGAGTGGATGTCAGGAGGTGGGGACAGGAGTGTCCTACGTGTGCTACCATGAAGGCCGACCATGGCCGAACCCAAGGGCTCTTACATCCACTTCCGACCCCGGATAGACCATGGGATAGCATATCACTGGACTTCGTGGTGGGCCTACCGGTAGACCAGGGGATGACGGCAATAGTGGTGGTGGTGGATTACTTGACGAAAATGGGGCACTTCATCCCCTGCAAGAGAGTCCCTACGGCCGGGGAATTGGCGTCACTACTCCTAAAGAATGTGGTACGACTGCATGGATTACCTGGGGTGATCGTGTCGGACCGGGGGTCGCAGTTTACTGCGCAATTCTGGAAGACTTGGTGCACTGCGCTGCATGTTAAGACCGCCCTGTCCACCAGCTACCACCCTCAAACGGACGGCCAAACCGAGCGCCTGAACCAAACGCTCAAACAGTATCTGCAATGTTTTGTGGACCAGGGCAGGGAAGAATGGGTCGACTTGCTATGGGTTGCAGAGATAGCCTATAACAACGCCACTCACAGCTCCACACAGTCATCTCCGTTCTATAGCAACTATGGCCAACATCCCAGGTTCTTGCCATTTCTACATCCGTTCAGAGAGGACAGGATTCCCGCCACAGCGGACAGGGTGGCACACATAAAAGACACGTTGATACGCTCAAGGGCTGTCCTAATAGAGGCCAAGAGAAGATACAAGGCTGCGGCAGATAGGAAGAGAAGGCCCGGGCCACTGTACCGCACTGGAGACTACGTCTGGATATCCACAAGAAACATGAGGTTTCGAAAGAACAGTGTGTTCCATCCCAAGTACATGGGCCCCTATCGAATTACCAAGTGTATGGGTCCCGTGAACGTGAAGGTGTGCTTGCCCCAGTCATTGCGGATACACCCTGTCTTTCATGTATCATTGCTCAAACCAGCACCCTCCAAGCCGTCTGGGACACCTAGGCCGGTATGCGTGGAGTCGGAGGTGGAGTTTGAAGTGTCGGGCATACGGGCGTCCAAATGGCGCAGGGGGAAGCTGTGGTACCTGGTTGCGTGGAAAGGCTATGGCCCGGAGGAGCATTCATGGGAACCGGCTGAAGGGGTTCATGCTCCGCGCTTGGTCTCCTTGTTCCATCGGCGTTTTCCTGCCAGCGCTGGACCCGTGGGGAGCCGCTGAGAGGGAGGATGTACTGTCAAGAATTCCTGTCATACGAGGGGAGGAAAACGGTAACCAGCGAAAACGGACTACATCTCCCAGGATGCTTAGCGGTTGAGAGGTTATGTAAACAGGAGAGCTTTTACATAACTCAAGGGAAACACGCCCTTATGTAAACAGGAGAGCTGTTACATAACTCAAGGGAAACACGCCCTTATGTAAACAGGAGAGCTGTTACATAACTCAAGGGAAACACGCCCTTATGTAAACAGGAGAGCTGTTACATAACTCAAGGAAAACACGCCCTATAAAGGGAGGAACCGGGAGGTACAAGGCTGTCGGATATTGTGTTTACACCGACGTACCTGCTTCGTGAAGAGCAGTGTTCCGGAGTGGTGCTCCAGTAAGGCAAGAACGGAGGTAGGTCGAGTCGTTACTCCCTGGGCCGTGTCTTGCCCCATCGTCACCTGTGAAGGACCCGGAAGCTCTACCGGTCAACCATTGAGCTTCGCTTTTTGACTCGGCTGAGTCCAAGCGCAGTGGCGCTTTTGCTGGTTGGAGTCGTAACTCCCAGCCCGACCAGAGACACAGGGACTGCCAGCTGTAACGCACACCAGGAGGTGTTTGCCGCGTTACAGACTCGGAAGTCCACAGGATCGATCGAGCGGCTGCTCTCGGTTCAGTCTTCTTGCTTGGTATTGGGGTATCGGTGACGCATCACCAGGAGGTGACTCCGCGTCCCGGTGCAGTCTGAGGAAGAGGTTGAGCGGCTGCTCCCTTCAGGTAGAGACCCCGGCTGGGTGTTTCCCTGACTCCTCGATTCTCCCCAACACTCTTCGTGCCCCTCACAGCCTACCGATTGGCATTGTCGGCCATTTCATTTCTGCCCTCTGTTGGCATACGCCGGGATCGGCGTATATGCAGAGGACGGTTAGGACCATCCGTGCTGTGGGCTGGTAACGTACTTAGCCTGGAGGATTCCAGTGACTATAACTTTTATTTGTTCTTTGTATTTTATTTGCCTTCATTAAAAGAACTAACCCTTCACAAGTGGTTGCGTCCTCATTGTCGTGTCTGTTAAACGATCCTGAGACGTTCAGGGCGTTACACACTGATACAATAAAAGGAGTAACTGGCCCATCTGAATAGTAAGCTTAGGAGAATACGGACTGTCTTGGGATCTCACCCAGAGCTTTCACTCAGTGGAAATGGCATATATGGGAGCACAATCCTAACAAAATATTGCATGTTACATACAAATAAGGCCTGATTGTACCCAAAACATGAGAAACATTAATTTGCGTATGCATAATGCTTAGGACCTAGAAAACTAAAAAAGTATGTGCAAGATTACCATATTATTTTAGAGCCAGGTTGACTTTAGTTGTGTGCCTAAAATTAACTAACATAGCAGAGAGGAATCTTCCATTCTGCGGTACATAGATTGACTAGCACTGCAAGGCCATCCAGCCACGCACAGAACAAACTTGGAAGGAAGAAAGTTGGTTACAGTTATCACCTTTTTAATGCATCTCTGACCAAAACTTTTTTTTAATACTTTATAATGCATCCATGAAAGGCTATCTCCTTCCTTCTCCATAAAGAATCATTGGCGGAGAAGGATAAATGAAGACCTGGGAATTTGGAAGAGGCAGCACGAAATCTGAATGCACATGGGAAAATGCCCATGTGGCATTATCCGAATTTATAACCAACAGCTTCCTTAGGTATACAAGGGTAATTAGATGGCTTAGCATTAATTATTTATGGATAATACTAATCATACAGCCAATACAATAAGCATAAGGCTGACAAACTTTTTATTCACTGAAAAAGACAAAGTTACAGGGACGTTATAGTTAGGCTCAGATTTCACTTGTATAAAACCAGTGAAATTCAGTTGTTATAATTAGTGAGCTAACTGTAACTCACGCCCCCACAATGAACTGCTTATGACATCACATATTACATCACTCACAACATGGTCAATTACATCACTGGGGGGGAAGAAGTCCACTCTAGTCCTGAGGCCCTCAGGAGTAAAGTGAAATTCATTCCCCAACCAGTAGCGTGCCAGGAGGCACGTTTGCAGAGTGGTGGAGAAATGGGGAGTGGCCTCCAAAGACCTCTCAGCAATCCCCCTGTGTAGGACTTACTGGAGGTAACAGGAGGGCTTGTTGGCCCCTAACGACCCTCTGCAGACAAGGGGACTCTATCCCCCCACCAGCAGTGTGCCAGGAGGCACCTTTGCAGAGTGGTGGAGAAAGGGGGCGGGCCTGTAGCAACTTGACGGTAGTTCATTTATTTATTTTTTAGGAAGGGGGCCACGTGGCTTCCATTCGCTGTGTCATTTTGGGTCTTGGGGACCCTATCCCCCAGGGCCAGTCCCTTAATTCAAAGATGAGGCGGGCACGGACTCCTTTTTTTCATAATTTTTTTTTTATAATAATGGGTGAGGGACCAAGTGGATCACTCCGGGGCCTATTTTGAACCCAGGGACCCCATCCCCCTAGGCCCGGCCTAGGGTCTAGGTGCCCTGGTCCCACCCAGGGCACCCAGATACTTTGCTGGGGACTTCGGGGGGAGCCTGAAGACCCCTGTGGTCCCTGCTGGCGCCCTGTGTCCTGCGGGAGCCAGCACTGCTTTTGGACAGAGGGAGCCGCTGAACATGCAGCTCCCTCTGTCCAAAAGCAATTCTGCTCCGCTTCTAGTAAGTGAGATAATTTTACATGCTCTTGCTTACTTGAAGTAGAGCAACGTTTGCCATGGCTTGGAGGTAACAGTGCTCTGGCAAATCCATAGCAAACTGCATTGTCCTGGGGGCGGGCACCCCGGGACATTGCAGGAACTGGCCCTGGGGGATGGCGCCCCCTGGGCCATCTAGGGTTCTAGAAGGGGGGCTGTGCCATCCCCTCCTCTGTTCTAATTTGCCCCGGGGAGGTGGTGGTCCCCGGGAGTCTGCAACGGACCGTCAGAATATATTTTATTTGAGCACTGGAAGGTGGTGGTCCCCCCTGCTGCGGGGGGCAGGTGGGCCCCCCACTTTTGTTTACTTAAGTGCCCTGGGGAGATGGCGGTCCCTGGGGTTTGAATAGCTTGAGGAGGGAGGCCTTGTGCGCCCCCCTCCTATGTTTCCACAATGACTCTGGGACCTGGCCCACTCAGGGGCTTATTAATGAATAAGCGCGGAAGTCAGCACTTCATTTAAAAAAAACGTTTCGGCTCGAGTATCCTACGTGACTCCCGCTGAAATGTCTTTTAAAAAAAGCTTTTTGATCCCAGGGGGGAGGGGGGGTCCCTGTGTTTCTACTCTGCCCCCTTTTCCTTGTTCTAATGTTTTTTCTGTGACTCGATTTGACCGAGTCACAAGATGGCTTCCAACACTTCCTGGTTTGAAGTGGTAGCAGCCAATCATATCTCTGCACTAGATCAGGAGGGGTTGCGGATCCACAGCGACCCCTATATATACAAGTGGAAATTTCTTTACATTTCTCCGCAACTACTGAACAGATTTACACCAAATCACAAAAAGGCACTTCCTTGGATCAACATCTACCTTCCTGCCAAATTTGACATAATTCCATTCTGCAGTAAGGGCTGTAGCCTTGTCTAAAGGTTCTATGGGAATTAACATAGGGAAAACACGCTTTTAAGCATCCCCTGGTTCTCGGCCCTTGCTTGATGGATCACACTGAAGCTTTCAAGACTGCATCTGAAGTGAGCGTCATATCAGTTTTGAGAATTTTGTGAAGATTTGTCGAACAGCGCTAAAGTTGTTTGCAAATGGAATAAAACGCTCTTGCTATGGAAACTAGGTCCTACCTAAAACTACCTACTGGCAATCGCCAGTAGGTAATATATATCTATATAGTCGCTAGATAGGGGGATTACACTAAATTATTACAGGTAGCAGATATGTCCGATGTAGAATGCTTGCATTTTTTATAAATGTAATTTTGCTTTATATAATGACTGCTGAGATTAGCGTAAAAACAAACAACATTTTGCCAGCAGAACGTAATAAATAACCTCTAATCATACCTACATCTGTGTATGTCTGCTGCTTTTATATGCTAGTGTGATTGTTCACATTTAAAATACAGTCCCCTGTCGATAGGAGCCTGTCTGGCATGGCTGTCTGACTCATAACATTCTGATCCTGGCTGAGCCTAACTCTTCATATAGAAGAGTAAGAGACACATGCATGTTCTTCTTTTCTTTGTAAATGAGGCAACACAAATTTTCCTCCTGGAGCTAAGGAGATCTAACCGGGTGTGCCCATTCAGACTGGGAGGTTCATGATGAAGCAGGTGAAGTCTATGGGTAATTGGGAAAGGGATGTGACCTAACGGCTAGAGCGGTCAACCTGGAAGCTGGGCAACCAGGTTCGATTCTCGACAGGGACGCTCAACATCCTATAATTCTTGGCAAATCACTTAATCTCCCCGTGCCTATCAAAATGAATTTGTCCATCTGTAAGGCAACTGGTCCTCATGTAAATCTCCCTGATACCTTTAGGTCGGGTTTGAGCTGTATAAAACTCCCCAAAATAAGAAAATACCTCAGAAGAATATGAAAGGAGCAAGTAAAGTATATACTATTATCCCCCAAAAAGCTATAATACCTCTTAATTCTCATTCACCGGCATTACCAAGAGCCCCGGAGAAGGGGGAATAACAAACTACTCATAAGGAGAGCAATAAGGTTATTAGGTAACCTGTTTGTAAGCACTCCCATTTTGAGTGCACTCGTTCACTGAAGCACAGTTCTGGGGGAGAAGAAACATTAATAAGTGCTGCAGGATTCTGGCACCATACAGCATGGAAGAAACCAGAGACCTTAGGTCTTTCGTAGTGTTTCTGGGAATAGCTTCAGGAGCAAGATAGATCTTTTAGGGACAGCAAAAAACCTGGGCACCAAAATCAGCAATCACCTTTTCACTCACAAGTAACGTCCGTCACAAAGGGCAAACATTTTATATTCAGAGTAATCATGATATAATTCCTGCTCTTCAAGCTCAACCCTCGATTGAAACTCAAACAAACATTGGCAATTTTATGCTTGAATTTGCGAAAATTGAGCACACGTTGCCTGACCTGAAATCTCTGCACCATCTCTGTAACCGAGGCTGGAGTGAAGTCTTGTGCACTATCCTAAAGACTTAATAGAGTACATTACTGGATACACTCCAAAAATGGTGTTCATTTACACACTCATCTTACCCTCTAATTGAGAAGAATTTGAGCAATCCATCAGCCGATGCAGATCTCTCCGAAGACCTGTTTAAGATCCATCACTAGCTTCCCTAATCAAGGATACTATGCATTCGAGAAGTTCCCGCTCATACCCATACGACCACACTGTCTGCAAAAGATTAGTGCACACTCCTGTTACAGTTGGCCCTGCCTCCTTTCCCATGTGGCTTAGAGACAAAACAGCCATCAGCTGATCAGGAAGCCATCATGGCTGATCTCCTAAGATTCAAATTAGCTTGAGAAGAGCTGCAATGTGGCCACAAGATGTGGTGTCCATCAAAACATCTGAATAGTATATAAATAAATAGTTTAATTTGACTTCTTATCTTTCCTGCATATGATTTAAGAAAATGTGAGAAATATATTAATATTTTCCTCTACAAGTAACTCTATGTAAAACATATCACTATTTATTTTTCCATACAAATAACATTTTATTAGGGAAAAAACTTTCATAAACTCCATTACATTAGACAAATCAAGGGCTATATATACTCAGTTTTCACTCAACACAGGGCAGCAAGCAAAGTCTACTAAGATATGGAGCATTTCTGCTGTCTCCTAGCTTCAGTGCACTCTGTGCTGCGTAGCAACAACAGAGGCACCCTTGCAGCATGGGAGGAGGGAAACCTTCATGCACAACAATCCATAAAGGCATTCTTCTTTTTCTATGCATGTTAAGGAATGCAGCATGCATGGAAAGAGGAAGTAGCAAGGAGAAACAAAGATATTTCTCCTCATTATGCCTGGTCAAGGGAGGAGTAGAGTTTTCCACACAATCTCAGGTTTACTCGCCTCAATAAATCTGGGATAGCGTCCAAACCATGGGTGACTCTATGTGTTTTAGTAAATCTCGAAAATGGTTTCGCTTCGGGCAGCATAAAAAGTGACGCACCCTGATGCAAAACCTTGGTAAATCTGCGCCCAAGTCCCTTCCGCGTATCATGCCAAAAATATAAGGGTAACAGGAGTGTATATTTATATATACAGGGTGGATGAGAGGCACTATGAATGAATAGCATGTAAAAAGATGCAATTTATAGAAGTTGACAAACAGAAACAAGTTGTTGGTAGAGAGTCTCTGTGTGGTTTTATTTCAGATATGCTTTGTTTGCATTTGTTGGGAACAGCCAAAGCGTTTCGCCCAAACAAGGGCTTCTTCAGGGTGATTAGCGATGCTGTTTGACTGGCATCGTAGGTAAAGGTAGGTGTAGCACGAGACGGAATCGGCTGTAAAAGAGCCTTTGGACTCAAAAGCCGCCCGTGAGTATATCCCACTGTGTTGTCAAGTTCTAGGAGTGGCAGCGCATTGTGGCTATGTAAGTTCGTATTAGTAGTTGTAGTACTTTAAAGCTGGAGCCGTGTCCGGATGCGTACTGTGGTCTACGGGTTGAAAGGCAGAGTATATTTATATACAGGGCATCACCAAGGAGGCACATATCAACTAAACTCAATGTAAATTTAGAAAGGAGGGTATGTTTCCGGATTTTCTTTCCTTGCATTAATTCAAGGATTATTCATTATATGATTCATTTTAAAATGAGTCCAGAGCTTGCATTTGCTTGTCCCATTCTTTGCATTGCACACTCTAGGGCAGTCATTCTTCTTCCAGCCCTTCACACGAATGGAACAAATTTGAAAGGACACAAAAATGTCCACACACCAGAAGCCATTTCCTCACGTGCCATGACCACATTCCATGCTTTGCACACCACAAGCAATGAATTGCACAACCCCAGACACTGTACAAGCCTGTGTTGCGCTCTGCCTATCGCCGCCCATTGCCTGGTCATTACAAGGCACTTTGCAAACATTTAGCCATGTTTTACACACTAGCAGCCATGGTCTGTGCAACCAACTCCTGAGTCATGCTTAAGCACACCCCCTAGGTTGCCATCTTCTCCTGAGTAAAATACTATTATTAGTTACTCTTTAGAGAATATTGAGGGGCTGTGGGGCCACTACTTAAATATGAACTTGATTACAATCCTCTGTATCCCTTTTAAACATGGCGATGCTGCGCTTTAAAAAAAACCTACAAACATGTACATGGCAAATATTTTTTAATCAATTTCTTCTAGTATGTACTGTTTGAAGTTTGTATTTTAAATCGGGACAATAATGGCATTTGCTGAATTTCCCAGGTTTTCCAAGACTTTTCGTAAAAACATCCATCATAGTGGTAAAACATTGGCCATGTGCAACCCTAACACCATCACCCTCACACTTCTCTCCTCATCGAGATGTGCCCTACCCCAACCACCTCTGCGGTCACTCAGCAGAACTCTACAAACCCTGAGCCGGTCTACCCACTTACACTTTCTCTCTCTCCCTTGGTTGGATGGCAGGGGTCGGCACTGGATCCATGACTGGGTTGGTTAGTTATAGTCAAATGCTTACAGGATGGGGGGAGGGGTCTGAGTTACTGCTTCCGGCATAGTCAAACGTACATCAAAAGTGCTTGAAATATCTCACACTTTTGTTTTTCACAAAATTATTGGTACCATATTGTTGGTAGGATTCAGAACTACTGATCCAAATATTAGTATAGAAGATTTAGATTTTAGATTTGAGTTTTATATAGCGCTCGAATGCCCAGGGGTGTCTTGGCACTGCCTACTGCACAAATCTGATACTTTATCTTATCATGAATAATGACTAGTTGTTGAAGAGCCTGTTTTTAGTAACTTTCAAAAGGACAGGAGATTTGGGCTATTTCTACAGTATACAATATCTGTGTGAATTTCACAATATACATGATAGGTTGGTGTGAGATTACTACTGGACTTTAAGATTAAAGAGACAATGACAACTTCAAAAGAATGCTAAACTGTTTCTTAAAATGTGATCTGGTCTGCTAGATTTAGCCCAATTTTCTTGGATGGTGCATTATTGTACCTTCTTGGTTAATCTCCATTAAGTAGGTAAGGATTTGTCTGTTCTAAGAATTAGAAGCATAACATTCGAGGATCTAATATAAGAATTAAAGTACCCCACCTCAAAGTGACATTGGATTCCCCAGTGCTTAATTTGTGTCGTGGTTGCTGGGGATCACGGCTGTAATTTAAGCATCAGACTTTCTTCCAAAGTAGAAAAGTAGAATGAAGGGCATAGGGAAAGCTGTGACAAAGGGAGTTAAAAGAGATTAAAAAGAACTCACTGGACAAGATAAAGTACCAGGAAGTGCAGAGGTGGAACATAGAGGCATAAGGCGGAATCAAGACTAGGCATCCTTAGTAAAAAATAACTTTGGGCCAATGCAGGTATTTGTTTTTTATAATATGGAACAAGGGGTGTTAGTAGATTAATAGTCCCACTCTAGGGAACAGACTCAATGTATAGCAATTTTTTAGTTGCAAACTGCACCTGAAAGACATAACTTTAAGCATATACCATGGAGTATACAGGATGGAATCTATTTCTTTGAATGATATGACCACACATATGTACAACTTGTTACGTCTAAGAACGACCCAGTGTATAACTGAATTCCATGCACATAATTGCACATCCATTCTCAGCACTAAGTAATGTTCATAATTTTTCTTAACTGATTTTTGGTTTAATTAATGAACCAATGATTACAAAGCAGTACATTTAAGTATGAATTTGAAACATCCAGGTTGGGTTCAAATAATTGTAAATGAGAGTGTGCACTCAAGTTGGAGTTTTACTTATGATATACTTTGTGCATCTGAAGATAAACTGATGTTCATTAGTGCAGAACAATGTAAAAATGACAGAAGTGCTTACATAACTTATGTACATATCAGGAAACACCTCTAGAGGAACCTTGCAACAGGTCATCCATAGGTGATAGATGTTTGTTAAAAGCTGAAAACCTAAATTGAATAGTATTTTGGCATATTTTGTACATCTAGTGAGACGTTGACACAATAATTTCACTATGAAAGCAAAGTAACGTACATTTTAAATGCAATCATGGAAGTGAGATGTTGTGATCAAGCATAGTTTCCTGTACCAAAGAGGGGAATTGATGCTCCTTTCTGGCCTGACACAGCTAGGAGAACATTTGATGTCAACATAAATTGACTAGCCACAATCATTTCACTTCTCTAACTAGAGAGCATCGCTCTCTCAAGCTCAGAGACTATCTGCCTGATTGCGATCTTGGTGGACAGGGTTATTCCATCACAAACATGATGGATTTCACGTCTGCCAAATTACAATTCCATTATATCCTATGGACCTTGGAATGCGGTGATCGGAATATCGGAAGATGGTATCAGGCCCCATATTTTGATAGACTACAGCAGAGAGTAAAAAAAAACGTTATTCCCATAGTTTTTCAGAAACATTGCGTACTATCATCCAGGCGTCAAACGTAATGGGAGTAGCGTGGCAACTGGGGGTTTTAACATCAATTTTTGTCAGATCTTTCTTAAAACATTTAGATAGCCTTCCAGTTATTACAGTGAACAATGTAGGGACCTATTTGCTGGATTACTTCCTGTTGCCACCTTGGCTACTGTGGTTATCATAAATATATTGTTGCTCTAAAAGTGCGTCCACTGATGAGTGCCGCGATAGGATTGAAGGTGGATGATGCCGCCATGAATAAAATATCTAGCATAATTCTATTCACTGAGCTAGGACAGGTACAACCTGTTTCCAGCTATTTGAGATGTGCCAAGAAGATTATATGGAATTTAAAGCTGGTACTGCATAACATCAATCTGATGTTAACTCTTGAACGGCAACAACAGTATTAGGACAGGTGTTTCACAAGAGTAAAAATTCCTGCTCTTGTGTAGATGACTTTGAACCTGCTAATATGAAAAATGAAGAGAAGGAAACCAAGGAAAAAGCCAAGGCCTTTTTCTTAAAAACTGTGAAAGTAATTGCAGAGTATGCTGCCTACCTTGTATGATTTGTGTTAGTGACTTCAGTAAGATCTGGGGGCATATGTACGAGAACATGTTGAAGCGCAGAGCTGCACAAAATTAGACAGTGCCACGCTCTGACATTTTCAAAATGCAAGGATGCGCCGTATTCACCAGAATACGGCGCACCCCTGTGTTTTCCCTTGCGCTGGCGCTCAATTTAGCTGCCTAGCACCAACTCAAGCCCCCTTGCACCATTGTGCAAGGGTGCCTGCGTTTCAGGGAAGGATTATTTATGTGCAGGAAGGGGTCCATATGGCAATTTGTTACTTCTATGTGTGCCGCAGAAGTAGCATATCCTCATTATTTAATGATTGTTTATGTGCAGGAAGGGACACCTTTCTGCACATAAACAATCATTAAAGGCATTTTGCTCTTTCTAGGTGTGCTGCAGAATGCATCACACATAAAAGAAGAAAAACTAGGAGAAATAAAACTATTTCTCCTCGCATGGCGTTAGTTTTTGGCGCTGCCTCAGATGTTAATGTTAATGTTAATGTTACTGGGTACTTATAGAGCGTGCGGCTACTCCCAGGAGTGTCCCGGTGCTAGAAAAAAAGGAACCAGTGACAGAACCAAACAGGACGCCCCAAGGCCGCTGAGCTATTATGTAAACAGCCAAGTTTTTAAGCTGTGTCTAAAACTGAGGAGATCCTGCGCCTGACGCAAGGGTAGAGGCAAACTATTCCAGAGCCGAGAGGCCGAGAATTACACCTCCTTGTAAATCTGGGGGAGCGTCAAAAGCAATGAGCGTTGCGCTGGAAAGCCCACAGCAGCACCCATTGCACGTCCCTTTCATGCCAAGTGATGTGTGTGAAGTGGCTTTACATACAAGGCGGTGTTAACCACAAAAGTGACTTAACTCCGCTTTGCAAATATGGAGAAGGGCATATCCCCACCAGAATGGCACTAAAAGTGACGTTCTGGTGGCGATATCCGCTTGTAAATATGCCCCCTGATTTGCAAAGAAAAACTGAAAGAGGTGCTTTGAATGCAGGTGTTTTAACCTTTTCACAGACCATCAGGATTGACAATGTGTGTGAATCAGAGTCAGGCTCTGCTGATGGCCTGACTTCTTCATGACTTCCATCGATTGAAACATTATTGCAAGAAACTGAATCCAACAACCGGTTTGGCCTCATCAACTATAAGCTGACAGACACCTTTCTGGAGATTGCTACTACAGAGCATAGAAATCTACTAGGACTGAATTCTGATCCACAGATGCCAAATTACCTGTCACTGTTTCTTCCTAAAGAAGCTGCTACCGGGGTTTGCTACATTACACTGTCTTCTTAGCAGTGGCGTCACTAGGAAGGTGCGAGGGGTGCGGACCGCACCGGGTGACACCATCACATGGGGTGACACCGTGACACCAAAATGCAAAATATTGGGACCCCCGCCCGCGGACCAGCCTGCACGTGGGAGCCCCGTGCCCGGAGCCCAGGCAGGGACGCAGGTAGGGAGTGCGGAGGCAGGGTGCAGGTGGGTGTGGAGGTCAGGGCACAAGGGAATGCGAAGGTAGAGGGAAAAGAGGAGACGAAGGTAGGGGTACAGGGGACTGCGGCGGTAGGGGCAGAGCGAAGTGCGGCGGTACGGGGCAGAGGGGAGTACGGAGGTGCGGGGCACGGAGGAGTGCAGAGGTAGGGGGAGTGTTGAGGTACGGGCAGTGGCATCACTCGGGGGGTGCAGGGGGTGCGGACCGCATGGGTGACACCATGAGTTACCGCACTGGGTGACACCAACCCTAGAGACGCCGCTACTTCTTAGACGTTGCTTCAAAAGTTGAAGCATTGTTGTCAGATGGAGAAAAAGTTTGATCATTTTCTATAGTACCCTGCACACTTTAATGTATTCATGCTCACATACATACATTCAAGGTAAATACTCGCATGCATCATGCACATTTACCACCTCATTTTTTTTTTAAAGGGGAGGAAGTACCCTCATTTACTGAATAACGACTATTCTGGAGGTTGTGACATTCTCACCACAATAGCATGGTGAAGCTATTACAATATTAACACTTAACACCTTGTGCTTTAACCAAGTAAGACGTGTTTTCTGTATGGTGTATTTTATGCTGAAACACTAATGTCCTAGAAATAGACCTGTCTTAGATGAAAGTGATTCAAAAGCATTCAACCAACAACCCAATTAGCATCACTGCTACTTTCGGCGCTTTCTTGCTCAGAGACGTTGTAAGGCATGGGCGAAGTAGGAAATTGCCCAGGGCTCCTACTTTCCAGGGGGCCCTCCTGGGAACATACATTTTCTTTCTACCTCACTTCTATGTATTTCTGTATCTCAACGTTCCAACATATATTTCAATATTTTAAGGCAATTTAGCACTTGAATTAGCAGAAAAATGAGTAATAAAATCCTAAATTGTGCCAAGTAGGGAGCCCCAAAATATTTCTTGGCCGGGGACCCCGACATTACTCAAGATGACACTGTGCTTGATGATGTGGCTGCCATCCAATGTTTTTAAATGGCCGCGAATGCCCAGGACAGCAAGGCGCGTCCTTTGTTTACGAAAAGTATCTTAGGATTCTGGGATATATTCCAAGTGATGATGTAACACAGGTTACAAGGGAACAACCACACCTCCCACCCTTGAAAATAGAAGTTAGCAATAGGTGATGTTTTCTGAATTGTGCTGGGCTATTTCACACAGAGGTGAAATTGGTCAAACAGAAACTTAGGCATTTTAAGACATGCACAAATGTCAGGTATAACATAATTTTGACCTCACTTGCTCAGATCTGAACGTGAGATCATTGCAATCAGACCTGAACCGATGAGATATCACTAATTAAGAGCAATGCTTGAGTCTTATACATAAAAGTTCTTGCTTAGAAAGTAAGCATAGAGGTCTGGAAGCTGACTGAGGGTGTGTTCTGGACCAATGGCAACAGGAGGCTGAGAAGTCTGCACTCTCATCTTTCAGTGTGATTGGATGTTCCTGAGTCAGAAAACGTAAGAGCACTCTTCAGGAGACTGACACTCCCTCTCTCTTGGATTGTGAACGATCTGGAATGAGACACCTCCGTGGGAATAGCTTTTCACCTGCAATTATCAAGGTATGCAGAAGTGTGTGTGTGCACCTAGTATTTTAGCCTTGCATTAATAATATTAAGAGCACAACATTATGACAGAATCTATTTACAGTAAAACTGTAGCACCTTGAGATAAAACAAGCCATTGAAATGTTTTTGAATCTAATACAACAAATACAATGTCTTCATTTCTTTTTTTGCAACATTTTGTCTAATACCGACGAGTGCCTTTGCAATGTTTTTGTCATTTGATAATGTTACAAACAGGGGCGGCTCCTCCGCTAAGGCGGAGGAGCTTCGCCCCGCTGCTCTCAGGGCAGAGCAGCAAAAATAAAATGATAACGTTGTTATTTTCATTTTATTTTTTGTAGCTGTGGGGCTGTGTTAGTGCAGGGCAGGGCTGATGGCACAGGGGGAGGAGTGGTTTGCACACTCCCTAAGGGCACATGACTGTTTGGCCGGCCCTCATGGGCCAAACAGTCCTGCGCACTTTGTTTGTTCCCCACCAGGCTGCATCACACAGCCTGGTGAGGAACATGCAAAGCATCCCTTTCCCGTCTGAGCGCCGAACCATGGCGCTCAGACCAATCACAACGCTGCATTGAGCGCTGTGATTGGCTCAGGGGAACCCGGGAGCCGGGTGCTTCCTGCTGCTGAACTGCAGGAAGAAGGAAGATGAGGAGGACAGAGAAAAGGCAGAGGCCGGCAGAAAGATAAGTGGTATTTAAAAAAACCAAAAATAATTATTTCATCTCCCCCTCGCCACCCCACCCCTCCATCACCGTTCCCTGCCAACCGCTACTGGTTACTGTCATGACCGTGGCCGGGGTGAGACATCGGGGTACACGTAGGCACATACTATCCTCCTCAGGCTATTATGGAATGACTGGGAAACGAGTGCCTAACAAACTATATTACCCAGCATCCTTTGGGGTTTTCGCAGGAAAAAGCAATGGAGGTCAGCTGTTGAGGGAAGGCAGTATATAGCCTCTCCTGTCCGCTGCTCCGTGCTTGTCATTCCAGCTTCCTCGTGGAGTTGCCAGTGGCCTGCCGCCCTGTTTGTTACTTCGTGGATTCCTCTGCTCACTTTTGCGGACTTCTGGCGCTGCCTCCTGTCAGCGCATTGTCCCAGCGGCACACGGCCTTGCCGCGACTAACCCTAGGCGTAGTTCGCGAAGTAGCACTTCGCGAAGCTACGCAAAGTGCAGTTCGCACTACGCGAGCTATGCGTAGCACTTCGCGAACTGCGTAGTACCTTGTTCGCACTGTGCCAGATGTCGTTTTCAATGATTGCACAGTGCGGACAAGCAACCGGCACTGTGCAATCATTGAAAATGGCATCTTGCACAGTGCGAGCTGTAGTTTTCTGCTGCTCGAGTAGATTTTTACTCGAGCGGCAGCTTTCTCAACGCGAACTGGTAGTTTCTCATCGCGAGCGGTCGAGAGCATAAGCGACCACTCGCAATGAGAAACCTGACCTCCTCGCGTTGGGAATCTCGCTGGGAGGTTTATTTTCCATGCTCGCGATCGCCAACTTGATGTTGCTGATCGCGAACAAGGAAAAAGTCTCGCCGGGATGTCATTTTGCTTGCTCGCAGTCGCCAACTTGACGTTGAGGACCGCGAGCAAGCAAAAAATGACCGCAGCACTATGCCACACTACGCTACGCGTGTTCGCACTGTGCTACGTGCAATTCGTGTAGTGCGAAGTAGCGCGAACTTCGCAAACTACACGAGCGTAGCGTAGTGCTTTGCCCAGGCTTAGCCGCGACCCCTGTTCTACGCGAAGTCATCTTTCACCAGCCGGCGGTGGCGTCTTTGCCGGAGCGATTCTTCACGTCCTCAGTTCTGGGGTCGTGCGGGATACGATTCGTTCCTGCCCTTACATCCTCTACAGTCAGTTCAGCTCCTGTGATGAAACAAGGAGCTACTCCGAACAAAGAACAGCTAAGTGGTGGGGAGCGTGCGTCGTTCCCGGACTTTACTTTTTTATTTAGACTGTTTTCTCCGGGTTTTTTTATTCACAAAAACTTAGACACTGTGTTTATTTCTACCAAGCCTAAAGAGACTTTGTATGTTTTGGAACATTTTGCCATTTACTGTTGGATACAGCGCATAACTTCTGGCTCCTCCATTGCAGGTGGCCAGCTTCGTGGTGATCATATACTGTATCCTTCTTTACTGCCTTTTAAGTGGATGCTGAGGATGTGAGTTTTTGTTGGGGTAGACTAGAGTGCATTACTCAGGGCAGGGCTTGTTTGCATGATTGTTCTCTCATTTTTATCTCTTCTCTTGGACACAGGGTACTTCCTCTAGGTCAATGTTCTTTGATGTCCTGGTAGTATGCCATGCTTCAGAGAAGGCCCTAACCAGCGCATCCTCCACCCGCAGCATTTATTGTTTTCTCCCATTCCCTTTTCCCCTGCACGCTTTTTACAGGGCAGCGAGATACGTGCTTTTTGTTCCCTGTACAGCAGCTTGAAGGGGAAGTGGGAAACTATCTGCTCTCCATCATCCTCGCTGTACCTCATCGGAAGGTCAGTGGCATTTCTGTTCTCAGCACCCAACAGAATGACAGGCCCACATTGTTGACCAGCCTGGATAATGGAAACAAATAAAATGCTGACCTCAGTCCTTGAGACCCTGACTACCTTGCAGATAGAGGTCCAGACGTTCCGAGCAGAGAACCAGGATCTGCGCAAAGAGTTAGACTATGCGCAGGGAAGTAGCAGGGCTATCAAGAAAGGGCAAGACGGAGAGTAGCAGAGGGCTCTATATTAAGGAATGGACCCTGCCCCCTCCCATACATGCTGAAGACGTCTTTACTGATCGTCTTCCCTCCCAGGCTCTTGATGGGAGCTCTCCTGTCTCAGGATGTTTGTCTGCTAACCACACTTCCTCTCACTACGAAGGCGGTAATGCACCTATCAACTTCATCCAACAACCTCAAATGCCATTGGCCCCACCTGAACGTTTCTTTGGGGATCCAAAGAAATTTGGCATCTTTCTGAACCAGTGTCGAACACACTTCCTATGTAAACCGACTGTATTCCATGATGACCAAGCCAAGACTGCATTCGTGAAGTCGTATCTAGGGGGAAGTGCAGCAAGTTGGTCGATTCCGTTGGTCAAAAAAGACGCTCCAGTGTTGTATGATTTCTCAGCCTTTTGTGATGAAATGTGGAAACTCTTCGACAGAAGATCACATCGCCTCCCCCTAGACAGGGAATTAATCACACTGAAGCAAGGGACACAGGATCTCTTAACCTACATAACGACCTTCAACTGGCTGGTGATCGAAACAGACTGGCCAACAGATAAGAGAACCGCTCAGACAAGACGGAAGTCCTCATCCTGGGACCATCCCCCTCTGCCTGGGACGACTCCTGGTGGCCCCCGGCACTGGGCACCGCACCCAAGCCTACGGACCACGCACGCAACCTGGGCGTCATCCTGGACTCCTCCCTCACGATGACCAAGCAAGTCAACACCGTCTCATCAACTTGCTTCAACACCCTGCGCATGCTCCGTAAGATCTTCCGATGGATCCCCACCGAAACCAGGAAGACAGTCACCCAGGCCCTCGTCACCAGCCGCCTGGACTACGGGAACACCCTCTATGCCGGAACTACTGCCAAACTTCAGAAAAGTCTCCAACGCATACAGAACGCGTCAGCACGTCTCATCCTGGACGTCCCCCGCCACAGCCACATCTCCGCCCATCTGAGAGACCTGCACTGGCTCTCCATCAACAAGAGGATCATGTTCAGACTCCTCACCCACGCACACAAGGCCCTCCACGACATGGGCCCGAAGTACCTCAACAGCCGCCTCACGTTCCACACACCCACCTGCCAGCTCCGCTCCGCCAGCCTCACCCTCGCCTCCGTTCCACGCATCCGCAAGACCACCGCCGAGGGAAGGTCCTTCTCCTACCTGGCGGCCAAAACGTGGAACTCCCTCCCAACCCACCTACAGCTGACCCAGAACCATCTCTCCTTCAGGAAACAGCTCAAGACCTGGCTGTTCGAGCAGTAGCGACCCCCCCCCTCCCCCCTCCCCAGCGCCTTGAGACCCTTACGGGTGAGTAGCACGCTATACAAATTCGCTGATTGATTGATTGATTTGTTTTATTAGGGATTACGGGGAGAGCTGAAGGATGTTCTAGCCCAAGTGGTGCACATGCCCCAGTCCTGTGATGAGTTGATGGAACTCACGGCGCAGTTGGATCAACGTCTTCTGGAAAGGAAGGACGATATGGGGAGAATAGAACCACGTTATTTTATACCTCGACCCAAACCATTGGTAGAGGAGGCATCACGCCCTGCCAATGGAGTGGAACCCATGCAGATCAATGGGATTTGTGGTTCCTTAACCTCGGAAGAGAGAGAAAGCAGATGTAAACAACATCTATGTTTATACTGTGGGAAAGGAGTACATTTCCTTAAAGAGTGCAGGGCCCTAACGAGGGATGCAGAAAAAGGAGCAGTGGCATGAACACAAGCAGTCCTGCAGCAAGACTGGAACAATTGGGTGACTTTGAAAAACTGAAGAGCCCGAGCAAGACCGAGATCCCTTGTTTGAGCAAAAAACACCCCAAGATCTCTCCTGTTGTGGCCAATACCGTCCAGACATCGGTAGCCCATATCAATGTGGTTGTCACCCTTTGGTTGGATCAAGAACCTCACCAGAAAATACCTGCTTTACTTGATTCTGGAGCTACGGGCAACTTCATGGATCAGACCTACACACAGCAGTTAGGCCTACCCTGTGTACGAAAGAGCACCCCAGAACCTGTGAAGGTGGTAGATGGGGCAGCCTTGAATCCAGGCTCTGTGAAGTACCACACACAGCCCCTTGTTATGCAATTCATGGACGAACACTACCAGCAAATCCAGTTTGACTTGATTGATGCTCCCCATTTTCGCCTCATTCTGGGGATGCCACGGCTGACCTTTCACGATCACTATGTGCAATGGTCCGCTCGCTCAGTTACCATGAACTCTCCATTCTCCCAAGAACATTGTAAGAGTAAGGAAGCGTGCCAACAGAAGGGCTGAGCAACGCAATCAGGCTACCTTGCAGCAGGATGCAGAATACCCCTGGTTTGTTTTAGCTCCTCCGGAGCAGAACAATACCTGCGGTGCTTTACACTTCAACACGAGGAAGAGTGGGGCACCTTGCTCTGGATGGCTGAGTTTGCGTACAACAATGTCGAACATTCTTCGTTGGGCTGATCCCCTTTCCTTTGACAGAACGGAGGTCATCCTAACATGCCAGCTTTTGAATGGCCCAACTCTTCGAGTCACCCCTCGGTGCAAGAACATCACGCACATTTGCATGCGGTACTTCAAGTAGCCAAGGCACAACTATTAAAGGCTTAGTCAGATGACAAACGTTATGCTGACAGAAACGCTCCAAGGAACCCGAGTACCAAGTGGGGGATAAGGTGTGGTTGGCAACCAAAAACCTGCATTTAAAAGGAGTCAATAAACTAAAACCCAGATACATTTTGACATTTACTGTTGGATACATCACATAACTTCTGGCTCCTCCATAGCAGGTGGCAAGCTTCGTGGTGATCATATACTATATCCTTCTTTACTGCCCTTTAAGTGGATGCTGGGGATGTGAGTTTTTGTTGGTGTAGACTAGAGTGCATTACTCAGGGCAGGGCTTGTTTGCATGATTGTTCTCTCATTTTTGTCTCTTCTCTTGCACACAGGGTACTTCCTCTAGGTCGATGTTCTTTGATGTCGTGGTAGTCTTCCATACCTCAGAGAAGGCCCTAACCAGCGTGTCCTCCACCCAGCAGAATTTATTGTTTTCTCCCATTCTCTTTTGCCCGGCGCGCTTCTTACAGGGCAGCGTGATACACGCTTTTTGCTCTGTGTACAACAGCGTAAAGGGGAAGTGGGAAACTATCTGCTCTCCATCATCCCTGCAGGACATTATCAGCAGATCAGTGGCATTTCTGTCTTCAGCACCCGACAGTTACAAATGATGCCTAAAATTTCCATGAGGTGTGGACAATATATATATACACACACCCACAGCACACACATATTTACTGAAAAAACAAAGGTTAAAAGGATGTTGTTGTTAGGTGACAATGCCAGTTAAAACATAGCATTTTACTATCTAACAGAGGCAGCTCCTCTGCTCTGGCAGTGGAGTGGCGCCGCCCTGCCCGCAGAGGCAAACGAAAAATAAAATGAACATGATTTTATTTTTCGTCCAGTAGCTGAGTCTTGGGGACGGTCCACACCACAGCACTGCAGAAGGGGGAGGAGGGGTTGTGGGCACTGCTGTCAGTGTGCATGACGATTTGGCTGGCCACCTTAGGACAGTCAAAACGTCATCTGACATCTCTTCAACCCAGCTGTGTTTCTGGGTGGAGAGACCAGCAGGCACAGGGTCCCAGCTTCAGATGGAGTGCAAAATAAGCCCACTCAGCCCAATCCTGACACTGCTCTCATGGGTATGAGAGGAGCATCTGGATTGGCTCCAGGGGAGTCTGGGAGCTTCAGCCTGTACCCAGAGGAGCAGAAGAGCAGCGAGCAGAAGACCAACAGGTAAGGTTTTTTTTAATTGTTTGTTTTGTTGCAGGCCACCCTCTCCCCGTGCTACCTCACCACATTTCCTTGACACCAGCCGCTACTTCCATCAAACTTGTGCCAGGGCGCCAGTTCTCGTTTTATAGTTACTTGAGTGTGCATACAGCTTCCCAAACGTGCTACAGCTAATGATCACCGGATGCAAAATGCATATGGTAAATGACATGTCAGCTTGCTTAAGTATGTATGTGTGTTCACACATGTGTCCACACATGTCTACTTATGGGGAGTGTTCTAGGGTCCTAGGAAACAGTTGACGGCCAGCACAGGACTCAGGAGCGACTTCTCTGCTAAGGGGGAGGAGCATCGCCCCGCTGAGCAGGTCAAAAAGGAAAATAAATGTTGATAACAATATTATCAATTAATTTCTCTCTTGTTGCTTAGCTGGGTAGGGTGGGTTTGGGTTCTCATGAAGGAGTGGTTTGCACTCTCTTAAGTGCGCATGAAGCTTTAGCTGGCCGTCTCAGACCGCCCTAACTCCTATGCGCACTTTGGATGTTCTCTAACCAGGCTACATTACAGTAGAACATGCCCAGGCTCCCTGTCCCTGTCTGAGCGCTAAACCATAGCGCTCAGACCAATCACAAAGCTGCATTGCAGCGTTGTGATTGGCTTAAGGGAGCCCGGAAGCCTGGGTTCTTCCTGTTCCTGCTTCCTGTCCTGGAATCGGGCGAAGAGGACCGATGTTGGGACAACAATAACAATATTGTTTAGCTTGCAATATTACTTTTACTAATTCGTATACCCATTACAAACAGAATCGTTGTAAGAGAGCCCCTGGGCCTCTATCCTAGCTAGCTCAGTTGAACAGGAGGATGTGTTTCAATTAGGATTCACACCTTTTCTCAAGTAGATGTAAAGATGCTACAATCAGCTTTATCAAATGGTACACTGTTTTCTCATCCTGCACCCCTCTTGCTCTTTGTAGAAGGGAGAACTGTCCACATAACACAGAGCGAACAAGTGAGCACCGCAGCATGTTCTATGTATATTGGCTGGAAATCTGCTTCTCAGTATGTTGTGAAGATAAACTTGTACAATATTTTAGGGTCTGAAACTGTGCCCAGAAACATTATTTGCCTGGAACAGCCATTCAAATATGAACTGGAAAACAATGCTACTGCTCATCCATATCTTTTTTCAGGAAGGAATGTGCTGAGAATCTGTCAGCTTGTCCAGTCCTCAGTGCAGCCCATTGGCCACCCGACTAGTGGAATCAGAGGCCATAGTCTTTAACATCTGCTCACTTTGAGGGATAGCAACGCTTGCTGTGCCTGTTATACCTGTGCAGTCTAGTCTCCATCCAGAGCCCATAATATCTGTTTAAGATGAAGGATATTTCTGTTGCTTAAGAGGGGGGCACTGCTATTTACGGCCCAAACCCTCACCTGAGATGTAGCATTTCCCAATGAATGCCTAAACCTGCATGGACTGCTGCTGGTAGCACATCTGTGGGACGCTGGGGTCTGTAGGGGGTGTACTCTGGGTCTACGCTCAGGGGCCCAGAGCCTAAGTATCATAGATCTGCTACATGGGCGCTGTGGCTCCTTTTAAACTTACCAACCTTAGAGGCTTCCAAGACTGAGTGTGCATTATTCATTGAGGTGCATACAGATGTAGCAGCTTCCATTGCTTTACAGAACAAAGAGCACATGTAGATACACAGATGTTCAACAAAGGCATATAGATACACCGGAGAGATGTGAACACAGTACTTATCATGAAACCAGAAGCCATAAATATAATGTAATATTGCAGTACTGATATAAAACCCCTCTGTGCAATAAATAATCGTGTTTCCCTCCTGCAGGGCCAGGATAAGGGCTGTGGCTAACAGTTGAAAAGATTTGTGTGAAGTGTCTACCTGAAAGGTGGTTGGTTTGATTCTGCCAAAGAGATGAGATGAACTCATTGCTGGGGTCAAGGGATTAATGTATCAATCTCAGTTCATAAATAAATCATTTCTTCTTCCAAGTGACTGATTTGTAACCTGAGATTGCTTTTACACTGGGCTGAGGGCACCAAACCACCAGAGCACAGGACCATTTAGTAGGATTCCGTCCCTCATTATTATTAGTGAGACAGGATTCTGTGCCTCATTATTTTTAATGAGAGGATTCTGTTTGAGAAGACTACGGAAAGGGCTGAAAATGCAGGTCTGGAGGCCACTGTGGTATGGAGGCCACTGTGAATTTTGGCCTCGCTATGCACCTTCTCCTCCGCTTTCTGCAACAGTGGTTCGCAATCTTGAAGTGAAGTTTGACAATAATTTGTCTTTTAAATCACATGTGGCGAGTGTATATGGGTCCTGTTTTGGTCTTCTCCGATGTCTGAGGAAATGTTTGTTCCTGCTTCCTTTGTCATGTGAGAAGACAGTAGTTCATGCCCTCATGACATCTCAGCTGGACTACGCCAATATGTTATACTGGGATCTCCCTCTGTACCTACTCACACGTCTGCAGTTGGCACAGAATGCTTGCTCAACATCTCAAGAAACACTTCGATTTATTTCTGTCTCAAGGATTTGCAGTGGCTGCCTGTGAGGGAGAGAGGGATGTTTGAGGGGTTGGTCTTGGCCCACAGAGCTTTCTATGGCCGTGGTCCTAGCAACCTTACTAAGAGACTCTCACACTATCATCCCTCGAGAACCCTTCGCTCATCGTACTCTCTGTTGGCGGTGGTTCCCAAGATCAAGCTAAAGAAATGGGGAGGCACCTCCTTCTCAATACTGGCCGCTACAGGGTGGAATACCTTTTTCATCTGCGTGCAACTAAGGATGCAGGCTCCTTCACACAAGGCCTAAAAATGTGGCTGTTTAACCCTGCTTTTTGATCTGCGCTCTGTGTTTGTGAGACTTGGGGGTGACGTACTGTTACCGCCAGAGCACTGTATTGAGTAGCTGCGTGCTTTATAAGTGCCACTTTGATTTGACTGTATACAGCTGACTCACATCCCAGTATTCACCTATGCAAAATGCCATTTTTAGTGCAACAATGTTCCTTTAGGGTAAATGTAAAGATCAAATTAACACTATCTTAGATACAAAAGATGGCATGATGCAAAGGGGTTTAGGTGGAGCATTCAAGAGTCAACCCAGTATTCATCTCCAAAGCTCTAGCCATATTCACAAACTGATAGCGGTCCTTCATGGACGGCTTCCATTTTGTGAATGCCGTACCACCCCCAATGAGGATTCACAAAGACATTTGCAAATGACAAGCTTTGCAGTGTGATGGATGTCAGACGCCAATTGCATGGCTCCTAGGGGAAGCATTTCGAGACCCTTATGAGAGTAGAGAAAGGGAAGGAAGGAGCCTTAGGCCTGTCCTGGCTCTGGTCTGGCAGGCTTACCATTAACATTTGTGGTTCTTCCAGAACTCAGTGAACTAAAGGGGCCTGGACTGTGTCCTGACATACCTGACTCCTTGCTAGTCCACAGACTGCAACTGAGCCCTACCCCAGCCACTGGGGTTTAACAATTGCTCGTACATTAATGGTCCATTAATTTGGTTTAGCAAATCGGCAGCTGTCAATGTTACCAGTCACACAGGGCCTTTGCTTGATTTTGGTCTATTGGCTGAGCTCGCCCGTGTATAGGAGCATGGTGTCAACACAGAGGTCAAAGGGTGCCTGCTCACCCCCGTTACCAATGGCGATGCTGCTCATCTTCTGGGATGCACAAACGGGTAATCTCTGTTTTGCATCTGCATTCATGGTGAGTGCAGGTAAGTCTAACTGAGAGACTAATGACTGACTGATTAAATTTATAATGCACTCATTACTTGGTCTCTGGTCTGTTGACACTGGTCTCACAACAGTACTGCAGTTCCAAGGAATTCAAGTTAACTGAGTGTGGATCCCCTTGGATAGGGATAGTGGATGGACAACAGCCTGAAAGAGGGGTGCTCTTAGATCCAGGAAGGTTAAGAACAGACAAGAGGCACTATACAGTCCAGGGGTTATTTATGAGAGCACTGCTTCACTTTTGCACCACATAAAGTGGTACATGCGTGACTCAGGGCTCAGATTTATGAAGTCATGCAAAACCACCCTGCATGGCTTTAAGTGGCCTCATAAATCTTGAGTAAAAGGCGCAGCGCAAATCGCTGCGTCGCCTTACTCTGCGCCCGGAAGGCATTCCATGGGTGTTGCGATGGGTTCTCCCACGCGACACCCATGGATTTTGGCGCTGCCCTTGATTTATAAAATCATGTAAACCTGGGGATGCACCAAATCCTTAGACCTCCCGAGGTGAGGTATAACGAGGAGAAATATGTTTATTTTTCCTTGTTTTTTCCTCTTTCTCAAAGAAAGTTTTTGTGCCTTCCTGCACAACAACAATCCTGCATGCAGGGGAGGCACCCTTGCACCATGGGGCAAGGATGCCTACATTGGCGTTAGGCTGCTGAAATGGTGCTATAGCACGGAGAAAGGACAGAAATGCACCATATCGCATAATACGGTGCATTCTTGACCTTTCACTTGGCCTAGGGCAGCACAGCAAGCTGATTTGCTTTGCTGCCCTGCGCCAAAATCCCATAAATTCCGGCCTCCGTCTTTTAACCATGTTCTACCCCCTGTGCAGGGAAGCCCAGCAGGGGATTGATTATTTATTGCATGTATAAACTCTGTGAGTGGCTAGTGTGAGAGGTCCACCCTTTTGTAGCATCTTCACAGTTTGTTTGCATTTAGGACAGTAGAGTAACTGGTATATTTGGACTATGTTTTGACTCTGGGCAGTGGAAAACTGCTACATTGTACACATTGCATGAACTCTGCCCCATAAAAATGGCAACAGATTGGCTAACCCCAACTGGCTTGTCTGACTTCCAGTTCAGGTGCAATGGTATAGAAAGCACATAAATGTAACTGAGCAACATGTGGGCTGGCTGTGTAGGTTTTCACCAGCCAAAGGAGTACATTTAAACGTATGTCTTCAGCACTGCCATTGCAGCCCTGCCCTGCTGTGAGCAAGGCTGCGACAGATACTTGTCAAAGGAAACCAATTTGACATGTTTAAATGTGATGTTAAGAAAAACACCTGTAGGTAGTGCCTTGAAGCCAGCAAGGTTTTTGGTGCATAATGTCCAAATGTAGGACAGTCCTAATATTTAGATTCGTAAGTCGTTGCACAGAAGAGATACCAAAAGCTCCTTTTCCAGAAAGTGTAGGCTATGGTAGCCCATTTTCCTTTGCTAAAAGGCTCCCTGTGAATAGAACTCTATAGTCTAATATTTCTGGTTATTAAACGCAAAATATATCATATATGCACTGTTGTAATGATTGTTATAAATCAAATTCAGAGGCACGTACAGATTTGTGTTGCACATAAAGCTCAGCTGATGTTATGAACATCTGTCTGAGTCTGCCAGAGAGCCTGGGTGGCATGTGTAGCCCTTCTCCCTTCTGTGGCAATAATGAGCTATTTGGTGTAGTATAAAACCCCTTCCTGGAGAAGACAATAGTCCTGCGCCTGCTAGCTGGAAGGATGCAAGAAGTCATTACTGGCTAACTTGGATGTGGAGGAGCGGACTGGACAGGAAGAGCACATGGGCCTGATGGCCCAGACCAAGGTCAGGCTTCAACCTTCCACAGTAGCATATCTATGGTGGCCTGTAAAGTCAAGGGGGACCTGTAAAGCTGTCTGCTACCAACCAACCTGTCTCTGTAACAAGCAGAGGCACCACCTCAAACAAGCCTGTGCTTTTTCCCAGGGTTTGTTCCCGCGTCTAAATAGTTCAGCCTCTAGCCCTCCGTTTCTACCATTGTGATAGACCTCCCGGAACAAGGGTTCCTGGGATAGTTCACCGTTAAACAATAGAAGGCACTGAAAACAGAGGATGGTTTGGTTAGAGAATTTGCTGGAACTGGGTTGAAAGCTATCCCAATCATTGGCTTTGGTGCCATAAAACAGAGGCTTTTCAAAACCCATTCATGAGAACAAAACTGGTGTTGAATAAGTGATGGTCTCTGCTGTCTGTGTCCGCCTTTTGGACAGTTCTGAGGCTGATCCTGCTTTCTCCTGAATTGAAGCATGGAAGTGACTTTGGAAGGTAAGATTTGAAGACCACTTATAGACATAAAGGAAAAGAAAAAGATAAATTTTGGAAGAACCAGCTCATCAGTTGATATTGGAGTGGATTAGACATTGCATGGGCCCAGGTTGTGGTGTCTGGTTGAGCTTCCCTCTCGCTGCCATCTGTTATCTGGTCTCCAGGAAGAGAACAATGGCAGTGTGTGAGTTTTTGGAGTGACCCGGAGGAAGAACTATAGCATCTGAAGAATCTAGAGCTGTTTGTTGTGGCCTGGAGCAGGAATGAAGGATATGGAGGCCTGTCTCCCCGGTGGACCGATCAGGAAGATTGGAAGCCTGCGAGGGTACCAGTCTGGAAGGTAACTGACCTCCCCACCCCCATCTTTCCAGGCCTCTCTTAAGGAGACCAGCATGGCAGAGCTCAAGGCCGGTGGTGGTGGTGTGTCCCTACACATGTGCAAGCAAGAGCGACAAACCTGGAATGTTCTTTCTTATAAAGAAAAAAATCTTGCAAGGCGGGTACCTGTACATTTACATTTATGAGCAGTGCACTGCTAATAAACGTAATGCACGGTGGCCATGTTAGAATTTTTATTTACAATTCCAAATTGGCCAATGGCTATTTTCCAATGGTAAATCAAGAAAAAGTATCTATGGGAGCACAAGAAAAAAAGAAGAGAGCATCTCATTAGCAGTATGCAGCTGCCAGACTCTCACAAAAGCCATTAAGAAGAAAAAAAGATACGTTGCGGTCGCAAACCGTGTGATTTTGTGAATTGCAGGCTTTGCGAATGCAAAATATCTTTGAACATCAGCCTCAAAATTACCTTAATATTGTATATCCTATATTTTGTTCTGCATTTATTTCTTTGCCCAGTTTTACAGTCACTAATGAAAGAAACTGCAATCTTGAATGTTACTCTGGCTAGCGAAAGCAGCTCCAGAACATTCACACAGTATATGATCCTTATGTCTCAGCACCATTACTAATCTCTCCCCAGCATTCTTTTCCACCTGCAGATTTTTCACGGGCCTCCTTCAGACATTTCAGTTATTTTTTTTTGTAACATACTTTATTTAGAGACCATCATATCAAATCCTATGTAATGAAAATTTACATAGAGACAGTCATTTTCCTCTTACAATGGATACAGCATAAATACTTCACGAAATTACCATCTTATCCCCTGAAAAAGGGGTATTAATAAGGTCTGGTGACCTCTCGTATAGCTGCCCACTGTAATAATGGCAAATAAATGAGTAGCATAGTGTTGTTACTTTTTCCAGTTATCAAAAATAACAAATTCAACTATGTCCCTTCCCACCCTAACCCTCCCATCCCTCCCACTGCTGGTCTTTCGGTATTTTCTATGTCCAGTAGGACCTCAAAGGGGAGTACTAACAGGGTAGCACAAACTGGTACTCGGTAATCATGCAAGGCAATGTATGGGTCACAATCTTAAGGCCTACTGAGGGATAGTCGCCTATTCTCTCTAAGTGCGTACAAAACTTGAGTACCCGGAGGGGGCAGTAAGTCATGTGATTCAAACTTGTGTAGCATTGCCTCCCAGTCCATTGAGATGGGCTGCTTCCGAAGCCCCTTCTCCTCCTCCCTCCGAAGTGCCGCCCCTTCCGCCTTTACCCATTGTATCATGTCAGCTTGCCAACTGGATAACGCTGGACAACTGGGGGACTTCCACCTCATAGTAAGAGTTCTTACCGCTAAAATGAGGGCTAGGTCTATGAATCTCAGTCGTACTTTCTAAACTCTTGAGCGTTTGCGGAGGCCCATAAGGCAGTTCAGGGCGTCATCTGATATAAGGGTTTGTGTGGTTTTGCCTAGGGCTTGACGAATTCCCTCCCAGTAGTTCCGAAGGTGTGGGCAAGACCACAGCATATGGAGAAAGTCCGCCTCATCCCCTTTACAGCGGGGGCAATTGTGTGAGGCATCAGGAAACATACGATGGATCCGCTTGGGGGTGAGATATGCCCGATGTAAGATCATGGTCTGGATGAATTTTAGTTTGGCATTACGGGAAACTCTTTTGGGGTGTTCTAGCATGCACTTCCAAGCCTTATCGGTAATCTCCGTGTTAGAGTCCCTGGACCATTGCTCTCTAAGCGAAGTAAGCGTGATTGCAGCGTGCGTCCGTATTCCTGTGTATAACCAATGAACCAAATGTCCCCCCTTCCCCATGTGATATAGAAGATGTACTAGGTTGTGCTGCTGGGGTTCACTGTGCTGCGGTGCCCATGTGTTCTTTATGTAGTGGGATATAGTGGTGTGCAATAAATATAATCGTGGCTATGCGCATGTGGTCTGTAAAAAGGTGTCGTGGTCCATCAAGTGGCCGTCAGTAAAGAACGCTCCAATGTCCTCCACTCCGGCCTCCATCCAATCCTGTATACTGGTCTTCGCTAGCCTACCCTGTGGTGTGGGGATACCTAAAAGAGGGATGTTCGGTGAGTAAGGAGTCACCATGGAAGTGTATTACAATGCCTTCCTCCAGCATTGTAAGGCGGTATTCAAAAGGGGGGGACCGTCCGAGCGGATCTTAGCCTTGGGCAAAAGCAGGGAGTGTAGCATCCCCCGGTCCATCTCCCCCGATGAGTACCCGATTTCCTGTAGGTGTCTCCCTGCGGTCCAATAAGATAGCCACTGGAGCTGACTAGCATAGTAGTAGGCACGGTAGTCGGGATCTCCCAGACCCCCACCTCCGCTCTCGAGTTGAAGTTTCCGCAGGCTGATACATCTGCGGCCATTGCCCCAGATAAGATCCACCAATAAGGTGTTTAATGTATTAAAGGTAGACTGTGGGATTATGACCGGTAGGTTTACAAAGTAGTATAATAGGTGGGGGAGCATCACCATCTTAAAGATGGCAACCCGCCCCATTACTGAGAGCGGTAGGGAGGACCAGAAGGCCACAGTGGCCCGGAGCCCCGTTATGGCTCGCGTGATATTACCTTCTATCTGATCCACCTGTGTTCTATAGACTTGGATACCTAAGTATTTAAAGGTGGTGGGTGCCACTGGTAAGGTATAGTCGCCAAAGCGCAGGGTATCCGGACATGGTCTATCCCTGAAAAAGAAGGCCACAGATTTCCCCGGGTTTATAGCCAGACCCGAGAGGCGCTCAAAGGTGCCGAAGATGTCAGGTAAGGGAGCATTCTCGGCCGACAGGTCACGTAGATACAACAGGATATCGTCCGCATAAATGGAGGTCAGGTGGGTCACTCCATCGATTGGAATACCAAGCCGGTCTGCCGACCTTCTGAGTGCTATCACTAAAGGTTCTAGTGCGAGAACAAATAGTAATGGCGATAACAGACATCCCTGTCGCGTGCCCTTGTGAACAGGGTATTGATTACAGATGTAGCGACCCGTGCGGGCCCGGGCCGTAGGGGCCGTATAGAGAAGGCGTACCCATTTAAGGTATGTGTCTGGGAATCCGAATCTTTGAAGGGTTGCGAACATAAATTCCTAGGAAAGAGAATCAAAGGCCTGACGGAGGTCTAGGGCTATGCAACCCGCCGACTGATGAGCCTGCGGAGTGGCCTCCATTACATAATGCAGACGCATGGTGTTGAGAGACGTACTACGATTCGGCAGGAACCCGCACTGATCGCTATGTATGAGCGTATTGAGGGAGGGCTGTAAACGATTGGCAAGAGCCTTACTTAAGATTTTATACTCCGTCGCAAGTAAGGAGAGGGGCCTATAATTATGGAGATCTAGGCTGTCACGTCCTGGTTTGGGTAAGGATATGACCAATGCTTGCATGGTAGAGTGTGGTAAGTGGCCTTCCGGGAAGGCTGTATTATATACTGCTTCTAGTGCAGGCACCAATACCTCAGAATACGTGTGGTAAAATTCAATGGGTTGCCCGTCAATCCCAGGTGTTTTATTGGGATGTATATCTTTTATCGCAACTCGTATTTCTTGTTGCGTTATGGGACCATCTATTCCCGCTCGTGTCTCTTCGGGAAGTTCCGGCATGGGTAAATCCCGCAGGAAGTCTACGATGGAGGAGTTTTCGACAGGTGGGGGCGTAGCATATAATGTAGTAAGATAGTCCTGGAAGGCTAGGTTGATGTCCCGCTGAGTGTGGACGATATTGCCATGGGTTGTACGGACGCTAGTTATTACCGGAGGGTCAGGCCTAACCCGAACTATGCGGGCTAGAAGTGTACCAGACCTGTCTGCTTCTGTGTGTTTACGTTGAAGGAATGCCCTCTGATCAATTACCCGTAGTGTTTCTAGTATCTCAGCGTGTTCGATACGGGCGGTCTGTAGTTCCGTTTGTTTATCAGGGTCAGTCACCGCTTCCTGTTCCAATGTAGTCATCCTTTGCTCAACTCCGTGTAATCGTTGGTGCATTTCTTGGCGAGCCCCCACTAATTGTCCTATCGATGCCCCCCGTACTTCCACCTTGAGCGCATCCCATTCGATTAAGTTAGAAGAGGCTGTGTTCCAATTTACGGCTAGGTAATTAGTCATGGTGGTAGAGAGGGCTGTCCGGAAAGGAGCGTCCTCTAATAGCTGCGGATGTAGCTTCCAGGTGTGGACATTTCAGTTGTGTCATCAGTGATGTCATCAATGATGTCATTTGAGATTTCATCAGTGATGTCATCAATGATTTCATTTAAACTCTTGTGAGTCATGTAACTTCTGGGGCCATAAGCACTGCATGATGAAGGCACAATTTATGGTTAGTAACTGACAAATATCAGTAGTTGTTAGGTTTTGTTATACCTGAACTTTAACTGTATTTTTCAGTGAATTCATTCTGGTGAGCTATAGAAGCCTAACAACAACTTCAGTTTAACTTTAGGAGGCTTCCAGTAATAATCTGGATTTTTGATCATATTCAGTGTGGACCTGTCTTTTCACATCACCATCTCTTTATGACTAACCCTTACATCACACACAATTTGGCTGTGAGTAGTAAGGAATAACTTTATCCTCTGTTTAAAAAAACATGTAGTAGACAACCTAAGCCTTCTAATACATGGCTTGTAAGCATGTGATGCAGAAGTTGACTGCATATCATGATGGAAGGACCCTTGTTTTATCTGTACAGGTGATTGTGTCTACAAGCACTGTTTCCAACCCTTCAGCACAGCCAACCTCTGCTGTGCACTTGCTCCAGCTGTACGCAAAGGGTGAAAACCACAGGGCCGGGCCCTGAGCCCCACCGTCAGCATGCATCCTTTAGCTGTGCGCAGTGGAGTGTAGGATGCAGGGCGTGACCGCCGGTCAGGCTCTGTGACCCACCCCTCACATGCGTCCAATCCTCACAGCCCATTGTCTTCAGTTGTGCACAGTGGGGTGTGACCAGGGGCCTAAAGACAGGACACTGCAAAGGTGGGGTGCATGACCTGGCTTTCAGCCAAGTCTTGCACCCCACCACCCACAGGCATCTGTCCTCTGTTATGCACAACATTCAAGTTCACGCAGTGGGGGGTTCGCAGCAGAAACTGGTCAGTAGACAACTTACTATGGAACCCAAAGTGTATGTGCTTTTTTGTGTTGGTTGTTTAAACTGTGTTGGGCCGTGCACAGCAGTAGCCCTTCAGTCCATGAAGCTTGCCCCCGTGTTGGTCTACTGGGTGGGTGGAGATCTTGAATGTACCTTTGGGGGCCATGCGCAGCAGGACCTTTCAGTCCTTGAAGCTTGCCTCGGAGCTGGTCTAGCAGGTGGGAGGAAGCCTTGACAATAACACTGTAAGACATGCACAGTGGGACGATCCAGCCCCTGAAGCTTGCCGTGGTACTGGTCTAGTGAGTGGGTAGAAGTTTGGCTGGTACAGTTAGGCCATGCGCAGCCAAGGCCCTTCAATCCATGAAACCTGCCTGGTGACCAGGCTGGGTGATAGCTTGACACGCTCTGCAGGACACTTCAGTCTGCGCAGCTTGCCATAGTATTGGTCAACGGAGTGAGCAGAAGTCTGGACAGCTCTGGCCTGGGCCATGTGCAGCCCTGGTCTACCAAGTAGGCAGGAGTCTTGATGGCACCGCCTTAAACCATGCGCAGCAGGGGGCTTAAGCCCATGAAGCTTGCAGTCTTCTGGTCCACTGAGTAAGGGGGAAGCTTGACAGTATCATTTTGGGCTATGCAAGGTGGGGTCCTTCAGTCCCTGAAGTTTGCCCAGGTGCTGGTCCACTGGGTGGGTGGAAGGTGAATTTATAGTTCTGAAATCGGTAGTCAACTGGGGGCAGTAAGGAGTTTTTAGGGTTGATTTACTATCTGTAGTGATCTTTGTGAAGTCTGTAGAAGACAGGTTGTACTGAGAGAGCAAGAACTGGCAAAACCAATAAGTCTGGTTTACAATTTAGTCATAATTGAAACATTTTTAAAAACCAGCTGCACTGAAAAAAACAAAGCCAAAAAAGTATTGCTTTCTATATATGACGCAACTAAGAGAAGAATAAAGGCATGTTTGATGATTCAGAGTACTTTTGAAATGTAAAATAGTCCCTCTTGCGTTGTAATACAGGCACTCCTCAGGAGGCAAAATGATAAATCGTCCAGCCAATAGCATGGGGTGAGAGACAAATACTCTTGTGGGCGGTGCAAAAGTCCCCTCTATGCATATTTGAAAGAATTGCTAATAATAGTTAATGCAAACAGCTCTGTTGTCACGCTAGACCTAAAAATGTGGGTAAATGCACTTACTGTAGTGATCTCTGCGTAACATGCAGGTCAGAGGATTGAATCCCATTAATAAGGCTCAGTGGTGTAATGCAGACCTTTGTGTCTGACTTATTGGTAGTCAGTAGGTTCCAAAGATAGTGAGATAGGTTAGTGGGTTAATGCACCTACAGCAGTGAGATTCGTTTTTAATTGGATGTCACAGGTTCCAATTATAGTAAGAAGTTTCATCACTGCAGCACAATAAAAATGTGAGCTTTATATCAGGTGACTTGTTGGATTGTAAATAAATGAAAATGATTTATACTAAAACCTACTAAAGAAGTATGGCATTGGAGACTGTGCTGCGCAGAAAGTGCTCTGCTCGGCTGCTGCCGAAAAAGAGAAGGCAGAATGGAGGGAGGGGCAGTGTATGCCTCTAAATTGAGCCGCTGCTGAGCAATCCAGAAGCGGCTCATTTGCATCACTTAAGGGCTGTTTAGGGTTGAGAATGCCCTGCGGCCCTCTGTGAATAAAAGTTAAGGGTCCAATCAGACCCTGCCCGTGGATTTCCTGTCCGGCGATGACGATGATCGGACGTGTTGGGAGACGATGATCGGATGTTCCTGGGAGGCCATTTTGCTCCAGCGCTGGCGCCGAGACGGGGATCGGACTTTCCTGCATCGGTGGTGACTCCGGTGGTGATTCCTGGATCAGCGACGCTCGTGGTTCTTCCCAGCACCAGAGAAGGACATGCCTGATGACTGACCCCCAGGATCCCTGCCAAGCAGCCAGCAAGTGATCTGGTAAGCGCCATTTTCTATCCTTTGTGATAGAGGGGCCCTGCTTTCTTGCGCTACTTATCTTGTATGCCGATTTTTGCTTGATTGCTTGCTTAATTTGCTCTGTTTGATTTTATATTCTGATTACAATGTATTATTGATGCACTCTGCTTGATTGATTTTTGTTCAGATTGCAATTTATCATTTATGCACTCCACTTGATTGATTTTTTATTCAGATTGCAATTTATCAACTATGTGCTCTGCTTGATTGATTTTTTTTATTCAGATTGCAATTTATCATTTATGCGCTGTGCTTGATTAATTTTGCACTGCAATTCATCATTTATGCACTCTGCTTGATTGCTTGAATCTTTTTGCGCTCCGATTTTTGGCGGGAGACTCGCGGTCCGACCCGCTCCACCCGCTCCACCCTCTCTCCCACTCCTCTAAGGTGCTGGGCCTGCGTCTCCCTGGCTTGACCGGGGCTAGGCTGCGCACCGCAGTGGAGAGGGACTGAGAATCCATTCCCTGTGCGGCTGAACCCCAAAGCTCGGCCTTCGCCCTCTGGCTCGCCCGGCTACCTAAGGCGCTTCACTGCACCCCCACCAAGCAGCACCAACCATGGAGTCAGACGTCACGGCTCAATCCGCCAACACCGAAGACGACATGGAATGGAACACTAAGGCAAAGAGAGGACGTGACTCGTGCCCGAGCGCACCAGAAAAAGTAGCAAAGCTTGACCGCGCACCCCCCACAAGCAACGCGATTCCAACCTCAAACCACTATCTGGTTCTCCAAAGTACCCAGGACAATGACGTCCACCCTCAGGATCACACGGCATCTGAACCCGGGACCTCTTCAGGTCCCACAAAGTGACTACGGATCCCTCCCATCATCCTGAAGAACTTAGCCACCCACAAGGTCCTAGTGGAGCTACTTGAGGAACACTGCACCTCCACCTTCACAATCAAGCCCCGGCAGGACCACACCAAGATTATGCTCACCACATCGGAGGACTACAGGAGCGTGACCAGCATGCTTACAGAACAGAAAATGGAGTACCACACCTTTTCACTGACCGCTGCAAAAGCCCAGCGCTTTGTAATACGGGGGCTCCCAGCAAACGCATCCCTTGGGCACATCACTGAGGACTTATCGGAACTTGGACTTCCAGTCAAAAATATAACGCAGATCGCCTCTCCAGCGGACAAGAACAAGAAGTTTCCCCTCTTTGTGGTAACCCTGTCGGCAAGCAAGGATGGGAAGCCAGCAGACCTCTCAGCAGTCACACGGCTCTGCAGTTGCACCGTCACCACAGAAGCACCTAGAGGGAAACAAGGACCGGTCATGTGCTACAACTGCCAGCGCTTGGGGCACACCTCTGCTTTCTGCCACCAGAAGCCAAAGTGTGTACGCTGTGGAGTCGAGCACACCTCTAACCAATGCACTAGGAACCGAGAAACCGAACCAGCAATATGTGCTAACTGCACAGGACCCCACCCAGCAAGCTATCGCGGCTGTCCCTACCTGCAGAAGGCAAAGAAGGATGGACGCTCAAACCACCCCAACCACAAAAGACTTCCCCACACTCAACTGCAACAGACCAGGGACAAAGGAAGACTTACAAACCCGCATTGGCACACAGGATCCCAACTGGCAATCCAACCAACAGCCATAGCGACGCGCGTGTGGATGAAAGAACATACGCAGAAGTAACAGGACCCAAACAGGACAGCCCACCACCACCACCAACACCACCACCAACTGCCCCAGCACCATCCTGTGATATAGGCTCAGCCATCAACTGGCAGGAACTCATCACGAAGATTGCGAAAACAGTCGCAGACATGAACATCCACCCTGTGGTGACAAATCTCATCGCCGGACTTTTCCACGGTGAAGAAAACACCCGCAATGGCAGAAAAATCTAAAGGAAACTCCCTCTTCTTGATGTGGAATGCTAACAGCATTCAGAAGAAAACTGCAGAATTCCTGCACCTGATGTAAACCATGGATGTGAGTATAGCGCTTATCTCCGAGACCCATCTCCAAGGAAGCCAGAAGCTCAACCTAGCAAACCACAGGGTGTACCGCACAGATCGCACCACCGGAGCCAAGGGCGGAGGAACAGCGGTGATTGTCAGCACAAAAGTGAAGCACCACGAGATCTCACTACCACCAGTGGGGAGCATTGAAGCAACTGGCATACAGATCCAGACATCTGCAGGCCCCCTACGGCTGATTGCCGCCTACTCACTCCCAGGCAAGCTAAGCCCAAAGGACTTGGATGCTTTATTGGACCCCCGCATCCCAACATTAATTGTCGGAGACCTAAATGCCAAGCACCAGTGCTGGAACTCTCGCGCGGTAAACAGCAAAGGACACGCTCTACTTGGCCACTCAAAGAAGGAGGACTTTGTAGTGGCAGGCCCAACTCAACCAACACACTATCCAGGCACTGCACTGCATAAACCGAACGTTCTGGACATCGTCGTCATGAAGAATCTCTCCCAGTCTATGGAGCTGGAAACCTTAGCTGCACTGACGTCCGACCACAACCCAGTGTTGATCATAGTTGGTGACGTGCTTGAAGACCAGCAACAGGGCACCAGGCACAACTACAAGAAGGCAGACTGGAGCCTATACAAGAGAAGCCTGGAGGAGACACTGGCCCCTGGCCCCCTATGCTGCATTGAAGACATTGACCAGGCGGTTCACCACTTCACAGCTGCAGTCCACACTGCCATTAAATGCAGCGTTCCCGAGCAGAAACTCCAGCGCTGCTGTATCTACGACCTCCCGAAGGGCATCAAGCAGTCGATTGCTGACAAGAACAGAGCCCGGAGAGAGTGGCAAAGGAATCGCACCCCCAACCTGCTGAAGAAGTACAATGAGCTGACAAGACAGCTGAAGATGCAAATAAGCCAGCACAGAGGTGAAAAGTGGGAAGCAGCTACGGCTAACTTAAAGGACCCGGACAACTCTCTGGAGAATGCCCCGACGCTTGACTGGGAAGAAGGAACCAAACCCACCGATACAAGGGAAGGCTCACTTGGCATGCAGCAACAGGGACAAGGCTGAGGTCTTCACTGACACACTGGAGGCATGCTTCAGGCCTAACCAGGCAAGCAAACTGGCAGCAGAAGTCGAGCAAGAGGTCGCTAAGCACCACCGGGAGCACCCACCAGAAACAGAAGCTGCAAACATTGAGGAATGCTCAACGGGCAAGCTACTGGCCCTGGTAAAGACACTAAAAAACGGCAAGTCACCAGGAAAGGACAGAATAGCCAACCAAGCCATCAAGATGCTCCCAGATGCCGCAGTGGATCACCTTGCTGAGATATTCAACGCGTGTATGCAGCACCAGCATTTCCCTAATACCTGGAAAGAAGCAAGAGTCAACATATTCCCCAAGGCTGGGAAACCACTACGAGATCCTGCAAATTACCGCCCAATAAGTCTGCTATCTGGCCTATCAAAGCTCTTCGAAAAAGTTATCCTTGCCCGTCTTGTGGACTTTGCGACAAGCGAAAACCTCCTCGCCAAAGAACAGTTTGGGTTCCGGAAAGACCACTCATCCAATCACCAACTCCTCAGAGTTGTGGACATCATCAGCCATGGATTCAACATCAACAAGTCTACTGGAGTAGTCTTTCTGGATGTAGCCAAAGCATTCGACCGAGTATGGCATGAGGGACTGCTTTACAAACTTATCAAGCTCAAGTTTCCAAGCTACCTGATTAAACTGCTGTCTAGCTACTTGTCAAAACGGACCTTTCACGTGGCGGTACGAGATGAATGCTCAACGTCACGCCCAATCCTTGCTGGAGTGCCTCAGGGATCAATACTAGGACCATTCCTCTTTAATATTTTCACAAACGACATCCCCCACGGACCTAAAGAAGACTGATCTTGCTCTTTACGCCGATGATGTTGCAGTCCTTTCCCAATCCTTCAGCGAAAAGGAAATGGCTAAGAACCTTGACACATCACTCAGCAGACTCTCCGAATGGTACAGCGACTGGCAGATCACCCTGAACACAAGCAAAACCACAGCAACATTATTCACCAGGAAGCTGAACAGAAAACACCCACCGATCCTCCTCAATGGGGATGAGATCAAATGGGAAAACAGCAGCTCCTACCTGGGGGTGACTCTGGACTCTAAACTCACATGGAGAAACCACATAGAGAAGACCTGCCAGAAAGCAGCAACAAAACTGTCTGCATTATACCCACTCCTGAAGACCAAGTCGATGCCCTTGCAGAGCAAGGTGCGAGTAATCACCGCAATAATTCGACCAACCATGACGTACGCTTCATCAGTTTGGAGTGGCTGCCGCCCGCAGCATCGGAAAGACCTGTAGAGACTACAGAGCAGGGCCTTACGGATTGCAGCAGGTGCTCCAATCTTCACAAGAACAGCAGACCTCCACAGAGAACTAGGCGTTGAGATGTTGGACGACCATCTCCGCAAACTCAACCGGACATTCTACAAAGGATTGGATCAAAAAGATAACCCACTGATCAGGAAACTTGCAGACATTTCTACAAACCCATTTGACCGCTACCCGAGGCCCATCGAAGCGCTAACCTTGTGAAACTGAAACAGCAACACAGCATCCAAAAACTCATCACCTCCTGAGGGCAAATCGCCCCGGCAGGTACCCAAAACTCATCACTGTCAGAAGGCAACCGCCGCGGCAGCCATCAAAAGCTCATCACCGCCAGAAGACATTTGGCAGACGAATACAAAACTGAGATAAAACTTGCTGACACTTCCGCAAACCAAATTGACCGCAACCCGTGGCCTATCACAGCGCTGACCTTGTGATCCAACCTCAACTGTGACAAAGCGTCACACATCAATAAGACAACCTAAACAGCGACTAAAAAACTCAAAGTGAATGTGGAGTAATGAGGCTATCGCCTCGGTATGCAAAAACTCACCACTGTCAGATGGAATCTGACAGACGAAAACAAGACACACGGATGGAGACCCTGCCCAGTCAATTACACTGTAGGTGTGGGACTGTGAGCCTATCCCCTACCCACAAATCTAATTACAGCATGACACCCGAGATGAATGCAGCTCTCAGTACGAGTCGGCGGGGGGGGGGGGGTATTACACGCTACCCAGCATCGGATTGGGAAGGCGGACATTGGGCATTGGATGGTGCCTAAGGGTCTCTCTGCTTTTCTTCCCTGCTCCCTGTCCAGGCTAGCGCCCTGAAGCTATAGTTTGCTGGGAAAGGGGGAGAGTTAGTGAATTGGCCTTGCTGTGTGCCTGTTGTTAGCACCTTCGCTCCAGTGTCTTTCAGGCCTTGGTGGGGGGTTTATGTTTGCAAAGGCTGTGAGACATCTTTCCCAGATAGGAAAATTGAGAGGATGTAATGTTAGGGTCGGTCAGAGCTGCCTAACAAGGAAAATAGGCTTGAGTCCCAGCTTCAGCTCAACATCCTGTGATTCTGAGCAAATGACTTAATTGTCCTAGGCCTAAAACAAAAAATAATGTGACTTTCTGTAATGTAACTGGTGCTCATATCATCTCTGACCTTGTGTGTCTGCTATGTTTGTGTGTTTGCCTGCATTTGTATTCCTGTTTTTGTAAGAAAAAAGAGTGAGAGAAAGAGAGAGAATCAAGACACTCTCAAGAGGTATTTTAAAGAAAATGGGTGGCACTTTGTGTGTACATGTCTGCTCGGCGACAAAGATTCATAAATAACGAAAAAAAGGGTGGGTGGGTGAGTGAGTGAGTGGATGGATGAGTGAGCAAGGGTGGATGTCTGGATGGATGGATACATAGATGGATGGATGAGTGAAAGCATGCATGGGTGAGAGAGGGTGGATGATTGGCTAAAAGGGCGGATGATGGGTGGATAAGTGAAAGATTGGATGGATGAATAAAAGGATGGATGATGGATGAGTGAAAGGAGGGATTGAGTGAAAGGGTGGATGGAATGAAAAGGTGGATGGAATAAAAGAGTGAAAGGGTTGATGGATGGATGAGCGAATGGATTGATGGATGAGGGAAAAGGTGGATAAAGAGATGGATGAGTGAAAGGATGAATGGATAGGTTTGGAGATGGATGGATAGGTTTGGAGATGGATGGATAGGTTTGGATATGAAGGGTGGATAGACAGAATGGTGAAAAACTGAATGATTGATGAAAGACTGAATAGAGGATAGAATGTAAAGGTTAAATGGTGGACATCAGCAGGTAAATGGTAGGATGAAAGGATGAATGGATAGATCGATGGAAGAGACAAGAGATTTCTTCTGGGGAGGGTCATGATTGTTTGCTTCATTTGCATGGTGCAATAAGATCTTTTGTTCGAAGTGGGGGTATTTTCAGTTTCTTCCTACTCGCACGCTCAAAAATATATAGTATTATGCCAAACAGCAATTAACAGTATGACATTAAAAAGGTGTAACTATTGCAAAAGAAAAGGAAATGTTAACATATTATCGCATTTCTCTTTCATTTTGTGTAATAAGTTAACTTGCTTTGTTTATATTAACACATTTCTCATGTGTTTTGGTATGTGCTGCAACTAATATAGAAGTCGTTAAGTATCATCATGTCTGGCCTTTAGCCCCGCCCCCTCACTACACCTCTAGCTCATTTTAATGAGTACCTGCACTTATTTTTTCCCATTTAAAGCACTGCGCTTACCCTTATAATAAGGATAGGAGTTTGTTGACCAATATCTTACTAAGTACCTTGAAATCCACATGCATTGAAGAGAGGGGCCTGCATGATTTCATCATTTTGCTGTCTCTTCCAGCCTTAGGTAACGTCGTTATTTGTGAAACCCATATTTACGACTTGATATCCTTATTCCACACCACTGTGAATGATGAAATTTTGTTTTCATAATAAGTAGACCACATCAGTGTCAGGGCTATGTGGGTCAATGTCTGCCTGCATTCAAATCTGCTTTCATTTCATGTGCGTTTTTGAATTTAGGTTTGCAATTTGTCTTTATTATTTACGGTTTTTACAGACATATGCACACCAACTTTGGATTCCAGCATTTTTACTTGTGATATGTTTTACACTGTTAATGACCACAGTATATGTTCACAGTTTTGCCAATCCTTCTTTTTCATAAGGACACATGGAGCTGCACTGATCTGAGAACTTGTTTCGCGTGGTCTAGATTATGGATGTCACATTTTGCAATCCTATTAAGATAGCTAACTTGTTAGACCTGCCTGCCTTAGGGTGGTCTTGCCCCCAGCTTTTCGCCTTCCTCTTCCAGTTTAACACAGTTTTTGCTGGTATTGGGACTTTGCACATTTTACCACCGCTAACCAGTGCTAAAGTGCTTGTGCTCCCTCCTCTAAACATGGTAATATTGGTGCATCCCCAATTGGCAGATTTAATTTACTTATAAGTTCCCTCTCTATCTTTAGAAAACTCCTGAAAACCTGGTTATTTCCCGTTTAACTTTTGGCCGTGTTCCCTCCCCCTTTCTGCGTCTGCTTAGCGCCTTGAAACCTACGGGTATAGTGCGCTCTATAAATACTATCTTATCTTATCTAATAAAATGGTACACCCTTTAGCCAGGGCCTGTAAATTAAATTCTACTAGTGGTTCTGCAGCACTGGTTGTTCCACCCACTTGAGTAGCTCTTTAACCATGTCTCAAGCCTGTCATTGCAGAGCCTGTATGAGCAGTTTACACTGCCATGTCGACCTGCCAAAATATACATTTTGGAAGGCCCAAACCTTCCCTTTTCATACATATACATATAAGTCACCCCTAAGGTAGGCCTAGGACAGGCCAGAGGACAGGATGCACTGTATTTAAAAGTTAGGATGTACTTTTACATGTCCTGGTAGTGAAAAGCTCAAACTCGGTTTTCACTACTGTGAGGCTTGAATCTCCCATAGGATAACATTGGGGTTACCTTATTACCTTTTATAAGAGTAATTTATTAAATGGGAAGATATAACTGATTGAGGTTTGGTGTCTCTGGAAACACCATTTAAAATCCAATTTATGGTGAAGTCGGATTTTAAATTGAAATACTGAAAATGCCACTTTTAGAAAGTTGGCCTTTTCCTGCTTTTTTTTTTATATATTTTTTTATTTGCCTTTATACATGTGTTCAAAATGTAAATATAATCATTACAATCAGTTGGCCTTTACCTACTTTAGCCATTTGGTACCTGCTGCCTATCTCTGATCATCTGTTGGGGTGGGTGACAGCTGGGTTTTATGTATTCCCCCTAAACAGCCACACACAATGGGAGCTTAGGTGTGACTTGATGGGCCATCCTGGCAGGATGGGAGGGAGGAACTGGACCCAGCCTCACTTTCACCTAAATAGGTTGTGTCCTGTCCCCACACAAATGGCTGCATACCTCCCTGTAGTGAATCTGGAGTCAGGGCAGGAAGTGCAGGGCCTCTGTGCACTATGCACTCCTCCACTTCCAAGGCACTATTGAGCATAAGTACTGAACCTCAGACACCACCACTTCAGTACACTTCTGGACCTGTGGACAGTGGCGTAACAATAGCTCCTGTAGATCTTGAGGTGCAGGGGGGCTCCCGAGCTCAAGAGGGCCCCCTCCGGCACTGGGCAAGGGAGGCAGGTCCCTGGCCTGAGAGCTCCTGACTGAGCCCAGAGCATGGGGAGCCCCTCCATGCATTTTGCAGGGGGGCCCCCTCATGTTTCGTTATGCCACTGCCTAAGGATACTCTGCCAGGAAGAAGGACTGCTGTGCTGCTGAGGGACTGCCACTCTGCTGGACTCCTCTCTGCTGGACTCCTCTCTGCTGGACTCCTGCTCTGCTGACCTTCTAACTACTGCCCTCTGCCTGGGTGAGAAGGACTGGGCCTGCATCACTTGACCCCGGAACCCAGAGTGACTCCAAGGGATAGTTGGCTGGCCTCCTGATCTGAAGTCTCATGGACATAAGACTTCCAAACACCCTGCTAATGCACCTGGACTCTGCCAGCTGTGAGTCTAGCCTGCCAAGTGGTGCCACCTCAGCACTGGACCCTTGGAAGTGGGCCTAAGGTGCTTGCCAGTGAAACTGATGCACCCTTTCTGTTGAGTGTGCATCTCCAAGCAGAACTGACGCATCTTCTCGGCTGAGTAGCGCATCCTCGAGCAGAACCAGTGCATCGCTGCTGTGTGGATTGGACCTGTCGCAAAAGACTTACATCGCCGCCGCCTCCCACGAATTGGGACCGGCGCATTGCCTCTAGAATCACCGCTGTGCGACCACTCACCCGGCACAAGCTACTCGCATCCCTTGTCGATGGCACTCTCGATGACGACGCTGAAACTCTGCATCGTAACTTTACCACTATTAGGAATTGATGCATCGCCTTGGCTTCACCTTGCATCCTCTACATCGGACTTTACATCACAAGTCCATCAATACGATCCTCGACGTGGACACATCAGGACCTCGCACTGTAGCCTTGTCGCTTCTTGAAACCGATGCAATGCCTAAGCTGCGCAACGCATCTTCGCCACAGATCCATGCAACTTTCAACAACCAGGATTTAAGGTACTTTGTTTAGCTGATCTAACTGGGTCCCTGTAGCCGGCCCACGCTCCATGGCAGTCGGCCTGAACTTGTGACTTTGTCCCGGTACGGTGCAACCAGATATCCCCATAGTGCTTTTTGCTCCTTTCAGCTATTTTACTTCAAAACTTTGAAATTTAATATCTCCAGGTCTACTAATTGTTTTTTGTCACTTTAGTCTTGGTTTATGAAATTCTCCTCTATTTTTCTAACTTGGTGGTGTTGAATCTTTTTGCGTGGTATTTTCACTTTTTTACTGTTTGAAGTGTTGCACAACACTTTACACACAGCCTCTAAAGTTAAGCCTGACTGTTCTGTGCCAAGCTACCATTAACTCCCCTGTTCACGGATGTGCGTGACAATAGAATGCCGGCACAATGTCTCGACCTTTCACCCTTGAGTCTTCAACTCAAATAAGTACCCTGACGATTTTCAATAATACCAGCTATTATAAGTGACAACAGACAATTCAGTTGTGGAATAAAAGTTTGAATGGGTGACCTGCACTTTTCACAGAAATCTCTACTGCCTGAGCTTAATCTACTGAGCTATTGAAGAAATATGTTTCGCTAGCTGAAAATAAAGAGTTAATTATTCGATTCAGTTACAGTTTTTTCAACTTTTTATTCACAACTTCCCACTACTTAAAAGTGGCTCTCTGCTCTCCTGGGAAGGCCTCAGGCACGGAGTTCCTATTTATTCACATTTCTAGCCTTTGGAAGGGACAGGAGCTGGCACTTTAAAAGGAACGTATGTAAGTTGCTTTGCATTCTCATTTTTACATGCCATTCTGCCTCAGTTTGCTTCAATAATCGTTTAGGAATCGTTTAGACAGCTCTAAAATTTGTTTTTTTCCCCTTGAATTGGCTACTTTACATTTGTATTTAAAAAGTGAAAAAAATCCAGATTTTGATTGTTTTCATAATATTTTTACAACCTGATCATAAAATGGAGAGTATATCAGCAAAATGCTGTTCAGGTGGCACCCTTCCTCGAAAGAGCTGCTGTAGCCTTGCATGTCAAGCTGTTGTTTATTCATAACGTCAGACCTGTTCCAGTTATTTTTATCTTAATACACACCAGTGCTTGAAATGGAAAAATAGAAGTGCAGGTACTCTGTTCCAGAGTACCTGCTTGTTTCTGAGAAGTGCCGGTACTCTCCAATTAAAAGTATTACGTCACTCTTTAGAAATTCCGGTACTCTCCCTCTAAAAGTAAAAAAAGTGCCGGTACTCAGTACCGGACAGTACCGGTCCATTTAAAGCACTGATACACACCCCACCAGAAGTCATGAAGATTCTTGAAAATGTTAGTCTCAGAATCAACTAAAAATCCGAATGATGTGTAGTTTGATCGAATCAATCCGCTCATATCGAATTTTCTGGCAGACATAAAATGAATGTATTTCTTTATTGACAGTTCGGAAACAAGATCCATTAACTAAATGCACAACCGTACAAAAATACAATAAAATACATTAAAACTTCTTAAAAGTTTACAATGAAATACAAAAGAAAATGCAAAGTTATGAACAATTCAGAAAACATCTTCCAATCAGCAAACAAGCTACCTGGATTTCAATGCGTGGAATCCACAGAGCACAGGATTCGGGTGGAAATGGACTCACCTGTTCGCTCAGCTCCAAGGCCCTCAGCAGGAACCCGATCAGACACCCGGTGAGGACGGAGAGCATAGACAGGGTGAGTAGGCCGTTCTTTCGCCAGTAGGCGGTGAACCACTTCCCAAAACTGCCATACCTAAAGGAAAAGGTGTTCAGCAGGGCCTTCTTGATGCGCTCCCACATGATGGTTCCGCGCCCCGCGCGCCGCTCCCACGGCGGGGGGAGTCTGCACTTTCGGTGCAGACTGCGTCACCGCCCTTGGACATCCTCCATTTCCGGTGATGCCTCCAGCCCCGGAGATGCACATCCCTTCCTCGGTCCAGGGCTCCTCTGAGGCAGATCATCCGGCGCGCGGTCGCTCAAGCCAAGGATTTACCAAGGGTCGCGAGGAGGCGGGAGCGCGTTTCCAACCAGCTATTTACGAATCCTCACTCTTTAATTACAACTGACATCTTAGCTGATCAGTCCTTCCTAGGATCAGTGGTCAGCTAAGTGGCTAGCGTGGTGAGACGCAAACAATGCATGCACGGCCTTTTTTAGTCATTCACCCTGTTGTAAGTAATACAACCTTTTATTTCAATGATAGCTGGAGCACAAAGGTGATGTATTATACTATTATGAAGAATACATTCTGCAAATGTAAGTCTTGTAAAAATAAAGTAGAAAACACATTTTAACCATCAACGCTTTTTCCTCAGGTGATATTGCTCATCACCATGGCTCTCATTCAAGTTTTGCCGGAATAGCTGTGAGGTGTGGTAGATACCACTCATTCTGAGTTTGTAAATGAAAAATGAGGCATAACATTAAGAATTGGCATTTAACACACACAATTTATGGTTGAAATTTTTGCTTTTGTGTTAGTTCTTTTCCTCCAATAAATTTCGGCATATTTGACCTGCCAGAGTTTATCAAGGGAAAACTGCAAGGGTCTGATAATGATCACACAACTAGTAATTTCGATACCTGTACAACAACGGCTGTTAGAAATGAGGCCTTAAGTCTGAATGAGGGCTTATGTGTCCATAAAAGTTCCATGAATGTTTCCAGAAAAAGGTAAATTTCTATTTGTGACTTTAACTTGTTTTTAGTCTTATCGTCTGTGTGGGGTTATCTTTGTGTGTGTAAGAGTGACGCAGAAGTGTCTGGTACCGCCTATCATTTTCTGTATTGTCCTGTTTTGTCATAGAGCATGACTTGTTCCCATTTTAATGAATAGGCGGGGTGCATTTGTTTTGGATAATACAGAAGTGAAACAGCCATGGTTCATAGTGCTTCAATTCTCTGTCCAGCAAACAGTGGGAAAAAAATCACGAAAATCAGGATGCAGAACACACATTTTCACCCCCTGCTGTCATTTATATCATGATGGAATGCATGATTCTCGAGCAATGGAAGCTAAAGAGATCGCAAAATAATTCAGCAGAACATTTCCTGAACGACAAAAGCAGAACAATTTCACAAAAAAGACACAAATCCATTCTGTGTGGGAAGTTCATCTCTTGTTAGGTTTTGCTTGTTTCCCTGTGGGTCAGAATGTTTCCACCACCCACTATTAAAAAGTGTGCAGTGCTAAACGTATTGAGTTTCTCAACTCCCTGTCTAATAACCGAAGACTCTGTGCTTCATTAATGCCCGAAGAAAGTTGATTTTATGAGTGAGCCCTTGGCACCTCCGTGGGTCTGCCTCCGTGGGTCTGCCTCCGTGGGTCTGCCTGCGTGGGTCTGCCTGCGTGGGTCTGCCTGCGTGGGTCTGCCTGCGTGGGTCTGCCTGCGTGGGTCTGCCTGCGTGGGTCTGCCTCCGTGGGTCTGCCTGCGTGGGTCTGCCTGCGTGGGTCTGCCTCCGTGGGTCTGCCTCCGTGGGTCTGCCTCCGTGGGTCTGCCTCCGTGGGTCTGCCTGCATGGGTCTGCCTCCATGGGTCTGCCTGCATGGGTCTGCCTCCATGGGTCTGCCTGCATAGGTCTGCCTCCATGGGTCTGCCTCCATGGGTCTGCCTCCATGGGCCATGGGTCTGCCTCCATGGGTCTGCCTCCGTGGGTCTGCCTCCGTGGGTCTGCCTCCATGGGTCTGCCTCCATGGGTCTGCCTCCATGGGCCATGGGTCTGCCTCCATGGGTCTGCCTGCATGGGTCTGCCTGCATGGGTCTGCCTGCATGGGTCTGCCTCCATGGGTCTGCCTCCATGGGTCTGCCTCCATGGGTCTGCCTCCATGGGTCTGCCTCCATGGGTCCATGGGTCTGCCTCCATGGGTCTGCCTCCATGGGTCTGCCTCCATGGGTCTGCCTCCGTGGGTCTGCCTCCGTGGGTCTGCCTCCGTGGGTCTGCCTCCATGGGTCTGCCTCCATGGGTCTGCCTCCATGGGTCTGCCTCCATGGGTCCATGGGTCTGCCTCCATGGGTCTGCCTCCATGGGTCCATGGGTCTGCCTCCATGGGTCTGCCTCCATGGGTCCATGGGTCTGTCTCCATGGGTCTGCCTCCATGGGTCTGTGTAGGAGAGTAGGATCTGCACTTGTGTTGCCCCCACTTTTTTCTGACGTATACACTGGTTTCTGGCTATAGTCTGGCTGGGCCCCTGCTAATCAGGGCCCCAGTCTACCTGATCTCTCTAAACAACTTGATGTGCATACTAGATGCACTAGTGATTGGATACTGTGGTACCTTGTGAGCCCCTAGTATATGGTACCTTAGGTACCTAGGGCATTGGTACTTCACAGGCCTACCAGGGGCTGCAGCATGTATTATGCCACCCCTGGGAAGCATTCTCAATCTGACACCACAGGCCTGCTACTGCAGCCTGTGTGAGGTAGTGTTAGCACTCCTCACTGAGGTATAGGTTTCTATATCTCACCATACACACACATATGAACCTATCAGTCACCCCTATGGTAGGCCCTATCAATCCCAAGGGCAGGGTGCGTGGTTTACTATGTGAGGGGGTGCTTCTGCCTGAGCAGGACCCCTCTGCAGCTGGCAGAGTCTATTCTCTGCTGCTGTTTGTGGATGCGGTTAAACCATATACTCTTAAGTGCATTATAACCTCCCGGTTAATGCTAACTTTGGAATGACTGCATCAAAACATGTCGTGTTTGGTGTCAAACGTTTTGGAATCATACCCCCACACCAGTAACTGGTGTGGGAGTATGATCTTACCCTACTAGAGGGGACGACATGTACCCACTGTACCAAACGGTAGAAATCTTCTAAAGCCCTGGCATCACAAAATGGATGCCACCAGCACAGACACCGGGCTGCCCTCCTGCTGCTGACCGAAACTCGCAGTGGAGGGAGCTCAACAAAGGGTTTCCTGTCACAGGGAGGTGTCACAACCTTCCAGACAGGATTTAGTGTATTGGAGCTGGGTGGGTGCACTCTTAGAGTGCCTTTGAAGTCCTGCACTGGGGGAGCAGTAGGCTCCTCTGTGCATATTTTATCACAGACCTCCAATGCTCGTGTATTAAATCTGGAGACAGCCCATCCAGAATGCTACAAACTTAACAATTAAAATAGATAGAAAAGTGAAAAAAGGAGAATGTGTAGTCAGTCAACAAACAAATACACTCTACAGAAACCCTCAAATGGTGACGAGGTGAGAAAATGTGTAGAGAGAGAGAGAGTACCTCACGTGCGCACCACCAGAGGAGCTACTGGTTGGTTCTCACCAGCTTGCCCACGTTTATTTCATCATCGGTCACTCTCTCTCGAAAAAAAAAGGGTGTGCGGTGTCCAATAGAAAACACAAAACACAAGACAGTGTAATGTGAAAAACACAACAAACAAATAAATTGTGCAGACAACGACAAATCTGAAAATGGTGAAAGTGTATAGACTCACAGATGATTGTTTTATTCTGGTTAGGAGTCTATCACTCTGTTAAAAACCACAGCATGTTGCATACCTTAACAATGACGGCCAACATGTTTCATTGCCAATAGAGTTTGTGGCAAATTCATCAGGGCTAGAAGGGGTCAAAAAATCACCTTCTCTGGACACACACCTTTAAAAAGACTGACAAACACAGACAAACAAACAGCATAGTCAGTGCGGGGAGGGATGAGTTTAACAACCAACCAACGACTGGTGATGGTAACACCATTTGGTTCATTACCTGGTTTTGGCTATGGGCCCACGTACCAGCCACCAACCAGTTGCAGGGGCGTACTAAATTTTAAACTATCGCCATCCTGCTCAGCAAAGCACGACCAGCGTTGGTGCCTGCACCTGTGGAAACAAGTGTAGATCGTCTATACATGACTCAATCTACAAGACACACTGTGTATTCGCTCTTCCTCAATATTCCAATGAACAAGCACCTTGCTTATTTAAAAGTTCCTACAGCCCCAGGACCCTTTGAAATATATTATATCACATCAGCACGCCGATATCGTACTCACAGCACAACTGCCTTCAGCAAACCCAGCGTCTAGTTTAATAATGTGTAAAACGAGAGATCGCCCAAGCCCTTCGTACCGCAACGCTCACATACCAACTCGAAACGAGAACAGCGTTTGTTCAGTATCTCGTCCGTCCCCGGGCTTACCCTATCTCTTGTATAACCAGGCGTCACCTCAGCACTGGAACAACTCAACGCGCGGCTGCATTCAATTTCAATGAGTAGCTGTGACAACATCTCGCGAGACTACGCGAGTCAAGAGGGTGTGTCAATTACAATAGGGAAATGCCGCGGCCATTTTGAAGTGGTCATAGCTATGACTTGCAACCCGGAGGAACCAAGCTACGAACTGAAATAAAGGGTAATAATACACACTTGTTTAAAAAAACACTTGTTTTAAAAAAACCCAAACAACATACGTCCACCAGAGATAAGGCAAGGCCCAATAGGTGGCGTGTATGAGGCAATCCCAGCCAGTATGTAAGCAGATTCTTGCAGTCACAAGACCCATATGGCAATCATCATTATCAAAGGGCGATAGTATATCGGAGAACAGTGAAATGAGTCCGCAATTAAAGACGATGGGGATAGTTATTGACCAACCTCCAAGATGAAACAAGACGCGCATCGGTACACCCTCGTCCTATTTCGTGCAGCGCCCAACCCAATGGCACCAAGAGTGAGCTATACCAAAGGCCAATGTGTCACCTGATGTATGCCCTAGGGGGCTGGAACATCTCAACCAAACCATTGCAGAGCATGCGGAACCACTTTGTCAAAGTTATACTATGTATCAGATGTTAAGAAAGGTTCATCGGGGGTGAGTGGAGGTAGTATATTGATAATTTGTTCAAATACTCAGCCTATCAATAACCACCTATCTGCTTACTTTATTCCACTCGATCTGGTCATTGAGGCCAACGGTGTCCCCCTTCTCAGTGAAAATCCAACGGGCCTCCTTCACGGCTAGTCTCTTATCAATATCACCCAGATCGCCCCACATCTTTTCCAGGACAACCCACTTTACAGATCTAGATTGATGTCGCTGCTCCTTGTAATGTTGGACTAGTCGAGTGGTGAGCTTACCAGCCCTAATGGTGCTCAGATGCTCCTGAATGCGTACCTTGACCTTTCTAGATGTAAGCCCAATGTAATGTAATCCACAAGGGCATGTCAACCTGTAGATTACATGGCACGTATTACAGTTGGTGAACTGACGGAGAAACCAGGTCCTCCCACTACCTAGTATGATCTCAGTAGTTTTTTCCGTCAGTTCACACACTGAACAGCTCCCGCAAGGATGGTGTCCTGAAGGTAGATTTATGTTCTTCTGAACATGGGCAGGTCGTGTATGCACCAGTCTATCCTTCAGGTTTTGGGTCCTTTTAAATGCGAATCTAGGCTGGGGCATCTGAAAGTCACTGGTGGATAACAATGACCAATGTCGCTTGATTATTTGTCTGATCTTATTAGACAACGGGTCAAATGTAAGGACAACTGGCAAACTCTCCTTGGATTCCTTTTTGTTCCTCTCCAGCAGAGCCTCCCTAGGTGTGTTGTGCGCCCTTTTACGGGCTCTGGTAATGATCCTCTTGGGATAAGCACGTCGTTCTAATTTCGTGCTCAACACCTCAGATTGATGTAAGTAATCTGATGTAGAGGAACAGTTTCTACGATATCTTAGAAACTGCCCCACTGGGAGGTTATCCCTCAGAGCTCTGGGATGGTACGACTGATAGTGTAAAAGGGAGTTTTTATCAGTGGGCTTGTGATGAACACTGGTAGTAAGTTTGTCATCCAACACAGTGATATCGAGGTCAAGGTATGTCGCCACCTCCCTACTAAACTGCCAAGTGAATTTCAAGCAGGTGTCCAGAGAATTCAGCCATTCAAGGAACTCACAAAGATGTTGTTGAGTGCCCCTCCAAATACATAGAACATCGTCTATATATCTCTTCCAGAGGCAAATGTGCCCCTGGAAGGGATTAGAGGGGTGGTCAAGGTAGTTTGCCTCGAATTGGCCGACGTAAATACACGCCAGGCTCGGCGCAAAGGTAGCGCCCATCGATGTCCCCGAGATCTGTAAGTACAGGGCATCCTTGTGACAGAAAAAATTACGAGTGAGAGCCAGCTCCACACATTGCATGACAAAGGACTGGGGGGTGTCATAAAACCACTCCTGAGCACCCAGGGCGCGGGCTGCTGCCACCAGCGTCGCGTCCTGGGGGATGCTAGTGTACAAGGACTCGATGTCAATCGTCACAAGTAACTGCTGGGATGAGTCAAAGGCCATATCATTAATGATGTTAAGAATATCGGTCGTGTCCTGCACATAGGATCGTTGGGTGATTACCGACTCCCTGAGGAAGAAGTCGGAGAATTGGGAAAGCGGCTCCAACACCGAGCCAATGCCCGATACAATGGGGCGGCCTGGGGGTGGACGCTGGGCCTTATGAATCTTCGGCAGAATATAAAATGCCGGTGTCCTAGGGTTGAGGTTAACGAGGAACTCCGCCTCTTTTGCAGTGATCCACTTTTTCTCTCGCGCCTGTGCCACAATGATGGTAATCTGCTGCAGCAATTCAGCCGTAGGATCACGTGCCAGAGGACGGTAGTTCCTCCTGTCACTCAGCAACCTCAGAACTTCCGCCTCATAGTCGCAGGTATTCATAAGGACCACAGCGCCCCCTTTATCAGCAGATTTGATAGTGAGTGCGGTGTTATCTTGTAAGGATTTGACCGCAGCCCAATCCAACCTGCTCATATTGTTATAGGTGTTGGCCTGTACTGACTCCTCCACAAGTCTGATCTCATTCAAGACCTTGTTCTCAAACACTACCACCTCAGGACCCACAGAGGATGCTGGGGGACAGAACTGGGAGGGACGATGTAAATCAGTGGAAAAAACTGAGGTGGGAATCTGTTCTTTGTTTGCAAAGAATTTCTTAATTTTGATTTTTCTCACCATTTCATGGAGTTCAGTCCGGCATCTGAAAGGGTCATGTTTAGGGGTTGGGACATACCCAAGGCCACGGTTTAATACTTTCAATTGACCGGCTGTTAACTCATGTCCCGATAGGTTTACAACGATATTATTCACATCTACATCGGGGCTCGGCCTCGACTGCGAGTCTGGCGCGGGGAGAACATCTGCCAGTTCTGAGACTGGTTCTGTCTGGCTCTGCCCCGTCCCCTGTGACCTCCCCCTCTGTTGCCTTGTTGGGCCTGGCCCAAAAAAGAACGAATCAAGGAGCCAAGTTCTTGGTTGGCCTGAGGTTCCAGGTTGAATCTCACCTTCCCCTGAGCTATAGGTGGGGCTGCCTCATCATCCTCGCTAGAGGTGTTATCGAAGTATAACTTTGACAAAGTGGTTCCGCATGCTCTGCAATGGTTTGGTTTGGTTGCCCCCTAGGGCATACATCAGGTGACACATTGGCCTTTGGTATAGCTCACTCTTGGTGCCATTGGGTTGGGCGCTGCACGAAATAGGACGAGGGTGTACCGATGCGCGTCTTGTTTCATCTTGGAGGTTGGTCAATAACTATCCCCATCGTCTTTAATTGCGGACTCATTTCACTGTTCTCCGATATACTATCGCCCTTTGATAATGATGATTGCCATATGGGTCTTGTGACTGCAAGAATCTGCTTACATACTGGCTGGGATTGCCTCATACACGCCACCTATTGGGCCTTGCCTTATCTCTGGTGGACGTATGTTGTTTGGGTTTTTTTAAAACAAGTGTTTTTTTAAACAAGTGTGTATTATTACCCTTTATTTCAGTTCGTAGCTTGGTTCCTCCGGGTTGCAAGTCATAGCTATGACCACTTCAAAATGGCCGCGGCATTTCCCTATTGTAATTGACACACCCTCTTGACTCGCGTAGTCTCGCGAGATGTTGTCACAGCTACTCATTGAAATTGAATGCAGCCGCGCGTTGAGTTGTTCCAGTGCTGAGGTGACGCCTGGTTATACAAGAGATAGGGTAAGCCCGGGGACGGACGAGATACTGAACAAACGCTGTTCTCGTTTCGAGTTGGTATGTGAGCGTTGCGGTACGAAGGGCTTGGGCGATCTCTCGTTTTACACATTATTAAACTAGACGCTGGGTTTGCTGAAGGCAGTTGTGCTGTGAGTACGATATCGGCGTGCTGATGTGATATAATATATTTCAAAGGGTCCTGGGGCTGTAGGAACTTTTAAATAAGCAAGGTGCTTGTTCATTGGAATATTGAGGAAGAGCGAATACACAGTGTGTCTTGTAGATTGAGTCATGTATAGACGATCTACACTTGTTTCCACAGGTGCAGGCACCAACGCTGGTCGTGCTTTGCTGAGCAGGATGGCGATAGTTTAAAATTTAGTACGCCCCTGCAACTGGTTGGTGGCTGGTACGTGGGCCCATAGCCAAAACCAGGTAATGAACCAAATGGTGTTACCATCACCAGTCGTTGGTTGGTTGTTAAACTCATCCCTCCCCGCACTGACTATGCTGTTTGTTTGTCTGTGTTTGTCAGTCTTTTTAAAGGTGTGTGTCCAGAGAAGGTGATTTTTTGACCCCTTCTAGCCCTGATGAATTTGCCACAAACTCTATTGGCAATGAAACATGTTGGCCGTCATTGTTAAGGTATGCAACATGCTGTGGTTTTTAACAGAGTGATAGACTCCTAACCAGAATAAAACAATCATCTGTGAGTCTATACACTTTCACCATTTTCAGATTTGTCGTTGTCTGCACAATTTATTTGTTTGTTGTGTTTTTCACATTACACTGTCTTGTGTTTTGTGTTTTCTATTGGACACCGCACACCCTTTTTTTTTCGAGAGAGAGTGACCGATGATGAAATAAACGTGGGCAAGCTGGTGAGAACCAACCAGCAGCTCCTCTGGTGGTGCGCACGTGAGGTACTCTCTCTCTCTCTACACATTTTCTCACCTCGTCACCATTTGAGGGTTTCTGTAGAGTGTATTTGTTTGTTGACTGACTACACATTCTCCTTTTTTCACTTTTCTATCTATTTTAATTGTTAAGTTTGTAGCATTCTGGATGGGCTGTCTCCAGATTTAATACACGAGCATTGGAGGTCTGTGATAACGTACACTTCCTCCCACCTAGTCCAGAGTAACAAGAAAGTTCCTTGCTACATTGTGCCAGTACTTTTTTGTTGAAACTATTGTTGATTGGAGGGCGTTCTGGCACTTGTTCCCTCTTTAGCTCCCTTGTTTGATTGAATCCTCTGTGCATATGCCAGCTCAAACCGGTTCAGGGGCCTCTGCCCCTGTCCTGGCGCGAAACTGGACAAAGGGAAGTGGGTGTAACCACCCCTACCCTGGCCCTCCTAGAGGAGTGGCCATAGAGCTAGTCCCTCCCATCTTTACAGTATAAGATACCAAATATTGCCAATGCAATTCAGATTACACCTGGACGACGCTCTACGAAGAAGAATCCGGTCCCTTCAACGTTCTACTACCTTTAGAAGACCGAAGGATCTCCCTTGGAGCCAAGGAGTGGCTCCCCTGCTTTGCAGGCACCTTAAGGACTGAACAACGGTTGCAAACTTTACCGCTCCCGCCGGAGCCCGAAGTCCCTGCGTCCCCTGAAGTCGATTTCCTGACCTCTCTATGGCCATTTTGAGTCCCCAGCGAAGCTGTGGCGTCTGGACCCCACGAGTGACGAGGAACGACAATACCAGGGAACCGTGCACTGATTTCGAGTGCAAGCCCTGAACGACGAACTACAAACCTGTGCTTTGGACCACTTAATGTCCAAGTCCCGAGCAGGTACTGAACCAACGATCAGCGGCCTACCCCGTCCCGAGTGACCGTGGGCTGTTGCTGAAGTTTTCCTGCAAAGGCGTCTTTGCGGTTGCTTGCCCGTTGGCTAGTAGCCCTCCTGAAGACATCCTTGACTATTCCAAGGGCTGGCCTGATTGCTCTGGGCCTACCCTCACTTACCCTCGCTGGGTAAGTCCCTCGGACCTTGCTGGTCTGAGCCATCCACCATCTTCACTCTACACGAGACTTGCAGTTGCCAAGGTTTGTTGGCTCCAATCCGAGTGCCGACACCGCCAACAGCTGCAGACGTCGTGGGACCCTCCAACTCCAGCTGCTGATCATCATCGATCCCTCCTGGACGACGTGGGCGAAGAGACAAAACACCATCAGCGACGAAAGCGACGCGACAGTTGTGGTCATCTATCCTGAAGGCCACCGGTCACTGGCAAGTGACTCTGAACTCTGTCCCCTCAATTTCCAGGTCGCCTGCAACTCCAATCCATCGTTGGGACCGAACGGACACCTCTCTCGACGACACAAGCAGCAAGAACACCTCGATTCCCATTGAAATCAGCATCGCGACCCGACACCAAAGGACACCTGTGCACCCGGACTCCCTGGGTGAGGTAAGTCTGGCATTACGGTGCCCAAGTGTGCATTGGCTATCGAAATACTTACCCTGTAAGTTGTGTGCTTGTTGTCCACTCAGAAGTGCCCTAGAACTTTAAAATACAAATCGCGACATTTTTGCATTGAAGTCTATGAGAAACTCGCGTGCGTGTTTAGACACTGCACGCGCCTCCTGTGGGCTAGTTACTTACCTGAAAACACTACAGCAGTGAAGCCCCAGCGATTCCCAAGGCCCTAGGCCTCTTCATTTTGCTTGTCGAATTTGTTATACCATTTACTTAGTATATGGTCTGGTACGCCCCTAGGGCTACAGTGATTTATGTGCTTAATTTGTTGAGAAATGTTGATCTTTTAAATGTCTACCTGGGACTAATCTCATAAAGAGATTAGTAGAGTATATTTAGTAATAAATACATATATATTTCATATATATACCTGTGTGGTGTCTTTTCATTTGGTAATTCAAGAGATTATAAGGTAAAACAAGCTGCTTTACATTCCTCAGAGACTTAGCCTGAAGGCTGCTCTCCACAGCTACCACTAGGATAGCTTTCTTTTAAAAGGTTGTCTTTAAACCTATCTACCAAGAGTCGAATTGGACTGGTGCAAGGTGGCCACTAGAACTAGTGACCAGCATATGCCAGGCCAACTTCTCACATTGGTGGGCAGCGTGTGGGATTACAGCTTGCCATTGTTTTACCAGAAAATCTCAATTTGAATTACTAACTGAAAACCACTTAAAGTACTCAAGGTACATATAAAGTCAAGCTAGTATCAATAAGTTCTACTGAACTTAGAGCTGTGTGTAAAGGGATAAGCACACCCTTGCTACAGCTCAAGCTAGGTTTAGTAGGCCACAACTAGTGTAGGTAGTACAACACTGCACAACACTAGTATGCCTCACCAGGATGGAGCCAGTGGGTCCATCCCAGCTCAGTACAAAGACCTGGCCTACACTGACCTGAAGGCCTTATGCTTTGAAAGAGGACTGAGGGTGGGCAGGAGTCCCTCATCACAGCACCTGATAGATCTGCTAGTAGCAGATGACCTGAAACAAGCTCTAGGAGCAAGTGGGTCTGGATCAGGGGGTGGGTCAAACATAGTCTCTGGGTCTGATGATGAGAATCAAGATGACCTGGAGTCTGTGATTGAAGGGCCAGACTCAGAAGAGTCTGAAAGGAACAGAGGAATTCTCCCTAAGGGAACTGACAGAGTGGGAGAGAGGCCTAGGTCCCTCTCAAGGGAATCTGACCATTCATACCACTCTGGAAGAGAATCTGTCCCACAGAAGAACTCCAACTTTCCCAGGGAGACCTCTTCTGAGAGAAGGTACAAGTTGCTACAGTATGAGGAAGCTAGGCTTGCTCTCAGAGCCAAGCAACTGGCCTTAGATAGGGAAGCCTTCGAGCTCCAAAGAGCTTCAAAGAAGGAGGGGTTAGATGCCCCTGGTGGCAGCAACAGTGTCCCTAGAAACAGAGATTATACTCCTGACCATAGGAACCTGTCCAAGGTTGTTCCTCCCTACCAGAGTGGGGATGATATCCACAAATGGATAACTGCTATGGAGAGGGCCTGTAAAGTTCAACAGGTCCCCCAGAAACAGTGGGCAGCAATCTTGTGGCTCTCCTTTTCAGATAAAGGTAGAGACAAGCTCCTCACTGTTAGAGAAGAGGATGCTAATGACTATGAAGCCCTGAAGAGTGTTTTGATAGATGGGTTTGGCTTAACCACTGAACAGTACAGGTTGAAGTTCAGGGATACCCAGAAAACACAGACTCAGGATTGGACTGACTTTGTTGATTGTGCAACCAAGGCTCTAGAAGGTTGGCTGGTTGGTAGTAGAGTAACTGACTTTAAGGGATTGTATAATCTTATAATGAGAGAACAGATCCTTAATAATTGCCAGAACCAGTTGTTGCATCAGTACCTGGTGGACTCTGATCTGACCTCTCCCCAAGAATTGGGAAAGAAGGCAGACAAATGGGTCAGAACCAGGGTGAAGCAGAAAAACCAGAACCAGGGCGGTGACACTAAGAAGCAAGATCCTAAAGGCTCAGAGAAAGGTGGGGATAAGTCTAAAGACCAGAAGTCTTCACAAGGGCCCCAAAAATCTGCATCTGGTGGGGAGTCACAATCTAACAAGAAAAAAGGCCAAAAGAAGCCCTGGTGCAACTACTGTAAACAGAAGGGGCACTGGACTTCTGATTGTACCAAGTCCAAAGACCAATCCACCACCACTTCAGCCCCTAAGGCACCTGTTCCCCCTAGTACAGCCAGTGGTGGAGGTAATGCACAGAATAAGGGTGTGGTAGGGTTGACCCTGGGTTCTGATGTGGACTCTGGCCTAGTCAGAGTACCAACACAGGCATTGCTTGTTTGTGAGGGAGACCTGGATATGTCATTCCTAGTGAGCCCCAGTAACCTGGGCAAATACAAACAGCAGCCTATTATAAATGGCAAACAGGCTTTGGCATTTAGGGACACAGGTGCTAGTGTCACCATGGTGGCAGAGGACCTAGTGGACCCTACACAGATCATCCTGGGGGAAATGTACCAGGTAACCAATGCTAGCAACACCAGGACCAACCATAGCATGGCAGTTGTTAATTTCTCCTGGGGAGGGGTAACTGGCCTTAAAAAGGTTGTAGTCAGTGCAGACCTCCCTGTCGAATGTCTGTTGGGCAATGATCTTGAGACTTCAGCCTGGTCTGAAGTAGAATTATGGACTCATGCTGAGATGTTGGGCATACCTGCAGAGGTATTTGCTGTGACCAGGTCACAAGCCAAAATGCATAAAGCTGAACCAGCTCTGGATCCTGAAACTATGGACCAGGTGCTACCCAAGAGGAAGAGCAGTAGGGTTAAGGCTGGGCCTTCCCCTCTGTCTCAGATCACAGATTCCCCTCCAGAGGGAGGAGAAGCAGAGCCTGAAGAAGGAACTGCCCCAGAGGGACTTGAGCCTGGACAGGTTGAGTTCTTGGGGGCAGGGGGCCCTTCCAGGGAAGATCTGAGCAAAGAGCAACAGTGCTGCCCCACTCTTGAACCCCTCAGACAGCAAGCTGCTGCTGAGGCTGCTGGGAGTGCTAGTGGGTCCCATAAGACTTATTGGGATGAGGGGCTCCTTTATTCTGAGGCTAGGGATCCAACTCCTGGCGCCACCAGGAGGCTGGTGATTCCTCAGAAGTTTAGGGGGTTCCTCTTGACCCTAGCACATGATATCCCATTGGCAGGTCACTTGGGCCAAAACAAGACCTGGGACAGGCTTGTTCCACATTTTCATTGGCCACACATGTCTGAAGACACAAAGGAGTTTTGTCGCTCCTGTGTCACTTGTCAAGCCAGTGGCAAGACAGGTGGCACTACAAAGTCCCCCCTGATACCACTACCTGTGGTGGGGGTCCCCTTTGAAATGGTAGGGATTGATATAGTCGGTCCCCTTGACCCTCCAACAGCATCTGGGCACAGATTCATACTGGTGATAGTGGACCATGCCACCAGGTATCCAGAAGCTATTCCCCTCAGGACTACTACAGCCCCTGTGGTAGCCAGAGCCCTCATTGGAGTATTCTCCAGAGTGGGCTTTCCTAAGGAGGTTATCTCTGACAGAGGGTCCAACTTTATGTCAGGATATTTGACTGCAATGTGGAAGGAGTGTGGTGTAAACTACAAATTCACCACTCCCTATCACCCACAATGCAATGGGTTAGTTGAGAGATTCAACAAAACCCTGAAAGGAATGATTAAGGGCCTCCCAGAAAAGCTTAGGCGAAAATGGGACCTTTTACTTCCTTGCCTTCTATTTGCATACAGGGAGGTTCCTCAGAAGGGGGTTGGCTACAGCCCCTTTGAACTTCTGTTTGGGCACCCTGTGAGAGGACCATTATGTCTAGTGAAGGAGGGATGGGAGTTACCTCTCAAACCTCCCAAACAGGATGTAGTGGACTATGTACTTGGTCTCCGCTCCCGGATGGCTGAGTACATGAAGAAGGCCACCAAAAACCTTGAGGCAAGCCAAGAACTACAAAAAGCTTGGCATGACCAAAAGGCTGTACTGACTGTTTACCAGCCAGGACAGAAAGTGTGGGTGTTGGAGCCAGTGGCCCCAGCAGCTCTCCAGGACAAATGGAGTGGCCCCCATACAATTGTTGAAAAGAAGGGAGAGGTCACCTACCTGGTAGACCTTGGTACTCCCAGGAGCCCTCTTAGAGTGCTCCATGTCAACAGACTTAAAGCATATGTGGACAGGGCTGACATGAGCTTGCTCATGGCAACTGATGAGGACCAGGAGGAGGAGAGTGACCCTCTCCCTGACCTCCTCTCTCAGAACCCTGATGATGGATCAGTAGATGGCGTTGCTTTGGCAGGCAGCCTCACTGAGCATCAGCAAACTGAATGTAGACAAGTGCTACAGCAGTTTAGACATATGTCTGACCCCAAGTCAGACTTCCTGGTGCACCCATGAGGTGGACACTGGAGACAGTCTGCCTGTAAAGAGTAAAATCTACAGGCAACCTGACCATGTCAGGGACTGTATCAGGACTGAAGTCCAGAAAATGTTGGAGCTAGGTGTTATTGAGCCCTCAGATAGCCCTTGGGCTAGCCCAGTAGTCCTTGTCCCAAAACCTCACACCCAGGGCGGTAAGAAAGAGATGAGGTTTTGTGTTGACTACAGAGGCCTCAATGCAGTCACAAGGACTGATGCCTACCCAATACCAAGGGCAGATGAACTAATAGATACTGTGGCCTCAGCCAAGTATCTAAGTACATTTGACCTTACAGCAGGCTATTGGCAAATCAAGTTAGCTGATGAAGCCAAGGCCAAAACTGCATTTTCGACCCCTGGTGGGCACTATCACTTTGTGGTAATGCCCTTTGGTTTGAAGAATGCACCTGCCACATTCCAGAGGTTGGTGAATAAAGTTCTGACTGGTATGGAAACTTACTGCTCAGCATATCTAGATGATATTGCTGTCTTTAGTTCTACCTGGCAGGATCACCTGGTCCACCTCAAGAATGTACTGGAGGCCCTGCAGAAAGCAGGCCTCACTATCAAGGCCACTAAGTGCCAGATAGGGCAGAGTCAGGTTGTGTACCTGGGCCACCTTGTAGGTGGGGGCCAGGTTCAACCATTGCAGAGCAAGATCCAGACCATAAAGGATTGGGTAGCTCCAACCACCCAGACACAGGTGAGAGCCTTCTTGGGCCTGACTGGGTACTATAGGAGGTTTGTTAAGGGATATGGATCTATAGTGACCCCCTTAAATGACCTAACCTCCAAGAAAATGCCAAAAAAGGTTCAGTGGACAGCTAGCTGTCAAAAGGCATTTGATGACCTCAAGCAGGCAATGTGCACTGCCCCCATCTTACAGAGTCCAGATTACAAAAAGAAGTTCATTGTTCAAACAGATGCTTCAGAGCTGGGTGTGGGAGCTGTACTGTCTCAACTTAATGATGAAGGTCAAGACCAGCCAGTAGCTTTCATAAGCAGAAGGCTGACCCCTAGAGAGAAACGTTGGTCAGCTATTGAGAGGGAGGCCTTTGCTGTGGTTTGGGCCCTGAAGAAGTTGAGGCCATACTTGTTTGGCACTCACTTCATTGTTCAGACTGACCATAAGCCCCTCCTATGGCTCAAACAGATGAAAGGTGAAAATCCTAAACTGCTCAGGTGGTCCATTTCCCTACAGGGGATGGACTATACAGTGGAACATAGACCTGGGACCCAACATGCCAATGCAGATGGACTCTCGAGGTATTTCCACTTAGAACATGAAGACTCAACTGGTCAAGGTTAGTTTAATGTCCCTGCGTTTGGGGGGGGGGGGTTGTGTAGGAGAGTAGGATCTGCACTTGTGTTGCCCCCACTTTTTTCTGACGTATACACTGGTTTCTGGCTATAGTCTGGCTGGGCCCCTGCTAATCAGGGCCCCAGTCTACCTGATCTCTCTAAACAACTTGATGTGCATACTAGATGCACTAGTGATTGGATACTGTGGTACCTTGTGAGCCCCTAGTATATGGTACCTTAGGTACCTAGGGCATTGGTACTTCACAGGCCTACCAGGGGCTGCAGCATGTATTATGCCACCCCTGGGAAGCATTCTCAATCTGACACCACAGGCCTGCTACTGCAGCCTGTGTGAGGTAGTGTTAGCACTCCTCACTGAGGTATAGGTTTCTATATCTCACCATACACACACATATGAACCTATCAGTCACCCCTATGGTAGGCCCTATCAATCCCAAGGGCAGGGTGCGTGGTTTACTATGTGAGGGGGTGCTTCTGCCTGAGCAGGACCCCTCTGCAGCTGGCAGAGTCTATTCTCTGCTGCTGTTTGTGGATGCGGTTAAACCATATACTCTTAAGTGCATTATAACCTCCCGGTTAATGCTAACTTTGGAATGACTGCATCAAAACATGTCGTGTTTGGTGTCAAATGTTTTGGAATCATACCCCCACACCAGTAACTGGTGTGGGAGTATGATCCCACCCTACTAGAGGGGACGACATGTACCCACTGTACCAAACGGTAGAAATCTTCTAAAGCCCTGGCATCACAAAATGGATGCCACCAGCACAGACACCGGGCTGCCCTCCTGCTGCTGACCGAAACTCGCAGTGGAGGGAGCTCAACAAAGGGTTTCCTGTCACAGGGAGGTGTCACATCCTTCCAGACAGGATTTAGTGTATTGGAGCTGGGTGGGTGCACTCTTAGAGTGCCTTTGAAGTCCTGCACTGGGGGAGCAGTAGGCTCCTCTGTGCATATGCCAGCTCAAACCGGTTCAGGGGCCTCTGCCCCTGTCCTGGCGCGAAACTGGACAAAGGGAAGTGGGTGTAACCACCCCTACCCTGGCCCTCCTAGAGGAGTGGCCATAGAGCTAGTCCCTCCCATCTTTACAGTATAAGATACCAAATATTGCCAATGCAATTCAGATTACACCTGGACGACGCTCTACGAAGAAGAATCCGGTCCCTTCAACGTTCTACTACCTTTAGAAGACCGAAGGATCTCCCTTGGAGCCAAGGAGTGGCTCCCCTGCTTTGCAGGCACCTTAAGGACTGAACAACAGTTGCAAACTTTACCGCTCCCGCCGGAGCCCGAAGTCCCTGCGTCCCCTGAAGTCGATTTCCTGACCTCTCTACGGCCATTTTGAGTCCCCAGCGAAGCTGTGGCGTCTGGACCCCACGAGTGACGAGGAACGACAATACCAGGGAACCGTGCACTGATTTCGAGTGCAAGCCCTGAACGACGAACTACAAACCTGTGCTTTGGACCACTTAATGTCCAAGTCCCGAGCAGGTACTGAACCAACGATCAGCGGCCTACCCCGTCCCGAGTGACCGTGGGCTGTTGCTGAAGTTTTCCTGCAAAGGCGTCTTCGCGGTTGCTTGCCCGTTGGCTAGTAGCCCTCCTGAAGACATCCTCGACTATTCCAAGGGCTGGCCTGGTTGCTCTGGGCCTACCCTCACTTACCCTCGCTGGGTAAGTCCCTCGGACCTTGCTGGTCTGAGCCATCCACCATCTTCACTCTACACGAGACTTGCAGTTGCCAAGGTTTGTTGGCTCCAATCCGAGTGCCGACACCGCCAACAGCTGCAGACGTCGTGGGACCCTCCAACTCCAGCTGCTAATCGTCATCGATCCCTCCTGGACGACGTGGGCGAAGAGACAAAACACCATCAGCGACGAAAGCGACGCGACAGTTGTGGTCATCTATCCTGAAGGCCACCGGTCACTGGCAAGTGACTCTGAACTCTGTCCCCTCAATTTCCAGGTCGCCTGCAACTCCAATCCATCGTTGGGACCGAACGGACACCTCTCTCGACGACACAAGCAGCAAGAACACCTCGATTCCCATTGAAATCAGCATCGCGACCCGACACCAAAGGACACCTGTGCACCCGGACTCCCTGGATGAGGTAACTCTGGCATTACGGTGCCCAAGTGTGCATTGGCTATCGAAATACTTACCCTGTAAGTTGTGTGCTTGTTGTCCACTCAGAAGTGCCCTAGAACTTTAAAATACAAATCACGACATTTTTGCATTGAAGTCTATGAGAAACTCGCGTGCGTGTTTAGACACTGCACGCGCCTCCTGTGGGCTAGTTACTTACCTGAAAACACTACAGCAGTGAAGCCCCAGCGATTCCCAAGGCCCTAGGCCTCTTCATTTTGCTTGTCGAATTTGTTATACCATTTACTTAGTATATGGTCTGGTACGCCCCTAGGGCTACAGTGATTTATGTGCTTAATTTGTTGAGAAATGTTGATCTTTTAAATGTCTACCTGGGACTAATCTCATAAAGAGATTAGTAGAGTATATTTAGTAATAAATACATATATATTTCATATATATACCTGTGTGGTGTCTTTTCATTTGGTAATTCAAGAGATTATAAGGTAAAACAAGCTGCTTTACATTCCTCAGAGACTTAGCCTGAAGGCTGCTCTCCACAGCTACCACTAGGATAGCTTTCTTTTAAAAGGTTGTCTTTAAACCTATCTACCAAGAGTCGAATTGGACTGGTGCAAGGTGGCCACTAGAGCTAGTGACCAGCATATGCCAGGCCAACTTCTCACAGTCTGCCTCCATGGGTCTGCCTCCATGGGTCTGCCGCCATGGGTCCATGGGTCTGCCGCCATGGGTCCATGGGTCTGCCTCCATGGGTCTGCCTCCATGGGTCTGCCTCCATGGGTCTGCCTCCATGGGTCTGCCTCCATAGGTCTGCCTCCATAGGTCTGCCTCCATAGGTCTGCCTCCATGGGTCTGCCTCCATGGGTCCATGGGTCTGCCTCCATGGGTCTGCCTCCATGCGTCTGCCTCCATGGGTCTGCCTCCATGGGTCTGCCTCTATGGGTCCATGGGTCTGCCTCCATGGGTCTGCCTCCATAGGTCTGCCTCCATAGGTCTGCCTCCATGGGTCTGCCTCCATGGGTCTGCCTCCATGGGTCTGCCTCCGTGGGTCTCCCTCCGTGGGTCTGCCTCCATGGGTCTGCCTCCACGGGTCTGCCTCCATGGGTCTGCCTCCATGGGTCTGCCTCCATGGGTCTGCCTCCATGGGTCTGCCTCCATGGGTCTGCCTCCATGGGTCTGCCTCCATACGTCTGCCTCCATGGGTCTGCCTCCATGGGTCTGCCTCCATGGGTCTGCCTCCATGGGTCTGCCTCCATGGTTCTGCCTCCATGGGTCTATGGGTCTGCCTCCATGGGCCTGCCTCTATGGGTCTGCCTCCATGGATCTGCCTCTGCCTCTGCCTCCATAGGTCTGCCTCCATGGGTCTGCCTCCATGGGTCTGCCTCCATGGGTCTGCCTCCATGGGTCTGCTTCCATGGGTCTGCCTCCATGGGTCCATGGGTCTGTCTCCATGGGTCTGCCTCCATGGGTCTGCCTCCATGGGTCTGCCTCCATGGGTCTGCCTCCATGGGTCTGCCTCCATGGGTCCATGGGTCTTCCTCCATGGGTCTGCCTCCATGGGTCTGCCTCCATGGGTCTGCCTCCATGGGTCTGCCTCCATGGGTCTGCCTCCATGGGTCCATGGGTCTGCCTCCATGGGTCTGCCTCCATAGGTCTGCCTCCATAGGTCTGCCTCCATAGGTCTGCCTCCATGGGTCCATGGGTCTGCCTCCATGGGTCTGCCTGCATGCGTCTGCCTTCATGGGTCTGCCTCCATGGGTCTGCCTCTATGGGTCCATGGGTCTGCCTCCATGGGTCTGCCTCCATAGGTCTGCCTCCATAGGTCTGCCTCCATAGGTCTGCCTCCATCGGTCTGCCTCCATGGGTCCATGGGTCTGCCTCCATGGGTCTGCCTCCATGCGTCTGCCTCCGTGGGTCTGCCTCCGTGGGTCTGCCTCCATGGGTCTCCCTCCATGGGTCTGCCTCCACGGGTCTGCCTCCATGGGTCTGCCTCCATGGGTCTGCCTCCATGGGTCTGCCTCCATGGGTCTGCCTCCATGGGTCTGCCTCCATAGGTCTGCCTCCATGGGTCTGCCTCCATAGGTCTGCCTCCATGGGTCTGCCTCCATAGGTCTGCCTCCATGGGTCTGCCTGCATAGGTCTGCCTCCATGGGTCTGCCTCCATGGGTCTGCCTCCATGGGCCATGGGTCTGCCTCCATGGGTCTGCCTCCGTGGGTCTGCCTCCGTGGGTCTGCCTCCATGGGTCTGCCTCCATGGGTCTGCCTCCATGGGTCTGCCTCCATGGGCCATGGGTCTGCCTCCATGGGTCTGCCTCCATGGGTCTGCCTCCATGGGTCTGCCTCCATGGGTCTGCCTCCATGGGTCTGCCTCCATGGGTCTGCCTCCATGGGTCTGCCTCCATGGGTCCATGGGTCTGCCTCCATGGGTCTGCCTCCATGGGTCTGCCTCCATGGGTCTGCCTCCATGGGTCTGCCTCCATGGGTCCATGGGTCTGCCTCCATGGGTCTGCCTCCATGGGTCTGCCTCCATGGGTCTGCCTCCATGGGTCTGCCTCCATGGGTCCATGGGTCTGCCTCCATGGGTCTGCCTCCATGCGTCTGCCTCCATGGGTCTGCCTCCATGGGTCTGCCTCCATGGGTCTGCCTCCATGGGTCTGCCTCCATGGGTCCATGGGTCTGCCTCCATGGGTCTGCCTCCATGGGTCTGCCTCCATGGGTCTGCCTCCATGGGTCCATGGGTCTGCCTCCATGGGTCTGCCTCCATGGGTCTGCCTCCATGGGTCCATGGGTCTGCCTCCATGGGTCTGCCTCCATAGGTCTGCCTCCATAGGTCTGCCTCCATAGGTCTGCCTCCATGGGTCTGCCTCCATGGGTCCATGGGTCTGCCTCCATGGGTCTGCCTCCATGCGTCTGCCTTCATGGGTCTGCCTCCATGGGTCTGCCTCTATGGGTCCATGGGTCTGCCTCCATGGGTCTGCCTCCATAGGTCTGCCTCCATAGGTCTGCCTCCATAGGTCTGCCTCCATGGGTCTGCCTCCATGGGTCTGCCTCCATGGGTCTGCCTCCATGCGTCTGCCTCCATGGGTCTCCCTCCATGGGTCTGCCTCCACGGGTCTGCCTCCATGGGTCTGCCTCCACGGGTCTGCCTCCATAGGTCTGCCTCCATGGGTCTGCCTCCATGGGTCTGCCTCCATGGGTCTGCCTCCATGGGTCTGCCTCCATGGGTCTGCCTCCATGGGTCTGCCTCCGTGGGTCTGCCTCCGTGGGTCTGCCTCCGTGGGTCTGCTTCCGTGGGTCTGCCTCCATGGGTCTGCCTCCGTGGGTCTGCCTCCACGGGTCTGCCTCCATGGGTCTGCCTCCACGGGTCTGCCTCCATGGGCCATGGGTCTGCCTCCATGGGTCTGCCTGCATGGGTCTGCCTGCATGGGTCTGCCTCCATGGGTCTGCCTCCATGGGTCTGCCTCCATGGGTCTGCCTCCATGGGTCTGCCTCCGTGGGTCTGCCTCCGTGGGTCTGCCTCCGTGGGTCTGCCTCCGTGGGTCTGCCTCCATGGGTCTGCCTCTGTGGGTCTGCCTCCATGGGTCTGCCTCCATGGGTCTGCCTCCATGGGTCCATGGGTCTGCCTCCATGGGTCTGCCTCCATGGGTCTGCCTCCATGGGTCCATGGGTCTGTCTCCATGGGTCTGCCTCCATGGGTCTGCCTCCATGGGTCTGCCTCCATGGGTCTGCCTCCATGGGTCTGCCTCCATGGGTCTGCCGCCATGGGTCCATGGGTCTGCCTCCATGGGTCTGCCTCCATGGGTCTGCCTCCATGGGTCTGCCTCCATGGGTCTGCCTCCATGGGTCTGCCTCCATAGGTCTGCCTCCATGGGTCTGCCTCCATGGGTCCATGGGTCTGCCTCCATGGGTCTGCCTCCATGGGTCTGCCTCCATGGGTCTGCCTCCATGGGTCTGCCTCCATGGGTCTGCCTCCATGGGTCCGCCTCCATGGATCTGCCTCTGCCTCCATAGGTCTGCCTCCATGGGTCTGCCTCCATGGGTCTGCCTCCATGGGTCTGCCTCCATGGGTCTGCCTCCATGGGTCTGCTTCCATGGGTCTGCCTCCATGGGTCCATGGGTCTGCCTCCATGGGTCTGCCTGCATGGGTCTGCCTCCATGGGTCTGCCTCCATGGGTCTGCCTCCATGGGTCTGCCTCCATGGGTCCATGGGTCTGCCTCCATGGGTCTGCCTCCATGGGTCTGCCTCCATGGGTCTGCCTCCATGGGTCTGCCTCCATGGGTCCATGGGTCTGCCTCCATGGGTCTGCCTCCATAGGTCTGCCTCCATAGGTCTGCCTCCATAGGTCTGCCTCCATGGGTCTGCCTCCATGGGTCCATGGGTCTGCCTCCATGGGTCTGCCTCCATGCGTCTGCCTCCATGCGTCTGCCTTCATGGGTCTGCCTCCATGGGTCTGCCTCTATGGGTCCATGGGTCTGCCTCCATGGGTCTGCCTCCATAGGTCTGCCTCCATAGGTCTGCCTCCATAGGTCTGCCTCCATGGGTCTGCCTCCATGGGTCCATGGGTCTGCCTCCATGGGTCTGCCTCCATGGGTCTGCCTCCATGGGTCTGCCTCCATGGGTCTGCCACCATGGGTCTGCCTCCATGGGTCTGCCTCCATGGGTCTGCCTCTATGGGTCCATGGGTCTGCCTCCATGGGTCTGCCTCCATGGGTCTGCCTCCATAGGTCTGCCTCCATAGGTCTGCCTCCATAGGTCTGCCTCCATGGGTCTGCCTCCATGGGTCCATGGGTCTGCCTCCATGGGTCTGCCTCCGTGGGTCTGCCTCCGTGGGTCTGCCTCCGTGGGTCTGCCTCCATGGGTCTGCCTCCATGGGTCTCCCTCCATGGGTCTGCCTCCACTGGTCTGCCTCCATGGGTCTGCCTCCATGGGTCTGCCTCCATGGGTCTGCCTCCATAGGTCTGCCTCCATGGGTCTGCCTCCATGGGGTTGCCTCCATGGGTCTGCCTCCATGGGTCTGCCTCCATGGGTCTGCCTCCATGGGTCTGCCTCCATGGGTCTGCCTCCATACGTCTGCCTCCATGGGTCTGCCTCCATGGGTCTGCCTCCATACGTCTGCCTCCATGGGTCTGCCTCCATGGGTCTGCCTCCATGGGACTGCCTCCATGGGTCTGCCTCCATGGGTCTGCCTCCATGGGTCTGCCTCCATGGGTCTATGGGTCTGCCTCCATGGGCCTGCCTCCATGGGCCTGCCTCCATGGGCCTGCCTCCATGGGCCTGCCTCCATGGGTCTGCCTCCATGGGTCTGCCTCCATGGGTCTGCCTCCATGGGTCTGCCTCTTCCTCCATAGGTCTGCCTCCATGGGTCTGCCTCCATGGGTCTGCCTCCATGGGTCTGCCTCCATGGGTCTGCCTCCATGGGTCTGCTTCCATGGGTCTGCCTCCATGGGTCTGCCTCCATGGGTCTGCCTCCATGGGTCTGCCTCCATGGGTCCATGGGTCTGCCTCCATGGGTCTGCCTCCATAGGTCTGCCTCCATGGGTCTGCCTCCATGGGTCTGCCTCCATGGGTCTGCCTCCATGGGTCTGCCTCCATGGGTCTACCTCCATGGGTCTGCCTCCATGGGTCCATGAGTCTGCCTCCATGGGTCTGCCTCCATGGGTCTGCCTCCATGGGTCTGCCTCCATGGGTCTATGGGTCTGCCTCCGTGGGTCTGCCTCCGTGGGTCTGCCTCCATGGGTCTGCCTCCATGGGTCTGCCTCCATGGGTCCATGGGTCTGCCTCCATGGGTCTGCCTCCATGGGTCTGCCTCCATGGGTCCATGGGTCTGCCTCCATGTGTCCATGGGTCTGCCTCCATGGGTCTGCCTCCATGGGTCTGCCTCCATGGGTCCATGGGTCTGCCTCCATGGGTCTGCCTCCATGGGTCTGCCTCCATGGGTCCATGGGTCTGCCTCCATGGGTCTGCCTCCATAGGTCTGCCTCCATAGGTCTGCCTCCATAGGTCTGCCTCCATGGGTCCATGGGTCTGCCTCCATGGGTCTGCCTCCATGCGTCTACCTCCATGGGTCTGCCTCCATGGGTCCATGGGTCTGCCTCCATGGGTCTGCCTCCATAGGTCTGCCTCCATAGGTCTGCCTCCATAGGTCTGCCTCCATGGGTCTGCCTCCATGGGTCCATGGGTCTGCCTCCATTGGTCTGCCTCCATGCGTCTGCCTCCATGGGTCTGCCTCCGTGGGTCTGCCTCCATGGGTCTCCCTCCATGGGTCTGCCTCCACGGGTCTGCCTCCACGGGTCTGCCTCCATGGGTCTGCCTCCATGGGTCTGCCTCCATGGGTCTGCCTCCATAGGTCTGCCTCCATGGGTCTGCCTCCATAGGTCTGCCTCCATGGGTCTGCCTCCATAGGTCTGCCTCCATGGGTCTGCCTCCATGGGTCTGCCTCCATGGGTCTGCCTCCATGGGTCTGCCTCCATACGTCTGCCTTCATACGTCTGCCTCCATGGGTCTGCCTCCATGGGTCTGCCTCCATGGGTTGGGTCTGCCTCCATGGGTCTGCCTCCATGGGTCTGCCTCCATGGGTCTGCCTCCTTGGGTCTATGGGTCTGCCTCCATGGGCCTGCCTCCATGGGTCTGCCTCCATGGGTCTGCCTCTGCCTCCATAGGTCTGCCTCCATGGGTCTGCCTCCATGGGTCTGCCTCCATGGGTCTACCTCCATGGGTCTGCCTCTGCCTCCATAGGTCTGCCTCCATGGGTCAGCCTCCATGGGTCTGCCTCCATGGGTCTGCCTCCATGGGTCTGCCTCCATGGGTCTGCCTCCATGGGTCCATGGGTCTGCCTCCATGGGTCTGCCTCCATGGGTCTGCCTCCATAGGTCTGCCTCCATGGGTCCATGGGTCTGCCTCCATGGGTCTGCCTCCATAGGTCTGCCTCCATACGTCTGCCTCCATACGTCTGCCTCCATGGGTCTGCCACCATGGGTCTGCCTCCATGGGTCTGCCTCCATACGTCTGCCTCCATGGGTCTGCCTCCATGGGTCTGCCTCCATGGGTCTGCCTCCATGGGTCTGCCTCCATACGTCTGCCTCCATGGGTCTGCCTCCATGGGTCTGCCTCCATGGGTCTGCCTCCATGGGTCTGCCTCCATGGGTCTGCCTCCATAGGTCTGCCTCCATGGGTCTGCCTCCATAGGTCTGCCTCCATGGGTCTGCCTCCATGGGTCTGCCTCCATGGGTTGGGTCTGCCTCCATGGGTCTGCCTCCATGGGTCTGCCTCCATGGGTCTGCCTCCTTGGGTCTATGGGTCTGCCTCCATGGGCCTGCCTCCATGGGTCTGCCTCCATGGGTCTGCCTCCATGGGTCTGCCTCTGCCTCCATAGGTCTGCCTCCATGGGTCTGCCTCCATGGGTCTGCCTCCATGGGTCTACCTCCATGGGTCTGCCTCTGCCTCCATAGGTCTGCCTCCATGGGTCAGCCTCCATGGGTCTGCCTCCATGGGTCTGCCTCCATGGGTCTGCCTCCATGGGTCCATGGGTCTGCCTCCATGGGTCTGCCTCCATGGGTCTGCCTCCATAGGTCTGCCTCCATGGGTCCATGGGTCTGCCTCCATGGGTCTGCCTCCATAGGTCTGCCTCCATACGTCTGCCTCCATACGTCTGCCTCCATGGGTCTGCCTCCATGGGTCTGCCTCCATGGGTCTGCCTCCATACGTCTGCCTCCATGGGTCTGCCTCCATGGGTCTGCCTCCATGGGTCAATGGGTCGCCCTCTATGGGCCTGCCTCTATGGGTCTGCCTCTATGGGCCTGCCTCTATGGGCCTGCCTCCATGGGTCTGCCTCCATGGGTCTGCCTCCATGGGTCTGCCTCCATGGGTCTGCCTCTGCCTCCATGGGTCTGCCTCCATGGGTCTGCCTCCATGGGTCTGCCTCTGCCTCCATGGGTCAGCCTCCATGGGTCAGCCTCCATGGGTCAGCCTCCATGGGTCAGCCTCCATGGGTCTGCCTCCATGGGTCTGCCTCCATGGGTCTGCCTCCATGGGTCTGCCTCCATGGGTCTGCCTTCATGGGTCTGCCTCCATGGGTCTGCCTCCATGGGTCTGCCTCCATGGGTCTATGGGTCTGCCTCCATGGGTCTGCCTCCATGGGTCTGCCTCTGCCTCCATGGGTGTGCCTCCATGGGTGTGCCTCCATGGGTCTGCCTCCATGGGTCTGCCTCCATGGGTCTGCCTCCATGGGTCTGCCTCTGCCTCCATAGGTCTGCCTCCATGGGTCTGCCTCCATGGGTCTGCCTCCATAGGTCTGCCTCTGCCTCCATAGGTCTGCCTCCATGGGTCTGCCTCCATGGGTCTGCCTCCATGGGTCTGCCTCTGCCTCCATAGGTCTGCCTCCATGGGTCTGCCTGCATGGGTCTGCCTGCATGGGTCTGCCTGCATGGGTTTGCCTCCATGGGTCTGCCTCCATGGGTCTGCCTCCATGGGTCTGCCTGCATGGGTCTGCCTGCATGGGTCTGCCTCCATGGGTCTGCCTCCATAGGGTGCCTCCATGGGTCTGCCTCCATAGGGTGCCTCCATGGGTCTGCCTCCATGGGTCTGCCTCCATAGGGTGCCTCCATGGGTCTGCCTCCATGGGTCTGCCTCCATAGGTCTGCCTCCATGGGTCTGCCTGCATGGGTCTGCCTGCATGGGTCTTCCTCCATGGGTCTGCCTCCATGGGTCTGCCTCCATGGGTCTGCCTCCATAGGGTGCCTCCATGGGTCTGCCTCCATAGGGTGCCTCCATGGGTCTGCCTCCATGGGTCTGCCTCCATGGGTCTGCCTCCATGGGTCTGCCTGCATGGGTCTGCCTCCATGGGTCTGCCTCCATGGGTCTGCCTCCATGGGTCTGCCTCCATAGGGTGCCTCCATGGGTCTGCCTGCATGGGTCTGCCTGCATGGGTCTGCCTGCATGGGTCTGCCTCCATGGGTCTGCCTCCATGGGTCTGCCTGCATGGGTCTGCCTACATGGGTCTGCCTGCATGGGTCTGCCTGCATGGGTCTGCCTGCATGGGTCTGCCTCCATGGGTCTGCCTCCATGGGTCTGCCTCCATGGGTCTGCCTGCATGGGTCTGCCTGCATGGGTCTGCCTGCATGGGTCTGCCTGCATGGGTCTGCCTCCATGGGTCTGCCTCCATGGGTCTGCCTCCATAGGGTGCCTCCATGGGTCTGCCTCCATAGGGTGCCTCCATGGATCTGCCTGCATGGGTCTGCCTCCATGGGTCTGCCTCCATAGGGTGCCTCCATGGGTCTGCCTCCATAGGGTGCCTCCATGGGTCTGCCTCCATGGGTCTGCCTGCATGGGTCTGCCTGCATGGGTCTGCCTGCATGGGTCTGCCTCCATGGGTCTGCCTCCATTGGGTGCCTCCATGGGTCTGCCTCCATAGGGTGCCTCCATGGGTCTGCCTCCATGGGTCTGCCTCATGGGTCTGCCTCCATAGGGTGCCTCCATGGGTCTGCCTCCATGGGTCTGCCTCCATGGGTCTGCCTCCATGGGTCTGCCTCCATGGGTCTGCCTCCATAGGGTGCCTCCATGGGTCTGCCTCCATAGGGTGCCTCCATGGGTCTGCCTCCATAGGTCTGCCTCCATGGGTCTGCCTCCATGGGTCTGCCTCCATGGGTCTGCCTCCATGGGTCTGCCTGCATGGGTCTGCCTGCATGGGTCTGCCTGCATGGGTCTGCCTGCATGGGTCTGCCTGCATGGGTCTGCCTCCATGGGTCTGCCTCCATAGGGTGCCTCCATGGGTCTGCCTCCATAGGGTGCCTGCATGGGTCTGCCTCCATAGGGTGCCTGCATGGGTCTGCCTCCATAGGTCTGCCTCCATAGGTCTGCCTCCATGGGTCTGCCTCCATGGGTCTGCCTCCATAGGTCTGCCTCCATGGGTCTGCCTCCATGGGTCCATGGGTCTGCCTCCATTGGTCTGCCTCCATGCGTCTGCCTCCATGGGTCTGCCTCCGTGGGTCTGCCTCCGTGGGTCTCCCTCCATGGGTCTGCCTCCACGGGTCTGCCTCCACGGGTCTGCCTCCATGGGTCTGCCTCCATGGGTCTGCCTCCATGGGTCTGCCTCCATGGGTCTGCCTCCATAGGTCTGCCTCCATGGGTCTGCCTCCATAGGTCTGCCTCCATGGGTCTGCCTCCATGGGTCTGCCTCCATGCGTCTGCCTTCATACGTCTGCCTCCATGGGTCTGCCTCCATGGGTCTGCCTCCATGGGTTGGGTCTGCCTCCATGGGTCTGCCTCCATGGGTCTGCCTCCATGGGTCTGCCTCCATGGGTCTATGGGTCTGCCTCCATGGGCCTGCCTCCATGGGTCTGCCTCCATGGGTCTGCCTCCATGGGTCTGCCTCTGCCTCCATAGGTCTGCCTCCATGGGTCTGCCTCCATGGGTCTGCCTCCATGGGTCTGCCTCCATGGGTCTGCCTCCATGGGTCTACCTCCATGGGTCTGCCTCTGCCTCCATAGGTCTGCCTCCATGGGTCAGCCTCCATGGGTCTGCCTCCATGGGTCTGCCTCCATGGGTCTGCCTCCATGGGTCTGCCTCCATGGGTCTGCCTCCATGGGTCTGCCTCCATGGGTCCATGGGTCTGCCTCCATGGGTCTGCCTCCATGGGTCCATGGGTCTGCCTCCATGGGTCTGCCTCCATGGGTCTGCCTCCATGGGTCTGCCTCCATGGGTCTGCCTCCATAGGTCTGCCTCCATGGGTCCATGGGTCTGCCTCCATGGGTCTGCCTCCATAGGTCTGCCTCCATACGTCTGCCTCCATACGTCTGCCTCCATGGGTCTGCCTCCATGGGTCTGCCTCCATGGGTCTGCCTCCATGGGTCTGCCTCCATACGTCTGCCTCCATGGGTCTGCCTCCATGGGTCTGCCTCCATGGGTCTGCCTCCATGGGTCTGCCTCCATAGGTCTGCCTCCATGGGTCTGCCTCCATAGGTCTGCCTCCATGGGTCTGCCTCCATAGGTCTGCCTCCATGGGTCTGCCTCCATGGGTCTGCCTCCATGGGTTGGGTCTGCCTCCATGGGTCTGCCTCCATGGGTCTGCCTCCATGGGTCTGCCTCCTTGGGTCTATGGGTCTGCCTCCATGGGCCTGCCTCCATGGGTCTGCCTCCATGGGTCTGCCTCCATGGGTCTGCCTCTGCCTCCATAGGTCTGCCTCCATGGGTCTGCCTCCATGGGTCTGCCTCCATGGGTCTACCTCCATGGGTCTGCCTCTGCCTCCATAGGTCTGCCTCCATGGGTCAGCCTCCATGGGTCTGCCTCCATGGGTCTGCCTCCATGGGTCTGCCTCCATGGGTCTGCCTCCATGGGTCCATGGGTCTGCCTCCATGGGTCTGCCTCCATGGGTCTGCCTCCATAGGTCTGCCTCCATGGGTCCATGGGTCTGCCTCCATGGGTCTGCCTCCATAGGTCTGCCTCCATACGTCTGCCTCCATACGTCTGCCTCCATGGGTCTGCCTCCATGGGTCTGCCTCCATGGGTCTGCCTCCATACGTCTGCCTCCATGGGTCTGCCTCCATGGGTCTGCCTCCATGGGTCAATGGGTCTGCCTCTATGGGCCTGCCTCTATGGGTCTGCCTCTATGGGCCTGCCTCTATGGGCCTGCCTCCATGGGTCTGCCTCCATGGGTCTGCCTCCATGGGTCTGCCTCCATGGGTCTGCCTCCATGGGTCTGCCTCCATACGTCTGCCTCCATGGGTCTGCCTCCATGGGTCTGCCTCCATGGGTCAATGGGTCTGCCTCTATGGGCCTGCCTCTATGGGTCTGCCTCTATGGGCCTGCCTCTATGGGCCTGCCTCCATGGGTCTGCCTCCATGGGTCTGCCTCCATGGGTCTGCCTCCATGGGTCTGCCTCTGCCTCCATGGGTCTGCCTCCATGGGTCTGCCTCCATGGGTCTGCCTCTGCCTCCATGGGTCAGCCTCCATGGGTCTGCCTCCATGGGTCAGCCTCCATGGGTCAGCCTCCATGGGTCTGCCTCCATGGGTCTGCCTCCATGGGTCTGCCTCCATGGGTCTGCCTCCATGGGTCTGCCTCCATGGGTCTGCCTTCATGGGTCTGCCTCCATGGGTCTGCCTCCATGGGTCTGCCTCCATGGGTCTATGGGTCTGCCTCCATGGGTCTGCCTCCATGGGTCTGCCTCTGCCTCCATGGGTGTGCCTCCATGGGTGTGCCTCCATGGGTCTGCCTCCATGGGTCTGCCTCCATGGGTCTGCCTCCATGGGTCTGCCTCTGCCTCCATAGGTCTGCCTCCATGGGTCTGCCTCCATGGGTCTGCCTCCATAGGTCTGCCTCTGCCTCCATAGGTCTGCCTCCATGGGTCTGCCTCCATGGGTCTGCCTCCATGGGTCTGCCTCTGCCTCCATAGGTCTGCCTCCATGGGTCTGCCTGCATGGGTCTGCCTGCATGGGTCTGCCTGCATGGGTTTGCCTCCATGGGTCTGCCTCCATGGGTCTGCCTCCATGGGTCTGCCTGCATGGGTCTGCCTGCATGGGTCTGCCTCCATGGGTCTGCCTCCATAGGGTGCCTCCATGGGTCTGCCTCCATAGGGTGCCTCCATGGGTCTGCCTCCATGGGTCTGCCTCCATAGGGTGCCTCCATGGGTCTGCCTCCATGGGTCTGCCTCCATAGGTCTGCCTCCATGGGTCTGCCTGCATGGGTCTGCCTGCATGGGTCTTCCTCCATGGGTCTGCCTCCATGGGTCTGCCTCCATGGGTCTGCCTCCATAGGGTGCCTCCATGGGTCTGCCTCCATGGGTCTGCCTCCATAGGGTGCCTCCATGGGTCTGCCTCCATGGGTCTGCCTCCATGGGTCTGCCTCCATGGGTCTGCCTGCATGGGTCTGCCTCCATGGGTCTGCCTCCATGGGTCTGCCTCCATGGGTCTGCCTCCATAGGGTGCCTCCATGGGTCTGCCTGCATGGGTCTGCCTGCATGGGTCTGCCTGCATGGGTCTGCCTCCATGGGTCTGCCTCCATGGGTCTGCCTGCATGGGTCTGCCTACATGGGTCTGCCTGCATGGGTCTGCCTGCATGGGTCTGCCTCCATGGGTCTGCCTCCATGGGTCTGCCTGCATGGGTCTGCCTGCATGGGTCTGCCTGCATGGGTCTGCCTGCATGGGTCTGCCTCCATGGGTCTGCCTCCATGGGTCTGCCTCCATAGGGTGCCTCCATGGGTCTGCCTCCATAGGGTGCCTCCATGGATCTGCCTGCATGGGTCTGCCTCCATGGGTCTGCCTCCATAGGGTGCCTCCATGGGTCTGCCTCCATAGGGTGCCTCCATGGGTCTGCCTCCATGGGTCTGCCTGCATGGGTCTGCCTGCATGGGTCTGCCTGCATGGGTCTGCCTCCATGGGTCTGCCTCCATTGGGTGCCTCCATGGGTCTGCCTCCATAGGGTGCCTCCATGGGTCTGCCTCCATGGGTCTGCCTCATGGGTCTGCCTCCATAGGGTGCCTCCATGGGTCTGCCTCCATGGGTCTGCCTCCATGGGTCTGCCTCCATGGGTCTGCCTCCATGGGTCTGCCTCCATAGGGTGCCTCCATGGGTCTGCCTCCATAGGGTGCCTCCATGGGTCTGCCTCCATAGGTCTGCCTCCATGGGTCTGCCTCCATGGGTCTGCCTCCATGGGTCTGCCTGCATGGGTCTGCCTGCATGGGTCTGCCTGCATGGGTCTGCCTGCATGGGTCTGCCTGCATGGGTCTGCCTCCATGGGTCTGCCTCCATAGGGTGCCTCCATGGGTCTGCCTCCATAGGGTGCCTGCATGGGTCTGCCTCCATAGGGTGCCTGCATGGGTCTGCCTCCATAGGTCTGCCTCCATAGGTCTGCCTCCATGGGTCTGCCTCCATGGGTCTGCCTCCATAGGTCTGCCTCCATGGGTCTGCCTCCATGGGTCCATGGGTCTGCCTCCATTGGTCTGCCTCCATGCGTCTGCCTCCATGGGTCTGCCTCCGTGGGTCTGCCTCCGTGGGTCTCCCTCCATGGGTCTGCCTCCACGGGTCTGCCTCCACGGGTCTGCCTCTATGGGTCTGCCTCCATGGGTCTGCCTCCATGGGTCTGCCTCCATGGGTCTGCCTCCATAGGTCTGCCTCCATGGGTCTGCCTCCATAGGTCTGCCTCCATGGGTCTGCCTCCATGGGTCTGCCTCCATGCGTCTGCCTTCATACGTCTGCCTCCATGGGTCTGCCTCCATGGGTCTGCCTCCATGGGTTGGGTCTGCCTCCATGGGTCTGCCTCCATGGGTCTGCCTCCATGGGTCTGCCTCCATGGGTCTATGGGTCTGCCTCCATGGGCCTGCCTCCATGGGTCTGCCTCCATGGGTCTGCCTCCATGGGTCTGCCTCTGCCTCCATAGGTCTGCCTCCATGGGTCTGCCTCCATGGGTCTGCCTCCATGGGTCTACCTCCATGGGTCTGCCTCTGCCTCCATAGGTCTGCCTCCATGGGTCAGCCTCCATGGGTCTGCCTCCATGGGTCTGCCTCCATGGGTCTGCCTCCATGGGTCTGCCTCCATGGGTCTGCCTCCATGGGTCCATGGGTCTGCCTCCATGGGTCTGCCTCCATGGGTCCATGGGTCTGCCTCCATGGGTCTGCCTCCATGGGTCTGCCTCCATGGGTCTGCCTCCATGGGTCTGCCTCCATGGGTCTGCCTCCATAGGTCTGCCTCCATGGGTCCATGGGTCTGCCTCCATGGGTCTGCCTCCATAGGTCTGCCTCCATACGTCTGCCTCCATACGTCTGCCTCCATGGGTCTGCCTCCATGGGTCTGCCTCCATGGGTCTGCCTCCATGGGTCTGCCTCCATACGTCTGCCTCCATGGGTCTGCCTCCATGGGTCTGCCTCCATGGGTCTGCCTCCATGGGTCTGCCTCCATAGGTCTGCCTCCATGGGTCTGCCTCCATAGGTCTGCCTCCATGGGTCTGCCTCCATAGGTCTGCCTCCATGGGTCTGCCTCCATGGGTCTGCCTCCATGGGTTGGGTCTGCCTCCATGGGTCTGCCTCCATGGGTCTGCCTCCATGGGTCTGCCTCCTTGGGTCTATGGGTCTGCCTCCATGGGCCTGCCTCCATGGGTCTGCCTCCATGGGTCTGCCTCCATGGGTCTGCCTCTGCCTCCATAGGTCTGCCTCCATGGGTCTGCCTCCATGGGTCTGCCTCCATGGGTCTACCTCCATGGGTCTGCCTCTGCCTCCATAGGTCTGCCTCCATGGGTCAGCCTCCATGGGTCTGCCTCCATGGGTCTGCCTCCATGGGTCTGCCTCCATGGGTCTGCCTCCATGGGTCCATGGGTCTGCCTCCATGGGTCTGCCTCCATGGGTCTGCCTCCATAGGTCTGCCTCCATGGGTCCATGGGTCTGCCTCCATGGGTCTGCCTCCATAGGTCTGCCTCCATACGTCTGCCTCCATACGTCTGCCTCCATGGGTCTGCCTCCATGGGTCTGCCTCCATGGGTCTGCCTCCATACGTCTGCCTCCATGGGTCTGCCTCCATGGGTCTGCCTCCATGGGTCAATGGGTCTGCCTCTATGGGCCTGCCTCTATGGGTCTGCCTCTATGGGCCTGCCTCTATGGGCCTGCCTCCATGGGTCTGCCTCCATGGGTCTGCCTCCATGGGTCTGCCTCCATGGGTCTGCCTCTGCCTCCATGGGTCTGCCTCCATGGGTCTGCCTCCATGGGTCTGCCTCTGCCTCCATGGGTCAGCCTCCATGGGTCTGCCTCCATGGGTCAGCCTCCATGGGTCAGCCTCCATGGGTCTGCCTCCATGGGTCTGCCTCCATGGGTCTGCCTCCATGGGTCTGCCTCCATGGGTCTGCCTTCATGGGTCTGCCTCCATGGGTCTGCCTCCATGGGTCTGCCTCCATGGGTCTATGGGTCTGCCTCCATGGGTCTGCCTCCATGGGTCTGCCTCTGCCTCCATGGGTGTGCCTCCATGGGTGTGCCTCCATGGGTCTGCCTCCATGGGTCTGCCTCCATGGGTCTGCCTCCATGGGTCTGCCTCTGCCTCCATAGGTCTGCCTCCATGGGTCTGCCTCCATGGGTCTGCCTCCATAGGTCTGCCTCTGCCTCCATAGGTCTGCCTCCATGGGTCTGCCTCCATGGGTCTGCCTCCATGGGTCTGCCTCTGCCTCCATAGGTCTGCCTCCATGGGTCTGCCTGCATGGGTCTGCCTGCATGGGTCTGCCTGCATGGGTTTGCCTCCATGGGTCTGCCTCCATGGGTCTGCCTCCATGGGTCTGCCTGCATGGGTCTGCCTGCATGGGTCTGCCTCCATGGGTCTGCCTCCATAGGGTGCCTCCATGGGTCTGCCTCCATAGGGTGCCTCCATGGGTCTGCCTCCATGGGTCTGCCTCCATAGGGTGCCTCCATGGGTCTGCCTCCATGGGTCTGCCTCCATAGGTCTGCCTCCATGGGTCTGCCTGCATGGGTCTGCCTGCATGGGTCTTCCTCCATGGGTCTGCCTCCATGGGTCTGCCTCCATGGGTCTGCCTCCATAGGGTGCCTCCATGGGTCTGCCTCCATGGGTCTGCCTCCATAGGGTGCCTCCATGGGTCTGCCTCCATGGGTCTGCCTCCATGGGTCTGCCTCCATGGGTCTGCCTGCATGGGTCTGCCTCCATGGGTCTGCCTCCATGGGTCTGCCTCCATGGGTCTGCCTCCATAGGGTGCCTCCATGGGTCTGCCTGCATGGGTCTGCCTGCATGGGTCTGCCTGCATGGGTCTGCCTCCATGGGTCTGCCTGCATGGGTCTGCCTACATGGGTCTGCCTGCATGGGTCTGCCTGCATGGGTCTGCCTCCATGGGTCTGCCTCCATGGGTCTGCCTCCATGGGTCTGCCTGCATGGGTCTGCCTGCATGGGTCTGCCTGCATGGGTCTGCCTGCATGGGTCTGCCTCCATGGGTCTGCCTCCATGGGTCTGCCTCCATAGGGTGCCTCCATGGGTCTGCCTCCATAGGGTGCCTCCATGGATCTGCCTGCATGGGTCTGCCTCCATGGGTCTGCCTCCATAGGGTGCCTCCATGGGTCTGCCTCCATAGGGTGCCTCCATGGGTCTGCCTCCATGGGTCTGCCTGCATGGGTCTGCCTGCATGGGTCTGCCTGCATGGGTCTGCCTCCATGGGTCTGCCTCCATTGGGTGCCTCCATGGGTCTGCCTCCATAGGGTGCCTCCATGGGTCTGCCTCCATGGGTCTGCCTCATGGGTCTGCCTCCATAGGGTGCCTCCATGGGTCTGCCTCCATGGGTCTGCCTCCATGGGTCTGCCTCCATGGGTCTGCCTCCATGGGTCTGCCTCCATAGGGTGCCTCCATGGGTCTGCCTCCATAGGGTGCCTCCATGGGTCTGCCTCCATAGGTCTGCCTCCATGGGTCTGCCTCCATGGGTCTGCCTCCATGGGTCTGCCTCCATGGGTCTGCCTGCATGGGTCTGCCTGCATGGGTCTGCCTGCATGGGTCTGCCTGCATGGGTCTGCCTGCATGGGTCTGCCTCCATAGGGTGCCTCCATGGGTCTGCCTCCATAGGGTGCCTGCATGGGTCTGCCTCCATAGGGTGCCTGCATGGGTCTGCCTCCATAGGTCTGCCTCCATAGGTCTGCCTCCATGGGTCTGCCTCCATGGGTCTGCCTCCATAGGTCTGCCTCCATGGGTCTGCCTCCATGGGTCCATGGGTCTGCCTCCATTGGTCTGCCTCCATGCGTCTGCCTCCATGGGTCTGCCTCCGTGGGTCTGCCTCCGTGGGTCTCCCTCCATGGGTCTGCCTCCACGGGTCTGCCTCCACGGGTCTGCCTCCATGGGTCTGCCTCCATGGGTCTGCCTCCATGGGTCTGCCTCCATGGGTCTGCCTCCATAGGTCTGCCTCCATGGGTCTGCCTCCATAGGTCTGCCTCCATGGGTCTGCCTCCATGGGTCTGCCTCCATGCGTCTGCCTTCATACGTCTGCCTCCATGGGTCTGCCTCCATGGGTCTGCCTCCATGGGTTGGGTCTGCCTCCATGGGTCTGCCTCCATGGGTCTGCCTCCATGGGTCTGCCTCCATGGGTCTATGGGTCTGCCTCCATGGGCCTGCCTCCATGGGTCTGCCTCCATGGGTCTGCCTCCATGGGTCTGCCTCTGCCTCCATAGGTCTGCCTCCATGGGTCTGCCTCCATGGGTCTGCCTCCATGGGTCTACCTCCATGGGTCTGCCTCTGCCTCCATAGGTCTGCCTCCATGGGTCAGCCTCCATGGGTCTGCCTCCATGGGTCTGCCTCCATGGGTCTGCCTCCATGGGTCTGCCTCCATGGGTCTGCCTCCATGGGTCTGCCTCCATGGGTCCATGGGTCTGCCTCCATGGGTCTGCCTCCATGGGTCCATGGGTCTGCCTCCATGGGTCTGCCTCCATGGGTCCATGGGTCTGCCTCCATGGGTCTGCCTCCATGGGTCTGCCTCCATGGGTCTGCCTCCATAGGTCTGCCTCCATGGGTCCATGGGTCTGCCTCCATGGGTCTGCCTCCATAGGTCTGCCTCCATACGTCTGCCTCCATACGTCTGCCTCCATGGGTCTGCCTCCATGGGTCTGCCTCCATGGGTCTGCCTCCATACGTCTGCCTCCATGGGTCTGCCTCCATGGGTCTGCCTCCATGGGTCAATGGGTCTGCCTCTATGGGCCTGCCTCTATGGGCCTGCCTCTATGGGCCTGCCTCTATGGGTCTTCCTCCATGGGTCTGCCTCCATGGGTCTGCCTCCATGGGTCTGCCTCTGCCTCCATGGGTCTGCCTCCATGGGTCTGCCTCCATGGGTCTGCCTCTGCCTCCATAGGTCTGCCTCCATAGGTCTGCCTCCATGGGTCTGCCTCCATGGGTCAGCCTCCATGGGTCAGCCTCCATGGGTCTGCCTCCATGGGTCAGCCTCCATGGGTCAGCCTCCATGGGTCTGCCTCCATGGGTCTGCCTCCATGGGTCTGCCTCCATGGGTCTGCCTCCATGGGTCTGCCTCCATACGTCTGCCTCCATGGGTCTGCCTCCATGGGTCTGCCTCCATGGGTCTGCCTCCATGGGTCTGCCTCCATGGGTCTGCCTTCATGGGTCTGCCTCCATGGGTCTGCCTCCATGGGTCTGCCTCCATGGGTCTATGGGTCTGCCTCCATGGGTCTGCCTCCATGGGTCTGCCTCCATGGGTCTGCCTCCATGGGTCTGCCTCCATGGGTCTGCCTCTGCCTCCATAGGTCTGCCTCCATGGGTCTGCCTCCATGGGTCTGCCTCCATAGGTCTGCCTCTGCCTCCATAGGTCTGCCTCCATGGGTCTGCCTCCATGGGTCTGCCTCTGCCTCCATAGGTCTGCCTCCATGGGTCTGCCTGCATGGGTCTGCCTGCATGGGTTTGCCTCCATGGGTCTGCCTCCATGGGTCTGCCTCCATGGGTCTGCCTCCATGGGTCTGCCTCCATAGGGTGCCTCCATGGGTCTGCCTGCATGGGTCTGCCTGCATGGGTCTGCCTCCATGGGTCTGCCTCCATAGGGTGCCTCCATGGGTCTGCCTCCATAGGGTGCCTCCATGGGTCTGCCTCCATGGGTCTGCCTCCATAGGTCTGCCTCCATGGGTCTGCCTGCATGGGTCTGCCTGCATGGGTCTTCCTCCATGGGTCTGCCTCCATGGGTCTGCCTCCATAGGGTGCCTCCATGGGTCTGCCTCCATGGGTCTGCCTCCATGGGTCTGCCTCCATGGGTCTGCCTCCATGGGTCTGCCTCCATGGGTCTGCCTGCATGGGTCTGCCTCCATGGGTCTGCCTCCATGGGTCTGCCTCCATGGGTCTGCCTCCATAGGGTGCCTCCATGGGTCTGCCTGCATGGGTCTGCCTGCATGGGTCTGCCTGCATGGGTCTGCCTCCATGGGTCTGCCTGCATGGGTCTGCCTGCATGGGTCTGCCTGCATGGGTCTGCCTGCATGGGTCTGCCTCCATGGGTCTGCCTCCATGGGTCTGCCTCCATGGGTCTGCCTGCATGGGTCTGCCTGCATGGGTCTGCCTGCATGGGTCTGCCTCCATGGGTCTGCCTCCATAGGGTGCCTCCATGGGTCTGCCTCCATAGGGTGCCTCCATGGATCTGCCTGCATGGGTCTGCCTCCATGGGTCTGCCTCCATAGGGTGCCTCCATGGGTCTGCCTCCATAGGGTGCCTCCATGGGTCTGCCTGCATGGGTCTGCCTGCATGGGTCTGCCTGCATGGGTCTGCCTGCATGGGTCTGCCTCCATGGGTCTGCCTCCATGGGTCTGCCTCCATAGGGTGCCTCCATGGGTCTGCCTCCATGGGTCTGCCTCATGGGTCTGCCTCCATAGGGTGCCTCCATGGGTCTGCCTCCATGGGTCTGCCTCCATGGGTCTGCCTCCATAGGGTGCCTCCATGGGTCTGCCTCCATAGGGTGCCTCCATAGGTCTGCCTCCATGGGTCTGCCTCCATGGGTCTGCCTCCATGGGTCTGCCTGCATGGGTCTGCCTCCATGGGTCTGCCTCCATGGGTCTGCCTCCATGGGTCTGCCTCCATAGGGTGCCTCCATGGGTCTGCCTCCATAGGGTGCCTGCATGGGTCTGCCTCCATAGGGTGCCTGCATGGGTCTGCCTCCATGGGTCTGCCTCCATGGGTCTGCCTGCATGGGTCTGCCTGCATGGGTCTGCCTCCATGGGCCTGCCTCCATGGGCCTGCCTCCATGGGTCTGCCTCCATGGGTCTGCCTGCATGGGTCTGCCTGCATGGGTCTGCCTCCATGGGTCTGCCTGCATGGGTCTGCCTCCATGGGTCTGCCTCCGTGGGTCTGCCTCCGTGGGTCTGCCTCCGTGGGTCTGCCTCCATGGGTCTGCCTCTGTGGGTCTGCCTCCATGGGTCTGCCTCCATGGGTCTGCCTCCATGGGTCCATGGGTCTGCCTCCATGGGTCTGCCTCCATGGGTCTGCCTCCATGGGTCCATGGGTCTGTCTCCATGGGTCTGCCTCCATGGGTCTGCCTCCATGGGTCTGCCTCCATGGGTCTGCCTCCATGGGTCTGCCGCCATGGGTCCATGGGTCTGCCTCCATGGGTCTGCCTCCATGGGTCTGCCTCCATGGGTCTGCCTCCATGGGTCTGCCTCCATAGGTCTGCCTCCATGGGTCTGCCTCCATGGGTCCATGGGTCTGCCTCCATGGGTCTGCCTCCATGGGTCTGCCTCCATGGGTCTGCCTCCATGGGTCTGCCTCCATGGGTCCGCCTCCATGGATCTGCCTCTGCCTCCATAGGTCTGCCTCCATGGGTCTGCCTCCATGGGTCTGCCTCCATGGGTCTGCCTCCATGGGTCTGCCTCCATGGCTCTGCTTCCATGGGTCTGCCTCCATGGGTCCATGGGTCTGTCTCCATGGGTCTGCCTCCATGGGTCTGCCTCCATGGGTCTGCCTCCATGGGTCTGCCTCCATGGGTCTGCCTCCATGGGTCCATGGGTCTGCCTCCATGGGTCTGCCTCCATGGGTCTGCCTCCATGGGTCTGCCTCCATGGGTCTGCCTCCATGGGTCCATGGGTCTGCCTCCATGGGTCTGCCTCCATAGGTCTGCCTCCATAGGTCTGCCTCCATAGGTCTGCCTCCATGGGTCTGCCTCCATGGGTCCATGGGTCTGCCTCCATGGGTCTGCCTCCATGCGTCTGCCTCCATGCGTCTGCCTTCATGGGTCTGCCTCCATGGGTCTGCCTCTATGGGTCCATGGGTCTGCCTCCATGGGTCTGCCTCCATAGGTCTGCCTCCATAGGTCTGCCTCCATAGGTCTGCCTCCATGGGTCTGCCTCCATGGGTCCATGGGTCTGCCTCCATGGGTCTGCCTCCATGGGTCTGCCTCCATGGGTCTGCCTCCATGGGTCTGCCACCATGGGTCTGCCTCCATGGGTCTGCCTCCATGGGTCTGCCTCTATGGGTCCATGGGTCTGCCTCCATGGGTCTGCCTCCATGGGTCTGCCTCCATAGGTCTGCCTCCATAGGTCTGCCTCCATAGGTCTGCCTCCATGGGTCTGCCTCCATGGGTCCATGGGTCTGCCTCCATGGGTCTGCCTCCGTGGGTCTGCCTCCGTGGGTCTGCCTCCGTGGGTCTGCCTCCATGGGTCTGCCTCCATGGGTCTCCCTCCATGGGTCTGCCTCCACTGGTCTGCCTCCATGGGTCTGCCTCCATGGGTCTGCCTCCATGGGTCTGCCTCATGGGTCTGCCTCCATAGGGTGCCTCCATGGGTCTGCCTCCATAGGTCTGCCTCCATGGGTCTGCCTCCATGGGTCTGCCTCCATGGGTCTGCCTCCATGGGTCTGCCTGCATGGGTCTGCCTGCATGGGTCTGCCTGCATGGGTCTGCCTGCATGGGTCTGCCTGCATGGGTCTGCCTCCATAGGGTGCCTCCATGGGTCTGCCTCCATAGGGTGCCTGCATGGGTCTGCCTCCATAGGGTGCCTGCATGGGTCTGCCTCCATAGGTCTGCCTCCATAGGTCTGCCTCCATGGGTCTGCCTCCATGGGTCTGCCTCCATAGGTCTGCCTCCATGGGTCTGCCTCCATGGGTCCATGGGTCTGCCTCCATTGGTCTGCCTCCATGCGTCTGCCTCCATGGGTCTGCCTCCGTGGGTCTGCCTCCGTGGGTCTCCCTCCATGGGTCTGCCTCCACGGGTCTGCCTCCACGGGTCTGCCTCCATGGGTCTGCCTCCATGGGTCTGCCTCCATGGGTCTGCCTCCATGGGTCTGCCTCCATAGGTCTGCCTCCATGGGTCTGCCTCCATAGGTCTGCCTCCATGGGTCTGCCTCCATGGGTCTGCCTCCATGCGTCTGCCTTCATACGTCTGCCTCCATGGGTCTGCCTCCATGGGTCTGCCTCCATGGGTTGGGTCTGCCTCCATGGGTCTGCCTCCATGGGTCTGCCTCCATGGGTCTGCCTCCATGGGTCTATGGGTCTGCCTCCATGGGCCTGCCTCCATGGGTCTGCCTCCATGGGTCTGCCTCCATGGGTCTGCCTCTGCCTCCATAGGTCTGCCTCCATGGGTCTGCCTCCATGGGTCTGCCTCCATGGGTCTACCTCCATGGGTCTGCCTCTGCCTCCATAGGTCTGCCTCCATGGGTCAGCCTCCATGGGTCTGCCTCCATGGGTCTGCCTCCATGGGTCTGCCTCCATGGGTCTGCCTCCATGGGTCTGCCTCCATGGGTCCATGGGTCTGCCTCCATGGGTCTGCCTCCATGGGTCCATGGGTCTGCCTCCATGGGTCTGCCTCCATGGGTCCATGGGTCTGCCTCCATGGGTCTGCCTCCATGGGTCTGCCTCCATGGGTCTGCCTCCATAGGTCTGCCTCCATGGGTCCATGGGTCTGCCTCCATGGGTCTGCCTCCATAGGTCTGCCTCCATACGTCTGCCTCCATACGTCTGCCTCCATGGGTCTGCCTCCATGGGTCTGCCTCCATGGGTCTGCCTCCATACGTCTGCCTCCATGGGTCTGCCTCCATGGGTCTGCCTCCATGGGTCAATGGGTCTGCCTCTATGGGCCTGCCTCTATGGGCCTGCCTCTATGGGCCTGCCTCTATGGGCCTGCCTCTATGGGTCTTCCTCCATGGGTCTGCCTCCATGGGTCTGCCTCCATGGGTCTGCCTCTGCCTCCATGGGTCTGCCTCCATGGGTCTGCCTCCATGGGTCTGCCTCTGCCTCCATAGGTCTGCCTCCATAGGTCTGCCTCCATGGGTCTGCCTCCATGGGTCAGCCTCCATGGGTCAGCCTCCATGGGTCTGCCTCCATGGGTCAGCCTCCATGGGTCAGCCTCCATGGGTCTGCCTCCATGGGTCTGCCTCCATGGGTCTGCCTCCATGGGTCTGCCTCCATGGGTCTGCCTCCATACGTCTGCCTCCATGGGTCTGCCTCCATGGGTCTGCCTCCATGGGTCTGCCTCCATGGGTCTGCCTCCATGGGTCTGCCTTCATGGGTCTGCCTCCATGGGTCTGCCTCCATGGGTCTGCCTCCATGGGTCTATGGGTCTGCCTCCATGGGTCTGCCTCCATGGGTCTGCCTCCATGGGTCTGCCTCCATGGGTCTGCCTCCATGGGTCTGCCTCTGCCTCCATAGGTCTGCCTCCATGGGTCTGCCTCCATGGGTCTGCCTCCATAGGTCTGCCTCTGCCTCCATAGGTCTGCCTCCATGGGTCTGCCTCCATGGGTCTGCCTCTGCCTCCATAGGTCTGCCTCCATGGGTCTGCCTGCATGGGTCTGCCTGCATGGGTTTGCCTCCATGGGTCTGCCTCCATGGGTCTGCCTCCATGGGTCTGCCTCCATGGGTCTGCCTCCATAGGGTGCCTCCATGGGTCTGCCTGCATGGGTCTGCCTGCATGGGTCTGCCTCCATGGGTCTGCCTCCATAGGGTGCCTCCATGGGTCTGCCTCCATAGGGTGCCTCCATGGGTCTGCCTCCATGGGTCTGCCTCCATAGGTCTGCCTCCATGGGTCTGCCTGCATGGGTCTGCCTGCATGGGTCTTCCTCCATGGGTCTGCCTCCATGGGTCTGCCTCCATAGGGTGCCTCCATGGGTCTGCCTCCATGGGTCTGCCTCCATGGGTCTGCCTCCATGGGTCTGCCTCCATGGGTCTGCCTCCATGGGTCTGCCTGCATGGGTCTGCCTCCATGGGTCTGCCTCCATGGGTCTGCCTCCATGGGTCTGCCTCCATAGGGTGCCTCCATGGGTCTGCCTGCATGGGTCTGCCTGCATGGGTCTGCCTGCATGGGTCTGCCTCCATGGGTCTGCCTGCATGGGTCTGCCTGCATGGGTCTGCCTGCATGGGTCTGCCTGCATGGGTCTGCCTCCATGGGTCTGCCTCCATGGGTCTGCCTCCATGGGTCTGCCTGCATGGGTCTGCCTGCATGGGTCTGCCTGCATGGGTCTGCCTCCATGGGTCTGCCTCCATAGGGTGCCTCCATGGGTCTGCCTCCATAGGGTGCCTCCATGGATCTGCCTGCATGGGTCTGCCTCCATGGGTCTGCCTCCATAGGGTGCCTCCATGGGTCTGCCTCCATAGGGTGCCTCCATGGGTCTGCCTGCATGGGTCTGCCTGCATGGGTCTGCCTGCATGGGTCTGCCTGCATGGGTCTGCCTCCATGGGTCTGCCTCCATGGGTCTGCCTCCATAGGGTGCCTCCATGGGTCTGCCTCCATGGGTCTGCCTCATGGGTCTGCCTCCATAGGGTGCCTCCATGGGTCTGCCTCCATGGGTCTGCCTCCATGGGTCTGCCTCCATAGGGTGCCTCCATGGGTCTGCCTCCATAGGGTGCCTCCATAGGTCTGCCTCCATGGGTCTGCCTCCATGGGTCTGCCTCCATGGGTCTGCCTGCATGGGTCTGCCTCCATGGGTCTGCCTCCATGGGTCTGCCTCCATGGGTCTGCCTCCATAGGGTGCCTCCATGGGTCTGCCTCCATAGGGTGCCTGCATGGGTCTGCCTCCATAGGGTGCCTGCATGGGTCTGCCTCCATGGGTCTGCCTCCATGGGTCTGCCTGCATGGGTCTGCCTGCATGGGTCTGCCTCCATGGGCCTGCCTCCATGGGCCTGCCTCCATGGGTCTGCCTCCATGGGTCTGCCTGCATGGGTCTGCCTGCATGGGTCTGCCTCCATGGGTCTGCCTGCATGGGTCTGCCTCCATGGGTCTGCCTCCGTGGGTCTGCCTCCGTGGGTCTGCCTCCGTGGGTCTGCCTCCATGGGTCTGCCTCTGTGGGTCTGCCTCCATGGGTCTGCCTCCATGGGTCTGCCTCCATGGGTCCATGGGTCTGCCTCCATGGGTCTGCCTCCATGGGTCTGCCTCCATGGGTCCATGGGTCTGTCTCCATGGGTCTGCCTCCATGGGTCTGCCTCCATGGGTCTGCCTCCATGGGTCTGCCTCCATGGGTCCATGGGTCTGCCTCCATGGGTCTGCCTCCATGGGTCTGCCTCCATGGGTCTGCCTCCATGGGTCTGCCTCCATAGGTCTGCCTCCATGGGTCTGCCTCCATGGGTCCATGGGTCTGCCTCCATGGGTCTGCCTCCATGGGTCTGCCTCCATGGGTCTGCCTCCATGGGTCTGCCTCCATGGGTCCGCCTCCATGGATCTGCCTCTGCCTCCATAGGTCTGCCTCCATGGGTCTGCCTCCATGGGTCTGCCTCCATGGGTCTGCCTCCATGGGTCTGCCTCCATGGCTCTGCTTCCATGGGTCTGCCTCCATGGGTCCATGGGTCTGTCTCCATGGGTCTGCCTCCATGGGTCTGCCTCCATGGGTCTGCCTCCATGGGTCTGCCTCCATGGGTCTGCCTCCATGGGTCCATGGGTCTGCCTCCATGGGTCTGCCTCCATGGGTCTGCCTCCATGGGTCTGCCTCCATGGGTCTGCCTCCATGGGTCCATGGGTCTGCCTCCATGGGTCTGCCTCCATAGGTCTGCCTCCATAGGTCTGCCTCCATAGGTCTGCCTCCATGGGTCTGCCTCCATGGGTCCATGGGTCTGCCTCCATGGGTCTGCCTCCATGCGTCTGCCTCCATGCGTCTGCCTTCATGGGTCTGCCTCCATGGGTCTGCCTCTATGGGTCCATGGGTCTGCCTCCATGGGTCTGCCTCCATAGGTCTGCCTCCATAGGTCTGCCTCCATAGGTCTGCCTCCATGGGTCTGCCTCCATGGGTCCATGGGTCTGCCTCCATGGGTCTGCCTCCATGGGTCTGCCTCCATGGGTCTGCCTCCATGGGTCTGCCACCATGGGTCTGCCTCCATGGGTCTGCCTCCATGGGTCTGCCTCTATGGGTCCATGGGTCTGCCTCCATGGGTCTGCCTCCATGGGTCTGCCTCCATAGGTCTGCCTCCATAGGTCTGCCTCCATAGGTCTGCCTCCATGGGTCTGCCTCCATGGGTCCATGGGTCTGCCTCCATGGGTCTGCCTCCGTGGGTCTGCCTCCGTGGGTCTGCCTCCGTGGGTCTGCCTCCATGGGTCTGCCTCCATGGGTCTCCCTCCATGGGTCTGCCTCCACTGGTCTGCCTCCATGGGTCTGCCTCCATGGGTCTGCCTCCATGGGTCTGCCTCCATGGGTCTGCCTCCATAGGTCTGCCTCCATGGGTCTGCCTCCATGGGGTTGCCTCCATGGGTCTGCCTCCATGGGTCTGCCTCCATGGGTCTGCCTCCATGGGTCTGCCTCCATACGTCTGCCTCCATGGGTCTGCCTCCATGGGTCTGCCTCCATACGTCTGCCTCCATGGGTCTGCCTCCATGGGTCTGCCTCCATGGGACTGCCTCCATGGGTCTGCCTCCATGGGTCTGCCTCCATGGGTCTGCCTCCATGGGTCTATGGGTCTGCCTCCATGGGCCTGCCTCCATGGGCCTGCCTCCATGGGCCTGCCTCCATGGGCCTGCCTCCATGGGCCTGCCTCCATGGGTCTGCCTCCGTGGGTCTGCCTCCATGGGTCTCCCTCCATGGGTCTGCCTCCACGGGTCTGCCTCCACGGGTCTGCCTCCACGGGTCTGCCTCCATGGGTCTGCCTCCATGGGTCTGCCTCCATGGGTCTGCCTCCATAGGTCTGCCTCCATGGGTCTGCCTCCATAGGTCTGCCTCCATGGGTCTGCCTCCATAGGTCTGCCTCCATGGGTCTGCCTCCATGGGTCTGCCTCCATGGGTCTGCCTCCATGGGTCTGCCTCCATACGTCTGCCTTCATACGTCTGCCTCCATGGGTCTGCCTCCATGGGTCTGCCTCCATGGGTTGGGTCTGCCTCCATGGGTCTGCCTCCATGGGTCTGCCTCCATGGGTCTGCCTCCTTGGGTCTATGGGTCTGCCTCCATGGGCCTGCCTCCATGGGTCTGCCTCCATGGGTCTGCCTCCATGGGTCTGCCTCTGCCTCCATAGGTCTGCCTCCATGGGTCTGCCTCCATGGGTCTGCCTCCATGGGTCTACCTCCATGGGTCTGCCTCTGCCTCCATAGGTCTGCCTCCATGGGTCAGCCTCCATGGGTCTGCCTCCATGGGTCTGCCTCCATGGGTCTGCCTCCATGGGTCTGCCTCCATGGGTCCATGGGTCTGCCTCCATGGGTCTGCCTCCATGGGTCTGCCTCCATAGGTCTGCCTCCATGGGTCCATGGGTCTGCCTCCATGGGTCTGCCTCCATAGGTCTGCCTCCATACGTCTGCCTCCATACGTCTGCCTCCATGGGTCTGCCTCCATGGGTCTGCCTCCATGGGTCTGCCTCCATACGTCTGCCTCCATGGGTCTGCCTCCATGGGTCTGCCTCCATGGGTCTGCCTCCATGGGTCTGCCTCCATACGTCTGCCTCCATGGGTCTGCCTCCATGGGTCTGCCTCCATGGGTCTGCCTCCATGGGTCTGCCTCCATAGGTCTGCCTCCATGGGTCTGCCTCCATAGGTCTGCCTCCATGGGTCTGCCTCCATAGGTCTGCCTCCATGGGTCTGCCTCCATGGGTCTGCCTCCATGGGTCTGCCTCCATGGGTCTGCCTCCATACGTCTGCCTTCATACGTCTGCCTCCATGGGTCTGCCTCCATGGGTCTGCCTCCATGGGTTGGGTCTGCCTCCATGGGTCTGCCTCCATGGGTCTGCCTCCATGGGTCTGCCTCCTTGGGTCTATGGGTCTGCCTCCATGGGCCTGCCTCCATGGGTCTGCCTCCATGGGTCTGCCTCCATGGGTCTGCCTCTGCCTCCATAGGTCTGCCTCCATGGGTCTGCCTCCATGGGTCTGCCTCCATGGGTCTACCTCCATGGGTCTGCCTCTGCCTCCATAGGTCTGCCTCCATGGGTCAGCCTCCATGGGTCTGCCTCCATGGGTCTGCCTCCATGGGTCTGCCTCCATGGGTCTGCCTCCATGGGTCCATGGGTCTGCCTCCATGGGTCTGCCTCCATGGGTCTGCCTCCATAGGTCTGCCTCCATGGGTCCATGGGTCTGCCTCCATGGGTCTGCCTCCATAGGTCTGCCTCCATACGTCTGCCTCCATACGTCTGCCTCCATGGGTCTGCCTCCATGGGTCTGCCTCCATGGGTCTGCCTCCATACGTCTGCCTCCATGGGTCTGCCTCCATGGGTCTGCCTCCATGGGTCAATGGGTCTGCCTCTATGGGCCTGCCTCTATGGGTCTGCCTCTATGGGCCTGCCTCTATGGGCCTGCCTCCATGGGTCTGCCTCCATGGGTCTGCCTCCATGGGTCTGCCTCCATGGGTCTGCCTCTGCCTCCATGGGTCTGCCTCCATGGGTCTGCCTCCATGGGTCTGCCTCTGCCTCCATGGGTCAGCCTCCATGGGTCTGCCTCCATGGGTCAGCCTCCATGGGTCAGCCTCCATGGGTCTGCCTCCATGGGTCTGCCTCCATGGGTCTGCCTCCATGGGTCTGCCTCCATGGGTCTGCCTTCATGGGTCTGCCTCCATGGGTCTGCCTCCATGGGTCTGCCTCCATGGGTCTATGGGTCTGCCTCCATGGGTCTGCCTCCATGGGTCTGCCTCCATGGGTCTGCCTCCATGGGTCTGCCTTCATGGGTCTGCCTCCATGGGTCTGCCTCCATGGGTCTGCCTCCATGGGTCTATGGGTCTGCCTCCATGGGTCTGCCTCCATGGGTCTGCCTCTGCCTCCATGGGTGTGCCTCCATGGGTCTGCCTCCATGGGTCTGCCTCCATGGGTCTGCCTCCATGGGTCTGCCTCCATGGGTCTGCCTCTGCCTCCATAGGTCTGCCTCCATGGGTCTGCCTCCATGGGTCTGCCTCCATAGGTCTGCCTCTGCCTCCATAGGTCTGCCTCCATGGGTCTGCCTCCATGGGTCTGCCTCCATGGGTCTGCCTCTGCCTCCATAGGTCTGCCTCCATGGGTCTGCCTGCATGGGTCTGCCTGCATGGGTCTGCCTGCATGGGTTTGCCTCCATGGGTCTGCCTCCATGGGTCTGCCTCCATGGGTCTGCCTCCATGGGTCTGCCTGCATGGGTCTGCCTGCATGGGTCTGCCTCCATGGGTCTGCCTCCATAGGGTGCCTCCATGGGTCTGCCTCCATAGGGTGCCTCCATGGGTCTGCCTCCATGGGTCTGCCTCCATAGGGTGCCTCCATGGGTCTGCCTCCATGGGTCTGCCTCCATAGGTCTGCCTCCATGGGTCTGCCTGCATGGGTCTGCCTGCATGGGTCTTCCTCCATGGGTCTGCCTCCATGGGTCTGCCTCCATGGGTCTGCCTCCATAGGGTGCCTCCATGGGTCTGCCTCCATGGGTCTGCCTCCATAGGGTGCCTCCATGGGTCTGCCTCCATGGGTCTGCCTCCATGGGTCTGCCTCCATGGGTCTGCCTGCATGGGTCTGCCTCCATGGGTCTGCCTCCATGGGTCTGCCTCCATGGGTCTGCCTCCATAGGGTGCCTCCATGGGTCTGCCTGCATGGGTCTGCCTGCATGGGTCTGCCTGCATGGGTCTGCCTCCATGGGTCTGCCTCCATGGGTCTGCCTGCATGGGTCTGCCTACATGGGTCTGCCTGCATGGGTCTGCCTGCATGGGTCTGCCTCCATGGGTCTGCCTCCATGGGTCTGCCTCCATGGGTCTGCCTGCATGGGTCTGCCTGCATGGGTCTGCCTGCATGGGTCTGCCTCCATGGGTCTGCCTCCATGGGTCTGCCTCCATAGGGTGCCTCCATGGGTCTGCCTCCATAGGGTGCCTCCATGGATCTGCCTGCATGGGTCTGCCTCCATGGGTCTGCCTCCATAGGGTGCCTCCATGGGTCTGCCTCCATAGGGTGCCTCCATGGGTCTGCCTCCATGGGTCTGCCTGCATGGGTCTGCCTGCATGGGTCTGCCTGCATGGGTCTGCCTCCATGGGTCTGCCTCCATTGGGTGCCTCCATGGGTCTGCCTCCATAGGGTGCCTCCATGGGTCTGCCTCCATGGGTCTGCCTCATGGGTCTGCCTCCATAGGGTGCCTCCATGGGTCTGCCTCCATGGGTCTGCCTCCATGGGTCTGCCTCCATGGGTCTGCCTCCATGGGTCTGCCTCCATAGGGTGCCTCCATGGGTCTGCCTCCATGGGTCTGCCTCCATGGGTCTGCCTCCATGGGTCTGCCTCCATGGGTCTGCCTCCATGGGTCTGCCTGCATGGGTCTGCCTGCATGGGTCTGCCTGCATGGGTCTGCCTGCATGGGTCTGCCTCCATGGGTCTGCCTCCATAGGGTGCCTCCATGGGTCTGCCTCCATAGGGTGCCTGCATGGGTCTGCCTCCATAGGGTGCCTGCATGGGTCTGCCTCCATAGGTCTGCCTCCATAGGTCTGCCTCCATGGGTCTGCCTCCATGGGTCTGCCTCCATAGGTCTGCCTCCATGGGTCTGCCTCCATGGGTCCATGGGTCTGCCTCCATTGGTCTGCCTCCATGCGTCTGCCTCCATGGGTCTGCCTCCGTGGGTCTGCCTCCGTGGGTCTCCCTCCATGGGTCTGCCTCCACGGGTCTGCCTCCACGGGTCTGCCTCCATGGGTCTGCCTCCATGGGTCTGCCTCCATGGGTCTGCCTCCATAGGTCTGCCTCCATGGGTCTGCCTCCATAGGTCTGCCTCCATGGGTCTGCCTCCATGGGTCTGCCTCCATGCGTCTGCCTTCATACGTCTGCCTCCATGGGTCTGCCTCCATGGGTCTGCCTCCATGGGTTGGGTCTGCCTCCATGGGTCTGCCTCCATGGGTCTGCCTCCATGGGTCTGCCTCCATGGGTCTATGGGTCTGCCTCCATGGGCCTGCCTCCATGGGTCTGCCTCCATGGGTCTGCCTCCATGGGTCTGCCTCTGCCTCCATAGGTCTGCCTCCATGGGTCTGCCTCCATGGGTCTGCCTCCATGGGTCTACCTCCATGGGTCTGCCTCTGCCTCCATAGGTCTGCCTCCATGGGTCAGCCTCCATGGGTCTGCCTCCATGGGTCTGCCTCCATGGGTCTGCCTCCATGGGTCTGCCTCCATGGGTCTGCCTCCATGGGTCCATGGGTCTGCCTCCATGGGTCTGCCTCCATGGGTCCATGGGTCTGCCTCCATGGGTCTGCCTCCATGGGTCTGCCTCCATGGGTCTGCCTCCATGGGTCTGCCTCCATAGGTCTGCCTCCATGGGTCCATGGGTCTGCCTCCATGGGTCTGCCTCCATAGGTCTGCCTCCATACGTCTGCCTCCATGCGTCTGCCTCCATGGGTCTGCCTCCATGGGTCTGCCTCCATGGGTCTGCCTCCATACGTCTGCCTCCATGGGTCTGCCTCCATGGGTCTGCCTCCATGGGTCAATGGGTCTGCCTCTATGGGCCTGCCTCTATGGGCCTGCCTCTATGGGCCTGCCTCTATGGGCCTGCCTCTATGGGTCTGCCTCCATGGGTCTGCCTCCATGGGTCTGCCTCTGCCTCCATGGGTCTGCCTCCATGGGTCTGCCTCCATGGGTCTGCCTCTGTCTCCATAGGTCTGCCTCCATAGGTCTGCCTCCATGGGTCTGCCTCCATGGGTCAGCCTCCATGTGTCAGCCTCCATGGGTCTGCCTCCATGGGTCAGCCTCCATGGGTCAGCCTCCTTGGGTCAGCCTCCATGGGTCTGCCTCCATGGGTCTGCCTCCATGGGTCTGCCTCCATGGGTCTGCCTCCATACGTCTGCCTCCATACGTCTGCCTCCATGGGTCTGCCTCCATGGGTCTGCCTCCATGGGTCTGCCTCCATGGGTCTGCCTTCATGGGTCTGCCTCCATGGGTCTGCCTCCATGGGTCTGCCTCCATGGGTCTATGGGTCTGCCTCCATGGGTCTGCCTCCATGGGTCTGCCTCCATGGGTCTGCCTCCATGGGTCTGCCTCTGCCTCCATAGGTCTGCCTCCATGGGTCTGCCTCCATGGGTCTGCCTCCATAGGTCTGCCTCTGCCTCCATAGGTCTGCCTCCATGGGTCTGCCTCCATGGGTCTGCCTCTGCCTCCATAGGTCTGCCTCCATGGGTCTGCCTGCATGGGTCTGCCTGCATGGGTTTGCCTCCATGGGTCTGCCTCCATGGGTCTGCCTCCATGGGTCTGCCTCCATAGGGTGCCTCCATGGGTCTGCCTGCATGGGTCTGCCTGCATGGGTCTGCCTGCATGGGTCTGCCTCCATGGGTCTGCCTCCATAGGGTGCCTCCATGGGTCTGCCTCCATAGGGTGCCTCCATGGGTCTGCCTCCATGGGTCTGCCTCCATAGGGTGCCTCCATGGGTCTGCCTCCATGGGTCTGCCTCCATAGGTCTGCCTCCATGGGTCTGCCTGCATGGGTCTGCCTGCATGGGTCTTCCTCCATGGGTCTGCCTCCATGGGTCTGCCTCCATAGGGTGCCTCCATGGGTCTGCCTCCATGGGTCTGCCTCCATGGGTCTGCCTCCATGGGTCTGCCTCCATGGGTCTGCCTCCATGGGTCTGCCTGCATGGGTCTGCCTCCATGGGTCTGCCTCCATGGGTCTGCCTCCATGGGTCTGCCTCCATAGGGTGCCTCCATGGGTCTGCCTCCATGGGTCTGCCTGCATGGGTCTGCCTCCATGGGTCTGCCTGCATGGGTCTGCCTGCATGGGTCTGCCTGCATGGGTCTGCCTCCATGGGTCTGCCTCCATGGGTCTGCCTCCATGGGTCTGCCTGCATGGGTCTGCCTCCATGGGTCTGCCTCCATAGGGTGCCTCCATGGGTCTGCCTCCATAGGGTGCCTCCATGGATCTGCCTGCATGGGTCTGCCTCCATGGGTCTGCCTCCATAGGGTGCCTCCATGGGTCTGCCTCCATAGGGTGCCTCCATGGGTCTGCCTGCATGGGTCTGCCTGCATGGGTCTGCCTGCATGGGTCTGCCTGCATGGGTCTGCCTCCATGGGTCTGCCTCCATGGGTCTGCCTCCATAGGGTGCCTCCATGGGTCTGCCTCCATGGGTCTGCCTCATGGGTCTGCCTCCATAGGGTGCCTCCATGGGTCTGCCTCCATGGGTCTGCCTCCATGGGTCTGCCTCCATGGGTCTGCCTCCATAGGGTGCCTCCATGGGTCTGCCTCCATAGGGTGCCTCCATAGGTCTGCCTCCATGGGTCTGCCTCCATGGGTCTGCCTCCATGGGTCTGCCTGCATGGGTCTGCCTCCATGGGTCTGCCTCCATGGGTCTGCCTCCATGGGTCTGCCTCCATAGGGTGCCTCCATGGGTCTGCCTCCATAGGGTGCCTGCATGGGTCTGCCTCCATAGGGTGCCTGCATGGGTCTGCCTCCATGGGTCTGCCTCCATGGGTCTGCCTGCATGGGTCTGCCTGCATGGGTCTGCCTCCATGGGCCTGCCTCCATGGGCCTGCCTCCATGGGTCTGCCTCCATGGGTCTGCCTGCATGGGTCTGCCTGCATGGGTCTGCCTCCATGGGTCTGCCTGCATGAGTCTGCCTGCATGGGTCTGCCTGCATGGGTCTGCCTCCATGGGTCTGCCTCCATGGGTCTGCCTCCATAGGGTGCCTCCATGGGTCTGCCTCCATAGGGTGCCTCCATGGGTCTGCCTCCATCACTGCTCACCTTACATTCAGTTGGACAATAAAACAGATTCTTTGCCTTTGACCTTACAGTTCTATATGTCCAGACTTTTGTGCACACTCGGATTTACCAGTGTAAAGTTAGTGCTGGTAACTTTTCACACATTAGTGGAGACTTCTGCCACCATGGCACAGATGCCCAAACACCAAAGTATGGGGGAAAATATTCAAGTTTAGGGTTATTTCAGAAAACATATTTGAATGTAAAGCAAAATATAAATCTTCATTTCAAAAGTACAAATCAGTTTACTTATGGATTATTTCCTATAGGGGGTTATTGTAAGTCAGGGTTGGCACTGTTTTCAATGGGAGTGAGTTGCAGTACCTGGGGGTGACCATGTGTGGTGCTGGACCAGGGGTGGGGCATTAGTACATTTACATCTGTTGTGGTAACTTTTTGGCTGTGGTAACTTTCGAAGTGTAGGTTGTGAATGGCAATGGCTTCCTCTTTTGCTAGGTGGGTGCTTGTAGTTGCAGGCCCCTCCCCGGACCCCTCGGAGCCCCTCCCCAGACCCCTCGGAGCCCCTCCCGCTCAGATGTACGCATTCCCTATTTTCCAGCCACTACCCTGCCCCCCTAAGAATGAAGGTGAAGGGCACCTAGATGAATAGATTTTGAATATTCGGACTCCTTGGTACCTACAGTCTGGGTAGGACTGGGACAGAAAAATGGGCCCTGGCACCAGTATGAAAATAGCTCTATTACAGCAAGTCAGACCGCTAAAAAAAGTGGCCCACGTTAAGAAAATGGGGCCTTTTGAACTTGGAAATGCAGGCCATAGTGCTGTTTTGCACGGTATCAGAGAGTGCATGGACTATGAGCATGCTGCAGGAAATGTTTTGTGGTAATATTAGGGAAAAAACATTATAAACCGGTCCACAAGACCGTAAAGCAGGCTCACAGACAGCCAGAACACAACACCGCAGGGGCGTAGCTAGGCACTTTGACGCCGTGGCGGTCTCTGCCTTTCCCGTCCTGCGGCCGTGCTGAAGAGCGGGGGGGGGGGGGGGGGGGGGGGAGGTGCTGGCGATAATTGCTGCACTCATGTGAGAGGGGTGCACCGCCCCCCCCCCCCCCCACCTCCCTTGCTACGCCACTGGGCAAACTGATCTCTCACACCGGCCCTTCGGGCACCGCCAGATAGCCCTACAGGCCAGACCGGCCCGACCTACAGTCCGGTTGGAGCTACCGACTAACACCCAGACAATACACAACTAACCCGGCGTGGAACAGGGAAGTTGTAACACAACAAGAAAATCACACACATCTGTAAATTATTTTGAGGATGTGGACCAAACTTGGACTGTGGCGGTCTGGCACGCCACCGGAAGTAACCCAGGCCGGGTTCAGGGGGGTGGCATCCATTGCTGCAGCAGGGGCAGTGACACCAGGGTCCAGGGCTGGGAGCGGGCCACTGGAGTCTAACAGAGCAGCGAGCCAGTGTGGCCCTTTTTCCTTGCTGGCATTTGACTCCTCTGATCCCCGGATCACAATACTGATGTCCAGTGTCTAACTCGCTGAGCCAACATATAACCAGGGCCACTGGAATTATGTGATTGTGTGGCTGCTGTGATTTTCGCATCATTTTATATTTGCCGCATTTGCCACATAATCCATCACCTGCCTCATAATTTACAGGTTTTAACAACAGAAAAAAAATGGTTTCTAGCTCAAACGGTTTAAAAGTTACTAAACATGCAGTGACACATTTTGCTGTGAGGTAGAAGGCACTTTGCAAAGCTGGAATGGTCAACTTTCTGTTGCTTATTGCTAAGTGTGGTTGTTAAATTGGCACTAGTGGGGTGCAACCAATGCCCACACAGTGTTACCAAGTTTAAAAATGACAAATAATGAGGTAATACTATTACAAAATATGCTGCGTTATGCTACATAATTTAGCTTTTCTTGCCGTATAATCTACTGAACCCTGCCGCATAATTTTGCCCTCTCCTGTCGCATAATTCCAGTGGCCCAGCATATAACCTATTCAGTCCTGCTCACAGGGATCAAGGTTGATCACCTCTGTGTGGGCTCCTGGTATTCCTCAGCCCGGGTCCCCGAGCAGTGGCAGACTGCACGAGGCTTTAAAATCAGAAGGCCTGCTAATTAGTTAATGGTAATCTGCTGAGCGCAGCTCATGACATCACGCGACCACTGGTAATCCCCTGATCTCCGGCAGGGGCTAATTTGAATAATGCACGATGAGGAAAAGAGGCCGGATGCGTAGGTGGTATTTTTACCTGACGACAGCTGAAGTTAATAAAAAAATAATCGAACATAAAGATTATGGGGCTTATTTACAAGTCCCTTGCGCCACTTGTGCGTCATTTTTAACATGGGAAAAGTGACGCAAGAGTGGCGCAAGGGGCTTGTAAATAAACCCCTATGTATTTATAAATTTATTATAAATTAAAATTACATGTATTGGTGAGAAGTCAGATAACTCAGCGAGATAGCCAAAGAGAAACACCGAGATTATCCAGAGCTGTAACAGGGCGACGACAGCGGAGACACATAAGATGTGGAAAGACAGAAGAGAGCAGGGAGACACGGGCCGACCAACAGAAATAGGGGAGACACAGAGGCAGAAGACAGACAAACGACAGGTCGGCAGACTGACCGGTGACAGTCGAATGGCAATCAGACAGAGACCTATGAGCCTATAGGGAAACAAAAAAGTAAAGAGTGGAGAGCGATAGATAGGTAGGTAGATAGATAGATAGATAGATAGATAGATAGATAGATAGATAGATAGATAGATAGATAGAGTTGGGTAGGGAGAGATAGATGGATGGATGGATGGATGGATGGGTGGGTTGAAGAGAGGGAGGGGTAGGTGGATGGATGGGTGGGTTGAAGAAAGGGAGGGGTAGGTGGATGGATGGGTGGGTTGAAGAGAGGGAGGATAGGTGGATGGATGGGTGGGTTGAAGAGAGGGAGGATAGGTGGATGGATGGGTGGGTGAATGGGCGGGGCGGTGGACGGTCGGATGGATTTCATGAATGAACAGGTGTGAAGTCTTGGATAACGCCCCCGGGCTGCGCTCCTCCTGACCCACAAATACCCCGTGGTGTCAGAAGCCCTTCCGCCGGCAGCACTGATGAGGCTAAATATACCACGCAGCTACACCCGGTCGCAGGAGGGTGTAGCTGCGTGGAGGGTGTGAGGTGCGCTGGGAGCGCTGCGTGACCCGAGCGACATGTTTCGTGTAGCTATTTCTATTTTGTGTGTCTGAGAATGTAGAATGACGCCCGGGTTGTTTCTGTAAACGTGGCTATGTTGGTGTGTGCTTGCATGGGTGTTTTATGGTGTTACTGTTTCAGTTATAGTTGTGTTGTGTGTACTGATGTGTACGATATATGGTTGGATTTTGCAGGAATGGATCTGGGAGTGTGTGAGTGTGTGCTTTAGTGCACAGGCACATGGAGTTGTTATGTTTTTGTCTGTCGGTCTGGCAGTGCTTCATTTGTAATAAAAAAAAAAAATTAAGCGCCAGGGCCCTCATCAGGAGGCCACTGAAGCTCGCACCACACATTGACCCTGCCATGTTGCCCTTGATTGTAACAATACAACTACCAGTCATCACACTCCCACAAGTGTGACACTTCTGACTATTTCAGGACCCCAAAGCTATGAGAATGGCCTGGGCAGCAGATGATAGTCATTTTTAATGTATATTTAATTATCTGTTGTTGTGGTCATCTCTTAACTAACCAGACAGCGCCACCTTGTGGCAGACTGTGACAATTAAGTGCTGGTGCCGAGCACCGGAAACCACCAGCTCAAATTAAGCACTGCCCTGTGTGCGTTTGTATTTATAGACATCCTGTGCATTGAGCTGTGAGGTGGATGCAGTCATGGCTGTAGGCATTTCTGTCTATGGATGGGGGTGTCTTTATGTAGAGTTATTTTTGGTATGTGAATTTATTTGTGTGATTGTGCATTATCGATGGGGCTGTGTGCTTTTATGTAGGGGGCTTGCATGCATTGGTGTCAGGGATGTGTACAAGTATAGATTTATAGGGTTCTCTGTGATAACCTATTTTGAGGTTGCAAATGTAGTGATTCGCAAAACAGAAGAATTTTCGACTGCAAAATAGGTTTTCGAAATGCCTGATTCCTATATCAGGAGCTGGTAAAATGTTACAGAATCCAAAAATAGTATTCAGAATTATTACAGATTTGTAATTGGCAAGGTCTGTGTTGTAGGCGTCCCTTCCAAATTGCTAGCCTGTGCGTCAACAGTTTGTGAATGGATTTCTGGCCGCGAACCATTAGATGTGATAACCAATTTTGAGGTCGCAAATGCTGCGATTCGTAAAATAGGAGCGATTGTGATTTCAAAATTGGTTTTCCATATGTACAATCCAATTTTAGGAGCTGGTAAAATGTTACAGAATCCAAAAATTCGATTAAGAATGAGTATCAATTTGTAATTTGCAAGGGCCGTGTTGTAGGCGTCCCTCCCATATCAGTAGCCTGGGTGTCAGTTGTTTGTGAATGGATTTCTGGTTGCAAACCATTGACAAGTTACTGAGCACCAAGGATGAGTTGTTGGGTCATTCACAATAGGGAAGAGGCCTCTTTAATGACATTTTAGCTGTTTTTAGGAGCCACTCTTCTAGTGATCAGTGAGCCTGTCTGAGAAGGATCTTTGCAAATTCGCTTGCTTATTGCATAAGAGCTGTAGCTGATTAGTTTAACATAGCCAACATATTGAACACTATGGGGCATATGTACAAGCAGTTAACGCCACCTTAGCAGCACTTCTTTGATGGTACGGCGGCAATTTTTTTCATCGCTATATGTACAAGCTGTTGCTACCCTCAGTTAGCGTCAGTTTTTCGGCATAAACTTGCATTTGAAAGATTGCCACTTCTGTTAGCGATAGTTAACGTAAGTGTGATGCAAGGTAGGCATTTCTGTGAAAAACGGCCGCTAACTCCACTTCGCGATATATACAAGGAATACCTTGTATGGAACAAGACCAAAAGAACTGCCACTAACTGCAGTTAGAGGCAGTTTTTCAAGACCAGAAAATAGCCGGTCTTAAAAATGGTGCAAAGACTTGGGGCCTCATGTCAGCAGGTTTTGGTGCTGGACAGCGCTGCAAGGATTTTTCTGCGCTGCCCTGCGACAAAACTACAGGGCAGGAATGCGCGCCATCAATAAGATAGGGCACATTCCTGGACCTCATACATGAAAAGTGTTGCGGCGCTGCAAAAAAACAGCATTGCAACACTTTTCACTACACCCTTCTTGCGACACCATGGATGCGCTGTATTCACCGTACAGCGCTCCATGTCGCAATTTATGACAGATACGTCTGGAATCCTGACGTATCTGTCAGCGCTAAAGTCATACATTGCTGCAATTGTGTCACTACCATGATGCAACTCCAGCAATGCATGGGGCCAGCCTATCACTGTGGCACTGCGTCACCCTTGAGGCAGGCGTAAGGTACGGACTCAGTGCCGTCCTACAATTGGCACAGTAAAATCTGATGGATTTCACTGTGCCACTCCTATGAGGCTTTGATGCGTGGGACCGCCCACCCTGCATACATCATACCCGATGCAGGTATAATGTGACACAGGGCTTCACAAGGTCACGCATATGCCTACATGCGTCACTTTGCAAATATGGCGCAACGTCGTTCAAGAATCCCGCTGCGAGTACGTCAAGAAACTGACACACTGTCGGGGTGAAACTGTCAGAAGGGTCTCATGAATAAGCCCTTCTGTCTTTTTCACCTACGTTGGCGCACAATGGCTGCCATGCGCCAACACAGGCACCCTTGCACCATGGTGCACGGGTGACTGTGTTGCGGAGTTGATTGATGTTGTGGCTCCATCACTTCTCAAGATGTCTGCAGGGCATCTGGACTAGCGGAGAGGGGGGGGGGGGAGTGAACCAGTTGGCCTTCTTGGAGTGTTGTCTGCCTTGTCATTGCTTGAAGGGTGCCAGGGTGTCGGCACAGTAGGAGATCCTTTGGTGGAGGTTGCGCGCTGCGGTGTTATCGTCTGTGAGCATTGGCAGTGTGGTGGTGCTGAGGGAGTTGATCCTGTTGCGAGGGGGGCGGTGATGGTGGTGGTGTACGCTGGGCATGGTGAAGAGGTGATGTATACAATGATAGTCTGTCCAAGAGAGTCCGGTGGTGTGGCTGTAGTTGAAGTTCCCGCTGGAGGAGGAGTCATGCTCGAGCGTGTGCCCTGCTATGTGGGTTGGTGCGGTGACTAGCTGCTTGAGTCTGATGTTAACAAGCTTCCCCATGAGGGGGTGGTGTACCGGTCACTGGGGTTGTCCAGGTGGAACTTGAGGTCTCCGAGCAGGATGGGAGAGCCTGGGGTGCAACGAAGTCTACAATGGTATTGGTGAATGGGGGCCTGGCCCGGGGGGGCCTACAGATGAGGGTGCCACAGTGGATGGGGTTGGAGTTGGTCCGGATCTGTAATTGGAGGCGTTCCATGGTCACTGTTGTGTCATTCGAGTGCGTGGTCAGTCGGAGTGTGCTTTTGTAGGAGATGGCAATGCCTCCTCCTGTACGGTCGGGGTGGTCCTTGCGGGTTATTTGGTAGCTGTCAGTGATGGCGATGGCTATGTCTGGACCGGAGCAGAGGTTGATCCAGGTTTCCGTGAAGAAGGCGATGTCTGAAGAGGTTGCGTCAAGGAGGTCCCAGATTTTTGTTGCATGTTTGTGGACTGACCGCAAGTTGAGGAGGATGCAGTTGAGCCAGTCGTGTGCACTGTAGGTCTGCTGGGCGGAACGAGGCACTGGTGTGCTGTTGAGACAGGAGGTGCGTTTGTAGTTTCGACAGGCGCAGGGTTCAAGTGACTTCCACAGTGTTGCTAGATGGCAGGCAATGTGGCGTCCAGGGTTGATGGTGAGGAGGGTGCTGGAGTCTTAGCGGTGGAGTGTCCGAGAGGAGGCGTCCTTGGTGCTGGGCGCGGTTCAGGGGCAGACGGACGCAGACGGGCTTGGCTTTGGATTGCCTTTGGCAAGGGAGACGTCCAATACAATGCAGGCATTACAACGCATTGTAAGGTTTGTAATGGAGAAAGGTGAATTTTAGGGATCAGGGTGTGTTTTGGGGGGCAAGGGTGAATTTTAGGTTTCAGGGTGTGGTTGGGTTTTGGGGTGCTAGGGTTAGTCCTAGGGTTGCACTCACTGGGGTGGGAATAGTAATTTTCTGCCCCTCCGCTATCCAGCAATTTCCCTACTGTTGAAATATGCGTAGTATTAGTATGCATTGTAATGGAATGCGATGTAATGGTATGCATTGTAATTTCATATATTCCTTTGGCACACCAGTGGTACGCACGCTTCGCATGGGCACACAGCGGCCGCCATTGAGAAGTGCTGTGGGGGGACTGGATAGCTGGGAGGGGGGAAATGCGGGAAAGGACACTGGAGGGGTCCTGCTCTCCTGAGTCGGCTTCCGCCAGGCTCCCTCCCCTAAGCCAATCACAACGCTGCAATGCGGCGTTGTGATTGTTCTTGAGCACCGTGACCAGGAGTTCAGCCAGGGGCTGGAGGGGTGGGCATGTTCTCCAAGCAGGCTGTAATGCAGCCTGCATTGCGAACAGGGAAGTGTGCATGGTTGCTGTGGGTAGCCTGAGAGGGCCGACCAAACAGTCATTGCGCACTTGAGAGGTATACCACTCCGCCCCTGCCCTGCTCCGTGAGTGGCGCTGCCCTAGTAAAAGGAAACATAGCTTGTGTGCATTAGTAAGTTATCCTCATGTTATTATTTTGCCACTTCTTGCACTGCTTGAAAGTAGTGGGGCGACGCTTTTCCGCCATAGTAGATGAGCCGCCACTGGGACTGCATCATCCACAGGTGCTAGGACTGGGCGACTCAACCCTCGGGCCTCCCCCGCTACGCGTCCCACCTTCTCCTTACCTGGACATTGACACCGTGGCACAATCTGCTGCGCTCTCTCCAAATCTGTGACTCAGCCAGCAGTAGCCTCAGCCAGGTGGGGTTTCACAAGCCTGGGTACAGCAGTCGCCGCCAAGTCCGCTGGGAAACCTCCCAATGCACGTGATGCAACAGGGCCCCCTTAGGCGTGAAGTTGCTGCGCTCCCGCCACACAAGTTCGGCACAGCTCAGGGGCCTCACCCTCCACAGCATTGCCAGTGCAATATAATCCGGCCTGTGATGCACAGAGGCGCCGCCCACCATTGGTAATCTCCTCCGTGCACCTCGGTGTAGTGGTGGATCGTAGTATGCGATGCAGACCTCCCTACATTGGTGCGCAGGAACGCCTCTACCATTCACAGCTACAAGGGGCTCAATGTGGTCTTCTCACACAGGGCAGCTACGTGTCTCCATGCAAAATACCAGACTTCACCACCAGGTAAGGGCGATCGCCGCACGCGATGCAGACCTCCCTACATTGGTGCGCAGGAACGCCTCTACCATTCACAGCTACAAGGGGCTCAATGTGGTCTTCTCACACAGGGCAGCTACGTGTCTCCATGCAAACTACCAGACTTCACCACCAGGTAAGGGCGATCGCCGCACCTCAATGTCTACCGCCATGGCCCAGCGACTCCACAGCACCTCCACATCCCACTCCAGGTCCCAGGCGCAGGCCCAGCAAGTTCTCCAGGCCCCAGATGCAGGCCCAGCGAGGCCATCGGGCCCCGGGGACTGTCTGTCAGGGTTTGAGGGCCAGGGCGCCTACGTTGTTCCGATTACCATTCAGGAGGAACTACAAGTCCCAGCAAGCCCAGATGAGGGGAGGGGCTGAAGACTTTATAGACACGAACAACGCGTCAGGGCGTTGTTCGTGATTCTGGAACCTGGGAGCAGCAGAGGGCATTTGCGCTGCTGCGGCTCGACTTTCCACTCTTCCGACGTAGGAGGAGAGACTTGTGTAACCATTCCTGAACCGGCTGTGGGTTATCGGCAGGCGTTCACAGGACGTTTCATCGGAGCATTTCCGGTTAAATTTGGGACTCGCTGAAAGGCGCCTTTTGAAGTAAAGGAGACGGGGATTTCGTATCACGGCAACCGCGTTGCCTGAGAAGCAAGCCAGGAAGCCAGCCAACAGTGGCAGGTAAGCCGTGGAGGTTCGCACGGCGGCCAAAACCTTTGCAGGAGTCAAGACATCCGTTTTTTGATAAAGTTTATTGTTATAGCTGTGTTACTCATTAGTGGCCATCTGGCAGCCATGTGGGTGGAGCCGGCCAATCACTTTCTTTTGTTGGGCTGAGCCCGTGGAAAACCACTGAGTGGAAGCTGGGTTCAACCTTGGAGGATCCAAGACCAATTGGTGGGAGAGAGAAGCCCTGACTGAAAGGGTTCTTTAAGCTACTTTTATTTTCATTCTTCGGTTCCCGAGTACAAAGAGTGTGGGGAGGTGTTGTTTGGTACGTATGGGGACGAAGGAGTGTGGACTGGTTATAGGAATGAATCGTAAGGGATTCCTGTGTTAAACTGCTTGCCTTTTCTGTTTTCAGTATATAGGATTGCCCTGCCATCTCTGAGAGAAGACTGGTACGGTTAGAGGGACTAACGTCAGGGAGATACTTGGCAGGTAGGAGGAATAACTAGTGAGACCTTATGAGAGTAGGTAGCCTGTGAGTGTTTAGTAATTGCATGTTCTTTGTTTTGCAGGTGTCCCTTCCCACGCAGCTCCTACCCTATCCTTTCCCTCGCCTCATCGCCTCAACACTCTGGAGCTTCTTGAATCAGAGTTTGGGGATGTCAGGAGGTGAACCCCTTTGAGCATCGCCCAGATCCTGAGGAGAATCGGGAAGCCGTGACAGAATCACGAACCCAAGAAATTTTCTCCTCCCGGTCTGGGCCATTCGCAAAGATGGCAACGTTAGAGGAGGTAATACAAGCCTTAGCGGCAGTGCAACAAGAGTTGGTAGCGTCTCGAGCGGAGACAGCAGCCTTACGAGAGAGGGTGGATAGACAGGCTAGGAACCCATTTGATGTGGTGGCTGGTCAGCCACAAATTCAGGTAACCGTACCCCCGCCCATTCCTTTGGCTAGTCCCGAGAGGTATGCGGGAGATCCATTAAAGATACAGACGTTCCTCACACAAATCACGCTTCACTTCTCCTGTCGTCCGTCGTCGTTCCCTACTAATCATTCTAGGGTGGCGTTTGCAGTATCGTATCTAACTGGGGACGCCGCCAATTGGGCGGTTCCTTTGGTTAGAAATGATGATCCGTTACTGACCGACTGGAACGCTTTCCGAACTGAGTTCGAACGGGTGTTCGACCGCAGGGCTACCACTCTAAGTGCAGATAGAGAGCTGTTAGAATTACGCCAGGGCAAGAAAGACTTGGTAACGTATATGACGACGTTCAATCGACTAGTGGGGGAGACAGCGTGGCCCGAGGAGAAAACAATGGCGTTGTACTATCAAGGGTTGAAGGACGATCTTAAAGACGTGCTGGCGCAGATAGATCCCCAACCCAAGACCTGCGTGGATTTAATCAATCTAATGCTACGCCTCGATCATAGGCTAACAGAGAGAGGGGGGGATAGGAGAAAAGGCGAGAGGTCAGCAGTCGGATGGGATCATGACAGTCGTGCCCCGCACGTAGTTCGGGATACTGGCTCTGAACCTATGGAAGTGGGAGCACTTCGACCCCCGCTGTCGAAAACCGAGAGAGAAAGTCGCAGAGTCCTGGGACTCTGCATGTACTGTGGGAAGAAGGGCCACTATGTAAGGGAGTGTCCCCAGAAGCCCAAGAAAAGAACGACCGGCTTCGTGGGGAAAAGGGGGGCCGTCACTGCCAGTGGGGAAGCCATTCCGACAGAAACTGCAGAGAGCGAAGTAGTCACGCCTGAGTGGAGATTGCCTTCGCTGGTGGTGGGTGAGAGAAAGACGACAGAAACCCATATTGTTCTGCCCATGCTCCTGAAGAACGGTTCAGCCACGCATCCGGTTCTTGCAATGATCGATTCAGGAGCCATGGGCAATTTTATGGATGACGGATTGGTACACCGGTTGGGTTTGGGTAGGGTCCCAGTTCTCAAACCTGAGACGGTGTTAGCGGTGGATGGGACACCTCTGACCTCCGGTCCCATCACAGAACAGACGGAGGAGGTAGAATTGGTTCTCCACGGTGAGATGCAGGATCACGTGGAAGACATCCGGTTGAATATCATCGAAGCCCCTCAATACGAGATAATTTTGGGAATGCCGTGGTTATGGCGACATAATCCAACCATGGATTGGAGAAACAAAACCATTTGTTTCAACTCCAGAGATTGCCTAGAGCAGTGTATGAAGGATAGGGTATCAGTCTCTCACACGCTCACCCTGGCACCGATTTGGCAGGTGGCCACGGCAGTCGAAAAAGAGACCGAGCTACCACCGGAATATGCTAGGTATCAGAGTGTCTTTTGCGAAAGAGAAGCGGAGACCCTGCCGCCACATCGCGAATATGATTGCAGGATAGACATGGTGGATGGGGCGGCTATGCCCTCTTGTAGGGTGTATGCCTTATCCGAGCCCGAGACCAAACACCTGCGGGAATATTTAGACAAGTTCTGTGCCTTGGGGTTTATTCGCCCATCCCGCTCGCCGGCAGCGTCTCCCCTTTTCTTTATAGCGAAGGCGAACGGCGAGCTTCGAACGTGCGTAGATTACCGCATGTTGAATAAGAACACTGTCAGGAATCGGTACCCGTTGCCGCTCATCCCCGTGTTGCTGGACCAGGTGAAGGAGGCCACCATTTACACCCGGCTCGATCTACGAGGGGCCTATCATCTGGTCCGAGTCCGCCAGGGGGATGAATGGAAAACCGCGTTCAAGACCAGATTCGGTCTTTTCGAATATCTTGTGATGCCGTTCGGGCTTTGTAATGCCCCGGCGGCGTTCCAATATTTCGTGAACGATGTGTTGAAGGAATACATCGACAGATTTGTCATCGTATATATCGATGACATCCTGGTTTTCTCAGTCTCACCCGTACAACACGTGAGTCATGTCCTACTGGTTCTCCAAAGATTGCAAGAACAGCGGTTATATTGCAAGATTAGCAAGTGCGAGTTTGGAGTTAAGGAAGTTGAGTTCCTGGGAGTGATTCTGAGTCCATGGGGGTTTAGGATGGCTGAGAGAAAGGTGAAAGCGGTACAGGAGTGGCCGGTGCCTAGCAGCGTGAGAGAAGTACAGTGCTTCCTTGGGTTCTCCAATTATTATCGGAGGTTCATCTCTCATTTTTCTCAACTAGCTTCTCCCATCACAAGGGGCTGACGATGAAAGCCCAGATCATGGGGGTAACCGGCACTTGCTTCGGCCTCTTAAAAATGCTGCGGAGGTTCCTGCCTCTCTTATCAGAGGAGCACAGGAGGCTGACGGTGCAGGCTCTGATAGGCTCCAGGTTGGATTATGCCAACATTCTTTACCTGGGCCTGCCAGAGTACCTGCTTCAAAGGCTTCAAGTTGTACAGAACGCGGCGGCCAGGGCCATCTTTGGCCTAAGTAGACGGGCCAGCGCCTCTGGGTTGTTGGTGGCGTTACACTGGCTACCCATCCGCAAACGGATTGCCTTTAAGGCTTTGACCCTGGCCTACAAGGCGCTCCATGCGGTGGGAGCTAAACATCTTCAAAAGAGACTGACCTTTTACCATCCGACCCGTGCGTTGAGGTCAGAATCTTTACTCTTGGCGGCTGTTCCGCGTGTGAAGAGGGCTCGCCTGGGGGGCCGCTCTTTCAGTCTATTGGCCCCACAGATGTGGAACGCACTTCCGCTCCCTTTGAGGGGGGCGTTCACTCTCCTTGATTTTAGAAGAGGTCTCAAAACCTGGCTGTTTTCTCAATAGGTCTCCCAGTTGCTGGTTTTTGTTTATCTTTTATCTTGTTTTTAGTCGTGTTGTGTTATTCTGAAATCTGTTTCCCTTACCTAAAAGCGCCGGGACACTCTTTTTGAGTAACCGTTGCGCTATATAAAAGAATAAATAAATAAAAATAAAATAAATAACAAGGTTGTTGAGAAAGGGGGCCGTATTCCTTTGGACACCCGAAGCCATGGAAGCCTTCAGCCATCTGAAAGAAGCCTTCTGTACAGCTCCCATCTTGCGACACCCTCAAATCGACGTCCCATTCATTGTAGAGGCCGATGCCTCCAACGTCGCTGTGGGGGCAGTGTTGTCTCAACGAGACAAGCGTACAGGACAGTTACATCCGGTGGCGTTCTTGTCGAAAAAATTAGGTCCTGCGGAACTCAATTACTCAGTCGCAGAAAAAGAACTGTTGGCTATCGAGAAAGCCTTTCAGGAGTGGCGACACTATTTATGGGGGGCTCATCATCCTGTCACCGTATACACCGATCACAAGAACCTGCAATATATGAAAACGACAAGGCTTCTATCGCAGAGACAGCTCCGATGGATGTTATTCTTGGCGGAATACGAGTTTGTGGTGACTTTTCGTCCGGGCTCAGATAACCGTAAGGCAGACACCTTGTCGAGGATTGGAGAGAGCGAGGCAGCACCGCAACAACCTCTGGAAGCCATAGTACCTCCTGAGAAGGTCCTGTGTGTTATCACAGCGGAGAAGTTCGTGGATCAGGTCAAAGACAGTCGATCCCCTATGCGGCGGCAGCGCTGGGTGGAACAAGAACCCTGTAGGGTCCTGAAACACGGAATACCACTCCACAAAGACAGGCTGTTTCTGCCCACACAGGAGCTAAGGATACAGGCTTTCAATTGGTGTCACAATACGGTGCTGGCCGGGCACCCGGGAAACCAGAAAACGCTACATCTGGTGCGAAGACATTTCTGGTGGGATGGTATGGTTGCAGATGTCAAACGCTGGGTGTCTCACTGCGAGACCTGTGCCCGGGCTAAAGGTGAACACAGCAAGGCTAGAGGGAAACTGATGCCATTGCCAACGCCACCCCAACCATGGCACACGATCAGTGTGGATTTTGTTCTCGGCCTACCCCCGGATCAAGGATTTACCGCCATCTTGGTGGTGGTGGATAGCCTGACTAAGATGGGGCATTTTCTTCCTTGCAAGAACCTTCCCACGGCAGGGCAAACTGCACAGATGCTCTTGGCACAGGTGGTACGTTTACATGGCCTACCGCGGGTCATCGTTTCAGACAGGGGCCCCCAATTTGTGGCACGCTTCTGGAGCATGTGGTGCAAGGCACTTCAAGTGAAGGCCGCTCTGTCCACCAGTTTTCACCCACAAACTGATGGGCAGACCGAGCGACTAAATCAAACTCTCAAGAAATACTTGCGCTGTTTTTCTGAAGAAGCGACTGAATTGTGGGTTTCGTCGTTGTGGTTGGCTGAGCTGTCGTACAACAACACCTGGCACAGCTCTATTCAAGAAACTCCGTTCAGAGCCAATCATGGTTTTCATGCCTCAACGCTGCCATTGGTTATACCACGAGAAGTACAAAATCAGCCCGCGGTGAAGGAACAAGTAGACCGCCTCTTACAACTCCATAAAAGGCTACAGACCACCCTGATGCGAGCCAAGCTACAGCACAAGAGATGGGCCGATCGCAACAGGCAAGAAGGACCGGGTTATCGGGTGGGGGACCGAGTGTGGCTCGCCACGAAAAACATCCGCTTTCGGTGGCGCAGTATATTTCATCCCCGATACATCGGACCTTACACGGTGGTACGGAAAATCAACCCTGTGGCGTATCAGTTGAAACTGCCTGCCTCCTTAAGGATACATCCCGTGTTTCACTGTGGCCTTCTGAAACCGGCAAGGAACGTCAGGAGCCGAACGACGCCGCCGATAGTAAGGGACGGCCAGCTGGAGTACGAAGTGCGTCGCATTCTGGACTCGAAATTCAGGCAAAGGCGATTGTGGTATCTGATCTCCTGGAAGGGGTACCCGTCCGAAGACGACTCCTGGGAACCAAGCACGAACGTTCACGCCCCTCAGGCGGTAAGTCGGTTTCATGCCCGCAATCCTGAGAAACCAGGGTCAAGGAGGCGCTGGGGAGGGGGGCGTACTGTCAGGGTTTGAGGGCCAGGGCGCCTACGTTGTTCCGATTACCATTCAGGAGGAACTACAAGTCCCAGCAACCCCAGATGAGGGGAGGGGCTGAAGACTTTATAGACACGAACAACGCGTCAGGGCGTTGTTCGTGATTCTGGAACCTGGGAGCAGCAGAGGGCATTCGCGCTGCTGCGGCTCGACTTTCCACTCTTCCGACGTAGGAGGAGAGACTCGTGTAAACATTCCTGAACCGGCTGTGGGTTATCGGCAGGCGTTCACAGGACGTTTCATCGGAGCATTTCCGGTTAAATTTGGGACTCGCTGAAAGGCGCTTTTTGAAGTAAAGGAGACGGGGATTTCGTATCACGGCAACCGCGTTGCCTGAGAAGCAAGCCAGGAAGCCAGCCAACAGTGGCAGGTAAGCCGTGGAGGTTCGCACGGCGGCCAAAACCTTTGCAGGAGTCAAGACATCCGTTTTTTGATAAAGTTTATTGTTATAGCTGTGTTACTCGTTAGTGGCCATCTGGCAGCCATGTGGGTGGAGCCGGCCAATCACTTTCTTTTGTTGGGCTGATGTCCGGAGCCCATGGAAAACCACTGAGTGGAAGCTGGGTTCAACCTTGGAGGATCCGAGACCAATTGGTGGGAGAGAGAAGCCCTGACTGAAAGGGTTCTTTAAGCTACTTTTATTTTCATTCTTCGGTTCCCGAGTACAAAGAGTGTGGGGAGGTGTTGTTTGGTATGTATGGGGACGAAGGAGTGTGGACTGGTTATAGGAATGAATCGTTAGGGATTCCTGTGTTAAACTGCTTGCCTTTTCTGTTTTCAGTATATAGGATTGCCCTGCCATCTCTGAGAGAAGACTGGTACGGTTAGAGGGACTAACGTCAGGGAGATACTTGGCAGGTAGGAGGAATAACTAGTGAGACCTTATGAGAGTAGGTAGCCTGTGAGTGTTTAGTAATTGCATGTTCTTTGTTTTCCAGGTGTCCCTTCCCACGCAGCTCCTACCCTATCCTTTCCCTCGCCTCATCGCCTCAACACTCTGGAGCTTCTTGAATCAGAGTTTGGGGATGTCAGGAGGTGGACCCCTTTGAGCATCGCCCAGATCCTGAGGAGAATCGGGAAGCCGTGACACTGTCCGTGCTGTCAAGGTTTTGGATGCCATGGTGTTGCAAGCAGTGCGCAATGAAAAGTGATGCACCACTGGTTTTGCACCGCAATGCGCATCTTTCATAGATGCAGCCCTGAATTTCTTCTTCCGCTGGGAATCTGGCTGGTCATCCTGGATGTTGGGGGGCGGGGCTTGTGGGGGTTGTTGATCTGTGCTGCACTTGGCCCTGGCTGCTCCACTCTGCATTCCATTGTTTTTGTTCCTATTTTTCATTGGAGGTGGACTGATAGGCTATTTTTGCCTATAGAGGAAAAGAAACTCGCGTTGGGCTGACTAGCGTGTGTATTTTTTGCCGCTAATGGGCCTTTCACTAGTTTTCACCCACTAACGCCAGCATTCCTATTGCCTTGATGCTAGTATTAGCGGCAGTTTTCACCATGGCCCCCTGAAACTATCGCCATGTAGCGATGTCTTGTACATACGTCGCTAACAGGGCGATAGTTTTCAGCGGTATGCGGTGGTAGGAAAACTGCCGCTAACTAGCATTAGCGGTAGTTAATGCCAGTCCTTCTACATATGGCCCTATGTCCGTTGAACTACTCTGTTCATTTTTTCGGTAAATCTAGAGTTGGGCACTTGGATGCTTGGTTTCGGTCCAGGGAGGACCTGGCTTAGTAGTTCAGTCTGGACTGTTCCCATGAGGCACAGGGTCAAGACTGATTTGCATATGGCTGGGTCCAAACTAGGTTGGCCATCCATCATTTGTTGCAGTTACACTTCTTGCCCTAAGTGGGACGGGTACGCCCAGGCGCGGTCCCTTGCTCACTGTGCCACTGGATTCAAGCTAGCCTGGCTGATGAAGGGTGACATACCCCGAAACAGGTCCCAGGATGCTTGTTTCCGTTCCAGGGAGGACCTGGCCTGCCAGTTCGGTCAGGACTGTTCCCATGAGGCACAGGGTCCAGACTGATTTGCATATGGCTGGGTCCAAACTGGGTGGCATAGTGGGCAAAAGAACGATGGATTTAACCAAGATCTCTTGACTGGGGGATAATGTTTGAAGCATTCAGCATTCCGTCCATCATTTGTTGCTATTGGAAATATTTACCATGAAAACAGCAAGATTTCCAAACGTTGTGTGTCTCTGAAGGGGGTAGTAAGACTAGGGCAGAGTTATTCATCTCTTTGGAGTCTGACATGTGACATTGGTCCTACAACGCGGTCTTTTAGAGGCATCAGCCTGTCAGAAATTGAACTCATTACATTTCCAATAGCCCAAGACCTGCTCTTCATAAGCTTATTACAGTCCAGAGGTTACTTAACTAGCCCCCTGTAATAAGGAATGGACATCACTGTTCTACTACACACATTTATAATAGTTCCTTTGTGATGTCACAGTGCCTGCTCCTCCGTGAGGGTAACATTTTTCCCCGTGAGTAAAATTAACTTAAAATGTGTTATCACACAGCAACAATATATCTTTTCATTTATGTATGATAAATTGAGGGGCTAATGCGGTCATCTATGTGCACCTCAAAGGTAAAAGAATTGGACCCAAGTTAGGAGAGCTTTACATATCCTCCCTCTCAGGTTACTAGAATGAGAAATTGCAGTTTAGTAAAGAACGTCATTCACAACATCGCAAAAATGTGGCTGCAAGTGCTATAAAAAACCAGTAGAATAAAAAATGTTTATTGTCCGGTTACTTAAAACAATACACAACAATTGTTAAGAACATTGATACAATGGGGAAAAGTATGACATCAAATATGCAAAACCCCGTCTGTCCTTCACACAGAATCGAGAATTTCAATAGTTACAGCAATTTTTATTACAATTATTAGTAATAAACAGTCATTTTATCATAAATAAATTCTGACGTAAAATTTCATTTCATTAAAGTATTTATACAGAGATGCACACGCAAAAAAAAGGAAAAATAGAAAAAAAGTGCCCGCACCAGCACTGTGTGCATGTGTTCAACAAGCCTTCTTGGTAAATGAAGGTTCTTCCAACTTAAATTAGAGATTGCAGCTTCCCAGGAGGGTGAACAAAAGTTTTCCTAGAACATTGGACATTTTTTAGCTGCATTGAAGACAGTGAAGCAGCAGATGGCTATAAATTTGGTATATACCTTCTCCTACAATATCCCAATGGTTGTCTCTCGCTTTCACCCTGTTTAGTTTCGAACCTTCTTCCCTCATTTGATGACATGTTGTTATAGCTGGACATTCAGCTCTTCATCATTATTCAGACCATACGGTTATTTCGTCCTCATATGTATGATATATTTTGGCTCCAATACATACTACTATAGTTGAATCAGTCTTCATTCTTTACCACCTGTTGAATAGCGTCTGAGTTGTATTAAGGAATGCAAGAGGAAGCAATCAGGTTAAATAGATGACATGGGACTTAGTCCTCCACTGGTATTGAAATATTAAGTGTGAAACAGAATTTATATTACCATTCATATAAAATGTGCTCCTTGTGGTCTTTTCTTGAAAAATCACAATCATTACTTGATACGATTAATAGATTTGGAAGAAAGTGTATTCATTGTACGGCCAGAAGAGACCTTTCTGAATGTCACTGCACATTCTAAACAACAAATTCAGATGGCAACTTTGCATTAAACTGCTTAAAAGATGTGTTTGCAACAAATAAAATCTGATTTTTAACATGATTATTTTCACAGTACACATTTCTTATCTATTCTGCACTTCTAGGAATATATGAAATATTTCATCTGATGGTGGAAGAGACCAGGATTTATAAGAGGATTCCGGCAGGGTGGTGGTGTGTCATGTATCATAAGGAATAAACTACTTCACTTCATACATAAAAAAGAATATTGCAAATAAACTTTGATTATCCTGACCTCTTGAAGGAAGTTAGCTTTAAACTACTAAATTTGTGGTCTTGGCGACTCAAAATATTTTTAGAAATAAAAATTGGAAGTATTCTATTCTATACATTCCCGTTTTAGCAGACTTTGCTTTCATCATTTGACAATCAGAATGAGGAGCCAGGCTTTTTGTTCCTCATGTAGAGGTATTGAGTTCTTGCACTCCGACCCTCCATTGTCTTCTTGCCAGAGCCCCATCTACAAAAAGGCTACAGTAGGCATCAGCCTTACAATACCACTGTACATATACAAAATGGCGGCAGTCATAGGAAATGGCCTAAAAAAATGACCCTTTTGCTCAAGTGGCAAAGTATCATTCTGCCTCAGAGTATGAAAATCTTTGCACCTGGACTGTTTCCAGATAATAGCATTGTCTTCTTCAAGCCAGCAAGGAGCTTTGACCAGTCCCTTCAAGGGTGATTCCACCTCACTTACAAACCAAACCCGCCTTGCAATGGTTTTGATCCATAAATACGCAAGGATTTCTTGCTTCTTGCGACTTCTCTATGAAATGGCATTCCAGTCCTTAACATGTACACAATTGTACATGTTTGTGGGTTTTCAAAAACTGCTCTGTGAGCCTGCTCTGACCAGAAAACAGTAGGAGATTTACTTCTGACAAGGGCATATGTAAATCTATTTCCTGGGTTGGAAGGGAAAGGCCACACCACAAACATTGGTTTGAGTAGAAGGGAAATGGCTTCTCTACAAGGAAAAAGACATTTCCAGAGGAAGAGAAAAAAAAAGAAAAATTGTTAGTAAGTACATTTGTATCTATCTTTATTTTTCTTCCTTTGCGAACATATCCATGTGTATTTTCACTTGAGGAAATAACATTTGCAAACTTTTCCTGGACTACCCCTCAAAAACTGCAACTGGCTTAGATTGAAGAAGTAATCTGGGAAATGTTTGAGAACTGAAGAAAGTCATAAATCAGCAAAATAGTAAATTTACCTTACAAATGTATGACTTTTACTGTGACTCATCACTGTGACTTCACATGTTGATGTGACGGAGACAATCTTGTTACCACATCTCATCCAGAAAACCGCACACATTATAAAATTATAAAAGAAGCCAACCTCAACTTTGACACTAGGTATGCCTTGATAGGAATTGTGGCAAATGTTAAAAAAATTAGATCATCTCTGCTTTGCACAATAAGCATCCCTATGGGGTCAAAAGAAAAGGCAAAGGTAACGTGTGTCTTTGAATGTGCCATCCTGGAACAGTTATCAGGATGTATTATTTTTTTAAAGAAAAGAATGAGTTTGAAATTTAGACTATTGTGTTAACATTACAGTAGTCTTATAAATTAATTTTCGCTCTATCTACATATCACTTCATTGCCGGGCTAGCACAGTATGAACCTACATATCCATTACATGTTTTCATGTATTTAAACATAACTGCTGGAGAAAGTAAGTGGGTTAGTTTAGCAAATACTTCAACACCTTATTCTGTCCCCACAACCTGGACAATTTGCGACATGTGTTTACAGTGAGTCTTCTCATCCTAATAAATGCATGGCTTAGTCCTGAACTGACATGGCAAATAAGAGAGTACATTTTGTTTCTGTAGAGCACTGACACACCCGCGTTTCGGCTCATTGCACATTCAATGCCAGCGAGTCTTCTTCAGGAGTCTCCTTCTTAGTTATTCTTGGGTGGAGTGATCTCACAGCAGAAATCCTTCTCCTCATATTGTCTTGATTTTTTGAAAGCTCAGGCAGACAGATTTCATAAAAAGACTCAGACAAATTCCTTGAATGCAGGTTAGTTCGGAGTTGATTTCTAGAATGGAATACCAAAGACATTCCTCTTCCAGTATCTAACATCAACCTAGATTAACTGAGCCATAGTGTGATATTGACATGAGTATTCTCTATTTTTGGAGTTTATCCTCCCAACAATGGGCACCCATATTTTGAGACTCGTAGACAAATATCATGTTTGTTAAGGTCTGGTCTTTCTTTGATAGGAAGCAGTTCCACACTTCGGCGTAGTGCCTACTTTCTGCCTCTTAACATCTGCAAGGCTACGTGCTTTGTATTTCATTGGTGGATTCAGCACCAATTGAGGCAAATAGCAATTGTTAGACCAGATGAGGATAATGTTTCTTTTCCAAGCAAGACTCCATAGTGCTGTAATGGATCACGGGTTACATTTGACAATCCTTTGAATATCTGCCAGAAAGAAAACACATTCTCATCACTATTTGATAATGTAAACATTTATACAAATACTTTTTTTCTCATTTCTTGCTTTTAGGTTCCACTTTACTTTCTTTAAAATCTTTTACAAAGCTGCAAAAATGAGGCATATTCACAACACATGGGCATAAGTCTACCACTATGCTGCTGAAAGAGTACTTGTTTCTGAGGAGCCAGGTTCTTCCCCTATATTGGAAGTCGCAAAGCGGGACTTGGCAACAGTGAAAGGGTACTATCCAGCTTGTTGGGCAGTGATGTTATGTTTTCCCGTTGACAACCAAGGCTAACAGATATGATTGACCGCAAGGAAAAAAATTCAAGCAGTCTGATGTTCTGTGTCCATGTACAGGGACCAACAGCATATTACGCAGTACGCAGGCTTGAGCTTCCTTCATGTTGGATGGAGTTTAAAATTTGATACACCTACGAATTCTTACTTTGACGTTGCTGGTATTGGATAGCATGTGATTGTCATGTATATCTCTCCCAGAAAGTGCAAAAATATTTTAAGATTCAACATGTTTTCTACACTGAGCAACAGAAAATAAATATTCCATGCTCATTCAGAAAGAATATGTCTTAATGCAATTTTCAGACCAGGATGAAGGCAAAAAGGAGCAAACATTGTTTCTGCTTCCATAGTTACATGAAAAAGTCTTTATAGGGATATATTTGTCATGTACCATTGGGCGGGCGCAGGCGGACACACGGTGTCGATCACTCGCCGCGCCGCCCAGAACTACACCTCCCATGATGCCTAGCGCGGCTCGCGAGACTACGCGACCAAGAAGCATAAAACAGGAAGTACGCTTCACTCCGATGTCGGAAATTCGTCTGTGCAGTAGACATCACGTCCGATCCGTGTCCCAGTTCCTGTACTGTTGGTACGGTAAGGGTGCTTGCACCAAAGGTGAATCTTGTTCGGGTGCCAACCTCCGTTTTGGAGCAGACGCTCGTGCGGAGGCTGGCGGGAACCCCTTTTTGAGGTTCTAACACTAAAGGCTTGGTGGATTTAATCGGCCTGCATTGTTCGGCAGGCGGGGAGAGTGAGGCTCACTCTGGATGTGATCGGCCAGCTTTGTCGGCCGGCGGGGGGGGCGTATAGCCTGATATAGGTCACGAGAGCCTCTTGGTTACCCTAGTACTGTCTACTTCGACAGGATACCGAATACCCAGGAAAACTCATTGCGAAGTGGTCTACACTGCCTACATTGCAATTTTATACACATGGTTCAGCTACCGGTGACAGTAGCACACGAGGGGAAAAGTGTGGCGAATGTATGATCGGGGCTTACAGTAAATGTGACGTAACAATTTACCGTTTTGTCTAATGGTGTTGCTTCGACTCTATCTTAACAGGGGTTATTACGAGTGGTAGAGGGCTACGCTCTACCCCTGTGATGCACGGTGGAGTCTAGAGGAGGGTAGGTGCTGAGTCATGCTGCAGGGCTTAATTAACCAAGAGTAGGATCGTGCCTGTGGGGGTTGATCATTGTTTATTTCTCGTTACTACAGAAAAAACCTCCCAACCTAAGCAAAGTTCACCCACATCCCAACCAACCATCCACTATAGTTTACTGCCACCATCTTGAATGGATGATTATTTTCCTTTACAGGTATAGGGGCTTATTGAATCTGTCAGTCGAGAATACAGGTGTCTGTTTACTATGTGGGTTTAAAGCGATCCTTACCAGTGTATGTTCTGTTCTTTCTCTTTTCAGATCTCCCTCCCTGGCGTTCCCTTCCTTTCCTTCCCCCACTTGATCCTTCCGCTGACCTGTGCCATTACGGCAAATAGGCTTGGTTAGATCAAGAGGTGGACCCCTCAATCATCAATCCGATCCTGAGGACTAGTCGACATAACAGAATTTCCGACCCACGACATTCAGTCCTCCCGGTCGGGTTGTTTTTGAGCATGGCCACTCTTGAAGACGTGATAGCCGTCTTGGCTACCATCCAGGGAGAATTAGCTGCCTCACGACAGGAGACCGCTGATTTGAGAGCGAGGTTGGATAGTATTCAGAGAAACCCATTTACCATAGGCCCAGTGGCAGGGCCGGCCGCATCTGTAGTGGTGGAAATGCCTGTATCGATCCCTTGAGCCTCCCCGGAACGGTACCATGGGTGTTCTGACACTGTGCAGGTATTTCTCACGCAAGTGATGCTTCACTTTTCCTGCAAGCCCAAGTCCTTCCCCACGAATCAGGCCAAGGTGGCGCTTCTGATTTCTTATTTAGCGGGGGACGCGGCTCAATGGGCAGTGCCGTTGGTGCATCGTGACGATCCGCTTTTGCACGACTGGGAAGCCTTCAGGGCTGAATTCCTGAGGGTGTTCGATAGAAGAGCGGACTCCTATACCGCGGATAGAGAGTTGCTTGAGCTACGACAGGGTGATAAGGAACTAGTTGTCTATCTGAATTCCTTTCAACGGCTGGTGGCCGAGACCAAATGGCCAGAAAGCAAACAGGCTGCCCTGTTTCATCAGGGGTTGCGGGAAGACCTTAAAGACGTCATAGCCCAGATAGATCCACAGCCTTCCTCCTGCGAGGACTTGATCAATTTGGTGCTCAGGTTAGATCATTGGCTGAGCGAAAGGAAGGGAGGGCGGAAGGATAAATACCCACACACGCAGGAGAGACAGAAAGCCATACATATGGGCCCTTCGTCTTCCAGTGAACCGATGGATATAGGGGCTGTAAGAACGGCGTTGACCTTCACTGAAAAGGAGGCCCGCCGCAAGCAGGGTCTTTGTCTATAATGCGGCAAAAGAGGGCACTTTGTGAGGGAATGTCCTGTGAAACCAAAGCCAAGCCGTTTTCGTAACCCTCGCTTAGCTACCGCGAGCGCAGAGGCGACTTCGGAAAACTAGTAGGCTCGAAGAAAGATGAAGGGGTTTCTTGGAGTCCGGCGTTTATCCCTTCTGTGGCCGGAGGAGAGACGGTATCTAGGGGACATTTATTGATTCAGGTGGAGTTGATTGTAGCATCTGAGAGAATTCGGATGTCCGCCATGGTGGACTCAGGGGCTACGGGCATGTTCATGGACATAGGGGTGGCACAAAGGACAGGTATTCGTTTAGTGCCCAAGGATACACCAGAGGTAGTATATGCCGTGGACGGCAGACAATTGAGTACGGGTCCAGTGGGGTTTAACACAGAAAGCCTAGAGGTCTTCTATGGGGACTCCCATAAAGAACAGGTGATCTTTAGTGTCATACAAGCCCCACAATATGGGATTATATTTGGGTTGCCCTGGTTGCAGCGACACAACCCGGTGATCGATTGGGCGGCCAAAACAGTACACATGTCATCCTTGTATTGCTTGAAACATTGCCACGATATTCCGGAGGAACCGGCACTAGCCTTGGCCCAGGGTTCCATGATTGCCACTGCCGCAGAAAAGGACGTCCAGCTACCCGAGGTCTATCAGCAGTACCAACTCGTGTTTGGTGAAGCCCAGGCAGAGGAGTTGCCACCACAGACAATACGATTGTAAGATAGACCTGGTTCCTGGGGCGGTGGTTCCTACCGGTCGTATTTATGCTCTGACAGAACCTGAAACGCAATATCTACGAGAATATTTGGACAAACTCTTGGACTTGGGCTTCATTCGCCCATCCAAATCCCCGGCCGCTTCCCCTCTCTTCTTCATCCCGAAGGCCAATGGCGACTTGCGGGCCTGTGTGGACTACAGGGCTTTGAATGCTATCAACGTAAAAAATCGGTATCCACTGCCCCTAATAAGCGTATTGTTGGACCAGGTTAAAAAGGCGACTATATACACCAAGCTGGACCTAAAGGGGGCGTATCACTTGGTCCGCATGCGACATGGGGATGAGTGGAAGACCGCCTTTAAAACCCGCTACGGCCTATTTGAATATTTGGTGATGCCGTTCGGGCTGTGTAACGCCCCGGCGGCATTCCAATATTTCCTCAATGACGTTCTGCGGCACATCCTGGACCACTATGTTGTGGTTTATATAGATGACATTCTGGTGTATTCCACGGATGAAGTATCGCACGTCCAACACGTGAAGACAGTGCTCGGAATCTTGCAGGAGCACAACCTCTTCTGTAAGCTGAGCAAGTGCGATTTTCACGTCCGAACGGTGGAGTTCCTGGGGGTTATTCTGAGTCCCTCCGGCCAGGAGATGGCTGAACGTAAGGTCACAGCGGTGAAGGATTGGCCACCTCCTCGTAATGTCCGTGACGTGCAATGTTTCATAGGCTTTGCCAACTTTTATCGGAGGTTTATCCATCAATTCTCCAAACTGGTGGCCCCTCTTACTCAGTTGTTGAGAAAATCTCAGCGGTTTATTTGGGACGAGGCTGCACACAGAGCTTTCGAGGCGTTAAAAACGGCCTTCGTTACCGCTCCCATCCTCTCGCACCCAGACCCTGACAAGCCATACGTGGTGGAGGCTGACACCTCAGACAACGCTGTGGGTGCCGTTTTGTCACAGAGACATTCCACCACAGGGCAGCTTCACCCGGTGGCTTACATGTCCAAGAAGCTTAACGCTGCGGAGAGGAATTATCCAATAGCCGAAAAGGAGCTTCTGGCAATTAAGGTGGCCTTCGGGGAATGGAGACATTTCCTTATGGGAGCCAGACACGTGGTGACGGTCTACACCGACCACCGGAACTTACAGTTCATGACCGCAGCTAGACATCTGACTCCCCGACAGCTACGTTGGATGTTGTTTTTCGCCGGCTTCCATTTTGTCATCACCTACCGACCAGGGGCGGATAACCGGAAGGCGGATGCTCTCACGCGGCAAACGTCCCCCGTGAAACTGGAGGGGGCTCCTATGGATCGTATCATTGCCAAGTGGCAGGTGATAGGAGCCATACAACCTGACACCTTCCTTCTCGGTGTCCAAAGAGGGGTGGCTTCAGCCAAATGGAAGACCTGGCTTCACTATCATCCTGAATGGCGTCTCCATGGGGGGTTCCCCATACGGAACAACCGTCTGTTAATTCCCTCAGTACGCTTGAGGAAACAAGTATTCCTGTGGTGTCACGCTTCCCCCAGTGCTGGACACCTTGGGGTGGACAAGACCCGAGACCACATCTTGCGACAGTTTTGGTGGCCCTCGGTAAGAGTGGATGTGCTGAATTGGGTGTCCTCCTGTGCCACGTGTGCTGCTATGAAACAGACCGTAGACGCCCGCAGGGGTTGCTGCAACCTCTTCCCACACCTACGAAGCCCTGGGACCACATTTCCGTGGATTTTATAGTCGGGTTACCCTTGGATCAGGGGTGTACGACCATAATGGTGGTTATCGACTTTTTGACAAAGATGGGGCACTTTATTGCCTGTAAACAGGTGCCTACGGCTGGCCATTTGGCAGGCTTGCTGTTGGTGAACGTGGTATGGTTGCACGGACTGCCCAGTGTGATTGTATCAGACAGGGGGTCGCAATTTACTGCGCAATTTTGGAAGAAATGGTGCTCCGCCCTGCATATCAGCACGGCTCTGTCCACCAGCTTCCACCCACAAACTGACGGTCAGACGGAGCGTCTGAATCAATCTCTGAAGCAATATCTCCGATGTTATGTGGACGTTAGTTTGAAGAATTGGGTGGAGCAGTTATGGTTGGCGGAGATAGCCTATAACAATGCCAAGCACAGTTCTACTGACGCTTCCCCTGTCTATTGCAACTATGGCCACCATCCGCGGTTTCTCCCTCTCGTTACTCCTGTGATGGATCACGCCCTCCCGGAAGTATCCAAACGGGTGGCCCATATACGGGAGATTTTAACTCAGGCACAGGAACATCTCCAAGCGGTTAAAGAGCGCTATAAGGCCGCAGCGGACAAACACCGGCGGCAGGGGCCTTTGTATTGTGTTGGAGACAAAGTGTGGTTGTCCGCAAGGAATATACACTTTCAAAAACGTAGCGTGTTTAACCCCAGATACATTGGGCCGTACCGGATCGTGAAACGGATCAGTCCGGTGGCGGTGAAACTGAACCTGCCGGCGCATATGCGCATCCATCCAGTATTTCACGTTTCCTTATTGAAACCATCTAAAGCGTTCCTCCGGGGGCCACCTCAGCCGGTTCTGGTGGAAAGCGAACTGGAATACGAAGTCCTGAGGGTGTTGGACTCCAAATTCCACCGCAGGAAATTATGGTATTTGGTGGCGTGTAAAGGTTACGGCCCTGAGGAGAATTCGTGGGAACCTGCGTTGGGCATTCATGCTCCGCGGTTGGTGGCGGCCTTTCATTGCGCACATCCGCTGAAGCCCGGCCCTTAGGTGCGCTCACAGTGCGGGAGGGATGTACTGTCATGTACCATTGGGCGGGCGCAGGCGGAGACACGGTGTCGATCGCTCGCCGCGCCGCCCAGAACGACACCTCCCATGATGCCTAGCGCGGCTCGCGAGACTACGCGACCTAGAAGCATAAAACAGGAAGTACGCTTCACTCCGATGTCGGAAATTCATCTGTGCAGTAGACATCACGTCCGATCCGTGTCCCAGTTCCTGTACTGTTGGTACGGTAAGGGTGCTTGCACCAAAGGTGAATCTTGTTCGGGTGTCAACCTCCGTTTTGGAGCAGACGCTCGTGCAGAGGCTGGCGGGAACCCCTTTTTGAGGTTCTAACACTAAAGGCTTGGTGGATTTAATCGGCCTGCATTGTTCGGCAGGCGGGGAGAGTGAGGCTCACTCTGGATGTGATCTGCCAGCTTTGTCGGCTGGCGGGGGGGGCGTATAGCCTGATATAGGTCATGAGAGCCTCTTGGTTACCCTAGTGCTGTCTACTTCGACAGGATACCGAATACCCAGGAAAACTCATTGCGAAGTGGTCTACACTGCCTACATTGCAATTTTATACACATGGTTCAGCTACCGGTGACAGTAGCACACGAGGGGAAAAGTGTGGCGAATGTATGATGGGGGCTTACAGTAAATGTGACGTAACAATTTACCGTTTTGTCTAATGGTGTTGCTTCGACTCTATCTTAACAGGGGTTATTACGAGTGGTAGAGGGCTACGCTCTACCCCTGTGATGCACGGTGGAGTCTAGAGGAGGGTAGGTGCTGAGTCATGCTGCAGGGCTTAATTAACCAAGAGTAGGATCGTGCCTGTGGGGGTTGATCATTGTTTATTTCTCGTTACTACAGAAAAAACCTCCCAACCAACCATCCACTATAGTTTACTGCCACCATCTTGAATGGATGATTATTTTCCTTTACAGGTATAGGGGCTTATTGAATCTGTCAGTTCGAGAATACAGGTGTCTGTTTACTATGTGGGTTTAAAGCGATCCTTACCAGTGTATGTTCTGTTCTTTCTCTTTTCAGATCTCCCTCCCTTGAGTTCCCTTGCTTTCCTTCCCCCACTTGATCCTTCCGCTGACCTGTGCCATTACGGCAAATAGGCTTGGTTAGATCAAGAGGTGGACCCCTCAATCATCAATCCGATCCTGAGGACTAGTCGACGTAACAATATTTGAAGGCATGACCAATGTAACATATTTCTAGACATTCTGGTTCATTGCTAGGAGAAAAAGTATGGAGCCATCCATAGCCACAGCTCTTTGTATCCTTAATTTGTGTAAAACATAAAGTTCTATGTGGTGATGGGAATTTGTTTTTCTATATTGTTTTTATTCTGATCTCTTACGATTGAGGTAGTCTAGACTCTGGTACATGTTTTGATCTGCGATTGAGGAGTCCACTACAGCTCAGAGACCATCTCTGGTCATTTGTATGGAATGGGATTGATTTAGAATTTGGCAGATGTTGGGAATGTGCCAAATGGTGGCAGATGAGCCGTCCACCAATGTGCGTCTCTCTCTCTGCCCTAGTCCAAATCAGAGGAAGTATCAGGTACCGGCAGTACCTATAATGACTCCATCAGTCATATTGGACCGAAAGCTCATCCACCACTGGGCTGTTCGTGAATGTACAACAGAATGTCCAGCCTATTTAAGCAGACATTCTGTCATACATTATTTCTGCTCAGGGCTGCTAGGGAAAATCTGGTGCTCAGGAACAGGACCCGAAAGAATTGACTTCAATGCACTAGGAAAAAACTCTTTCATTTTGTTTTTTTTAATAATAAACTACAGAGTTTGGGAGTTTGCATTTCAAAAACAAAAAGACTTTGCTGAGAAGGCACATGAAACATGGCAACCTCTGATCAAATCGTCCGTGCCATCATCAGGACCACTGTGCTGGCTCAGTTGAAGGCGATATACCTGCCAACCTACCAGAGATCTCTAAGTATAGCGGGCAATCTCTGTCAGATCAGCAAAGGACATATCGATGCTGACCTGATCAACTGTACACTAAACTAAGTCCTATGCATTATATGAATCCCTTATGGAAGGTAGGGCCTTATTAAACTTTTTTAGTGCCTAAAGACTACCTTAAGATAAGGGGGACTGTCTAGTCTGTCTTAAGCAAGGTCAAATCTCATCACTGTGACTGACCACCATGAGATCTTAATCAACATTTCCATACCATCAGCACTGAAAACTAGCATAATTACAAAGCAAACGGCCTAGCACGTAGACCCCGTACACAAACTGGTACCTCAGTTTCCTCTTAATTCCTTAATCGCCAGCCAACAATAAAAGTTGATAATTCTACCTCAGTATGACAACGGTTCTTAACCTTATTCTATTCAAATCCTTTGCAGCCCCTAGGCCTCTCAGAAAACCCAGCTGGTAGATCCCTCCACTGCAATCAGTAAAACCAAATTGAAAGACTGCAGAGAATCTCTGGAACAAATACCATAGCAAAAACAGATTTGCTTTCTACACCAATCCATAACGTATAAAGCCATTCTCAAAAAGGGAGAAGAATGTTATGGCTCTTGTGTGTCTCAGAAGCAACTTGCCTATGAATCAGATTACATAAAACTATTAATCAGTTCCACATCCCTCAATGCACTGACTAAAAAAAGTAATACTTCCCATGTATTTTGAAACACTCTGGCCATGACACTTTATTACAAAGCCAATGACCTGGAACAATAAATGGAGAACAATGGAGAAAAATCTGTTCTTATCATTCCCATTTCTAACAGAACGAACAGGTCAAAAAGAAGCTACTTCTCTCCAACTCATTCCTTTTCCAAGGACTATTCACCAACACCACAAGAGCCTAGAGATCACTGGCCAACCCATGTCCAGCACATACATCCAAGGTCACCTCCTTTTGCCAGTCCAGCAAACTACAGCATCGACCACTCTCAAAAGACTAGACCTCTCTAATTACAATCAAAATGTTTTACATAAACCCATTCCAAAATATAATTGCTTTTGTCCAACGGATCCTTCTAATCCTCAACTGGAAATTAATGGCCACATTCCAGGCGAAGACACTGAAAGATCAACTCACTCTTAAATATCTGCATTCTTTGAATAAATTATCCTGCACTATCAAACAGAATTCCATTCTGGCCATAATGCATTGACAGGCATCAGAGATGATATTGAAACTGCTGTAGACTCTCATAGAGTAGTCATACTCCTTCTACTTGACCCCTAATCTGCTTTCGATGTGGTTCATCACCGTATGCTCGGTCAGAGGCTTGAGGACGTATTGGGCTTAAGGAATTATTACAAAATGGATCACCTCTTACGTCGCTCATCATTTTAGTTCATCCTTTCTTCATGGCATTCAAATCCACTGCTGGCATTCCCTAATTCTCACAGATTTCCACTTCTATTGAAAGACAAGTTCTGTCCTTAATAAATGCTCATTTTTTCTTAATTTCTACACCTACACCAATGACGTGCAAATGATACCTAGACTCAAAAGTCCCTTGGTTCTTGACTCCTGTACCACTGGACAACGCTCGCAAGTAGCTGATCACTGGATTCTAGAGCACATCTCAAATTAAAAACCTTATTTTACCTTTTGCCTCATTTTAATCAAGTCTCCAAATAAAGGTTCTAGATGTAGGGATGCATAGGGTGAATCTTACTATATCGTACACCTTATACTCTCTAAAAAAGTTAAAACCCCATTGCATTAGCACCTTTCAATCATGCCAATGCCAGCGGACTATGCCAGGAACAACTTTGTTGATGCTTCATAAATTGTGGAGTGTTCATAATACAGCTGCCACATAATGCCAGGCACCCAATACTTACACTGGCTGCCTGTGGCCAGACACATCACCGTCAAGGCTAAGTGCATTACTCATGGTCAATCCATCAGATTAGACCACTCATCCTTCAAGAAAAAAATCCACCCTTATCACCGAACAAGACACCATCTTCTAGACTGAATATCCCAACCACAAAAACATTGTGAACTGGTGGATCCTCGTTCTATGTCCAAATGGCAGAACTATGGAACTTGATCATGAATAAGAAAAATCAACAAACCCTCAGACCCTTGAAAGCACTACAAACCTGACTCTTCCCTTCAACGCAGCCGCAAGATGCAGATGGCCAGATAAATAACTCGGAAAATGGGTATTCAAGTCTATGTCTATTTTCATGATTTAGGTAACACCTCATGCTCTCCTGAAGTGATGTATGATGCACCCTCTTTAAAGCATCTTATTGGACCTAAAGCCCCTCATATAACATATCCCAAATGGGACAAACTACATCCAATATTCTTCCAACAATGCAAACTGAAAAGGTGTCCCAGACCTAACGCAAAGCAACAGGGCTTGGTAGGCTCATCAGGGAAATTAAGCATAATACGACTGCTGCAATAGCGCATAAAGCAATGACAACATGCACGAACATCAAGATTGTTTTGGGAGCATGAGATAACAGGACTTGAGCAATTCAATGTCTGATTAGGGTATTGCTTAACCCCAAAATGTCTTTGCCAATGTCTCACACTTGAGAAGTAGGATTCGGCATTATTTCAGTGCTGTTATCAACAATAGCATTGCGTCCACATGATCCCCAGGCCGACGCTTCATATGCGCAGAGGGCAACCACCCCCCCATTTTAGAGGACTCATTTCGATGAGGTCCACTTGCAAGTGAGGTTGACCTAATTGATTTGTCAAGCAATACCTAATCTTGACAGGGCTCCTCTTTGACGTTACCATGAATTGCTCATTTGTTGCACTGCTGGGTTAGACCAGGCTTTTGGTAATTCTGGCAAACCATGAGGACTATACAAAAAGACCTGTATTGCAACCAAATATATTGGAAAAATGAATATACAGAAATTTACTAGGAATTACAATCCTTATTTTAGAGGCCGTTCTTACCTGACATGTCAACATAGTCGTAGACGTCTTTTTCCCTGAAATAACAGTAAAAACCCAAAGCTCTGTTAGTATTTCTCCATTCATTTTATTAAACTTCTCTCTGAAGAGCAGTGCTTTACACAATTGCCTAATGTGTTAAATGGCAGAAAGCTATAGTTCTTATGAAAATAGAAACATAAAAGAAACTATGGGGCAGATGTATCAAGCCTGTTTGAGTTCGCAAACGGAACGCAAAAAAGGCTTTTCACATGTAGTAAACCCAAATTGCGATTCAGTAACCTGTTACCGAATCGCAATTTGGGTTTGCGATTCGGTATTAGGAAGGGACGTGTTTAGGGTGACCCTTCCTAATACCGAATTGCATTAGTATGTATGAATGTTTTGCGACCATAAATGTGGTCACAAAACATTCACATATTACCACCTACTTCAAGTAGGTGATACCACATTCTCGAATGTGAATGTTTGTAAATGCATTTTGTAAGAGCAGGCAGTGGTCCCAAGGACCACTGCCTGCTCTTAAAAAATGAAAACCTTTAATTTTTCTTTTTTAAAGGCAACCCGTTTTCATTTAAGGAAAATGGTCTGCATTTAAAAAAATGATTGCTTTATTTAAAGGCAATCAAGGACATGGTGGTCTGCTGACTCCGGCAGGCCACCATCCCTGTGATTTTAGCGATTCCTAGGGGGTCGCAAATTGCGACCTACTTCATTAATATTCATAAGATAGGTCATTTGCGACCCCATAGGAATCACAGAAAGTGTACTACACACTTTCATGCATGCCATTTTGCGATTCCCTAATTGCTAATCGCAAAGATTCGCACTTAGGGAACCGCAAAACTTTTTTTGATACATCTGGTCCATAGACTCTAAATTAAAGATGCTAAAATCCCAATATTTCTTAAATATTTGGTACAAACATTTTGACATGTTCATCATTCTTAATTCTGGGCAAATTCAGTAACAATATATATTTGTTCATGGTATTTTAATATCTGGATTCTAGTCTGGACATAATTGATGGCACTTGTTTGTTAGGGGCATTAGGTATAGTTTAATATTTGTAGTATACGTTTTTGCAATCTATGTTTTCACGTGCTGCTCATATGTACAAAAATATCCTGTCAAAATCCACCCTTATAGGGCAGCTTTAAACAACTACTTTTGGATACTGCTACTTACTTCATTTTTATGGTATTTCATAATTTTGTGTAATAAGTATTATTACACAACTCAATGTTGCTCAATGTATGACCCGCAGAGGCAGCGTCGTGAGAGTCAAATTGTGACCAGGGGTTAAAAAACGGTTCCATACTTTGTGCTTTGCAGACATCTGTGTGTTTCTCTTTCCTATCTAGAGTACACAATTTTTTTCCCAACTTTAAAAATGAAATTATGCAAGTTGCTGTGCTGCACTGCGTGAACGGGAGAGAACAGAACAGCGTCATTTCTACTAAGATCCCTGCGGTCTGTGGTGCACTTTTAGGAACCAACGCAGACACCCGTGCGCCATATAAAACTCTATAAATAAATAAATATATGGTGCAAGGCTGTCTGCATGTGTTTTTTAGCATTTCTGCACATTGGTGATGAACATTAATAGTGGTCATTCAAGTGTGTTCATTTATTCATGCACTTACCACCAAACTCTACCTGGTCGTTATTATCTTCTCCAAAAGAGTGTACAAATGAGCATATGGCTTTCATTGTGCCCAAAAATGCTTCGGGTACCTTGCAAAAAATGTTACATGAGCCAAGAGCCTTTTTCCACCTGTCAACACCACACATATTCATATGATGTTTCAAATGTAAAACAAACTTTGCAACAGAATACAAATCATGCCCGATGCATCTAGGCATCACTGGATCTCCTTTTAATGGTACTGCAAACTCTGCCATGCAAAGACCCTTGGGCATGATTTAGAGCTTGGTGGAAAGGGTACTGCATCTCACAGGCAACAGAGTACCCTCTGCGCCAAACTGAAGTTCCGCCATCCCCATTTTGGGTTGGGAGGACCATCAGTATGTCGATGGCGGAGGCTACTCTGTCTCTGTCACTGACATACACCTCTGACAGTCCAACGGAGCAAGAACCGCGAGAGGTTTTGTACGCCCACCCTACTTAGAGTTGGTGAACAAATGACAAGTTTTCACCATCCGTCACCGCCTGGTAAAATCTGGTACTAAGCGTCAGTGATACCTCCAAAATGGCCCCCTCCCATGGCGAGAATGTGCTTCCTTTTTTAAAAAATGTTTTCAAAACAAAATCCCGCTTTGAGATATGGTTTTTGGGAGAAAAAAAAACCATTGAGAGTTTGCCAAACTGCTCCATCATGTTAACGGAGCCGTTCATCAAACTCTCAATGGATTGACAGGAACCACCATGACGGAGATTCCTGCCAATGTAAGAGATGCCAGTGAGACATCTCTGGCCGGTGGACACCTCTAAATTAATTGGTTGAGCACTCCTTCAGGGCGAAGGAGTACTTCACTTTGTCGCACTGATAGAGTGAATCCCATCTGTCGAACTATAATTCAGGCCTCATGTAGGTGAAATTTAACTTTTGCATTGATCAACTCAGAATGATGAGGCAATGAGACATTTTAGTTGCATACATTTTCAAGGAGATAGTTCTGCATGACATTCATCAAGGAAGATGTGCATTGTTGTGTCTTATGTCACAGCCTTCATTCAGTGAAGCTCAAGTCTATGACAGTACGTAGAGCAAAAGCGTAAAATTAATATACTATTTAAAATATACTTACACCTGCAGCAGATAGAGCCGGGGGACATAACCATCTACAAGAGAAAATATTAGACATTAGATAAACGTATCTTGGTTGAACTGCCAAGTAGAAGCCTCTTAAGTGGCTACACAGTCTGAACCTATGGACCACGTTTGGTATGTGTTTGAATGACTGCATGGATCACCTGTATGTATGTGTTCACAGGCATGTGTGTGTGTGTTTCCTGTATTCCTCCGAAGCGCAAACCTCAATAAGTGAGCGGTGTACTTGATCATATTTTTTAGGGTGGGGTTTTGACTGCAGACCTGTCATATGGACCTATTCTTTATAATAATGTATTATAGTAATGTTGTTTGCATTCGCGCCTTTGAACCACTGACTTTTTTTAGCCAGACTTTTTCACCCATTGGCTTGAGACATTGTCAATCAGTTTTTTGTTTCAGCCTAGTGGATAAAGTATTTATCTCTCACCTAATATTATTGGCTGTTTGGGCGTATCCTTCCCCCTCCACTCAAGTGCTTGCATTGAACTGCAGTTGTGACCAGTTTCCTACAAAAAGCCCTCCCTGTACACTCATGTTGGGTTTAATGTACTTATGTTTAATGCGATAACACATTAAACCCATACCCACTGGGTTTGCCAATGCTTGTATTTTGTTCGAGGGGTGAGGAGGGGCATCACCACTGTGGTTAGAAAAGAGACGGGACTACCATATGGATCTTACTTATAAAGTGTACTAGAGGTGTGTCAGACTCTAGGAAGGGTGCGAAAACCTTGTAATGTAGTTCTGTGCTTGGTGAGAGGCCTTCACAGTGAGGTGATCAGCATTGTGTGGTACATTCACAGTGAAGATTTTAGATTGGTGTGATGCCTCCACAGTGAGGAGCTTAGCTCAGTGTGATGCTAACCTTGCTGGGCAGGGCTCAGTTTGATGTGATCCTCTCACAGTGAAGTGCTCAGCTGGATGCAATCGGCCATGGTATAGATCTTGCCTACTTGGAGTAACATCTTTGCACTGCAGTGGTGTCTATGATGTGAAACATCACACTAAATGTGTTTCTATGGTGGAATACCTTCACTGTGAAGTGCTTAGCTGGTATGATAAATCACAGTGCAGTGTTCTCTATGGTCTAATACCGCACAGTGAAGCGCTTAGTGTGATGCTTCGAGGTGCTCTGTTCTTCCTGTGTTGGGTCCTCAGAGTATAGTGTTTTGTATGGTCTAACAACCACACTGGCTCAGAAAGGAGTTATGCCTCTACAATGTAGTGTCCTTCCATGGCACAATGGGAAGGGACCAGTATTATGAAGACATCTCACACTGGATATCTGCAGTGCTCAAATCAGTCCGACACCATCACTGCACAGTTGCCTCTTGTCAGTAAGTATGAATCCCTTTCCTTTACTTGTTTCTCTCATGGATGTGATTAAGATGATTTTGATTTAATAAAATGTGTACTTAACTCTATGAACCTTTCTGCACAGATACAAAAGCACCTCACTTTATAGAACTGTATTTTTCTATGATTTGTAAACTTGGTCCAAAACCAGGCCCTGACACCATCCTTGTTTTCAATGTTGCCATGTTTCCATTTCTCCTTCTGACACCACCCGCAGCAAAATACAGATTGATGCTTTGTGACAAGATGTTGTTCTAGAAGAACCACGGATGAAGTCTTTTGTTACTTTTAAGTCTTTCCTGTTCATGTTACCGTAGACTATTGATTTATGAGACTTCCATTGTTTTGTGTAACTAGATTTATACTGCCACGTACTATGACATTAGGTCAGAGTAGGTCAAATTATTATTCATTCAGGGGATAGTGCTAGGTAGTGGCAGGTAATAATGTATAATTCTGTATTGTAATTTGTTGAACCCTTGCTACATTTGCTCACCTTATGTTGACTGTGCAACTTCTATTTGTTTCAATTGTGACTTTCACAATAGAAGAACATGAGTCTGGAGATGACCTTCATACCACCATCCCTTTTTCTGCATACCAAAAGCTCAACTCAACCATTGTTGGGGTGAGGCCTGGCATGATACTAGGTAAAAAGTTAAAAACAATCTTATTCTGTAAGTACTTTTGCTCTACCCCCAACTCTGATCATTCAGGCTCCATTCTACCCAATGTCACAACACACTGACTCCTGTGCAATTAATGCTACCTAAATATTCTGGCCATCACTGCCAGAAAGGATACACCCTGTTGGTGTCCAATTGGTGAGTTGGGTTATATGAAAAATAAATTAATATGCATGTAAGTAAAGGGCCTTGTTCACAAATATTTGTTCTACAACAATTCGAAGATAGTTGGATTATCTTGGATTGATACCAGATGAATTTTACGTGATGCTCAAATATGTGTATTGCACCAATTTTTTAGTTGTCTGGAGCTACATTTTCAGGAATCTATATCATTACTATTATTACCTTGGGAGGTAAGTATAAGTGGAATTACAAACAGTAATTACAGAGTTCTCCTAAAACAAAGAGGTGGTTGATGCATTAGGTATCACAAGCAGTATCTTGTCCCACCACTCTCAAGTACACCTCAAAGGTGCTCCATTCATCCACAGATTTTATCCTCTGCAAGTCTTTGATAGTCTTGTATAATACTAAAAGCTGGAGAGACAAAGAAAATGGCTGTAGCCACACACAAAAAGTTTTGAAATTTAGTAAAGTTGATCATTCTCATATTGGATTGAAGAAAGGGTAGGACCTTGGTAAAACATGAGTAGATTTGGTATGAGTGGGTAGAAATTTGTTAAAGTTCATATTTCCTGTATTTGCTTGATGAAGGGTTAGGACCTTGGTAAAGTATGAGTTGGTATGGTATGAATGGGTAGAAAGTTGATAAAGTTGGTCATTAGTTGGATATTGAATTAATAAGTGTTGTATATGTGTTTCCTGTGAAAAGCAACTAGAAGACAGTAATGATGAAACCTGGTTTGTTAAGCCTTGTTGCCTGTGTTTCCTTTTTTAAATCTCTTTATTGTTTTTATTCAAATTAGAAAGCAAATGTTGGCATTGTACAGTTCTTTTCAAACTTTCTTCATGAAAACTGTCATTCTTATTACACTATTTGGCCTGTCATCAGAAAATAATACACATAATACAAGTGAGTATTGATAAACGAGTAAAAAGAGTTGGGTAGTCTATGTTTCTGTTGTATTTAATTCATTTAGATTTTGACTCAGTTGATTAAAATTAAAATGTCACCTACATTTCCCTTTGGTGTTGCGGCACAGCAGTTTTTCCAGACTTGTCCTCTCGACAACTTCTAGAATTTCACCTCTTTTATGCGAAAGATATTTTCCTCCACCTTTCTTGATCTTTGCATTGGGGTCAACCATCATCGTTGTCAAAACCTTTATTTCACCTTCAAGCTGAAATAAATAGATACCACATTATTAGCTAAAACTGTGAGGAATTAAAAAATTGAGTTTTTCTGTGAAAACAGATGCTCAACAGTAAGAGTTGAAAAATTGTGCTATCTTCTCACATGACCTGAAATATATTTCTCTAGTGCTTGGCTGCAATGGGCATGATGGGGTGGATTTCCAAAGGTTACTGGAGAAATTGGATAGTGTGTACCCTGTGGATTCCAAGATGTTCTACATCTGACTACCTGTTACGGGGCCAGAGGAACTATCTCTCTATATCAGCTCTCAGGGGAATTTTACTTTGCTTCATGATTATAAAAAAAGAAATCATTTTTTTAGGAAACTTTAAAAACTCTTGATTAACAACACACAGCTAGAGTCAGACTCCCAGGTAATCCAGTCTGGTTTGCCAAATTTGTGCTTCGACACAAAATCTTTGTGGCTTAAAAATGCAAAATTTGCAGTATTGTTATGAAAGGCACACTTTATCCATAGAAATATGGTGGCTCACATGCAGAGGCAACAAACTAGCACCGCCTTGCTGCAGGAGAGAGCTGTGTAGATGGATGTCCAGACTGGAACCAGAGTGAGCAGATTTCAATTCTAAAGTTGCATTCTCTCTGGCACCATATTGACATCTCGCTTCCAAGTGTGTAAAAACAGTGTTAGAGAAGGTATTATGGGAGTCTTCACCCATTTTAATTTAATGCAGCAGGGTGAGGAAGGAGGGGGAAAAAGTAACACCTTCCTACAGTACTCTGTATTTCACCATGTGTCAGATACATGAGGAGAAGGAAGAGAGTTGCCATAAAAGGTGGGGTGGGAAGAACAAGTCATGTGTCAGGAGGAGGTAGGAGGATGAATGTAGGGGTAGAGCAGCTATTGTTTTGTAATGAGAGTCAACAGGAGAAGGAGTTAATCTGGTGTTGGGGTGGCGGAAAGGTAGGAGTAGGAGAGCAGGACAAGAGTCGTCACATGGTAGGGGTACAAATAAATGGTGGTACAAGAGGACGGGGCAGGAAAAAGAGTGTCACAGGGGAGGGTGGAGCAAGAAAAGATGCAGAAGGAACACAGAAGAACTGGTACTGGGTGGAGGGCAAAAGTACTGGGGAGGCACTGGGGAGGGGTGTGGAGGAAAAGAGTTGCCTGCAGGAGTATGGCTGCCAAAGGAGGACAAGAAGTTGACATACCAGCTCTATTTCAGTCCTATGGTACAGCGATTGTGAAGGCTGTACAATTAAGCAGCCACACATCTTTTGTGCCTGAGAATGCTCATCATTTTCTTAGGTGGCAGCTCGAAAGTAATCTCTTCTACGAGCCATTAACCATCATCTGACGTCTGCAGTCTAGACACGCTTGTAGTTAGTTATATGTCACAATATTGACAATAGAAAATGTCCCCCTGTGTATATATTAACTCCATAGTATCAAGTACCAAAATATAATCATGATAAGCATATATAAGAAGAAAGAATTTACTATTTTGTAACTCCACCTCTACTTAACTTGAGTGTTTGCTGGCAGTCGAATTATGTAGTCAGTATGTGTGCAATTCTGTATTAAATTTCAATATTTAGACTCAACCCCCACACGCCGGTTCCACCATAGCACCATATAAAGTTTTTGGAAATCTAATAATGGTAAAAATATGTAGTTCAACAAAAGTAAACAATGTGCCTATCTTTGAAAGGACCAACATTGTGTATAGAGATGACAAGCCTATGTGGACACTCAGTTTCTCAATTTACCTGTGCATCTAAACAACAGCTTAGATGGAGCCAGGTATCTGCTTTGCTTCATCGCTACTGAAGCTTTAGGCTATTGTTACAAGAGGCCCGTAATTCCCGCAAGGACCTGTTACCCCGACACTCATCTCTCATGAATTATGACATCAGAGAAGATATAGAAGATCTAGCAAGTTTCCCCAGTAAATTCCATGTGCTGAAAGCAAATTTCTGGGGAAATTGTGAGGAAGAATAAGGAATGACCATGTGAATATTACTCAAACTTACTACTCCCTGATTGTTCCTTAATATTCAAGAGATTCTGATGGCATAATCTGGAATCCCTGTTAATTGTTCCCATGTATCGACTGTTAATCAAGAAATTTCAGGATGTTGTTGTTTAACCCGCTCCTTCATGTATCTATGAGTACATACTTGCTTTTTATGCGCATTCAACTGGATGAAATTGTAGAATCACTAGCACAGCTCTCTAAAGCGATGCATACAAATGTTCATATTTGTAAGCCAAAATAGCAACTATCATTTCACAAAACATTCAAGAAGCATTTTGGAGCCTTTTGTCTTTTTTAAATCTTCTTACTTACAGCACCCTTTTATCTAATATCAGGATTTATTAGCATATGTCGTAGAAACGTTGAAACCCCTGGATCCGAAGTGGACTGGCCATTCTGTTTTTCTTGTATGTTGAGTGTGTTGGTCCCTCATTAGCATAATATCCAGATCCCTTGACTGTTAAGCAATCAGGAATTGTACATTTTGAGACTAGAAAGGGAAAGAATTCTGCAAGACTTTGTATGTGATTGTAATTGTAATGGGGATAAATGCAAAATGACTTACAGAGTTCTAGTAGTACCACCATTATTCTGCCGGCCTCCCAATTGTAAAAAATGCTTATAGGGTAATTTATTCCCAACTGTTTTATTTATTTAAGAGTGACTCAAAGACAGGACCTCTAGCAATCTTGATACGTAGAGCACCCCATTTGTTTTTTATGAAATACGAAAGACTGAATAATACTTTGTTCTTTTTCTTAAGCTGCATTGCTTATGTTTTAATACTGCATTATGTTTTTATATTCTGATATATTTGTTGCTATTTGTTAAAGGTTTTGCATACGAACAAATTTAAAAAGGTTAAAAAATTTACAAAATCCTTGTATTTTCTTTATGTTCCTTTGTGGTTTTTAATTGTATGTTTCATTAAGTTTTTTGTATTGTGTGTTTGTTTCCTGATATAATTATTGCTATTTTTGAAGGCTTTGTATGTAAACCACGCGATACAAATAAAAGTAACAAAAAAAAATGTCTTATTTTTTTAAATGAATGTTTAGAACAGTACATTGATCTATTCTAATTGTGATAAAACTGTGTTAAATTGTATGAGGAGGCACCTTTCACAATCTTTCATGAATGTCATCTCTACTGTTTGACCACAGCTACCACTGGAGAGTCAGGATGGTAGGGAGTCAAGCCTAAACTTGGAAGTCCTAGATTTCTGTATCTTGAATCAGTGTGAAAATGCTTCCACTAGCCAACAGAATCAGCACAAAGACTAATGGGTCTATAGGTAGGTGTGCCCCATACAAAGTATAGTAACGTGTAGTATTAGTGTGTTATTAACTGTGGTGTTAAAATCATCAGATATCCAAAAAGACACTAATTTGTCGTTAAGACCAATGATAAGGAGAGCAAGGTGGGCAATATTATGACCTTTCCACCATTTTTGTAATATTAATGTAACTTTGCACCTTGTTTGACAAAACAAATATTTTACAAAATTGCTCCGTACTGTAGTGTCTGCTTGTCCAGATCCTTTCGGCTTGAAAGTGTTATCCCAACAGTCTTCAGTTCGAAGAAAGTGATCGGTCTAGACTGCTCCAGAACTTTACCTCAATTCTTCCCGGGTGGGGTGGTGGATTTATATTATGCCAAGGCTTTGTGAAATGGACAATCATAATAATCCTTGACTACAAATTTTGGCTGACCACATTTAATAATGTTATTGAGCATGCACAAAGTTGTTTGTGTGGAATTACGATTTTGCGGACAAAGCTGTGTACGGTTGACCACTTTTCAAATGCAGTTGGGAAACTTATGACACTCTCACAATGCTTCATTTGCGGCTGATCTTTCCATGCAAAACTTCCTCTCTGAAACATTTCCCATAAAAAAATGAGTTTGTGAATTCCCATTCTAAATCTACGTTTTAGAGGTAATTTTCTTACAGACAAAATATGCATTCCTAGATTTTCACCTTTTACTTAAAAAAAATCCCAGAACTCTCGAAATTCACAAGTTTACAAAGGTTATAAAAATCAAGGAATTTGCACAATTTCAATTTTGAATATCCCATAACCATCCCATAAATATGAAGTGATTCCAGATGAGAGTTATCAAGAGAACATTCTTGTTTATTTTGCTTTACCTTAAATTTTTTTCTAATGTCCTTCTCCTCTTTTTCTTCTTTCTTTAATTTCTTTAAGTTTTTCTCATTTGCTTGCTTCATTGCATACAATTCAGCTTCACTGGGTTTCCTAAAAAAATATTCGATCCAAAGTTATTTTTTAATTATTACTTATTTGTTTCAAAATTGTGTTAAATTAGCAGAATTGAAATTCCCTTACTAGAAGTCATTGTGGTAAGGGACCTAATCGCCAAAACAAACTTATGTCTGTAGCAGATTTTTAATGTAATTGCATGTCATGGAAAACCCCAGACAGACACTGGAAAATGGGAACCCATTTATCAGGAGAAATACAAATGTTTCAGATGTTCATACTGACTAGGATGCAGGATTTCAATGACCCGCTGAAGAAAAACTAGTTATTTGATCTGCATCGAGCATGTACTGATGCTAACATCCGGAACTTCTCCAGATCTAGGCACCTTTGAATTCAATAACATAAAATGATTGCCCATGTAGGCGTGCATTGAGGGCAGGACATCCATAGATCTAGGAATGCATTAAGGTCATGGGCAAGTTTCTAGACAAACATTGAGAACAGAAAGATGGGCTGCTCTTGTCCTACATTTGCACATGGTTTACTCCTACTTACCTGGAAACAAAACACACTTCAAGCTGGGCAATGCGTGAGCTATTTTAAGACCAAAAGGCATAGTTAACTGCATCCAGGTGCTTGATTTATAGTCTAAGATGAACTCCTGCATTGAGAAACATATCTACAAATTTTGACAATTCTAGTTTAGGGCCGTAGCAAATATCATTCAACTTTATTGCCTTTTAGACATACAGCCTTCAGTTAAATGATCATTCACGCTAAAATGAATATCTTTCAATTAAAGGAAAGTCTGAAATAATTGATGATTCATTTGGAAATTAAAAACATTTTGTCAGTTGAAAAAATATTAATTCAGGCATTTAACGATACAGGGCATAGACTAAAACTATCTGTTAGAAGCGTGGATAACCACAGTGCAAACTAGACTGATTAGACTAGAGTTAGACTGATTTAAACATGCAGACAGCGCACATTGAGTAATATTATAATTAGTCAAATATGACTAATAAATTGTATCGTTTCTTACCTCATTTTAGGAAGTTCAGGCGGCATTGCCTTATTTATCAATTCTATGTCATCATATAATTCCTCTGAAAAGAAAATTTGACATAGACGGATTAGACTTGAAGAATGCTTGAGATGGGTAGGTTATACTATGCATAATCATTGCAATCCTCACTTAGGAGCTCATTACGATGGCGGAAGGACCGCCACCGCCGGGCTGACAGTGGCGGTCCTTCTGCCATCATACAGAAAATTCCCACTGCCAAATTAGGATGGCGGTGGGAAAGTCCGTCTGCCATGGTTCCGCAAGGCGGTCATTTTGTGCCCGCCCTTGTGGAACCTGGAACCAGGGCAACATTGGGATTACGTATTCGTTTCTGCCTTTCTTTTTGTGGCGGATATCCCACCGCAAAAAGACAGGCGGACTCTGGCTTTGGGGGCCCATTGCGGGCCCCCTCTGTGTGTATGGGTGCACTGGGGAGGTACCTATGGTAGCCCCTGCTGCAGTTCCATGCACCAAGTGGCAGGCACCGCGTGGTGCAGGGAAATGCGGTGCAAGCACCTTTAACATTGCGGATGGTGCTGCAGCCAGCAGCACCGCCAGCAATGTTAAAGGCCCAATATGCGCCCGCCAGTATGGCGGGTGCATCCTAATCGCAGTGGTGGGACCGCCGCATGTCTGTCGGGCGGTCCCAATCACCACTACGGTGAGCCATCATAATCACAATCTTAGTGTTTGGTGGAAGTGGGACAGCCGCAAAAAAAGAAATTGATGTCCCATCTGCCAAGCTAACTGTTTCACTGCTATATTTAGAGTTGGAGAAGTGCCACGTTTTTGACTAGAGCTCCTCTCTTGTCTCCACCTCGGCTGTCAGTGATTGTATGATTACCTTCTGCCCTATTGAGGAAGATGTTCTGTCAAAAATACTTGTATGGTGGGTAGCCTTCAGCCAGGTCAGCAGGAGGACATTATTCTGCTGACCTGATTAAACAGTGAACCACTTGCAGCACTCTTAGTGAGGCCCTAAGGCCCAGGTTTTCTAAGAATTTGTGTTGGTTTTGCATTACTTATTTTGGGGCAGCCCCGACACAGGATCTATTTTTGGATTTACAAATCCACACAAAGCCTGATTTGCATAGCTTTGCGTAACTTTGTAACAAAAAAAAAAGTAAGGCAATACAGTGCATATCGCTGCCTGGAGTGAACTTCTGTCAGGTAGCTGTTACATGGGTGGAGTATGGGTGTCAATGAATCCACCCATGTATGCAAAGCCATATTTACAAAGCCTTGTAAACATGAGTGTAAGCCAAAATGGTGTGCCTACCTGAGGCTTGCATACTGAAGAGAAATATCTTTATTTATCCGTGATACTTCCTCTTTGCATGCATGAGGCATTCTGCAGCCCACAGTGCACCAGCACAGGGAGGGTTTTGAACTTTTCCATATCTTTGAAAATATAGTGCAATGCTGCTCTCTTCCTTTCACACAAAGGAGCACAGGGCAGCAACTTCCTTGATCACCTTTGTCTGTTGCTCCCCCTTCTAAAGCTGATGAGCAATCCCCTGGAATATATTGAGTGATTATGTGAACATGTCAAATTAAAGATCGGCTCATATAGTGCAGTATGAATCCCCATTTGGTTTAGGCCCCTTGAAACAATTTCTCTAAGTACAAATTTTCAGGTGTCCTTCAATTCTTTTTATCAAGTAGTCCATGTTGAGAGGCACTTTATTTCATGCACTGCCTTACCTCAATAGGTTGTTAATGACATACATCCTGCTACAGGATAGCGATTCCTTCTAATAACTCTGAGCCTCATCTTTGGGCAATATACCCCTCTTGTACTTTCCTGGCCTCCATTAGCTGGTTCCTAAATTTATAATCAATTAGAGCAGTGGTTCTTAAGCTGTGGTTCGTGACTGCTTAGAAAATTAAATAATATTAACAGATTTGTAAAGTATATATAAATAAAGAAGTATAATTTAAAATTTCTAAATGTTCTGTAAATGTGTAGGAATTTGAAATTGGAGGCTACAAATTAAGTTGGTATCCTCAGATTGATTCATGGGACAGTACAAGTGCAAGTGCATCAATCAAAATATATTATGGATGATGGTTGCCTTTATTGAATTTAGAGAAGCTCCAACCTTCTCGTTAAAATGTAAAATTGTGATTTGTTTACATTTGTTTGTAAATTAAATAAAATCTTTCATCATTTGTGTGTTGTTTTGTAGTTCTAATCATTGATATTGCTTAAGCCGGGGTAGCCGGCTTCTAGTAATGTCTCAGTGGAGGACCTGGGATTCCAATAAATATTCAGTGTGGGACCCTGAATTCCAGTAATGATTAAGTGGCGGTCCACCAAAGTCAAAATGCTAAGAACCACTGAATTGAAGTATATGTAGACATGTTACAATAACTTCAATATCTGTATAGCTATTTGTCACAATCACTAAATAAAATAGTACATAGTTATTTTTTAAACATACCAAATATTCCAACATCGTCGTAGACATCTTTTTCTCTAAAATTGTAAAGAAAACATGAATTCAGTTAGTTATTTGCTCACAACTGTTTAGCATTTTCACATACATTAATTTACACAATAGTTTGTTGTCTAAAATAGTTTATAAATGAATAAGCCAACTTTTGTGGCTGTTTTCATCCATAAAATTACAAAAACACCCCCCCAAATAAAACTGGCAAATTATATTTTAGTCCAGACTGCATCACATTCTATACATGAGGTACTGCAATATCGTTCAACAGGATTTCAAGTTGTTATTTTTGAAATCTAAAGGATGACTTATAATTCTAAAGCTATACAAACCATTGTCACTGTCTCTCCATTTAATTTTTAATCCACTAAATAAATTTGATTTAGGTTAAATCTGAGGCTCAGATTTTGAGGACGATGCTTCAGAGATGTCAGGCTATAGCAGTGGTGGCAATTTGCATTCACCCTTCACTTGTGAATTACAAAGAATGGTGTAATGGTATTACGAAGTATTTAACTCCCATTATGACCTAATTTTATTTATGATAAAAGAGGTCAACATGAACATTGTTCTTATGGCATGTTGGATTGTGTGTACATAGAAGTATTGCATTTAAGAGTGTTGTATAAAATGTCCAGCAGAGCTGAGGTAAGAGGATTATGAAAATGTGAAACAAAGCCTCATTACAAATCCTCATTAAAGGACTTTTGTGTAATGAAGCGTCAAAGAACTACCACTTCTAATGAGTCATTTTGCTTTGATGCACTATGGTTTCCTGTTATCTTCCTGCTAAGATCTACTGTTAGTCAGTAGATTTTTTAATCAAAGTGCTATGTGCAAATTTATAGGCTGTCATTTTGAATGGCGGGTTAGGCAAGTACGGGAGACCTGTACATGAGTATGAGGGGTAATGTTTGCTTTGCTCTAGAGAAAATAAAACTATTTTGCTCCTATTATTTCATTGTGTAGTCTTGCTAGAATCTCTTTTATCTAACTTGTAGAGAAATTGGAAGATGATGCAATGAGGATACTTCTTCGAAAGACATTAACCTTGTTTTAGATTTGAAAAAATGTGCTGTAGATAAACCAATTTCCATAGTTTGCAGCTACTTCACCCTGCTCTTTTGTCTCTAACTGCAGCAGTGGCTAGGGTCTCCTCTCACACCTTGGGAGACTGCAAATGCTTCTGAAACACTAGCCCGCCGTTTACAAAACATGAGTCTCTCCTTTGCGTCTACATCATTGCGGCCTATGTTGTTGGAAAGGGGACGATGCAGACTTCATCTGTTGATCACAAGTACTTTCCAGTGTGGCTTCTTGCCAGTAAGAGCACAACCCAGATCCTTCTAGTTTCGGGCAACCAGTGATGGCCGTGAAAATGAAAGGTCAGAGAGCCAGGAGAATGTAAGTCACTGTCGCGTCTTCCCGATCATGCCACCTAAAGCCCTATCTTTATATAAGACATAGAGAAGAATATGATCTCGAGCGCAGTCTTGCATGACCTCTTACACTATTTTCATTATCCAGAGTAGCACCTATCTCTTGAACTTGAAATTTAAAGATATACATGTAGAAACTGAAAGTAGAAGAAATACTTACATCGATAAGAGCGACCTCCTAGGAACATAACCAACTGCAAGAGAAAAGGAAGAGTGTATTATATCTATTGGACATAAGAAATACAACTGAAGTAATGGGAGACATTACATTCTGCCAGAATTATTAACTATAGATTACAGTTAATAAAAATATACATAAACCAATAAATCTGACCATAGCCAAATTAAGACAAATGCAACTGCTTATGTTTCTAGATGAGTTGTTATGGATATTTTTGTAGCTTTCATGTAAAATCAACAAAAACAGTGGTCTTATTCTGGTGCACAGCATATAAAATCATGAAGTTTCCAAGGAGAAGCTGTGTGTGGTGCACAACAAAAGATATTTTAACACCTTAGTATCATCATTATTTTTGTTTTGATTCCATGCCCTTCATCCGGCTTTTTTTTCCTGTTGGCTCATTCCCTACGATTCGGGTAGCAACGTGGATTGCACACTGAGGAGAATTTGGTATGGTCTGAGTTATCTGTATACGGGAATTGATAAGAGGAGGGGTTTGAATTATAGTAAGACTTGAGCTGAATTGGGGGAATAAAGTGACAGAGAATCCGATGTGGATAAAGAGGGTAACTTGATCTTCTTATTAGTTTGAAAGTTGGGAAATCAGTTAATAAGATGTTGGCTGTTAGATGTCAAAGTCGAATCATTTCACCTATGCGCATGCTCATGAAATGACATCATCTTCCCTATGGCCTCAACTGCTCGGCTTTCCATGGAACAGTCATAGTTCCACCTCTAAATCTAAACTTGCTACTCCAGAAAATTCACCCCACATGAGCCTTGCAAGGCGGTAAAAACTATCAGTGAGTATATGTGTTCAAAGACACAAATTCTGGAAATCAGGCTTAACAATGGAAACCAATTTTTACACACCAAAGCACAACTTAGATGTAGCAAAATATTGGGAATCAGGCCCACAAAATGTTTAATAAAAACACAAAATCAATCAGATTGCACTGCCAAATGGGCATGAGGATTGAGCACACCACGAGCCTCGTTTATGAAAAGTTAAAAACAGCGATGCAACAGTTTTCATTGTGCCCTCCTTGCGACACCTTGGATGTGCCGAACTTTACAGTGCAGCGCTCCATGTCGCAAGGGTTGACAGATACGTCAGCAATTCTGATGTATCTGGTAGTGCAGTAATGACTCATTACTGGAGTGTGTTGGAAAACAGACGCATCTCCAACAATGTGTCATTACACATGGGCATGTCCCTGCGTCAGTCCCTACGCCTGCAGTGAAGCAGGCATAAGGATTTGACACAGTGAACTCGTAGAAGTGGCGCAGTGAAATCCCATAGATTTCACTGTGCCACTTCTACGAGCTTTCTTTACGGGGGAACGCCCACCCTGCATCCATTATACCTGACTCAGGTATAATGTAGCTTAGGAGTTTACAAAATGATGCATCTGCCTAGATGCATCACTTTGTAAATATGGTGCAGTGTGGTGCATTGTTTACGCCGCTGCAAAATCACAAAAAAGTGACGCAACGGCGGTGTAAGGCCTCGTAAATAAGGCCTCACTTGTTTCCCAACTCCACAGAATGGTACTGTGCCCAAGCTTCATGTACAAGCAGAGCCATCAAATGGCATTATCTTCAATTTAAGTAGTTAATTGAACTCATGGACGTCAGTTATAGGTCATGAAGTGGCATCATGCATCCATTATGACATTATATATTTGACAGTATGACATGACATGGTGTCTTCCCCTTTACCTTTCATTTTTCACCTACTTAAGCTTCTTCACTCATCAGTCTCGGACAATAGTTTTTATACGCAAACTGTGCATTTAATTTTAGTGTCAAGAAAGACTAGCAAAAGTAGGAAAAGGGAGTACATTTCAGCAAGTCAAGCCTGGCAAAATTTAACGAGGAAATTAGTTCAGTATTTACCATACCATGCGGATTTTTGTGCGTTAAACACCAAAATATGCATATTATTCCTCACAAACTCGTAATACAGCCTTAAAGCCTGCCGTAGCAGGCTATCCCGGCTATTAAAGATCCTGCTGCAGTGTTAAAGGCCCGAGCCGAAGACCAGGGACTTTAACAAGGCAGCGGGACTTTAATAGCCGGTATGAAGGGCTATAAGGCTATTAGAATATTCTGCCACTAGAGGGCAGAATGTTCTGACAAATTAAACAAAGGCTTCAGGGAGCGCAAGGAAATTGAAATCCCCTCAGGCTCCCTGAAGCCTTTCTTCACAGCTACAAAGAAGCATTGGAATGTTGGAGCTCCGGGCTTATACCAGCTATTATAAGCCCGCAGCACTCCATTGTTTTCAACGGAGCTTCCAACATTCCAATGTTCTAATAGGTGTTATTTATCGCACCCGGTAAATAACGCATCCCAGAGTATCACCTAAACTTGTAATCAGGCCCTAAGGTGCCGATCACGATCCGGTAAAAAAATTCCCCGTACGACTCGTATCCGGTCTTTTTACCGTACGAATCGCACAAGTGCCGTACAAACTGCCAATTACGATTCGCATGGTAAAAAGTCCATACGAATCGCATTGTGAAGTATTCCCCACACGTCCTTGGGTCGGAAAATGTGTCCGACACGTCCACGGACGATTTACCGTACAAATGTGAAAAGTGAAGTCCGACCGAGGAATTACGATCCATCCCGTGCGTCCGATGTTACAACCGTATGGAAAAAACACCGTCCACACCGAAATCCCATAGCAACCATGGAGACATGTGCCCGCATACGCGCCGACCCCCCCCGCCCCCGTACGTTCGAGTCGTACCCCCCCAGCCCCCGTATGTTCGAGTCGTACCCCCCAGCCCCCGTACGTTCGAGTCGTACCCCCCCCGCACCCGTACGTTCGAGTCGTACCCCCCCAGCCCCCGTACGTTCAAGTCGTACCCCCCCGCCCCCATACGTTCGAGTCATACCCCCCCGTGTATGTACACCCGTGTACGTGTTGAACCCCCCCGTGTATGTACACCCTTGTACGTGTCGAACCCCCCGTGTATATACACCCGTGTACGTGTCGAACCCCCGTGTATGTACACCCGTGTACGTGTCGAACCCCCCCGTGTATGTACACCCGTGTACGTTTGAGTCGTACCCCCACCCGTGTATGTACGGTGCGTACCCCCAGCGCGGGGGTACGCACCGTACATACACGGGTGGGGGTACGACTCGAACGTACACGGGTGTACATACACGGGGGGTTCGACACGTACATGGGTGTACATACACGGGGGGGTTCGACACATACACGGGTGTACATACACGGGGGGGTTCGACACATACAAGGGTGTACATACACGGGGGGTTCGACACGTACACGGGTGTACATACACGGGGTTACGACTCGAACGTACGGGGGCGGGGGGGTACGACTCAAACGTACGGGGGCTGGGGGGGGTCGGCGCGTATGTACGGGGGCTGGGGGGGGTCAGCGTGTACGTACGGGGGCTGGGGGGGGTACGGCGCGTACCGGGCCACCTACTCTGGTCGTTTTGCGACGTACTTCGCTTTTCCGGCACTTTTTTGGTACCGTGAAAATATTGCCGTCCGGACTGCTGTCGGTTCGAATCGTGGTTCCCGGGTCGTGAAACGCTGCCTGACAGCGTCCCGACGTCACGTCGCAGCAGTCCCGGAGCACATTCGTATGTATATTTTCGTCGGTCGGTGTTTTTTACGATTCGTACGGAAATGGTGTTTCCGTGCGAATCGTAATTCCATGTTTGTGAAGTTTTACGACCGGGTACGAGTCGGACGGAGAAAACGCTCCGACCGACGGTTCATACCCAGTTTTTGCCGGATCGTAATCGGCACCTAAGTGTCTCACTAAGAAGGACTTTTCATCAAGGCTTCAACCTGCAAAAATAGATGTAACCTATTTCTGAAGTCTAAATTCCCTCTCAAAATAACTGGAGCTTTGATTGAGGGCCGTGTGTGTGGTCTAAACCTGAATTTCTATCAATAGTTAACCAAAATATTAGTAAGGAGGTATTATTGTTATTATTGCTGACTTTTCTGAAATACTTTTCAGTAACTTATGCTTATGTGTCAGCTTTACACACTAGCTATTTCTTCAGCACATCAAATGCTAATATTCACGCTATCTGGGCAAAATTGTCACTTTGCTTGCTTATGTACAGCAGTCAGCGTTTAAAAGGTGAACAAAAAACTTTTCAAAAGTTTTTGAACGGGTCTGCAACTGTTTGATACGCCAAGAGCAGCAACTTTAATATATATAGTCCAGGGGTGCTAGAATCTTTTTTTCTAAACTATAAATTATGCACAAGATGGAGGATTATGTTGCAAATTCATATTAGCACAGAAACACCATGGAGTAACCTGTTTCCAGTGGCACTGGACAGAATGGTTGTGTGCATTACCCATTTAAATGGGAACACTGGATTAACACGCAGCAATACATAAAATACATTTTTTTAAGTATATTAAATTGTATTTTAATAAAATAAATAAGAGTTTCATAGAATATAATCTTTTACGTACATTTCCATTTTATGTTGCGGCACAAGTATTTGTCGTGACTTGTATATTGGATCACATCAAGAAAATCTCCTCTCTTGTGCGGTAAATCGCAGCTTCCACATTTCTTGATAATGGCGTTGGGATCAACCATCATTCGTGTCAACACCTTAATTTCACCCTCAAACTGCAACACAATGTCAATAAAGCGCATGAGTTCATGTTATACTGAGTGTACATCTCTCACACCACTCATTTCGGTTTAGACCCATACTATTATTAGCGGGTATAAAACTCCCTGGGGCAGATTTACAAGCCCCTTGCGCCACTTTTGCGTCACTTTTTCCATGTTAAAAGTGACGCAAAAGTGGCGCAAGGGGCTTGTAAATCTGCCCCCCTGTGTCTAAAAATATGAGTTGCAGGTAATGTCCATGTTCTTGCACCCAGTTTGCACATTGTGCAACCTGTTATCAATGGTTCCCACATTTTATGATTTAACTCTTCCAACTCCAGTTTATACCTTCTGTTGATACCAAAGACAAGCCAAAACCAGAATAATAAGCTGCAGAAACCCAAATATTTACACAGCATCCTCTACCCCCTGTGGGTTTCTATAAACCTCTGTGCTTTTTGCCTGACACCATTGCCTTGAATCAACTTTTGGGTTAGGTTTCCAAATGAAGACAGTTTATAGCAGTGTATTTGTGGTAAAAGGCTGAGTCACACAACCGAAAAACTTAAAGGATGAAAGGTCATGTCACTTCTTGTTGCAGTATGATACAAACAAATTGGCAATACTTGTTACCTATACCCTTTAAAGTGTGTGTTTGGTTAACCGCTTTCTGCACCCACATTTAGAGGTTCATTTGAATAATTTTGCATCTTGTGAAAAATGTGCTGAAAGGCTTGACACCAGCAAAGGAAAGTTTTACAAACAATGAGAATTACCCTCAACACTTTTTAGGATCTTGAATCAGCGCCGACCCGACGAGGAGCAGGCCCAATGATGAAGCATGACACCTAGCTGGCTGGGTGTGTGAGGGCCCTAGTTCCGAAGGGAGGAATCCCCCTCCGGACCACTCACTGTAGGACTACATTGTCCTCGGACTACTCTCATTGTACCTCTTTCTACCAGTCTCCCTGTCGACCCACTTAGGAACTGCACACCCTTCTTGTTTGTTTGACTTGGGCATGTCTGCTGGACCTTACCAAAAGCCCTGTTGATTCCCTCCTTTTTGATTAAAGGAAAGTTTTATTCAGCAAATTCTAGAAAATCCTCTGCGACTTTTTGTTCACAAGTTCAATTTGGCAAACGCCCATGAAATTGATTATCGGACTTTAATAATGAAAATTTAATTAAAAGAATAGCCTCTTTGAACTCTAAAAGAAGGTCACTTCTTCAATATCCTCCATGTAAAGAGTATACATTTGTATATTTTCAGTGAGATGAAGGTCTCAAAGTTCAAATAACTCCTACTTTTGAAAAGCTGCCGGTAGATTGGCTAGGCCAACTCTTTTGCTGCAGGTTTTCTGCAACAGTAATTTAAAGAGCAACACATGACACATGAATGTGGATTCACCAAAGGGGCATAGATAGCACTTGAGACATCACTCATCCTTTGACACTTAAGAAGAGCACAGGGTTGATCTCTTATCAAAACCCCTCAAAATCTTTCTTTATGCTGCTGAAGGTATAAAAGAAGTACAAGGTGTGAAACCTGTAGAATGTGTTGACTTTACCTGTAGAAAGTGTTAACTTTATGAGCCTTCTACTGTTTTCATGGCCCCTTTTTCTTGGGATAGTAAGGGCAAAGCCAGACATGCAAATTCACAAAATTCTCTATTTTGATAATATCCTAGTGTAAATATCTCTACATTGTAAACCCTTAGAAGATTGAAACGAGAACGCAAATCTATGAGGTAAAATAAACCCATTACCACCTGATCTCCCTCGGTCCCGTTGAGGCAACGTCTATGGTCACCAGAAATATCATTGTGACTTTCAAATTGCCTTGTGAACATTGCGATACAACAACCATGCATGATGTCTATGTGGAGCCCACCTAGCCAACCCAACATCACATAAAACTGTATATACCTCCAGGTGAGGTCAAGAGATGGTGTGGCTGGGAAACAATATTTTCCTATTGTGATCACTCTTGTTCCTGATATCATTGATGAAATTGGGAAAGGTTACCTCGGGATATTGACTGTCTTCTTTTCAGAACAAGGAATCAATACTTCCATAAAAGATCTAAGACATATCACCCCTTTGCAATTCAAACAATATCTGTGGCAAACACGGTGGGCGCTGGCAGAAGTTAGGTGGTAGTATAGCTTAGTTATAATTAAGGCTCCCTGTTTTCCGTTTTTACTGATTTTTACAGATAAATACAGACATAAAACCATTTATTTTCTTGTCTGTATTTATTTTTAAATGTGGATACAAACGGAAATTGGGTGTTTTTTGGGTGATTCTAAATACACTTTGCCATGAATGCCAGGCCAGTAACTGAGTGGATTGATAGGTAAGGGGGGTTAAAAAAGAAAGGGATTTAAGTAAAGAGGCTTAAACAGCAGTAGCAATGCACAAGGCTGATACTGAACTATGCATATTTTCATATAAGTGCATTGAGTTATCTTCTGCAGGTGTTTATATCAATAAAACCTGGCAGGCATTCAAGCATGACTGCATATTTATTGGTTAAATAAATGTGGAAATATACCAGTTTTAGCTTTAGTTTTTTCACAAAACCAATAATAAATATAGATAAATACATAAAAAGCTAACAATAAATAAATAGGGATGAATACAGACAGAAATGACAAAAGAATAAATACCATAAAACCGGGAGCCCTACTTATAATTTGAGTGCTTGGTAAAATTGTATATTGGTGTTATAGTGCCAGTGTTTGATGCTTTGTCAAACTGGGTGTCTGTCTAATGACATTGGTTACTTGGGTTCTAACTGATAATTGTTCTTTGAGTGTATTATTGCTCTTGAGTCTTCTCTCCTCTGCATATCTTTTTGGATTTGCACTTTTGCTTGTTTTTGAGTTTACACTTCACATATATGCACAGTTTGGTGTGATCTTCTATAAGTAGTACATCATTTTAAGTCCATATGAAATGTGTATTATGTCCACAAAATTCGAGACTATTTGTGCTGTGCAAAATTCTGGACATTTTGTTAATTTTCAAGGATTTTGTTATTGCTGGAGACCGGTTTGAACAGAAAGCCTTGCAGAGATTATTAATTCTTCAAACAAGCCCCATGCCATAATCTTGCATGACGTTTTAACCCGGCACATTCTCCCAGTACCATGACACTCACAAACTCATCCTTTTCCAGGGTGTAATCACATATGCAACAGAAGTATACTGTTAACACCCCATCCGGACGCTGGCTGCCACCGCGTTAAAGGGTTTATCCAACTATCGCTATGTGGCTAACCACCCATATCTCAGGTGAGTAACTAGACAACCATTGGATTATATAGTCAACATAATAAACTCAATGACGACTATCACTCTTCAAACCTTATAAGGTCAAAGAGACTGCACTAGCAAACATCAGAGATGATCTTATTATCATCCTGAGATGAAGACTGCTTTGCAGCATTGATTACCACTGACATGTTTACCGTCTATGGATGGTAGACCATAGCATTCCAACCAAGAGTTGAGAGTAAATCTAATCCACACACTGGTCAACCAGTACAACCGACAGGTCAACGCCGTCACCTCCAGCTGATTCAACACCCTCCGCATCCTCCGCAAGACCTTCAAGTGGATCCCCCCTGAGTCAAGGAAGACAGTCACCCAAGCACTCATCACCAGCAGACTGGACTATGGAAATGCACTCTACGCCGGCATCAACAAGTCCCAACTCCGAAAACTCCAGACAATACAGAACACCGCCGCCAGACTCGTCCTCGGCATCCCCCGACACGAACACATCAGTCAACAGCTACGAAGTCTCCACTGGCTCCCCGTGGAGAAAAAAGTCACTTTCAAAATCCTCACTCATTCCTACAAATGCCTACACAACAATGGACCCAAATACCTCAACGACAGAATCAACTTGGACGTACCCAAAAGAAACCTCTGATCTTCCAACCTTGCACTGACCGAAACCCTGCGCATCCACAGAGCCAGAGCAGGCGGAAGAGCCTTCTCTCGCATTGCAGGCAAGATCTGGAACGAGCTATCGGCAGACATCAGACGCGGCCCCTCCCTGAACACCTTCAGGAAGACCCTCAAGACCTGGCTCTTCGGCCAAACAGATCTGCGCACCCCCCCCCCCCCCCCCCCAGCGCCTTGAGACCCTCACGGGGGAGTAGCGCGCTTACAATTCCCTGATTGATTGATTGGTTGACACTGGGCCAGATTTACAAAGGGTTTGCATCAGTGCAAAGACATGCAAAATGACGCAAATTTGTTCAAACTCTTGCAAGGGTTTTCACTTTCCAACTCAAAACATATTGCACAGGGACCATCGCCCTTTCTAAAGTCAAATAGTGCTTCGCACTGCTTTCCACCACTTTCCATCATGGGGACGACACTGGAGCGGATCAACTCAAGCATCCATCGTTTTTGGCCCAAATAACACACCTTTGAAGCAAGTTTTGAGAAGGACAAATGTTTTCATTTCTTCAAACATTCCATACTGCAATGTGTGGAATGTTTCTGAATTTATCGAGGCATATGATTTTGTACTGGAAGGATATGCTCAAACCCTTGGCACCATGGTGGAAAGGTTGTGATTAGCATTAGGCAGCATGTTTGTGCGTTAGCGGAGGGGATGACTCCAGCAGCAGGTAATTTAAAAGAAATATGGTTCTGCGTTGCATTAAAAAATAATAAATCTGCCCTGTTCTGTTTAAAGGCTACCCAACAGCGTTTGGTACAGGTAATTAAAATACAGGTTGCGCAGTACTATATGCAAGTGGATGATCTTAGAATCCATCCCTGCCTGTAACCAGGGCAACCGTTTGAAATAACAGGACTGTGTATACCACCGGAAGTAGTAGAACTGCTTCTGCTTTATTAGCTCAGATTGCCCTGCCATGTTACATAGGCCCCCTTGAGGGCAATGTGGTCTCACTGACATGGTCTTGTGACCCATGCATATGTCATTTTCAAGCAGGGCCCATGATAATGTATACCTAGTCCTCCCTCCGCGACTTAACTTAGATTCTGAGTTTATCGGAATCCATGTGTTTTTCATTGCACCGAATCAATAATAATACCCTAGGGTAGGTTGTTTATCCGGTACGATAAATCGCACCTATTATGAGTATATGGGGAATAACATGCAGATTTTGATGCTTGTTGTACTAGAATCCGCATGGTACGGTAAAAGCCGTACCCTTTTCTGCTGTTAAATTCCGGCATGCTTGACCAGCAGAAACTTAATGAAGGGTGAGATCGTTTTTTGGGGGGTTTTTTGCAGATTTTTTTATATATCGCGAACTGGACCCGAAGGGATTGGAGCACTTTACATGAGCACCGGTTACGTTACACATTCAGGCACGGGGAGATAAAGTGATTCGCCCAGAATCACAGGATGTGGCCGCGACCCCGAGGCTCGAACCCTGGTTTCCAGCACCAAAGTCGGCAGTCTAGCCGACGGACTACATCCTCGCCCCATAGTTAATGTACCAGCAATTACCGGATGCAGTGAATATCACCCAACTTGTAATTCTGACCTGTGCACAAAAAGGAGTTCGCCTAGCGGTCAGAAAACATCAACCTGCTCATATTCAGCACCTTAGGCTCCGAATGTTAGATCAGATTCTCTCAGAGGAGGGAATGAAGTAAGATAAAATGACAGCAATTCCTAAGGGATATTATCGAGGGCTCTGGAATACTCTAGGAATGGCTGGAATCTAAATTTTGTAAAGAATTTGTAGACTGAATTCTCCTGCAAGGCATGTTTTGCAAGGGGATTACCCCTTCAAATTATTTTTTTTTAGAAGTCACACAAATTGACATATTTTTCTTGAAATTTGACTAGGAACCATGCGATCTTTGGAACGTTTGCATAGCATGTAGAGTCTGGAAGTAAACCTGACAACTTGGCATCTATCACTACAACCATAAGAGAACAACAAAACTATTTACTCATCTGAAAGCTCTCAAAAACTCTTTGAGGGCAGTCAAACCACCAACTCATCAGAACTCCCTCAGTACCTCCATAAGAGCATAGTTAGAACATCCTCTGATTACAACACTTTCAGTATATGTAGAAGAGGATGGTTGAACCATCTGCTCATCAGAACACTCTCAATACATCTATAAGGGCATATTTAAACTACCTGATGATGTGAACACTCAATATATATAGACCAGCACAGTCAAACCACCACCTCATCAGAACACTTTCAATACCTCCATAAGAGAGAAAGTTAGAACTCCCGGTGATGGAAACACTCAGTATATGTATAGTAGCACAACAAACCACCAGCTCATCAGAAAAATCTCATTACCGCCATAAGAGTGTAGTTGGAACACCCGGTGATGAGAACACTAAATATATGTATAATAGCACAGTCAAACCACCGACTCATCAGAAAACTCTGAGTACATTTATAACGGCATAGCTAAACTACTCTGTGATCAGAATACTCAAGATATGTAGAAGATCACAGGCAAACCACCCGCTCATCAGAAAACTCTCAGTTCAGCTATCAAAGAAAAGTCAACCCAACCCATCCATTCATTGAAACACTCTCAGTACGTCCATACTAGAAGATCTAAACGTCCTCCACCTCCTCTTTTGAACACTGTGAGTACATTCATAACAGCAAAGCAAACCTCTCACTCTTCAGAGCACTCTCAATATACCTATAAGAGGTCAGTGAACCGAAGCTCCTACCAGAACACTACGGATACAACCACAGAAGCACAATCCAACCACCCATGCATCAAAGTATGCTCAAAAGAGAATAGCCAAACCACCTTTTCAGAACACGCTCATTAGCCCTATAAGATCAAAGTCAAGCCACCCACTCAGCAGAGCACTTTCAATACATCCATAAGGCCAGTCACCCATCCCTTTGAAACATACCAAATAAGAAAATAACTCACATTTATATTATACCACAATACACATTTGCCAATCGTAAGATGGAGAATTTTCTGCCATTCCCAATTCAGGGTAAAGTCTGTCCAACATCCTTGTATGAGGTTATGGGTAACCACTTTATCCCCACAATTCCATTATTTCATTAATATTGGGAGCTCTGAGAAAGAACAGTTTTTCCTTACCAGGACCTCGAGCAATGGTAGACATATAGGTTCGAACATTCCTTACCTTGAATTTTTTCCTAAATTCCTTTTCTTCCACTTCTCTTTGTTGCTTGATTATTTTTTTCCAGTTTATTCGGAATTCATGAGAGCTCCTGAACAATATTTGAAAATGACAAGTACGAATTGTGTTAGTTTCCACATTACTCTAGTCAAGTGAAGTAACAAATACATCATTGCACTTTTACAATGGATTACGTCTGACCATGTGATTACTTAGGTGGCACCGATGGTTTCTACATTATTGGACTTACATGTGTACATTCTTGTGTTTTAGTAGGAGACAAGTAAGGGGAAAATAAGTTGTTCCATTAGAATTTGCTCAGTGGATTGTTTTTGTCATCAGGGCAAACTTCATGACTGATGTCATAAGCACAGCAAGGAATAGCCACAGGAAGTGTCATCATGGCCATTGAGATGTACAAGCTGCATTGGCATGCCTGTGTAGCTCTTCCATCTGATCACAGAGAAATTAAAGGGGTTTGCATTCTACAGCTGGTGAAGTTAGTGTATTAGAAAGATTTCATGTGTGATGTTGTGTGAACTTGATATTTGTATTTGTAGAATAAATCATGATTAGTAACCCTCAATGGGGTTTAACAAAACTTTTCCTTGAGCACATCTCCAACCATCATGTTTTTTGGTCATGAGATGAGATACTCAGTTAAAGTTTGATAATAATTAAAATGTCTCCATACAGAACAAACCACAGAAGGGTTGTCCTCAACCACACTCTTCCTAAGCTGGTGGAAATTCAAATTGTGTGAGTGATCTTGGTGTGTTCATCCTTCATATATATCAAGCAAATGAAAAATAACCTGCAAGTTTCTTTTGGTGCACTAATCTTTTTCAGTGTCTGATTGTTGTGGTGGTACTTAGGAGTCCATTAGGATGTAGGGCGGTGGAACCACCGCCGCGCTGGCGGTGCGGAAAAATGCCTTTTTCCACCCGCTAGCAGCAGACATCACGCCCGCCATATTAGTATGGTCAAACATAGGCCAATTCCGGACCGCCGCGGTGCGACACGCACCGCCATCAAAGTGCACTCGCCACCGCGGCGGTGGGAGCCAATGGAGGCCGTGCGGAATGACGTCCGCCCCGGTCCACAAATTAGGATGACTCAAGCAAGCAGACGCACCGCAGCGGAGACACCGCCCAACCAGAGACGGCAGAAACTCGACAGCGGAGCGCAAAACCAGAGTCCCGGTCCACACCACCCGGTCACGACCGCAGTGTACCCAGCTCTACACGTCTTACCGGTGCTGTACCTGCTACATCACCAGGAACTCATGGATCACCGCGGACGCCGCCGCAGGTACGCAATAACACAACACAAAACACACAACCCACGGCCTGACACAGGGACCAAATCCACATCAGACACCCTAGGGGGGATAGGGACACATCCCCAAGGGCACCCACACATCACCCACCTGCCACAAATGCACCCCGCTGCATCCTGGACACACAGCTACCGCCACCATGCAGCAATGTCCCAGTCACGTCACCGTAGCTGTGAACACAAGCAAATACATGCGCAATGCAGAAGGCAGGGCCAGTGCCAGGCATGGGCAGGGCACAAAGACCACAGGGCCACACCCACACACTAGCACAACCCATGAAGGCACATGCCATGTGCCCCCCCTGTGCACCCCATGCACAACAACAAGCCAGGGCAATACATACCCTGCACCACACAACATACAATCATGGAGACACACAATGCAGGAGTGGCTGCACAGGAACACACAGCACAGTAGCACAAGGCCAGGGTAACACACACTACACAACACTCAGGGATAAAAGCAATGAGGACAAGCAACAAATGAACACACACAAGGAATCAACATCCAAATGGACACACAGCCTGCACAGTCACACATACATATCACAGACTGACACACACAGACATACACACCCCACATGCCAACAGCAATGGAGCACAACAAATAGGGAAACCAAAGTGGGCTGCACACAAATGGAAGGCCATGGAGACACACAACAAGCATGTGTACATCACAGCAACACAAGGAACAGAGCACAACACCCTCACACCATCAAAGCACACATGGCAGGCACAGTCAGTGAAATTCAACCACAGACAGCTCAGTGCAACCACACAAGGAGACAGCAAGGCAAACCATGTATAGGCACAAGGATGAAAGGATGAAAGGAAGGCCCTGAAGCCAAACTGGGAACAGCCACATATACATACAACTACTTCACAGGAGTACACAAGCAGCACTACACACAGGGATCATCTACACACCTCAGGACTGACAAACACCAGTAAGAATCTACACACATACCCCCCTCACACCAGCAGCACACAACACCAGTGCCAAACACACTGAAGGCTGGTAATACTTGACAGGCAATACACACACAAACAACCACACACCCTGGGCTCATCCTCAAACATCACACACACACAGGGATGCCACCACAAATGTGGAAACAAATACAACAGACAAACACATAACCCAACTGAAACACACACAGAGCCACAACAACAACAGACATGCACTGTGCAGCTAAACTGGGGAAAGGCAATGGGAGCACAGAGACAACAGGAGTGCTCAACCTCATCACTCAGGAACAATGCACAGACAACATTCCACAACACACACAAGAAGTGCTCCGTCACAGAACAACACAGCCACAGCAAACAAACAACAGATGCACAGGCAGAACAATCACATAGCAAACATAGCACGACATCAGGGGGTGCACAACAGGCAATCACAAGGCAACATACACACAGCACAGCAAGCACAACAAGCTGTGTGTGCACGCCAAGCATACCAGACACACACAGACATCAGTGACAGAACAGCAACCCACACAACACCATACAGCACAGCATAAAGACAACAGCACACCCAGGAAGTGAAGCAATAAGACAAACAACACACATACATCCAACACAACACCCAATAGATGCACAAGTCTGGGACACAAAGGTGGAAACAACTTGACCACAGGACTGGGCAGCACACACAGTTGAACTGCATAGCAGCAACCGTGACTGACAAACAGCACCAGAACATCACACATGACCCATTGGGGAAATGCACTGAGTGACACATTGACACTGGACAAAGAACTGCACCACAAAGCACAGTGGCACAAATTAAGTCATGGGGAGGCACACACACATACAACCATGGGGACAGTTCACACCAAAGTGAAGTGTACTGCATGTCAGGAGTAGACATGGCAGGAGTGTACCATACACAAAGAGAGTGAGTTCAGACCCACAATGGGTAGGCAGCTGAAGCACAGATAGGGGATGGCATGACAACACACACATCATGCCACACTGGAGGCAAGAAGGCACCATGGGACAGCAAGCGGTGAGAAAACACAACCACAATGGCAGTGTGGAGCAGCAGGTGTGCACAGACCCCACAAACAGCCACCAGACACACGGATGTGCAACAACACTGAATTGCCAGTAATACCCTCTGCATACTCACAAGTGACAAAAACAACAAGTAGGAGTCAGACAGAATTGCAAGGACACACCAACACACGGCACAGTGCACAACATACAACTCACACATGGGCATACAACCACATCCACAGGGATGAACAATCAAAACAACAGGTACACAACTTCTGGGTGATACATGTGTGTAGTTGACATTGCAGAGGCATGCACACATCAACACTCCCCACAAACTCACCCCCTTCACACTGCACAATACCTGGCCATCCAAGAGCACACATGGAAAGTAAGCCATGGGACTAGGATGACTGGCCATCACAAGATGACCACACACATAGACCACTGGGAACACATATAGGAAGAACACACACATGACCCTGGACAGCCTGCCTGCAATACTGTGTGCAGAAACCCACCCTGTGCTGGCAGTGCCCCCCAACCTGACATGTGTACAATAGAGCCAACACGAACTAATCAAGTAAATGACTACTGCTAAACATTTGAAATTGACACCATTGCCACCACAAGTATCTGGGCCAAGAAGAACTGAAGACCCTGTCACCCCTGAAAAAAAGAGAGCAAGTGAGCCCAAACATTGAACATATTGAAGTGCCACACAGACCATGTGGCACAGTAAACCATTTACACACAGCAAAAGAACTTTGGGCCATATGTAGGAAGCCAAATTGAGATCGCAAATGCTGAAATTAGCAGAATTTCAGCGTTTGCAATCGTAATTTGGGCAGTGCGCTATGTAGCACACAAAAACCCACACGCAAAATAAGGAATCCCGAATTGAAATTCCTTAAATGCAATGTAGGAAGCACCCAATCGCAAATTACCACCAACTTCAGTTTGGCGGTAATTTGCGATTTCTTTGAAAAATGCACTTTTTTGCATTTTTCAAAGTGCCATGTGGCGCACATACATGCCCTTAGCACATGTATGTGCGCCACATGTGCACACATGTTTATTTCAGGGGTGCAAAAGAGTGTCCTATTGACACTCTTGCAACCTTGAAATTGCATTCTCAATTTGCGATTCTCTAATTGAGAATCGCAAATTGAGAATGTCTTCTTATTCATTCCTATGGGCCTTCTAGCCCATAGGAATGAATGGCAAGGTATTCCTTATTTGCGAATCTCAATTTGCGATTCGCAAATAAGGAATATGTGGGATTCGCAAAATATTTTGATAATCCTACCTACGTTGCGTTTTGCGATTCTCTAATTGCGATTCCCTAAAAATCGCAATTTGAGAATAGCGAAACACGTTTTACCTTCATATGGCCCCAAATTCAGTAAGGACACTGACAAAATAGACAACTGGAGCAACTGTCTTTATTCACAAATTGCACAGATAGGAACCATGAGAAGAGAAGAGTAAGGCACAAAATGCAGAGCATGTCCATGAGAAGCTGCACAGGCAAGGGTCCAACACAGCAGTGGACAACAAGGCCAGTGGGCAGGGCAGAGTGCAGAGCATGTCCATGAGAAGCTGCACAGGCAAGGGCAAAACAGCAGTGAACAACAAGGCCAGTGGCCAGGGCAGAGTGCAGAGTATGTCCATGAGAAGCTGCACAGGCAAGGGCAAAACAGCAAGGCCAGTGGCCAGGGCAGAGTGCAGAGTATGTCAATGAGAAGCTGCACAGGCAAGGGTTCAACACAGCAGTGCACAACCAGGCCAGTGGCCAGGGCAGAGTGCAGAGTATGTCCACGAGAAGCTGCACAGGCAAGGGCAAAACAGCAGTGAACAACAAGGCCAGTGGGCAGGGCAGAGTGCAGAGTATGTCCATGAGAAGCTGCACAGGCAAGGGCAAAACAGCAGTGAACAACAAGGCCAGTGGTCGGGGCAGAGTACAGAGTATGTCCATGAGAAGCTGCACAGGCAAGGGCAAAACAGCAGTGAACAACAAGGCCAGTGGTCAGGGCAGAGTACAGAGTATGTCCATGAGAAGCTGCACAGGCAAGGGCAAAACAGCAGTGAACAACAAGGCCAGTGGTCAGGGCAGAGTACAGAGTATGTCCATGAGAAGCTGCACAGGCAAGGGCAAAACAGCAAGGCCAGTGGCCAGGGCAGAGTGCAGAGTATGTCTATGAGAAGCTGCACAGGCAAGGGTTCAACACAGCAGTGAACAGCAAGGCCAGTGGCCAGGGCAGAGTGCAGAGTATGTCCATGAGAAGCTGCACAGGCAAGGGCAAAACAGCAGTGAACAACAAGGCCAGTGGCCAGGGCAGAGTGCAGAGTATGTCTATGAGAAGCTGCACAGGCAAGGGCAAAACAGCAAGGCCAGTGGCCAGGGCAGAGTGCAGAGTATGTCCATGAGAAGCTGCATAGGCAAGGGTTCAACACAGCAGTGCACAACCAGGCCAGTGGCCAGGGCAGAGTGCAGAGTATGTCCAAGAGAAGCTGCACAGGCAAGGGCAAAACATCAGTGAACAACAAGGCCAGTGGGCAGGGCAGAGTACAGAGCATGTCCATGAGAAGCTGCACAGGCAAGGGCAAAACAGCAGTGAACAACAAGGCCAGTGGCCAGGGCAGAGTGCAGAGTATGTCCATGAGAAGCTGCACAGGCAAGGGTCCAACACAGCAGTGAACGTTAAGGCCAGTGGGCATGACAAACTGCAGACCGAGTCCATGAGAAGCTGCACAGGTAATGTGTGCGACTGTACCTTTCCATGGTCAGCAACACAGTCAGGGGGCAACAAAGTGCAGTACAGGCCCACCTGCGTGAGACACAGGTGTGTGAGGGTGACTATCACTCAGACTTGGCTGTCAGGTGGACTGGGAGCTGGCTGTGCCTCGGGGACTGTCGGGACACTTGACGGGGGATTGAGCGGAACAGCTGAGGTAGAGCTATCAGTGGCTTGGCAAGCCTGAGGGCTGCTTGGACCAGGTGGTGTAGTGGCACGTGGAGGTGGAGTCATGCAGACGGGAGTCACGGTGTGGCTGGGAGATTGTGGAGGGTTGCCCTTCCACTTCTAGGGGATCCTAAATGGCTTGACTGACTGTGGATCAATGGGAAGTGGTATGGGCACAACAGCCACACTCACCACCACTGCTGCAGCAGGCGCTGGCAGCCCCTCTGGTGATGTGCTGGACCCAGCTGAACGCTTTGCCTTGCTTCGCCTCTGCCCCCCTTCCCCTGTTTACTAGGTGTCACCCCTACAGTCCCCTCCGGCCCCTGCTTCACTGGGCTTGAAATGGGAGTCGAGGTGGTGGTGATACTGCCTTTCAGCCCTTCCTAGGTGTACCCTTGGCATGCAGCACCTCCTTGGTGGGCACAGACACTGTACGATTATCCTTGCGCGATGCAGGAGAGTCCTTGGATTGGGATGCCACTGAGGCATGTGTGCCTGAGGTCTGCTACTTTGCTAATTGTCTACTGGTGTCGCCTGACGGGCTTTTCCCCCCTGCGCTCTGGGGTGGCTTTGGACTTCTGTGGGGATGGTGTCTGCGCCCGGGACCACTTGGGTTGCTGCTGCTGTGTGCTCCGTGTGCTGTATCGTGACTTTGATGTATGTGGACCGTGGTCACTATCGTCAGATGTGGCCACTGCCTGGGTGGTGAACAATGGGACTGGAGATGGACTGTGAGAATGTGCCTGTTGCAGGGCAGACGTCACTGTTGATGACAAAGCCTGGACTGTCCGGTGCAGCCCACCCACGTCGGAATGTATGTCCTCCATGAAAGCAACCACCTGGGGCAATTTCTTGTTGTGGTCAATAAAGGCATTTAGGAGAGCTGTCTGGCCTACACACAGCTGGCGCAAAATCTCCACAGACTCAGCACTGATGGCAGCAGGGGGGACAGGGGCAGCAGTGCCAGGGGTGAAGGACACTCTTCCCCTCTTACTGAGGCGGACACGGGCAGCACCAGAGGAAGTGGTTGGGAGGGTGGGCAATGGCCGCTGTGTGGTGGAAGTCGATGCAGAATCCCTGTTCCCTGTGCCCTCCAACATGGATGCATCCCCGCTGGCATTTGATGATGTGGTGCTTTGCGTCTCAGGCTGGGACTCCTCCAGCAGACTCCTGTCCCCCTCTGAGGCGCTGGTGACATCTGTGTCACTGGGCTCTTGGGCAGCTGTGGTGCTAGTTTCACCCCCACTGGTGTCCGTCTCCTGTCCCTCCGTAATCACAGGTGATGCTGCATGGGACAGAGAGATATAGGGTCAGGTCAGTGGTAAAAACAGAACAAACATATGCAAGCAATGCATGACAAAAGTTGAGCAAATCTACATGTTGCACACCACCCTGTGCAATCACATCGTGCCAACTCACTACATAGACTCAAGCAGTGCGTGGAAACTGGAAACTCAGGCATGAGTGAGCCATGTGATGACCACACAGCACAACACCCTGCCTGTGGCTCTATTCAAACAGACACACAACTAGTTCTGAGCACACCTAGGGACATGATGGGGGCACACTACTTGTTGCTAGTGACAGAACTGGATGGAACAGGAGGGGACAACACAGACCCAGACTACAACATGACAGTCCACAATAGACATTAGCCCATGCCACCCACCATGTCGTACCTTGGGGACAATAGAATGCTGCACATTGCTGTAAGATATCTTGCCCTCTCCAATATGGGTGCATGCAATGGACTCATTGATGTACGCACAGTCAGATTGGGCACACTGCCGTTACCTCCCATGGGATTCCCAAGACTACACCAATGCAGAAGAAACCTGAAGAGCACAACTCAGAATGTAATGTGAAGGCACAGCTTCCAAATCAACTTTGTAAGTATAGGTAGGGCAAATGCATGCCACAGGCACCCAGGCCAGCAGCCACTTACGTGCCATAGTCACACTACCAACATCACATAGGCCAGCGCTGGCACAGGCTCTGTACACATGCAGCCACTCCCAGCCAAAGTCAGACTCCCCAAATGCTCACACCTGGCTTGCTGCTGATCCTCCTTCAAACGTGCATCCAGCTCAGGCTATGTCACTGCCAAGATGCGCCCCATTAGTGGTGTCATGCTGCGCCGTGCCAGACGCCCAGTGCGAGGAAGCAGCCCCAGGGTAATCTCCGCCACATTCTTTGCCAGCCGGCTGATGTCGTCCCATCTCTTGTGGCAGTGGGTGCGCCGTCAGTTTGAGACCCCCAGGACTCGCACCTTTGCTGCAATGGCCCTCCACACGGCCTTACACTGGTGTACCTTGAGCTGCAGGCATGGGAGACAAGAGGGAGAAATGATCAGGGACACAGTGCCATGTACTGACCTCTATCAGTATGGCAGCAAGATACAACATCATCACATATCCAACGATAGGTCAATAAGAGACTATAGTACAGCCCACATGGGACCCCTGCATGGGAAAAGCTGATGTTAAAGCATGCAGGTGTAAGGGGGAACACAGTCCCTGCACATCTCACACACATGCAGGATGCCAGCACTGACACTACAATATAGCCTGCCCACATCTCCATCCATTGTTTGCTTGAGCAACACATACATCACATATCGACCTGTGTTTGTGGGTGGACTCACTGTGTACAAGACTGTGCAGCCATCAATGTCCCTATACTGTGAATATTTGAATGTGTCATGGTGGTCACATGCATGGACATGATATCACAAATACAAAATCACAAGGGCAGTTGTGTGCAAACCACAGTGCTGAGATGGACCATAGCTGGAGTGCTATGTGACAAGACTGATGTCATACTCTGTAAGTTGAGTGAGTTGTCCTTATCTTTGTAGGCGGGGACTGTGCAGGCCAGCTGGGCTCACACTGAGATGGACTACAGGGGCACACACAGCCATCTAGCCAAGCAATCACTGTCCTGACTACAGCATGAACAACCTTCTGTGTCACTGTATGGCTGACAACACAACACAGGTCACTCATACATACATGTGCAGGGAGGGAAAGCTGTGGCATTGGGTACACACTCCCTCCCACTGGAGACAGCATGTCAGGCAGTGCATGACACTACCCCACACTCCCAGGCCCCCTGCCCTCCCACACCACTGTTGCAGACTTACCACGACATTTGGGGCACCATATAGCCTTGGGTACTGTGTGAGCACCTCGTCCACCAGGACCTCCAGCTCTTCGCTCGTGAAGGGACTGGCACGGATCTTCTCTGTCCTTGCCATCACTGTGGATGTGAGACAACAGCAGGAGATTTTGGTGGCAAGGGTTCCCAGACATCAGTCCCTGGAGGCAGCAGCAGGTGAGGGGTTTCAGGCAGTAGTCCCTGGAGGCAGCAGCAGGTGAGGGGTCTCAGGCAGCAGTCCCTGGAGGCAGCAGAAGGTGAGGGATCACAGGCAGCAGTCCCTGGAGGCAGCAGCAGATGAGGGGTCTCAGGCAGCAGTCCCTGGAGGCAGCAGCAGGTGAGGGGTCTCAGGCAGCAGGCTCTGTGAACAGTGGCAATGTGAGGCTCACTCCCACATATATAGCCCCCTGGGGTCATTTCAAAGGTGCCAAGCTGCAGCAATTGGTGGTCCAGGTCTGCCTCTTTCAAATGCATCTAATGACCGCCTCCGCGGTGGCGGAGCACGCCTACCGTGATCTTCAAAATTGCATCATTTCACCACAATCATGGCTCCCATTGGCTGTAAGGGCATGCTCCATGGCAGTGATACAACGCTGGGGCCCGGGGTGCGCTGCCGCGATGATGCATCTTTCAAATGCATCCAATAACCGCCTCCGCGGTGGCAGAGCATGGCCACCGCAGTGGCGGAGCACGGCCACTGCGATCTTCAAAATTGCATCATGTCACCGCTATGGAGCCTCGCATTGGCTCTAGGGCGAGCTCCATGGCGGTGATACAACGCTGGGGCCCGGGGTGCGCTACCGCGATGGTGTATCTTTCAAATGCATCCAATGACCGCCTCCGCGGTGGCGGAGCATACCTACCACGATCTTCAAACTTGCATCATGTCACCGCTATCGAGCGCTGCATTGGCTCTAGGGCGTGCTCCATGGCGGTGAAACACCGCAGGGGCCCGGTGTGCGCTGCCGCGATTTTAGTGGCGGAGCATGCCAACCGCCATTTCCACATGTCTCCATGCTTATGACTACCGCACTTGTGTGAATGGGGGTGCTGGTGACACACCGCCGGTGCCAGGCGTTAGCTACCGCGATATGGGTGCCATGCATTGACACGAGGCTCCGCCATTCTGGCGGCGCAGCATGCCAACCGCCATTTCCACATGTCTCCATGCCTATGACTACCGCACTTGTGTGAATGGGGGTGCTGGTGACACACCGCCGGTGCCAGGCGGTAGCTACCGCGATGTGGGTGCCATACAATGGCGATGGACATCTGTCAAACATCAACAGTGCACAGTGCCAATGGCACATCATTGTGCACACGATGCCAATGTTCACTTTACTCCACTGATGGCTACACATGCCATGTTTGTGTGTGTAACGTAGATTTGCCTGTACCCACTCACATGTCACTTAAGGATTTGATGTTGGTGTAGGCAGGACAGTGTAGTCCTGGACTGTAGAATGTGTACAATGTGTTGAGGTCCAGTGACCATCACAGCAATGCTCGTCTCGATGAATGTTGATCTATTTAGCATTGCCTCTCATGTCTACTCATGAACACATTCATCATTCCAGCGCCGACTGTGGTCATTGTGTGGTGGATGTGTGCCAGGTTGTAATGATGCATTAAGGTATGACCGGTACAGCAGCTAGGTATGAGACAGTGGTTTTGATTAGTTACACATATGCTGGATGCTAGACTCCCAGGCGTGCACATGTGTGCTGTGGCCAAATCCCTATGTGCATTCACATTGCCAAAGGTGGTGTTTGAGGTACTTGTCTAGTGTAAGTTGACACATGTGCCCTTTGTGTAGCTGAAGGTGTCCCTCCATGTAAGCTGGTCTGTTAGTCACTATAGATGCCAGTCATTGTTGTTGTGTCATCCAGAACGTGATATGCTGTGCACACCTCATGATGTATTGCATTGACATGTGTCCACTATCATCTCCAAAAGGAGGAGGCCAAATTTGACTCGTCACTTGACGGTGCTGGAGGACATGGAGGATGTTGCGATCCTACGGAAATGCCGCCTGGACAGAGCCACCCTGAAAACCCTTTGTGATCTGTTGGAGCCCCACCTGCAGCCACACAGGACATATCCAACAGCTTTCACCCATACTTATAAGGTGATGGCAGCCCTGCATTGCTTTGCCACTGGATCGTTCCAGGAGACTGTGGCCAGTGCTGGTGGGATGTCACAACCGATGTTCAGCATGGTGCTGCGTGATGTACTGTCCGCCATGATGCTATACAAGGACAGATAAATCCATTTCCCCAGGGTTGCTGAATTGCCAGCTGTGAAGGGAGACTTCTATCCCCTTGGACACATCCCCAATGTTGTTGGGGCCATTGATTGCACCCATGTCGGTCTTGTGCCACCACAGGCAAATGAGCACATTTACCGCAATCGCAAGCATTACCACTCCATCAATGTGCAGGTGGTGTGCCTGGCAGATATGACCATCTCGCAGGTGTGTGCCAAATTCTCATGTTCGGCTCACGACTCCTACATCCTGTGGAGCAGCATAGTGCCCCAGCTGATGGCTAATCTTCTTCCAGAGCGGGCATGGATTGTGGGTGAGTATGCCTAGTCGTGTGGCGTGCTGTGTGTGTGACCTGCTGCCCTGAGACTCTGCAATGTTGCAATGTCTATTTGTGTTTGTCATGCCTAGGTGACTCTGCATATCCCAACCGTCCCTGGTTGCTGAGCCCACTGCGGAATCCCAGGTCCCCGGCTGAAGTCTGCTACAATGAGGCCCATGGGAGGACACGTCGTGTGGTGAAGCGTACTTTTGGACTGCTCAAGTCACGTTTCCGGTGCCTCGACAAGACCGGAGGTGCACTGGCATACTCACCCGGGAAGGTGTGTCAGATTGTTGTGGCATGCTGCATGCTCCACAACCTAGCCATTCGCAAGGAGATTCCCCTGCTCCTGGATGATGTTGAGGACCCAAGGCCCCAACCTGCAAACCAAGCCGTGTCCAGTGATGAGGACAGTGGAGAGGAGGAAGGTGTTGACCTGCGTGAACAGCTCATCACCCGCTACTTCACTTGACGGTGGGTTTCAATGTGCAACATACCCATTGTCTGATGATATTGCTGTTGTCGTGAAGGGGCATGTGAGAATTGTAGCATCAGCCAGTTGTAGACTCAGTGGTGGTTGTAAATGTTTCTAGGACATGTCATTTGGGATCATCAACGGGACGTGTATGTTGACACTTGGTGGCCATTGTGACATGTGCATGTTGGGTTATCCTGTTGTTAGGGCTTGTGTGATGTCTGTGATGCCACACTCAGACCAGTGACAGTTGTTCTGTTGTGTTTCCCCAGGTGCATTCGACTTCTCCTTGCCTACATACAGCCCATGCTCCTGGTACATTGTGATCATGTTGAAGACTGTACACCCTGCAATAAAGACGGATGAGACACAACAACATGTGTGTGAGGATATTTTATTTACTATGGTGAGATGCGAGGGGGTGTATATTTCCATTGGGGGGGAGAAGTGAGTTGACATTCATGGTAGATGAGATGGTCGAGTTGTCCCAACATTGCTGTGGTGACCCAGTCCAACAGACAGATGCCATTCACAAGGCAGTGTGGAGAAGGACAGTCCAAAGAGGTAATCCAGTGGTGAAGAGGGTTGCCATCATGGCTGGCTCCGTGACTGGCGTCTGGCAGGTGCTTGGCCTCCAGATACTCCCAGGGTCTTCTTGGGACGGCCCCTTTGTCGTTTGGCTGGGGGGGGCCTGCTGCAGGGCCAGTGGGGTCTGAGGACTCACCCCTCTCTGTGGGCGCAGGGGAGGATGGTGAACTGTCATTGTGCAGCCCACCAGAGGGAGGAGGAGGTGTTGTCTGGGGCCAATGCCTGTCCCTCAGTACCGCCACTTGCTGTCCCAGGAGGTCCACGATTTGTCCCATGCAGGTGTCAATGGACCTCATCAGCAGGATGAGCTTGTGCAACAGATCGTCCAACCGGCCTGTTCGTCCCTGGGCCTGTTCGTATGCACCCAGGACTCTGGTGATGTGTTCCAGGAAGTGGGTCCCAGCCTCCTGGTGTCCCTGGGTGACCCTGCCCCTCCCACCTGCCCTGCTGCCACAGATCTGTTGTCTCACCACTGTGGGCACCCCCATCCTCTCCCTGCCCTCCTCCATGGGTGGTGTGTGTTGGGCATCCTCTGGGACAGGGAGGGCATTGCAGGCAGCACTGATGGTGGTGGTGGTGGCAGTGGCCGCACAGGCCGTGACAGCAGGGGTCTGCTGTGGAGTTGTTGTTGCCGCAGATGTGGTGGGGGGGACGATGGGATCCTGGGACCTGTTGCTCCCTGGCACACCAGATGGGTCGGCCTCGAGCTCATCGTCCATGGAATCCTGGAAGTCAACATCCAAGAGTCCTTGTACCGGGGGTGGAGACTGGCTCTGCAGGTTGCTGGTGTTGTCCTCGGCAGTGCGTTCTTAGTTACCTGTGGGTCAGATGTGAAATGGTCATTGCAGTGCACCCGGAAAACTTTGTGTTAGCTGTGTGTCATTCACTTTTTGTACACTGCACAATTGACAGATCATCACATTGTTGACTATGTGCAGTACTGTGCTTCTTGACATGATGCAGTGGTACAAGCATTACTTGTCCATGGTGCGAGGTGTCAAGGCATACCATGCGAACCGTGCACAATTGAGGTTTACAGGGACTTATTGCCATCTAGGGCCTTGCACAACATGTGTTTAATTGAGGACTCATAGTTTATTTGTCTGACCTAGCAGACGTCACATCTGCCCATGGACTGGCCCTTGTCATCTCCTGCATCCCTTTGTCCTGTCATGTGCATATCTTGATTTGTGCCACCACACATGCTTTCATATTTTTAGAATGGTCCTTGTTGTACTTGCCCCATGGTTATGCACATGTAACTAGTTGCTGTGCATGATTGTGCCCTGGCTTACCTCTACTTGTGCATTGTTGTGTCACACTTTGGTGCTTGTGACAGTTTCCTTAGCTTACCTGTGTGCACACTGTGCTTGGCAATGGGGTAGGTATGCCTCTTTGTGCAATGAGAGGGCTGGTGTTGTCATATGGCACCATTTCATTTGTGAAAAATGGGTGGGTGCACGTACTGGCTACCTACTTGTGAGTTTGTTTGCTGTACTACAATGGCTTCCAACTGCTCCTGGGTGGGATGGGGGAGGGATCCATCCTGCTGAGGTGTGGGACAGAGGGAATGTTGGGAGTAGTAGTGCAGCCCTCCCCAGACACAAACACCCTCCCAGGGAAGATGACTACCTACCTGTAAGTTTGATGAATGTTGTGTAATGGCTGACACATGCTTCTGGGTGGGGTGGTGGGAGGGCTCCATCTTGCTAGGCTGTGGGACAGGGGACATGGTGGGAGTAGTAGTGCAGCCCTCCCAGACACAAACACCCTCCCAGGGAAGATGGCTACCTACCTGTAAGTTTGATGAGGGTTGTGTAATGGCTTCCAACTGCTCCTGGGTGGGATGGGGGAGGGATCCATCCTGCTGAGGTGTGGGACAGAGGGAATGTTGGGAGTAGTGGTTCAGGCTCCCCACCCCAGACACCCTCATTGTGAAGATGGCTACCTACCTGTAAGTTTGATGAGGGTTGTGTAAAGGCTGACACATGCTTCTGTGTGGGGTGGTGGGAGGGCTCCATCTTGATAGGCTGTGGGACAGGGGGCATGGTGGGAGTAGTGGTGCAGGCCCCCCACCCCCAGACACCCTCATTGTGAAGATGGCTACCTACTTGTAAGTGTGTTTGGTGTACTGCAATGGCTTCCAACTGCTCCTGGGTGGGGTGGGAGAGGGCTCCATCCTGCTGAGGTGTGGGACAAAGGGAATGTTGGGAGTAGTAGTGCAGCCCTCCCAGACACAAACACCCTCCCAGGAAAGATGACTACCTACCTGTAAGTTTGATGAGGGTTGTGTAATGGCTGACACATGCTTCTGGGTGGGGTGGTGGGAGGGCTCCATCTTGCTAGGCTGTGGGATGGGGGCATGGTGGGAGTAGTGGTGCAGGCACCCCACCCCAGACACCCTCATTGTGAAGATGGCTACCTACCTGTAAGTTTGTTTGGTGTACTGCAATGGCTTCCAACTGCTCCTGGGTGGGGTGGGGGAGGGCGCCATCCTGCTGAGGTGTGGGACAGAGGGAATGCTGGGAGTAGTAGTGCAGCCCTCCCAGACACAAACACCCTCCCAGGGAAGATGGCTACCGACCTGTAAGTTTGTTTGGTGTACTGCAATGGCTTCCAACTGCTCCTGGGTGGGGTGGGGGAGGGATCCATCCTTCTCAGGTGTGGGCCAGGGGGCCTGATGGTTGTTGTAGTGCTGTCTGCCTGTACACATGCCCCCATGGTTATGTTGTTAGCTATGTTTGGGGTGAATGGGAGTGGGTGAATGTTGGATCTGTGAGCCATGTTTTTGTGAGTGTGTGGTGCAGATGGATGGTATGTGTCCTAGGTGGTGTAGCTTTGTAGTTGTGCAAGGCAGTACATTGTAGAGTGGCGGTTGTCATTTGTTTGTAATTACCAGCCTCCACTCCCCCGGCTACTCCTGTGAGACTCTCTGGATACAGTATGGCAAGCACCTCCTCCTCCCATTGTGTGAATGGTTTTGGTGGAATGGGAGGGCCACCGCCAGTCCTCTGAGCCAGCTCGCGGTTCTTGCTCCTCCTCTCTTTGACCACCCTCTTCAGATCATGCCATCGCTTCATGATCTCCTTTTTTGATCTTGGGGTGGTCCATACTGCATTGACCCGTTGGACTATCCTAGCCCACATTTGTGTCCTTGTGGCTAATGGTGTCTGTTGGACCAGGGTACCAAAAAGTTGTGGTTCCACTCTGACTATCTCATCTACCATGACCTTCAACTCACTCTCAGTGAATTTGGGCATTCTCTGTGTGGCCATGGTGTGTGGTGTGCAAAGTGATTGTGGGTGCAGGAGTGTGAGTGGTGGTTGTGCTGTGTATGGTGTGTGTTGCGCAGGGGGGTTAGTTGTGCTGGCGTGGAGGTGGTGGTGGTGCTGTGTGTGGTGTGGCTAGTGATGTTGTGTCCTTTGCCGCTCCTGTCAGCTGGGGTATGTGTCCCTTCTCGCCTGGAGTTTTGCAAGAGATTGTGGTCAGGGAAGGGGCTAGTTTTATACTCAGCTATGTGGATGTGTCCAATTGGGGTGTTGCTGACAGGTGTGTTGTCCTGGGATTTGTATTTTTCGTTTTGCCATGTGGTTGTGTCATTGGGGTGTGTTTTGTGTATTTGGGAGGCATGTCTAGTTTTCTGTGTGCACTTTTTGGCCTTCTTGTGGGGTTTTGGCTCCGTCCGCCATATTTTTGACGGTTTGTCCGCCGCGGTGGCTGTGCTTCAGCTCTTCCACTGGCTCTCCCATTCATCCCATTGTGCGACCGCGGCGGTCGGAGATGACGGTACGTACCGTGGGACCGTCGGGCATATACTAATTTCCGGTGCAGCGGGTTGTTGTTTTTCTGCCGCAATTCTGACCGCCGCGGATGGATTTTGGCCATCTCCACCTGCTACGGGCAGTTATTCTTGGCCTCGTACCGCCGCAGTCGTATTTTTTTGGGCGGTTAATCCTACTTTGGCCGCCGGTTTTCCCACGATGCCGGCGGGCGGTTGTTTTCCGCTTCCATGGCGGTCGGGGTGTTTTTCCGCCCTCCATCCTAATGGACCTCTTAGTGTTTAAATTGTAAAAATAAAATAATATAAAATAAGTGCCAAAGTTTTTCTATGAACTAGCTGCCTGCCAAATGCGACAACCCCTTTCAAGACCAGCATATTCATAGTGGCTGGATTTCCATATGCTAGGCCACCAATTCCCATGTATGTCTGCCCGGCTACAGACACCCATGCACTCTAGTGTTCCGCATGCAGGACCTGCCAAACATCGGTGTTTCAGTCTCTGTCTCTTTCTCTCTCTCTCTTCCACTCCTTCTTTCTCTCAATATCGCTTTCTCACCTCTTTCTCTTTATATATCCTTCTCTCTTTTTCTCTTTCTTCCGTCACACCCCCAGTCTCACAGTCTGCTTGTCTCTTAATTATTTCTACTCAACTATTAAATATATTGCGTCATGTTACTTAAACGATTAGCTATAAAAAATTGAATGGTTTACCGTAGTTGAGGAGGTGGAGGGGGATATAATGTTTCCAACGATCCCACATCATCGTAGAAGTCATCTGAAGCAGAAAAACAACAGAGAGATCAACTAATGAACATTTGACTTTTCAACCACCCAAGTTACCTTAACCACAGGCTTATTTTATAACACACTGAAAAAGAAAATATCCTTACTATGACTGCACTCAGGAGTTATTTTTTCTGTCACCTAAATGCTAAAAAGTAGAGGTGAGAGATATATTCCACTCCCCCGGTGGAATTGGCAGATTTTTGGTCACTCTACATTATGCTTGTAACGTCGAGTTTGTGCCAAATTCCTCCAACCGCTGCATGGCAGAGTTCTTTCTTGAGTGGGGCTCACCAACGCTAAGTTGACGAGTGAGATGTGACATCCTTTAGTGTGATTTTCGGTTGCTAGGAGGGCACCCAGTGATATTTTTCCAACGTGGACCGAAGCGACCATTAGCCGTCAGAAAGATGCTGCTCGAGTAGAAAATCTACTTGAGCGGCACAAAATCAACTCGAGAAGCATAGCCCTCTGGAGCGCCATGTGGTGCCATTTATGCTGATTTTTCAGCGTGGAACAAACTCCCAGCACTAAATCACAGCATGAGCAGGGTAACGTACCTATTTCCGCCCGTTCGCGGAATTCCACTGAGTTTTTTTGTAACTCCGCGGAATTCCACAGAGTGAAACTCTGCGAGTTCTACTACAAAGAAGATGGCAAACTCTCAGGCTTTGTAACGTACAAAGGATACTTTGTGTGTCGAAAATGCCGTTCTGACAACACATGTTTCGTTTCCGGTTATTTTTTAAGCTTAACAATTGCGACTTTCTCTAGCTTAATTAAAGAAAGCATTGGCAAATCCAGTAGTTCTGATCTAGGCTGGCAGTCTTTTTGACATTTTTAATACTTCTTTTGTTTTGTGATGGGTTTGTCAAACTTAATTGTTGGAAGAGCTCAGAGGCACTTGCCAATATGAAAAAAACTGGCAAAAAGCTAAAAATATTTTTGGGTCTAAAACCACTTTGCCTTAGTAGTATTTGGTACTGAATGGCACTACTTTGTGTGAGGATGTGGTCTTTGTGAAAGAGTAAATGCCGCCACTCATAGTGAAGTTAGCCAATGGCTGAAATGGGTTGGCCAATATCCCATGCTGTAATGGGTGGAAGAAAAAATGTGAATGACACAACAACAGACCAATGGATGAAGTGGACAGGCTGACAGCCCAAGTAGGTAAGAATATTATATATATAATTTTAGTAGTATCAAAAGGTGTTGGCTACTGTCAAACCTAAGAAAGCAATATTCAACATTGGTTCCAAATTTTTGGGGTTATCATAACTTTTCAAAAGAACCTTCCCAGTACAGTTCCAGTTAACAATCCATGAACTGATTAATCTTTACTGCTCGACTTTAAAAAGATTTGTCAATAACCACATCAAATACACATCCCACCATGGTTGAAATTAATGTATATACCTAACTCAAAGCCCACGTTATCATCAACGGTCACTTTCTAGCCATAACAGAAAATAAATAAAGCAAGAAAGGTGTGTGTGAGAGTTCTTTAGAGGTGGAAAGTCAAACAACATAAACAAGTGTGTGACAGACAACACTGAAATTCTGTAGCTCTCTCAGTGTTGTCTCAACCCCAACCGTGCAAAGAGAATAAAGTTCTCAAATTAAAAATGAGGCATCACTCACATACAGCACATCCTTTATTAATTGTTGTGTGAGTCCTCCGTTTAGAAAACAGGCATATAACTGGCCACTTCTAACTGCAAAAGGCCAACATGTTTCGTTGCCATACACTCTTGGCAACTTTGTCGGGGCTGTTGGGGAATCAATCTGCACCTCAGTCCATTTTCCTCACCCAATCTAGTAGCTGCTTATGTCCAGCATACCAGCAACCAGCATCATTAAAAGAACATGTGCCAACTGGTCGCGTTCCACCTTACAGACCACAAATGTCAGTCCCCGTCGCGCACGTTCTGTAGAGAAAATTCCGGAGCGCGACGGGGACTGACATTTGCGGTCTGTAAGGTAGAACGTGACCAGTTGGCGCATGTTCTTTTAATGATGGTGGTTGCTGGTATGCTGGACATAAGCAGCTACTAGATTGGGTGTGGAAAATGGACTGAGGTGCAGATTGGTTCCCCAACAGCCCTGACGAAGTTACCAAGAGTGTATGGCAACGAAACATGTTGGCCTTTTGCAGTTAAAAGTGGCCAGTTACACGCCTGTTTTTTAAGCTGAGGACTCTCACAACAATTAATAAAGGATGTGCTGTATGTGAGTGATACCTCATTTTTAATTTGAGAACTTTATTCTCTTTGCACGGTTGGGGTTGAGAAAACACTGAGAGAGCTACAGAATTTCAGTGTTGTCTGTAACACACTTAATTTGTTTTTTGACTTTCCACCTCTAAGGATTCTCACACACACCTTTCTTGCTTTATTTATTTTCTGTTGTGGTTAGAAAGTGACCAATGATGATAACGTGGGCACACTTGCGAGTACCATTCAGTAGCCCTGTGGGTTTGCTCACGTGAGGTGCTTTCTTGCCTTTTCTAAAAAAAATTCATACTTTGAGTTAGGTATATACATTAATTTTAACCATGGTGGGATGTATATTTGATGTGGTTATTGACAAATCTTTTTAAAGTCAAGCAGTGATGACTAATCAGTTCATGGATTGTTAACCGGAACTGTACTGGGACGGTTCTTTTGAAAGGTTATAATAACCCCCAGGAGTCTTGAAAACGTGTGATTTACTGCTCTCCGGGGTCAGACCTAGCATTGTTTATAATTGATTGAGTGGAGGCGGTCTGACTCCTTGTTCCCCCTATTGCTCCCATTGTGAATGTCCAAATTATTGGGCTCAGCACCTTCTAGAGTTGTTTTTTCAATAATTCTGGATATATATGCCAGTACTCAAAATAATATTTCAATCACACTCTTCCAAAATGTTTCTTTTAAATCTTGCCTATGCCCCCCTCTGATGCATGCATCAACCCTGATTAGAAAAATACACTTTTTCTACTTTGATTCTTTTTGTGTCCATCTCATTGATGCAACACAATCTACTGTAATTGATGGTTACACTTCTATTAGTAATTTTGGGGATAATTTTCCTTTAAAAAAAATAAAAATAAAAAACCTTAATTCTCAGTTCAGTTCTTCTAATAATATAATTTTTTCCATTTGTGAATGATCGAGGCATCAGGCCATATAAAACCCCAAAATATACTAGTAGAGTCTTTCAAAAAGATTTGTCCAGAGGCGGCCGGCACGGCTCGCAGTGAGGGGGGAATGGGAAAAAATAAAAAAATAAAAATAACATTTACCTTACCACCACCATCGCCTCTTCTCTCCTGCTTACCTGTGACCGACTTCAGGTCAGAACAGGAAGCAGCCAGCCAGCCTTCCACCCCTAAGCCAATCACAACACAGCAATGCAGCGTTGTGATTGGTCTGAGTGCCATGACACGGCGCTCAGCCAAGGGCTGGAAGGGTGGGTATGTTCTCCATGCAGGCTATAATGCAGCCTGCATTGAGAACAGGGGAGTGCGCATGACTGTTTTGGGCAGCCTCAAGAGGGCTGCCCAAAACAGTCATTGCACACAGTGGTTTTCTACCACTGCTCCCCTGCAGCTCCGCCCCGCACCCTCACGCACTGCCGCAGCAGGAGGAAAAAATAAAATGATAATAACATTCAGTTATTATCATTTTAGATTTTTCTTTGCTGCTCCTGGCAGTGGGGCGACGCTCCTCTGCCTTAGCAAAGGAGCCGCCACTGAATTTGTCTGCAATTTGTCTCAGAAATTCTAAGGTTTCCTTAGACCACCACATATTTAAGAGTGTTTTACTTTCACCTAGATTTAAACAACTGAAAAACAGGTTTGGAAAGTACATTTACTTGTGCTGATGCTGCTAGCTTTTAAAAAGACAGCTAGTTGTAGTATTTGCATAGTATGTATGGTGATTCACACTCATGCTATGAAACTCTTCAATGCAAAGATAGTTTGTGATAGTATTTGCAAAAAATGAATCTGTACCTTCTTTGGAGCTGGAGGACGTCTTTGGTTTTGGCCTCGGTGGTGGCGCTGGAGAAAGAGCTGTCCGCTTGGGCATCGGTCGAACTGTTTCGACGTCGTCATAATCCTCACGGTCTTCACTGGGATGCAAAAAGGTCAACTTTACTTAAAGACACTAACTGTTCTTGAAAAATTCAGCACACTGGTAGAGCATTCCTCAGCAAGCAACAGACCATCTCCAGAAAGAACTCCAGCTGCATCAGGCGGCATAGCTCTATCAGCGAGTATGACTCCATGAGCAACTGTATTACCATCAGCAAGCACAGGTCCATAATCAGGCATCGCTCTGTAAGCAAGTATGTCTTCATCAATAATAGTTTCATCAGCAAGCACATGCCTGTCTAAGGAACACGAGAATCCCAGCCTCGGTCCTTATATGGAAACGTTCCTTCCCTAGGAACCACACTCTTCTAGTCTCACCAATTCAAATTTAAATCCACAAAAATTACAAATGATTTCCGCATATATCAGTACAAAAGGGCATTAAAGGGTCCATTGATGATGGAGACAGAAAAAGTTATCTTTTCCCAGTCCAGCATCTGTACTGGTCACTAACAATGGGCCTTCCAGGATGTTGCTTTGTTTAATGACGCCTGCTAAGGTTTCGAAGAGCTACTGTGACATCATTTACCAGTTGACATCTTTAAGTGACAAACAATCCACCTGTCAACTGACCTCAATCCCTGAGGCAGTTTCTATCACCCACTGGAGCATCTAAAACATCAGTCATCATAAGGACCTCCTGAATCATCCACCTACATCAGGACTTCATTGCAAGTCACTCTACATGGGCTACCCTCAAACGCAGAATCTCATTCACAGTTTTCTGTATTCAGAAGCGCCTTTTGGAAAATGGGGCCAGTCTACACCCCAACCCAACCCATCAGGAAGACCAACATTCCAATGAGTTTTCTATGCTTAATAGAGTAATACAAACATGATTCCAACATTCACAAAAGCAACATTTTGATTAAATGTACTATTATACATACTTAGGAGACAAAAAGGTATTGCCTAACAAAAGTGGCCTCATTAATTAAACCATTTATGGTCATAAAACTATGTTTACAGCCCTACATTGTCTTTTTTTATATGTGACAGTTATGCAGAATAGGATACCAGCCTACAGCACAGGGTTTTGCAACAGTATAATTCTCCATCACAAGTGTGCCAAATTATGCTGTAGTAAACACCCCATATGGGAATAGGAGTGAAGTAACAAACAGCCTATTTATATGTAGGTGGGCAGCCCACCATACTGCTAATTTATAAATGACCACCAAGCAGGCGGTCATTTATAAAGACACTGCCAGGAACCGCCGTGACGACACTTCGTGTAAATGCATTTTAATGTTTGCTACAGCGCTGCGTCTAGCAAACACTATTCTTTTTTTCTTTTAAAAAAGAAAATCCGAAAACAGGATTTTCTTTTTGATAAGACAAAAGTAATGCTTCCCTCACTGTGGGACGCTTCTGCCTATCTAAATTGGGTGGGTGGACATGTAGTGATTTCTACGATGGCCTTTACTCCCTAGAGCCATCGGAGATGTTTGGCCACAGAGTAGACAAAGTAGTATCCACCGTGGCCAAACTTATGGTCCGTCACAATTAAATTTTGCGGGAGGACCATTATATTGGCGGGGAGGGAACTCCGTCACTATTGCGACTGTGAACCCTCTCCGCCAATATATAAATCAAGCCCAAAGTGTGATTCGCCCTTTGAACTTGTGGATAATCATAAACTTTGATACAACCTTTCCCGCCATGGAGATTGACAGAGATTTACTCCAGCCAAGAACTGGAGTACATAATTTCAAGGTTGGAAGGGAAACAGATCATCCTCAAACTAGTTGTAAATGAGAAGGAGAAAATGTTTCTCCACAGGGAAAAATATTTCCACATGGAGAAAACAAATTTGCATTTGCACATCCAACTACATTTCAGAAGTGGATAATTGTACACTACTTACAAATAAACAATATGTCAGTCGTAAAAACGTGACAGGACCTTCCCAATAGTATTCTTGGGAACCTTTCACTGGTGGAGGGTTCTGTACATTCTACTGAGGATGTTAGTGAATTGCAAACAAGTGTAATGTAGATTCACAGTAAGGTGTAAAGCTTTGTGCATACTATTCCATTTTTATGTCCAGCCTGCCCTTGTAGTCTCAACCAGAACCACATAGTCACAATCACCAACTCCTTAATATAATTAACCAAATTAAATTAATCGTGAGTTCTACTAGTTGCTTACCATGATGACGATGAAATGCTTATTCTACCCGAACCCGTCGAACCTATTCGTGGATGATGCTGAAGGGAGAACAACAGGTCCTTTGCTTCCAATTTTTGTTTCAAGCAATCTAAATTAAAAAAAAAAAGAATCAATGATGTAATCATGGCAAATAGCCTTTATGCAAACATATATTGGATGTTATGTGTCATGTCTGCTCTCTTAGTCCCAACTAGTTGAACAGGAATGTACTTCAGCAGATGCACTTCATCCTCTCAAAGACAAGATTAAAACTTTTATATATTGATCTTCTTGGCTAACATCAGGGACTGAGATAGCATTGCACAGATGGATATTGTCTTGTCCCCCTTAGAACGGCTAGTAACATGTGTATTTTTACATGCATCACACAGGAACCCAAGCCATAACATACATGGCACTTACCACACCCCCATAATTTTCCCTGCAGACATTTTCCTGGACACCCCAGTGAAATGCCTTTGCAGGAAATGCTCAGAAGAACATGTGGAATTAATGCACTAAACACCAGTATCTTATGGTATTCCTCATTCTGAGCTGTGGAACTCAACTGGTTGTAATGACCAGTGCATAATTTGAGCCGTTGGTGAGGTGGGGCTACAGGCACCCATTTTTGGAGACCGGTGCTTATTTTTTATCAATAGACTTTGGCCCTGAAAATAAGAGAGAAAGGCTGAATAGAGGGCAGGAAAGAGAAAGAACAAGACAGAAAAATTGTGACAAAGGGAGAAGGCGGCGATGAATAATATCCAGCAAGAGTGAGATAATGGGGTAGTGACTGTACGGGGGTGGAGTAAAGTAGCATAGTCTGTAATAAAACAAAGACAATCTTGGTACTCCATAACCCTTACATTTGGCAGCGCCAGCGTCGGGCACCTAGAATAAAATTTGGGCCCCAGCACTTTTACAAATTAAGGTAATTACCATATCCAGTGACCATCACACTCTGGGTAACAGTAGTTACACAGAATGCTAATTGCCACCTATTTACCACTAGATTCAGAATTTAGACCTAAATGGTGTTTCCAAACTGGAGAAGCTCCAAATATACATCAGAACTTTACCCCTAAAGGAGCGGATTCGCTAAGTTGAGCCTCAAGTCTGACATGCATGCTCCATGGTCGCCATTGTCTCTACCGCTAACATGCGGCTTAGGTTACCAACATAGCTGTCCTGTATGAATGTACGACATGGTACAAAAATGTGATGCAGTTAAAAACCAAAAGTAACACTGCCACCACTGTCGTAGGAAGACAACCAACTCTACTTTGAGAGATGCTACAGGATAAAGATCCTGATTCAGAGTTTGGCAGCGGGTACTCCATTACAAACGTGACGTACATCCTTTAACAAGCACAGGATATATGAGGCAGAGATTTTTTTATATCTCTACAATGATGATGGTAGTATTGAGGCAAATTTTTATTATTATTTTTGTTGTTATTATTATTATTGTAATTGTTATGACTATGATTACGTTTATTATTGTTGTTGTTGTTAAAATGTTTGTTATTGTTATTATTGTTGTGATTATTATTATTATTATTATTATTGTTGGGATATTATTGTTATTGTTATTATTATTGTTGTTTTTATTATTATTAGAGTTATTCGTGTTATTATTATTGGCTTTATTTATGTTTTCGTTTATTCTATTGTTTTGAAAACAAACCCATCAACAGCTTTGCTGGGTATTGAAGTTTATGTTTCTAAAATGTCCTTTATCATTTCTGATTTTCATTCAATGATTTTCTATGTGATTCATGTTTAAATCAAATGTTTAGACAGAATTCTTTTCATCATAATCTGCTTCAAAGACAGTCCCAGCCTCACATCGGTCAGGTGTGCACACTCAAAGGCTAGATGGGTCAATTAGATTGTTATCTACACTGGCAAAAAAAGTAAGTGATTTTTACAAGATCTACAAATGAGTAAGTCAGCACAAATAATTTCACTTTGCAATGAATTGGCTATACTCAATTGGAAATGGCTAACTTACCTGTAAGTTCCTAGTCCATGGTACACGGTACCCAGAGCATGTAGGTTAGAGGGGGGCTCCAGGTCTTGCAGCAATGATTGTGCCACCCTGGAGGTCCCCCGTAAACCAAGGCCCTAGTCCACCACTGCAGACTGGTAGAGCAGTCGTACACTGATAGCCCAACTTTGCAATTGAAACCAATGGCAAAGCCACCACTTCCCATGGACATGTGTGTAAGTCACCCCTCTGGCAGGCCTACCAAGCCCTAAAGGCAGGATGCAACATATGACACAGGCAGGACATGTACTTTACATGTCCTGACAATAAAACACGATAAATAACCGTTTTTACTGTGGCAAGACTTGCTCGCCCAATGGGCATGTTTGCACACTGACCCCTCAGCTGTTCTAACTCTTGAACAGTGCGACCAAAGTGGGCAATCCATGGTATCAAACAACATATTATATTAAGACTGACTTGTATTTCAAGTCGAAATTAATGTAACTTGTTGCAATGTGCAGCTTTAGAAAAGCTGCCACTTTGTTGCCTTTAAAACTCTTGTGCCTTCCCAAGCACACATGGAGCCTGCTCCACAAGACAGCTTTCTGCCCTTCTTGAGAGATGTGCTAATGACTCTCAGGACAGAGAACAATGAGGGATTGCAGAACAGGAAGGTGTCACCTCCCTCCTACATGATGCCACTTGGGTGTTAGCCCCAAAAGGCAGGCTTCAAAGGTGAAGCCACCTTTGAAGGGCAAAGGTGTAGCACAAGGGTGGACAGCTGACCCATTGTTGCAGTAGATATTCTTGCATGGGAGGCAGGGAGAGAAACCAGTTGCCATATTGTTTCCCCAGGGGCGTGTACCCCCGAGGTAGTCACACTCTGGGGATGGGCTAGTGAGGCTGCACTGTCAAAGACTGTACCTTCTGCACCTAGTGGCTAGCGAAGGAAGGGGCTGTTCCTGCTGTTTCCTGCTCAAGGAGAAATTGTCTCCACAGCCCAGTCAACCCAAGAGAACTCCAAGCGCCAGCTGAATGGTCTCTTGTTCACAGCACAGGGACATAACACCTGAAGAAGTCTGCTGGGGAAACTTGGTGGCCCAAAGTCTTCAAGCTGCTTCCACTGCCATTGTGCAGCTTCGAGGACCAAGTTCCAGCGCACAGAGTTGCACCAGAGAACCCTGAGCCAGAGAGGGCTGTTGGATAGTTTCTGAGACCCTCCAAAGGCGAATTATCAACTCAGGAAGGATTGGCCTGTGACAACAGGTGACTGGTAGTCCAGTGGTGACTGGTCTTAGACCAGACCGCAGGAGACTTTGTGGCACGTCGACCCTGCAACCAGGAAACCCTCACCATCTTTGTGGACCAAAGAATCCCTGCAGGAAGACCCCTGTTGAGCACATTGCCTTCAGAGCATCCTTAGAGTATTCTCAGCATCCTTAATCCCTTGCATCAGGACCACTCCATAGAAATCCATGGCAACGCAGATAAAGTGCCTGGAACTGCGGAAGGGCTGCTATTTCAGTGAAGGTAACTGTTCTTGAGGATCTTGCTGGTCTCCCTTACTAGCTCCCTGCTGGAGCTGGTCGCCCCAAGTATTTCTAACCAACTGCATTAATCAACCGCATTGAGACTTACTTACTTTTCCTTTGATAAAGTTTCTAAGTGATACATTTGTTGACTTTGCCAAGGTTTGTTCATGGTTGATTGAAATTGCATTGATTTATTATTGCTTGTAAAATCTATATATCTGGAATCTTCCGGTGGATGTTTTTTCATTCTAGTGACTAAAATCTTATAAAAATACAGTCTATTTTTATAAATTGGTGTCAAATTTCTTGAGATTTGTGTTGATTTCTTCTTCAATTGTTTCAGTGCTGATTAAATGCTTAACGTGTTCCTCTGTGCAAGCCTTGCTGCTCAGTGCTATACCTACCCAGGGTTGAGATGAGTGTTTCACAGACAAAACCTACTGAACCTAAAGGGGTCGGTAAGTGTATTACCCAGTGAGGTTGCACAACCACACCACATAATGCACCCCATTTCCTCATACCATACAATTAATTTGAGGTAAAGCAAATAAAAAAATATAATAAGACTTCAAGCAAATATTAAATCGTAAATTGACAATGTTCATTTAAAAAATCTACATTTTAGCAGTAATTCTTTGAGCAAACATATAACTACAACACAGGAAACCAATAACACAATATGTTGAACACAACATGACTATAAATTGCTTCACTATGTATTGTATTTTTACCTCATTCAAGCTGTGGGTTCATGTAACATTAGTTAGTTTCTGACTTTACAGAATTCTTATCATATGTTTTATTTGAGGCTGAGAGTGTAGCTTTACATTTAGCATTATTAAACTCTCTATGAAAGCTGTTCACGTTATCTACATTTCACTTTTATCTAATTATCAGAATGATATAATGTCCACTTGATCTTCTATCTACCAATATCCATTTAAAAGAAGTTAACATATAAATTCAAAGCAACAGCCACCCACCTTCCTCAATATAAAACAGTATAGTAAATAAACCACAAAGTGCAGGCCCTAAATTATTGCACACTTTCCGTAGGGGTAATATCAATGACATATTTAATACTTATTCTTCAATGATGGCTCTGAGCTGCTATTGTCTGTATTATGGTCTAGTGAATAGACAAATGAGAAGTGACTGGCTAGAGGTATGGTTATAGCGATGAATATGAAACATTTACTGATTTTGATGATAAAGATCATAGAATTACATACATATCCCTAGTCCTCCAAGCCTGGAATCTGAGAATGGTGTATAAGATGATATACGCCAAAAACTCTCGGTTATGTACAAACAGTTATGAGATTTTGTCCACTTTGTGGATTTTTATTCAAAATCTGAGAAATTGTATCAATCTATTTTAAATACTTAAATTTTTTTAATAAAAATGATCTTGACACACTCAGAGTAATAGTGTGAGCATATTGAAGTATTTTTCATACATACCCATTTTCTTCTCATTTGCAGGTTGCACCATGACCATCACACCTTTGCCCTTCGTAAATCTTGTTAAATCCACTACTGGTGGTCGCGTGGGTTTCGGTGGTCTCGGTCCCAACTGTTTTGGGTTTGGTAATACCTTTCGTGGAGGGACATTCGGTTTTTTGCAAGGTGAAAGTCTTAAAGGCTTTGGTGGCAGATGTTCTTTGCTTGGACACCTTTTTATCTCATTGCCCCCTATGGGATTTTGTGTCAGCTTCATAATTAGATTCTGGTGAAAGTCCACTGGCCTTGGGGTGTAGGAGTTGCCAGTCTCTTGGGCAGTAGTACTAGTATCATTTTTTTCCCCAAATGTGTTTTGTCGCCCAATTTGGAAAAGAGGTCTTTGTACGCTGGTTTCATTAGGAGATCGGTCGCCATTATACCTTTTTGTGGTATCCACTTTCAGTTTTGGATTGTTTATGTTTGACCCAATCTGTCCACCTGCCAGTTCCTTCAGATTTGGGGATGAGAGTTCCTTCGTTAATTCTCTCCAGGCAGCCACTGGGTACATTGGTGAGTAGGGATTCTCAGGTTCTATCTTTTTAGGTAAAATGGCTGGTTTGGGCTTATTTGCAGGTAGGGCCGGTTTCGTTGCAACAGGTGGCTTAAATCTACCCACATCATTTTCTGGGGGTTTTGTGTGAAATTTAGCCATTAAACTTTTAAAATCACCTTTTTCTTCCTGTGAATCAAAGAGGAAACATTTAGAAGAAAATCACAGGAATAAAATTAATTTCATTAGCATTAGTTCAAACACTTAACAGATCTTTTCCATACTACACAAGTTCAACTACAATATTATTAATATAAAGGGACACTTAACAATCATAAAGTATTGGATAATAATGTAAAATGTTAAAGCTTTATTCATGGACTTTGTCCTACAAGAAGCATCAATGAATCCAGATTGGGGTGGGAGGAGACATGGGCCAGGTGGAAGTACACAAAGCGTAGAAACATAAAAGTTCCTTCTGAACACAATTGAGCTTAAATGCCTTCTACACGACTTTGAACCTACTTATGTGTATGTTAGGAGTAGCAGATAGGAAGACAATAGAGGCAGTTTCTCATGATTGGAAAATAAACAAACCACTTACACAACGTGAAATTTAACAATCAATTTGGACTTCTCTTGCTTAAAAAGAAAATGTAAAAAAATATAGCAACACAAATGTTTATTTACAGCTATGCAACATTAATAGAAACTGTTAAATCTGCTTTTCATCTAATTTGTAGAATAAGTGTGCTGAATGTCCCAAATCAAAGAGCACACTTGGAAAGATTTCTGTAGCCCCAGGTGGATTTCGTTCATCACAAGAAGGTGGAAACAACAGGTGTCTCTCGCTCTTTGCAATGATGTTAGGCTCATCTGGATTTAGAGGTTATAATTTAAACAACCCAGCAAGAGAATTACTTATCTGCAGAGGTTATTTGGAGAAGCTTGGAGCCCTACCCTCATCCTTGAAAGCAATGGATACAGGAAACAGTTTTTAATAATAATGTATTTATTATGTATAATCAGCACACACACATTGTGTATCAGAATGATGAAAATATTACTGTATTGTCAGCAGCCATAATATAAAATAAGATGATTAGAAAAATCCAAAGCATTTTATCCCATATCCCAATTGATCTAAACCATATCTAATGTACTCACAAGCATACCTATAGAAAGCTCCAAGACATGAATAACAGGTCTTTGGTATTTTCAAATACCATTTATAACTTATTGTCTAACGACTCCGGATAAGGGAAGCGGAGTAGATATGAAGTATCTTGTAGCTACATCACTGTCTGAAAAATGCCTTACTTAGAGACACATCTGAAAAGGCAAACAATTGTATCAATACATACTTCCTTCAAAATAAGCTCTGTGCCGGGCCATACGGCCATGTGATGTTGGTCACTACATGTAGTTCTCTGGGAAGATAAACGAATAGCAGTTTCCTCATCCCTGCTTTTCTGTTATTTTTGTTAGTGTGACTAATGTCAGCCTACTTGTAAAATAATGTGGCGATCTTGTACACTCTGTTAGTTCTTATCACCATTCAAAATCAATAATTTTCTAGATACTAAGCCCTTCACATTCATAGCCTAACGAATTAGGGCCTGATTCTGCGTTGGTCTGTCTGACCACTGCGGTTGAATCAGCATCAGATTTACTGCCACCGACCAAGCAATCTGACTGCCATATGATGAGGCTGGCAGATTGCTCTTCGAACGACTGCTGGAGCACCGCCAACACCGGCAGCCTGTTGGAGACTGCCGCGGTGTCGGTTGGGTGAAAGTAGCTACCATGGGGTGGTACAACAAACTTTCACTGCCGTCTACATTGCAAGTTGGCTTTCTAACAAGCTGACTGTGGCATTGGGACTGCCGGCTTCGAGTTGTCGGAACTTAAAGATTTGGAAAGCATACTCATCCATTTCATTTCTTCCCCTACAATCCCCAACCTCCCTTCCTCCAGAGCCCCCATTAACATCAGAATCTTGACTAGGAAGAAAACTACCATTTTGACGCAGAAAACCAAGTAAGTCTGTTTTGTACCATATAGCTAATGACTAGGCTGGGCACATATGGTCCAGACTCCAGAAAGTGGGTATTTTTTCTATGTGTCATGCATATGTGTATATTCGATACTTGTGCAGTCAAAATATACACACATGCATTGACAAATATAAAAAAACATTCACCGCCGTCAAAAAGACTGCTGCCAGCCCATCGGAAACATTGTAACATGGCAGGTGGGAGACTGCTGCCGCGGCAGTCTTCCTTGGACTGCTGCCAATGCGGCGGTATGGCTGTCAGACCGCCAAACTCGTACTCAGGCCCCTTGTGTGTTCATTGTTTGGTCATGCAATTAGGCCGTATTTCCATGTAACATGCATTTGTCATCAGAAAAGCCCTGCTACATACGTATTTACTGTGGATCAGTAGTAAAATGGTAGTCACACATTTACCTTGAAAGGTATATGTACACCTAATGCTAAAGCAGAAGGTCATATTGAGTAGTAACTCTTTTACCTTTTCAGTGTACTACCTCCTGATTTTGCACCGGACTGTCAGAAGTTGGAACCTCCTATTACATTCCTCTGGCCAAAGTATCAAAATATTTTGCCAATACAAATGGTCCGACCATGGGTGGCTCTACCTACTGCCTTAAATTGCTCATGGAAATATCAGCCATAGCCCTATGCATTACATAACATATTTCACCAAGTCATGGAAAAGGATACATCCTTTAGATCTATATGTTGCAAAAAATACCATTGAAACATTTGGTTTTGAAGACGACTAGTCACTGATATTCTAAAAAAAAAAAACAAGATGCATTCCTAATCTCACAAGACTGAAAGTATCCTTGTTATGATTTTTCAAGGTTCACCCGAGAGTTCATGCTATGTGGATCCATTATAGCTCCTACACTATACCATATTTTGTGTAGCTTTTCACAAAAATGGACCAACAGTGGAGAAATCCAAAGCAAATGGGATATTAGAGCCAGCACTAATTGTGGTAATGATTGTTACAACTTGAACAACGAAAGACATTGACAAACACATAAGTGTTAGTGAAGACATGATACATTTCTCTGTGTCTTGGACTATTGCAAAACCTTTATTAGAAAACCTTTTACTCAATTACCAATAATAAATAAACTTGATACTGGAAGTATTTAGTGAAGTAGAAAAAAAAAAACACATACAGCATCAAATGCCTATAAGTCATAACCAGAATTCAAATTTATTTGTGAGATTAGTAAATTGTAAGGCTGAATAAGAAGTAATTCATTCATTTAACCCCATTTTCAAAATTGATTAACAAAAAAACAAACAAGCCATTAGCCAAATTGACTAAACAAAAGGAATCTGTCTATATGCTTGAGCAGCTTTGAGAACCTAAACTCTGAAAGGTTGAAATGTAATTGTATAAGATGACAGATGTAGTTTTCCAAATGTTATAAGGATTTAAACCATGAATGTTGCAATCTTTCTGAAAATAAATGTAGTACTTTTCCAGACAGGTTGTACTTATCACAATTAATAGAAGAAGTTTGGTAGACACCTAAAGCTCGGTTACCTACACAATGTTAAAGAAACTGAAAAAGTTAAAGTTTGGCCCACATGAACTACAATGCAAATTATACAAAGTCTCCAAAAGCATCCTAGCAATTTTCCTTTTGCAAGTATTTCATTAGATTCAAGATACAAGAGAAATTATAGAAATAGCTTGTATGGATTTCTGGCAACTATTTGTATGATCAGTAAAAAAGCAATTTACCCTCAAAAATATATTTCAATTTGGTGCAGCAGAATAAAGCATATCCATGAGTCCATTTTGGTGCAACGGACCTCAGCCAGTAGTCTCACTGGAGGGCTCTGAACAATTGAAGCAGATAGAACTCTACGGTTATTGCAATTGAGCGTTTTGGGGATTTATATTTAGAAAAAAGTAGATATAAAAAGTTGTACAACCCAAAATATATATAAAAACATCTAAATATTTTTTTTTAAGTAGATAAGAATGCTTTTTTTACATTTGGTACAAAAAGAAAAAAGATGACAAGTTATTAAAATACAACGTAGTTCAGTTTAAATAATAAGGTACTACAATGCAAAAATAAAAATCCAAAAAGGACACAGTTTTGAAAAGACACGGAAGGAACTTAAAAAGATGGAGAGGTGCTGGCACAAAAGGTAAGTGGAAATACTGAAGGGACGGAGACACAGGCAAGGGCAAAAAGGTAGGATATAAATGAGCTATGCAGCGATTGAGGATAGTTACTAGAATAAGAAAATAAGGTGAACAGGTGCACTTCATCATAAAAAAAGGAATAAATAGTCAATAGAGGAGAGCTGTTATGCAATGAAAAATTGACTATTGGGGGAGAGGCAAATCTGGAATGGAAGACGAGAGTAAAAGAGACTGAAAGAGCCTGAATGAGAAGAAAAGAACAGACAAAGCAGTGGTTCAGAATGAGATGCACATAGAGACAGTTGGATGGACAACGAAAACCAAGACAAAGCACAGTGCAACAAAGCGTACAATCAACAATATAGTGTAAAATATTCCAACTTTTTTTTACATTCTTGTAATACATATAGAAATAGCTAATAGTTTGAAATAATTTTTTACCACTACATTTTTGGAGTCTACATTTTTCAAGAAGGCAAAGACATTTATATATAAGGATTTTGGGGTGCGGAATTACTAATATGTGACAGTGAATCTGCCAAAAGGACAGGAACTCTTAGTTTCATTAAGACTGCCCATATTGAATTTTGATGCATTGCCCCTAGATTGTTTGATTTGAGGTGCAAAACAAATGAACTCATACCAAATGTCTGACAATTATCAGATGAATCTTTCATAACCCCACACATCCCACAAAAGGATGTAGGTTGCTGCATTGTCCTAGAATGAGAAATTTAGGCTAAGAAAAGAGAACATCAAATGCAGAACTTCACAGACGTGTCGACATATTTACTGGCAATTCTAACCACATCTCTTTCAGAGGTAATATACTTGAAATAAACTTCTGCTCAGTGGATTAAGTGAGATCAGTTGCAAGGAGCAAGACGGCATTATTCAGGGGCTGGCGTGATACTCCATCACGTTTGTGGCAGATGTTCTGACCTTCGTATTACAGGTGTATTATAGCCTATGGCACTTATAATATGACACAGAGAATATCCACCAGCTTTTGAGGTAGTATCCTGTCCACCAAACTCTAATTTAGGCCAGAGCATTGATAGATTTCAAAGGATTATTTGAGTTTTACTGGAGGACAGACTATGAACATGGCACAAATTGATTGTCTTACACTATCAGCCTTATCTAGGATGGTTATGCGTTAACTGTGTTAGATAGGGTAATTACCACACCCAATAATGTCAAACACTGAGGTGCTTGGAATTTGCGAAGTATGATAATTATCGCATATTTGGCTTTAGGGAGAATATTGTGCAGATTCTGGTGCTTTCAGGACCAAAATGTGCATGTACTAACAAATACCAGGCCTTTTCCCATTACAGTCTTGCAGGTGTGCCCTGCCGAGGTTTTACAGGGCTGCGACCCTTATACCAACTGGTAATTATCAGGTGAGATAAACTTCAACCACATGTAATTGTGATTCCTGCAAATTGTAATTCCTGCACATACAGATATTTGCCAAGGCATTTAAATTTGTGTGGCTACTTGTAATCGGGCTATCAGAGATGAGCGGTATTGGGCCAGCATCCACACATCCACACATTGTCAGCTCTTGTGTTTGCATACTCCATCTTCTTTTCAGTGCACGGTGGTCTTTTTCGTGATAGTTGGGCAAACCCTGGTTCCATCATTGTGAAAACTGTCATCAAGTGGGAGGACGATTCAACAACATCTGTGCTGACATTTTTTCCTGTCCAAGTCCACCATGTAACCCGTGACAGGTCCGTACAAGGAATGTCCACAAATGTCTCCCATGTGCTCATGGAAAACCCAAAGCATTTAGTGCTTATTTATTTATTTATTTTCAAGATCGACCCTTTCATTAGTTACCGACAAGTCCAGCATGTCCCCTTGGCATAGTGTTATGCACAACATTGTTTCTCCTCTTAGCTAGCCCCTCCTTAAAAGTCGAATCCACTTCAGGTTAAACAATCTGCTAACCTGGTGGCTAGCTTTAAAGGTGACATCTAGCAGATGGAAAAACAGTCCTTTTTACTCAGCCCTGCGTTAAGAATAATCTCCAAAATAGGCAATCCAGCATGATCCTATGTCAGCATATATTTTTAGAAATATTAAGTCATTGTTAACCAGGTGGCCTCTTTAAATGGAGAGGACCAACTGCGACTGGTGTGGCAAACAAATTGACTTACCGGCATCAGCTTTTTAAAAATGAGTTCCTCGGTCCTACAACCAAAAGGCCTAACTTCTCCAATGACTCATCACACATTAATCTGATTCAAGTGAGACACTTGCAAAGAATTCCACATTCCCATGCATGTAGTAACACAAACCCATAGGCTCCCACGAGTGGCCCATAAGATTATGTTGATGCCTGTTACTGCTTCGTATTGGAATTCTCAGTTGCGGGTATAAATTTCAGGATAATTTGTGGGATTGAATTTCAGCAGGCCAAACCTGCAGATATTGATCAAGAACAAATAGGAAGAAAATACCACGGCATGTGGCTTTTAGTGTGGCAAGTAATAAAATCTTCATGTTGTGCGCCATTTTACGGGCAAAGCTTCTAACAGGTGATAATTATCGCATCCGTTAAATTCCCAAAAATTCTGTGGTGGACTTTGTTGTGTGCAATCATTACCAACCTGACTACAGAATACTCGTAATGAGAGCGGCTACAAATCCAATACATTTCCACAGTAGTTTATAGATTTATCTCTGCTGCTGTAAGACTGAGGAACATGGTGGGGATGTAATGTTTTACGGATAATCTATATATTGAGTTGTTGATGAAATGCATTTGCCCTCAGTATATTTATGCACTAGTCACTTTATGGTTTTAAATGTTGGAGTGGGGCATCTGGTTGTTAATAAAATTTAAGGGATTTGCTGCTGAGGACACATTATATTTTGACTTACCTGTTTGGAGAATCTAATTGTTATGATATATTGCAATCCAATTATTTTTTATCCTACGTATTCTTTTGTGGTTTTTACAAACTGAATAAAGATTGTCTGACTGGCTGAATTAGAGCCATAGCGGGTTAAACAAATGTTAAAAACACAAGAAATCAAAAAATAAAAGGCATTCAATAAACATATAAATCTAAAATTCTTAACAATGCATTCTACTACAACAGATTTAGTTCAACATCTTTATGAACTTTGTTAAGGCAGGTTTTTACACATAATCCAAGATTTAGGATATTTTTGGAGTCCTCGATATGGAACACCACAGAGAAATTATATAATATCAGATACATTTGAAATGAAAATTACCTTTACTGAGTAAGCAATATAGAGAAAAATGTAACAAGAAAAATAAATTCTGGTTGATTCAATAACAATAAAACATATTAAAAAAGGTTCATTTCGAATTTATTTAAATGAAAGGGTTCAGGAATATGCAAAAAGATACTAAAAGAGGTATTATAAATGACAAAGTGGTCAATATGTGGAAACGTTTCACCCTTGCAAGTGTGCTGCGCAATGTAGCAGACTTTGAAAAACTAAAAATCAAATAGGAATTTGTTAAAACGATATTCCGAGTTGGACATGTCTTCGCAAATCACATTGCCCACATTGCAATTCCTTACAAATCACATGGAAAAGGGTGCAACAAACAGGCACCCTGCACTTGCTTGTGACACACAGATACATTTTTCACTACTTTTAAAATGAGATCCTTTGAAGGCTCTCACTTTGTCAGAAGGGCTTTTGATGGAGATTCCCCTTGCATTTTTGCCAAAATGTATTCATATCCTTTCACAGCTTTGTGAGCGTTGGTGTTGAATCTTGCAAGACTGAATTCCTGATTGGCCATGCTGAAACCAATCATACGAGATGACACACATTCTTCCCGCTGTATCTCAGTCCAGCCACTGTTCCCTGGATCTCCATGACAAACACAGCGTTCCTCTACCATCATCAAGCGTGCACGGTTGATATTCCATGTATAAGTGGTCAGTGTTCGGTTAAGAGGATCAACAACCGAATCTTCCAGTACATAAACTGAGCGGGAGACATTGGCAGGAACAACATTTTCTGCTCAGCGTGGTAGGCGATTGGTCTTGGTAAGCAACCGGCGGGAAATCAGCTTGTGATCTGGGGTGACTTCCCGATGTATGATGTCTTCTGTTAGGACATGCTTGCTGTAGGGGTTAGGGTAGCGCTGCCATAAAGCAGTGAATACTTGGTCCCAGGAACTCTTCAGCTCGCTCAGGCCTAGGAAGTACCTGGTGAAACCCCGAAACCGGTCCTAGGATGCTTGTTTCTGGTCCAGGGAGGACCTGGCTTGGCAGTTCGGGCTGGACTGTTCCCATGAGGCACAAGGTCAAGACTGATTTGCATATGGCCAGGTCGAAACTGGGGTGGCATGGTGAGCAAAAGAATGATGGATTTAACCCAGATCTCTTGACTGGGGGTGAATGTTTTGATTTGTTCTGCATTCCGTACATCAATTGTGTGTCTTTTGCTTTCTCGCCCTAGGAAGTACCTCATGGCTCCTACTCAGTTATCTGGCATAGCATGAGATGGACAGATACTGGATGGTTCTCTTGGAGATCTTATGATTACAGTACCTCTCATACTCCCTCACGTTGCCTCCTCATTCATCCTCTTGAGCTCATCTTGGCTCAGCTGCTTCAGCGGGAGGGACCCGAGGCTCCCTCCTGTTCCGGAATACGCTTGCGCACACTTCCGGGGCGCGCGCCGTTACTTGCCTTTTTTCTTGTTCTTGAGGACTTTCTGATGTACACAAAAAATGTGCTGCTTAGGGGTCTCTGTAGAGCTTTCTGTATTAAGGTATTACTTAAATAAAAACTTTCATCTGCTCTCAGTTCTCAGTAAAGATTTGTCACTATAAATATTTTCTCTGGAATTACATATAAATTAAGGTATTTTGGCATGGTGAAAGCAGGGACCTAGCCATGTTCATGGTCTCTCATGAAAGTGAAAGAAATCCCCCCCCCCCCCCGTATCTGGTTCTAAAGTAAAGTTAGATTTATTTTGAATGCAGTGAACCGCCCTCTTCCCCGGGGCCACTGAACCTTCCACACCATTGATAGCTACGCCCCTAGGGAGGAGATGGCATTACAGGGCCCTTAAGCAGGCCCAGCTACACAGGATGTTCTGCCCTCTTCACAGTGGTGATCCTATATGATGGCTTTAGACTGGTCCCAAGATGGATCCATTTTGGAAAAAGGAAGCCGTGTCACCACAATCTGGACATCTCAGACTTTCTGGCCTTCATAAAGTGAGGCAGAGTGCAAGTGTGCAGGATGGTGCCAAGGGTGACATGTCAATACCTTCTTCAGTGAGTGTGGTATTGGAGTGGAGAGGCCCAGTACTGCACTCAGATTGGGAAACCAGTGACAATGGACGTGTTTGCTCAGCAGGGGTGTGGGCTTTCCTACTGCAAACAAAGACACTTTTCACCTGGTACAGGTGACATTTGTACAGTTTGAAGCTAGTTTCAAACGTCTTGCAGTATCATATTATATTTTTTTGTTTTCTACATTACCCTTGTGGTACGGACACATCTGAGTAGCATCTTCGACGTGTCTATCTCTAATAAAACCTCTTGGTATCTAGGCACCAATTTACAAGCTCTTTCATTCTTACTGCCCAAACATTTGTTAAGAACTTGACAACATTAAGGGCCCGATTTCGAGTTTCGGCGGTGTGACAGCGGGCGGCATGCCACTGCTGCACACCCACACTGCCGACGTTCACCCTCGCCTGCCTGCCAGATTCCGACTTAAAAGTGGTCTGGCGGTCCTGTGGCAGTGCCTCTTTCAAAGGCGGCGGAGCGTTTGAAAAAGCCACCGCAATGGGACCACACACCATGGTTCCTGCACGGCATGGACTTGAAAGTCCATGCCATGCAGGAACTGGTGTGCATGCACACGGGGGACATGTTATGCCCTCCTGTGTACATCCACATTCGGGGGAGGCACCAGTGCCCCTATAGGGCCCCCTTTGTTTCCTCTCTGCCACAGTGTACATGGAATAGGAACCTCCATGACACCGCCGGCGGAGAGGAAACTTGTAATATTCTGCGGCCCCGCCAAGCATATTGCGGCCTCTGACCACCGCAACATTGCCAGGAAACAGCAGTTCCCCAGGGTCGTCAGCGGCCCCAGAGTGGTCCAACGGCCGTACTCGTAATTGATTTGGGACTGAAGGCAGTGAGAGTTTTTCTCAGTGCCTGTTAGTGGGTCAAAAAGGTGTTCAGAATACATGATCATTCAATCCTTGGCCTCTCTGCAAAGCGCACTGGGCTATGGAATTGTATGACAGTTGCTGTTGGGATTCTATCCAAATATATGGGTATGATGGCACTGTGATTTTAATGTATATGTTTAAGCCACACACTTAATTACACAGACCCCGCCCCTTTCAGGACCTCCATTTTTTTCATCCCACTTAAAGCCCTGGCCAGCTTTGCAGAAAGTGAATGTTTGTGAGAAATGGCAAATGAACGGATTAATTCTTGACATATTTGACCCATAGATTTTGGCTTTCCTTCCTCTCGGAATTCCCCCAGTAATCAGATGTCTGACGTCACTGCTCATGATTGTGGGAATTCATGTTCACCCTGTCACGGCTCAACCCAGGATTGTACAACTCCAGGCACTGTTGACAACGATGTCGGTGGAGATTGTTGTAGCAGTGTCACAAACAGTTTCACAAGCGGAAGAAGAGAACGGAAGTTACAAACCCGGAGTGATTTACCACTTCTTAGAACACGGGCAGAACGTTAGGGAGAGGAAAAAAAAGGGAAGTGTGGCACGGTGGCAAAGTTTCACAACTCTGGGAAGTTCACCAACCTTCTTCTCGGTGCTGCGGAAAAGGCAGACAAATATCGAGTGGCTAGTGTGACGTGACGCCCAGTTCCCCAATTTCACTGGTGAAAAGACAAAAAATGATCGAAAACGTTCTAACGAAATTGATCAGTAAGGTGTTTTTCCATAGTTTTTAAGTAAAAAAAAAAGAAATCGGAACTGCTGTGATATGTTTCCACTGTAGTTATTTCTTCTAACAAATGTAATGTTTATTGTTTTTTCTTAACTAATCTTATATGGAAAGTAGAAAGCACAAAATGCAACTAGAGCACCTACAAAAAAAAATATTAATATGTAAGTGCACGGACGAAATTGAAGAGAAAGTCCAATCAACTAGGTTGTAGGAGGTGAGAAAGGCGTAAACTGGATCAGGTTTCTGGTGCCCTCCGACTCAAAAAGCAATGACTAAAATGACATTATGTTAATACCTTTTTAAGATATAAACATGCATGAAGTAATTCTGCTTCTTGTAATCAAGTATCTGGAACTCGACTTCAGAGAGCATCTTTTGAAGAAAGGGAACTACAAGTTGTTTAGTGTATGCGAGCCGAGTAAGGCAATGATGCTGAGCGCTTCTGTGCTACACACACTTGCTCATCTTACCTAGTGTTTGGTGAAAAGTATACGCAATGCTAACAAACAATATAGGTGTGCATGTACATGCCCACAAAGACTCTTTCAAAGCCATTGCAGTCCTTCCAAGTTTCCCAGGTTCATACACCCTTACTCGCTGCAGTCCACTTTTTTCCCGTTGTATTCTGAGATTTTGTATCTTTCAAAAGCAGAACTGGTGCAGCTAGTCAAGCGTGGGCCTGGGAAACTTGGCAGCCATGCTATGGTGCAGTGCAGCGTGCGTGGCTGCGTGCGCTCACGCCCACGCACTCACGCTCCTCGCGCAGCAGGTACACGTCCAATTCTCATGGCTTCTCGTGCAGACCGTGAGTGGCGCACGTCACTCCCTCAATAGAATCAGCCGATATTAATTTGAGATAAGGCCGGCAGTAGTCTGTCCTGCCCAAGGTAAACAGCATCTAATCTAACAAGGAAGCAACAGCAGAATACAAGCCAAGTGACAGCTGACATTGAGCCCTTAATACCCACCTAATAAACCCTGACTGGTGCAAAGTCCTTGCCCAGAGCTTTCTCTATTGCCAGACACACTCAGTAGCCATTTCCTGATTTCTTCATAGCCTCCTAGCAATCGAGGTCTCTGTATTTTTAGAACGCAATCAAGGGTGGCACAGAATTTCCACTCCTCACTTTCTTGTCATCTCTGGGTACAGAGCGAAGCCTCTCCGAAATTAGGAAAGACAAGGTAAATGTATGCACAGATGTTGGCTAAAGTGAGATTTGACACCGAAGAGAATTTACGGATGGAATCCATTTTTTAAAAGGAGTTAGATGGGGGGGGGAGGGGGTTCACCAGAACAGGTACATTTGAGATTTGATTACAGTCAAATGTAGTTGTCTAGCGAACCTTTTGTTACCAGTTCTTTAGACAAATTTAAGGCTTTCTGTTTTCCGGGGCAGATTTATGTTCCCTGGCGCATCCCTGCAAATCAGCATGGATGCGCCAGGGAAGATGCGTCACGCAAGTTTGCCCTTGCGCCACCACAGATGCGCCGCATTTACAATGCGGTGCATCGTGGCGCAAGGACAAGCAGATATGTGACGCATCTGCCGGCGTAAGGTTGGAGCAGTGCTGAAGTTGCGTCGCAAGTGCGACGCAACTTCAGCACTGTTCCAACCTACCCTATCCCTAACATGGTGCGTCAAGCCTTACGCCTGCTTCAAGCAGGCGCAGGGTTTTGACGCATCAGCGTTGGGAAAGTGACTCAGTGAAATCTTATAGATTTCACTGAGTCACTTTTCAGGGGCGTTCCTGCGACGGAACGCCCCCCCCCTGAGTAGAAACGCCCACAAGAAACCTGACGCAGGTTTCTTGTGGCGCAGGGCTTTACACCGTGACGCATCTCCATAGATGCGTCACGATGTAAATGGGGCGCAACATGGCGCAGGGTTTACGCCGCCGCTGCGTCACAAAAGTGACGCAACGGCGGCGTAAAAGTGGCGCAAGTCTGATATAAATCTGCCCCTCTTTTTATTGATTCGTGCTGGTTAATACAGACAGAAAAAAATCCTGTCTGTATTTATTTTTAGATTTTTTTAATTGTATTTATTTATAGAGTTTTATATTGCGCACACCAGACCCGAGGGCATCAGAGAGCTTTACAGAGATTCACACAAGCAGCAAATATCTGAGCTACGTTTGGGGTAGATATCTATACATAGTGACAAAAAGTGATGATTGGTATGTGACAAGGTATATACATTTTGAGGAAGATTACAGGTACTCATAATTCTATATAGCTTATTGCAGTGCATAGTGTCCATTTTTCGGCCTTGAAAGAGGGGCAAATAAAGGAACAGTACATAGCATCAGTATAGAGAAGAAGAGGATAAAATTAGAAAATAGGTTGATTTTGGTTGTTTCTAAATGCTGTCAGTCATCGCAATCCGGCCAATAGGTGCGTGCTTGAGAAGTAAGGCAGCTAAAAAGAGAGACATTTCACACTAGGTTGATACAAAAATGTGCATGTTTCCATACAAGCGTATTGATTTATCATCTATGGCTGTTAATATCATTTAAGCATGTCAGGCATTCAAGTTCGAGTATACATTATTCACTTAAATAAATGTGAAACATAATCAATTTCGATTTATTTTTTTAACAAAAAACAAAATATAAATGTATAAACACAGATAAAATTAGCAAAAAATAAATATGGATAAATACAGATGTAATGTCGAAAAAATTAAATACGTAAAACCAGGAGCCCTATAGATATTGTAGGCTTAACTCATCCATCGCTGCATGCTGTTGACATCACGTGTATCATTCTGCCTGCTATAGAGAGCTGGTTTTGCATTCAGAAAATCATTTCCATCTAATAAAGTACAACGAGCTATCACAAATTCAGTTCTTTATGTCTTACATGCATTAAATACATTACATATGTGCCACCACCATTGCCACCAGTACAACAGCCACCACTACCACCAATTCCATTGCCAACACAGCTACTTACATCCCTGCTGGTAAAGGCCCAAAATATAGAATCCAAAATATAGATAGCGCAGAATATCGAATTACCAAAATATAGATAGGACAGAATATCGAAATTGGGGTATGAAATATCGATTTCCATAATATCGATTTTAAAAATATAGAGTTCCATAATATCGAAAAAAAATTTAGTGTTATGTATGGTAGTATATATTTTAAAGTGATGTATTATTTTTGTAATGTATGTTTAATTTTTTTTAAGTAATGAATGTTATGTAATTTAATTTTTGTGTAATTTAATTTGGTAGTGGGTTGTGGGTTTATAGGGGAATAGGGTGGGAAGTAATTTAATTATATATTAATTTTTATTTATATATATTGATAATTCATTGATTTATAATGAATTATTATTTGGGAATTAATTTTTATTAATTGGTAATAAAGTTTTTTTAATTGGTAATTACTTTTTATTAATTGATTAATTGATAATTATGTTAATTGTATTTTTTATTATTAGGAGCGGGTTGTGGGTTTATAGGAGAATTGGGTGGGAAGTAATTTAATTGTAATAAAGTACATATTAATTTTTATTTATGTCTATTGATAATTAATTGATAATTAATTATTAATTGGTAAGTCATTTTTATTAATTGGTAATTAATTTTTATTAATTGATAATTAATTTTTATTAATTGATTGATTGATAATGTTAATTGTATTTTTTATTATGGGGAGTGGGTTGTGGGTTTATAGGGGAATTGGGTGGGAAGTAAATTAATTGTAATAAAGTAAATATTAATTGTTATTTATATGTATTGATAATTAATTATTAATTGGTAATTCATTTTTATTAATTGGTAATTACATTTTTTCAATGGTAATTAATTTTTATTAATTGGTAATTATTTTTAATACATTTTTTATTGGTATTGATAATTAATTTGATCTTATTTTAATATTAAATCATTACTTTCCCTACTGTTGCACTCTCAGTAGTGGGAATAGTAATTTTTACCCTCCCGCTATCCAACAATTTCCCTACTGTTGCACTCACTGGAGTGGGAATAGTAATTTTTACCCTCCCGCTATCCAACGCTTTCCCTACTATTGCACGCACTGGAGTGGCAACAGTAATTTTTACCCTCCCGCTATCTAGCGCTTTCCCTACTGTTGCACTCTTTGGAGTGGGAATAGTAGTTTGTACCCCTACGCTATCCAACGTTTTCCCTACTGTTGCACTCACTGAGGTGGGAATAGTAATTTTGACCCCTACGCTATCCAACGCTTTCCCTACTGTTGCACTCACTGGAGTGGGAATAGTCATTTTTACCTTCCCGCTAGCCAACGCTTTCCCTACTGTTGCACTCTTTGTAGTGGGAATTGTAATTTTTACCCTCCCGCTATCCAACGCTTTCCCTACTGTTGGACTCACTGGAGTGGGAATAGTAATTTTTACCCCTACACTATCCAACATTTTCCCTACTGTTGCACTCACTGGAGTGGGAATAATCATCTTTACCCCTACGCTATCCAACGCTTTCCCTACTGTTGCACTCACTGGAGTGGGAATAGTAATTTTTACCTTCCCGCTATCCAACGCTTTCCCTACTGTTGCACTCTCTGGAGTGGAAATAGTAATTTTTACCCTCCCGCTAACTAACGCTTTCCCTACTGTTGCACTCACTGGAGTGGGAATGGTAATTTTTACCCTCCCGCTATCCAACGCTTTCCCTACTGTTGCACTCTTTGGAGTGGGAATAGTAATTTTTACCTTCCCGCTATCCAACGCTTTCCCTACTGTTGCACTCTCTGGAGTGGGAATAGTAATTTTTACCCTCCCGCTATCCAACGCTTTCCCTACTGTTGCACTCTTTGGAGTGGGAATAGTAATTTTTACCCCTACGCTATCGAACATTTTTCCTACTGTTTCACTCACTGGAGTGGGAATAGTAATTTTTACGCTCTCACTATCCAACACAATCTCTACTTTTTTTTACATTGCATTTATTATTTTTACATTTTAAGCTTTTTTATATTATTTTAAGTATGTTTTATTTAATTGTTTTTAATATTTAATTACTTTTATATTATTTTTAATACATTAAAAAAATTCGATATTTTAGCTAACTATATTTTAACATTCTATATTTTGGAATCAATATTTTAGTACTTACCTGTTTGTAGATAGGGATTCTATATTCTGTACTTCTATATTTTGGAGTCGATATTTTGGGAATTCTTTATTATGTCCCTCGATATTTAGTCACTGAACCATCACCACCACCATTACCATCACACCTGCAAACACCACAACCAATCTAATACCACCATTTCTACAACGAGATCCAACATTACCACCTACACTTTTTTGTGTGCTATCATAATTAAAGGCAGCCAGTAAGTCTAGCTTATAACTGAAAATATGAGCTGGACCTATTGGCTTGGCCACTGCTTGTTAATATGTTAGCATTACCTAGCCACATGCCTCATCTGCCAAGCGCTAATGTGACGCAGCGGTCGGGGCTTGTGAATGCTAGGGACCAACAAGCATTTAAAATGGATGGGGCATGAAAAGTGTTGAGAGCAACAATAGCTCGGGAGAAAGAATGAAAAGCAGGAACACGAGTCGCAGAACAACGACAAAGGGAGAGTGCCAGAGAAAGAAAATTTTGTATCTAAATGATGAACAGAAAACCAGAAATACCCTGAACCTTCGAGTATAGAGAAGTCACTAATGAGAAAAGTGTGTCAATAAGCATGACCATGAAACCAGTGGCGTAGCAAAGGGGGGCGGGGTGGGGGCGGTGTGCCCCCGGCAGCACGAGTTTTGGGGGCAGCGGCCTCCCCCCAGCTCCTACCTGCTGTTCCGCTCTTCAGTGCAGCCGCCGCGGGGCGGCAACAGTCCGAGGAATCGGCCAGCACCCCCCGCTCTTCAATGAGGCCCCCGCAGGGCGTCAAACGCAGGAACCGCCCCGGGCGATCTAAGGTCTGGCCACGCCACTGCATGAAACAAATAGCATACACACACACAGTTCCCATTTGGAATGCAGAATCAATGCAGTCCTGAGATCTCTTTAGATGTGCAGTAATCAGGTGGTATTGTCAGTGATGTTCAGTTCATCTGGTTGCAGTGCTTTTAAACGGTACATCCAGAAGTTTTCTCGGGAGTCCGGTAGTTCTTCCTTCATGACATGTTCCACAGGGAAAATCTTCAAATATGAGAGTAAATGATCCTCAATGTTAAAATGATTGGTTACAGGCTGGTCAACCCTGCTATTAATTCTCATATATATATATATTATCTACTGGCGGTCGCCAGTAGATAGTTATAGTTAGGACCGTGTCTCCATAGGAAATCTGAAAATTCTATTTTGAATAACATTGGCGAAATTTAAAAAACTAATGGGGCGCTCCGCTCAGCTCCTACCCTGAAAGTCTCGGGGTGATTCGTCAAGCGGGGGCTGAGAAAAAAGGGGGGGTCCCAAAACGCGTTTTCCCCATGCATTTTCCCATAGGACCTTTAGTCGAAGGTACAGCCCGAACGGCTGAACAGAATTACTTGAAATTTGGCAAAGAGGTAGTCCTCGGGTCAGGCATGTGCCTTTTGCATATATGGTGTCAATCTGTTCAGTTGTTCCTGAGAAAATTGCATTTAAAAGTACATAAATATCTATAAGCGCGCACCCTAACGTGCACAAGCGCAATTTTGATTGGTGGTTACATGTCAGTCAACATTCGAATCGGTCGAAATCAGGAAGTGTCGGCCGCCATTTTGTGTGTTTGGTGTGTGACAGTGAAAAAGAAAGGTAGAGAACGTGAAAAGGGGGCAGGGTAGAGAGTTCCTGACCCCCTAGCCTTTGTCAGGGGGTCCCTGAAGGACCCCGAAGGGTGAAAAAAACATTTTATTTGTTTTTCAAAAATTCGCGGGGTGCGCGCACCGTGCGCGCACTGTGAAAAACCTTAATAAAAAATAAAAAAACATTTTAAACGAGCCATTCCATATTACAGGATACAGTCAATCTATAACTATATACATAGGTAGTTTATTGTAAAATAAATATATAAAAAATATAATAATACATACATAACTTAGCATTTAAAAAACCTTACAAATTCACTTAAAGAACCATAGGTTTCATACACGTAATAGTTATGAATTAGCATTTAAAAAACCTTGCAAATTCACTTAAAAAACCATAGGTTTCACACATGTTATAGTTAGCTGGACATTTCACTCGTAAAAAACCAATGAAATGCCCCCGTTATAGTTAGTTAAGATAACTATAACTCGCGAGACCGCCACTCTATCACAAGGATGATGTCATCAGTGATGTCATGAGTGATGCCACTGACCATGTCATGAGTGATGTAATATGTGACGTCATGAGCAGTGGATTGCGGGCGCGCGAGTTATAGTTATCTTAACTAACTATAACGGGGGAATTTCATTGGTTTTTTACGAGTGAAATGTCCAGCTAACTATAACATGTGTGAAACCTATGGTTTTTTAAGTGAATATATATATATATATATATAAAAGTGGACTTTGTGTATGCAAAACGCGGCGCCCCCTCGCGCAGGCTGAAGCACCACAGGGTGAAAGCAACACTGCGTGGGGAGAGAGGAGCAGCATTGACTGCAGGGAGCGTTAAGGGGTTTCCAGTGAGGTTTGTCAACTTCGCAGACAGCTGTGGTTGGGTGCAGTCCGGAGGCCACATCGTTGGGACGCCACTGGGCGAGCGGATCCTCTACTTACTTAAGGAAGATCCACAGAAGGACTGCAAGTACCAGCATGCACCTGTCTGAATTTACAACGCGACTTACAATATTCCTTTAAGAACTAAGGAGGAGCCCCAAGCAAAATGGTAGGAGTGGCCACGAGAACATCTAAATGGCCACCAGGTGCGAGGCTCCAAACATCGTAACAGGCACTGATGAAAGCTGAACCGCTGAAACGCGTCTGCCCAATGTTACATTCAGCGTTGTAACCTACCTTGGAATAAATCCTCTTTATGCGTCCTGGCTGTGTCAGACCCTTCTTCTTTCTGCTTGGAGTGGGGATTTGGACTTCATATATATATATATATATATATATCACAACCATCCATTCAACTCCGAAGAGAAAGCAGCACGTACATATGGTTGGTAGGAATAGGGCAAATTTATTGTTTTCAGGTCCCCCACGACCCCACAATAGCAGAGAGACGCGTTTCGCCTGCACAGCAGGCTTCCTCAATATGTATATATATATACTTACTTTCTTAACTCCACATGGGCGTGCATGAATATATATATACCTATAAATACAGTCGCCAGTGGGTAGTTTAAGTTATGGCCTAGTTACCAAGGGAAGAGCTTTTTTTGCTTTGCTAATAACGTTGGTGCTGTTTGACGAATCTTCACAAAACTTTCTAAGAAAAATTTCATCCACCTCAGCTCCTTCCTGGAAAGTTTCCTGGTGATCAGTCAAGCAGGGGCTGGAAAAAAAGAGCTTCAAAACTCAATTTCCCCATGCAAATTCCATAGGGATTTTTCAACAGTGCTACAGACGAAAAGGCTAAACAGAATTATACCAAATTTAGCAGAAAGTTATATATTTAAACAGACAGTGTGTGTTTATGGTTTGGTGGAAATCCATACAGTAAATTTTGTGAAAATAAAATAAAAAGTATGTATATCTGGACGGTTGGGTTTGCAGGACTCCTCCCGCGTGCACACAACTTCAAATAATAGAGCAACCTGATTGGCTGAGGGAGAGCCTCTTTTCCTGTCCGCCATCTTGATCCTGCAGGAATGTGAAGATCTAGTGATTTCCGCATGAGCTCGCGCTGTGATCGGCTGTCTGCAATATGAGGAAAAAGGTTGCAGCTATTTCAGGGCACTGGGGCTCTGTCGCAGTGTCCGATTTGTTTTTACAAAATGGTATAAATGGGCTGGGTAGGGGTACGCAGACACTCTGGACCTTGTCGGGGTCCCAATGGGACCCCATCTTGGTCCACATTAAAAAAAACATTTTGGGGGGGTTGCCGAGATCCTGAGAGAGCCCCATGTTAGTGCAGGGGCTGCGCTGCGTCCGGCGAGAATCCATCAGAAAAACATTTTTCTTTTAAAATTACTTCATTGATGCTCTCCTTGGAAAGATTTACCCACTTGCTGTTCTTGCGCAATGGCAGACTGAATGTTTTGTGTAATTTTCAATAAATTAAGTCAACTAGAGGTGGGGAGCGCCTTTTGGAGTGAAATATCCTTTCACATTGGAACGCCCCTTTTAGAACTGAACCAAGCTAAAACCTATTCCTGATCGGTTGTATGACGTTACAACGCATGTCATTACAACGCATGCCATTACAACGCATACCTTTACCCCGACTTGTTGTCGGGGGTGCGCTGGAAGTGGAATAGTATAATTTACTATTCCAACTCCAGTGTGTGCAACAGTAGGGAAGGTGTTGGAGTTAACTCCAACACCTTCTACCCCCTGCAACAAGCCTTTTGCATTGCAACGACATGCGTTGTAATTGCATGCATTGTAACGCTTACGTTGTAAAGGCTGTTTCCCTTCATGATCTCTTTACTTATGTGGAATTTGCATTATATAGCATTTACCAACCACTTGTGAGGCTCAGGGAGCTTTATGTATTTTCAGGTAAGGAGTTACCGCACAAATATGATTTAAAAAGCGCTTCATAGCCTGACCAGGCAATATAGTGCTTCGATCAGCACCCTCGTTGCACCGGCAGTTCCAGAAGGTGAATGAAATTCATGTAAAATTATAGAGAAAACAACTGAAAGAAGAAATTTACTTATTTATTTTGCTATTTACTGTTACAGTGTTTCACAAAGCGTGAAAGTCAACTTCAGCCTACTTCATAGCACTAGCAAGGTGATCACAGCTAAAAAAATCATCTACTGTAATAATCATCAGAATGAGATTATTATTATTATTATTATTATTATTAATAATAATAATAATAATAATAATAATAATAATAATAATACGAAGAAGAAGAATGTCAGTCATTCCCATATAGTGTTCACCCATATTGTACTCAACTTTTCCTGAGCCAAGGGAAAAGATCCAATGTGTGTATCAACCAACGCCACCCAGAAGGAGCGCTGCGGTCCAAGATGGATGCCAACCTTTTGCAACCAAAGCGTCACGAGCCAACCTTCGGCGCGTGCTCGCCTCTTTTACCACCTCCTTTATCTTCAATATCTTATCCGAGTTATCAGAAGTGCTTAACATTTAGATTTGCAAATAGCACACTGAAGGACAGGCCCTGTTTGACCTTGGGCAAGAGCACTCTTAACATATCTTACTGGCTCCCTATCTTTGTATTGCGCAGTGTATGTACACATGGTCGACACTTCTTTATTTACATTAATTTCACATAGTCAGGGCCGTGGCACATTGTAAGAGCTGTTTGCAATCTACCTATCTGACTCCACTGATATTTTTTTCGGTACTCATATCTTTGTACTTTTTTGCCACTTCTGAAAGGGTGGTAACATAAAGTGCACAATTCTTGTTTAAAGCAAAAAAATAGATTTATCTTCACTTAGTGCTCCCCTTACCTGACTAGGGGTCTTATTAAGAGTTATGCCTAAGGGATACCCCCCAAAATGTGACGGATAGCCGCCTGTCCTAATACGAGTGCCATGTTGTGACAGATCACCCCATACGTAAAACTCTAACTATGGCCCTAAGTGTCCCTAAACAGAGGGTATTCATAATTTCAGAGCACTCAGATCCCAACTCGTGGCTTGGATGTGGACCAAGTGGAGGCCCGGGAATCGAATGCAGCTATTTCCCTCCCCGTTGTTGCTCGGCCCTTCATGCAAACCCACTGCTCTGTTGTACATTGGCTTCCTAAGAGCCATCTCCAGAGCTTTAAATGAGGAGGTACTGTCTGGTACTCAGTGCCTGCACTTCTTTCATTTGACAGGCAGAGGACTGGCACTTCTTAGTACTGAAACAATACTTTTAATTGGAGAGTATTAGCACTTCTCAGTAGCAAACAGGTACCCAGGGACCGTGAGTACCTGCACCTCTATACCTCCACTGCAAGCACTGGCAAGGTGGGTGTAGTGACAAGAGCTTTCTGTTGCCAGCAGGCTTCCGTACCTGATCACACATATGAGCGCATTGATACTTCTGGACTTGTGCATGTACAACTGATGGCTTATATTTACCTTACTTAGAGGGGGATGTAATTCTGTACTTTGTACCTTAAATATTTCACTGGAGAGGAGAATGTGGCACTGGTGCCAATTTTCTACACAGTGGACTTCCCCAGAAACAGCCCTATCCTGGGTCACCATGGCTGTACCAGTTTGGGACCTGTGCCAGGTGCAGGATTCAGTACCCGTGGGGAGCCTGGGAGCCTCAGCACGTACAGAGCAGGAAGGTGAAGAGTGGCAGAGTGGCGATCGGCAAGGAGCAGGTAAGTTATTTTCTGTTGTTTATTTATTTTGTGGTCCGACCCTCCCCACCCCACACCCCTCTCCCGCCCTGCTACTCTGCTGCAAACCAGCCGTTACTGACCATACATCATCTTATTCCGCAAAAAATTGCTTACCAACACATTTGAGGGGAAACGCAGGCATTACAACGTAGTGCCTTTCCAACACAGTCAGTACCACGACTGCAACGTTTCCACGAGTTCCATAACAACGCAAGTCATTGCAACGACTTGCTTTAGCGAATGCGGTGTTGGACTGGTGTTGGATTTTAAGTCCAACACCTTCCCTACTGATACACCGACTGAAGTCGGACTGGTAATTTACACTTTTCCAAAGTCCAGCGCTTCCCTAAAGCAAGGCGTTGTAATGACTTGCGTTGTAATGGAACTCGTGGTAATGACACAGTCATGGTATTGACGGAGTTGTTAAGTCATGCGTGGTTTTGGCATGCGTGGTAACAGATGCTATTCGATATGTGGGTCGGAAGCGCTTCCACCAGCATGGCTGAAGCACTTTTAGCAAAAAAGTATAATACGGCCTTCCAGCTATGACGTGGCCGCATAGTGGTTAAGCTGATTTTATTTTTAATTTTCTAAAGACAACACCACAAAGTAGAGATGTTTGTTTTTGGAAAAAGTGAAACGGAGGCCCCAAGAGTTTTCTCCTGGCGAACATTTACAGTTTTGTCCACTTCAGTAAAACTATGCTGTGCTTGACAGAAAATAAAATGACCGACATGGCGTCAGAAGGCACTTTATTTACCTAAGTTATTTTCTATTGCACCACTGCACCAGAAGGTTTTTGAGCACTTTACAAAGAACGGGAATTGCATATATGAGAAATGTTCACAAAAAAGTAACTTGAAATAACTAAAGAGGAGACATGGCAGGGAATGAAAGAAACAAAGAGATCAGGGATGCAGCACCGATGACACATCAATAAGGAAGGGGAGGAGATAAGGAAAGGGTAGAGGAAAGGCCTACCCTAAAGACGGCCAAATCTGCCAGTGCTTGTTTGTACCTCAAAGCTGAAGCCCGCAGAAGATTCATGCAGTCCAAAGGAGGTGGGGTGAACTGAGAGGTTGGCAACTAGGACATCTGCCAGTGTTTGGCACTCAGTGTTTGGCACTCAGGACATCTGTCACTTTTGGCACTCAGGACATCTGCCAGTGTTTGGCACTCGTGTTAGGCACTCAGGACATCTGCCAGTGTTTGGCACTCAGGACATCTGCCAGTGTTTGGCACACAGGACATCTGCCAGTGTTGGGCACACAGGACATCTGCCAGTGTTGGGCACTCAGGACATCTGCCAGTGTTTGGCACTCAGACATCTGCCAGTGTTTGGCACTTAGGACATCTGCCAGTGTTTGGCACTCAGGACATCTGCCAGTGTTGGGCACTCAGGACATCTGCGTGTTGGGCACTCAGACATCTGCCAGTGTTTGGCACTCAGACATCTGCCAGTGTTTGGCACTCAGACATCTGCCAGTGTTTGGCACTTAGGACATCTGCCAGTGTTTGGCACTCAGGACATATGCCAGTGTTTGGCACTTAGGACATCTGCCAGTATTTGGCAGTTGTTTATTACCACCAAAATCTAAATTGGGGTCTTGGTACTGTTGCCCTGCAAATATGTGTAACATAAGTAACAATAGCTGTGTGTAGTGTAGCATCTGTTTCCTGTCCCATACAATGGTCTTGACCTTGTGTTCACCTACACATGCACCTCAGTCTCAGGTAATAGGATCAGGGATTCCACCTTGAGCGGATGTTCTCTCTTCCTCGTTCATGTACCTCTGTGGGACAAAAAGGAGGGAACCTCGGTCCTCTGAGGGGGTTTCCCAGGCTTCAGGGGCTTTCAAAGGGAGAGCTCAGGTGTAATAAAGGATCTCTCTGGCTTGTGACGGTCAGCCGCACATTAGAGAAAGAGCTCTAAACTTGAACTGAGGAAGCACAGCGACAACTCAAAAAAATGGTCATGGCCAGTCAATGTCATATAGTATGTAAGAAAAATAAGACCTTTACTCACATTGAGTTCAGTAAGCGTTGAAACATGATGGCATCACAGTTAAATAGTTCTGCTGATTACATGGCACCCGGTGACTTGCCTTAAAAAAATAATAGGATTTTTAAAGCACGACTTATCACCCCTAAGGGGATCCAGGCGCGGGGGGCCGTTGGGGGTATTAAGCGAGCTATTGCCCAGGGTCACAAGATGCTGAAAGTTGTGGAACTGTGACTATCTGCAAGGAAAGACTAACAGGCTGCAGATTGTGGAGATTATGACACGTGTGCTGTATACCAGGTCTGAGGGTAAATTGAAAGTCCTCTGTAGAGGTCTGGCTTACAGATCAGCTGCCAATCAACAGTGGACAACATACTGAGACCATGGAAGGCTAGTGACGCCATGTGAAGACCCGCCCACTGGGGCGTACAGCACAGTCTAGAAGAGGAGCGTGTCTTCAGAACACATACGCATGGAAACAGTCATATGGGGACGTTGCTGCATCCATCATGGTTGGTTTAGCTGCAAGAGATCCTAAGGTTCTCCCAATGTAGAAGGGCCCAGGGAGCTAGGATCCTTCGGATCAGGATAGGCAACAGTAGCAGATCTCTGGTCTTGAGCTGGCTCCTCTTTTACCCAGAGAGAAGTCTACATGCTACCGCCACAATAGTTGGGCCTGCACAGCTCAGCAGATGAATTTAGGCAGGGCCTCAGAAGAAATAAGTCTTTCCCACTCCTGGGATACTGTCCCTACTCCTTCCAGGGAAACAGCTAAGAAGTCTTGTCTGTGGCCAGATCCCATTCTCCGTACTTATGCCCCGGGCTCCTTGAAGTCAAAAGGTAAAATTTTGCTAGTCTGAAAGCATCAGGTTATGTTTAGAACCAGTGTTGTTTGGCCAAGAAGCCACTCAACCGTAGAATTTGGTTCCTTGGTGACCTGGATCCAGTGGCGTAGTATGGGCAGGGCCACAGGAGTGGTTGTCCCAGGTTCAAAATCTTTCATGGGCATTATTAGGGTCATAACATTTTGATAGGGGTGCAAAATATGGGAGGATACTTGCCTTGCCCCGGGCGCTGGCAACCCACGCTATGCCGCTGCCTGAATCCCATAGTAAGCACAATCAACCCAGTCCCAGAGTTACGGCAGGCGTCCTAGCATGTCCACTTGTTGTGCATGCCTGTACCAGACCCTCCGGCACTAAATCACTGGCTATGACCTGGCTTCCAGTGCTAGGGCTGAACACAGCAGGCAGCACAGTGGTGGGACCAACCTAATACATTAGATGTTTGCAATGGCCATTTCCTTGCCCATGGTTTATTGGTCAAGTATCTCTCCTCCCAGACCACAGACTGGTCCACTAGAACCAGCTTCATACAGCAATTTACCTACAATGAAAGGAGACGAAAAAAGGAAGGAAGAGAGAGAGAAGAGAGCAGTGTATGGAGATACGAAGGCAATGAAGGACCGCTAGTAACATGGTGCACGGCCGCTACTTGTCTGCACTCCAAACTTGGCTCTGCGTACATTATAGGCAAGTCTCCTATACCAGAATACTAAAGCACTCATGTACAAACTGGAGAGATCTCTAGCCTGTATCTGTATCTGTTTGAATATGATCTCTGTAGGATTCCATGAATATCAGATGAAAAACCAGATGGATCACCACTATGGAACTGATGCAGTGAACAATAGATGCAGAACGTGCTGGGTCAGAGCCAACTAAATCATGGAAGTTCCAGCTGCCAGAAGAGTTCAGAGGAATCTGTGGGCAGACTTGGTCTAGTTTCTCACTGCTCATCCTTTATTTTACGTTTCACAGTCTTAATTTTTGAGTCCCAGTTCTCACAAGCCATACTGGTAATTTATCGGATCACAATCATTGAAAAAATGTAGAACATATGGACCCACAGTTTTTTTAATTTACAGTGAAGCATCCTTTGAACCAATAGTGAAAGGAAAACACTGTGCTTAGCAAAGTACCAATAAGGTCTTGTGTTGATCTGGCTTTTGTTTTGGCCAAACAATAGATTGCGATGTCCTGGAGAAGCGACAAGGCACCTCAGACACGGCACTGGAGAGCAGATCTCTGCGGATGGGCAGAGGAAGAGAGTGCGGTCCTGAAGAAACATACGGTAGAGCGGTTAGGGAACTTTGTATTTCAGAGTGAGATGAATTTCTCCCCATTTAGTAGACAAAGATGGCACCAGGTCCACTGGAATTGCACACTTGATCCCCCGCTAGGATTGTACATTGGAGGGATTGGAACGTAAGGGTCTTAAGGGTCTGTCCCTATCCAACATTAATACAGGTTAGTAATATTGGGTAAAACATGGGATTTAAGAGAGAAATTTACGAGAGGTCACCTCAGCAAAATTGGTAATTAGCAACTCAGGATTAAAACTGTAACTCAGGCTTATAACATCATAGGAAACTGATTGACTACACTAACCTCAATCTGGTGAGGTGAGTCCTGGACATATGTACCCACTATTGTGACCGAGGAGCAGGAAAAAGGATAGTTATGAACGTTCATTAAGAGTTAGTATGAATTGTAGGGAATGGGAGGGTGTGATCCAGAAAATATGGGAAACTACACAGACACGGATGCTGGCTAACATCATCCAGTCTACATTCCTTGGGAATACAGCTGATTCGGTGCTGTTTTAATCAATTTCTCTAAACAACTAATTGCTTACTTAAGCTAGTGGGTGTAATTTGCTAACATAAGAAAGTTTGCTGTAAAAAAGTACTAGATAGAAGTTACTAAAACAAAATCCAGGCTTATTCAGGCATCACCACTCTCCCCCATTTGGTGGGCAACTCATTTTAATTTGTCTGACAGCATGCATTAGTTTATGCTTAGAAAGCAGTACATATTCACTAATAATTACAAATGCTGTAAAAGAGGTTTAATAGATGCCTTGACTCAAACAGCCCCACTCTCAGTTGCATGCTCTATGGTCCTAATTGTCACTTGAGAGATCAGCGACAACAAGAAGGAAGAAAGGACAAGCGATAGGAGAAGTCTAGATGACCCCTTCCCCAGCATGTACCTTATAACCCGCAAATGACCTGTAACCCCTTCCAAACCCTTCCAGTGGCGGAATGATCAACAGAGCTTCATACACAGTCTTATAGAAGCTGGTGAGAAAATCTAGATACTCTGTTAAAGGAAAACAAGCCCACTGAACAAATATTGCCTCATATTTCCATCTGCTTTAGTTCCTGTTACAAAATCATTTTTATGACAGAAAGGAGAAGTGAAGCACCCTGAGAGTGCATGGAGGCTTGGGTATACACAATTCAGGGCAGGTCACAGATGTCTGGTCTGGTATCTACTGCTTTCGGCACCACAATTCCTTGTTATGACCATCTATGGTTCTGATGCTACTAGTACTGCCCTGTAACTACCGCAGGCATCTTACATTACTGTCATATTTGCGAAGACAATTAGAAGCTTCTACATGCATTTAGATATTTCTTACCGACACCAAAAATCCCTCTGCGGTCCTCTTTTGTGACAAGGCTTATCTGTCGCTTATCTGTCGCTTCACTGACCTCTGGACGTACCTCTGCCCATACCCGCTTCAAATTCCATGAAGCTTCTCCCCTCTTCCTTCTGCTGTTGATGTACATACATATCTAAGCTCCTGCACTTGCCATGACATTTCCAGACTTGAATTTGCACCATCTTGGTAACTTCCCCTTGAATTGTCGGCAATCTGAATTTATTCTTTGGGTATGTGGCCATCAGAAATGGACTTAATACTTTTTAAGGTCTCCCCTACACTATATATAAAGGTAAAAAGTGGCATCAATCTGTAGGTTTTTTGCTGCTCCAGGGTGTATGAACTTCAGAAGAATGTAATACTACGGCAATGTGTTCCCAAAGACGATTTGTATTCGAAAATGCACTGACGCGATACATTTGAATAATTACGTATTAATTCTGCATCATTTTCACCAAATTCTGAGTAGTTATGTGAATTTTGCACAACTTAAATTTTATTTCATTGTGTTTTAGTATGACATGTTTTTGTATTCCATTCCTAGAGGGGCTAAGGAGTTTTCTGCTGGCTATTAACCAAACGTTTCCAATCCAAAATATGGTGCCGACTAACGACTAATGGGATGGTGTTTCTAGACAATTATGTTTTTTTCTTCTCTGAAGAATATGCTCAGTCATATTTTTTGGTTGGGAGAGAGGTAGAGGCAGTCTGGCTAAGAGGTTCACTGTGTCAAACTGCTTAGACGCCCTTTTGCAGAGTACTTAATTGTCACTCAAACACTTTTACACTATCGTACTTACCTTCTCACTCTCTCACTTGCTCACTGACACGATCGTTTTCTCAGCAGCCGCTTCAAACTCTTGGTCATCATTTGTTTACTCACTTCATGTCCTGCTTCACTCACTCACTTATTCACATGCTTGTAAACTCACACTATCATGTACTCAGTCACTTACTCATTCACTCACTCCTTTACTCACCTCAATCCCTTGCGTAATTGTTCAATCACTTACTGGCTTTGACATTCTTTCACTTGCTTTCTCTCTCATATACTTGCAGGTCACCTTTTCACTGATTTTTCCTTGCTTATTCACTCACAAATTCACACACTTGCCATCCAGTCACTGATTGCTTCCTTCATATACTCACTCATTCCTACATTCAACTGTTATTCACTCACTTGCTTAATCATGTGAACATTCACTCCTCACTTATTAACCCACTCATCCACTATTTCACTTACCTACTCACTTGTTCATTCCCTTACTCACTTCGACAGTCACATGTTCATACAAAAACCCACAAATTCATTCACTTGTCCATTCACTCACTCATTTATTCATTCCATTTCTCTTTATTTCGCCCACTCACTGATTACCTTGCCTGCGCACTATTTCATTCATTCAAATCATGTTACTACATTCAAACTATGTTTAATTGAACTCTTTTAATTTGCAAAGTTTCTAATGGAATGGGTGAATGCAGCATGTATTTAGCTCTAGCTCTTAACTTCCATTCTCGACTAGCATGAGAATATTGTAAAGGGATAGGGGATCAGCGTTCTTGCTCGCATTACAAGGTATTTTTATAATCAGATAATTAATATTGCTCACTAAATCCCTAAATGCCTCTACAGTTCTGATGAACTTTCAAACACTGAGTCCCTGGGCCTGTATTTTCTGTCGCCACTTAAAGTGCACTCTATTACTCTCATTAAAAGCACCTGCAGCCGGAGAGGCTATTCGTCAACCTTAAACTAAAGTGATGCACAAGTGACACGGGCGCAATGGCTGGTTTCTGTCTCGTCAAGTTAAGAAACTCAAAAAACTCCTGTCCAGTTCATTGTGACACAAGGGAGAATGTGGAAACTCATATAGAGGTAGCTTGCAATGTGACACCGTATCGCCCTCCTTGCTGCCACCAACGACATCTGCGTGCTACACAACCAGGGCCACACCGCGGCCTTCATCCTGCTAGACCTCTCCACAGCCTTCGACACCGTCTCCCACCGCACCCTTGCAGCGAGACTCCACGACGCAGGCATACGGGGAACCACCCTTGACTGGATCAGCTCCTTTCTCGCTGGCAGAACCCAAAGGATCAGACTCCCACCCTTCCTCTCCGAACCCACAGAGATCAACTGCGAAGTACCCCAAGGATCATCACTCAGCTCCATGCTCTTCAACATCTACATGGCCCTCCTCGCTCCCATCGTCAGACAGCATGGACTCAGTATAGTATCCTATGCCGACGACACCCAGCTCATCCTCTCCCTCACTAAGAACCCCAAAGACACCAGACTCAGGTTCCAGGAAGGAATGAGAGACATCACAGCTTGGATGAGAAACAGATGCCTAAAGCTCAACTCGGAGAAGATAGAGGTCCTTGTCCTTGGACCCTCCCCCACAGCCTGCGACAACACCTGGTGGCCCTCCACCCTTGGAAACCCTCACACCCCGACGGACCATGGCCAGAACCTCGGCATCATCCTAGACTGCTCCCTCACCATGACTCACCAGATCAATGCCGTTGCCTCCACCTGCTTCAACTTCCTCCGTATCCTCCGCAAGACCTTCAAGTAGATCCCCCTCACGAAGTCAGAAAGACCGTCATCCACACACTCATAACCAGCAGACTGGACTATGGGAACGCCCTCTACGCTGGAATCAACAAATCCCTGCTACACAAACTCCAGACCAACCAGAACACTGCAGCAAGACTTGTCTTCGTAACCCCACGAAATGAGCACATGACCCAGCACCTATGTGACCTCCACTGGCTACCCGTTTTGAAGAGAGTGACCTTCAAGTTACTCACCCATGCCTACAAATCCCTTCACAACATCGGACCCAAATACCTCAACGAAAGAGTCTCATTCCACGTACCCAAAAGAAACCTCCGCTCTGCCAACCTCGCCCTAGCGGACACTCCGCGCATCCGCAAAACCAGAGCAGGTGGAAGAGCGTTCTCCTACGACACGGCCAAGGCCTGGAACGAGGTCCCAGTCAATATCAGACACTCCCCTACCCTGCACATCTTCAGGAAGAGCCTCAAGACCTGGCCTTTTTGGCTGATCAGGAGCGACACCCCCCCTCCCACCAGCACCCTGATACCCTCACGGGTGAGTAGTGCACTTTAAAAGCCCCCTGATTGATTGATCGCCCCAAACTTGGTGCACACTGAACTCACACCTTACACACACTCTCCAGTCCAAGGCCCAGGCAGCCACTACAAAAACACAAGGATTTTTAGAGGACACTGAAGCAAACAAATGAAAAGCAGAGGGATGGCCCCAACGACATATACTTAAGTACAAGAGGTCTCGAATGCTCAACCCAAAAAATCTGAGTGGGTGATGAAATCGCCACATTTCACCTTCTTGTTCTATAGGAGTGAGCAGAGGGATCTGGCAGGCTGGCCTTAAGCTGCAGGGAAAGCTTTGGTGAGTCTTTCCTGCTGCTTCAAGACTGCCCGCTATCAGCATTTCTAAAGACAAACACACCCTCTTTAAAAAATAGCTGCGCTGCTTCATCACCATCAGCGGCACTTTGATCCAATGAGGCATTTAATGGAATCCCTTGAAGTTTGCGCTGATTGTAGGTCTGTGCGCGGAGAGATGCCTAGGTGCGCGCCTGCTCAAGCGTGCAGTTTAGAGGGACCTGTGCACTTTACTTGTAGGCAGTATAGGAACCTGTGCAAATATTTTTTTATTCGCCTGCAGATGACCACCGTCGCCATTTTGGCTTCTTGAAGCTTTTGAGGGAAAGTGAAGCTTTGTTTGTTCAACAACAATACTCTGTTGGCCGATAGTGGAATGGTGTCCTCATGATAGGGGAGTACTTAATGGGAGTCTTCCTCAACATATAAAACACATTTTGAGTGGTAGCACTTCAAAGATTGAGTAAACAATGGGACTGTATGAGCAAACTCGAAATAAATGTTTCAGTGTGATTCATGAGTCCCAAGTTATTGAACGGGTGGTGTGTATTATTAGACCTTCGCGAGAGATCATAAAGCAGGAATTAGTTGCTGCTTATTCCGTGTATGGAGGAAAGTTGATCAGTGAGCATGAGCTTAGACAGCCATACTATAGATACTTATAGTATGTGCATGGAACCCAATTCACCAAAATGTCATGGTTATGTTATGTTATAGAAGCTTGAAATAGCGATGTGACTCGCCCAAGGGGCTATCTCGGCGCTTAGATAGCGGACCAGTTAGGGAGCAACCATTAAAACAGCCAAGTCTTGAGATGTCTTTTAAAGGCTGAAAACTCGATGCATGTCCTGATATGAAGGGGAAGCTTGTTCCAATGATGGGGAGCCAGAAACTAAAAGGACCGCCCGCCCTATTTTAATGTTCGAATATGACGTGGGTGGAGGAGAAGCCGGCTTCTTGATTTAGGTTTTCTTTGGGGAAGATCATCCTGCAGATATGTAGGTCCTTTGCCTGACCAAGCTTTATAGGTCAGGCAGAGCAGTTTAAAAATGTCTCTATTCTTAACAGGTAGCAAGTGAAGGGCCCTAAGCAGGGGGACTGAAGGTGTGCCCAGTGGTTGTTTGTTAACCAGTCGAGCCACAGTATTTTGTACCACCTGCAATTTCGATTGGAGGGAATCGTTAGATGCACAAGCAGCCCATTTCCAAAGTCCAGGTGACTGATTATCAGCGCCTGGACGCGGATCTTCCAGGAGGTCACTGATATATCCTCTTAAGGTAGCTGCAGTGAAATCAAAGACTCTTTGACCCCATCTAAAATTCAAGGTTATACTAGGGGTAAAGCTCCACAAAGATCACGATTGACTCCCTGGTCAGAACTGAGCCTTAAAGCCATGGTACTAGTTTCAAGGTTATTCCTATGGCTGATGCCCGGCAGGATTGACTTGCTAGTTTGCAGTGGGACTTCAAGCTATGGTATTATTTCAAGGTTATACCCAAGGTTAAGCTCCTCCAGGGCCATGATTGGCTCCTTACTCAGTAGATGGCCCTCATCTGTGGCTGACATACTCAAACATAGGAGAGAGGCATTGAAGATGAGCACGGAGAGGCAAAACAAGTGACTCTGATTTGAGTTGAGTTGATGAATTTATAGACCGCAGGGTAACTATGAAAGCTATCCAGCGTCGAGACGCTTCCAATACACCACCAAAAAGAAGGGCTGGATCGTATTTTTTAAAAAGCCCGGTTTTCAGTAGCTTACACAAATCAAAAATTCTGGAGTCTTATATCAGAGTGCTAGAAAGGGATAACCACATCACAGTGAAAAGAGCAGAGAAGACATAGCCGACCACAGTGGGAAGGTTTCACAGCGAGGATAGAAAAGATGCAAGCAGAGCAAAAACAGAGAGCTTGAGCAAGCCCATACGTTCAGATTCGCTACCCCAGAAAAGCCGGGCCAAGACTATGGCCATGAAATATTGACTTGAAAATTGATCAGTTGGCCAAAGTAAGCCAATATGACATAACCAAATGATTCGAAATAATAGTGTGATGGTGTGGTGTTAAAATTAGGCTGGACAATGAGTTTTAGTAAATTGAAGTATTGTAAGGAGGAAATCAGATAGATACTAGCACAGAGAATTGCCATAATAAAATCATGAACACAACCAGGCAAACAAACAACCCAAGAATGCAACACAAACCCCCAATCACAGATAACTAACAGGAAGCTAAAGCACCAAGGGGGCAAATGGTAGGCACAAAGAATAACATTAAAGTTAGGTTTAAAAGCATACCCACAATAAGTTCACAAACGTATCCTTTTATTTTCAGCCATTAGGCTTTCGGGAAACATGAATATGATGTTTAAAAATGTTCTGTGGTTCTTGCAGCTTCATGGTTCATTATCAATAAGTCTACCATTAGCCTGTTTGCATCTTCCATCACCCTAATGTATGCATTTCTCTTTTGTTTGTACATTACTGTGTAACTTTCAAATGGATCCGCACTGTGTTTCTTGAGTCAGAAACTGCCTCTGAAGCTACAGGTTAGTCCCAAGTAGTGACATAAATCTGTTTTCATGTTTACCCATATATTAAAAAAAAAATTGTCATTTTGAAAGCTAAGGACTGGACATCCTTTTTTAATTTCATTTTATGGCACTTACGGCTACTTCCATCTCCCATTGCATTTCAGTTCTTTACTTTCTTATTTCAGTGCGACTTTCTTTTTCCAGGTAATGCTACACATAAAAAATAAAATACTGGGCGTCTCTGGATTTGCCTTTCTTTATCACTATTCATGTGTTTTGTAGATTTAGTTTATGCACAAACACAGCACTCTCTCTCACACTCGATTCAATTTGAGATCTTTATTCGGCTTGAGAAAAAACCATAAATGTGCAAATAACAGTTCTCAAACCACAGAAGAAGGGTCCTTGTCATATTAGTGTTACATCTGCCATAGAGAGTGCAAAATACGACAGGGTGCATTAATAATATAAAAAAATTCTTAGGCAAAAGATGTCAATATAAAATACAATATGTAAAGTGCAGAATGTACTTACTTATTTTCATATATATATATACTAAAATTATTTTCTTCATTTGCTCTATAATTTTATATAATTTATCTATTACTTATCGTTTATTATTATATATGATGTATTGTTTCTTTGTATGAACGCAAGTTATTTTAGAATATTGTATACATATTCTTGTTTTTATGTATTGTTAATTTCTTTTTCTCAATAAATAAATATGAAACAAAAAAAAAAAAAAAAAAGTGCAGAATGTAAGCTAAGTTTGCAAATTGCAAATTAGAAAACCAGAATTAAAGACACAATAGCAGACGGGTCCTAACATGTTTCTATGCGCATAGACCTTAAAAAACACAACAGTATAGAGTATCATTTGCAAAACGTGGAGCCAGCCAATTCATTATACAGTGCAAATGCAATTTGGTGAGTTTAGATCAAACCACTGGAGGATTACAAAGAACCTGCGCGGTTTAGTGCGTTGATGTAGGGATGATTAAAACTTGTCAGCAGGTAGTAAATTGCCGAATTGAGGTGACTCCTGGTTTTCTACTACACTCTGTAAAAACAAAAACCTCTCTCTAGTTTCCGCTAAGTTAATATAAAAGAAAGTTGTAACCCACCTGAACATCCCTCTCAGACCATCACTGTGCCATTATGAGCTGTGAGTCCCACTAGATCATGCTGGTGCCTTCCCAGGGATAGGACAATATGGCTAGTCGACCAAGCCGTCGCCCCACAGTGGGGCAGTAAACCCTCAGTGGAAGTAGATAAAGGTTTGGTCCATCAGGAAGTCACATAGGAATATCAGAAGAGGGGTTGATGCGGGTAATTACCAAGTTTCCTAGGGGATTTGACTTGCCATATAAAGGTGTTAATATTGAAACTAATAAAAGGGCCCTCCAGAGAACATAGGTATATAAATTATCTTTATAAGTTAAGATACTCTTAGCTAAAAACAAAGGTTCTAAATAGGGTTTCCTATAGACATTTGACAGCTGCCTCGAGCCATTATTTCATTTTCGGGAAAGCTACCAAAACATGAAATATACCCAATCTTAGTCATGTCAAGACAAATCGATGTTGGATGTTAGATCTAAATATTCGGTACCTCTGGATGCCCTCAGTTCTTGCTACAGCAAGGTATCTGACCACTGACGGCTTGATACTGTCATTGGCACTTGTGACATCAGCCATTTTTTGTGTAATGAAAGTTTTAATTCCCTTTTACTACAGGATGTCATGCTGTCGGGTTAATTCAATGATAGAGGTCCATTCCATTGGGCTATCTTTCTGGACATATACAAGAGCCACTGGACTCTCTGTTCATTATTTACACTTAGACAATTCCTTATAATAGCTTTGGTGAAACTGGTCTCTTCATTACTCCAAAAAGAATGCCGCAGCTGGACGAGCGTAATGGCTACGATATCTTCCAGATGGTGTATGGCCAGTTCCATATAGATTGTGATGTGGCAAGCAGAGGCTGAAGAAATATATTCTCTTGTGTTTGTAGAATGGTAGATTCTGTGAAGGCCTATACACATCTCCTATATGAAGCTGCAGATACACATTTAGCTCTATAAATTGAGACCATCTCCCAAATTGGTCTACAGCCTAACTTAGTGGCAAAGCTACAAATGCCCTCGCAGACACGCTTCATCTCTAGCTTGTTGTTTTTTATGTGCTTGGACCAGGAGCCGTTAGAGCTGAAGGGAATACCCATGTAAGAGAAGGAAGTGACCGTTCCGTTTGTTGTGCCATTGATTTCGTGAGCACGTGATTTACAAGCTCCCTTTCCGCAGATCATCGTGCAGGTTTTCTAAAATTTATTTGGAGGTCCCGGCCCTCCATAAAATCCTCGAAACGGTCTATCAGTCTCACGCTCCTCTTACCTTTTCCAGAATTGTCTGAAGATTCTGTAAAATTTTATGAACATTTTTTTAAAATTTTGATTAAATATGCTTAATTGAGTAATTTTGTTTCTGTGCAGGGTTAAATTCCAATGCCTGTTCCAACACGTGTTTGCAGAGAGATTCAAATTACTAAGGGCCTGATTACGAGTTGGTTGGTGTATTCTGATTCTGTTTACTCACGGATCGGGATTACTAGTTTAGTGTTATTTCACATGCCAATAATTATCGGATGTGCTAAATAACTCAACCTTCGTTACATTTTGGCAGGTCACACCTGATTTATTGATTGATTGATTGGATACTTATAGAGCGCAGCTATCACCCTACGGGCATCTTGGCGCTTTAGACTGAGGAAGCCATACCAGGACGACAGATAGAGGGACAGGGAGAGCGAATCTGGCTTAGACTTTGGGATAGAGCCAGGTTTTAAGTCTCTTGCGGAATTCAAGTAGAGAGTTACACTGTCTCAAATTCAGAGGAAGCTTGTTCCACATGCCGGGAGCTGCTATGCTGAAGGCCCTACCGCCTACCCGAGAACGTTTAAATCTCGGGACTACCAGTAGGCCAGCTGTGGAAGAACGAAGCTGCCTGGTTGGTAGATAGCGAGCAAACTTATCCTGCAAGGGAGCTGGACCCAGTCCATGCACTGCTCTGAATGTCAGATACAGAGACTTGAAGGAGACCCTCTCCTTGACCGGGAGCCAATGTAGATCTCTCAATGCTCCGGTAGCCGAGGAGCTGCGTCGTCGATCAAGCACCAGTTTGGCTGCTGCTGACTGTATCCTCTGCAGTCCCTGGAAGATGTACTGCGGGGCCCCCAAATAGAGGGAGTTGCAGTAATCGAGCCTGCTTAATACCGTGCTACGTACTACCGTGGCTCGTGATTCCCTAGGAAGTAAAGGTAGAATGCTTCGGAGTAGTCGTAGCAGGGCAAAGCAGACCGAAGTGGTCTTACTGGCCTGGGATACCATCTGGAGGTCGTCATCAAGGATCACCCCAAGATTGCGTACCTTGCTGACTGGTATCAGGGGATCCTCCTCTGGAGAGAGTCTAAATTCAGGAGGTAGATGTTTTGGGATCCTAGTTGGAGAGCAGAAAACCACCTCGGTTTTACCACTATTGAACTGGAGGGAGTTCCTTCTGAGCCAGTCCGTGGTCTGCTTCATGCATTGCTGGAACCGGTCCATAGATAACGCATCATCCCCTTCTAGGGAGAAGGCCAGCTGTGTGTCGTCAGCGTAGTTCACCAGGCTGACTCCAAAATATTTAATTAAATGAAACAGGGGCCGTAGGTAGATGTTGAAAAGGATGGGACTAATTGCCGATCCCTGCGGCACCCCGTACGCAACTGGAGACCTGCTAGATGAGAAAGGGGTCATGGTGACTACCTGCTGTCTACCCTCCAGGTAGGATTGAAGCCATTGCAGCGCTCTGCCTTTGACACCTATCTGCTTTAATCTCTCCACCAGGACTGGATGGCTCACCGTATCGAAAGCTGCCGACATATCGAGAAGCACAAGAATCATGGCATTCCCGTTGTCGGCACGCATTCGAAGATTATCCAGCATGGTAGTCAGAGCCGTTTCAGTCCCGTGGCCGGGACGAAAGCCGAACTGATCCCTGTCAAGCAAGAGGTTCTCCTCCAGGAAGCAGGACAGCGTCTTGCTAACTGACTTTTCAAGAATTTTCACCGGGTAAGGCAAGAGTGAAATAGGCCTAAAATTAGCTGGTACCAAAGGGTCCAGATTTGATTTCTTAATCAGTGGGGTTACCACTGCTAATTTCCAACAGTCCGGGACAGTTCCCGCCATCAGAGACTGGTTGCAGATCATCCTCAAGCCAGGAAAGGTGTGACGACCATATAATTTCCAGATTTTATGAGGGAGAGGGTCAAGAGGAGAACCGGATGACACACTTTCTATTAGACTGTCAAAAGCTACCTGGGAGAGTGGTTGAAAACTGTCTAGGGCCGCGGTCAGTGAGAGATCTCCGTCGACCAAGCTGACGGTTTCCTCGGAGCCATCCTGAGTATTGTCATGCAGTGTATTGACAATGTTGGCGATTTTCTCCTGAAAAAAGGAAGCAATTTCATTACACAAGGCTTGTGAGGGAGCTACTCTGTTGTTCATGCAATCCGGGTTAGAGAGATCGCGAACAATCTTAAAAAGGGCTTTGGTCCCATTAGAGGCCTGGGTGATGGAGCTCGCATAGAAATCTGCCTTGGACCTCAAGATCAGAGCTTTATATTGTAGTTGTATCAATCTCAGATCTTTCTTGTCGTCCTCAGCATAGTTTCTTCTCCATTTCCTCTCTGCTTGCCTGCGAGAGAGTCTAAGTTGATACAACTCCCCGTTGTACCACGGAGCTGATCTTTTCCTCACCTTCTTTAGTGACTTTATGGGAATAGTGTGATCAAGGACCTTAATTATCTGTTCAGTGAATGATCTATCATTTTCATCCACGGACTTAGCAGGAGAGAAGTAGCTGACATCCGATGATATAGTTAAGGGGTCAACTTTGGCCAGTTTGGCCCATTCTCTATCCTTCCTATGAAAGCCCTGCTGGCTGGGCTTGTTCTTCCGACAGGGCAGTGCCATGCTCAGATGTATAAGGGAGTGGTCCGTCCAATTCAAGGGCATAATACTTGATATCCCAGTTGTGGCTGGGTTAGCAAATACCAAGTCCAGGATGTGTCCCTTCTGATGGGTAGGACTGGCCACCAATTGATGGAGATTTAAGTTAGAGCAGGTATGCTGGAGGTCTCTCAATTGGCTACCCAGACCTCCATCCTCTGTGAGGTTGAAGTCACCTAGTATGATCATGTTGGTGTGGGCAAGTTTTAGGTTGATGATGGTGTCGGCGAGGAGATGGAAATGTGTGGTAGCGCCCGGGGGCCTATAACATAGCATCCCCGTGAGTAAATTCCCACCGGGAGACTGTAAAGAAAAGCCCATAGTTTCTATTCCCCCTACCTAATCAATCTGAAAAGGTCTGAAGTCTAAGGTTTCCTTAAAAATCATACCCACTCCGCCTCCTCTACCCAGGCTTCGGGGTTTGTGGAAGATTTTGTAACCACTGGGACAGGCCGCGCTCAGGGCTACTGTGGACTCGGTCGTGGCCCATGTTTCCGTTATAAAAAGAGCGTCTAGCTCCAGGTCCTCCAGGAGGCCATAGACATCAGAGGAGTGTTTAACTAGTGACCGGCTGTTAATTAGTCCACAGGAGAGGCTAACGCCCAGAGGATTGTGACCCTTAGATAGGTTCAGCTGCAGTAGTTGTCCTCTGCTGTAGTTCAGTCTACCAGAGAGGCCATTTGACTTGGCAGCATTCCTGGCGCTGGGGGCGGCCGGGGCGCGGACGGGCGCAGACGGGCTTGCCTCTGGCGCGCCTCTGGCGCGCCAACGGCGCACCCGCTGCGCGCGCGCGCTGCGTGCTTGCATTGAGCGCCTTAAGTAGGTAGGCGGGGGTGTTCCCTTAGCAGCTAGAGCACCACCCAAGATGGCAGCCAGCAGTGGCAAGGAGCAGGTTCCCACACCCAAGATGGCGCAGCGAAAGCAAACGGGTGATCGTCACGCTAAATCAGCGTGTGAAAAGATTTGTTTTATAGTGCGGGTAAGCGGAGCATCAGTAAGTGTCTTGATTTGTAAAAGTGTAAATTGATTTTAGGTAATTAGAGGACAGGGCCCCGAACAGGCAGCAAAACAAGTTAAAAAACGAAGTACAACCAGTACCTCTCGACGCGCTTAAAAAGTTTTAAACAGTGATGATTATAGCAAACGCTGTCACTCACACTAACATCCGATATAATTCACAGTCATCTGGGCTGCGCGCTTGCATTGAGCGCCTTAAGTAGGTAGGCGGGGGTGTTCCCTTAGCAGCTAGAGCACCACCCAAGATGGCAGCCAGCAGTGGCAAGGAGCAGGTTCCCACACCCAAGATGGCGCAGCGAAAGCAAACGGGTGATCGTCACGCTAAATTTAACAGGGATAAAGCATACGGTATTTACTGTATCATGCGGATTTTGGTGAGTTACAAACCATAATCCACATGTTATTCCCACAAACTCATGATAGGTGCTATGTATTGCGTTCAATAAATTCTGTATCCCTTGGTATTGTTATTTATAAGGTGTGATAAATAGCACCTATACTCATAATCAAGCCTTTGGTGTGTGATAATGATCACACCCTCTGAATTTTCCCTGATAAATTCCGGTAGGTCGAAGCTGCCGATATTTATTGGAGAACAAAATGACCGGTATTTACGAGTAGATGCGGATTTTGATTCAATATGCACCAAAATCTGCATGTTAGTGCCCGAAAACTTGTAATAAGATTATATTTATCACACTTGATAAATTCCGACTCTGTGGAGTTGTACTTTGTAAGGTGTGATAGATATCACACCCTTTACGAGTCCGCTCGTAATGAGGCCCTCAAAGTGACTCATTGAATCTGGTGCTCACAATTTGTTTTGGAGCAGAATGAAGTCATTGGACATGTCCACTGTCATGTGAATCAGATGAGAGAATAGATTTGTGGTGGAAGAGGGAAGGGTGGTGAATATTGCTACAAAAACAGGAACATCTTTTCCCTGCACTTTTAAATCACTTGGTGAGGTTCACAATGGTGAACATGCATCAGTGGCATAGCCTGGGTGTCAAAGGCAAGGAAAATGGGCTGCTGCCCAACCTGGCCAGAAATAATATGGAAATATATTTGGGGAATAGTGAGTCCCTCACAACCCTAGACACTGGTGGCAGTGCCCCTGCTGCACTATTAATAAACGCACCCCAGCTCACAATGACAAGTTCCTCAATTTGCCTGCCTTTCCATCTCTCCTCCTCCAACCCTCTCATTTCCTTTCTCCCTTTCACTCTCGCCACCCGTTATATGTCACTCTTTTCCATTCTTCTTCTGTCTCTCACATGACACTTCTCTCCCTGGCAACCTTATTTCTGGCACTTTTCTCTTACTCTTCTCTTGTACCTTACGCTTGTCCTTATCTCCTTTCTTTATCTCTATCATTTTCTCCTTTTCTCATTTTGTCACTTTTACCGCTTTTCTGCTTTCTTTTATCCTCTGCTTAGCTGTGCTTCCCTTCCCCTTCCCCTTCCCATTTCCCTTTTCCTTTCCTTTCATTTCCTTTCCCTCTCTTCAGTACTTCTCCCTCCTTTTCCTTTCCCTATCCAAAACCCACCCTCCACAAAGCAGGCACTGTGTTAAAGAATTTATGAGCATCCGTCCCAAACCCAACTTCTAGGCCCTGGTGCCACAGCACTAGTTGAACCACTGAAAGCTACATCATAAGCATCAGCGACGGCCCGTATAGGGCGTGTTACCGGGGCGGTGACGTGGGGCAGAGGAGGGGCAGGGCGGGGCGTTGCAAAATGCGGCTTACGGCCGATTGCAGGTAAGTTACGAAAAAAAAAAAAACGAATTTCGTTGCGCGCACAGCATCGCCAAATGCGATGCAGCGCGCGCAACAAAATTCGTTTTATTTATTGTTTTCATAACTTACCTGAAATTGGACGTATGCCGCATTTTACAACACCCCACCCTGCCCCTACCCGCCCCACGTCATCGCCCCGCTAACACTCCCTATACGGGCCGTGGCTGCGTAAGGGTCTCAAGGCGCTGGGGGCCGTCGGCCCTGACCTTTACATGCGCACGAAAAAAATAAATAAAACGAATTTCGTTGTGCGCGCAGCATCGCCAAATGCGATGCAGCGCGCGCAACAAAATTCGTTTTATTTATTGTTTTCATAACTTACCCGAAATCGGACGTATGCCGCATTTTACAACCCCCCACCCTGCCCCTCCCCACGTCATCGCCCCGCTAACACGCCCTATACGGGCCGTGGCTGCGTAAGGGTCTCAAGGCGCTGGGGGCCGTCGGCCCTGACCTTTACATGCGCACCCCCCCCCCACCCCCATCAAAAGCATAACTGGGCTGTTGTTTACTTGACTCAGCATTATAATTTAGCAAGCACCTGTTTAACGGTTAATTAAAGTTAAAGAAAGGAAGTAACTAGGGTGTCCTGCACCCCTCAACTTTAGGATCATCTTCATTTTTAAAGGCATCTTGCAGTAAAAGTGTAAAAATCTGATAAAGTCTCCTCAGAATTCAAAAAGTGCATTTCATTAACATGCAAAACTGTTTCACCTTAGTACATCAGATTCTCAGTTCATTGAGCATTTTTTTTTTAAGTGATAGCTTTCGAAACATGGATTTAGAAACATTCATTTTTCCCCACACTCTGACAACAATGACAATAGTCAACTAAGACTCATGTTGGTTGTTATAAGCACTCCGTGGGTGGCCTGGGTTCTTATTCGCATGAACATTATAGTTTATTAAAACAAACACAGAAGAAGGTTATATACAGTGCACATTCTGAATTCATGTATTTCGAGGATAATGAAGAAAAATGAGGGAAGTGTCATTAAAAAAATTGCCTAAGATCAGACAATTTGGTTAAGTGGGGAAGCTGGGATTAAACCCGGGTTTTCTGCTTTCACATTTTCCAATTCAGCCACTAGATGTATATGGTTCACTTCCCTACAACCACCTTACTGCCAACCCCCATGGCCCGGAACCCCCCACGGCTTCAGTACGGCCCTCAATCACACCACATACCAAACTTTTTAGCCCCTGGGAAAATGTTTGCTAGCACCCGTGGTCTAACTTGTTTTAAAACCAATGCTTTGCTGTCAATTATTCACCTCAACTTTTATCAGCCTTTGAAAAATCACCTACCTCTGCCTCAAATATTTCTAGGGTTTGTCACGCATTCTTTGATATCTTTTGGCACAATGCTACTCCTACCAGGAAGTGTTCCGTTTTGTTTGTTTACAAGAGACATGGCAAGTGCCCAAAAATATGTCACAGCCGCGTAATCGCCCCGCCGCCCTCAGATTCGAAAGGATCGCTTTTCGCAACATGGGAATGAAGTTTTCATGCCTTATGCAACATTGTCCCAGGTGATATGTATGTATAATACCTAGGTGTGTGTGTGATATTTTGGTAGGAAAATTAGGAGTTCTTTTTCGTTGATTTATTGATCTATATAGATTTACAAAAAATGTGCTGGGAAGGTGAGAGATGGCTGTAAACAGGAGGTGAGCAGATAGAATTTTTTTTCATTTAGCACCAACCATCCCAAACGCCGATTAAAGGTTTTCTGGGTAACAAGTGCTTTAAAATTCTCGCCACACTACCAGATATCTCATATTTTGCTGGCCCTATTTTGGGATTTAAAAAAAAAAAAATCTGTACTTCTGCATAGTTATTTTTTCTTAACTTGGTATTTAACAAGATTACTTTTTAAATAAAGTTTGAACGAGATTATCTTCATATTTACTTAACTGTGATATATACTTTCACAAGCCTGTAGGATGTTAGTGCACCATATACAAGAAAACAAAAAGCTCCCTCATCTCGAGCCATTTGCATTGTTCTGCATATCTGTAATCCTGAAAATGTCCTAAGGGAATTTTACCCCTTTTTAACTCCCTCTGCTGTCAGTGTGAAAACGCTGATGGACACTGAAGAGATCCAATTTCTATATCTTTAATTAAAAAAAAATACAGGTGTTTTACCATTTGTATTTAATTGTTAAAATCAAGAAAAAAAGGAAATGTAGAGACCAACTGACAGGAGCGCCCGGCATGGCTCGAGGGTAGGGGGCAGGTGCAGGGTCGCGTGGGGAGGGGTTTCGCGTGGGGAGCGGGGGTCAATAATAATAAAAAATTAAACCTTCCTTTCTGCCAGCCTGGGGCCCGCGTCTTCACAGGTCCTGCTCTCCTGCCTCTGGAAGGAACAGGAAGCAGGCATCCTCCCTCCCCTCCCCTAAGCCAATCACAATGCTCCAGTGGAGCGTTGTGATTGGTCGGGATGCCGCCCAGTCATTGTCTGTAAGGGATGGCATGTTCTCCATGTAGGCGCCAGCCTGCATGGAGAAGTGCAGAGTGTGCATGACTGGTGCCGGACCGCCCAAACCAGTCATGTGCACTCAGGAGTGGGTAAAACACACATGCCCTGCCCAGGCAGCTCCCCCCACCCACCCACCTTCAATGCAGCAAGAAACATAAAATGGTAATAACGAAAATGTTTAAGCTTTCTCGCACTGCGAGTAAGAAGTGGGGCGACGCTCCTCCGCCCTAGTGGAGGAGCCACCCCTGCCAACTCATAGCACAGTACAGGTAAAATTCATCATAAAGTTCAACCAAACGTCTATAGCGTCATCCCATTCGCCAGAGCAGAAAAGTCTGCCTCCAGAAGCCAACCAACACCAAAACCATGTCCAGGTAGCGATGGAGTCAAAAGACCATCCACCTACATAGAGAAGCTTGAGGTCCTACTCGTAAAACCACAATTGCCATAGGAAACCCACAGGTCCCCAGTTTATCGTCCCCCCTCCCAACGGAGAGCACAAACTGGGCATCATCCACACACAAGTAAACTTCAAGGCCCATTCCAAGCAGCAGATGAGGGAGATGTGTGTTCATAGAGGATAGCGTGAGTATCGCCGCCGGGGTCACCAAGAGACTAGCTGGATCCCTGGGGATGATAATGCCCAAACGCATTCACGTTTGACGTCAAATGCCGCTGATAAGTTGAATGTAACCACTACACCTGCACTGGCAACTTCTACCATCAATCAAAGATCATTCAGAATACTGGAAATGAACATATATTTATTTGAACAACTAACATTTTAATCAGAAATGGCACATGTCCAAATTCTAATTCTCACGCAAACAGAATTGAGCTTAAGGATCTGTATCACTACTTAAGAGGTTCTCCAATGATAGATACAGAAAGGTAAAACCTTCTGAAATGTATATGAAAAAGGGCAAAACATGTTAAATTTATTGAGTTAAAAACATATTCTGCTTAATATGCTTAATTTCCTTGTTAAAAATCAGATCCACACCCTGTCAATATAAAAAAAACAGGCTATTGGTATTTAACAGGTGTGGTAAACACCACAATCTATTCCACACAACTTGGAATCAGAGCCAACAGGGTCAATTGAACATCTAACAGTTTTGGATGACTATACAGAGCTAGAAGTGATGGCTTTTGGGTGCTGAACAAAACATGACTTACAAACAGTTATCCTGGTACTACAAACAATATAGTGACCCCTTTACATGCCAGCCTGGATGAAAACTAGTCTGGAGAGGGACACGTAAGTGTTAAATGAGCAACAGCCAGGAGCTACAATTGATTGGCTGAAATAGGAGGAGGAAGCTAGGAACAAACTGGAGAATTTATTGAAGTTAGAGCAATAGAATTGTTTAATCCGAGTGGCAACAATTCCTGAATAAAGAGAGCTATCTATATACTGCAAAAGCACAGGACTACCTGCTTCTTTGGCAGCACTACAGGAGCTTGCCACATGCACAAGTCTGTATTATGCTTCTGTGGGAACTCTTTGCATAAGCCACTCTTACCAACCCCGCCCCCCCTTCATTGTGCAACAGATCTGTCTTGTGCAAGCAGAAGACAGGAGCATGTGTCAAAGACAAAAGCGGCTTTATATCTAATGATCTCTTCACTGGCCTGTGCTATGTTCAGAGACACTAGGACTAGAGTGAGTGAGTGAGTGAGTGAGTGAGTGAGTGAGTGAGTGAGTGAGTGAGGGAGTGAGTGAGTCAGTGAGTGAGTCAGTGAGTGAGGAGGGGAGTATGACAGCAATTGAATGGGGAAGAGAATGTCAGTGAGTAGGTGAGTACTGACTTATTGACAAAGTGTGTGACTGAGTGAGAAAGTGAGTGAGAGTTTGAGCAGCTGTCTCTGTCAGTGAGTATTCAAGAGAGGGAGGTGGGTGACTGACTTTATGAGAAAGTGAGAGGGTGAGAGTGTGAACAAGTGAGTAAGTGAGTAAGTGAGTGAGTGAAAAATTCTTCAATACTTCCATATTAAATAGGTTTGGAAATATGTAATTGGGACAAAACAGTCTTAACAAACAAATAATAAAATTGTAAAATCCAACTTCAATATTACCCCCGGATCTATTCTTCTAATCATACATAAATGCAACAACAAAGGGACTCAGCTTTCACCTGTTGATTAAGCGAAAGGTGTTCGCCTTCTTCTATCAACTACCAAGAGGCATTATCAGAAGTCGAATTTTTGAAATATGATAATTTCAGACCTAACCAAAAACCTAATTCACAAAAAGAACTATCTACGTTGCACCCTGATAATCATAAAACAAAACGTATCGAACCTGCTCTGCTGGCTTTGAGTTGGGTTTAGCATAAATTGTACACTTTAGGGCCATACGCTGGCTGTGGGTGCATTAGCAGCTTCCTATCACAAACCAATATCACAATCAACAATAGGACATGAGTAACTGAAACAACAAGCATTGGCAAAGCCAATAGGTTATGCCTATGCAAAATCTATTGGCTTTATTTTATTTCATTTATTTAAAGATTCATATGGCGCACAGCTACCCAACAGGGTTTCCCGATGCTGAGCAGAACAACGTGCACACCGAAGTTGCAGATAGTTTAAACAGAGGAATTATACTTGGTTATAAAGAAATGTCTTTCGCTCTTTATGGAAGGCTAAAGGCGACTGACAGATATTAAGTTCCAAAGGATGAGAATTCTACAGTTTAGGTCCACGGTAGGAAAACGAGCGGTCTCTCATACGAGTAATGCGCACTCTGGGAACAGAGAAAAGAAAGAGGCTGGCGCATCTCAACTGGCGGGTGGGTAGGTAAGGTTTGACCAGGCTTTGTATGTACGAGGGTGCCAAGCCATGCTTGGCTTGAAACATGTAACATTGAGCCTTGAACTCGATGTGCTTGTTCACCTTAAGCCAATGAAGTTGATGAAGCAGAGGTGAGACGGAGGCATGTTGAGGCAACCGAAAAAGAAGGCGGGTGGCCGCATTTTGAATGAGCTGTAAGCGGCGATCGGAGGCCTAATCTGCGCCCAAGTACAATACATTGCCATAGTCAAGTCTGGAAATCACCAATGCCTGCGAGACGGTTCTTTGGGTTAAGGGTGGAATTAAGCAAAGGATTTTTTTAGCCACTTGAGAACTGCGGAGCAAGCCACGGTGACTCCGGACACTTGGGTTCTGAGAGAGATTATCAATAGTAAAACCCAAGTTCTCAACCTTAGGGACCGGAGCAGGTAGAGGTCCCAAAGTGTCTGGCCAATGACTTGCTCCCCAGAGTTCAGGATTGTTTCCCAGAATGAGGACCTCAGTTTTAGAGCTGTTCGCTTCAAAGCATTACAGGACATCCACAAAGAGATATTACGCAGCCCGAGCTGGAGCAAGGAAGTGTCTTAATGCTGAGCAGATGTGAGGGAAAAAATGATCTGGGTATCATCTGCGTAGCAAAAAATGGTCATCTCTGACTTTTCTGCAATGTCCGCCAGCGGGCGAACATAAAGATTAAAAAGCAAAGGGCTCAAAAGCGAGCCCTGCGGTACTCGAGACGTTAGAGCTACTGAGTTAGATTTAGTGGTATGTGAGAAGACTTGGAACAAGCGATCTTTTAAAAAAGAGATCTGCCACCTCAAGGCCACTCCTACAATGCCTGAGGCTTCAAGATGATCCACCAGGATGGGGTGTGAGACCGTGTCAAAGGTCGCGCTCAAGTCCAGTAAGATGAGCGCTGCCGCACCACCATAGTCAAGATGCTGCCTAAGATATTCCGTAGCACCTGTGCTATACGCAGGACAAAAACCTGACTGTGATGGATGAAATAAATTCTGAGGAGAGTTGGGAATTGATGTGTCTTTCCAAGACTTTGGAAAAGGATGAAAGAAGGGATATAGGACGGTAGGTTGACAAGCAAAGAGGGTCGAGGTTGGTCTTTTTCAACAAATGGGAGCACAAAAGCGTGCTTCCAATTCCGGGACACCTGACCTGAGCTTAAAGAGGAATTGAGTAGATTAAGAATCATGCCAAGGGCTGACTCGTCCAAACGTCTGAGCTTGGATGGGGGAGAGGATCAAGTGGAGAGCCAGACTTGATGGTTCCCAACAAACATTGAAGAGAGATCAAGTCCAGTGGGAGCCAGGCCTTAATTTGACAGGACTTGTCAGATGAGAAGGCCTGGGAGAAAGTTTTGACCTGATCAAAAGAGGGAGCAGTAGGGAAGGTAAAGCTGTCTTGAAGGGAAGGGCCGGAGACAAGCTGACAGCGAATAGACTCTACTTTAGTGAGGAAGAACACTGCAAGTTTGTTGCATTGATGTAACAAGAGTGAAGGAGACGGCAGAAAAGTGCTAGATGCAGAAAGTTCTTTCACAACTTTGAATAGAGTTTTCTGTCTGTATAGAAGGAAGCATGTACTGATCTGCATAGAACATGGTATTTTTTCAATGCAGTCAGATAGGTAACATTAGCCTCTGGTGCATAGTGCTTTCTCCACTGTCTCTCTAAGACTTTACAGGGTTTTTTATCGAGTTTGAGGGAGTCTGTAAACCACGGGGCAAGGGGGTGCACTCTAAGATGGGGTTTGGCTGAGACAGGAAGAGTAGAATCAATAGCCTCCAACAGCCAGTGATGCACCGAAATTTGATCTGGGTCAGGTTGAGATGTAATAGTAGGGATTGTATTAGAGAGCTGCTTATTGAGCCAATGTTTCTTCCATGAGAGGTATAACTGCAGAGACACATGCTAAATGAATAGGCATGAAATAAAAAGCATGTTAACCTTCTGCATATGACTTGGGAATTATTGGAGATTGTCTCTCCACTGACGGCCATCTAAAAATTCCCTGGATTAAATATGTCATAAATTGTTATTTAGAGATTTATGGTATTAAACTTAAAGATGATTGTAACGCCCCTTCCAGTCTGCCCAAAGAAGTGATGAAGTCGGTTTTTATGAATTTTAAGCTAGAGCAACGGGAAAGGATCAGTAGTAACTTAAGTACATGTATGTTCTACGGCAGATTCTGTGAAAACGAGGGATTTCAGCCGTATCTGAGTCTAGTTACTCGACCCTCCCACCGGTATGTTATTACCAGATTAAGGTTTGGGATAGTCCATCATCTGGTGGCCTACCCGTGTATCAAAAAACATCCGGTAGGCCCATGCCCATGTGATAATGTATCAGCTCAAAGCACCATGCACTTTCTTCTACTATGTAACCTATATGATAACTATCGTCAAGCCTACCTCAAACCTATCCTGTTAAAATATGGAGTTAGGAACATACAAGATGCTATGAAGTTGCTTTTTAAACCATATCCTGATGTATGTTTTTTTACTGCTACTTTCCTCCTACTAGCTATCAAAGCAAGGCCTGGTATGCTTTTTTAATTATTTAAATGTTTTAATTATGAAATCTGTCCGCAATTTTATAATATGATATGTTTATTGTATTTGTTGTGTATTTGTTTTGCTTTTATGGACTTGTGTTTTAAGCTCCGAATAAAGCCTTATGAAATGAAATGAAAATGACTTGGGAATTAAATAAGCTCTCCCAATTGGTTAACCCATTCTGCCCTTTATGAAATGTTGCCCACATGCTATATTTACGGCTGCAGGTCCATAAGACGCTACACTGAGAAGGAGGTGGAGCTCGAGCCCATTCCAGAGACACAACCCGCAGAAACAACTCAATATTAGTATTTTGCAAGCTACAATGTTTTGCAGCGTAATGCTGCATGCAGCTGGCCTGCTCCCTCCAGGCTGATTCTTATCCAAAAAGAATTCAACTGATATCAAGCACAGCTCTAAGAGGGGAGAGGGAGTGGGGGATTATCAAAAGAACAAGCTTCAAATCTGAGCAATTCCCTATATCTGGTAAATGCCAAAGAAAAACACAGATGTGCGGCAGAAGCCTATCAGGCAAAAAATAGGGTAAAACTGGCTCTTTCAGTGACACCTCCTGCACGTCTTGGCAGCTCTCACAATGGCCGTGTATTCCCTACACACATTCCCTGCACACTGCCTTGTGCAGGCGCTCACCTCTGACGTGTGACGCGGCCACGAGCTGCAGGGGCCCCCTGGAGCCGGCTTAACACGAAGGGACCTCCAAGCAGCCGTCTTCGAAGCGCAATTCTGCAGCCGCAGGAAGCAAGAGACTCTTAAATGAAACCAAAACCTACATAGTACTTACGGTTTCTATTCGACCGCTTGTCTATCTCAAAGTTGGAGGATGTTGTTAAAACTGAAGAGGAGAGGATGCTTGTAAAACTGAGGAGGACAGGAGATGGCATGCAGATGCACTCATACATCGTGCTACATACCAAGGGGCATATCAGCAAGGGCCAGCGAAAATTATCGGTAAGCGCACTTAGCGCTAGGATAATTATCGCCAGCTGTCGCTGCTTTCTATCGCAGAGATAGTGTGCTATCAGCAACGCTTATCTCCAAAGCGATAGTAATGCAAGCGTTAGCTGGAAAACAGTGTGATTATCACTGGAAATCCAGCGATAATCGCACTGTGACCAGCGATACCTTCCTGATAGGGCAGGGCCGACTCAGCCATGATATCCACCTTCCATTGGATATCATGGCTAAGTCAGAACTAAAGCAGGCGTAAGGAAAGTAGCGATAACCATGGTTAGCGCTACTTTTCTTATCACCATGCTTGTTAGCGATTCCCTTGATAATTGGAGAAATGTCGGTTAGCGACATTTCTCCAGTTATTTCGGGAAGGAACACCCACTTTGCATCTAAGCTGGTCGTTCAGTAAACAGGCGCTAAGGCAAGGATTCACGTGATAGCGTGACCTTGCTAATATAGCGATAAAACTATCGCCGCTTTTCAGCCGAAAACAGCTGCAAAAGTGGCGATAATTTTTTATCGCCGCCTTGTAGATATGCCCCCAATTTTTTTTTAAAAGAACCTTCAGAGTGCATAGCCAGTGGAAGGACACTTGCCACTAGCCATTGGCTAGTGACTGGAAGCTGTACTTGAGCCGAGCCAAGCTCCACTCCATGGCATGGACAGGCAAAGCAGAGCAGGAGGTGAAAGCAGACGACGCACTGATCAGTCAGAAGCATGTAAATTAGAGCAACATTAGAATCAAAGAATGGTAAGTTCAGGTAAGTATTGAGTGGGTTCTAAGCCCCTTTAAAGAAAATTAGTTTTTAGTACAGGAGATTATGCAAGCACTGTGCAGGCAAAACCTAAAAAGTAAACTTGTTACTATCACAATCAGAGGACAGTCCCAATGCAAAGTGATGTGAAATCTGTTCTCTTACAAAGGAAGGAGTAAATCAATCAAGGACTACAGCTATATTCGAACCAAGACCACAGTTCACAAAATTGAGCTCATGAGCAGGGTCTGAGAGCAACTGTGGCCGGTGTTTGTGGACTGGTCTGGTGAGCGTGTACCTCAGCCATAGGTCATTGAGGTCCAATGTTTGATTAATAAAAAGCCTAGCGAACCCACACACTAAGCAGTTGAGCTCACAGTCTGTGGTTGATGGTCCTGTCTGAGACTTGTGTGCTATAGATGATTGCAGAAAATAAGGTTGTCTCAATTCTATCCCTTCAGTTTGGGTACAATAGGTCTAGATTTTGGGTAGGTTAGTTGTATGCAAATCTGAAATTCCCTCTCCCTCCTGTTTTCTCCCATCTGGCCAGCCGCGCTTCTGTACAACATGACTAAAAGACAATGACAAAGCCAACAGCTTTCTTGTAGGCAAGACCTATTGGAGTTGCCAATGCGTGTTTTATTTTTGAAGCAGCTACATTGCATGGCGGTCAATAAAACTAGTGAGACTATGTTTGCTTGCCAATGCCATTTGTGTCTGATGTGGAACTTTTATTTTTTCCCACTGCGGGAGTCTGTTTTTTGGGAAAAACAAAACTAGGGTCCAGCTATGTTGGGAAATTCCTCTTAGGGCAAGGGTGATAGTAGTTATTTTAATTTGTCCTCGTCAAGCATGGTTTATGGGACAGACCCGGAAAGACACAATACTGGTAGACATGATGCTGTAAGACCTGGCTTCCATTGCCATGTCCACCAACAGAGCCACTGCCAAACCTACCTATAGAGCAAGAAAGAAAGCCCGGAACTGAGGCGGGAGCCATCAGTACTGGCTCAGGATGGTTTACAGTGAAGTAGGAAATTCAATGATGCTGAGTCCTATCATGTCGAGTTGCAGAACCATATTTACAAATCCTTTGCAATAGGTTTGCATCACAAAAGTGACGCAAAACCGCACAAAATGTGTTTTGTTGGATTCACTTTCCAGCACAAAACTTGTTTGTAACTTGAAAGTGCTGTTTTGCATTACTCTGCATCAAGGTGGCGTTCCTTAGGTGATACAAGGGCATTTCAATGCAACCTCCCATGCTTTGTGGTGCAAAATCCTATCTACTAACAAAAGTAGTCAGGGTTCGGCACCCAAATTTATCGCCACATTCGAGCAGGCGTAAAAATGAGAAATGCTTTTATTTCTCCTAACTTTTTCTACTTTGCATGTGTACTGCACTGTAAAGCACGCATTCGAAGTGGGAAAAGTTTTGAAGTTTGTCTAAGCCAGTGGCACTCAATGTATGGCCCGCAGGCTGCTGGCATCCCGGCAGACCTTTCGTTACGGCCCAAAGACCTTTCTCTTGGAATAAGTTAGCAGCAGAGAAATAAAGCTGCTCGTGCTGTGCTTTTTCTGTTTTTGCTCTAGCCAAGCAGGAACATCTTAAGGAATTTGGGGGCCCTGGGCCAAACGTATTTTGGGGACCCTTTTTTGGAACACCTTGGAATTTATGATCCAGTTTCAGCTCTTTCGTGCAATCATTGGCCAGGTGAGTGACACTTGAGTGGCACACTGGTCTAAATTCTAAATATGTTTACATCTAATATTTAGGGATAGTGACGCGTGTTTTCAATTTTGTAACAAAGCAGCAGCTCACTAATATTACTGCAAATAATCTTTGTGACATATGAATATGTGAGGTCTTGTTTTGAGGAACATTTTATATGGATGTTGCATGAAACATAAACACAGCATTTCTCAGTAAAATGTCTGTAATAGAATTGCACATCACAAATAAATTAAAAGTAAACAGTATTCGAAACAATCTGTTCAACAATTAATCAAGGTCCTCGGGGCAAGACTCTCTCTGCTGAACAGAGCTGGTTCTGTAAGGGGGCCCTCTGAAAGGCTAAGACTCTGGGCCAGAGCCCACTTTGCCCATGTCTTAAAAAGTCTTTGTAGCCAAGCAACATCATTTGGTGATTCTTGGCTTTTTTCTATAGCCAGTACAGCTTGTGTTATGAGCAGGACTGCCCTGCTCATAGAAAAAGCTGAAATGAATGTAGAAATAAAGCTCAGAATCAGAAGACAAAGAAAACGACGTTGCATGGCTACATTCGTTTAGCTAAAAAGAACAAAATAATATGTAATTATTGTATTGGTCTTTAACCTAAAGGTAACAGCATATAAAATGTACTACACACAACGTAATAAAAAAAAAATCAATGCAAGTTAAACTAACATGAGTTCCGCCAAGTGCCACGCATCTGAGGTTAAACTAAAATACATGTTAGTTTAATACCCGCATTGCCACAGGGTCCGAAAATTGCCACACTTAACAGGTGTTGGCAGGTGATTACTAATTTCAGTCTTTTTGTTCTTGCTGCTACAGTAGTGACTTTGACCCCCTCCCGCCCCCCAACGATGTGAGCTTCACACCTTGTTTTATCAAATTTAGCTGCTAGTCAGTACAGCCTCTCACGTGGGCATTCGCACCACCCGCCCTCCTGTCAGACTCACAACAGTGCATAGTAGGAGTCAGGTAGGACATATCATACATACCAACAGACCCGATTCAGGCGGGAAACTACCGATTTTTCAAGCCAAAAATGGCTTTATTTTAGCTGTCTCCCGCCTGAAATTGCATTTTCTACAATAGAAGTCAATGGGGAATTTTCATTCTCCCGATTTTTTATTTTAAATCTCCCACGTCCCTGTCCTAAAATGTTGGCATGTATGAGATACGCTTTACAAGACCACCAGTCCAGCCCGGCCTGATACCCGGGAGTGGGTTCTACAGTAGCCCAGCTCATACTGCTGTCTCCCTCCAGCCCCAACCGCACGCTCTCTGCAGACTGTTGGGTGATCACAATCTTTTTAGGAGTCCAGTTCGGTAAAATTCTAGCAGACTAATCATCAGGTTGCAAGATGTCCGCTAGATTAGATAGCATAAAGGATAGAATTTGGCGAGCACAGAAGAACTGAGCTGCATCCGACATCACAGGTATTGGACGCACATAGTAGAAGACGTGCTGCTGAAAAAATGTACAAAAAGATTTGAAAGAAAGAATTGTGTCATAATCTTTTGAAGAAATGTGAGTTTCTATTTTTCTGTGTGCATAATTCCTCACCCCACCCTACCTCCCTGGAGTGGTCCCACCATCAATGTGGCCCTTGGACACACCCCAGACTGTACTTTTTAGCCTTGAGAAAAAGTTTTTGAGTGCCCATGGTCTAAGCATTGTATTTTGTACAGGAAAGCTATCCTTCCATCAACACCTATGCTAGACTCACACAGAATCATTTGCACGATGGTGTTAAGGTGTGTGTGTGGCGCTCGGCAGCCTGATTGTGAGTCAGCACCAGGGAGAGCAGGATAGTGCATATCTCTGTAGATATGGCTTTTTCCGGTCCCTGTCACGCAACACAATGCAACAACTCTGGTTGCTGCGCTGCGTTGTGTAACAGTGGTAAAGCTGGGCCGTAGCTTTTGTCCGAAGAGATGGGTCTTCAGCTGCTGGTTTGTATTGCAGAAGGATTGGGTTGGGACAGTTAGGGTGTTGTTGGTGATGCGGTTCCAGATCTTGACAGCATCAATACAGATGCATTGTCTTTTGGTTTGTACAGTTTTCTCTTTTGTTTACAGTTTTTTGTTTGCCCTCAGGCAATGTCTTGGCTCCTGTGGTGGTGCTGCCCACCTGAAGTAGTTAACTCCTCTGCCTGGTGTGGAGGAGTGTGACCTCTCCTGAAGACAACAAAGGTGTGGAGGGGTGTGACCTCTCCTGAAGACAACAAAGGTGTGGAGGAGTGTGACCCCTCCTGAAGAGTGTGATCCCTCCTGAAGACAACAAAGGTGTGGAGGGGTGTGACCCCTCCTGAAGACAACAAAGGTGTGGAGGAGTGTGACCTCTCCTTAAGACAACAAAGGTGTGGAGGAGTGTGACCCCTCCTGAAGACAACAAAGGTGTGGAGGAGTGTGACCCCTCCTGAAGACAACAAAGGTGTGGAGGGGTGTGACCTCTCCTGAAGACATTAAAGGTGGGGTTGTGACCTCTCCTGGAGACAACAAAGGTGTGGAGGAGTGTGACCTCTCCTGAAGACAACAAAGGTGTGGAGGGGTGTGACCTCTCCTGAAGGCATTAAAAGTGTGGAGGGGTGTGACCTCTCCTGAAGACAATAAAGGTGTGGAGGAGTGTGACCTCTCCTGAAGACAACAAAGGTGTGGAGGGGTGTGACCTCTCCTGAAGACAACAAAGAGGAGTGTGACCTCTGCTGAAGACAACAAAGGTGTGGAGGGGTGTGAAGACAACAAAGGTGTGGAGGGGTGTGACCTCTCCTGAAGGCAACAAAGGTGTGGAGGAGTGTGACCTCTCCTGAAGACAACAAAGGTGTGGAGGAGTGTGACCTCTCCTGAAGACATTAAAGGTGTGGAGGAGTGTGACCTCTCCTGAAGACATTAAAGGTGTGGAGGGGTGTGACCTCTCCTGAAGACAACAGAGGTGTGGAGGGGTGTGACCTCTCCTGAAGACAACAAAGGTGTGGAGGGGTGTGACCTCTCCTGGAGGGGTGTGATAGACTTGACTTCCTTAGGCCTTTGCTGAGACCTAGAGCCCCAGGCAGGACGCCTTTCAGGGAGGCAGAGTGGAGTCAGAGAAGATGCAGAGCAGGGTGTTGCCTCCATCTTTGGTTATTTTGGTGACTGGTTTCACTCAGGTGATGCAGCACCAAAAGAATTGGTGTGCAAATAATTCTTGTGAACTCTGCTGAGAAAACAGTGCATTCTTCTGTGGAAGTATTGATATGCACTTATGTGTGCATCGTGGCTTGCAGTGGACTTCTGATGAGTGGTATGGGAAAGGTCTCACTTATCCTCTGGCCCCATTCCATTTTAGATGTCAGCTGAGGGGCCATGTCAGCAGAGGGTGGGGGGGGGGGCTTCTATGGACGTCACAGCCCCTCACAGCGCGTGAGTCATACTCTCCTTACTCTAGAAAATACTTTCACTTCCTCCTCTGACGTAGAACCTGCGTAGGGGGAATTTCCATGTAGTATTTGTTAAATTGCCAAGAGGCAGCAAGAGATTGGTGGGTTTATGAGACCTGGGATTAAAAAAGGGGAGGACTAGTACATCTAAAGCATACAGGGCAACACACTTGACTTGGTGGGAAACTTCCGTTTTTTTTGTTTTGTTTTGTTCTTTTTTTTTTTTTTTAGAGAAGATGGCTTTATTTTAACTTGGTCCCATTTCGAAAGCTCTCTGATTCAGCGCAAGTTAATGAGGAAATTAAATTTACAGATTTTGCTTCTCAATCTTCCTCTTATCTGTTCCCAAATGTTAGCATGTGGGTAAAAACTAAACACCATGTGAGGCTGACAAATCAAAATTAAGCGGAGAGATCTGAAATCAGCAGTAGAGTGGGAATTGTTTGCAGTGATCAAACCATACATTTTGAGGTCTTTCGGCCTCGCTCATCCCTCATCTGTCAGACATGTGCAAAGGAGACCCTTCGCACGCTGGAACCAGGGGTGGCGCGCCCTCATTATGAATGGACCGGGATCTTAAAAGGGCCAGTATCAGTAATTACAGACCCCATCTTGATTACAAGCGCCATGGGTGCACAATGGGTTAGGAGTGGTTCACCCATGCACTTTGCGTGTTAGCCTGCTGTTTGGGTAAAATACCGCAGAAAATAAAGAATAACCACCAAATTAAGGGGCATTTTTATTTAAAAAGTCAGAGCGCAGAGCTGCGCCAAATTTGGCAGAGCCGCACTCCGACATTTTGAAAATGCAGGGATATGCCATATTCACAAGTATACTGAGGACCCCTGTGTGTCCCCTAGCACTGGCGCAAAAAATAACTTCCTAGCCATGTTGCAAGGGGGCCTGTGCTGCAGGGACGATTGTTTATGTGCACATAAACAATCAATAATGGCGATTTGCACCTTCTATGTGTGCTGCAGAATGCAGCTCACATGGAATGAGCAAAAAACTAGGAGAAATTCATAATTTTTCCTCTTATCGCCATGCTAAAACCAGTTACTCCATGGCGTTCGTTTGGCGCTGCCATAGCCTTGTAAATCTGAGGCAGTGTCATAAAGCAATGGGTGTTGCAGTGGAAAGCCCTTTGCTGCAGGGGACTGCGGCGGAAAAGTGCATATTTACAAGGATGTGTTAAGCCACGCAGAGTGGCTTAGCGCCACCTTGTAAATATGGAAAATGGTGCTGAGCCACCAGAGCATCAAAAAAGTGATGCTTCGGGTAGCAGTGAGGGCTTGTAAATATGCCCCTAAATGCAGTAGTTGTGGCTTTTGTGTTAATTCCTTATTATTCAAGATCCCAACAGGGTCCCTCTCACAATCTCCAGTAACCTTTGACTGACCTTCAGGAGTTCCTCATATCAAACCGCGATATGGTTGCGAATTTGGGAGTACATCAATTTCGCACTTTTGGCCTCTGATGTTATTGCTTAAAGCGAAATCTTATTACTATTTCTGTTTTCATAGTTCAATGCTCTTGTCTTTAGAGAATATCGGTTTTAGGCCATCGATAGTGTTTCTAGGGTGAACTATTTATCTCACCCTATGATTGGTGATCAGTTCACTCCCTCCACCTTGTAGACCCCATGGCTTTCCTTGTATCTATACAACCAACACCAGCTCACTCACAAGGACCACACCTGCAAGTCCCAGCCAATCCCGCTCAATCTCCAGGGTACGCCTGGAATCCCACCACCGTGGAACGCGTGCGGTCACACATCTGGCACAGCTTTGTGAATTCCATTTTACATGTGCAGATATTTGCAGGTATATTTGCTCAATCGAACATGTGCTGGCAAGTGTGCAAGGTCTGCATCACTTTTTGTCCTTTTCCCCCACATGAAAAAAAATCCCAAAATGAGCACCAGCTTTTGGGGTTGTCTGATCCCTTTTCCTACCTGGTAAGCAATTTACTCCTGCCCCTTTCTGGGGTGTACATATACTCCAGACGTGGAACTGTCACTCCTAGCCCCTTTGAGTATATTTAATAATGCAAAATGTTTCATGTGAATACATTTTTTAACAACAGTAAAACAAACTTTGCGAACTTGTAAAAACAGATACTTGATTGTGCAACTGTGATTCAAAATGAGAGAAAACACAGAATATATACTTGCAAAATCCATAATCCATTGGTTGATTGATTACAAAGATGGGAAGTTCTCTTAAAGGCAAGAAAAATACCTGCCAGACATGTGTGCTGGGCTCTTGCAGTGCACGCCCAATGAGGGTCGGTTTTCCTCATATTTGATGGGTGCAGCACAGCTACCAAAGCTGCTGCGCTTCGTGAGGCGGAAAGAGCTGGACCGCGTCATATCTATGGAGATATTAAATTACAACCTCCTAGCGAGGTCGCACTACAGGCTGGGAGCACTGAAGGCAAAGAGGAAGATTCCTCTGCTCCCCAGCCTTTTATCGGCAACTACTAGCCCCCAGACCGGTTCTGTCTGGCCTGGGGGGGGGGGGGGGGGGGCTGGCAACTTGCGTGACCCAGAAGTGATTCCTTTCACTTCCGGGTCACGACCCGGCCTGCCAATGAAAGAGGGGGCGCACCTGTCGCGTCATTGCTGTGCGCGACAGCCCGCCTCCTCGGTCGTCGGGGGCCGGCAGGACCGCCATATTATCGGCGGGTCCGATGCCGGCCCCGCCTTTTCTATGTTACACTTTTCCCAAGCGGTGGCACGCAATTAAGCCGCCTTGTGCCACGCACACACCTTTGCCCCATAGTGGGTGTGATGCCTAACCTAGATTTTGTACCAGAAGGGTACCACTCTGGTACAAAATATCCAAACAGTAAAATGCTTCCAACTTTGTATGTGTGCTGTATAGTGCAGTACATAAGCAAATTTGAAACAATTGGAGAAAAAAGTTTTCTCCTACTTTGAGCCTGCATCAAGTAGAAATATTTTTAGGTACAAAGCCCAGCCAACAAATGCAAAAAAGTAGATGGAGCTTTTCATCCAAAAACTTTGCTGGTGTCATGGGAGTGCCCATGTACCACCCTTGGGACACCACATATACACACAGCAGTGCGCACGAGCACATAGCGCTACTTGATGTTACGTTAGGCAATATTCCAGTGCAAATAAGGTTTTAGTGGAAAGTAAACAACAAATCAAAACTTTGTGCTAGATTGCAACACTGCTGGTGTCTTTCAACTGGTGCAAGGTATCGATACGTGTAGCTCAATGTGTTTTGGACTTAAGTTGTGCTTGGGTGATGTTGTTATTGCCCTTAAGTCATTGATTCCTGGGAGGGCTCCTGGGATGGATGGAGTTCCTGCTGATATTTTCTCCTGTAATAGTGAGTCATGGGGTAACTACATTTTAATTTTAGCCAATTTGATTGCTAGAGGCGCTCCGATTCCGACGTCCTGGAAGGGAGCAGAAATTATTCCAGTGTTCAAGAAGGGGGACAAGTCTCTCCCCGCTAATTATCGTCCTATCAGCCTGATTGATACTACACAAAAGATCTTAGGCAGGTTGATCCTGAACAAAGTGTTGGATTGGGCCCTAGACAATGCAATCCTTTCCCATCTACAAGCTGGCTTCAGAGCAAGAATAAGCACCATCGATCAGGTGCTGCATTTTGCTATGCTCTATTGGAAGGTGGTTTACTTGGGGGGAGGCAGCCTATATGCAGCTTTTATTGATCTTAGGGCAGCCTTTGATTTAGTTCCTCGGCAAACCCTATGGGCTGTCCTAGACAACCTGGGGATGCCAGCTGTTCTAGTTTCTCTAATTGCTAGACTCCATTTAGATAACTTTGCGCAGATTAGATGGGGTGGTGTTGGACAAGTAACCAGGCAGTTCCCCATTCAAAAGGGGGTCAGGCAGGGCTGCGTCCTCGCGCCAACCTTATTTTCTCTATATATCAATGACATAGCAAAACTATTAATAGATGCGAAAGTGGATGCCCCTTCTCTGGCAGGTGCGAAAATTCCTATTTTAATGTTTGCCGACGATTGCCTTATAATTTCTAAAACCCCGAGTGGCCTACAGAGGTCCTTAGGTTTGTTCGAGGAGTTCTGTTTAGCCCGTGGGCTCGAAATTAATGTTTTAAAATCCAAATTCATGTCTTTTAATCAACCAAAATCTTTTAAATGTAAGATATTTATGAATAGTTTGTTACTGGACCAGGTCCAAGATTTTACTTATTTGGGCATTTGTATTCAGCATGACTTGAGCTGGAAAAAGCAGGTTAACCTGGCATCTCTTAAGCACTCTCAACTCTCTGGTGCTTTGAGTAAAGAACATGCCAAATCTTTGACCAAACCTATTGATCCTGCTCTTCGGGTGTATGATGCAAAAGTGGTTGGAGCTGCACTTTATGGAGTTGAATTGTGGGGATTTGAAAATGTACATAAGTTATCTTCCTCTGAAAATAATTTCTTTCGAAATTTAACTAGTCTACCTCAGAGCACTCCCCTTTGCCCTCTATTCTATGACCTTGGTATGAGACCGATAGCATTAATTGCCTCATTCCGCCCTATTCTATACTGGAGGCGGTTATGGGTCACCCCCGAACTTAGGCTTTTTGCTCTTGGCCTCATGGACATTATCAAACTGGACATTTGCCGAAAGGTCAAGTGGCTCCGTAGGATCTATGAGTCGCTTCGGGACCTGGGTCTAAAACACCTGTGGGAGGATCCTCAAAATGCTTGTTTCCCTACCAAACAAGTCCTGAAGGCTTTGTACTGGGAAATGGTAGCATCCAGAGTTTTCAGATCAACAGCACCGCTTTCACTATCTGGCATTTTCTTGGACTTTAAGGACACCATTTCCTTGGCACCTTTTTGGGATGATATAACCAGTCCTTTGGACAGGAAGCTTTATTTTCAGTTCAGAGTTGGTAGTCTCCCAGTAAGAGAGTTTACATCTAGATGGTCCACAGAAAATGTACTTAATTGTCCTGGATGTACTGCACCTATCGAATCTGTTAATCACTTTTTGTTCCAATGCCCTTCCTATATAATCCCTCGACAGACCTGGCTTAAACCAATGTGCCGGACCTTGGGTACCATGAATACCAAGGTGGCAGTTCGCATTTTACGATCTGCTGAAACTTCATTTGTCTATATATCTGTTGCAAAGTTTCTTGGCAGGGCATGGGTGATTAGGAGCAAAATGTTGTCTTGATTAATTTTCCTTCCCGTGAATTGCTAAATTTGTCTGTAAATATCTCTATTTATTTATTGTTTTAAACCATTTTAAAATATCTTAAAATGTTTTATCTTGTAAATGTATGGTATAAATATGCTTTTATGACAATCGTCGAATAAAGCTTTCTTGACTTGACTTAAGTTGTGCCTTCCCACTCCCCCCACCACCGCCCACGAGGCTAACTGTGTTGGAATCAGCACTACATGTTATAGAAGCAATAACTGAAAGGAGTAACTCGTAAGAAGCAATGCAGGAATCTTAGACCTACGTTTAACACTTTCCAACAGGTTGTCGTCCAAAAATATCAATGCGGGTGTTGTGTGGGAATTTACTTTCCAACCCAAATCATGATTTGTGTAGCAACACTGCATAAGGATCTCAAAGCAGCGCTATGCGAAACTTTGCACTATGCATTAATACGTTGGTGCATGGCAGCCTAAATTGCGCCAGAGCCGCAAAGAGGTGGAAAATGTCGCCATTTTCATTAGTTAGAGGGTTTTGCGCGCGGCTCTGTTTCATCCAAGGTAGTGCATCAACTTTGTTTGCAGCGCTGTATGAGAAGTTAGTAAATCTGTCCATACATGCGCATACATTTGTGGTGCTAAAGGCTGCCCCACATTGTATGTCTTGCCTTTGCGTAGTACGTCGCGTTTTCAGGGCATACAGAGTCTGCACAGATGCGAAAGGATGTGGTGAAACTGCAAGTATCAATCTGTGGCTTGTCACTGCACTAACCAGGTCAGCGCTGACTTGTGCATAAGCGCCGAGCCCCATCAGCGTACCTAGACAGGCACCTGTGGTAAACGCTATCCGGCCTTCCTCAAGCAGTGCTTACAATGCAATTCTCCCTTTCCTTAAAAACAGTGATCTGTCATTTTACTGCCTTAAACCGGCTAGCTAACCCTACATGCTACACTAGTGTACACAACGTTTGCAGATTCTGGGGTATGTTTTTAATGAATACATGACCATTATCAAAGATGGACAGCTCAGTAAGAACATAAGGGGTCATTACGATGGTGGAGGGACTTCTGTCCGTCCGCCATCGTGCCGGGGCTTGAGACCATCTGCCTGTAATGCGGCGGTCCCGCACATGAGATTATGATGCGACCGGTCCCGCACATGAGATTATGATGCGACCGCCACCCTGGCGGTCGTATCGTGTATCTCTGACATTGCGGAGGAAGCTGCTGGCTGCAGCACCCGCAGCAATGTCCGAAATGCACTGTTTGCATTTCCCTGCACTACGTGGCAGGCACCTCCCGGTGCCTGCCACCTGGTACAGGGAAATGGTACCCCCCCCAGTGCACACCTCCCCCGCTACAGGCCCCCTAATGCAATCTCCGCCAGCCTGTGAATGGTGGTTTCACTGCCATACACCGGTTGGTGAGGAGGCAGCATCATAATAAGGCGGACGGTGCCTGCTAGGCACCACCACCATATTGTTTATGCAGGGTGGGTCCGCCAGGCAATCGTAACGATTGCCTGTGGCGGACCCGTGGCGGATGACCTTTGCGTCCGCCAGCACAATGCCCACCATTGTAATTTGGCGGGCGGAGAAGGGCCTTACGATGGCGGTGAAACCGCCACCAGAAGGCTGTCAGTGGTGGTTTTACCGTCATCGTAATGACCCTCTTAGTTATCAATTCCTGATTTGGTGACTGACTCTTTCAGCTCACAATTAACAATACTTGACAGTTCTCAAAGGAATTACCCATAAATCTATAATTACTGATAAGTGATTTAGTCAAAGACGTAACAGACTCTCCCCGCTCAAGGTTATCAATAGTTAAGACTCTGTTGGACCATAATTATCAATACCTGAATCACTGACTGTGGTAACATTCAGAGTTCACAGTTATCGATGTGTGACCATTCTAAAAGGAATCCTCTTTAACACCATAGTTATTAGCACCTGTTTCAATCACACAGGTGACAGGCTCTCCCGGCTCCCAGTTATCAATACTTTAGCATTGCCACATGTCACATGCTCCAAAGATATCCATCCCTAACCAATCACAGAGGTGAAAGAATCTCCCGGTTTAAGGTTATCAATACATTAGCATTGTCACAGGTCGAATAGTCCAAAGATATCCATCCCTAACCAATCTCTAAGGTGACAGGCTCTCCCAGCTCAAGGTTATCAATACTTTAGCATCATCATAGGTCGAATATTCCATAGATATCCATCCCTAACCAGTCGCCGAGGTGACGGATTCCCACAGCTCATGGTTATCAATGTTTGAGCATTCTCAAAGGAATCCTCTGTTAGACCATAGTTATCAACACCGGCTTCAGTCACACAGGCAACAGGCTCTCTCGGGTCACAGTTATCAATACTTGAACATTGTCACCGGTGGAATGCTCCATAAGACCATGGTTATCAGTACCTCATTCAGTCACAGTGGTAAGAGGCTCTCTCAGGTCCCAGATATCAATACTTGACCATTCTCAAATAAATTGTCAAAAAAAACAAATTTAGCCATTACCGATTCAACCACTTGGGTTACAATTGTCCCATCTCACGCTTACTAATACTTGGATGATATTCAGAGAATACAGGTTTTCTATGCGGTGATTAGAAATACTTGGTTGTTTTCATGACATAACCACTTGAAACATAGTTATCAACATACAGATTAGTGCAATTGTTAAACCAAAAGAAATATATGCATTATTACTTTATTTCATCAAGGGTGGTCTCAAGCACAACTATCACTGTGTAATTCTGGGTGTGCTTCGCTAACTCTTTCGATAAGCTGGTAATTCCTAGATATACACATCAGACCGCTGATTATCCCAAGGTCCATATGGGGAGAGTTTTAAATGTATTTTGATCACTCCTATTTTCAGATTGTAAATTTAAAAATGCCTTGCACATATTCTACAATTTAGCTAATTGTGCGTTTTTGTGTTTGCTTGCTTGAATACGTTTGGCACCTCATTTCGCCAAAATCACAGAGTTGAGGAAGTGGCTTTGTGGAAAGTTTCTATGACTCCTGATTACGACATGAAAGGTTATAGCTCACACCCAATAACACTCAATTTGAACTGCGACGAATTAAGAGAAAGTGCGTCATGCAAACATGGAGCTAGGTTGCACGGCGCGGTATGATTTTTAAAAAATATTGTGCCGATCATTGCGTCATAGCCAATTACTTGGCTAGCAACGCTTTCTTAGAAACAATCTTCATACACCTGGCTGTAGACTGAAGACCACTCACCTCTCTCGGAACAGTCAGTCACACAACATAAAGATATATTTTAATGATCTAAAACATTGTATTTTGACATTACCCAATGTGAATACCCAATTAGACTCTTAAGAAATCTCTAATAACCAAAAACAACCAACACAACCAACCTTTGTAGAACATTCAATGCTGCTGCTGGTGACAAAAATTTGCTAGGAAAAACCTGCCGCGATCGATGGAAAATCATAAAGGAAAAATTACTTTTTGAAGATAAGTAGCCAGCTTGTTTGAATTTAGGGTTATAAAACAAGCCACATGATAACAAATGTTTACCCGACGAATACTCAAAAGGCACCACGAGTGAAGGTTAAGCCGCGTATAATGAAGCCTTACGCAAAAATAGAAAATGCTTTGTGGCCTCCTTACAATTTTAATCTAATGCACTATACCTATTCTCTATACATTTTCCCTTCCAACAAAAGCTGGCCTGATCTAAGTTACGCCCAGGCTATATTTCTTTTTACCAAAGCGTAATCTAGCGTGAACCCTGCTAATATGATTTTTATAATAATTTGCAAATTTTTTGTCTTTTCATGTACTTTTTGCATGCAAGAGACTTGTTTGAGTCTAAAATGTCAGGTATGAACCGAGAACTTTAAACAACATTAGAATAAAATCCTATCCCAAAGAAGATGAGAGTTTTAAATTCAGACAGGAAACCACATTCTTATATTTGTCAGGTCACGAGTAATCGTTCATTTCCAGTTAATTCATCTACACCATCATAAATACAAATGAAAAGCTTACACATTGGACCCTATTCAAGACACACTACTTTTCCTGGATTCAAACTTAAATACATTACTTGTTGTAGGACTCCTTGTAAAGGCTACAAATACTAAATCACAAGTGATTTAATTTTAGGTTTTACAAAGCGTGCAAATTCCCAAAGGTGTCCTGGCACTAGGATTCGAAAAGCCTATGCAGGGGATTGTATTTATCTATTAAAAAAGCCAGGTCTTTCATCATTTCTCTGAAATTAGAGAGGATCTGTAGCCCATCTTTGGGAAAGGGAGAGAAGTTCCATAACTTAGCCAATACTAGAAAATTTCAACCCATCCAGCCTGTCTACAAGACTATGTCAGGAACTCCCATGGCGTGAAGGCAGAAAACCGCATTGGAAAGAGCTCGGTGGACATTAATAAGGATTTGAAGAGGCTGCCTCTTCTCCTTATGCAGCCAATGTAGTTATGCCAAAAGATATGATACATGGACAGCTTTAAGAAAAACGAAATAATCAATGACAACCATGGAAATAAACTAGAACCTTCCGAACAGATTAAAAGAGAAGCAAACTGGTGGAAGTGACACGATTGTTCCGCAAGTGTATAGTAAGATCGATGAACAGTAAAAAACAAAGGGTTTATGGCGCTAGAGACCAGGGAGGTATATTGCCCCCAGTTTTTGGTCTAGGTTCTCGAAAGACCCGCAAGGACCAAAATCTCACCTATTTAAATGTTCTGGTAAGTATTGGGCCTTTTTTGTCCCAAATTACATTTCATCAGGAGTGACCTGACTAAATTTACCCAAGGGTTGCAGACGTTATCATGTGTGGTAAACTCAGCACTGGATGTAGCTGAGATTCCGGTGGGAAAGTATTTTGTTGCATCGATGATTACATTATAGCGGCTCCTAATCAAGGTCTGAGAGAACGGCTAAGAGCACAGACGAGAACGAAGATTTTTGGTCTAGCAGTATTCATTCATAAATTTCCCTATGTACACTGTGGATACAGCCCTTGTTTTTACGTGTCTATTGATGATAGCAAGTGCAAACAGGTTCACTATGTCATTATGTGTAATCCCTAGAATTTTACCAGCAACCTTCTGCATGGATGCCACCTACATAAAGCAAACATCTCATCAAATGGTTAGAATCTCCGGTGGCAAACAAATTCAATGTTACAGTAAACAAGCTGAGAGTAATTGTTGCCATATGAGAGTCATGCAGTCTAATACACACTTTATTTTAGAAGTTTTTTTGAAGTATTATTTTTTTAATGTCAAATTTGGCGACCCAGATAACCTGTACTTTTGACAACCAAGTAGCGTGCCTACATGGCCGGCTCATCCCTGCTAGAAGGGCGTGGAACTGATACCTGACTATGAATGTTTGTAAAATCCTCAGCATTCTTTGTTAACATGGCAATGCTGCCTTTAATAATCATTTTTTAATATCATAGTTTGCTACACTTTAGCATGATTTATGAATGCAGGTGGTGTTTGTCTCATATTTATATTTAGTGGGGGCACAGTCTAATGCGGACTTTCTGATTCTTTTTACTGAGTTGACATGGAAATACTGGCCAGGTCGCAACCTTACGCAGGTACCAAGAAATATATGGAGTACTAAATTCTGCTTGAGTCCCTGTGAAACACTACGCCGCCTAAGTGTGCCCTCGAATACTGAATCAACAATATTGATGGGCCAAAATATTGAAAATAAAATACCGACAGGTAAGTCTATATTTCCCATGCCTAAATCTAAACATATGTACCTAGACAGTACACTTCCCTTCAAGGTACATAGATGTGGAGTTAGGAATAGAAAATCTATACATGCGCCTACCTTCAATATGTTGCCCCTTGATATTCTCTCCTGGATATACGTGTACCACGATATTGTTGGTGTTGATAGCAAGTAGTACAATCCACCACTCAGAGCACTAGCGTAGCAAAACTTGAGGGGGCCCCCCTGCAAAGTACATGTTGGGACCCCCCTCCATACTCACTCGGGAGCTCTCAGGCCAGGGTACTGTGCTGTTGGGGTCCCCCTCCGTACTCACTCAGGAGCTCTCAGGCCAGGGTACTGTGCTGTTGGGGTCCCCCTCCGTACTCAGTCGGGAGCTCTCAGGCCAGGGTACTGTGCTGTTGGGGCCCCCCTCCGTACTCACTCGGGAGCTCTCAGGCCAGGGTACTGTGCTGTTGGGGTCCCCCTACGTAGTCACTCGGGAGCTCTCAGGCCAGGGTACTATGCTGTTCGGGGCCCCCCCTCTGTACTCACTCGGGAGCTCTCAGGCCAGGGTACTGTGCTGTTGGGTCCCCCCCTCCGTAGTCACTCGGGAGCTCTCAGGCCAGGGTACTGTGCTGTTGGGGTCCCCCTCCGTAGTCACTCGGGAGCTCTCAGGCCAGGGTACTGTGCTGTTGGGGCCCCCCTCCGTACTCACTCTGGAGCTCTCAGGCCAGGGTACTGTGCTGTTGGGGCCCCCCTCCGTACTCACTCGGGAGCTCTCAGGCCAGGGTACTGTGCTGTTGGGGTCCCCCTCCGTACTCACTCGGGAGCTCTCAGGCCAGGGTACTGTGCTGTTGGGGCCCCCCTCCGTACTCACCCAGGAGCTCTCAGGCCAGGGTACTGTGCTGTTGGGGCCCCCCTCCGTACTCACTCTGGAGCTCTCAGGCCAGGGTACTGTGCTGTTGGGGCCCCCCTCCGTACTCACTCGGGAGCTCTCAGGCCAGGGTGCTGTGCTGTTGGGGTCCCCCTCCGTACTCACTCGGGAGCTCTCAGGCCAGGGTACTGTGCTGTTGGGGCCCCCCTCCGTACTCAATCGGGAGCTCTCAGGCCAGGGTACTGTTCTGATGGGGCCCCCTGAAGCTCACCCCCCCTGCACTGTGGGGGCTGTGGGGGCGTTTGTTACGCCACTGGCTCAGAGTACAGCTATCTTCAGGGACCGTTTTTTACTCAGAAGTAACACGTCCAGATGTTGCCTCACCCTATCTCGTGGCTATTTCTGAGAAGGAGCCATGGCTAGTCACTTTCTGCAGCTCACGCCGGTATGGAAGGGCCACTGAGATCAGTTACAACGGAGGACCAAATTATGAGGCAGTGCAGCTTAAATTATGCATCAATAAAAGGGCAATTATGTTGCAGTAATGTGGCACATTCTGTGGCAGTATTATGTCGCAATTCGTCCTTTTCAGTAATGACTGGCCAGAGATTCAATCTCATTAGCGCTAGTTTAAAAAATGAACACATTAATCAACAACTGAACGGTGACCAGCTAATTTTTTGCAAACGGTCTGCCTCTGCGCTGCGCAGTGTGTGCTCCTTTGTTGTTATAACTCTTGATCCTATGTTTTAGAAAAAAAAATGTTTTGTTGAAATCTGTAAATTGTGCACCAGGTGGCGGATTATGTGGCATGAGCTAGAAATTGAAAATTATGCGGGAAGAACCGCAGCTGAAGAGCTACATAATTCTAGTAGTCCTCACTTCAGGCTAATCAAGAACAGGTGCAGTCCTGCCCAATGTATGTACTTTTCCAGCTCGCTCATCCCTTGTGAATGTGGAAGAACAGTCGAAACTTCACAGAAGTAGCTTCCAATATGCGACATTTTAAAGTAAATCCATCTATACACTTAGCTGTCATTTCATTTCTAGATACATACATTCGCTGCTCACATAAACATCTGCTCTTCAGCAGCGCCTCTCGCGCTGCCTCGGCGCGAGGCGCTGTCACACCTACCATGGCGGGAGAGCGGCTGCCCGGTACCCGGTGCCCCCCGACGCTGCCCCGGCTCGGCGTCCTCTAGGCGTGCGACGGCAGAGACGGGCTCTCCTTCGGTGCGCCTTCCTTGTGCGGTGGACCCGAGACTGTGGCGTGTGCTCACCGCTGCCCGGCATTGTGCAACTTCCGGAGTCACCAGCCTTCTCGGAGGCAGTGTGAGAGGGTGGAAGGGGGTGGTGGCAGAGAGCTCCCCGGCTGGCATGCCAGCTCACTTTCCGAGAGCACCTGTTCCGCATTCGGCGGTGCCAGCCCCGTGTGGTTGCCACAAGCGGACCCGCAGTGCCCCCACGGGGCTGTCTCGGAGCCGGGCCTGACGTGCGACCGGGCGCCACCAACTCACCCACCGGCTACATTAGGGTTCTCTCACAGGTGGGGATTTCCTTCTAAAATGTTTCCCTTCACCTGTTGCCTGTTTTTATTTACTCAATGGTAAGTATTTTTTGCCAGTCACCTGGACAGTGCCCTACCACTACCACACGGCCCTACTTCACAAACAATGTGAAGGGTGGGCTTATGAGCAAATGAACACCCCCTCCACCGGGTCCCCAGAAGTCTTCCAGAGGACACTGTTTCCATTTCTCTGAGGCATAACATCCCCCAGAAATCATAAGAATAACCCGAACAGGCCGCCGGGCCGAAAGGTAAACTCAGTTCCAAAAGAGGTTGAGGCAACAGGGTCCTTCAGCTTCAGAGAGGGTGGGAGTGTGAGCCCTCGGTGCCTCAAACCTCACACTGTCTCCATCTCAGAGATTGCTCTACAGCAGGGGTCTTCAAAGTGGGCCTCAGGTGATACGGGGGGAGGGGTGGGATCCCACTCTGCTCCAAACAACTCCACCCCACTCCACCCCCACCTACTGCACTCCACCCCCACCTACTGCACTCCACTCACACCTACTGTACTCCACTCACATCTACCCAACTCTGCTCCAATCTGTCCCAGCATACCCCACTCCACTCCAATTCACTCCAATCTACCCCACTCAAATCTATCCCAACCCCCTCCACTCCAATCTACCCCAACCCAAGCCACTCCCCTGTATTCCACTCCTCTCCCATCTACCCGCCCAATTTACCCCACTCTGCTCCAAACTCCACTGCAATCTATCCAACTTCTCTCCACTCTAATTTACCCATTCCACTCAAGTCTCCCCCACTCCACCACAATCACCCCACTCCAGTCTACCACAATCTACCCAGTCCACTTCAATCTACCACACTCCAACCCACCCAATCTACCCCACTCCTCTCTACCTCACTCCACTCTATCCAGATCTACCCCATTACACTTCACTCCAATCTACTTCACTCCAATCTACCATAGTCCACTCAAATCTCCCCCACTTCACTCCAATGTAACCCACTCAACTCCAATCCAGTCACTCCTATCTACCCCACCCGACCCACATTGATCCTACTCCAAACTACCCCTCACCAATCTAACCCACCCAAATCTACCCCCACTTCAATCTACCCCTATCTGCTCCCCTCCAACCTACTCCACTCTACCCCACTCCAACCCACCTCACTACAATCTACCCCACTCCAATCCACACACACCCTACTCTAACCCACTCCAAGCCTCTCACACTCCACTCCATCTGCCCCACTCCACTTCAATCTTTTCCACTCCAATCCAATCTACCCCACTCCAATCTACCCCACTTCAATCTACCCCATTCCAACCTATCACAATCTACCCCACTCCATTTCATTCTACCCTACTATAATTCACCCAATCTTCTCCACTCCAGTCTACCCCACTCCAATCTACTCCACTCCACTCCACCTCACTCCACTCTTTCTCAATCCTCCCCACTCCAATCTATCCCAATACATCCCATTCCACTCTACCACAATCTACCCCATCAACCCTACTCCTATCTACCCCACTCCAATATACCCCGATCTACTCCCTGCCAATCTACCCCACTCCACTCATATCTACCCCAATTCAATCTACAATGCTAATAACCCAACTACCCCACTTCAGTCTACCCCACTCCAATCTACCCCACTAGAATCTACCTCGATCCACCATATTCTACTCTACCACACTCTACCACCACTCCACTCTACACCAATCTACCCCACTCCAGTGTACCCCAATCTACCCCTTTCCACTCTACCACAATCTATCCCACTCCCATCTACGACACCTCTACCCACCCACTCCACACAGTGGCGTCACTAGGGTTGGTGTCACCCGGTGCGGGTAACTCATGGTGTCACCCCCTCACGACTTACCGCAGGGACCTCCTCCGCCCGAGTCCGCCAGTGGACACAGTTGGCAAATAACGGGACCATACAGAATCCTTAGTAACGTTTGTAAATGTAGGTCCTATATTTATAAAAGGTGCCTGTTAACAACAGTGTGATAATGACTCATTAATCAGGTTGTACAGTGGGCTACCTGCTAGTCAACAGTTTATTGGAATTTATAATATCATAGATATGGTACTTTGTACTGGTGTGGTGTTCCCACTATCCAGCAACACGATATATCAGTGGTCGAAGTGGGGGAAAAAAAGTTGGGGAACTGTGGGCGGAGAATCAGAGGGCGGGAATAACCCAAGGATTGGATCAGTGGGCGGAGCCAGAGGTGTGGCCAGAATGCGCAAACATCCCAATTTTTTGTATTTGTTTGGTTTCACTGCCCAGTTTTATCATCCAATGGATACACATGATTATTTAAGGTTATAATGAGTTATTGACAGTAAAATGTATTCACAAAGTGGGATATACTTCTAATCACAGAATGTCCCCAAATACGATAAAAAGCACAAGCCATTTGTCTCCGAGCCATGGAGTTTCTGTCATCAGCACTTCTCCCTTTTCCACAACAGCAGTTCAAACATGAATGGCTAAAAATCCTAGTTTGCAAATGTTTTCTAAATAATAATGGCTCTGCCATATTTGCCTCATAATGCAAGATCTGTGGCATGATCTGACCATTTCAACTAATAAATTGTTTGTAGCTCAAACGTATTAAAAGTTAATAAAAAATGTGACTTGTGTTGCTGCGGAGTAGATGACAGTTAATAGCTCACTGTTCTATGTTAGGATTTTAACTTATAAACTGCAAGTAACAAAAGGATCTCTCTGACAAAGGCAGTAGCCCACTGGCCTATTTACATTATGTGCACTTTGTGATCTGCATGGTACATGTTCTATGCAACAGGTACATTAACCCTCTTAGCTACCTTTCCATGAGTCAAATCTTCCATTAGACAAAATTCCGATCTCTCTCTAGGAAGAACATTAATCACCAGAGTCATCATGACATTTTTTTTGTTACCGAAAATTGCTGGAGGCCAGGAAGGAGGCAGCAAGCGCTTTTAAAACCATAATAGACTTGCAAAAATGATGCCTCCACCTAAAGTCAGCACCTAGTGCGGTCACACCGGTTGCACCGCCCTAGAGCTGGCCCTTCTCAAGGGTCCTGTGATCTCAGTGACAGGGTCACTGTTGTTCTAGGGTTTGCTGCTTCATAGGCCTGCCCGCAAGACTGGAGGTGAACTTCAGTATGAATAGTGGTGGACAAGACTTGAAGGTTAACCTACACTTGTCATGCTAGGGTGCACCTGCTGGTGCTAAGACACCAGGGATTCTAATGTCTTGCGAAGCCTTCTAAAGTCTAGCATGAGATAGTGCTCTCTCAGGAGAGTGGTCTGGTGGAATGGTTATTAAGGCTGAACCTGGTTCCCCAGTTCCAAATTCAGCAGCTCTGGCCATGGTGCAATATCCTCTACCCCACTGAACACCATACTGCCCCACTGAGAAAATCTCAGACTGCCTTCAACTACAACCCAATAGTTGCCAGCTATAAGCACCTGGATGCGCCTCAATTTAAATTACGCACTGGGCAAGAGCAATATGTGGCCTACAAGTAAAAAGTGACAGCATCCTGGAAAAAGCAAACAATCATAGGGAATGCAAAATTTTGCAAACCATGTGAAATGTAAGCAGGAACAACATGCTTACCTTAACGCTTTTGCAATCACTGTTCAGAAATCAGTGAGTGCTTTTGCCTGAAAAGTTAAGGACATGACAATAGGGCCCTGAATGGACCCATTTCAATGGCCAGTGCTTATATCCTTACATAACGTAAGCAGTATGGTAAAAAAAGACAACATCCCTAGATGCAGAGCAGCAGTACAAATGTTGTTTTTCAATCCTCACATTGCAGTACCTCCAGGATTGATGCACTAGTTCCAAGCCCTGGGAAAACAAGGCCAAGACAACAAAAATAGCGCTTCACAGGCAAACTCTGTAAAAGTGGCGCTAATGTGTTTGGGTGTGAATAAAATCAATCTGGCCAGTTTGCTACCACTCTGTCTTACTTTATTTAGTTATTTATTTTGCATATTTGTAAACTTTTATTCCCGATGCTGCACTTTGGAATTAAATGTCAGAAAAATACGACATTGATTTTCCAGCAAAAGTGATTTTCTTTTTTGGATCCATTTCACAGGGGAGCAAATGAAAGATTTTAAGGACTATAAGGCTGCTCTAAAGTCTGGGCCACCTACAGAGTTTACATGACAGAGGCTTTGCCTCTTCGTTCACTAATTGTTCATTTATAAAAACTCTTACTTTTAATAAGTAATTCTCAGCGCAGTGCTATAATGTGAGGTACTTATGTCAAAGCTTCCACATGTTAAAGAAATACACTTTTTTGAACTTTGAAGAGACTTTATCTTATTTTAGGTGATGTTTGTCGTATGATTTGTACAGCAGACATTTCCAGAGCTTGGCTCGTACATGGGCTCTAAGAGCCGAGCCAGACACTTGGCTCGGCTCTTGTTCAGTTTTTTGGCTCCCCACCTCTACTCGCCATCCTGTGATTCTAGGGAAATCCCTTAATATCTCTGTGCCTAAAAAACAAAAAATGAATGTGTCCTTGTGTAATGTAACTGGTGCTAAAAAGCGCTCCATACCTATGCTATATAAAGCTATATGAAAGCAATAGCTGCCAAGGTATGGAAGAACGTTGTGAGCTTGAGTAAGAACGCTTTTGTTCGTTTTAAAATATGGGTTATTTTCCTTCCGTCTCCTCTGCCATGGCTTTGCTTAGAATGGTCTAATGGTTGGGGCTCAGTCTGAAATGTAATTGGGAGAACCCTTAAAATCTCACACGTGATGGCCTTTCTGGACCTGGAAGTCGCCTTCCCTCTGGGGCTTTCCATCCTCGCTCTTCCTGTCTGGTCTGCCAGCAGCTCTGCCGTCAGTCTAGGTGGGACGAGAAAGGGTCGTGTTTAGATGCAGCACCGCTTTGGAGGGCAGAGGTTGTGTTGGAAGTGTCACACAAGTCATATGCCATGCTCCGACCAGAGGGTGGTGTCCTCCTGTCCAAGGCAGCAGCCGAGTGCATTTATCCTCGGTGGTGCTACTGCGGACATTTTATCCTTTATTGCCAAGTGCCTTCATCTTTCGAATTGTTCTAACCTCCGATCTTTTTTTTGCATATACTTTATTAAGTTTGGGTGTATGGATTCCATGAGAAGCTTCTAGGCGCTGCTGAGGTGCATATTTGAAATCGATATATAAAACGGCAAAGAATCAGGTGCTATAAGCAACAGCTCCAGTGCTGTGGAGAGCGAAGATTCCTGAAGACGGGTCACAGAATGTTCATTAAAGATAAATAATGCCATGGAAACCTCTCGCTCACACACCTTTCATATGTACAGCGCGTGGTTGAATGATGCGTGCAGGGGTTGTGACGCCATATAACGACTCTCAGTTCACTGTCAGCTGAAACCTTACCTTACCGATGATAATGGAATCGCCCACCGCCCTGCACTGAATTCGGATTCCACCCGTAACAACATCGCCGACTGCACCCCTCTAGTGACGACGTGACGTCACTGCCGAGGCGCGCAGATGCGGCGGAGGAGGAGACAGTGCGCGCTGCGCACAGGCACCTCCTGTGAATAGAACAAGGTTAGGTTGCGCGCGTCGTCGTTGCGTTTCAGTTTCTAATCTGGACTGCTGGTTCGTTTCATAACATTGTGCACGGACGGTTGCAGTGCACCACAGACAGTGACACACGCACCGACCGGACCGACCCTTTGGTGTCACCCCCCGTGAGGGTGTCACCCGGTGCGGTCCGCACCCCCCGCACCCCCCTAGTGACGCCACTGACTCCACATCACTAACGTTTAGCCATGCTGAACAGCAGCCACACTGGTGTATAACATGGCTAAAATACATTACCAAAGCCTAATAAATCTTGCATAGGCGAGATTTATTGGCTTTACCAATGCTTGTTCTATGGTGGTAATCACTGCTGGTGCTCTGAGATGGGGATAAGGCAGTATGCTGCAAATCACAAAAAGGACAAAATAAATAAAAGTTACCATGATGCATTTCTTCTCCGTAAGAGTGAGAGATGGGCTGAAAACCTGCTTTTGGACACAAGAACTAAACCAAGCCATCAGGTGCCTGAAGCTCATGGCTATTAAATCTGATGCCCTCGCATTCTTAAGTCTCCGTCATCTCTTCATCCGACTTTCAAAGTTTAAAGGGGCTTCAGGATGGTACTGGATATGGCTCATACGAATGGAATTGCTTTAGTCGCACACCCTTCAGAAGTGTGTGGTGTGCTAGTATTGGTGAGACAAAATATATAAAAAACATAAACCACAAAGAGGCCCCTGGGTCTGAGTGATTATGGCGGAGTGCTGGAGTATCCCTTTTACAGGACGGCTTCCCTCTCCCACCCATAGGTGGCATGCTTCATCATAGGGTAACCTCCTAGCATTGCGAGCCTAGTCATAATGCAGGCTACAACCCCCTCGCTGAGAGGGAGGAACTTAGAGATGTTTTCAATGTTAGAAAGAGGTATCCCGTAACCTGTAGATGAGCAGGGTGTGGTGAGGAACAGAGGAGAAAATAAGCTGGTGTGATCTAAAACTAACTCCATGGCACACCACAAACTTTATTGGGGCGTCTATTGGTCAGGAATAAAAGCCACATTACGTGGTCGGCGCAGCAGACAACCCTACAGCCGGCTCCCCGACCCATGTAGCCTCAATGATTGTGAACCACAAAGCTTTCACACCCTCTTAGCTCTCTGTGGCATGAGTCTACTAGAGCCTGCACAGCACCTTCTTACGAAGTACCAGGGTTGGCCTCTACAGTCTGCCACAGTCTGCCATACAGCACACTTCAAAATCCTTTTTATGACATGCATTCAGTTTGAAGTCATATGAGTAACTTCAATGACCGCATAAATGCATCCAACGGCTGAATACTTTTTACGTTCCCCTTATACATTCCATGGGGACACCAGCGATAAAAGTTGTAATTGCTTTATATATTTTGTGCTAACTTAATTTTAGCGATTCTACTGTGACCGCACATTTCAATACTCATATAAATGATTAACTGACAGCCTTTTCAGACAAACTATGTTCCACTACCTTTCACAACTGGAGTCAACTGTTTACACTGCGTTGCTTTTACATTGAGGTTGTGCTACAACTAAATTCCCACTTCTCCATCTGTCTATAGGACTTAGATGCCCCCTTGAGTTTGCACCGAGTTTAAGGTGGTATAGACTACCTGACATTGCGGGTAAGCTTGAGTTGTATACATACAACATTATGGTTTATTTGCTGAATATATGATGAATGACAGTATTGCATCCCGAAATAATGTCCACTACGACCCTGGTTTGGGCACTACTTTGTTATTTTGGAGTGACTGCAGTGGTTCAAATGTGCATGGATTTTTTTTGACACAATGTCTCTCGTACAGGTAATACAGCTACCAGTGGAGCCTTGGCAGGGTGGCAGACCACTCCAACCACTGGTTCTGTATATTTATTTTTCCTCTCTATGGTTGAGTATTTTAGAGGTACGAGCAATACTACCAATATCTCACTTTGGTCCTGAAGAAAGCTGCCACACCTCTACGGAGGATATGAGGCCGAAACATGGCGACCACCACTGCTCTATGACGAGTTGAATGCCCTCCTATCATAGTACTGCTTTTAATCCTGACCTTTGGACACCCCAATAAAGTTTCTCCTGTACCTTGGGGTTAGTTTTATCTCGCACCCACTTCTTTTCTTCTCTGTTCCTCACCTCACCCTGCTCATCTACAGGTTTTGGGATACCTCTTTCTAACATTGAAAACATCCATGCGCCCCTCCCTCTCAGAGAGGGGGGGCTGTAGCCCGCATTGCGGCCAGGTTCGTAAGGCAAGGCGGTTACCCTATGATGTAGCATGCCACCTACAGGTGGGTGAGGGAAACCGTCCTGTAAAAGGGATACACCAGCGCTCCTCCATTATCACTCAGACCCGGGGGTCGTTTTGTGGTTTCTGCTTTTGATAAAGAGGAGTCGTCCCCTGCTGGTCTATAAATCTCCTCAGGCCCTCTTTTGCATGTTAGAGAAAAAATATATATCCATATGTATGCACTTCATAGATATCTAAGTTAGTTTCAGTTTTCACCCACACCATCTCAAACCTATTGAACTATTTCCCTTCTCCCTGTAAGAAGCTGCCCAGAGCTGCCGGTACTTCCAATCTGACCTTGCCTGGACAAGCTCCAACAGCTGTCCAGAGCCCACTTAGAGATCACTTTGCTTTTCCTGACTTCCACATTAGTTTTGCTTTTCAGGTTATTCATTTCTGCCTGCACTGCATGTCTGTATAATTGGCACAGCGCCTAAGTTGCATGTCTGTTGCCCACATTTGGCACGGAGTCCTTTTCCGGTTCTGCTGGTGTTGCATTTCTGTTTTGTATATATTGTGGAAATATGGATTTTTCTGGTCAGTTATGTCCCCTATCTTGGACCCCAACGGTTCTATGTGCATGTCACAAGTACATGTATGTTCCCTCCAGTTCTAGTTATGAAGACGCAAACACATGTGCGTCCACCGTCAACATGTCCTCTGTCAGATCCGCCATGAATAGGCCAGATATTCCATTCCTAAGTATGAAAGGCCACCGGCTTTATATGGTTCACTTATGCCATTTACAGTCCAGGCAAGTAGGCCCTGATTCTGTCATCAAACTCTTCTTGCCTTCTGCCTCTGAAAACTCCAGTCTGAGCCTGCATCTGTGACCATGAACTTTGTCTCATTCTCTGCGCGGCTCACGAAGCCTGACATCAGCCTATTCTCTGCCAAGAACTGTATTTCACCTTCGAATTATCTGCTTCCCCCTCAGCCGATGCATTCCTGCCTAGTAGTTTAAGTAAACATTCTTCCAGTTACCGAGCAAAAGGCCCGGCTTCTCTGTCCTCATGCAAGTAATTCATAGCCCTGTTACCATGGAATATTTCTACCCCCTCGCATTTAGTGTAGACACTTAGACGCTTGTACACGCACGCACAGTCAGTATAGAATAGATTCTGTCCGAGAGTCCTTCTTTTGTGGATAACATAGTTCTTTAAACATAGGATGTTAGATATGATTTGGGATTAGGTTGACTTGACCCCCCAGACTTCTTGTCTCCACATGTAGAGCTAAATGTCAAGTCCCCTTCACCCCCTAGTTGCACGTCAATTACACGTCATGCTGCTGCGCGCGCATCTATGCCAAGTATTATCTTATAGATCCACCTATATGTGACATCATAACCAATTATGTTCCTTTTTACTCTTTATTACACCCATTTTTTGGTTACGCAGATAAATCGTCATTTTCCTTATCAATTGTTACGCCTACTGGATTCGCTTCATTGTAATGTATGTACTATAAAAGTCATTTCTTGTCAATAATGTATGTACTTCACTTCCTGAACCCCCGTGGTGATGGAACTTGGAGCAACCGATTATAATCGATCACTGGAATAAAGCCCATTCCGAACCTCTAATACCACGGATTCTGCCTCTCATTTTACTGAGCTATTTTATTATGTTTCTGTATCAAATTAAGTCCAGGTAAAGGAAATTATTTACCACATGAATGGCGCCCGAACAGGGACACTTTCTCATCTCACGCGCCGGCGGTGAGTTGCAGGCCCGGTCTCCTGCCACAGCTGGACGGACAATAACGCGTACCAGCAGGATTTCCTGTATCTCCCTCCGGTCAAGCGGGGGCGACTGAGACTGCGATCAACACCCAGACGAGGCGGTGAGAAGTGCGAAGTATCCCGACCAGAGCCTAGCTGAGAGAGCAAGATCCGAGGTATACAGAGGCCCACCAGTTCGAAGTCAAGCCCAGTTTCCGACGAGTCGAGTCGAGTCCAGTCCGGTTCAAGTTCAAGTTACCGAGGCCTTCCGTTTCCGAAGCTACCCGGTGAGTACCATTACTGGGGAGGCATTTCTGACGTGCACATAGGTTGTGCCGGTCAAGACGGGTTTGGGTACACAAATCCGGTCTGCACTGTTTTAGCAGTGTATCTGTACTGTTTAGCAGTATATCAAGTATTCCGAAGTATCTAGTTAGTGTCAAGAATTATGCTTGGTGATTAGTTATGCAGACGATCATCATTGTTGGTTATTTTAAAGGTTAAGAATGTTTAATGTTTAATGTTTAATGTGTTAAACGTCCTGCATATTGTGGTATGAATGGTTGTTCATTATTGTGCTTTTGTACTAAGTGTGTTCAAGATTAAGTATCAGATCAGTTCTCAATATGCCGCTCTTTTCGAAACTAAGACAGATCACTACAAGAAAAGGGGTACTCGAAGAAGCCGTTCCTATTCCTCCTAGGGATACTCCAGGGCACTTCATGTATCACAAACATGGCTTAGACGCTATATTATTTCTTGATTTATGGGTAGACTACACCAAGGGATTACCAGAAAGTCAGAGGTGGCCCGCAGCGGGAACCTGGGATGCGGAGTGCATCATGAAAGTCGAGGAAGAGTTATGGAAAAGGAAGGTCAGACAGTCACAGAAAGATGCCATTGAATTATGGCGTAAGGAATCACATAGACGAACAGAAAAAGCACGTAGACAGGAAGAGAAGAGTAAAGAGAGTTCAAATAAAGTTCGAGAAAATCTATTAATTGAGGAAGGTATCCGAGTGAAATCAGAACAAGTAGACAGACAAAGAAATGCCCTTATGAATGGTATGTATCCCCTTCTGGCCGAAGGATTACCTAAGGCTACTCCAGAAATACCGAAAGACTTGCCACCCCCATTGTTCCCAATAAAGGTACATCCTAAGGGGCATCCTAGAACCGCAGAAGATGTTTTTCTTTCCTCATATTTAGATGACGCAGCTCCCGAGTATGCTAATTCCGCCCCGCATAGACCGCATACCAGGGAGGTCCAACGCCAAGATCCAGTACCCGTATCCCTACAGCAACAGATCGAGTCACAAGTTCCGGCAAGCACATCTGTCTCTACATCTGTTCCTACAGCTACTTCTATAGCTGTGTCCACCCCTGTAGTTGCCGTGTCACGTTCAACGAATCCTTTCACACCCGACACCCCAGATGGGGCCACGGGAGGTGCTACCAATATTTTTTCTACGCCACCCAGAATAAATAAACGTACTTTTCAAGAGTCAGCACATTCACGTACACCCAAACTCATAAGTGCCCGTACGCTTAAGGAACTTCTTATAGATTGCAGATATGACCCTGTGCCCGGCAAAGAGGACGAAATGACCCTGGCATCATTGCGTATCAGACGAGCCGCAGTGTATTTAGGGAAGTTACCAGGAATGACTGCGCATCTAGATAAAATATACCATTTTGTCCAAACAGGGCGAGATCCAGAATGTATTAACAGAGCTATGGAATACCAGAAAGTAGAGATACAGGGGGAACTGTTACGTTTCCTCATAAATTGTGTGATCAGAAATCAAGACCGACCGGGGGTAAACCCGGAAGCAATGCAAATTCTTACCAGATGGAGCCAGAATATATCAGAAGGGAGACATGATAAGCAAAATTGTATAATAGCCATGTGCCGAAAGATCCGTAAAGAAATAGAACGCCTACACGAAGAGAGATTAGAGGTAGACGAGTTCGAACAAAGCGAGGAAGAAGGGTCAGGACTGCCCGCGAGACAGTCGGACACCATAGCCTATGTAGGTAGAGGAAGATCATGTAATAGTAATAGATGTCTTACTGACTCGATACGTCCGATATGTCCAGATAATAACAGGAATTTCCAAATACCTATAATTAATATAAGGTCTAACGAGCATTCGTTCCAAACCGCCGACAAACTACTCCGAGAACGAAGGGGTTATCATTTCCTCGATTCTATGGATGAACAAGATTTAGCTAGGGCAGCTGTCCATTGGGTGGACAGTCCCGGAAAATATAATGATGATACAGTAGCACGCACATTTTTGAATCTCACCCCAGATGAACAGAGGTTAGCTGGGATTTATATGATTCAACAACTCATTATACTATATCGGAGTCAGCATTCGGACCCTGGTCCCTTACCTGACATATTGACTGAATTGCTTATGAATAAATGGAGAGGTGCAGGTACTAAATTAATTAAAGAAATTCTAGAATCAAGAAAGCAGTATATTCTTTTTGTATGTTCAGACCATGTCTCATTACCCATCAAGGAAAGAACCACGTATCACATGGATAGACAGAATCCCTTACGAGAAGTGCACCCAATAAAAGGCGAGGACAACGAGTTTAAGCGCGTATTTGTATATACGCCCATATCAAAAATAGAATTGTTACAAATGAAGAAAGTGGTACCCAGTCATGACAAAGATCCAGCGGGTTTTCACCGAGAAATTAAAGACATGTTACTCATGGGAGAGTATACCTATCCCGACATTATGACAATATTAAAGGTATTGATGCCTGCTGGCATTTATGAGAAACTCAAGGAAAAAGAGTGGGAGGTAGGAGACCAAAAGATAGAATGGTCAGCATTAGAAGCAGAAGAAAAGGCCCGAACTGCAGGAGCAGGACTTGGGGATAAAACTAAGGCATTACCAGGTTTATTAGTACAGGTACTGCCACGTTTATTAACTACGAAAAAAGAAGATTGGGGTACAATTTCAGCCTGTAAACAGAAGCAAGATGAAGACACTAGTGATTACTATGCCCGATTTGAAAAATGTTTTGGTATAAATAGTGGCATAAAAGCAAGTAGCGAATCATACCCACATCTGTTTGTAACAAAATTAGTAGAAAATGCCCTGCCCCAAGTAAAGAATAGAGTATTAAAATTCGAGAGTACCTGGCAAGGTAACACTCCATCACAAATGTTACAAATGTTACAGTACCATCACAATAGAATTAGAGAGGAACAAGAACATGAACACAGACGCATGAAAGACACGAAAATGAAAATGCTAGTTTCCCAGACAGTTCCAGCTGAAGGACATAAGAAGGGTATGACACATTCCGATTCAGCAGGACCTGTAAAAGGGACATGCAACTATTGTAAAAAGCCAGGTCATTACGTACACGATTGCCCAGTTTTGAAACATAATATCAGCATAGGTAAAACACAAGAAAGACTACGGACACCTAGACAGGATCAGAATGAACAAGGAGCTCCGCAGCATGCACAGTCCATGCCAGCCGCACAACAGCCAATACAGTTTGTGCCAGCTGCACCAGCGCTGCCTGTTGCTGCCACACAGACAACAACACGACAAATGTATCAGACCGCACAGTATGAATATCCTGAGTATCAGAGATACGCATGAACTAGCCTAGAGAGGGAAGTTGACTTACCCCTTATCGAGATCCCTGTAGATCAAGAAGGACCTTATATACATAGTGAATTATTAGGCCAAGATAGAAAATTTTTACTCGATACAGGGGCAAGTCGAACAACTATAAAACGTAGTGAAGTTCCAGGGGCACCCCTCTCAGGCTCACAGAATATTTCCCTTGGTTTTTCAGGAAAACCTATTGTTAATGAAGTGTCACAGCCACTTCCACTTACGATAGGACCTCTGACCCGAACTACAGATTTATTGCTTACTAAATCATGTCCAGAAAACTTGCTAGGAATAAAGACGCTGAAAGCTCTAGGAGCCATAATATGTTGTTCTCCGGAAGGAGTAAGGTTGTTTTTACGTGATTTTAAAGGTCACTATGTGTCTAGAGACATGGATCCCCGACTACAGACATTACCTACACATCTATGGGCACAAGGCCCTACTGATGTTGGACGCATGAATATTACACCATATCGAGTCACATTAAAGGCAGGAGTGGTACTACCACGAATGCGACAATACAAGTTACCACCAGATGCTGTAGTGGCTTTACTACAAATCATTGACGAGCTCATTGCCCAAGGAGTGGTTGTAGAAACAGACTCCAATGTATGTAATTCACCGATAATTCCGATTCTTAAACGAACAGATCCAAAGGCCCCGCCAGTATATCGATTGGTTATTGATCTGCGCGAGTTAAACAAATGCATTGTGCCACAATTCCCTGTGGTCCCAGATATCTCGTCATTACTGACAGCCATTGATTCCGAAGCAACATTCTTTACTGTAATTGATCTCAAGAATGCTTTTTTCAGCGTCCCAATAGATCCGGAGAGCCAATATTTGTTCGGATTTAGTTTAAATGGACGTAGCTTTAAATTCTCACGCGCACCTCAAGGATTTACAGAAAGCCCCAGCATCTATAGCCAAGCACTGAAACGAGAACTAGATAGTATCCACATGCCAGTTAACACTGCTCTGCTCCAATACGTCGATGATCTGCTGATCACCGCGAGAAGCGAACCGGAATGTGAAAAAGCATCACTGACAGTTTTACAATTTCTAGCCGAAAAGGGGCACAAGGTGTCCCCTTCTAAGCTGCAATTCTGTGTCCAGCGAGTTGTTTATCTTGGACACTCGCTGTCCAAGGAGGGAAGGCAGCTTACACCGGACCGCATTCAGTTAATAGCTAACATGCCAATACCCAAGACGCAAAAGGAGGTGCGGGCTTTCATAGGCCTCACGTCATATTGCAGGCAGTGGATCCCTCAGTACGCATTTCTAGCAAAACCACTCATTCAGTTAACCACACAGGAGGCAGCCACATCGACTGTTCTCCCTTGGACTCAGGAACATACACAAGCTTTTGAAAGCCTAAAGAAAGCTTTATGTCAAGCACCTGTTTTAGCAACGCCATGTTACAGAAAACAGTTTACACTTTTTGTTACAGAACGCGAAGGTACTGCTTTGTCAGTACTCACACAGGAACAAGCAGGAGCACACAAACCATGTGCTTATTTTTCTAGTACATTAGATCCCGTAGCTCAGGCTTTGCCTGCATGCCTGAAATCAGTAGCAGCGACAGCTTTAGCAATCAGACAAAGCGATGCCATAGTGTTAGGACATCCATTGACAGTTCAAGTGCCACACGCAGTAGAGGTTCTTGTAAATAGAACGCAAACACAACACTTGACTATAGCGCGACTTACAGGGTACGAACTTACATTGTTTCAGCCGCATATAGAAATCAGACGCTGTAACACATTAAATCCTGCCACACTTTTGCCAGTAACCGGAACAGACCCACTAGCTCATGACTGTATTGAAGTTATTACTATAACGACAAAACCCAGACAAGACTTAACCGATGTCCCATTGTCAGATCCAGACCTGACATTGTATGTAGATGGTTCATGTATGAGAACAAGTACAGGAGAGTTAGTGGCCGCTTACGCAGTCACAACAGATACTGAAGTCATTGAAACTAATCGTATAAATACTTTGTCAGCTCAAGCCGCAGAGCTCATCGCTCTGACACAAGCCTGTATTCAAGCCACGAATAAAAAAGTCAACATATACACTGATTCACGTTATGCATTCGGAGTTGTACATGACTTCGGCGTGCTGTGGCGAGAGAGAGGTTATTTAACTTCCCACGGTGCCCACATTCAGCACGGACCCCTCATTCATGCCTTATTAGATGCAATACATCGACCCACTGCAATATCAATTATGAAATGTAAGGCTCATACGAAGGTTACTGATATCATTTCCCAAGGCAATGATCTAGCCGACAGAACAGCTAAACAGACTGCTCAAACTCAAACCCCCGACATGACAAAGACAATAGTCCCGATGCCGACACATTGTATGACAGTTAAAGATCCTACCCTTGACGTAATTGACATACAGACACATGCTACACCAGACGAAATAAAGAAATGGACTGAATTAGGAGGGATCCAAACGGACCAAGGATGGATGATGAAGGAAAAGTCTGTGTGGTTCCTTCCTGATTCAATGGTCCAAGTTATAATTAACACTACACATAGTCCAGCACATCTCGGAGAAAAAGCTATGCTAGACAGCATTCAACACATTTGGTTCAATAAACATTTGCGAGCAGCAGCCAAACAAAAGGTCCGTACCTGTATGATCTGTTGTCAGTTTAACCCAGGAAAAAGCGTTCCCGTAGAACAGGGTGGATTTCATCCTCCTAATCACCCTTTTGAAGTACTCCAGATGGACTATATCCAGATGGAACGATGTCGAGGATTCAAATATGTTCTCGTAGTTGTCTGCGCTCTGTCCCGTTGGACGGAGGCATACCCGGTTTCAGATTACACTGCCCCGACTACTGCCAAACAGTTGGTTCGAGAATTCTTCCCACGATACGGTTTACCACGTGTTGTCTACTCAGATAACGGCCAGCCGTTCTCATCCGAATTAATGAAACATGTTTCACTTCTGTTAGGATATCAGTGGAAATTCCACTGTGTCCGACACCCCGAGGCAGCAGGTCTCGTAGAAAGACATAACCAGATCCTGAAAATTAGATTGTCCAAAATATGCCGAGAAAAAGGTGTCGACTGGATAGTAGCGTTACCAGTTGCACTCTTTTACATGAGAATGGTAGCACACTCTCGAACAGGGCTATCCCCGTATGAGGTGATCTTTGGCAGACCACCAAATATGTGGGGGACGCCTGTACCACGCAAAATAACTGATGTTGATTGTAATATGCTGACAGATTACTTGGCTTCCTTGATGTCTGCACTACAATCTTGTCGTTCACAGGTAGCTGCAGCCTTTCCCGACAACACGGAGGTGAAACCCCATGACGTAGTTCCGGGTGATCTCGTATTTGTGAGAAATTTCGACCGAAAGACTCAGCTGGAGCCCAGGTGGAAGACACCCAAGTTGGTTCTGCTGACCACAAGGACAGCCGTGAAGATCGAGGGCCGCAAGGGCTGGATTCATTCAAGTCATATCAAGAAATTTCATGGACTATCCTCGGATATAGACATTGTGCCCTGCACTCCCTCACAGACTGATTCAAAACTTCCTTTGGTTGAAAAGACTGAAACCGAACTCTATAAAGTAAAATTGAGGCCTAGAACGTCAGACAATTTGATTGTTTAAGTCCTCTCCAAGGTGAAGCGGTTGAATTTGTCTCTGACATGTATCCTCTAGACCTGAATCATGGACAGTCGCGAAAAATGATGAAACGACAGGCGTATTGTAAATCACTGCGTAGCCATTGCATAGTGACATTAATAATCTTGTTTTCCTTAAGTCTTTTAATAATTACTGCAAGTATATTGTTGCACATATATTACCCTATTGCCAGAAACGTTTACAATGTTACCGCAGAACATTCTTTTAGTGACTTACCTCCGCATGAATTGTCTTATAGACTTGCGCTGCGCAATAACACTTTCATTAGTATGTTACATCATTCCCATCAGACTAGTAATGCCACCAATTGTTGGGTGTGTGGTCGGCTCCCTCCCTATCAGAATTATGAAGGAGTCCTGCCATTCTTTCCACACCCATTTACACATAATGGCTCCTGTGGAGCATGGTTTAGTTTAATCAATTCCATAGACTCAGACACAGCAGTTTACCAAGATCAGTGGGTATGGGGAAACCTGAACCTAGTTTTACTCAAGGTCTGCTACCCTGACAAGGAGGGTCGCCCCAAAAGAACAGGAACTGATCTAGAAAATGAAGTATATGGATTAGGTAATTTTACACCTAATCTCATGATTCTAAATGTCGTATCCGAAGTTGAACTAGTCTTACCCACCATGTCAGTATTCCCAGCGAAGGGTGAATTGTGTGTAAGAAAGGTTGGTTCCATACATATGGGCCATAGTAAATGCACTACTATAGTAGAATTCAGTGATCAAGGCAAATCTTCATTTAGAGCTTCTCGCCACTCCTACTTTATATGTGGTCAGACTGCATATATGCGTCTACCTCTAGATTGGGATGGTACCTGCTACATTGCATTCCTTTTGCCACCTGTTTTCCTAGCTCCTCCTGATTATTATAGAAATATTCATTTAGTACACAACAGAGAGCGGAGGGATCTCCCAATTGTCGATTACACTGAAACAGCATGGGAAAAATACACAGATTTCAATAAAGGCATCTTTCCCTATATAGGTACTGTTACTAATAGTAAACTGATACGTAGATTAACTAGAACCCTTGAAGCAGTAGTGAATGAAACTATTTCCGCCCTAGGCAATTTAACAGAAGAGCAGTCTGCTATGCGGATTGTTGTGCTTCAAAATCGTCTTGTCCTTGACGTCATCCTGGCTGATAGGGGCGGAGCTTGTAGGGTCATCGGATCAAGTTGCTGCGTATTCATACCAGAAAATTCGCCATCAGTATATAAAGCCATAACTCGCCTTCATAAGATTGTAAACCAGATACACCAGAACCCAGGCACTTGGACTTGGTCCAGTTGGTTTTGGAGTGTGATATCAGCCTGGGGATGGAGAGTTCTATCCTTCCTAGGTATTGGCCTTCTCATACTATTCAGTTGCTGTCTATGTCTACAATGTGGACCAGCGATCTGTGGCCTGTGTGCCACATCGTGTATTCCACCACCAAGATTTCATTCGTCACGGAAGAAGAAAGAAGAACAAATGATGTTATATGAACAGATCAATGGATTGATGAAGATTGATATCTCTTAACGGGCAAGTAGGGGACAAGGAGGGAATGTGGAAATATGGATTTTTCTGGTCAGTTATGTCCCCTATCTTGGACCCCAACGGTTCTATGTGCATGTCACAAGTACATGTATGTTCCCTCCAGTTCTAGTTATGAAGACGCAAACACATGTGCGTCCACCGTCAACATGTCCTCTGTCAGATCCGCCATGAATAGGCCAGATATTCCATTCCTAAGTATGAAAGGCCACCGGCTTTATATGGTTCACTTATGCCATTTACAGTCCAGGCAAGTAGGCCCTGATTCTGTCATCAAACTCTTCTTGCCTTCTGCCTCTGAAAACTCCAGTCTGAGCCTGCATCTGTGACCATGAACTTTGTCTCATTCTCTGCGCGGCTCACGAAGCCTGACATCAGCCTATTCTCTGCCAAGAACTGTATTTCACCTTCGAATTATCTGCTTCCCCCTCAGCCGATGCATTCCTGCCTAGTAGTTTAAGTAAACATTCTTCCAGTTACCGAGCAAAAGGCCCGGCTTCTCTGTCCTCATGCAAGTAATTCATAGCCCTGTTACCATGGAATATTTCTACCCCCTCGCATTTAGTGTAGACACTTAGACGCTTGTACACGCACGCACAGTCAGTATAGAATAGATTCTGTCCGAGAGTCCTTCTTTTGTGGATAACATAGTTCTTTAAACATAGGATGTTAGATATGATTTGGGATTAGGTTGACTTGACCCCCCAGACTTCTTGTCTCCACATGTAGAGCTAAATGTCAAGTCCCCTTCACCCCCTAGTTGCACGTCAATTACACGTCATGCTGCTGCGCGCGCATCTATGCCAAGTATTATCTTATAGATCCACCTATATGTGACATCATAACCAATTATGTTCCTTTTTACTCTTTATTACACCCATTTTTTGGTTACGCAGATAAATCGTCATTTTCCTTATCAATTGTTACGCCTACTGGATTCGCTTCATTGTAATGTATGTACTATAAAAGTCATTTCTTGTCAATAATGTATGTACTTCACTTCCTGAACCCCCGTGGTGATGGAACTTGGAGCAACCGATTATAATCGATCACTGGAATAAAGCCCATTCCGAACCTCTAATACCACGGATTCTGCCTCTCATTTTACTGAGCTATTTTATTATGTTTCTGTATCAAATTAAGTCCAGGTAAAGGAAATTATTTACCACAATATGACCCAAAGACCAGTCACTCTGGGAAGAAGAAGCATGTCTGTATGACACACGCGGTCTTCGTGTCTGCTTTTCTTCCTTGCTTGCCAGCAAGCATTGGTACCAACAAATACATTTCATTTTGTTCATAAGCAACTGCTGTCTGGTGTGTTTATTTCGTTGCTCCTGGGAGAGTGCATGAGTTTTCACTTGACGAGTATCCTATCACTCACCTGAATATGACAAACTCTGTACACATCAGTTCATTCTCAAATAATATTTTAGTATATGCGTGAAGTGCAATACTTCTTAATTAGTATGAATTAGTAGGAATGCCGAGCGTAAATGGAGAAAAACAAAGACCAGTGAAGATCGTCAAAAATATAAACAGATCCATCGAGGCTACTTAGATAACATCAGACATGCCAAAAAGTTGTATCTTACTAATAGGATTAAAAAAGCTGCCAATTCCAACGAGGAGCTTAACAAAATATTAAAGGGGTTTACTACTCCTCTTTCTGATCAGCCAGGTAATACATCCTTGCAAGAATAGGTTGATACGCTGTCAAATGTTTTTGATGAAAACATTAAATTAATTTATAGGTCCTTTCCACACCACGATATCAATAATCCTGGCAATAAAAAACACCCTCAGCTGATCCTAAGGTACCTAGAAACTACCATCCAATTTCTCTGCTTCCATATTTTGGAAAGGTACTTGAGTCCTTGGTCAATAAGCAGCTTACCACTCATCTTTGGAGTCATGGACTCTTGGATCCATCACAGTCGGGGTTTAGGGCAGCACACAGCACCAAAACCTCGTTTGTGGAGGTTGTAGACAACATTAGACTGGTCTTGGACAACGGGCAGTCAGCCATGCTCGTCCTGTTGGATCTGTCGGCCGCCTTTGACACCATCTCCCATAACATTTAAGAACAGCGGATTTGGGCAGTGGGTGACAGGGGCATGGCCTTGGACTGGTTCAGGAACTATCCAACGAATCAAACCTCTAAAGTACAAATAGGCACCCTGGCCTCTTGCAGTCAGTCTGTAAGCAAAGGAGTCCCTCAAGGCTCCATCTGAAGTCCCATGCTTTTCAACCTGTACGTGACACCCCTGGCCAGGGTGAGCAGGTCCTCCGGTTTTGATGTGGTGTCATATGCTGATGACACTCAGCTATTGATTACCCTTGGCCCTGATCCCACTGACACAAAGATCCATTTTAAAAACTGCATCACCCATATTGACAACTGGATGCGTACCAATCACTTACAACTTAATGGAAGTAAGACAGAGGTCATTCTTTTTGGTAAGGCGGATGAATACTGGTCTAGTGACTGGTGGCCTCAGAATCTGGGCCTGTGTCCATCTCCCAAACCTGTGGTGCAGAACCTCGGAGTGACAATCAGCTGTTAATGAAAAGCCATATAAATCATGTAATCGGCATCTGTTATGGCATTTTGCGTAAACTACGCTAAATCTTTCAATGACTTCCAATCGAATCCAGGAAACCGCTGGTCCAAAGACTTATCATAAGTCGTACTGACCATGGTAATGCCCTGTTGGCCTCTATAAATGAGGAGCTCTATTCCAAGCTTCAAGTTTTGCAAAACACCACTGCTAGATTAGTATTAAACCTTCCACCGAGAGCCCCACCAGTGCCTAGTTTGAAGACTCTTCACTGGCTCCATATTAAGAAGCGATGCCGTTTCAAAATCCTCTGTCTCGCCCACAAGAGCATGTATGGAACTCGGCCAAGTTATTTTGCTAAGAAACGTAGCTGGTATCAGCCAAGTGGGACGCTTAGGTCAAGTACTAAATGTCTCCTCACTCCTCGCAGAATCCGCACCGCCAGGAATGGTGGTCAATCCTTCTCCTTTCCCAAACCTGCTTTCTGGAACAAGCTTTCGCCACATCTCCTTTCCATCACTGACCATAAGCTTTTCCGTAAGGAACTAAAAACCTGGTTATTTGATCATCTATAATGCCTGCATACCTTATCGTCAGTCCTCACGGAGTCTTCGCTCGCGCCATGAGACCCCATGGTGATATGTGCGCTTAATAAGTTCCTCTGACTTGATTTGACTTGACTTAATTCTCTTGCGCCCATCTCAATTTTCGAGGCAACTCCGGCTTTCGATTCCTATAAATGGTGATGTGGTGTCTATCTTGATTTGTTCGGGGTATCTGTAGGAATGCAGTTTCTTCCGACGATGCTGACTGTAACCAAGCGTCCCCCAGGACTAGCAGCTAGCACCACCTAGGATTATGCACTGGTCTGTGCTGATCTTCTCCCAGGCTTTTTATTGTTACCATCTGAGAGGGCAGCTGCAAAAATGTGCCATTGTACAGTCATCTGGAGGATCAGTCTCTGGGCAATCTCTACTACCAGCATCACGAAGAACCAAACGCTCTTTTTAACTGTCAATTTTGACTCATCAGCTATTGATGTCGAGCAAAGAAGTGCTGAACCACGTTCTCTTCATCAGGTACATTGGCAAGATGTGATTGCTTCTTAACAATAGTCCTTGCTGGCACAAATTCAACTCATGGCAGATGTTGTAGGAAAGTGCCCCTTTTTGCATGGTTGCCCCCCACTTTTTGCCTAATGTTGATGCACTTTGACTGAGTGTGCCCTGGGTTCCTGCCAACCAGGTACCGAGGGCCTATGTTCTTTCTCCAAACTGTACTGTTACAAAACCTAATTGGCAATTCTCTGGCCACATGTAAGTCCCTTGTACAGGTACCCTAGGTACCAAGGGCACTGTGACCAGGGAAGGCTTCTAAAGGCTGCAGCACTTATTGTGCCACCCTTAGAGGCCCCGTACCGTAAGACACACACACTGCCATTGCAGGCTGCGTTTTTTGGTGCAGAGCAAAGTGAAGAGTTGACATGGCACACATCCCTGTGTGCTATGCCTACAATCGACTGCCCTGGCGTAGGTAAGCCACCCCTCTAGCTGGGTGCACTATACCAGTGGTGAGGGTAAAGGTGCATGAGCCCTGTACCCCTACAGTGTCTAAGTCCATTATTAGACATTGTAGGTGCAGTAAAGCCATAAAGAGTATATGGTCTGGGAGTTTGTCATTATGAACTCCACAGCACCATAGTGGCTTTACTGAAAACTGGGAAGTTTGGTATCAAACTTCTGGGCACATTAAACCCACACTGATGCCAGTGTGGGATTTAATGAAAAATGAGCTCAGAGGGCATCTTAGACGACCTAACTCTAGTGTCCTGGCTGGGTGGCTGCTCACCAGCTGCCACCACCAGACATGTTTCTGGACCCCTGGGTCGAAAGCCTACTGCTCTTAGGGTCCTGAAACAAAGCACATCTTGGGACAAGGTGCCAAGCCTCTTCCCCCAGGATGGGCTGGATCTACGAAGGAAAAGCTTCAAAGGCCTGCCACCTTTGTGAGTTACCCCAGCCTTTTGCTGCTTCCAGCAACTGGCCTTCACCAGTTCTGACCCCCACTTTGGGCAGGAGAATTGGCTGGAAAACCAAGTTAGGAGGAAAGGAGTGCTCACCTTTGCCAACCCCGCCCTCCAGGTGGGGGAGGTGAGGTGAAGCACAACTCTAAGTCCCTGCCATCTTGAAGATCAAGTGAGGCTTATGCCCTGCTCCCACTGCAGGGTGGCATAGTAGGGGGTGTACCCAGCCCAAGGAAGGGACCCATTGGTCCCAACTTGTACCTACCTATAACACCTCTAAATGTGATATTTAGGAGCAACCCTGAACCTTGCATTCTCAGACAAGAAGAAGAAGGACCGAAGAGCCGTGCTGAAGAAGAAGAGGAGGACGCCAACTGACTTGGCACCAGCCCTACTGTTCTGTTCCGACCTCGACCTGCTACAGCAAATCCCGGTGTGTCCTGCAGCCAGCAGCCCCCAAGAACCCAGAGGACCTGCCTTCCCAAACCAGGCTTTGTCTCTCGTGAGCACTGGATTTACTCATCCACAGACTCTGGCTCCGGCCAAATCCCAGAGTCTGCACCACTCTGCCGCTGATACCCACGGCCCAAGTTCGAGTGGCCCAACACCACGAGGAGGTCTCCCTGATGATCCTGACCTGGGATCTGGTGATCCCTGACCTGCCTTGAGTCTCCAATTGATACCTGCAGTCCCTTTCTGGAGGATCCCTCCCCGACCGCAACCAGAGCCAGTAAGAAAAACCCTACGCCAAAAGACACCCCTGCACCCGAAGTACAATGACCTTGGGTGGCCCAAAAGACAGGGTCCAGGCATCCCAAGACATCCCAACTTACCTCTCTAACCAGTGGTCGCCTTCAGAAGCTCTTCGTCCACGAGCCTGAAGTTTTTGTTGCAACCGGAGAATCCCCAGTTAAAACAACCTGGCACTCAGCGCCAAAACAGCACCCTGCACCCAGCCGCCCCTGTGCCACTGCGGTTGCACCTTGTGTGCTAAACCGGATCCCCCTTTGCCCTGAGCCTAGGTCGAGGAGCTTTGCGCCCACAACCTTGGGGCCTGCTCATGAGTAGCCACCAACCTGAGTCCCCCTATCCCCTATTGTTTAACACTGGGCCTCAGCACTCTGCACCCGGCCGCCCTAGTGCTGCGGAGGGTGTTTTGAGAGTGCATCATTGACCCTGGTGGAACCCTGGTTCTAACCCCAGAAAACCAACTCACAAACCTAAGTACTTACCATTAAGTTGATAACATTGTTTTCTCCCATTGGACTGCATTGACTGCTTTCTTGTGAAAATTGGTCTAAGTGTGGAGTTGGTTTGTATGAAACCTTGAGAAACTGCATATATACAAAAATGTATTTACTTACCTTTTGTCTAGGAAATGTCCCAGTGTGATATCTAGGCATATCACACTAAGTAGAAAAAGTAACTTAAAAAGTAATCTGAAAAGTAAGTGAAAAGTAATTCAAACTGTTTTATAAGCAAATAACTTACCTATAACCAATCCAATTGCATTCAATCTGTATTTCACTACATTATTCTTGCAAAGTGCAATTACCCTTAACTGTGTCAGGCCTGGCTTTGTTCTAGAAAATAAAATACAACTAAATAATATTTTTATACAAACAAATTGGCCTGAGTTCAGTCTTTGAGTGTGTGACACCATTTCTTGCCTGAGTGTGTACAATAAATGCTTAACACTACCCTCTGATAAAGCCTTACTACTCACCCACACTATCACAAATAGAGAGTAAGGTTCTATCTACTTTTACCTCTGCCTACCTTTGGGGTTCCACTGGACTCTGTGCACACTATACCTCACTGTGGTATAGTATATGCAGAGCCAGCTTCCTACAGATGTTGATCATGGCTTGCATATCCTTGGCCTCAGCTCTGCATTGATGGCAAACCCAAATGTTTTTCAATCCGTTTTTGCATTAAGTTGCTATGATGGCCTGGAGGCCACCATCCATGACTGCCACCTGTTTTATGCTCTAGGACATGACACGTATGATGACAAGACTAACATCCTCTTCTGTTTGTACACACTTTGCCCTTGTGGAGAGACCATGTCTGCTTCGTTGTTGACTACCACCAGAACCTAAGCTCAAATTATGACTCCTGTAATGTATGAACCAGTTTTAAGAGCTGAGCTCTGAATAGAGACACCACTGGCCGCAACCAGTGATCCTCGATACCTATGCATGTACAACAGGAGGAGGTATTAGCACCCAAAGGTTATCCTAGTGGCATGCTCATATACCAATGAAAACACTGATCAGTTGCAAGAGGACCTTTATTTCCTAGGATCTGGAACCCACCGCCTATGATTATCTTCTTGTCAGAAGCAATCGCCTTGAAAGTTGTTAAGTAGTGGGTGCCACACTGGATGTAATGCATAAGTTATTTAGGGTCATGCCGCTTTCTATGTGCCCCAAAAGAGGAACGTATGGGAATCAGGAGTAAGGTAATAGGGACGGGATCTAGAGGACTAGAGGCAGGGCTGCAGCACATAGACTCCCACACAAACTCATGGTTAACATTCGATAGGATGATTCATGAAGTTGTCAATCTGGACCCGTAGGTTTGCTACCACGAATGGGAATAGTTACACTTTTTTGGAATTCCCATAGCCCCAGATTACGTAAGGAACCAACATCTGTGAGTTGTCCATGTGCTGCTACCTTTTTAAGGTTCTGGGAATTCAATTTACTCAAGAAAACATACATACACCTATTTCTACATGAGAAAAAAAGCAGAAGCCAATGGTTTTGCAAACTTTTCTCCTTTGTAGGTCAAGCCTAGCGATGCAGCGCATGTGCTGCATGCTCTGCGAGGCATGCTGTATTAGGGTTAACCCTGGGCAGACAACTGCGCTATGCTTGCGAAATTTGCGTAGTTTGTGCTACTTCGCAGTACGCAAATTGCACATAGCACAGTGCAAAATCGCATAGCGTAGCGTAGTTGTAATTTTTTGCTTGCTCGCGGTCCTCAACGTCAAGTTGGCGACCGCGAGCGAGCAAAATGACATCCCTGTGAGACTTTTTCCTCGTTCGCGATCAGCAACATCAAGTTGGCGATCGCTAGCGTGGAAAATAAACCTCCCGGCGAGATTCTCAACGCGGGGGGTCAGGTTTCTCATTGCGTCCGCTCACGATGAGAAACTACCAGTCCAAGTTGAGAAAGCTGCCGCTCGAGTAAAAATCAACTAGGACGGCAGAAAACGACAGTTCGCACTGTGCAAGATGCCGTTTTCAATGATTGCACAGTGCGGACAAGCATCTGGCACTGTACAATCATCGCGAACAGCGCACTATGCAGTTTGCGTAGTGCTACGCGTATCTCACGTAGTGCGAAGTGCACTTCGCGTAGCTACGCGTAGCGCTACTACGTGAACTACGTCCAGGGTTAATTAGGGTATGTTTTAGAAGTGGTGTGGAAGCCCGCCCATATTTTTCATTGGCTGGCGTCATAATCCATGGAAATTGCTGGCTTCCTATTGATAATGAGGCTTCTTAGTCCCTCCTTGTTACCGCCCTGTCTCCTTTTGGGACCGCCCATCGGGACTGGATCTTTTACTTGCGGTGTTACACTGTTTCCTTCATTAGTCGGTAAGCACTATATATTTTCACAATGGCGACAGCTTGTCTGGTATTTGTATTCGGGGTTTTATCGCGCGGCTGTAGAGCCTGAGAACCAGGTCAGCAGAGCCATTGTAGAGCCAGAGGACCTGGTCAGCAGAGCCGCTTTAGAGCCAGAGAACCAGGTCAGCAGAGCTGCTCTAGAGCCAGAGAACCAGGTCAGCAGAGCTTCTCTAGAGCCAAAGAACCAGGTCAGCAGAGCTGCTGTAGAGCCAGAGAACCAGGTCAGCAGAGCCATTGTAGACCCAGAGAACCAGGTCAGCAGAGCTGCTCTAAAGCCAGGGAACCAGGCTAGCAGAGCTGCTCTAGAGCCAGAGAACCAGGCAAGCAGAGCTGCTGTAGAGCCAGAGAACCAGGTCAGCAGAGCCATTGTAGAGCCAGAGGACCAGGTCAGCAGAGCTGCGATACAGCCAGAGAACCAGGTCAGCAGAGCTGCTGTAGAGCCAGAGAACCAGGTCAGCAGAGCTGCTCTAGAGCCAGAGAACCAGGTCAGCAGAGCTTCTCTAGAGCCAAAGAAACAGGTCAGCAGAGCTGCTGTAAAGCCAGAGAACCGGATCAGCAGAGCCACTGTATAGCCAGAGAACTAGGTCAGCAGAACTGCTCTAGAGCCAGAGAACCAGGTAAGCAGAGCCGTTGTAGAGCCAGAGAACCAGGACAGCAGAGCTGCTGTAGAGCCACAGAACCAGGTCAGCAGAGCTGCTCTAGAGCCAGAGAACCAGGTCAACAGAGCCGCTCTAGAGCCAGGGAACCAAGTCAGCACAGCTGCTCTAGAGCCAAAAAAACAGGTAGGCAGAACTGCAGTAGAGCCAGAGAACCAGGTCAGCAGAGCCGTTGTAGAACCAGAGAACCAGGTCAGCAGAGCTGCTGCAGAGCTAGAGAACCAGGTCAGCAGAGCTGCTGTAGAGCCAGAGAACCAGGTCAGGAGAGCCGCTCTAGAGACAGAGAACCAGGTCAGCAGAGCCGCTATAGAGCCAGTGAACCAGGTCATCAGAGCTTTTGTAGAGCCAGAGAACCAGGTCAGCAGAGCTGCTGTAGAGCCAGAGAACCAGGTCAGCAGAGCTGTTCTAGAGCCAGAGAACCAGGTCAGCAGAGCCACTGTAGCGCCAGAGAACCAGGTTAGCGGAACTGCTGTAGAGCCAGAGAACCCGGCCAGCAGAACCGTTGTAGAGCCTGAGACACAGGTCAGCAGAGCTGCTGTAGAGCTAGAGAACCAGGTAGGCAGAGCTGCTGTAGAGCCAGAGAACCAGGTAAGCAAAGCCATTGTAGAGCCAGAGACCCAGGTCAGCAGAGCTGCTCTGGAGTCATAGAACCAGGTCAGCAGAGCTGCTCTAGAGCCAGAGAACCAAGTCAGCAGAGCCGCTGTACAGCCAGAGAACCAGGTCAGCAGAGCTGCTGTAGAACCAGAGAACCAGGTCACCACAGCAACTCTAGAGCCTGAGAACCAGGTCAGAAAACTGCTGTAAAGCTTAAGAACCAGGTCAGCAGAGCAGTTGTAGAGCCAGAGAACCAGGTCAGCAGAGCTGTTCTAGAGCCTGAGAACCAGGTCGGCAGAGCTGCTGTAGAGCCAGAGAATCAGGTCAGCAGAGCTGCTGTAGAGCCATAGAACCAGTTCAGCAGAGCCGCTCTAGAGCCTGAGAATCGGATCAGTAGAGCTGCTCTAGAGCCAGAGAACCAGGTCAGCAGAGCCGCTCTAGAACCAGAGAACCAGGTCAGCAAGCTGCTGTAGAGACTGAGAACCAGGTCAGCAGAGCCGTTGTAGAGCAAGAGAACCAGGTCAGCAGAGCTGTTGTAGAGCCAGAGAACCAGGCCAGCAGAGCCGCTCTAGAGCCAGAAAACCAGATCAGCAGAACCGCCCTAGAACCAGAGAACCAGGACAGCAGAGCTGCTCTAGAGGTAGAGAACCAGGTCAGCAGAGCCGCTCTAGAACCAGAGAACCACGCCAGCGGAGCCGCTCTAGAACCAGAGAACACGGTCACCAAGCTGCTGTACAGCCTGAGAACCAGGACAGCAGAGCAGTTGGAGACCCGGAGAACCAGGTCAGCAGAGCTGTTGTAGAGCCAGAGAACCAGGCCAGCAGAGCTGCTCTAGAGCCAGAGAACCAGGTCAGCAGAGCCGCCGTAAAACCAGAGAACCGGGACAGCAGAGCTGCTGTACAGCCAGAGAACCAGGTCAGCAGAGCTGCTCTAGAGCCAGAGAACCAGGTCAGCAGAGCTGCTCTAGAGCCAGAGAACCAGGTCAGCAGAGCTAATGTAGAGCTAGAGAACCAGGTCAGCAGAGCTGCTCTAGAGCCAGAGAACCAGGTCAGCAGAGCTGCTCTAGAGCCAGAGAACCAGGTCAGCAGAGCAGCTGTACAGCCAGAGAACCAGGTCAGCAGAGCTGCTCTAGAGCCAGAGAAGGAGTAGTTTCTTACCTGTAACTCCAGTTCTGTAGTAGGGGTATCTCTGTTATAGTCATAATCTATGAATAGTCCCGCCCATGTGCGGGGACCCCGGAGCAATCAAAATATCTCTTAAGCTGTCCAGCATTTGCAAACCTGCAAAGACACTTAAGAGACAGACAAAATAATACAGCCTAATAACAATATGGCTGCACTGGCCAGCACTTCCTCTGAAGTGAACACAAAAGCCAAAATAAAGTTTAAATGTCATTTTTATTCACATCTGACATGTTCCTTTATTGTATCACACTCCCTTCACCAAAATCCCTTTAAACAATAGAGAGGAAGGGGTGGACAGACAAGCCCTATAGGCTGTCATTATGTGTCTGCTAAAGGGATACCGTGCCTTTAAGAAACTCTCCAGAGACCCCCGGTATCCCAGGATGCACAGCCAAAGCAAGTTACTTTCAGTTCTTTTTGAAGGTGTATAACAACAGGCCTGATACTGCCAGATTTACTCCACCGGGGAGGAGGGAGGGTCGCTTATGACTATAACAGAGATACCCCTACTACAGAACTGGAGTTACAGGTAAGAAACTACTCCTTCTGTAGTAGGGGATCTCTGTGTATAGTCATAATCTATGAATAGAATGGCAAGCCCATCCCAACCAACAAACAGCGGTGGAGTAAGAACCAAACACCAACAAATCACTGTGCAAACAAATTCCTCAGCGAAGCCTGTCCAACCTGCGCATCTGCCCTAGCATCAGAGTCCAGGCAGTAATGCTTTGTAAACGTATGGACTGACTTCCAGGTGGCAGCCTTACAAATGTCAGCAATTGGAACATTCCTAAGCAAAGCTGTAGTAGCAGCTTTGCCCCTAGTGGAATGCGCTGTAGGCTTACCCCCTAACGTCTTATTAGCTTTCTGATAACAAAGCTGAATACAGGACACAATCCATCTGGAGATGGACTGTTTTGAGGTAGCTAGACCAGTTCTGACTGAACCATAATTTACAAACAGTTGATCCGACCTGCGGATGTCTTTTGTCTTATCTAGATAGAATTTCAACACCCTACGCACATCTAGTGAATGCAGAGACCTCTCCGCCGGAGAGGAGGGATGCTGAAAAAAAGTAGGCAAAGTAATCATTTGATTCACATGGAAATCAGATATCACTTTAGGCAAAAATTTAGGATGAGTACGCATCACAACTTTAGACGCATGGAACACAGTATACGGCTCTTGACAATACAGAGCCTGAATCTCACTTACCCTCCTGGCCGATGTAATGGCCACAAGGAAGGCAGCCTTCCATGACAAATGCTGCAAAGAAGCCTTATGAATAGGCTCAAAAGGCTCCCTCATCAATCTGGACAACACCACGTTCAATTCCCATGGTGGAGAAGGTCGTCTAACAGGGGGAAACACCTTACGCAAACCCTCCAAAAAATCCTTAATCACAGGGATTTGAAAAAATGAGGTTTGGGAAGGGCCCTTTCTATACGCAGTCAAAGCTGCGAGATGAACCTTAATAGACTGAAAATTAAGCCCAGATTGAGCTAACTGCAGCAGATAAGGCAAAATAACATCTTCTTTACAAGATGTAGGGTCAATGTCCTTCGCCTTGCACCACAAGCAGAATCTCTTCCACTTATAGGCGTAAGAAGTCCTCGTAGACGGTCTCTTCGACTCTTTCAAGATCTCCATACAGTCCTGAGGTAGGTTCAAGTGTCCATACTGTACTAGCTCAGGAGCCATGCTGCCAAACTCAAGGACGAGAGATTGGGGTGAACCATCTGTCCTCCGAACTTCGTGAGAAGGTCCGGCCGACACGGCAGGCGCCGGTGTGGCAGAACAGACCGGTGAAGAAGGTCGGTGAACCACCATTGCCTCGGCCACTCCGGAGCAATCAGGATCATCCTGGCTCTGGATTGCGACAGCTTGATCAGCACCGCCAGAATCAGGGGAATGGGTGGAAAGGCGTAAAGAAAGCTGTTGGACCAGCTGATCCATAGTGCATTCCCCAGTGTCCCTGGTTGGTAGTACCTGGACGCGAAGTCGCAGCATTTGCTGTTTTCTGCCGTAGCGAACAGATCGATATCCGGAGTGCCCCACTCTGCGAAGACGCCTCTTAGCACGTCGTCGTTTAGCACCCACTCGTGATTTTCTTGAACGAGCCTGCTGAGTGCATCGGCTTGGGCATTCTGCACTCCCGGCAGATGGGTCGCCGTGATCGTTAGGTTCCTGGCCACCAGCCAATTCCAGATCGTCTGTGCCTCCCGAGACAGTGTGCGTGAACGGGAGCCCCCCTGCTTGTTGAGGTAATACATGGTAGTAGTATTGTCCGTCTGAACTAGCAGGGAGTTCGTCTTGAAGGAAGGATGGAACGCCTTCAGGGCCAAGTGTACTGCTCTGAGTTCCAAAAAGTTGATGTGGTAAGTCATCTCCGTCTGCGACCATGTCCCTTGAATCTGAAGAGGGCCCGAATGCGCTCCCCAGCCCTGGAGAGACGCATCGGTCACTATGGTCTGGACCGGAATATCCTTGTGAAAGGGAGTACCCTTGCAGACATTCTCTGAGGAGCACCACCATTTCAGAGACTGTAGAGCGTGTTGGGACAGATGAATCTTGTCCTCCCAACGCCCCCGCCTCTGGTCCCATTGATCCTCCAGACATTCCTGCAGAGGCCTCATATGCAGAGGTGCATTGGGGGTGAGGAAGATGCAGGAAGCCATCGACCCCAGTAAAGAGGACACCGTCCTCACTGTAGGAGAGTGGGCTGAGAGGAGGTGCAGGGCCTTCCCACGGATCGATAAGCGTCTCTCCTCCGAAGGACACACGCTTGCGTTCAAAGTATTGACTGAGGCCCCCAAGTACTGGAGACACTGCACAGGGGTCGGCACTGACTTCGACATGTTGATGTGCAGTCCCAGGCGATGAAGCAGGGCAGCCGTCCTGTTGAAATGACACTGGGCTTCCTGGTACGTGGAAGCTTTGATCAGCCAATCGTCCAGGTATGGATACACAAACACCTTGTTCTTCCGCAAGTGTGCTGCCACCACCGCCATGCACTTGGAGAACGTCCTTGGTGCAGACTTCAGCCCAAACGGGAGTACTGTATACTGGTAATGGTTGTTGCCTACCAGAAACCTCAGGAACTTGCGATGCTTTTGTGCGATCGGCACATGAAAGTAAGCGTCCTGCAGATCTATGGCGCACAGCCAGTCTCCTCGATGCAACTGAGGGTAAATCTGATGCAGGGACAACATACGGAACTTTTCTCTGCGGATCCACTTGTTTGCTTGACGCAGATCTAGAATAGGCCTGAACTCGTCTTGTCCTTTTTTCTGACGAGAAAGAACCTGGAGTAAAGGCCTGTTCCTCTTTGCCTCAAAGGAACAGCTTCTATCGCCTTCTTCCTTAGTCGGACGTCCGCCTCCCCCTGGAGCTCCCGTACCATGAAGGGAGAGCGCACTGGTGGAATCTGAGGAGGCGGGCTGGTGAAACGAAGACTGTATCCATTGCAAACAATATTCAGCACCCACTTGTCCTGAGTTATTGTCCTCCACTCTGCCAGGTAGAACTGAATACTTCCCCCCACCGGAGCGGGTAACGGACGAGGGGGAAGTGACCTTTCAGGGCTTCGACCCGGCCGGGCCTTTGTTCCCCGACAAGGATTGATGCTGGCCTCTGCCCCTCTGGCGCTTCTGAAAGGACTGCCTCGGGAACTGCTGTTGTTGCTGGTGCTGCTGCTGGTGACCAGACTGGCGCCCTTGACCGCGTTGCTTAGAATAACGCCTGCCATAGGAACGGAACGACTTCTTCTGCTCCTTGGGTCTTTCCAACCCCACGGCCTTCAGGGTTTCTGTTTCGGCCTTCATGCGTGCCATCTCGTCATCCGCATGAGACCCGAACAGCGTCGAGCCAGAGAAAGGCAAGTTCGCGATCTTTTGCTGCGCTTCAGGCTTGAGAGAGGTGAGCCTCAGCCAGGAATGTCTCCTCATGTGCACTCCATGACAGTACCCATGGGCCGCCAGCAACGAGACATCCCCCGCTGCACTGATGATCTGGTTGGAGACCATCATGCCTTCGTTCAGCACCTCCTGGAAGTCCTCTCGTTTGTCCCTAGGCAGGGAGGCAGCAAACTGTTGCAGAGAGTCCCAAAGCGATCGGTCATAGCGACCCAGCAGGGCAGAGGCGCTAGCGGCCTTCATAGTCGTGGCCGACGTAGAGCACATTCTCCTCCCCAAGGAGTCCATCTTACAGCTCTCCTTATCTGGAGGAGCCGTGGAAGAGGGCGTCGTGGAGTGTTGTTTACGAGCCGCCACCACAATGACAGAGTCCGGGGGAGGGTCCACCCTGAGGAAGGCCGGGTCCGAATCAGGGGCCCTGTACTTCTTCTGCAACCGTGAGGGAGCAGACTTCACCACCGCAGGAGTCAAGAAAACCTCCATGGCTGGCTCCTCCAAACCCGGAACCAAAGGAAGGAGGGGGCGTGAGAGGTGAGCCTTGTGCAATGTCTCAAAGATCACCGAGGTAGTGGGAACCGGGACTGCTATGGAGATCCCCATTTTCGCTGCCCCCCTCATCAGCACATCCTGGAAGGTGGCAATATCATCCACCGGCGAGATTCGGGTAGGCGGAGTCTCCGACAGTGAGGGGGAGAGCCGTCCATTGCCAGAAGAGTCCGTATACCACGTGCCTCTGGAACGAGATCCATACCTCCGTCGCCCATGCCTCGTGTGAGTGGACGACCTGCGTCTACTCCATGACCTCCGGCGAGATCGAGAACGCGACCTCTGTCTGCGAGGAGCCTTAGGAGCCGCCGGTAGCCGAGGAGACGGTGGAAGCTGCGGCACTGGCGGTGGTGGGGGTGGTGTAGGCCGCTTAGGAAGAGGAGGAGGAGGAGGAGGAGGAGGAGGAGGCGGAGGAGGAGGCGGAGGCGGAGGAGGCGTTGCAGGCTTCCGAGGCAGCGGCTGGGGGAGAGGCTGCGGAGCCCCATCACTCCTTGCAGGGGAACCAGGACCAGCACTGTCCGGACTCCCATCCACCCTTCTCTTCTTGGCGGGCCTATCCCGTGCTGAAGTAAACGAGGGGGAGCGCCGTCGCCTCCTAGATCCACGACTGGAGATTGTAATCACCGAAGACGTGTTCCCCGATGTCACCGATGTCGAACTGATCGTCGACCTCGACCGTCGTCTCCTCGCCGTCCGGCGTCCCCTCGACATCGACCGGTGGCTCCTCGACATCGACGGTGAACGACGTCTCCTCGACGCCGATCTTCTTCGCCTCGACGTCGATCTCCTTCGCCTCGACGGCGAGCCGTGCCTCGACGGCGATCTGTGCCTCGACGGCGATCTGTGCCTCGACGGCGATCTGTGCCTCGACGGCGATCTGTGCCTCGACGGCGATCCGTGCCTCGACGGCGATCCGTGACTCGACAGCGATCTGTGCCTCGACGGCGATCTGTGCCTCGACGGCGATCTGTGCCTCGACGGCGATCCCCTCCGTCTCGACGGCAGCCGCCGGTGCCTCGGCGTTGATGTCGTCGGCGTCGATCCATCGCGGGGCTCGGTACGACGTCAATGGTGTGTCGACGACGACTGTGGAATCCTCAACGGCGACCTAGTCCTAGGTCTCGCCGGCCCCTCTCTCGACGTCAAACGTCGAGAACGCCGTGATCCCGAGCCCGGGATCGACGGCGAGCACACCGGTGCTTTACCTCTCGCCGTCGACGTCGTCGCCTTCGACGTCGAACGCGATCTACCAGCCGGTAGGCATCGTTTCTGCTGCTGATTCTGCCCGGAGGTCCCTCCAGTGGCTGAAGCATGGGCAGAGGAAGGGGAATGGGATCCTCCATGCCCCGAAGTCCCACCTGTCCTCTGCTTCTCCTGTCCCTGGAGGCGAATCTTCTCCCTGTCCCTCAGGGTCCTCTTGGAGGTCTTGCAGGTGGCACACGTAGCAGGGACATGTGAGGAAGACAAGCAGAGGATACAGACATCATGTGGGTCCGTCTTGGCCTTTTTCCTCCCACACTCAGGGCATTTATCAAATAAAGCCATGCTAAGAGTGAGCAAACTGCACCAAAACGCAGGATGCAGTACAGAAAGGCTCTAGACGTCGAATGAACACACTAAGTATCCAAAAATCTAAGATTTAATCCAAATATCCACCCAAAAGGGTAGAGCTCAAGCTCCAGGGTCCTGCTAGCAGGAGCCGGAAAAAAGAACTGAAAGTAACTTGCTTTGGCTGTGCATCCTGGGATACCGGGGGTCTCTGGAGAGTTTCTTAAAGGCACGGTATCCCTTTAGCAGACACATAATGACAGCCTATAGGGCTTGTCTGTCCACCCCTTCCTCTCTATTGTTTAAAGGGATTTTGGTGAAGGGAGTGTGATACAATAAAGGAACATGTCAGATGTGAATAAAAATGACATTTAAACTTTATTTTGGCTTTTGTGTTCACTTCAGAGGAAGTGCTGGCCAGTGCAGCCATATTGTTATTAGGCTGTATTATTTTGTCTGTCTCTTAAGTGTCTTTGCAGGTTTGCAAATACTGGACAGCTTAAGAGATATTTTGATTGCTCCGGGGTCCCCGCACATGGGCGGGACTATTCATAGATTATGACTATACACAGAGATCCCCTACTACAGAACCAGGTCAGCAGAGCTGCTGTACAGCCAGAGAACCGGGTCAGCAGAGCTGCGGTAGAGAACCAGGTCAGCAGAGCTGCTGTAGAGCCAGAGAACCAGGTCAGCAGAGCTGCTCTAGAGCCAGAGAACCAGGTAGGCAGAACTGCTGTAGAGCCAGAGAACAAGGTCAACAGAGCCGCACTAGAGCCAGAGAACCAGGTCAGCAGAGCAATTGTAGAGCCAGAAAACCAGGTCAGCAGAGCTGCTCTAGAGCCAGAGAACCAGGTCAGCAGAGCTGCTCTAGAGCCAGAGAACCAGGTAGGCAGAGCTGCTGTAGAGCTAGAGAACCAGGTCAGCAGAGCTGCTGTAAAGCTAGAGAACCAGGTGAGCAGAGCTGCAGTAGAGCCAGAGAACCAGGTGAGCAGAGCAGCTCTAGAGCCAGAGAACCAGGTCAGCAGAGCAGCTCTAGAGGCAGAGAACCAGGTCAGCAAAGCTGCTCTAGAGCCATAGAACCAGGTAGGCAGAGCTTCTGTAGAGCCAGAGAACCAGGTCAGCAGAGCCGCTCTAGAGCCAGAGAACCAAGTCAGCAGAGCAATTGTAGAGCCAGAAAACCAGGTCAGCAAAGCTGCTCTAGAGCCAGGGAACCAGGGAACCAGGTCAGCAGAGCTGCTCTAGAGCCAGAGAACCAGGTACACAGAGCTGCTGTTGAGCCAGAGAACCAGGTCAGCAGAGCCGTTGTAGAGCCAGAGAATCAGGTCAGCAGAGCTGCTGTAATCAGTTTGCGCTGTGACGATTCCGTCAGTAAATGTTCTAGGGGTGCCAGAGTAGGGGGTGGGGCAGGAAATGTATCGTGTAATTTCCTACAGGTGGCTCTCAGTTGGTAGTATAGCAAGATGTCTGAGAAATTCAGGGGGTCTCCATCAGCTGCCTGTGGAGGGGGGGGGGGGTCATGAATTCATCATCTGGGTAAAGATCTGCAAATGTAGTGACATGGAGCTTGTTTGAACACCTTTTTGCATCCCTGTCATGTAGCATGGCGTAATGCGGATTTTGTATCAATGGGATGGAGAGGGCATAAAGTACTGATATTCCCACCTCAAGGTCTCCTCTGTGTCTATTTCTTTGTTAGAGTGTAAATATTTCTGGTAAAGTGCCGTGGTGAGCGGTAGTGGAGCAGCATTGTCCCTCTCTATGGCACCATGAGGCTGGTACAGGGTTGGGTAGAGCCAATAATGCAGAGATTGTGCTTGTGCGCAGTATGCATATAGGATACAATCTGGTGCTCCCATACCCCCTTGGCGCAATGGTAGTGTCAACACCTCCCAGATGATTCTGGGTTATTTGCCAGCCCAGATCAAGGTTATCATGTTAAATTTAAGTCTCTTGAAGAAGGCTGATGGTAAGGGAACGGGCAGATTCATGAATAGGTATAATAATTTAGGCAGGATCACTATTTTTGCAATGGCTATGTGTCCTGCCAGTGAGATGGGCAGTTTTGTCCAAAGGGGTATTTTTTTCTCAATCCATGTCATAGCACAGTCAAAATGTGCCTCCCACAATTCTTTCATATCTCGGCTTATCCACACACCTAGGTAGCTGACCGGCCCCTCTGCCCACTGTAGTAGAAAGTCTAGCGTGAATAGCTGCGTAAGGTCAGAAAGCGGCAGTAATGTGAACTTTGACCAATTTATCAAGATCCCAGAAAAATGGCTACATTCCAAAATCACCTGTATTATGGGATTCAAGTTTTCTGATGGGTTGCTTATATACAGTGTAATATCGTCAGCATATAGGTATGCCACCAAACCTCCGGCTGTGAATCCCAGGCCTCTGTGTGCGTGGAGTTGCCACAGTCTAGCAGACAATGGCTCCATAGCTATGGCAAATAACAGGGGTGGCAGCGGGCACCCCAGCCGCGTGCCAAGTGAGATTTCAAATGGTTTGGTCACTGTTATTAAATCTGATCTGTGACGTGGGCATCGTATATAACAGTTGTATTTGCCATATGAATTTTGTCCTGAGGCCAATACAGGCTAAGAGGCGAATAGGTACGGCCACTCCAGTGTGTCAAATGCCTTGGTGGCATCCAACAGGGCAGCGATTGCGCATACTTGCAGATGCAAGTAGTGTAATTCTGCAAAGAGTGTCCGCAGGTTATGAGAGGTTGATCTGCCTGGGATGAAGCCCAATTGGTCTGGTTGAACCGCTAGAGGCAATAGCGATTGTAAGTGAGAAACCAGGAGCTTGGCATATATTTTGGTGCCTACATTAATCAGGGACAGCATGCGATATGAATCGCAGCTGTTAAGTGGTTTGTCAGGTTTAAGTATCGTGATTATTAATGTCTCATGCATTGATGGTGGCAGAGTGCCCCGTTCGAGGGCTTCTTGGTACACTTTAAGGAGACGCGGTGCCAGGATCTGGGCATACGCCTTGTAGAAGGAAGTTGTCAGGCATTCCGATCCTCAGGCCTTGGAGCACTTGTATGATAGCCTCCTACGTGAATGGGACATCCAAATACTCCCTATGTGCTCTATCTAGCCAGATTAAATCTATTGTGTCACAATATTTGCTTACTGCTGTTGGGTCGTGCGAGGCTCAGGATATGTACAGTTTCTTATAGAACTGAATTATGACTTTTGGGAGCATGGCCAGGTCTCACATAAGGCAGGAGTCTTCAGCTATAAGTTCTGCTATGTAGGAGGGGGCCAGATGAGTTTTCAAAATGGTGGCTAGAGTTTTACCCAGTCTGCCCCCTTACCCATATCTGCAGGCCAGCGTGTATTTACCCAGAAATCTAAGTTCTCCGTTTGCCTCCTCGTTAAAAAGTGTAATCTTTTCTCTAAATGTAGCGAGTAGACTAGGTTCATGAGTTTGGTAGTATGCATTTTCTGTGCTCTGTGTATCTCCATCAATGTTGCTTAGAGTGCACCTTATATCTTTGTGGACTCCTCCTTGTTTGGCAAGTATTCCAGTCTCTCTGTACGTATCTCTTCACGAAACGCTGAGTCCAGCAGCGCCTCCTGTGGAAGGCACCACAAGGAGGCCTTCAGGCTGTCTGGGGGAGTAGCATTTTAAGTAATACTGGCACGTGGTCTGACAGTGTGTGTGGCATGTGTTTTACATCTATAGTCCAGGTGGCCACGTCATTGGTCAATAACCAAAAGTGTAGTCTGGACCATGCTTTGTGGTGTGTTGAGAGGCAAGTACCCTCAATGGTATCTAGATGCAGCTGTCTCCAAATGTCTACGAGATAACCCTCCCTCATTAGTGACTGCAGCTGGGCTGTGGTTTTGGGGTGTAGGCTTCGAGCTGCACCTAATCTAGATTTTTTTTATCCTCAAGGATCGCGTTGAAGTCCCCACCCCAGATCACCGTGTCCCCAACTATTTTCATTACCTCTGCCTACACCTTGCAATAGAATTCAGGATCATCTATGTTGGCGCCATAAACTGCCACCATTGTGACGTGTTTCCCCCCCAATCTGACCGTATACCATATTATATCTGCCCTCTGAATCTGTCAAGAATTACATTGTAGTCCAGCCCAGGTCTCTACGAATGAGTATTGCCACTCCATGGGAGTAGTTAGATATGTTGCTACATATGTGTATCCCCAGCGCCTTAAGCGCAGCCTAGACATCAATTCCATCGTGAGGTGGGTTTCCTGCAGGAAACATACGTCTACATTGTGCCTGAGTGAATAGGAGTGCGTCAGTCGGTCTTCCTGTAGTCATTCAGGCCGTGAATGTTCCATGTAAGAAACGTAATTAGTGTAATTTCTGGATATGTAGTACAGGCCATTGTGCCCAGTCCGCGTGTCATGTCTGAGAGTGTATCGTTTGACACCTTAGTCATACTGTCATCCAATTCCTGCACTGTGTGTTTGTAGAGTGTGCTGGATGCGTGCTTGGGTCTCCATTTAACCTTTTATAGTAGTTAACATTCACGTCTCACATGGCCCTAGAACCAACTTAAAAACCGTATCCACTGTCCACACCAACCCCCCCAATCAGGTTATGAACCCAAGCCCTTTTCCGACCCCAAAACCTGAACTTCATGCATATGTGTATAAATACGGGATCTCTCCCTTGGGGGCGTGGTCTCACCTGCAAACTGCCTCACTGGGAACAGTCAGGTGGCCAAATATACCAGATGTACGGCAGAAACCAGTTGTATTCAATGATCATGCAATAACAATTTAATGATGAAATTGGTATTGATGTGCCTTCTTTGGGATTGTTGCCACACCATCAACCCCATATAGTGTTACCAGTCTCGTGGGTCGCATGCAGCCTCATGGGAAGTCAAGCCCCCGGATTAGTCATTGTCACTTAAAGTAGCGTTTGCCCCCTCGGCTGAGTTTTTGAAGAGACTTGTTTCAGGCTTCCTGTGTGTTTGGCATATTTCACTTCTGACTTGCCATCCATGAAGTACTGTGATTTCCCTTAGTGTGTGATGCACAGTTTTGCTGGGTAAAGGAGGGCGTAGGGGGCACCCACCTTCTGGAGCAATCAGTTTACTGGGAGGAAATCTCTGTGGGCAGCTTGAAGGATAGAAGTTCAGGTTGTTGCCCTGGTGCTTGATAGTGCCCCGCTCACGTGCTAGGCGAAGGACTGCATCCCGGTCCCTGTAGTTTAGTAGACGTGCAATAATAGGTCTACGGCTCGACCCAAACTGAGGTTTAGGGACCAGTGATCTATGGGCAATTTCCACTTTAAACACCGTAGATTAATCTGCACCAAACAAGTCTCTGAGCAAGGATTCCACATATTTTTCCTTTGTCGACATGGTAGTTGTTTCAGGTACCACAGCGATGCGCAGGTTATTACGCCATGAGCGGGCTTCGAGGTCTTAATTCTTGGCTCTGATAACAGAGAGGACCTTTTCCATCTGTAGCATCTGCTCATTGGGGTCTACTTGAAACTCATGCGCATCTTCTGCTTTGTTTTCTAGTGTGTCCATCCCGGTTTCATGTGTCTACTCTCTTCTTTACTTGGTCCAGACAAGCATTAAGGGCATCCAATTTCTCGTCTATGGTCTTGAGGCTAGATTGAACCTCCATCAGTATGGTGCACTGGTCCGAGTCCAGCTGCCCGGTCTCTTTCCTCGATGATGCACCTGTGTCCTGCAGTGCTTCTGTGTCCATATGTCTGGTCTGCGGCTTATTTTCAAAGGTGAGTTTTGACTGCTTAGTGTCTGTTTTCCCCATCTTGCGGTCAGTAAGGCAGCGTTCACCACTACTCCCACCTTATATTTATTGCCACTGCCTTGGATGCGGCGCAATATGGTTGGTTTTTACTAATACTAGGCAGCAGGTCCCCCTTTTTTTGCAAACAGTTCACCAAGGCTGGGCGAGGTTGACCGTGTCCATCGGTTGGTGTTCAATCTCTGTCGGGCAGGACCATGCCTAATCATGGACTAGGGTTGCACCCTACTAAGCAAGTCCATCTAGTCTCGTTCACACCTCTGAGGAGGGTGATAGGCTGAGAAGAACTTATAATTTGGCTGTAAAATGCAAGCTTCACCTCTCAAACTGCAACATTGGCCTGAGTCCTGGTGTATTAAGGAATCATGTCCCCTTTATAGCCTCCAAATTGTGCCCTGCGCTGCAACCACAGGAGCCATTTTCATAAGCCTCTACTGTTGGATACATACTCCAGTGACAGCTCCCCACTGTGTCACTGTGTCCGCCACCTCTATTTCTGTTTCCTAGCACTTACTTGTGGGTGCTGCGGGGCCCTCCACGCCACAAGTTAGGCAGAGCACTTCTCAACCCGACAGCCCAGCCACATGGCAAGCACACCTCCTGCAGTCGCCGGCTATCTTGTAGTCCAAGCTGGCAATCCCACTTGCAGGCCGATCCAGTCCTAGGCCACGTCCAAGTCTGCACTTCACTTCAGCGAGCATGCAGCCTTTCCCTCCCACCCTTTAGCGAAGCTCTGCAGTCTGTCTCCCGCGCAAAGGCCTCTCATGCCCAGTCACTACGGCTGAATTAAGATCGATTTCAGCCGCACAGTTCTCTGCCACATTTCTGCTTTCCTCATTCGGTAGCATATTGCACTGGATTTACACCGGCCGGAGCCAATAAATGAAGGATTTGTTGTTTAGGCCAGCAGAGCCCTGTTAGTGAGCGGCCATTTTGCTGCATGCCTAGGCCACGAGTCAGTTGACACCAATTTGAAGTATACATTGTAGGAGTTAAGAAATACCAGTTTTACATCCAAGTACATATATGTACACAGCAATATTGCGAAGGTACAGCTAAGCAGAAGTGTCGAGTCAGAATGGTGGAATCTATGTCTTGTCTTAACCCATCCTCTTTGCTCTCACAGGCCAAATATATTCCTGTGTATATTGTCATTGGTGGAGACAGTGAGATGTAGAAAAGTGAATAATTCCCGTCAGAGTCTCTGCATAGGATTAGCACAAACTAACATCTTAGCCCAGGAGGATAATTCTGATCATCAGGTGCAACTGCAACATATTTTGAGATGGAAAATATGGAATAAGACTTTTCCAGGTCTTGTATGGGGAAGCTGACCAAGCTTGTACAGAGGGAGACACCCACTCAAAATCTCCATTTTAAAGCCCAAGATTACAGAACCCCAGATCAAAAGATTCAAAGTTGAACTCCTGTTGAACATCACAATAAAAAATTCAGACTGTCTCCGACTAGTTGGTGCCTTCTCGAGGAACCTCTTCTCAGGAAGAGAGGATGGAATGGTGGCCTCCCTCCCATCCCAGTCAGCAAATATAGAACATTTCTGGTAAATCCTGCATTCCTTGGAGTGAGACAGGAGGAACACCAGGTAGACATTGTGGTCCTCAATATCTATCCTCCACGGCCGCCACATTTTTTAATAAGCACCAGCACAGAGGTGTCAAGCGCAAAACAGGAAAAATACTTTTTTAAATGTGAAAAACAGAAAATATCCAAAGAAATTAAATTATTTGAATTCAATAACAATTTCAAGTAAAGCAGAACTGTGTTCACGATTTTCCACAAAAGAGGGCGGAGGGCGGTGGGGGAAGGACTACCTGGCTCTGTGCTCAGCATGATGGGACTGCAGTGTTACCGGAGTTTTTTTTTTTTTTTTGTAGTTTAAACTCTTACACCTACATGGTTTGTCTTCAGGCACCGACTCAGTCTTACTGTGTGCTCTAAATACACCAGTTTAAGACTAGTTTAGGCAACATGAAGTTTTCTTCTCCTGTTAAAATAAAAACATGTATTAAAGTTTTGTTTCTAGATCACGCATATACATAGATATTCTAATTTATGAATTAAAAAAATATAATCTCATGTTGAAAACCTGTAGTTAAAAATAAAGCAGCTTTCACTTAGTCATTGTTTTCAAAATCACTGGATAAATAAGTCTGGTGAAGATTAAGGTTTTTCACAGGGTTGGAAGTTTAAATTTCCACATCAATTATGGCCTTGTCCTTTACATGTATAGCAGATAGTTTCTTCCTGTTAGAATAAGCTAACAGTTTAATGTTCAGCACCAAAATACTCTCGCCCACCCCAAACACACTGTACAGTACCACCAGCTTTGTAGCGAACCTTATCTCACAAGTCAATACCAACTTTGGATATCATTCAGAAGTAGTTACATCTGGCTCCTTTATTGCAGTTTTATACAGCGGGAAGATGACCCGCACGTATCAGGGCGCTTTACCCGAGCACCAGTTGCACTACAGACAGACACATTCATTTTTAGGCCCAGGGAGATTAAGTTGCCAAGAATCCCAGGATGTTTGAGCCTCCTGCAAGACTCAAACCTGGTTTCCCAACTTCAAGGTCGTCCACACTGGTCGTTAAGCCACACCCTCTCCTACATGCTTACAGTTTTGTCGCAGTTTAAAGATTCTGCATGAAATTTCATGGTTGATAAACATAACCTACGTTTTGGCATTCCAAGTTTGGTGGTTGGGGATGCACTATAGGGTCATAAAACTAAATGTCTTATAGCTTAGCTCCAACAGGAATCTTTGCTAGGCAAAAGTACTAAAACAGAACTGATTTACAAAATTCGCGTAAAAAGATGATTTCACTAAGAAAGTGATTCTGTGCTGTGTTTTAAGTCCATTCAGTAGCTTCCCAGCAGAAAGAGTGCTCAAACTATAGCAAAGCTTGTGCCAAACCTGCCTATAACTGACAGTCGATCAATCCACACAATTGGGAAACATTCAGCATGTTTAGCTTTCGACTGTCAATGTTTGCGGGGAAACATTAGAGAGGAATTTAAACTGGGAGGGGCAAAAGAACATTTATTTGCAAACTAAAAGGGATTCATAAATTTGCATAAAATGTTGCATACCTAATTTAAGCAGAGCCCATGAATATCCAGATTCATGATGCTCTCACAAGGTACAGGATTTAAAACTTTTATTTGCTAGTTACTTTGGTGCCATTTCGTAGATCTGCACACAATTTGACAGCTTCATGATAATCAGGTGTTAGAGCTGAATGGATTCAGTAAAAATTCAGGCATTTACACGTTGTTCCATTATATCAAGTTTTGTGCACAATCACTGGGCAAGGAAAGCATTACTTACCCTGTAAGCATCTGTTCTTTGCATGTAGTGCAGTAGATTCACGTGCTGTGCATAAGTCCACTATATAGTGTTGGTCTCAGATTATTAAGAGTTGTTTTTGTTCCAAGATGTTTTCTTTAAGTCAGAAGGCTGTGTGAATCCTCCTCTTGGTAATACTGCGTATGGTCATCAACTCCATTGTTAGACTGTTTTTCTGCAGGTAGGTAAGAATGGAGTTATAGATTGCATTGTGAGGAGTAAGCAGCCGCTGGTTTACACGCACAACTAGACAGGACCCACATTTTGGTAGGTCAAAAACCTGACCGGTGGTTAGTTAGAGAAATATTTGTGCGCAAGACAGGTTGTGCCAATTGTATATATGTAGGTTCCTGGTATTAATTCCCCAATATCCAGATGTGTTGTACATTTCTTTAGTCCTGTATTTGATAGCCAAAACAAATAAAAAAGACAGAACAGCTGACACGTTTCGCCCATTTGGCCGATATGCCATGGGCTTTTTCAAGGGACAGAGTCTTTAGAAAATATTAATATACAACAGTTGTCTAAATGACAGGCAAGAAGAGAGGTGAACATCGCTGTGGTCCGAAGGCAGTCATGGAGAATGAAGTTATAGTATGAATCCGTAATGTGATGTCCATGAAAGCAATGTGATGCAAAATATGTAAACTGCAACACACACAGGATTTTTTGGGTGAAGCCCATGTGAATCCACAGCACTGCATGCCAAAAACAGATGCTTCCAAGGTAACAATCCATTTGAGGCATGTGTGCTGTAGATACACATGCGTTGCTTGGACTACAAGAGAAGCAGTCCCTCTCCCTAGGTAGTGGTTAACCTATGAGGTTTGCAGTTGTTTGAAAAAGGGGTTTTGATACAGCTAGGCTATTTGCTTGTTGACGTGCAAATACGTCCACAAAGTAATATTTTGCAAATGTGTGTGGAGCAGACCGTGTTGTTGCTTTGCAAATATCAGCGATTGAAATGTTCGCTAAAAATGCCATAGAAGCTCACATTTTGCAAGTAGAGTGAGTTTTAAGAGGAACAGGTATAATAAGCCTTTGAGCTTTATCATAACAAGTTTGGATACATTTAACTATCTATCTAGAAATTTCAAATTAGAAAATTGCATTTCCCATATGAGGTGGTGTGAAAGCAATAAATGATCGTTTGGTCTTTCTGAATGTTTTAGTCCAGTCGATATAATAGACTGAAGCTATTTTAACATCTAAAGTATGCAAAGCCCTTTCTGCAACAGAGTCAGTTTGCAGAAAGACAGGTAATTTTATTGATCGGTCAATATGAAAATTGTAAACCTTTGAAACAAATTTTGGGTTTGACTCAAGCACTACCATGTGTCTATGAAGCCGGAAGAATGGCTCTTGTAAGGTTAATGTCTGAAGGCAACCTTCCAAGACAAGAACTGCAAGTGGCAACAGTGCAATGGCTCAAATGGAGGCCCCAAAAGTCTTGTTAGTACAACGTTTACGTTCCATGCTGCTGCAGGTGGAAGCGTTGGAGGTATGATTCTTTAACCCCTCTCTTACCTCTTACCCATCCTCACACATGGTACAGTCAAAACACCCCCAGGAGCTGGGGAAGAGCTTCCCCAGTTCCCGAGGGGGTTATACATTCTACGAAATGCCCATCTATGCACACGTCTCGCTGATGTCAATTTGTAGAAACTGAAACTCAGTTACACTGCCTCAGTGCTCAGGGGGCTATCGAAGCCCCGTGAGTAACAAGGCAGACAGATGTATCAATGGAAAGGGGAGAATCTCCCCTTTCCAATAGTATCCCTCCCTAGTGGATTCCCAGCATGGAGATCGCCTCAGGAGGGCGATCCCCAAGCAGGGATCCACCCACTAGGCACGGGGGGGAGCAGCCCCTTGGGCAAGGGCTTTTGCTCCCCCAATATTTTGGGGCCAGATCAGTCTTTCTGCCCTCATCCCCTGGGAGGCAGATGGGGCAGAAAACACACTAGGCACCAGGGATTTTTTATTTTATGGCTATAGGGGTGGGGGCTGTTCAACTTGGGCATGCCAATGCCCCCACCCTCCCCCATCCCAAAAAGTCCGGTCTTCCGGCCTCCATGGGAGGCAGATGGGGCAACAGCCCCCGATCTTCCCCCCCCCCCTTCACAGGATGCAAAAAGCACACTAGACATCAGGGATTTTTCTTCATGTATATGGGGTGGGGGCTGCCCAAAATGGGCATACCAACGCCCGCACCCCAAATAAAAATTCTAATTCTTTCTGCCCTCCCCCTAAGGAGTCAGATGGGGCAATAGCCCCCGATCTGCCCTCCCCCCGGGGGAAAATTCCACTAGGCACCAGGGATTTTTTTTTTTAAATACAGAGGGGTGGTGGCTGCCTAGAAGGGTCAATCTAATGCCCCCCCCCCGGAGAAATTGCCAGTCTTTCTGCCCCCCCCCCCCCCCCCAAAGCAGATGGGGACTATAGCACCTTGTCTGCGGAAAACCAACTAGGTTTGCTGTTTTTATGTGTAGGGGCGGGGTTTGCGGAGAATGAGCATGCTAATGCCCCACTACCACCAAAAATTAGCCACAGTCTTTCTAACCCCCCCCCCCCCCCCAACCCAGAAAGCACATCAGGGCAATAGCTTTCCTCACTTTTCTGTGTGGGAAAGTTGTGGGATCAACGGGCTGACAAATTTCCTACCACTCAGCGTTCCTCCAGGTATTCCGATAAAAATGGTACCTCACTTCTGTGGGTGGGCTAAGTATCCATAGTAGGGAGGGCCTAAAACGTATTTTGGAGACATCAAAATTACCAAATCACAAAACGACTTGGTTTTGCAAGAAGGGCACCTGCGCTTTTGGTCCATGGCTTAGTGGCCAACAAGGTAAACATACCAAACCCACAACTTTCTCAAAACTAGACACTCGGGGGGGGGAGTCCAGGGATGTGTGGCTTGCATGGATCCTCCAAAGTTTTCCTACCCAGAATCCCCAGCAAACCTCAAATTTAGCAGAGGGAAAAAAATCACATTTTCCTCACATTGCTATGTGGGATCACTGTGCCGGCATAAATGTCCTACCACACAGTATTCCCCTTGGTCTCTCGATAAAAAGGATACCTCACTTGTGTGGGTGTACAACGCAGAATCGCCTAAAATCCTATTTTAACAAAATATATCAATTAGAGTTCACTGTGCAATCCCCTCAATCCCTGTGTTTTTGGCCCTTCCCATTCGCAGGCCCTTAGCCCACCCGCACAAGAGAGTGAGGGAACCACCAAGTGGTAGGACATTTGTGCCAGCAAAGTGATCTCAGACAGAAATGTGATTTTACAGCTAAATCTGAGGTTTGCAGGGAATTCCGTGTAGGAAAACGTTGAGGGATACACACAAGCCCACACATCCTTGGACTCCCGCTGAGTGTCTAGTTTTCAGAACTATACGAGTTTGGTAGGTTTCCATAGATGGCCGCTGAGTCCGGGGCCAAAAACCCAGTTGACCCTCCCCGCAAACCCAGGTTGTTTTAAGATTGGTTATTTTGATGTCTCCAGAATACATTTTGGGCCCTTGCCTGCCGCAGGTACGTGGCCCACCCACACAGGTGAGGTTCCATTTTTATTGGGAGAACTGGGGGAACGCTGGATGGAAAGAAATTTGTGTAAGCCCGGTGATGCCGCAAATTTCCTACACAAACGTATGAAAGCAGATTTTTTTTTTCAAGCGAAATTTGAGGTTTACAGGGGGGGGGGTCAAGGTAGGAACAATTTGGGGGGCTGGGGGAGGGTCCGTGCAGGCAATACCTCCCCAGACTCCCCCAGGTGTGAAGTTTTCAGAAATGCGTGGGTTGGGTAGGTTTCCCTAGATGACCGCCGAGCCCAGGGCCAAAAACCCAGGTGACCCCCTTTAAAAAACCGGGTTGTTTTGTGATAAATTATTTTGATGTCTCCACAATACGTTTTGAGCCCTTCCCTGCCGTGGGTACTTGCCCCACCCTCACAAGTAAGGTACCATTTTTATTGGGAGACTTTATGGAATGCAGGCTGGGTGGAAGTTTGTGGATCCACAGATTCCAGAACTTTCCATCCCAGAAATGAGGAAAATTTGTTTTTTTGCAAGGGATTCTAGGTAACAGAACCTGGTGAGAGCCACACAGGATTCCCCTGGGTGTCTAGTTTTTTTTTAAAAAAGTATAGTTTTCCCTAGGTGCCAGCTGAGCTAGTGTTCAAAATCCCCATTGCAAATAAAAGGGTCAGTTTTCACTGGAAAAACGTGGTGTCCATGTTGTGTTTTGTACCTTATCCTGCCGTGGGCAGTAGGACCTACAAAAGTAAGATACCATTTTATTGAGCAACTTTGGGGAATGTGGAGTGGGTGGAAGTTTGAGAATCCATGCAGATTCCAGAAATTCCATCCAAGAAATGTAAGTTTTTTTTTTTTAAACAAACCTTGAGGTTTGCACTTTGAAAAATGTCCTACGAGTTACATGCTAGTATGGGTACCCATAATTTCAGAGATGTGCAAATAACTACTGCTTCTAAACTATTTTTTTCCCTATTTCAGAAATACATGTCCTGAATACCCATTTTTAATATTTTATCAAAAAAATTGCTCTATACCGGGTACACAATGAAAACCCATTGCAAGGCGCAGCTCAGTTATTGGCTCTGGGTACCTAGTGTTGTTGAACATACAAGTCCCATATATCCCCACAACCAGAAGGGTCCAGCAGGCGCATTGATATATTGCTTTTAAATTTCTGCTATAGTTAGAAGTTACAGGTGAAAATGTTGGCACAAACGGCTGCTTTTTTCAAAACTACATTTCAATATTTGTTTTATTTCAAATGTTAGGTTCTATAGGAAAACCATGAAGGACCTGCACAAATGACCCCTTGCTAAATTCAGTTTTGTCTACTTTTCTGAAATGTATAGATTTCAGGGATCCATTTTTGCTTTCTCACTCATTTCTACCACTAACTGGAAGGAGGTTGAAAGCACGCAAAAATAGTAAAATAGGCCATGCCCCAGTAAACTGGCAACATTTGAGAAAATGTTGTTTTTCTGAAAAAAGTCTGCCTGTCCCTTAAAGCTGAGAAAATGGTGATTACAGCACCACAAACCCTTTGTTGATACCATTTGCAGGGGAAAAAAACACACTTCCTTCTGTAAAAGTTTCCCGATCTCCCCCCCCCCCCCCCCCCCCACCATGCTGTCTTTTGGCCAATTTCGAATCCACAAACCCTGGATACCTTTCAAATCCTCAGGATATTGAAAGAAAAAGACGCAAATTTATCATGGATACCGTATGTGGACACAAAGTTACAGGGGCCTAATCATGAAGTATTGTCTATAATCATCAGTATTGTCTATACTTGTGCGTTTAGGGTTTAACTTTTGTTGCTGGCAGTCTCCAATAAATCTTTTTCATTTTGCAGCATAACATTTTGGGGTAGGTTTGAGAGCTTCTTTAAGAATATCCATACATTGTTGTGGTAAATTTAAGTATCCAAATTCTAAGATTTCAGGAGCCATATCACAAGATTCATCACCTTGGGACTGGGGTGTCTTGATTTACCTTTGTTCTGAGAGAAGGTCCGGGTTGAGGTGAAGCTTCTTGAATATCATTGTAAGGGATGCTTGCCTACGCTTTCGGACCACTAATGGAAGTAATGGGAAGAGAAAAACATATGCAAATACCCCTGACCAGTTAAGTCATAGAGCATTGCATTGGTAGGGTGGGGGGGGGGGGGGGGGGGAGGGTACATGCTTGTAAAGTTTAGGTTACTTTATGTTTTCGGGTGTTGCAAACAGATTGATTTGTGGAAACCCTCATTTTTAAGTCGAGGACTACCGGTCTGCCGAAAGGCAGAACCGGAAGTCGGAGATTTAATGACTTGGAGAAGAGGGGCTTGAACCAGCCCCTCTTCTCCCCTGTTCTCCATTGGCTGGCCTCGTAAATGCTGGCCAGCCACTGGAGAAGAGGTCAGTCACTCTGATTAGGCCCCGTCCTTTTCGGATCGGGGGGCGTGTTTTTTGCGAGAAGTCTCAAGGAGGAGACAACAGTAAAACACGCCCCCGAATCCGAAAAGGACGCTGCGTTTCTCCGAGGCATTTCTGCTCTGCCTCGGAGAAAGGCGGTGGTGTGCCTTTTGCTCTGCCTTGTTTTTAACATGCCGATCGCAGTTCAGAACCCCAAATCAGACTTTCATGCATTACAGGAGGATGACATATAACCTATTTTACCTGTGATTTGGGGGGCAAATGCCAAACAGTAAGGTGCACAAAAGACGCCTCCCCACCCCAGATAACCGCTCCCTCCTCTTTTCAAGCGGCCAGCCCGACCCGATTAGGATTGTGTTACACATGAAAGTTTGGCTCTCAGGTTTCAGGCAGCATGCGCAGATTTTAGATTGCGTATTTCAACGCCCCAGCATACTCGCACGAGTCGGCCGCACCCAACCACCGAGTCATGGTGACTGGTTCAACTTCAATCTACGGACGCCATTCAACTCTCCAGCCAGCGCGACCCAACCACGACGTTGGTTGAGGACTGGCACAGCAGTAGTAATTTAGCCAGTACATGCCACAGCTGCAGCACCAAGTGAGGCAGACAGGCTCACATGCCTGGCCCAGTCCTCTAATCCGTTAATAACGCACGCACTGCAGTGCACTGTCTGCACTCTGCAATCAGTGTGTGTCCGCGTTCTGGCTTTGTTATGGTTTCTAAGACTGACGGAGCCCCACTCTCCCTCCCTCCCCCCCCACATTCCCATGACCCTCCACCCCCCACTCGTTGATGAAGTGTACTACTGCAGAAAGTAAGTGCACCCACCTGGCAGATTATCTGCGGTAGTAGTTCACCTCTGGCCTTTAAGTGTTCGCGCAGTAATATCAAAAAAACAAAACCAATGTATTTTTATTTTTAACGCAAACACGTTTTGTACAGCTTTTAAGTAATCCGAGCCGAACTTCTAAGATTAATTAGTAGTAGAAGTTAGGTAAGTAACTTAACTAGTAGCGACGTAGCGTAGCCGCCATGCGCCCGCCGGCCATGCCATGATGATAATCTTTAATTTTGCCAGGCAAGAGGAAAATGGAGATTCATGATGACGTGAGAAATCTTCTTCTCAATCTTACATGTTAGTGGCGGCCTGGGCCCTTAGCTCAGTGTTTCCGGCCCGGTGGGCGGGGCACTGATTTGGGCTGGATTTTGGTTCTACCAGGGCTGGGGTTGTGCGGCAGCAGGCAGCGTGCGCATTCATTTTTTCAGAGTGCGTATTGCTGCCAGTGCCACGCCCCAGCATACCTGCAGGGCCGCACCCCACCACCGACCGAGTCATCCCAGTCTTAGTGCCACACTGCCACTGCCACTGCCAGCCAGCAAGACTCGAAGACGACATTGGCGCTGAGGACTCAGGACTGGCAGCAGTAGCAGTAGGGTAGCCACTACTAGCCAGTACGGTACCGCCGTGGCAACAGCACCAGGTGAGGCTGGCAGGCCTAGAGCCCTAATCAGTTAATAAAACAGCAGCCTAACGCATCGCAGTGCACTGTCTGCAGCTAGTGTGCATCCCGGGCCGGCCGCCCTGATGGTTTGAACACGATTTTTTCTCAAACTATTCAGACTCAAAGGTCAGACACTATCAGGGTCCAGGACACACCAGGCAGGGAGATCTCCATTCCCGTGAGGACCCCACTCTGGTTCTTATTTGGGCCTTCACTCCATGTCAAAAGTCATGTCCCCAAAGAGGCATGAGTTAATTATTAAGCCAGGAGAAGTTTAATCACTCGCCGCCTGTTTTGGTTTTGACTTAGGTTTTGTTTCAGAGCCTCCCGAGGCAGGGGAATGAAAAAAAGGGACCCACCGTGTTTTTCTACGTTGCTTTACATCATACATAATTTGAACAAAGTACAGTGCAGGAACATTGATTTAATGCAGTCAGTTCGTCATTGATCACAAACAGGTGACACCTGGGAAAACTACGTAAAACAAAACGGCGGCCTTCTTGAAAAATGTATTGCAGTCTGAAATTACTGCCACCTGTGGTGCAGCTGGCAGGACATTTCCATCAGCTACCCGGGGCCTTGGTTTCCGAATACCTACCACATCACTACGGGGTCGATGTTAGATCCCACGGGGACCTCTCTAGTGCATCCATTTTATTTGAAACAGGATATTGCTGCTTGTGTGTATGCTTGGTGGTGAGGTGTTTCCACCCCGTCCCCTCTCCTTCAGTGTGCTAACTCTTGCTGACTGCTGGTGATCGGTTGTCAATAATTCTTCTGCAGGTGATGAAGCTTAACTGTGGTGGTGTGGCATGTGATGACATATATGCTAGCCCTCTGTTTTACGTGGGTCAAGCGGGGTGGGGAGGATTAGGAAACCCAACAATTTACTCTATATCCAGCGAGATACCCATTTGTGGAAATTGTGCAGTAGGAAAAATGCCAGACATTCATTCTGCACCATTTCAAGGACATTCATAATAAGGATAGGTGCAAAATTTTACAAAGTTTCACGTTTTGAAGGTGGAGGAAACCTTTGTGGTTTGGCTAATTGATAATTAAGAATAATATCATCCATCATAGTAGGGAAGCAAGTTAAAACAGCTTAATTTGAGCAGGTAATTTCCATTGCTTAGCAGCTGGCCATTAGGCAACATTCTCTGCCCACTTATATGGTTTGTTGGTGCTGTGTTAGGGAGCGCTATCAGGAGAAATGGGCTGGTCGACGCTGCCTCCTGATGAGAGCCCCGGCACTTCTTTTTTTTTACAAATTAAGCACTGTGGAGCATCAGTCACTCCCGTGCTGTCATTAACAACAATTTACTCTGAAGTCTATCGCTCGGTATCACCCTTTTGCTCCTCTCATCTTTCTGAAATCCTCCCTCTGAACAAGGAAGCGGGATGAAAACAATAGATGGTCTCCAAAAGGGGTGTGGCCTAGGATGCGTGACTAAGAATCCCGTGCAAGGGGTGTTGCCTAAGTAACAGTGTGGCTTAGCATATGTAAAGTAAAATACTATGCTTTCCATAGTACCACCCCACCAGTATTTTGGTGCCTCACTTTAAGCTTTTGTCAGACATATCACACAGTAATGGATATGCACCTAAACCAAGCCAAACATGTTGCCTTTGCCAGTGCTTGTTACCAGTAACAGATAAATGAGTGACAGCAATGATTGTGTAGTAATTAGAACTGAAAACCTTTCAATTTGGAAAATATGAGTGAATTAAACATTTAAAGATCGGTGAAAGGTGTGGTAGTCTTGGGATCTCAAGCACCCCCTTTCTTCCAGTCACTACTTTCCTCTGCAGACCACACAACCCACCCTCCTTTACTCCCCACATATATGTAAAATCCCCCATTTGCATATCTCACACCTCATCTCTTTCCTCTTAAGCACCCTCTTTTCACTCATTTTTGCATGTATTTCTTTGTATCTGCTTCACTTCACTGTCCCCACCACAGAATGCACCCACTTTTTTACTTTCGCACTGTCAGTATTTTAATAGCTGTGTACCCCCTTCCAGAAACTTTGCATACAATCACAATTCCAATTGGCAAACATGACCATTCCACTGTGAGATCTGCAGAGAGGCCAAGGATTGGATGTACATGTATTTTGAATCCCTTTATAGCCCACTGAAAGGCGCTAGCACTGCCTTCAAACTCAAATGGCCTGCTATGTATGCTTACACACAGCCTGAACTCACAGAGGCAGCTAGGGAGGGGGTTAATATACAAAAACACAACTTCTTGAAACAGCAACCACTCTATGGGAAGGCGAGGTTGATTAAAACATGTCAAATGCAAGCGGAGCTACAACGCTGACATGGATTGTTTTGTAGAGCGATTGATCACCCCATCAGGGTGGTTGGTCTATAAAGTTAAGGGCATAATTATATGGCCCGATATAGACCCGTGTCAGCGTCGGTTTTGAATTACTGCCGGGTCTGAGACCCGGAGGGACCCGGCCCAATTCATGGCCTGCCTCTGAATATCTAACACATTATCTTCCTCACTGTCTCGCTGGAGACAGCAATTTCTTTCCTCTGGCACTGTCAATATTTTAACAGCTGCATAAACCGCCTTCAGACACTTTCACATAAAACAGTAAATAGCACGTGTGACCATCTCTCTGTGCACGCTGCCGAGAGGCCAGTGACCGGATGGGCTTGTAGCCAGAACCACCGGCAGGCACTCTGAGAACCTCTCACTAACTACCCTCAGCCCCAGCTCTCTCTTAGAAGCTCTCAGTAACGCCCTGCCATGAATCCCCCCCCTCATTCCTGAAAATCACTAAGACACATACAGGAGTCTAAAGTAATGCACAAACAAAAAACTACAGAAACACAACATATGGAAAAAAGTAATGCAGGATGAAGTAAATATGTAAAGTGTAAACATGGAGGTCATCGCTGACATGTTGATTACCGTGACGTTGTTTAGACATGACCAGTGTTTTTGGGCGTCAAACTTAAGGATGTGACTATAAGGCCTGGTTGAAACCCGTTGGAGCCTCAACTGCGAAAGAAGAGGTCTCCAGCTTTTAATTGGACGAGGAAGGGGGTCTCCAGTGTTATACTGGGAGAGAGCAGGGGGTCTCCAGTTTTCAATAAGGAGAAAGGATTTGCGCGGCCTAAGTTACATAGAAGAATATTTAATAAGGAGTACCCACAGACTCATGTGGGAGACAGGCGTGCCACCCCCCATTGTACTGGTAGAGAAGGGCACTCGGACGTCGCCTGCAGGATGAGGGTGGACTTTCACTGGAAAGTTGTGGGTCGCTTCCTGTTTTACGTGTGACAGAAGGTGTGTCATTTAACGTTTTACTTGATGAGTTAAGCGGTGCATTCAGCCTTTTAAATAAGAAGGGAGCTGTTCCCGCAGCGATCGAGAGAGGAGGGGTCCCTGGCAGGTACGTAGCGGTTACTTAGCGGTTCTGTTCGAGGTGTTTGAAAAATAAATACGCATTTATTTACATGTTCTGTTGACGAGCCTACCCACAGCCTGTTTTTAATTAAACCTCGGCAAACAGCTACATACTGCTTTTGACGGGGCCTTTGAACAACTTTTCCTTTTGTTATACTGATTAGGAACAGAGATATAGGGGACATTGACCCCTTGTTCAACAAGCATTTACAATGCAATGGTCTCGGCATTGGTAAAATTAGAGCATTTTGCATTGCTCATGACAATATTTTTGTTTATGTTTTTAAAACATTTAAAGAAACGGCATTGTCATGAGCAATGCCAATAGCTCCAACTTTAACAATGCCGAGACCGTTGCATTGTAAATGCTTGTTAAAAGTATGCTAGGAGGGCTTCGGTGTGGAGTTCCCATTCATAGACTCGTTGCTGGGTTGTGCTTAGAAGGTTCACAACTGGATTGCTCGTTCCTGGAACATGTTCTGCCAGGAAATGAATGTTGTGATGCATCACTAAACTCCATATTTTCTGTGCTAAGATAATTGGAGAGAAGTCTCCCCCTTCTGGTTTTGAATACAACACATAGTTGTCATATTGTCTGTTCAAATCAAGAAAACTGTTGTAGGTGAGGTAGGAATGTTTTCACTGCTAGGTGAACGGCTTGCAGCTTTAAGAAATTGATATGGAGACCCTTGTGTTTGGAGCCCCATATTCCCTGAATTGTAAGGTTTGAGATGAACTCCCCAAACCACAAGAGAAGCATTTGCTGCCAGGATTATTTGGGGAACTGGGTCTTGAAAAGGCCACCCTTTGGATAACTTTTGTGGATTCCACAACTATAGAGAGTGATGTGTGCAGCTGTCTACAAACACTAGATCCTGAAGAGGACCCTGTGACCGTGTACCTTGACGCGAGTCATTCTTAGAGAGGTTTCATGTGTATTCTGCCATGTGCAACTATTGAAATACAAGATGCCATCATGCCTAAACGATTCATGAACATTTTGACTGAGATTTGAGTCAGTTTTGAATTGTTGGATTAATGTTGCTTATTCGGCCTGCCTTTGGATATGCCTATGTTGATTGTGTGGAGCATGGCTCCTAGATATGGCTGTATTGTAGCAGGTTGTAGATGTGACTTGCTTTTGATGGTGAACCCTAACTGATGCAGGATGGTGAGTTTGTTGTGTATGCAGTTAGATTGAGGCTGCTCGCTTTTATCAGCCAATCACCTAGACAGGGAGGGACATAGACAAAACATCTGCATAGATGTGCTGCCACTGCTAGACATTTTGCAAAAAGACTTGGAGTAGTGGTAATTCCAAAGGGAAGAACTCTGAATTGATAATGGTTTCCAAAGCAGATATTTTGCATGCTGGATGCATTGGTATAGGGAAGCCAGGCATCCGTTAGCTCTAAGGCTGTAATAAAGTTGCCCTTTTGTAATAACGGAAGGAGCCCCTGAAGGGTGACCATATGGAAGTGTTCTGAGTGGTCTGAGATTCGAGAATGGGTCCTAAAGTCAGTTTTTTGGGGGGAATGCAGAAGTGCAATGAATACCTGTTCCTGGATCCTGTTTTTGGAGTGGTTGTTTTGCTCCTTTTTTTAATAAAGCGGATATTTCCTGTTGTAGATTTTGATGTTCTATTGATATGCATTTGCAAGGTGAAATATTTGGAGGGGTTGTAATGAGTTTCAGACAGTGACCATGTTGGATCATATCCAACACCCATGAATCTGTTGTAACTGACCTCCATGTGGACAGAACCTTTTGAAGACGACCCCCGACTGGTGATGATGGTGAGGGGGGTGGGGGCATGGTAAGGTAATCGTTTGGTAGTGGTGTTGGAATTACAGGTATTCCAGACCTCTTCCTTTAAAATTGTTACCTCTGCATGTGCCAAAGGTGCATGTGTAAAAGGTCTTGGCAGGTTTGTCCTTGATTTTCATATGCAGACCCTGTATTGACTACAGGGCAGATCCTGCACCTTGTTTATAGTTCTCTTTTCCTGTGCTTTTTTGGGAGATGTTAAAGGAGACCCTCCATTACTTACCAGTGAGCTCCATCATAGTGAGCTAACACAGACTGGCCATTGGCTATATGTCAATAATTAGATGATTGGCAGTTACACATTTCCAAGGCAATCAATTTAGATTCCTTGGGTGCATCACTTGTTTGGAAATTTGCTCTTTTCCTAGCATTAGATACTACTAGAGTTCAGAGTTAACCAAGGATCAAAGGGTGCAGCTTTATATTTTTAGGAGCCTGGGCAGCGCATGTGCTGCTCCGAGGCATGCTATATTAGAGTATGGAGTTGAAACTCCGCACATATTTCTCATTGGCTTCCGTCCTGGTCCTTTCTAAATGCTGGCTTCTGATTCATTAATAGGCTTGTTAGTCCTTCCTTAGTAGCACCTGGTCTTCATTTTTTACCTCCCCTGAGAATTGTGCCTTTTAGTTCTGTTACACAGTATGTCTTGTTTAGTCTGCAAGCACCAGTTTCTTTAATGAGTTTCTCCTACTGCAGGCATGACGTGCTTTCCAACAACATTCAGTGCGACATGCGCGCCTTCATTTTCCAAGCAGCTCAGGACAACGGCATCTGCTTCTTTGAAATTAAATAGGGCTTGCATTTACAAGAGTTTCAGCTATTGGCATTGTAAATGAGGATGCCTTTTATTTATGTGTTAATTATCAAAAAAGATAAAAGGTGAATGCCAATAGCTGAAACTCGTGCAAATGTTAGACCTGCTGCATTGCAAATGCTTGTTTGTTAGTGCATGGTGGTATTCTAGCTTGACCAGCTCTTTAAAAATTCTCTGCATGACATACCATACCCGCAAGGAGTGGTAGATATTGTGCCCACCCCCCCTTTAAGCATTAGATAGGGTTTTAGAAAGGAATTCTTCCTCTATTGATCTTTATACAAAGGCACTAGATGGAAAGCTGCTGCCCTTGCCCTTACATTTTGATATGTAGATGCTTCAACAGGTGGTGGTCTGTATTTCCTTGTGGCTCAATATTACTATCCCAATCATCCCCTACAATGGGTGCGGGGATGCATTTCCTACCTCAAATAGTTGTGGTGGTTAAATAGGGATGTGTAGAGGACTATTGGAAACATCCTTTTTTTAGGTCTCGCCTGGCGTAGGCTGCGGCATGCGCAGTCTCGCCGGGGAGATTTACTGACATGGGGATTTTTAGTAAAGGGCATTAAGCCCCGCCCCTCTTTTCCATTGGCTGTCGTCACCGTTTATGCTAAACGGTGGTTAGCCATTTAAAAGAGCTGTTGCTGACATTTGCTCGGCTTTGAGCCGTTCCATTTGGACGGGCTTGTCTGACTCCTGTGCGTCGTGAATGCTTTCTTATCTTTATGGGGCCATGTGTTTCAAACACATGGCCCCATAAAGACAAGCTTTCACTACGGACAAAAGTGAAAGCCGACCGTGCTTAATGCAAATTGACTTTGAGAGCTGATAAAAAAAAAACACCCGGAAAAATGGCGCCTGCGGGACACCGGGAATCAGCGCTGTGCCCGAGTGGAGGACCCCGTGTGCCCAGATCTGCAGCCGAAAGTAGGAGAGGCTCCCTCTGCGCAGGACCTGCGAGGCTCGGCCCCTCCCGGCTCTCCCTTCATCGGGCTCAGCGCTGCCACCTATGCCCGGGACATCCACCGGTGTGAGGATGGCACCAAGTGCTCAGAGGAGGCAGTGCCCGCCGCCTCAGCCAGTCCAGCCCTCACAGGGGTGGGAGAGTGGCCCCTGCAGGATGGGGGCAACTGCTGGAGCACAGGCTGTGCTGGCCGCAGGTTCCGGGGTGCTGTCACTGGGGCAGCAGCAGGGCCGGAGCCATGCATGCATGAGGGCTGAGTGTGAGGGGGAGAAGCAGGGCCCCAGAGGTTCTGGGAAGTGGGCTGCCGCAGCATCTCTGTGGGCCTGGAGCTCGGGACCGTTGACAGCAGCACTGTAGCAGTTCTATTTAATGTTGTCTCCCCTAGTTGCTGTACTGATGCAGTGGGCTACACTCTACAAGCCCCCTCTTAAACGGATTGCGTAAACACACCGTATCGTGACAGTGCAATACGAACACCCTTGGGGCCTAGAGCACCTCAGTCTCGTGACAGACACATGAAGCAGGCAGAGGGAAAACCCCATTACAAACTGATCTCGTCACCCACATAAGCTATGAGGACACAAAAGCAAGCACCTGACCCCCAGGCTGCCACTTGGCTCAATTATTACTTGTGATCCAACCTCCAGAAGTAAATATCATCCAGTTCACCGGCCTGGTTGGCGGCGGCAGCAGAGTGAAACACTTTTGTCAATACTCGCGTCACTGAGTTTGAGGCCGATGGTTGCACTGAGAGCACTCAGCATGTACTACACACATTGCACAGAAATGTACCTGCCGGGACCGTGAAGAACACCCCATCCATTCATTGTCACACTTCTGCAGAAGCCTGAATATTCCTACTAGTGTCCTGATACTACCAGCCTGCAGACCGCTGCTGTAATAGTCAATAGCTAAGTTTGACAAAGAGGTACCATGATAATCCCTTCGCAGTGGTAGATGCCGTGTGAAAACAGACATGCTCTGAGTGAGTTGCACCTACCACCATGTGTAAACTCCCAATTGCTAAGATTATTTGACCTATGGGCCATACTCAGCCTCAAGATTAACACTGTATACAACCATCAATTACTATGGGTGGGTTTGTACAACTTAAGCCCTGAAGAAATTCCGAATTGAACGAAACGTGTTGGCTACAAGCATCTATGTAATAGACTACAAGCAGGAATGAAACTATGGAATCCCAGACCAGATGCGCATAGTTTCATATACTATGTATTCAGATACTAAGGGCTTGTGGATATAAACTGGTTGCATTATGTTGAGATTTAATTTTTTATTTAAATCAGATGCTTGAAAAATGACGTATCCAGGATTCTTATTTGATTTTTGTTAGACATGTAGTACAATGAGATTCTTGCTGCCGGTGCTTGGCGTTCTGCAGCCTGCTGCCATCCAGTGAACAGGAGGGGAATTCAGCCTCCTGGCACTGAGCTAACAGCTCGAGACCCGGAAGTGATGGTCTCAAGGCACTGTGTCAATACAAGGTGCTCCAGGGCACTTGCTTACATGAGTGATCTCTGTGGTACCCCCTACTAAGCCCTCCAGGGTGCTCTCCACATGAGCTGTATTTCTCTGGCTATCGGATGGGCTGTCTGCACTGATTGCATGTGGGCAGCAGCATATTGCTTGGTATGTTTTACATGCAAGCGCTCCCAATTGTGTTTAGAAAATGGTGCGATTTTACCTCCCCCCCCCCCCCCCCCCCCCCCTTGAAACTTGCTTCACTCCAATGCAAGTTAATGGAGAAAGACCCATCATATAAAACATTACCTTAATCTCCCTCCCGGGTGTCCCCAAACGTCATTCATTTATACCAATAACATGGTTCTGTTGTCCTTGTGAGAGTCAGTAATTTATCTAATGCTTGCTTTGATCGTTCTGTTGCTAAGTGGCCTAGCATGCCATTAATTGGTACTAACTGGCGTCTTTGTACACTTGCTTAAATTCGTGCAGGATAGTGTTTTACCCGCTGAATTGCTTTAACCATTAGGGGACTCTTAAAACTAGCATAATTCAATGGTGCGTCTCATGATAGTGTAGTGGCCTGTGTGAAAAGTATTGATGTTTTCCATAAGGTCCTCCATGGTTTTCCAAACTTTTTACTGTTGCGTGACACCACACAATTGCACGCACTACACACTTTCAGGTTTGTCGTGTAAATATGGTAACGTGCTGTAGGTTGTATTACAGACTATATTTATCTCTTTCTGGTTGTTATGTAGTGCTGTGCTTGCTGTTCTATCAACGGGGCACACTCTGAACCAACTACTTCCCAGGAGCCTTTTACACATCATAGTGCCAGTGAGTTATGTTTGACGTGTACTGTTGTATAGTAATGTGCGAGTATTATTTGCTCCCGATATACTGTTCAGATGGCAAATGCTTAGTCAAGTACGTGGCTTGGAGCTTTGCTGTATGCATGGCAGTGCCACCATTGTATCAGACGTGTATTGTCACTGGTTTTGACTTTTATTTGTTTAGATGGGCAGTCTAGGTGGCAAACCCCCGTTCGACTACAGGGTTTAAGTTTTATTGTGAAAACGAGGCAGTGCGCACCCTACAGCCAGTGTTTGCAATGCAATAGGTCTCACATTTACGCCTTTTTGTTTTTAAAACTTAAAGGCATTGTCATTTATAATGCCAATAGCTTAAACTTGCGTAAATGCGAGACCTACCGCATTAAAAATGCAATAGGTCTCGCCTTTAATTAAGTTAAAGCAATTTGCTTTGCTATACAATATCATTAGCAAAGCAAATAGCTTTAACTTAATAAAAGGCGAGACCTATTGCATTTTCAATGCTGGTCTTTGCAGGCTGCAGAGGAATGTCTAAAGGCTCTTGAAATGAAACTGTCTTAGAAGATGTCTATTTTTTTTTTCCTTTCCAGGCTGAATTTGGAGTTTGCCTAGGATCAAGCCCTTCCTACATTACATCTAGGATTAGTTCCAGTGGATTTCGATCTGAAAGGGAAACATTACGGTATGCTCTCTTCCAAAGCACCAGGCTTTTCTTTTGGTGCCGAAACATGGAGGGGGTGTGGGCCCTAATTTGGAGAATGTGGAGGCCCTGGCTAAAGGCCAAATTTGCAGAGCTGAGTTTAGGTGCGTGCCATGGCCTTTTTGCCGTAGCAGACCGGAAGCAGTCTCTACGGACAGCGCCGATTTTTCCCTCGTCCTGTTGTCGACCGGAAATGTCAGGTACATAGTCTACTTGTTTCAGCTGCATCGCTTGGCATCTGGTGCGTTGACAGGTTTTTCTTCGATCAAAATGATTTACAAGCTTCACAGCTTTCCTGTTGATCAGGAGAGGCATAGATTACAGATTGAATGTTGGTCAGTATGGGGCTATTTAGAATGACAACTGGGACAGCATTCCATTAGCAGGCCATTCTCGGATAGAGATGGGGAAACTGGGCTGGCCGGGCAGGCCCTGTAGGCAGAGGTGGTGAGTCGGAAACCTGAGACGCAGAAAGGTAATGGCTCGGAGTGGAAGGGTTTTACAACGCAATTGAGACAATCAACTGAATCTGTACTTGCTAACTGAAAGGAGCCCAAAAGTCTTAAACCAACAAGTGAGGTTACACCCTAACCAGTCAGCAGAAACAATTCTGGCAATTGAGTGGATGACCATGCACAGTATTACCAAGAAGAGGAGTCGCGATCCTCGAAGAAACCTTCTTGGAACAAAAACATTTAATCTTCAAGCCCAACAATAGATGGCAGACTTATGCACAGCATGTGTATCTACAGCACACATGCCTCGAACACATGGATATATTTTGCAGTATTCTAAAAGTCAGACGGTCGCGCTCGTGCTCCTTGACCTGAGTGCGGCCTTTGACACCATATCCCATGAAATCCTCATCAAGGCACTGTTTCGGAATGGGGTCCGAGGTAAAGCGCTTGATTGGATTTGTTCCTTCCTGGGAGACAGGACCTTTCAAATAACATCTTCAACAGCTTGCTCCGACTTTTTCAAAGCCCCCCACGGCGTGCCTCAGGGATCCATACTGAGCCCACTATTTTTTAATATCTCAGACCCCTAGCTGACTTAGCTGAAAAATCCAGACTCTCCCTTATGACCTACACCGATGACTCCCAAATTATTTCTACCTATCCGAACCTTGTCCATCTTCTTCTCCCCTCAAACTTGGTTTACAGAACATCCTGAATTGGATGACTAGAAACCATTTAAAACTTAACGGAGTAAAGACAGAGGTTCTTCTCCTAGGAAAACGGCAAGAACTTTGGAATCCCTCTCACTGGCCTGACCAGTTGGCCACTTTTCCTACCCCAGTGACGCAAGTTCGCAACCTTGGTTTCATTTTGGACAGTACCCTTTCCATGAGCAAACAGGCCAACAAAGTTGTGCGTCTGACTCACCATTATTAAATGGCTGAGGAAAATTATATGGATGCTGCCCCCTTCCACTCAGAAGACTAGTCAATGCTCTCATAACTTCGCAGCTTGACTACGGTAACATTCTGTATCTCGGGTCAAATAAAGCGGTTATCAGTCGACTGCAACTTGTTCAGAACGCCGCAGTCCGACTACTTTGAAAAATCCCGAAAAATTCCGGTGTTTCAAGTCACCGCAGGGAACTCCACTGGCTCAAGGTGGAAAGCAGAATACGCTTTAAAGCTCTGACCTATATGTTCAGAATCAAGGCTGGTATGGCACCAAATTATCTTTTATCTTTGGCCCAAACGTACATCCCCAAGCGTAGTCTTCGCTCACAATCACTCTCCAATTTTTGTATCCCGAGATTTAAATTGGCAAGGATGGGAGGCAGATCGTTTGCCTACCTTGGTCCATCCCTCTGGAACGCACTCCCTCCTTTCATTCGAAAAGAGGAAAACTATGACAGGTTTCGAAGAAATGTTAAGACCTGGCTATTCGAGCAATAACTAGATTAGCTAGCACTCGTCCCCGACATGTTTCTTGCTGTATCTCGGCGCCGGGAAACCCTTCTTGGGTAGCTGTTGCGCCTTACAAGTTCAAATAAATAAATAAAAATAAATATGATGTAATTTAACACCATGATGAGTTGAAATTAGTCAGCTGCAGGTATCTTAAAGTGTGTAACGGTCAAATGTAACATTTAACATTTGTTACACCAGAAATACCACTAAATGAAACAGGGGATTGACATGCGAGGTTGGTTCGCTGTATTAAGCAGCAACTGCACCCTGCCAAAAATGGTCTTTAGGAAATCGATGCAAAGCAGGTATGAAATAGGGCTTGGCCTTTTTGCCCGACCCTGCTGGCAGCCTACAATCTGATAGCAGGCCAGAGAGAGGTGGATTTAATTTTAGAGACATTCACCACACTTCTACAAACTAATGAACACATTTACATGTATGGTTGCCGTGGTTCACGATGGGACCCCAAGGTGGTACAACGGAGCGTGACTTCACTCACAAGAGCAAACTGGTTAGTCTTTTATGGTGGTTGTGTGGCCGTATGATATTTAGGTAGTGACATGCTGGCGGCAGTCTAGCCATTTGGGCAAATTGAGTGAGCAGGAGAAGTTACATGCAGAGGAAAATACCCACAAGGAGCATATTCTCATAAGGGTCATTGAAATTAGCAAGACATGCACTCTTATGGAATACTTAAAAAAAAACATATGGAAGGATTCACTGAACCAACCACCAGGTAAAAACCTAAATGCTATAGAAATGGAATACGGAAGAAAGCCCCGAAATCATGACCACAAGGACCAAAAGTGCACTCCAAATATCTCAAGTATTAGTTACAATGCTGTCTATGTAAGAAAAAAGACCCATGGATTCCACTGTACTTGGCCACCACAACTAATCTATTTTAGTTTAGGGAGGCGCTAAAGCAATTCTAATGGTCTACATTTTATTAACCCATTCAAGGACTGCTAGTGACATACTAAATGGGTTTATTTTACATAAGGTTTAAAAAATTTGCTATTGCATTTGTACAGTACATCAGAAAAATGAAGTTGGGAGGAAGAGCACAAACCGGATCAGTTTGAAAAAGCAGTTGCTCGAATATTAGACTTCATAAAGGCAGGTCAATGAAGTATGAAATTAGTTAAGAAGTTTTAAAAATTAACAAACTGCCCGGTGTCAATTTTGTGTTTTATGTAGGTGAGAAACATTTACAAAACAGCAGGGATACCCACGGGCATGCAGGATACAATCAATTGTAAACCTTTTATTTACCAAAAAATGGAATGCTCAACAAAAGTTTCAACTGCAGGTTAACAATACCACAAAAGCAAGCTCACGTTCTCAAAGGCTTTACAATGGCAGGTTAAAAAAAAATCCTTTGGGCCAATGGATTTCCCAAAATCGCTCCAAGATTAAAACAAAAACGATTTAAAATGTTCAATAGCGGCGGGTGAAGCGAGGGTCACTGGGCTGAGTCGGTGCTGTAAAGCTTCCAGGTACTCCACTACTCGGCAATAACTCTTCTTGTCGTCCTATTGTTGTAGATATTCCCTGCGAGCTTTCACCATGTCCAAAGCTTGTATGCCTTAAAAAGAAAGTAATAAATGCTGAGTAACACTGTAAATCTAGCACAACCTCAAGAAGCAGCATGCCTAGGGAAAGACTAATGACTAGGTAAATACTGTTTCACCCAAGCAGAATCTTAAAATGTAGCTTTTGGTTTGGAAACACCCCAGGATCAAGGTAAAAAGTACAATTGGGACATTTGAAAGGGCGAGTCACAGCATATACATTTTCATTCCATAATTTGAAACTGGTTATCAATCTTACCACCTTTTCTAGATTTGCCTATAATCGGGTTCAGCGGTTAACCATTTAAAGTGACTTCTGCATCTACTCCAGCAGCCACTTATCCTCTTCCACCCCCCTCCCCCAGAACTAGATTAGTGATACTTAGTTGACTCTTTACATCCCACTGCTGTATCCAAGTACAATTAGAATAATCTTGTAAGAAATCAACCTCATCCACCAAAATAGACCTTTCCCTTAATCGGTGTAGTTTGAGGATCATGTGGAGGACACATGTTCCTGTAGTAACCTTTTTACCCCATCAGTCTTAAAACAAAGCTTCCCATTTTAATGCAGAAGAGGGCCCATACCAAACAAAAAGGGTACAAGTAACGTTTAGTAAGCAAGACTTGGAGTATGATGTACTGGTCCATGTTCAAATTGCACTATCATTAAAAATGATCAGATGGCGCCAAGTTACAGAATAGTACTGAGAGGAACAAAAGACCACCAAGCTTTAATGGAGCCTTCAGGCTTATTTGAATGCACCAATGCTGTATTAGAGCAATGTAAAGTACATCTCACTTCTTTGACCGAGACATCAGCACAGAAAATGTGGATTGCATGGAAGTATTCACAGGTCTTCAAACTGATCGCTCAATGTCAAGCGTTGACTGTAAATCAAGAAGCTTCAATCCACAGAATCTCCTTTTTAAAAATTGACTTGCTCTGCTACTTCAGGACATGAAGTGGGTTGTGTTGCAGAAACTTTAGAATGCATCGGGTTCTATCTGGTGCTTCAAGTCTTTAGTAGCCTCTCTCATATTCGTCCCCAATTGCAATAGGATTAATGCAGTTTTGACTCCAGGATTTGTTTTATGAACGTTGTCGTAGTCTTTCAGGCAATTCGGCGATACTTTTCACACTTCAGAAGCATATCACTTGCGTTCTCTATTAACACTTTTGAAGATGGACCTCAATTGTCCAATTAAAGAGGTCACATTTAGACTGGTGTCCTCGCCTTTTTCCACAACAAAGTCCAAGGTAGAAAAATGTAGACATTTAGTGGTAGAGCAGGTTCAATCTTACCTATCTGTGAATCAAGTTAGGACCCAGACATGGGAACAAAAGTTTTAAAAGGATGTCCAAAGAGGTATAGTGGTAGTTAGAATGGATTGGTGAGGAGTAATCACTGACCACCATAAACTTGCTTAGAGTAAAATGACGTACCTCCCATTTTTCTCAGACACATACTCCTCTATCAAACGTAAAGTCTCATCCAAAGTGCAATATTATGCAATGAGGACACGAGTTCTAAAAGGACTATTTGGAACCGTATAGGTAAACTGGCAAGCTGGGCTGAAGACTTTTCTTGGTTTCATTTAGAATATCCCATTTCCAAGATACCAGCTTCCACTATGCTCCGTCTTAGCCAGAAAGGTAAATAAGTGATTGGTACACTTTCGAGTGGAGCCAATAGCGATTTTGCACAAAGCAACTCTTGATATGGAACCAGCAGACCCTTAGACTGCAATACATGCTTCGTAAAAATGCTTTCCATTCAGTTTCAAAACCAAATGTTGAACTCTAGCAGACCGTTCGAGGAACACCCAAAAGACAGGTCTAGTCACGTTATTTCGTTCAGACTGGTATAGTCTCCTCCTCTGTATCATGACACTTCTCGAAAGCGGGTTTTGAGATTTGGTATTTTGTTGGGGCACCCTTCTCATAACTCAAATGCTTATGCCAGTTCATACTGGAAGTAGTTAGGCATTATTTCTTTAGATGACCAGTACCCTACATGAAATCATATTATATAGACTTCCCAAAAATCCTATGAAAATTACTACAATTAATGTAACCCTAATTTCAAAACATCAAGATTCTTAACACCAAGTGAATGAGCAAATTCAGGAAATCTACTGAGACATACTATATAGGAAACTCACAAACAAGCAGTGATCAAAGGCAGCAAGGATCAGAACAGCATAAGATTTAAAAATGAAGGAATCAAACACCGTGATTAAGTGGAGCTGAAGCCATGTAAAGTCAGTGCAATAACAAGCTTGTCGAGTGCGTCAGCAAATGATGAATAATAAGCATATCAAAATCAAGCTGATGTGAAAAAAAGTCCAGCAACATTAACTTACAAACAAGAGATCAGGCCAGGGATGCAGTTTGAGGCTTGCCTTGAATGCATTGCGCAGAGTTCACAGATGAAGGGTAAGTCTACATTTGCGAAACTAGTCACAAATTGGTTTAAATTTAGAGTTAAAGAAGGACTTAAGTCATAGTGATCAAAATTATTGTAAGATGACCAGTGTGACAAAGCCATCTGCGGCATTTCTACCAATTTGAAGCTCAGAAATATCCAGGCTGACGAACGGAAAAAAGACAAATGTGATGCAATTGCATATGCAAGAGGAATGTTCTATACACCTAGTGAAGGTATACTAACTAGCAACTATGTACTAGTTATTGCAGATTTACCTTCATTTCTTTGTATTTAGGATTTTATTCAGTGGCATGAGAAAAAGCGAGGTGCGGTTTGAACACTTTAGAATGAAACCAGTACTAACCTGCCTGTTGACTGAATTCCTCTAGATTCACTGATTCTTTTGTCGGAACCAAAACTAGACCACCCATCGCGTCCATGACGTTCTGTTGCTCCATGACGATCCGCATAATGCTGAAAAGTAGAAGTGAAGTAGGTTCCTCAATTTGATAATCATGCATTCAAATCTAAAGGAGCTACACCTTTTCAGAGAACCTCAGGTGGCTTTCAGGTCTGTTACGACTTACACCCAACTGTTGCACTGTCCAGAACGACACCGATTTGTTAAGAATGAGCACAAGACAGTATTTGTTTTGAAAGTTTGAAATAGCCGCTTCTTGGTCCACGGCTGGTATTGCTGCCTGCACAGGCTTTAGTTTCTCCAGGATGGCACCTGCTGGATAAATACTGCACTTGACTAAGTATAAATGCACCCTTGGAATGACTGCAGATCAATAATCCGCTACTGAAGTACATAACTGTTCGGTAGTGTACAGATTGCTTAGAAAGCCTTAACAGGGCTACCTGACATTTTAAAGGAGTATTGTCATGAAGGCACCATACTCCTAAATTACAGTTCTATCTGGACCATGTCTCTGCTCAACTAAGGCATAAAAACAAGTCCAAATAAACTGGCAAAAAGCAGTTATTACTAACAAAAAGGTGCAATTTACAAAGATCTATAACAAAATCAACACCACTCAAATTCGCAACACAAACTCACCCTCTAAATGCTTTATAACAACTAAGTTTCAGCACCACAGGCCTGAACTGGTTTAAAAAATGCATTATACATCCATAAACATGGCATCAGCAGATTCAGTAGATTAAATTCCACAAGGACAGTGGAGCCCTGATATTGAACACTCAATTATCAGTTGACTGGAGGACTTGGAGTGGCTTTTCAACTTCACTAAATCAACTAAGTGCTGGAAGGGTGGCAATTGCACCATCCCATTCTCAAGTGGCATAAATGTCCATAGTAAAAAGTGAAGTAGTGTAGAAATCAGTGCTGCTTCAAATCACACAAAAGAGTGCCAAGTTAGGATTTAAATGAAGAAAAAAATCTTTGAGGTAAATAAGGAAATGTGTTGTATCTTGATCCATTCAGGACTTACGGATGTTGACAATCAGCTGGCTGGTTTATGATCTGTAGTCGTGCAGCAATGGCATATTTTCACCTTAAACTTCACAGGCTAACTGCATCCACTACTCTCATGCCACATAAGGAAGAATCCAAACTGGGAGAATTTAACAGTTAATAACTAACGATCATTAAGTTGCTGCAAAAAGACGCTGGCAAGACCACTGCCGAATATCAGTAACTGTTTACACTCCGCTTTGACACCAAGCAGTTTAACTCGTTCCGTGCTCATGACGGAACCACGCCGTCATGAGCCACGGTTGCCGTGTGCTCATGACTGAGTGGTTCCGTCATGTTGCGGCCGTGCCGTCCACGCGGCGCTAATTCCCCCCGCCTGTGCGGGCGATTAGCGCTGTGGGCGGAGTCATGACGGAACCACTCTGTCATGAGCACAGCCCAACCGTGGCTCATGACGGAGTGGCTCCGTCATGAGCACCGCGCTGCCCCCCCGCCGCACCCCCCAGCGCAGCGGCGGAAGTTCCGCTGCAGCGAAGGGGTTAAAAAAAACATCTGTAAAGCCAAAGTAAAGCACAAGTTACTACTTGTGTAACGATATATCTGTAAGAGACATTAGTTAGGGATAGATTCCTTACCTTAGAATATCCTTAGGCGTCAGACTGGATCCGGAAAGTCTTTTCGTAGCAGTACCCCTGCGCGTCAGTAGCTGGCGTCGTGCGGGTCCGCGTCCGTCACTGGTGTCGTATGCGCCGAGATTACGTCACGGAGACTTGGGCGCCACCCATGCGCGCTGACGTCAGTTCTGTACACTACTTTCCGCGCCAGGAACGCAGAGCTTTGAAAGAAACTTACCACTGGTGCCATGAAACTAGGGCCCTGAAAGGGGATGACCTTAACCCTAGAAACCCGTTCGTAAAACGGGAAAGATGGGTGGGGCGGTAAGGAATCAATCACCAACGTCTCTTACAGATACATCATTACACAAGTAGTAACTTGTGCATCTGAAATAGACACGTTAGTGATAGATTCCTTACCTTAGAATAGATACCCCAGCAATACCAACCCCGGTGGTGGGTCTGCGAACATATTACACCAGAAAGTCACGGAGCACAGAACGGCCAAAGAAGCCGTCTCTCCAGACCAGACTGTCAAGGCAGTAATGCTTGGTAAACATGTGCATCGAGGCCCACGTAGCTGCCATCGCCCTGGTAGAATAGGCACGCAGCCCCACAGGAGGCTCCCTCTTAGCCAACGAGTAACAGGCCTTGATGCAGAGAACAACCCACCGAGAGATGGTCCGCTTGGGCACAGCCCGACCTCTTTTGGCACCCACGTAGCCAACAAAGAGCTGGTCATCCTCTCGGAACTGTGTGTGCACTTCAGATAAAATGAAAGCGCACATTTTGGATCCAGATGGTGAAGCCTCTCTTCCTCTTTGGAAGGAGGCGGAAAGACGGTAGGCAAAGTGATGGTCTGCCCGATGTGGAAGGGCGTGATAACCATTAACAAGAAAGGACGAGTCCTTAATACCACCTTGTCCGGATGAACAGAAACGATAGGAGGTTTGGAAGAAAGAGCCTGGGGCTCACTCACTCTTCTGGCAGAGGTGATAGCTACCAGGAAAGCAGTCTTGAGTGAGAAGACGCAAAGGACAGGTATGAAGGGGCTCGAAGGGAGCGCACATCAGATAGGTCAAGACAAGGTTTAAGTCCAATTGAGGCATAATGAACGGCACAGGAGGAAACGTGTGTGTAACGCCTTTGAGGAAACGGTTAACGACCGGAGACTTAAAAAGAGAAGGCTGATCTGGAAGCTGCAAAAAGGCGGAGATGGCCGAAAGATAACCTTTGATAGTGCCCAGAGCAGAGCCCTGCTGGGCCAAATAAAGAAGGAACAGAAGGACTTCAGAAAGGGGATCCACAGCCTTTGCTGTGCACCATGCCACAAACTTGTTCCACCTGCAGGCGTATACAGTTTTAGTGGAGGGACGCCTGACTGCCAGAATGACATCACAAACTTCGGGAGGGAGATCGAAAGTTGTCAACTGTCGCCGCTCAAACTCCACACATGGCGGTGGAGGCTGGACAGGTTCTGGCAAAGGACCATCCCCTGCTGTTGCGACAGAAGAGACTCCAGAAGAGGCAGTCGGATCAGGGGATCGATCGCCATGCTGAGTAGCTTGGGATACCAGCATCTTAGTGCCCAATCCGGAGCCACAAGGATGACTTGGGCCCGGTCGCGGCAAATTTAATTCAGCACTCTGGGCAGAAGTGGTATAGGCAGAAAGGCGTACAATAGACGGCAACTCCACTCGCGACGAAAAGAGTCACCGAGCGCCGCCTTGGAAATTCCAACGCACAGAACTGATATTGCGCGTTCTCTTCGGTGGCGAATAGATCTAACCAAGGCTCTCCCCCACTGCTGAAAGAGCTTGCACCACGTCTGAATGCAGACACCATTCGTGATCCATTAAGCACAGACGGCTGAGTTCGTCCACCCTGGCAATCAGAGAACCTTGGCAGGTGTTAAATCACCACGGTAATGCCTTGATGTTCCAGCCATGTCCAGAGGCGCAGAGCCTCCTGATATAGGGTCCACAACCCCACCCCACCCCGCCCGGTTTGTTGCAATACCACATGGCGGTGATGTTGTCCGGGAACACCTGCACCACACTTCCCCGGACAGAGGGAAGGAATTCCTTCAGTGCAAGCCGGATCACCCGAAGCTCCAACAGATTAATATGGAGCCGGGACTCTGCCGGAGACCAGAGTCCTCTGCTCCCCGCCTCTCCCAAGTGGCCTCCCCATCCCAGGAGGGACGCATCCGTCACCACTGTGTGCTCCGGTTGGGAGAGGGATCTGCCATTGACCCGATCCGTGAGCCACCACTGCAATTGTCGTACAGTGCCCTCCGAGATCTGGACATGATCGGACAGGTTGCCCTGATGCTGCGCCCACTGGATCTTCAGGTCCCACTGCAGAGCCCGCATATGCCATCTGGCATGTGGCACTAGCAGAATGCAGGAGGCCATCAGGCCCAGGAGCCGGAGGGTCATCCTGACTGAAACCCAGGATAGAGGCTGAAAGAAAGATCGGAATCATAGCCTGAATATTCCGGCCTCGCTGCCCAGGAGGATAAACCCGAATCAGCATCGAATCCAGAACCGCTCCTATGAACTGGAGCTTCTGAGAGGGACTCAGGTGAGACTTCGCCACGTTGATGGAGAAGCCCAGCAAATGCAGGTCGGCCGTAGTCTGGAAGTGGTTGACAACTGCCTGGGGTGAGCCAGCCTTCAACAACCAGTCGCCGAGGTAAGGGGAGACTGACACCCCCTACCTGCACCGGTGAGCTGTGGCCACCGCAATCACCTTCGTGAACACCCGAGGGGCGCTGGTAAGGTCGAAGGGGAACACGGCAAACTGAAAATGCTCCTGGCAGGTAACGCCAGTGGGCCGGGGTTGTGAAAATATGCGTTCTGCAAGTCCAACGCTACCATCCAGTCCCCAAGGTCGAGGGCAGCCAGGACCTGAGCCAGAGTCAGTGTTTTGAACTTCTCCTTCCGGAGGAAGCGATTGACGTACCGGAGGTCCAAGAAGGGGCGCAGGAACCCTTTGTCCTTCTTGGGGACCAGAAAGCAGTGGGAATAGCCACTCCCTACATCCGGCCCAGGAATGTACTCGATACAAAAAGTCAGTGAGGGCAGCGTTAAAGGGAAGCAGGGGCTTTGACGAAGTGGACGCCGTCTGGAGCACCTCAGTGAGGAGATTAGTCTTGAGGGCCACCATAGGAAGATCGAGGTTGAGGCCCTCAGCTGCCTGACGGAGCACCATAGTGTAGGAGGCACCCTCCTCAATGGTAGGCGGGGGGAGAGGCAAACCCCAGGTCAGAAGAGACAGAGGTCACCAGTGTCCTCCAAGTCGTCCACCCAGTCCTGCTCTGAGTCACACTGACGGGCAAGAGGGTCCGAGGACCCCTCCCAGTTATCCTTCACCTCCGTTGCAGGGGGAACAGGCCGCGGCGGCAGAGCCGGAGAAGGAACATACGGCGTCGGAAACAGCACTGGCCGGGAAGGCGCCATCTCGTAATGCGGATCCCAGGCAGGAACGAAATGGTCCTGGAACCGGGGCAAGGGCAGAACGAACGGCACCCACTGCGGCGCCGAAGCAGAGGGCGGCGCTGGTGGCGGAAGCACCGGACCTCGTGGCGCCGACAGCCCAACAGGATCTGGACACGGGACCGCGGGGCCCGAGGCCTATAAAGGCGGTCCATGGTGGCAAGAAATTCTTACACCTGTTCGGGAGTCGCCGACAGACCCTGGGTAAGGCGGGTAAGGCCATGGGACTCCCAGGCTCTGAAGGAGCCGCAGGGGCAGAACCCCTGTCCCCCTCGTCTGCATCAGAGGACCGACGGGGAACATCTGAGAGTGAACACGCTTAGACTTTGGTGTCGTCGCTTTCCGGATTCCGAGGGCGAAGACTTGGAGCGACGACTGCAGCCCCACGAGTGGTCCCTGGAGCAGCGTTGGGACGAGTGCTCCAGCAGTTCCGGCACCACTCCCTCAAGGCCTCCAGGGCCATGGCCTGGCAGGACCGAGAGTCGTGGTCGGTCTCCAGGCACTAGAGGCAAACATCGTGGGGGTCCGCCAGACATATTGCGACAGCAGGCCCTACAAGACTTAAATCCAGGAATCCCTCCGTGCACCAGGAGAAAAAAGGGGGAGACAAAAAGTCTCAAAAGAGTAGTCAAAAAGCGAGTAAGGTACGAGCTCGATCCGGATCTGCGCCTGCTGACGCGGAAAAAGAACGGACGTCAGCATGGGTGGGTGGTGCCCAAGTAGTCTGTGACGCCATCTCGGCGCATACGATGCCAGTGACTGACGCGGAGCAGCACGACGCCACCTACTCGCAGGGGTACTGGTACGAAAAGACTTTCCGGATCCAGTATGCCACCTGGGGATATTCAAAGGTAACGTGTCTTTCCGATTAAAAAAACAAGACTGCTGTAATCTACCACTAGAGAAGAATTCTAGATAACAGACTTTGATAGGTTGACAGCAATCTGATCAACAGTTTGAAAAAAATGGCTTAGCCTTTAACAGTAAGTAGTGGTTTAAAAAAAAAAAAACAATAGTAATTCCTCCTACTATCGTGAGGAAGTTTACTCAAAGGGACTGCCACGAGCATCCCAGGGTCAACTCCTCACCCATGTCTGCTCAAATGCCCAAGAGGATTACTGAGTAACAAAAGATGAAGGTGCGAGTAGGTTCATTTTGGAGACCGTGTACTACTTCTATCTACATTTGCAGTCTCCACTATTTCCTTGAGTAAGATGAACAATCTTTAATTTTATTTTGGATGATCACATTGAACGATAGTTTTTTTAGGTTCTGCGCAGAGCCTCAAACTACGCCAGATTGTGGATACAAAAGTAAGCCACAAAGCTCACAGAACGAATGAGTAACACTGGAAGGTGCAAAGAACACCCAAATGACCCATCAAAATAGTGGAACCATTTTCCCAAAAAATGGTTAGACATTTGCGGGAAGCAAACGTCAAGTCTCATCTTTTTGTCCTTGTGAGGGTCATAAATTGGAACCATTGTCAAAAATCAGTAGGCTGAACGATGCATCTATTCTTGTTCCAACTGGCTATAGGAACTGCAACAGGACAATATCTATAGCCATGCAAGTCTGACAAGCCTGATGCTGAACCTAGTGACTGTTAAGACTTTTCTTATAGAGGTCAAAACACCGCCCAAATAGGTTTACCACTCAATGCATCTTTCCATACAGTGACCATATAGAAAAGACCTGGGAACAAAACTAGGCAGGAACGTTCAGGTTATCAATTGCAACCGTCCAAGTAAGGAGAAAAACTACACCCCTCCCAAACAAACTTTAGTTAAATGCACAGGTGTACTGTAAATTCTGTGTTAAGAATAGTCAAACAATTTACATCAAACAAAATCACTTTGTCCTGGCATCACTCATAATGATTATGCTACTTACCAGTATGCATCTGTTCTTGGCATGTAGGGCTGCTGACATTCATATCTGTGCATAGATCGCCGCCTAGTGTTGGGTCCGGATGTTTGCACGTTGTTGTCCTGGAAGAGTCTTCGAAGTATCCTTGGATAGGTGACTCCTCCCCTGGACTACAGTGCGCATGGGCATCCTCTCCATCCTCAGATTGTTTTTCGCCATTGTGGCAGTGATGGAGTAGATACAGAAAGTGATGACCATGCTTGCAGTAATTCTGAGAGCTGCAGCTGCGACAGGCGCCGGGGAGGAGGGAGGGCGATATGAATGTCAGCAGCCCTACATGCCAAGAACAGATGCATACTGGTAAGTAGCATAATCAGTTCGAGGCATGTGGGCTGCTGAATTCATATCTGTGCATAGAATACATAGCAGTGCCCTCTATTAGCGGCGGCTACCCGTGCCAGCTGCAGCGGTCTGAAAAAGCGTCTTGAGAACAGCCTGTCCTACAGCTGCCTGCTGTTTTGACTGCACATCTACACAATAGTGTTTTGTAAATGTGTGTGTAGTGGACCATGTGGCTGCTCTGCATATATCATGCAGGGGAATATTTCCTAGGAAGGCCATGGAAGCCCCCAACTTACGTGTTGAGTGGGCTCGTGGTGGAATAGTTAATGTGCGTTTTGCCTTTTGATAACAGATTTGAATACACTTAACTATCCATCTGGCTATCCCTGCTTTGGAGATGGCGTTACCTTTGTGGTGTGGGGCAAAGGCAACGAACAGTTGTTTTGTCTTCCTGAATGGTTTAGTCCTGTCGATGTAGTACATGAGGGCCCTCCGTACATCTAGTGTATGTAGTGCCCTTTCTGCAACAGTTTGTGGGTTTTGGAAGAAAACGGGCAGTTCAATAGTCTGATTCATGTGGAACTGCGATATTACCTTGGGCATGAATTTGGGGTTGGTACGTAGTACGACCCTGTTGGCGTGAACCTGTATAAATGGCTCTTGAACGGTTAGTGCCTGGAGTTCACTAACTCTTCGTAGGGAAGTGATCGCTACTAGGAAGGCCACTTTCCAGGTGAGGAATTGAATCTCGCAGGAGTGTAGAGGTTCAAAGGGTGGACCCATCAGGCGTGTGAGGACCAAGTTGAGGTTCCACATTGGAGCCGGTGGGTGACTAGGTGGAATGACTCGTTTGAGCCCTTCCAAGAATGCTTTGATGGCAGGCACTCTGAATAGAGAGAGGTGCTGCCTGGTTTGCAGATAGGCTGATATTGCGGTCAAATGGACACGTATAGAGGTGTACGCCAGATTGCATCGGTAAAGGTGTAAGAGGTAACAGATGATGTTGTGGATGGATGCGTCCAGCGGGTTGATGTCATTATTGCCGCAATAAATGACAAACCTTTTCCATTTGGCTGCATAGCAAGCCCTGGTAGTGGGTCTCCTGGCCTCCTTGATGATGTCCATACAGTCAGGTGGCAGGTTGAGATAGCCAAACTCTAGGACTTCAGGAGCCAGATCGCCAGGTTCAGCTGTTGCGGATCTGGGTGCTGAACCTCTCCATGGTTCTGCGTCAAATGCGCGGGTTTGATCCGCAGCCTTTGATGCGGCACCACGGAAAGTTCGAGGAAGGTGGTGTACCACGGCTGGCGTGCCCACGTGGGAGCAACTAGGACGAGTGTCAGGGAGTGTTGTCGTAGTTTGCGAGCCACCAGCGGTATCAGCGGCGCTGGGGGAAAAGCGTACGCAAATCTGCCGGACCAGTTCATCCATATCGCATTGCCCTGCGACTGCGGATGTGGGAATCTGGCGGCGAAGCTTTGGCATTTTGCGTTTTCGCTTGTCGCGAATAGGTCTATTTCTGGATGACCCCACTGCTGGAAGTACGGTTGGAGTACTGATGGGTGTAACTCCCACTCGTGCATCTGGTGGCTGTGTCTGCTGAGCAGATCCGCCATCTGGTTGTCCTTGCCAGGGAGGTGTTCCGCCATGAGGAACATGTTCCTCTGAATGGCCCACTTCCACATGCTCTGAGCCAGATGAGACAACTGTGGAGAGTGTGTCCCTCCCTGCTTCTGTATGTAGTACATGGCAGTCATGTTGTCCGTCTGGATCAACACGACTTTGTTGCACAGATGTACTTTGAATGCCTTCATGGCCAGGAAGATTGCCATGAGTTCCAGAAGGTTGATGTGCATCTTCTTCTGTTGTGTCGTCCATAGTCCCTGCACTGTGTAGTGGAGTACATGAGCTCCCCATCCCTGGAGAGACGCGTCCGCTGTCAGTACTATTTGCGGAACAGGCTCTTGGAACGGTCGGCCCTTGCAAAGGTTTTGTGGATTCCACCAATGCAGAGAGTTGTAAGCCCGACCGCTCACCAACACTAGGTCTTTCAACTGTCCTTGAGCCTGATTCCACTGACGTGCTAGGCACTCCTGAAGTGGGCGCATATGTAACCTCGCGTGCGGGACTATGAAGATGCAGGAGGCCATCATGCCTATCAACTGCATAAACGCTCGCGCTGGAAGCGAGTGATTGGGTTTGAACTTTGAGATCAGCAGTTGTATGCTGTTGATCCTCACTAAATTTGGCTGAGCTGTGGCCGCCAGAGTGTCTATAGTCGCACCTAGGTACTGTTGTACGTGTGCGGGCTGGAGATGGGACTTTGGGTAATTTAGTGAGAATCCCAGACTGTGAAGGTGGTGAATGGTGCGGGACATGTGGCTTGCACATTGCTGGGCTGACTTCGCTTGAACGAGCCAGTCGTCTAGGTAGGGGTAGACGTGTATATGCTGCCTCCGTAGATGTGCTGCCACCGTAGCTAGGCACTTCGTGAAAACCCTGGGCGCTGTTGTCACGCCGAAGGGAAGGACTTTGAACTGATAGTGCTGCCCCTGAATAGTGAACCTGAGGTATTTTTTGTGTGAGGGGTGGATGGGTATGTGAAAGTACGCATCCTTGAGGTCCAGTGAGGCTAGGAAGTTTCCCTGCTTGAGAAGCGGAAGGACTTGCTGTAGGGTGAGCATGTGAAAGTGCTCTGAAAGAATGTACTGGTTCAGGGGTCTCAGGTCTAATATAGGCCTGAGCGACCCGTCCTTCTTTGGAATTAAAAAGTAGAGGGAGTAAACCCCCGTACCCTGCTCGTGGATGCGGACGACCTCTATAGCGCCTTTTAGAAGCATACTTTGCACCTCTTGCTGTAAGAGCGTTAAGTGCTCTGAGGACATAGGACGGTTTCTTGGTGGTATTGTGGGTGGAGTGGAGGTTAACTCCAGACAGTAACCGTATTTTACAATATCTTTGACCCACCTGTCCGTGGTGATTGAGTTCCACGTGGACAGGAACCTTTGTAGTCTTCCCCCGACAGGTGTTATGTGGTCGGGAGGAAGGGAGAGGGCGTCACTGCTTGTTCTTGGGGGAGGACCTAGTGTTGCCGTAGCCACGTCCTCTGCCCTTTGTACTGGAGCCACGATATCCACCTCGGGTGTTTTTATCGTAGGTGGTCTGTGTATTGCCTTTGTTATACGTTTGTTGTGACCCCTGTCCTCTACCTGCCCCCTTGTTTCCGGGGCGACGAAAGGAGCCGCTCCGAAAGGACTGAGTTTGGAGGGCGCCCATGGACTTTGCAGTGTCCGTGTCCTTTTTTATCTTTGAGGGTGGTGTCAACCTCTGGGCCGAATAAATAGTCGGGGTTGACGGGCTGGTTCAGTATGTTTTGTACCTCAGGCTTGAATCCTGAGATTCGTAGCCAGGCATGTCGTCGCAGCATGACGCTTGTGTTTATGGCCCTGGCAGCCGTGTCTGCAGCATCTAGTGCACATTTGATGGAAGCATTTGTGAGTAGCTGTCCCTCTCTGATAAGAATTTCTGCACCTTCTTTGAACTGGTCAGGGAGATGTTGGAGTAGTTGCTCCAATGTGTCATAGTGCGCTCTATCGTAGCGAGCGAGGAGCGCTTGAGTGTTGGCTATGCGCCATATGTTGGCAGCCTGGGCGGCAACTCACTTGCCGGAGGTCTCTAGCACCTTGGACTCTTTGTCCGGGGGAGGAGCGTCACCTGTCGTTTGCGAGTGTGCCCTCTTGCGAGCATTCGCTACGACGATGGAGTCGAGTGGTAATTGTCCTTTGATGTAAGTAGGATCCCCAGGTGCTGATCTGTATTTTTTATCAATCCTGGGGTTTATCACTCGTGCCCTGGTGGGTTCCTTGAAAATGTCCTTAGCTGGTTTGAGGACCCCTTTCAGCATTGGCAGAGTTTTTACATGTCTTTCTGAGGATGCAAAAGTGTCCATTAGAAAGTCATCCTCGATGGTATCTGAGTGAAGCTGTACCCCATGGTTATTTGCAGCACGTTCAATAAGAGCGTTGAACGCCGCAGTATCCTCCGTGGGAGATGTTTTTGCCCCATAGAGTTGTGGGTCCTGTGTATCGAGAGGTGCACTGGGGTCTGCAGGGTCGCCCCAAGTTTGATCAGGGTCCTGCTGGTCATCAGGGTCTGTGTCTACATGGTAGGGTGCTTGGTCATCCATGTAGACCTCCAATGCATCCGTGTCGGAGCGTGTGGGGGAGAACCGGTGTGGATCCTGGTAGGAGGAATGGAACGGTTCATAAAGGAGAGGTTCCGATTCCACAGGCAGCTTCCTTTTTAGTGGGATCCTGAAAGGGTCCAATGGCGGTTCCGAAGTTATCCTTCGGTCGTGGAGAATCAGCCTGCCAGTGTCGGCGTCGATGACACGTGACGGAGACGTCTCGTCCGGTGGAACCGGAGGCTGGGTAACCCGTGTCCTGAGTTGGAACATCTTCGGGATTGTTGACGGAGGCAAGCCGAAGGTAATGTTGGCTGGCCCCGTAGAGGTTGCTGGAGCTCCGATCGGGCCGGAACCCGACGGGTCTTTGAGGGCCGCCGTGGTTTTGTTGCTTTGCGTCGCAGCAGGCCGCACTTGGGGCGTCTTTGAGGCTTTGGCACCGGGCAGGTTCGTAGAGCCGGGCGTGGATTTTTTCGGTGCCGGCGGGTCCTCGAGTCGAGGTGTGGAGATCACCGTCGACGTCCTCGATACGCGAGGCATCGGCGTCGTCGAGGGAGCGACGCGAGGCGAAGCAGGCGGTATTGCCCTCGGTGTCGTTGGCGTCGGCAGCCGAGTAGGTTTCTCGGTGCCGATGGCCTTTTTCCGTTTGTCGACTCCGATGTCGCCCGATTCCAGTTCGGCACCGAAGTCCCTCTTGGTGCGGTCGGTGCCGACGCGTTGCGCTGACGTCGAAGGCGTGGAAGGCCTCGATCCGACCAGCGCCACTTTCAGTTTCGGTTTCGTATGAACCGGAGCAGCTTTCGGTTTTGTGGTAGGGAAACCAGCTGGCTTATGCAGCAATGGCTGCCGCTGAACGTCCGAGGCCGGGCCCGAGGGCGGGGCCGAAGAACTACGGGATGGGTCTCGGGTAAGGCCCGAAGGCGATCCCTCGACCGGAGCCAAAGGCTGTGGCGCTGGTGTTTCTTCGGTTTGAACAGGTAGGCCTTGTTCATCATTGGAGCTACTCTCTTCGGCCCCTAAGGCCTCCTCGTCGTCTCCTACCTCGGTGTCGTCTTCACCTCTGTGGAAGAGTGACTCGTCGCCCTCGTCCGATCCGGGGTCGTGTTCGGAAACGGGACTGGAGGGTATGACTTCTAATTCTTCGACGTCGGCCTCGAAGATGTCTGTTGGGGCCGGTGCCGCGTGCCGCGCCTCGAGTCTCGCCGCTCTTCGGTTCCTTAGAGTCTTCTTGGAACGGAACCGGGCACAGGCCATGCATGTCGATTCGTCGTGGTCCGGCGAAAGGCATTTGTTGCACACCGGATGGACGTCGATGTGTGGGTACTTCGCATTGCATACCGGACACCTTTTGAATGGCGTCCTGGATTCCATCGTCGAAGTAGTCGATGGACAGGTAAATGCGAAAGAAGTCGGTGCTGAAAGTTAGCAAACTAACAAAATGCTATCGAAACCCGATCGATAAACAGTACCGACGCGAACTAAAGGCCTTTTGGCCTCGACCAAATATTTTCCTAACTTGAGCTAAGATATCACATCCGAACCCAATGGCGGAAAAAAACAATCTGAGGATGGAGAGGATGCCCATGCGCACTGTAGTCCAGGGGAGGAGTCACCTATCCAAGGATACTTCGAAGACTCTTCCAGGACAACAACGTGCAAACATCCGGACCCAACACTAGGCGGCGATCTATGCAGATATGAATTCAGCAGCCCACATGCCTCGAACAATTACGTTTTAACTAGGCAACTGAAAATTCAAGCATGCCAACCTGCCCAATAACAAATTCTCTTTATGACATGATTCTAGGATTGCCAATTTAGAACATCTCAGTAGCAGAAATTCATACTGAGAAGCTTAAAGACCATGCTCTTGATTATTTGTAAATTAGAGTAGAACACACCACCCCCCTCCCCATCTCACATGAATGGCAACCTAGACCATACACCACCACTAGCAGTTTTGTTCACGTATGGACTGAAATTGCAGAAGACCACAAACTCCCCAATATAAATACCCTATCACTCCTTCAAGAATCCAAGTGCGCATTTAAACTTTAAAGATGCTACTCCCATGCGCTTTTCAGGAGGTGCCATTTCAAGCACATAACAAAGGTCAACTGAACCTGTACAGTGTTTAAGAGAATCTTATACTGTTATTTACAAGGCTCCATCCCCAGAGAATTCGAGTTTGAACTTGGTTGGGAACATAACTGTAGCTGAAACCAACCTATGACAGTGGTAAAAAGGCCAGTTAGTGAGCTGGCGCCTTGGATCGGATAAGGTACCAGAGCTTCCGGGGCCAGCTAAGATTTAACTTTAGGTCGACACGGAGCCAAAAAGAAAACAATCGGGTGGACTGAGTGACAATGGGTGTGGTAACTACAGATCACAGCAACCTTAAAAGCTTCAGAGTACTCCTGGCTTGCTAAGGTAGATTCTTTATGAAGCTAGCTCCTTTATTAAGAGGGTTTCTGCACCACTGGATCCAGAGACTGACGCAGCACTAACTGGCAATGTTGCATAGCTCCAAACAGGCATTACTCGAAGAATACTTAAAATAAACTTAGAAATCAAGTCTTGAAAACATCGCTTTACTTCTTGTTCCAAAGAGACATTTTAAAATGAGTGGATGCTACTGGTCAATGTTTTGTCCTGTTGTAGATTCTAGTCGGTATACTGCTGAGACGAAAAGTAATGTTCCAACTTGATAGGCAGGCCGTGCTGTAGGAATACATCCAGGTTAATTAAAAACTATGGCATTGCTCATGAAGTTAAATACCAGCTTACTACACAAGGAGATTCGTTAATATGGTGGGATTGCAGCAATTTATGGGCATTTTAAGTGAGACATTCTTGGTCCAGGACAGCAGCAACGTAGAACTACATTCGTACAACCTCATGTGAACAGGGACAGAATGGAATACGAGCGACTGCATAGAACGATGCTCTCGGGCGTGATCTGGTGGCTGCAGACATTAATGAAAACGAAGCTTGGTTGCCCGATACAAAGATACAATCCTTTACAAAAGCCCACAGCTTCATATAGCCATTTACCCAAAGCTTCCTTTTCCACTCCAACATCCAAAACTTTCCAACGTCATTGGATAGCACCTGAAGAAGCAAATGGAGGTGACTCCAATCATGAGCAAACCGCTTCGCTGCTGATGGTATTACCACTAACATCACACACAGGGCTTCATAAACCAAGGAACTTCTCAGAGGGACTTATTTTCCCAGTCGGAGATCCCACGACTTGGTGCATACAAGAAACAGGATTAGTGTTCTAGCGCCTATATTCTGCAAGCATAAAGGGCTCACAGTTTATAAACTTCCGTTTCACAATTTACAATCTAATCAGCAGAAAAGGGAATCTGAAGAGGTACGGCATGAACACGTTCTTGAGTCAATGCTCAGTAAGATGATTAGACAAGACTCTTTCAGATCCACCTACACAACAGCACAACGTAAAGCAACTCAAAAGATCTACACTTCAAAACTGTTGGCCCCGTTACGTCAATCAAATATCAAAACTGAAGACCTCTGGAAGGGGTTTGGGTTTAAAAGTCTGAGCATCAGAGCACACTAAACACCAAAGGAACCAAGTACAGAAATGTCCAGCACACTTTTCCATCTATTAAGCCGGCATTATTTAATGTGGTCCAACTCTCACTCCATTTCACCAACAGTATGCATAAGTAGCACAGAGCCCACATAAATCAAAAGGATAAGATTACAGAAAGATTCAAGGCAGAATTATTTAAAAAAATGAAAATGGACATGTGTAGTTTTTCAGAAAGTTTTTGCACCGAACTGATGCTCACACTTGCAATCATTTTTTCTGATAATGTCGCCCTCCAGTCTTTACATAAGCAACGTAGTAATGGAAGATTTTTTAAGCTCTGTGCTAGTACATACGTGGACCCTCAAGTGTGAGAGTAGTTCAAGTTAAGGGGGCTATATTTAGTTAAATAACGGACCATGGAAAACAAGTTGGAAACATCTCAGAAAAGTACAGCTGTTGCCATTTAGGATTGAATTGAAAATCGAATTACTGTCGGATACAAAAAGCCAAGCGTAACCCAACACTAACAAATATAACGAAAACTGTTACTTACTTGACTATCTCTGTCTGACAAAGAAGATCGTGAACTTTCTCGCCTAAATAAAAAAAAGGTACATTATTATAATAGAATGAAATGTACATTTTTTTATAGCAGATCTATGTTGGTCTGCCATATCAAAGACCATAGTAATGGCCAACCAATGTACTCCGTCATCACTAGTCCACTGCCAAATGAAGAATCTCACAGTGCAAGAAAATTAAAGTTTTTTACAAAAAGGTAAACCATCTTCTAGAGGTACAAATCACATGGTTGTTACGTGCGGTACACAATATTGTACTGGAAACCACCAAAGCAGTTAGTAGCAGCTGCTAAGATGGAAAAAAATTTCCGAGTGGTGTAACCACCACTATAGGTGGCAAGTCCGTTATATTGGAAGTCCCTGTAGCCATTCATATTAATTGCTGTGCTCATCCCACTTTTTTTTTCAAATGGGCATAGTAGTTAACTATCACCAATGAGTTATTCGCAAGCAAGGATCACACCAACCTGTCAAGATCGTCTGGATATCTACTGCGATCTCCTCCTCTGTGATCATAATCATGAAAACGATCTGAACGGCTTAGATCCGAGCGGTAACGGTCATCCACGGCCATGCGCTTAGCCTCTGGCCAGTAATCATCACGCCTGGAAAAAAATTCAAAAGTTTTACTATTGTGCCTTCATTTCAGTCTTAAAAAAAAAAAAGCTACACCCCTGCATTCTACGTCTCGACACAAGCTTGGTCATTGGCTTTTCTAAAGTAAAAGATATACGGCCATGAAAATTCCTGCACTGAAATGTCATTTACCAGCTCCAACTAGCCTGCCTCAAAATAACTATGCTGGGCAACGATTGACAGTCGTGTATTTGCAAATGCGGTGTTTGTCAATCGTGTAAAAAAAAAAAAAAAGGGTGCTCCTTAGGCTAAAATTACTGACAAAATATAAAAAGGGATAAAGGCCTACTCAGTCACAAGTTCATGAAGCAAAAACTGAAAGGCAATGGTAATTCGAAATGTTAATCGTATCAGTTGATCCACAAAGGAATTCTTAACAGATGGGAAACCTTAAAATCAAATCATAGCCAGCAGGTCATTTACAAAAAAGTGACCAGGAAAGCACTACTAGTTTTGAAATGCACCAAATTCCCTTTCATTCTTTCAAGGAAGGCAGTCGGTGCAGACACCCATGTCGATCTGAAGGGTTCAGTGCCCCAGACGTACCTCCCATCGAGGTCATAGGGCCTCCTGGTGGCGGAGCGGCGCTCCTGCTCGTAGCGCAGCTGCTCCTCCTGCCGGCGCAGTTCGTCTCTCTCTCGCTGGATGCGGAGCTGCTCCCGCCTCCGTTCCTGCTCGACGCGCTTCCTCTCCATCTCAAGGCGCTCTCGCTCCATGCGCTCTCTCTCGAGCCGGGTCCGCTCGAAATCCAGCCTCTCTCGCTCCCGGTGAAGCCTCTCGCGCTCTTCCCGCTCGTCCCTCTCGCGGAGCATCCGCATGCGTTCTCGGTCTCGCCGCTCACGGTCTCTATTGGAAAACACCAAAAAGTGTCAGGTAAGACCAATTCCATGCAAGCGCTTTAGAAAAAAAAAACTCAAAAACATAAAGCTAGCACTTAACTGTGTGCCATCTCTAGACCCACTTCTTCACACTGGTGAGCCCTAGCAGGCGAAATTAATATAATTCGTCTTGCTAAGTGTAAATAGGACCCCGCCAAGGCGGCCCATTCATTTGAACTCCAGTAATTACGTACTATTAATACTACTTCACAATGATAGCCAGTAGTAAACGATGACAAATGCCCTTGGTAGGCAGTATTCATGTACAAATACACATTCTGAACAATGTGTTGGTTGCGACAAACTTAAAATTGATGCTGAATTTAAACAATGAAAGTTTGTGCGACAATCAGCATCCCAACTTACCGTCTCCTTTCCATTTCTCGAATATCACGTTCCCTCTGTCTCTGGCGTTCACGTTCACGCTGCTCTTTGATTTTATCAAACGACAAAATATTTTTCTTCTCTTTGCTGTCAGTCTTTCGCTCTTGGCTCTTTGTAGTCTGTAGATGTCAGAAGAACAAAAGCCACACCATAAAACGAAGGGTCCTGTGTGTGAATGGATTATTCAAAAGTCCCCTAAAAAAGTCCACAGTAATAACCCCCAGTTTACCCAAGTAAGTGAAACGGGCAAAGCCGAAAAAGCATCCTGTCCGATCTGGTTTATTCCAAGGCTGACCATTTTATTACAAATCTGTCTTAACTGAGCGAGCATACAAAGCATGGGTGGCAGTCGACTCATTACTTTCTGCATGGACTCCCTATTAGGCAGAAAGGTATCCTCAGGTCAGGCCTATGCAGGGTCTTGGGCATGGTTTTGGGAACATTATGCCCCACTTCCAGGATAGGATTTCTTTCTGAGGGAGGTAAATGAAGGGAGCCTGAGCATTACAGATCGATACAAGAAACACGTTCAAAGATGGACTCTGGTCTAAGTACAAGGAAGTGGATCAGATTTGTGGTTTGCACAGGTGAACTGTGCTACAAAGTTCCTGCATGAGTTTGAACAGTTGTGCTACTGTTTTTTATTAAGTTACATTTTCCTTCAAAGCATCTCTATTATGCCCGCTCGAGCCAACCCCACACTAAGTTAATAAGGGATGTTTGACAGCAGCCAGAGGCCAACTCTTTTTGCATTACATGTAGAGCGAAGTCAGTGATTTCTATGGGAACAATTTAGAATGGTCTTGAAATGCCCCCCCCCCCCCGCCCCTTTGGAGACGGGGGGGGGGGGGTGTGCTAACAGCCACAGAAGGGGTTTTCCTTGACTAGTGTGCCAGGGAAGTCTCCCCCGCTGCAAACTGTATTTAAAGATGGCCGTGATTGGTTGACCGAAGAGTATAATTTTTAAAATGATTGGCAACTGTTTAACCTAATACATCCATTCTTTGTCACAAGACAAATGATTTAGATCACTGCTATAATAATGGAAGTAATTTACCAACAAAACTGATCAGTTATAAAGCCATCACCATTAAATAATTGGATTATAAATAAGGCTTCCTCTTTTCCGTTTACTGATTTTTACACAAATAGACAGAAAACCATTTATTTTCTGGGCTGTATGTCCAAAAACGGAAATTGGGTGCTTTTTGAGTGATTCTAAATATACTTTGCCTTGACTGTCAGGCCAATGACTGTGGATTGATTGGTAAGGGGGTTAAAAAAGAATGACATTTGAGTAAAGCGGCTTAAACAGCAGTAGATATACACAAGGCTGATGCTTAAATGTGCATATTTTCATATAAATGCATTGATTTATCTTCTGCGGGTGTTCATATCATTGAAACCTGGAAGGCATGAATGCATATTTATTGGTTAAATAAATGTGGAAATATACTAGTTTACTTTATTCACAAAACCCATAATACATATGGATAAATACAGATTTGATACCATAAAACCGGGAGCCCGAATTATAAATCAGTACTAGCTAGTGGATCAGAAAGTGCTCTTATTCAAAGCCTCTCCTCAACACTTGGCTACTGATATCCCATCTTATTCTGATGCAGTTTGAAAACCAATTCCAAGCAACTGAATGGTACTTACCCTCTCTTTAGAAGCAGATGTTTTTAAACTAATGACAGGCTCTCCTTTGGATTTATCCATAACCACGGTCCTTGCTCCTCGGCTTCCTAAATGAATTGAAGAACACTCAGTTAACATGGCAAATTTACTTATATATTTAGATGTCATGCAATAAAAAAAGTATTGCAAATAAAGTACATTTTTAATTGTACAACTTAAAATATAGTAAGCTGGGCGTTGTACGGTTCTTTAAACTCATGCAAGTCAAAAGGCATTGATACAATCTGATAGTAAGTGAAATGTATTGACATTACAAGTGGCTAATCTCAGAAGGCTTGATACTTGTATTTAAAAAAAAAAAGCAGCTACTTATTTAGGAGTATGTACCCATTAAAAATTGCATGCATTGTTTCAGTGGAAGGATGGTCTTCAAAATGTTCGCCTTTTGTTTTGAGTTCCTTACATCTGTTGATAATATGGAGTCATCAATCTCTATGTCCGCTTTACACAATCTGCATGTGATCACCGTCTCTCCAAGTTGGCCATAGTGAAAGTCCATATTTGGTAGCAAGTAAGGAATATGCTACTTACCAGTATGCATCTGTTCTTGGCATGTAGAGCTGCAGATCTATACACTGTGCATAGATCGCCATCTGGTGTTTGGCCCGGATGTTTGCAGTTTGTTTCTCCTCTTGGAAAGTCTTTGGAAGTCACGCCAGCAGGGAAAGATGGAGCGTAGTGGTAACCGTAAAGAAACCCATGTGTATTGTATCTAAATAAGATAAGACTGGAAAGGATACAGGTAGCCGGGTGGGCGTGTATAGATCTGCAGCTCTACATGCCAAGAACAGATGCATACTGGTAAGTAGCATATTCCGTTCGAGGCATATGAGCTGCAGATTATACACTGTGCATAGATTATATAGCAGTATCCAACCCTAGTGGCGACCACCGGTATCCGTTGCAGTTGTTTGAAACAGTGTTTTTAGTACAGCTTGGCCCACACTAGCTTGTTGCTTGATTTGCACAGCTACACAGTAATGTTTTGTGAAGGTGTGCGGTGATGACCATGTCGCTGCTTTGCAGATGTCATCTAGTGGTATGTTCCCTAGGAAAGCCATAGAAGCCCCTATCTTCCTTGTAGAGTGGGCTTTAGGGGGGGGGGGGGGGAACAGATAGCGTTTGTTTTGCTTTGTGGTAGCAAATCTGTATGCATTTCACAATCCACCTAGCTATCCCCGATTTAGAAATAGGGTTGCCTTTGTGTGGTGGGGAGAAGGAGACAAATTGATGTTTGGTTTTCCTGAAAGGTTGTGTCCTTTGGATGTAGTAAAGTAAAGCCCTTTTAACATCCTGTGTGTGTAAAGCCCTTTCTGCAACTGTTTGGGGTTGCGAGAAAAAGACTGGTAATTCTACCGACTGGTTTAGATGGAACAGAGAAATGACTTTGGGTAGAAATTTGGGGTTGGTGCGGAGTACAACCTTGTTCTGATGCATCTGGTTCCTGTATAGCGAGAACCTGTATTTCACTAACCCTTCTGAGGGAAGTGAAGGCCACCAGAAAATCTGTTTTCCATGTGAGAAATTGCAGCTCGCATTTATGTAATGGTTCGAAAGGGGGTCCCATTAACCGTGTTAGGACTATGTTCAAGTTCCAGACAGGTGAGGGTGGTACTCTGGGTGGAATTACTCTTTTGAGGCCTTCCATAAAGGCTTTGATGGCAGGCACTTTGAAAAGTGAGAGGTGCTGCCTGTTCTGTAAATAAGCAGCAATTGCAGCGAGGTGTAACCGAATGGAAGTATATGCTAGGTTACACCTTTGTAAATGGAGTAAATAACATAATGTGCTGTATGGATACATTTAAAGGAGTGTGTGGCAGTAAACAAAAAATCTTTTCCACTTTACAGCATAGCACGCTCTTGTAGTAGGGCGTCTAGCTTCCCAGATAATGTTCATGCAATCAGGGGGACGGTTAAGGTATCCGAATTCTAGGACCTCAGGAGCCAGATCGCAAGGTTGAACTGAGCTGGGTCCGGGTGCCTGATCTCTCCATGGTTCTGGGTTAGGAGGCATGGTGAGAGGTGTAGCTTTTGGTGTGGTACTACTGAGAGTTCCAGCAGTGTGGTGTACCACAGTTGTCTGGCCCATGTTGGAGCTACTAGGATCAGAGTTAGAGAATGCTGTTGTAGCTTTCGCACCACTAATGTGGGAGAGGTGGAAAAGCGTATGCAAATTTGTTTGACCAGTTCATCCATATCACATTGCCTTTGGACAATGGGTGTGGATATCTGGCGGCGAAGCTTGGGCATTTTTTGTTTTTGTGGGTGGCGAATAGGTCTGTGTGTGGATGCCCCCACTTCTGAAAGAACGGGTGAAGAACTTGTGGGTGAAGTTCCCACTCGTGGATCTGCTGTGTCTGTCTGCTGAGCAGATCTGCCACGGTGTTTTGGACTCCTGGGACGTGTTGGGCTAGGAGAAAAATCTTGTGGAATTGCCCATCTCCATATGCTCTGTGCTAACAGAGAGCTGTGGAGAGTGTGTGCCCCCCTGTTTTTGAATGTAGTACATGGCAGTCATGTTATCTGTGCGAATGAGGACTGCCTTGCCTGAAATCCGCGTCTGGAAGGATTTTAGGGAGAGGAAGATCGCCAGTAACTCCAGATGGTTGATGTGGAGCAACTTCTGGTGCGGCGTCCATGTGCCTTGTGCTGTAACAGAGGGGCTCCCCAGCCCGAGAGCGAATCATCTGCTGTTAGGATTATTTGTGGGACCAGGTCCAGGAAAGGTCGACCTCTGGAAAGGTTTGTGGTGTTCCACCACTGCAGAGAGCGATTGGTGCGACCGTCTACCAACACCAGATCTGTCAGTTGTCCCTGGGCCTGGTTCCACTGGCGCGCCTAGCACTCTTGGAGTGGACGCATTTGGAGTCTTGCATGGGGCACTATAAAGATGCAAAAGGCCATCATCCCTATGAGCTGCATAAACACTTGCTGGGAGAGAGTGTTGACATAGGAATTTTTGACGCTGAGCCTGTATTTTTGCAATCCTGGCAGGATTGGGATAGGCTATGGCTTTTGCGGTGTCTATGGTGGCTCCGAGATATTGTTTTGTGTGTGATGGTACCAGGTGGGATTTTTGATGGTTCACAGTGAAACCTAGCTGGTGAAGTAGTTGGACCGTAGCGGCGGTATGTTGCACACATTGTTGGTAGGACGTGCTGTCTTCGGAGGTGTGCAGCCACTACTGCCAGGCACTTGGTGAAAACCCTTGGTGCTGTTACCCCGAACGGGAGCACCTTGAACTGGTAGTGTTGTCCGTCCACCACAAATCTGAGGTACTTTCTGTGAGACTGGTGTACTGGGATGTGAAAGTATATGTCTTTCAAATCCAGAGTGGTGAGAAAATCGTTCTGGGAGAGGAGTGGAAGAACCCGTTGAAGGGTTACCATGTGAAAATGGTCTGAATGTATGTAGGTGTTTAGAGGTCTGAGACCTAGGATAGGTCGTAGAGTCTCGTCCGTCTTTGGAATCAGAAAGTACAGGGAGTAGACCCCTACATTTTGTTGATTTATGGGGACCGGCTCTATTGCTCCTTTTTGCAGGAGGGAGATCACCTCGTGTTAGTAGCGCAGTATGTTCGAGACATAGGGCGGTGTCTGGGTGGAATGTTTGGGGGGGTAGATGTGAATTCTAGGCAATACCCTGACTGAATAATTTGTGTCACCCATCTGTCTGAGGTGATTGTCTCCCAGACGTGAAAGAAATGTTGTAGTCTGCCCCCGACCGGATTGGAATGGTCTGGAGGGAGCAGGGGAAAGTCATTGGGCAGGTGGTGTGGCAGAGCGGGCGATATTTGTCTTGCCTCTGCCCTTATTATTATTGCCTCTGTATCCGCCTCTTTGATAATCCTTTGTGAAGGTAGATTGAGGAGGGGATTTGTAGGACGTGGATGCACTATCCGAGGAGTAGCCTCTGCCCGTGCCCCGAAAGGAAGAGCGGCGAAAGGAGCGCCTGGGAGTATGTGACTGCAGGGCTCCCATGGATTTTGCCGTGTTATCTTTTTTTTGAGGGCTTCGTCTACTTTGGAGCCAAATCGAGGATCTTGGTCGAATGGGTGGTTTAATATAGAGCAGTGTTCCTCATAGTACGGCCCGCGGGCCGCCCGCCAGGCCTTCATTGGCGGCCCGCGGACCTTGATCGAGAGAGTACAGTGCACTTCTCTAGAGTAAGCAGGGAAGATGGCCGCAGGAGCAAACGTTGTGAATACGCGTTTAATACGTAATCACAACGTTTCCTCCTGCGTCCATCGTCTCTGCTTTCCTCCGATTGGCCTGCCTGCCTCTGACGTCACAGGAAGCTCAGGCCCTTTAAAAGTCAGCTGTAACTAGCACTAGTTACAGCTGACTTTTAGGAACCTTTTGGTGAGCTTCCTGTGCCCCTGGTGTCACAACGTCCTTCCAGCCCCGGAGAACCTTCGCAGCAGCGCCTGCACAGGTATGTTTTTTTTAATCGTTATGTACATTTGGCTCCTGCGCACAGCCTCCCCAAGCCCCAATAAATTAAACTGAGCGCATGCCCCGGTGACGGCCTCTAAGCCTCCGAGTCTTCCCTCTCTTTCGGTCTCGCTCCTCAGTGAAAACCAAGACTCCAGGAAACGGGTAGTGCCTTCTCTTTCCTCCTTTCCTTATTTGCTGCCCTGTGAAATGCGAGGCGATTTTATATCAAACAAGGATCTACCACAAAAGTATTGCCCAGACTCCATACCGGGGTGAACTGGAAGACTCAGGGAATTCCCACCTGGAAACGTGAACACTAAACACTGCAGGAAAGGGATGCATGTGTTCGCTGCACAGAGGATTGAACGCCATTTAACGGCTCACATATAGCCTGCAAAGGGAAGGGCTCTACATGCATAGAGCGCAGGAGGGAAGATTGCATATCTATAGCCTGTAGGCTGGAAGTCTGCACACGTGCACTCTACAGGGAGAACTGCACACACGCGAACACTGTGTGGTCCTTCGGGGAGGGAGACAGGCAGGGAGGGAGACAGAGAGAAGAGAAGGAGGGAGACAGAGAGAGAGGGAGGGAGACAGAGGGAGGGAGGGAGACAGAGGGAAGGAGACAAGAGGGAGGGAGACAGACAGACAAGAGGGAGGGAGACAGAGAGGGAGGTACTGAGACAGAGGGAGGGAGACAGAGTGAGGGAGACCGAGAGAAAGGGAGACAGAGGGGGAGAGAGAGAGAGAAATAGATAGAGGGGGAGACAGAGAGAGGGAGAGTGATAGAGGGAGAGCGAATAGAGGCTTGTACCTCCGGTTTAAACCCTGAAACTCTGAGCCAGGCATGGCGACGGAGAAGGACACTGGTGTTTATGGCCCTGGAGGCTGTATCTGCTGCATCTAGGGCACAGCGTAACGAGGTATTAGTTATTGTTTTACCCTCTTGAATCAATTCATTAGCCCTAGTCTTGTACTGTTCAGGAGACAAGGTGGGGGAACGATGAGGTGGGGGGGGGGGGGGTGGGGGGGTGGAGAAGGAGGGGAGGCCATTTAGGCTTATCGAAGCCGCGCTTCTTTAGATACCTCCGATTTTTTGGTCGGTGCCGAAGAAGGTCTCGGCACGGGAGTGTCGGTGCAGAGGGCCTTGTGATGTTTGGTTGGCGCCGGAGGAGCAGGTTTCGACACCGAAGATTTTGGTGCCGGGTTCGGTGTGGAGGACGATTTTTTCTTCGGTGCCGAAGGGTGTTTCTCGGCACCGGTGGTCGGCTGGCTCGAGCCCGAGCTGCCGGAAGGCTTAATAGGCTTCTTTACCGGGCCCAAAGGTGGGGTGTGTGAGAAGCAGTGTCCTTGGTCTTGCCTAGGCCCGGAGGCGAAGGTGTGACCGAAGCCTTTTTCGGTATCGGCGTGGGAGGGTGTATTGTACTCACGACTCGCTGCGCCGGGGTGATGTCCTCCACATCTGAGTCGTCGGCCTCGGAAGCGCAGACGAGGTAGTCGTCCTCCCGTTCGATGTCCTGCTGTCCCAGAGCTTCGACATCGTCCCCGAAGATGTCGACTGGAGCGGAGGTCGAGGAGTGTGCCATGTTGAGTCTAGCCCGTCAATCTCGAATGGTCTTTGAGTGAAAAGACTTGCAGGCGGGACAGTCTCGGGCCTTGTGTTCTGGGGAGAGGCAGAGGTTGCACACCTCATGAAGATCGGTGTGGGGCAACTTGGACCCACATCGAGGGCACTTCTTGAAGGGAGTTCTTTCCATCAGCCGAGACGGGAGCCGGAATAGGCCCGAAGGCCGCCGCCCGGAATCGAAGAAGTGCCAAAGAGAAGATGAGTAAGAGGATTATTATCATCTGAAGAAGCTCGATGAACAAGGATTTTTGCGTCGATCGGTGAACTGAGAAGTTCGGAACCGGAGCGCGAAGTATTACATCGAGCCCGATGGCGGAAAAAAACAATCTGAGGATGGAGCCGAAGCCCATGCGCAATACGAACCAGATGAGGAGTCACCGAACTCGTGACTTCCAAAGACTTTCCAAGAGGAAAAACAAACTGCAAACATCCGGGCCCAACACCAGATGGCTATCTATGCACAGTGTATAATCTGCAGCTCATATGTCGCGAACATGTAGTTCTGCTAGACACTGCTAAGCGACTTCGCTTAAATGGTTCACATGTATTTAATATGACCATCCTGATACGTGCCTCACCACCATACTTTACTACACCCACCCTGCCCACTTACCCCAACCCCTCGCCAGCCTGCACCCCCTACCCACCATCCATAAAAAGTTATTTTGCCTACTTTAGTGTTGGCTTTTTTGGTTGCAGAGGTGGAAAAGGGATAGTCCACTTGGACCTGCATTAAAGGACTGACGCACCAGACAGACTGCCCCTCAGTCTGAAAGTGTTCTGTTCTATTGCAGTTTTTGTAGATGTTCTTGCTCCTTTGTACTATCCTGCTCAACCAGTTTATCAATACCTATACCCGTTGCTACGTTCCAACTTGTTATGGTTGGGAAGCAAACTTCCTTCCCTGTCAATATTAAATCCAAAAACGATACCACTTGTCTCGCTGTTAATTTTTCGCTTGAAATTTCTGCAATCTTTAAAAATGTTCTTTGAAGGAAAATTGCTGTTTAAAATCGCAGCATCATCCATGTATTAGCTGTTATAAGTGGAGCAAGTACAAACCGCTTCCTGCGCGTCGAATGCCAGAGGCATCAGGACCTGCAGAGCAGCAATAATTTTGGGGCTAAATCCATCTGACCCACAACTGAACTGCAAATTGATTACATTTCTTAAGGTCTTTAAACAGGCCCTGAAAACAGATTAAAAAAAAAACAAAAAACAAAAAAACAGCTCAAAGGTGTTAATGTTAGACTCCTCCAAAGTGAAGCACGCGACTCAAACTTAGAACTCCCACTGGACAACCTATTCTTGCAGGGCGAGGAACACTCTTCCCCTTCTCAGCGCACAAGTAAGATTTGAGGCTTCATCAGACAGCGCAGGTACTGTCCTGCCAGCCCCGATCATGCTGCAGAGTGCCCTGTGCAGGACTCAATACCTTGGACAGGGAGGTGGTGGAACTGTGATAAAGTGGGGTGGTTTGGATGCCAGGTTTATACACCATTTCCAGGCAGATGTGTATTCACGGAGGCTTACGAACTGGTGTGGTTGGTTCTCTTTCACGAGACCGTTTCAGGCTCTGCACGAACATCTTTAGTGCACGATTGGCCGCTGTAGGTTATAATGGACAGATATCTTAATAATGAGCACAAAGTGCTAGTTCTCTGCAACAGGAAGCAACTTTAATGCGTAAAAGGGTAGTCGGTGCCTAGATAGGTCCTTCTTTAACAGAAACTGCACTCCCGTCCAGACCTCTACCAAATGGTGGTGTTTAGGAAGTATTCATCTGTCCTCTGCTAACAAGGCCCTACTGGAATTTGAAAATGGAGCAGCCGCCTCTTTACTTTAATCAACAAGCCCTGACCCTCAAGCAACATGAATGTGGCAATAATCCACTGTCTAGGGGAAACTGTCCTCATCCTCAAACCCATGCCTTGCTCACACAGATGTTACCACACACCGTACATAGCTACCACCATGTAATGAGATATACCCAGGCTAGGGAATCTAGTTGACTGGCTGCTAAGAAGTTACGATTAGTGTGCCCCTCCAGGATTGCAAGATAGGTAGTGTACATCACATGGTGGGGTGCAGGTCCCAGGCCCTACACACATGGCTAAAATAAAAAGCCAGGCTACCATACTCCAGAATGTTGCTCCACTGTGTATGTGATCTGAGTTACCCATGTTAAAAAACAGACTTCGAAATCTAATACACTACTGCTCCACCATGGAGGGTGGACAAATTCATCTGACACTGAACCTATAGAAGGTAGCTAGTCTTCTACAGTGAACTTATTTCAGCTTAACCACTGCTTGGAGAATTAAAGCATTCACATAGCTTACCTGATTTACTAGTTCTAGAATGATCGGATGATTTTTGTTCATCTTTGTCCTTTTTGTCGTCAGACTTCTTCGAATCATCTTTTTTGTCATCCTTCTTACCGCTTGAGGACCTTTAAATGAGCCACATTAGGCATTAAAATAAAATAGTGCGGATATGGACTGAGGCAAAACGATCAGTGGCAAGTTCATCTGGTTTACCTACTAAAAGACATGCACCCAAAAGTAGACAAGTTAAAAATATGCTCTGCAACAGCACCCTCGGGGAAAAATACCCAGATGAAGGGCTGTATTTGCCGTGTGGGGTGTGTAGTGCCACTTTCGCATGCATATAGATTGAGCAATATTTAAACCAAAGACTTCAGACAAAGTACATGAGCCTTCTTTTAGCTGAAACCAACAGAAGGCCCAAGGAAACAGTGTGTGCATGTGGGATCGTCAATAAAAATATACTTAGGAAAGAACAAAAAAGGAGGACCTAATAAAAAAACTTAATGTTTAAATGGCGAAAATCAATCAGGGGAATTTGTAAGCGCACTACTCACCCGCGAGGGTCTCAAGGTGCGGGGTTTAAGCAGCTCCATTCAGTTGAAGAGCCAGGTCTCGAGTGTCTTCCTGAAGATGTTCAGGGAGGGGGCGTGTTAGAAGTTGGTTCTGACACTATGGGCCGCCCGGATTTTTCGCTTTTTGAGCACCTAATTGAGCTTTTACTGTGGGGGAGCCTCATAAGTTGGGACTCACCCACAGTGAACTCAGGATGTAAGAGACTGCATGAGGATTTTACTGGTGTTCCCCCTGGCTTGACCAGGCAACTGCGCAGCAGCTGGAGTAGGACACCGGGCTGGTTACATGCAGACACGTGTACATGCGTGTGCACACGTGTACAGGCTGCGCAGGGGATATTCCTAGCGTGCACAGCCCAGGAGCAGCTACAAAGTGAATGGTGTGGCAGGACTTATGCAGTATTGGGTAGTGACATGGAATAGGCTTTATACACTGGAAAGAAACATGCCAGGGAAGTCAGTGAGTTTTCAATTCATATTCCCCTATGGGGATGTGGGGCCCATGGCTAGATTAACTTCCATTAGGCCTACAGATTCCAGACACGCACTAAGTCCAATGTAGCGAATGTGAAAATAAGTATTCTGCAGAGTCCAGTCATTTGTACTGCTTTTGGGTCATCCAGAACTGTCATTTCTCTGAGCCAGCCATGACCAGACCCAGGCTGAGGGCTGACCTTAGCTGGATGGATTGATAACTTTTCCAGCCCCCTACGCAACTTTTAAAAAGTGCTTGCACAGGAAGAGAAGCTCTCTCTGGGGTGTGGTCTGCTGAGGCTGAAGGTGCTGGAGCCTGGCGCAATGGACAGTTGCAAGGAGAGCCCCTGACTGCCCCCAGGACCCCAACAGTACCAGAAGAGCCCAGGACCGGTGCGCAGGAGCAGTGGCCTCTGCGCAGGAAGAAGAGAGGCAAACTAGGAGAGCAAGGCGAAAGGCTGGCGCAGGGAGCCAGTGAAGAAAGAACCCTGCTGAATCTACTCAGACCCTGAGGGAGGAGGAGTGTGTTCCCAGTGGCTGGTAAAGAGGAGCATGACGCACCCCATAATGCCTCGCCAGGCATTTGGAAATCTGCTGTTTTGGTGCTTTGTGGCCCCCAGAGGAGGGGTGTCACCCTCACTTGTGAAAAGGTGCTGGGGGAGCTGCTGGAGAAGCGCAGACTCTCTCTCCCCCCCCCCCCCCAGCACGAAGAAAAGTCCCACCCTCAGTGTCATGGGGACCTAAAGGGCTCAGCTAGCATTTAAACACATTCTAGGCTGGAACTTTTGTTCTACAGCTGAGGGTGTGTGGAGAAGTGCATCATGAAGTGAAAGGCTGAGTTGGGGGATGTGTGAAGAAGTGCACCCCCTGAAGTGGTGTAATTGCACCGAAATGCATTTACTAGTGGTTATTTCTTTTTAGGTGGACTGAAAATCACATGTGTGAAGTGAAGTACCTGTGTAAGGTGATGTTAGGCTAAATGGAGTTATGTTGCTGGACCTTCCTGCTAGGAGTGACTGTATTTACGTAATTCCATGCTTTTACCTGTGATTCCTTTTAAAGTGAAGAGGTGCACTGCAGGAGAAGTGTAGTTGCCAGGAGTACTTCTTTTGAAGGGACTGTAAGTCACATGTGTAAGGAGATGTCATAAGCCAAGTGGGGTTATGTTGCCAGACAGTCCTACTAGGGTGTCTGGCTGTATATGCGTAACCCTGTGATTTCATCTGTGATGCCTTTAGGGGCTGTAATTGCAATGCATTCAATGAGTACGGTCATTCTAAAGTGTGCGTAAACATGGATTCTTGCAGCTGCGCTTAGGTGAAGACCCCAGACTGCTAGCCCTTAAGATATAATAGAGGTGCATACTTTATGGTCAGTAGGAGATGCTCAGTCAGGGTCATGTGTCACCAAGGCAGGTTTACCCCTTTTTAATGCTTGTTGAGGTAATGGGGTGGGTCGCCACGGGGATGGTGCCAGTGCGCAGGGCCCTCGCTCCAGGTTATGTTCAACTAACTGCATTGGGGGAAAGTTGATGTGCATACATGGGAGTGGTGGTACTAGACCCCACCCCCCCTGCAGGAGGGGTGGAGATGTTATGCAAGGTCACAAAGTAATTCCAACCGCTTACGTATATTTGTAACTTGGGGCATAGTATTGAGTAGAGTGTGTGTTTAATAAATGTACTCCGACTTGTATAAAGCAAAGTACAGACTGGACAATCAATTGAATGTTATTTTTGGCGCACCTGCAAATGGCGATTACTAGCCCACACCACCTCCCTTGAGTAAGCCTCAGTCTGCTCTGCAACACTACCCCCTGAGAGTCAGGCGCTACAATTGGGTGTTTGGTTTCCAGTGAAGGACAAATGTAGTCATGTTATTTGTGCAGGCCTCACAGATGCTGCCTCGTTTTCAAACAGGGCGCGTCTGATGTTGATCGGGAGTTTGTTCCAGGTCTTGGCCGCGATGTAGGAGAAAGCTTTCCCCCCCCTGTTCTGGCTCTGCGGATCCGCGGGATGAGGGCAAGGTCGGAAGATCGGACGTTTCGCTTGGGTGCGTGGAAGGAGATGCTCTTGAGGTATTTCAGTCTGGTGTTGTGCAGGCATTTGTAGACGTGAGTATCTTGAAGGTGATTCTCTTTTCTATGGGGAGCCGGTGGAGGATCTGCTGGTGTTGGGTGATGGGCTCGTGTCGAGGGATGCCGGGGAAGAGTCTGGCTGCGTGGTCTGGAGTTTGCAGAGCAGGGACTTGTTGATCAGTTTCCGTAGTCCAGTCTGCTGGTTAGGAGTGCGTGGGTGAAGGTCTTCCTTGATTTAGTGGTGATCCATTTGAAGGTCTTTCGTAGGATGAGGTTGTAAAACACCTGGAGGAGGCGACGGCGTTGACCTGTCGGGTCATGGAGAGGGAGGAGTCTAGTACGATGCTGTGAATACGGGTGTGGTCCGCGGGGGAGGGAAGGCTGCAGAGGGCGGTGGGCCACCAGGTGTTGTCCCATGCAGAGGGGACTATGCAGAGTCCGTGCTGTTCGGCGAGGAAGGGTGGTAGTCTGATTCTTTGGGTCCTGTATTCCGGCATCGCAGAGTCTGGCGGTGGGTGTGCGCTGGGAGTGTCTCAAACGCTGCAGAGAGGTAGAGTAGGATCAGGGTCGTGGTGTCTCCTTGGTCGAGGAGCATGTGGATGTCGCCTGTGGCAGCGAGTAGAGCGGTCTTGGTGCTGTGGTTGCTGCAGAATCCGGATAGGGATGGGTCTAGAATTGAATTTGATCGATGGATCTTGTGAGCTGGGCATTGACTGTCTTCAATGACTTTGGTCGCGAATGGGAGGAGGGAGATGGGTCGGTAGTTCTTGAGGTCTGTGGGATCTGCTGAGGGCTTCTTGAGCAGTGGTCAGACTTCCGCTAGTTTCTAGTCGGGCTATATGCCGGTCTTGAAGGGGGAAGATGTGCGGCGGGCATGGGTCAGTGGGGGCTCCAGAGTGGATGCCTTTCATGGTTGAGGTGGTGTCTTCGGTGGTGACTGGGGTCCAGAAGGAGATGGTGGGCTGGCTGGCGTTGCTGGAGGAGGATGTGGTTTCGGGGTCATGCGTCTTGTCATTAAACTTGCCGTAGAGGCCCTTGATTTTCAGATGGAAGTAGGATCCGAGCTTGTTGCAGAGTTCCAGGGAAGGGGTGATATCCGCGGTTTTGCGGGGGGGGGGGGGTTGGTGAATTCCTGGATGATGCTGAAAAGTTCCTTCGAGTTGCTGGAGTTGGCGAGGATCTTGTTTTTGGATGATGGAACTGATACGTTGGTGGTGTTCCGTCATGGCGCTCTTGTAGGTGGTGTGAAAGTCAGGCATTTTGCTGTTTCTCCAGTTCTTAGAGGCGTCTGCAGGTGTGTCTGGATTCTTGGAGATCGGCGGTAAACCATGTGGCCTTCCTGGGGCGCTGTCTGTCAGGGCTATGTAGGGGTGCGAGCTCGTCTGCGCAGTTGGAGATCCATTTGTGGAGTTCCTTGGCTGAGAGGTTGGCGTTGATCGAGGTGGTGGGGGTGGGTGTCTCGAGGGTAAAGTTAAGCTGCTTCTCGGTGACTTTGATCCAGTCCCTTCGTGGAGGGAGAGGTGCAGGTTTGGGCGATCTCGGTTTTTCCAGGCAGAAGTGTATGCAGTGGTGGTCCGTCCATGGGGGTTACGTGGTGTGGCTGAAGTGGCTGTTGTTACCTCCTGCAAAGATGGGGTCATGGGTGTATCCTGCTTTGTGGGTAGGTGTGGTGACTAGCTGTTTAAGTCAGATGTTGTCAAGGATGTCCAGAAGGGTGGCAGAGTTGAGGGTCACTGGGGTTGTCGAGGTGGAAGTTCAGGTCTCCATGAGTATGTAGTCCATGGAGGCTATGGCGTGGGGGGCGATGAGGTCAGCGATTGAGAGCAGAGCGCGAGGTCCGGGGGGTCTGTAGGCAAGGGTGCCGCAAAATGTGGTTCTAGGGCTGGTCTGGAAGTGCAGGTTTCAGCGGTGGAGAAGGAGTCGCGGGTGGTGGCGAGTCGGAGGGAAATAGTGTGCGAGTCAAAGTCCTCCCCCTGGGCGGTGTCGAGGAGTTCCCAGATCTCTACAGCAGGTATGTGCAGGGAGTGTACGTTGAGGAGGATGCACTTCAGGGCTTCGGTGGTGTTGACGTCCGATGTAGGGGGCGTGGTCCTGAGGGGTGCGTGTGGAGGTGAGCGGTGCGTGCGTGTGGTGGTGAAGGTATGGTGGCAGTGAAGGCAGGAGAACGGTCAATGTGTGTTCGGCGCAGACCGCTGACAGTTGTTGCTCCTTCCGGGGTAGAGTGCGAGGAGGATTGCTGAACCATAGCGATGGATGGTGGGAGATGCAGGGTTCCTGGTGGTGGTGGTCGCGCACAGACTGGCTTGCCTTTGGTGAGGCCGCATAGCGGTCGGCATTAAAAGGGCAGGGAGGAGGGAAGCACAGCTGGGAGCGAGAAACGGACAGGGAGGAGAAAACGAGGGCACAGGCACACAAAAAAAAAAAAGGGGCTGAAGGAACAGAATCACAAAGACAGGCACAGAAGTTACAGTGAAAAAAAACAGTCAAGACAGGAGAAAGACCAAAAATAAAAAACGAGCACAACAATGGCAGACAGACATAAGTGGAGCAGCAGAAGAGCAAGGCTCTCCCACTGGACCACCAGGGATGAGGCGCAGGCAGGAGCCTGCGGGTGAAGGAGGAGGGCCTCGAACACCTTCCAGGAGAGAGGTGTATGGGGCAGCAGCAGGCGATGCTAACGTCGGAGCTGCTTGTGTGGAGCGCGGGACCCTGGCCATTAGCAAAATCAAGTGTTCTTAATCGTAAAGTTAAAATCGGAGACGTAATCTAAACATGGCCAAGAGCGTTAAAGGAACACAGAACATCAGAGCAATAAAGAAAAGCAATGCAAGGATTTAACAGTTATACAGTGGGTTGAACAAAGGCACTTTATGTTCAGCCTGTATCTGACTAAAGACATCTTCAAGACTCAGCATATGCCATAAATGTGAACCAAATAGTGGGTTACAACAAACCACAAAAGTTAGTACTCAACTATGCGGGAAAAGCTAACACTGAATAAATATTGCAATATGAAGATAAATTACTTTTCAGACTTTGTGGCAGCAGACTGATCACCGGATTCCTTTTCAGTCTTCTCTGGTTTTTTGCCAGCTGGTTCATTTTTTGCCTAGAAGTGTTTAGATACAGGATGGTTAATTATCGAGACAGACCAGTTTAAAAACATAAAATATTTGAAAACCACCGTTGGAATTTTAGTCCTTCCTTTGGTGTCATTACTCTGCCTTATAGGATTCAAATCTAACGATTTTGCAGGTTTCAAGCAAATACTGCGCATACCACATTGCCCTCCTAGAGAAAATTCTAAAAAGTGGTCTTAACACAGCTTTCAGCGTATCAAATATTTGTGATACGAATATCGGTTACAATCATATACATAACCACCCGCAACTTCCGAACTAATATAGTTAAAAAACAAACAGCACAGTGAATACGATATATAGAGGGTAGAAAGAAGGATTTTCCTGGGCCCAGTACTCTGTGATCAAAAAGAATCCTACCAGCAATTTTTGCAACTGAGCAGACAAAAAATTGTAGCACTTAGGCTACTGTTAATCGCCTTTCGAGATCGCACAATAATGGCATGGGACGAAGAATACAAGGGACAGTACTTTGGGAACCGGTTTATAATTGGCCACTAGCCAACCTAAGCCCGACATGGTAGAATACCCAAAAAAGGAAAATTAGGATGTCAACTGATGGCTTTCCCCCCCTGTGATCAAGGGGCCTCTTAGAAGCCATCCTAAAAATAAAAAGATATCCAATATTCCTAGGTACAGTTTGAGAGCAGTCATTAGATAACCATGTGCTCTAAAGCAATACAAGTCAGACCATCTAGCTGGGTTTCGTCCTGTCACAGGAAACACTATAAGAGAAAACAATCTCCTGCACCTCCGCATCGCAAAATGTTTTGCGACAATTGGTCAGTTAAAAGGCCGGGCTAGTGAACATTTTGCCACTTCATTATAAATCCTTTTTTTGCCAAAGGGAATGGAGTGGAGTTTGTGGAGGAAAAACCTCTGCAATAGGAATTTGACAAGTTATGATAACTAAAACGCAACATAGAATCAGCAAAACACTGGAAGTCGATGATACTGTATAGACCCCTGCCAGCGAACATTGGCTTTCATTCAGGAGAACAGTAAAGGCAAAATGGCAGTTTGGCAAGAAGCAAACATGAGGTTTATCTGTAAGCGGTATTCCAAAAGTATCAATGCCCCAATGAAAGGATTTAGAAATCTACAGGATAGGTAACAATGTAGAGTATTAAAGCCCACCCCCCCCCAAAAAAAAACAAATCACTAATTCAGACTATTGATGCCACATCATAGTGATAGCCTTTTGTTTTATTACATCAATCCACTTAATTGTTAACATCTATAAAACCAAAATTATAAAATTGCTAGAACTCTTGGTCTACAGTCAAGCCAGAAAAGTTCATATTGTGGGGATTCTAAATAAAGAATCTTTATGGAAAGGATACTGAGAATATCATGCCTCCAGTGGTTCTGCCTCAGTGTTGGAAATGTATGATAAGTTACAGCTTATCAAGTCAATATGGAGGGTTCAAGGATCCTCAATATTACAACATATGGATAAATCGTACAAGTTAACAAAAGGCTTGATATTGTACCCGAATTAAAGGAGTATGCACAGCATGTATCTACAGCTACACATGCAAAGAGCATTTGTTACTATTAACCCAAAAAGATCTCATCGCACCATAAAAAACAAAGGCAATAAAAAGCCTCATGTTAGAGTGGACAGAACCAAAAAAAAAAAACAAAAAAAAACATACATCAAGGCATGCAAGACATTCACTGGCTATGAATTAGCTTGAAAGAAAAACTGCTGCACAGGGTTGCTTCAGAGACAAAGCGGTTAAGTGGAGTGAATCAAAGTGCAATGAAAAATTCTGGACTCCTGACTATTGAAGATCTTAACTTTAATTACCATGCAGACCTCCTCCCCCTCAAAAGCACTCAAATACCTTGTAAGAGTCTGGGCCTCACAAGAATAAAGGGACTTACCAAATCACCAGACACGTCCTCTGTCCTATTTTCACTTCCTTCAGCAACACAAGTCAAAAGAGTCCACACCAGTCTACTGGACAGACCACACTTTAAGTTCAGCATCTCTGTGCAGATCCATTGCACATGCACAACTACCAGACCAGTCTGTTAAACCTAGAGTATCACTGGAGTGAGGCACCAACCACCACAGACCTGAACACAGCAACAGCCTCCCCAAAGCAATCAATAATTTAAACAAATGGATCACCTTCTGAGCCTTGCACATACCACTTCCTCGCCAGAGCAATAGAACAAGATCTAGACCCTAGGCCAGTAGGTACATAAACTCACTTATGGACCCCCACTGGAAACAACTGGAGCGCAAATGGAGAATGAACCAGGACAACGCAGACAGGAACACTTTTATATCTACCTTCAAATAAGACCACCAGTTTAGCCACATCGATGCCAGCATCACAGAATCGGATTTCATCAAACCGGTGGCTGCCTCAAACTCAATCACACCCCTTTGCAGAACCTCTGCAACAATCTCAATTCTTCAGCAACAAAACCACCACAATTTACAGCAACTTCAACCAGACCAGAAAGACCTTGCCAAACGCTTCAATTTCTATATAAAGAACCAATGCCAACCACATGGCCCATTATGCCAGAAAATACTGCAGCCCCATTAAGTTTAACCACTCTGCCACAGGTGACACCTGCAGGAGACAGCAGACCCCATCCTAATGGACCTCTTAGTGGCGTTTGAGTCTCTACCATCCATCCTCACCCAAAAGCCTACATGAGGATATGGGAATAAAAAGGACACGCACTAAGATGCATCGGCTCTTTCCTGACTGGCTGGAACCATACATCTTGGACCCATGCAACCTAAGTCTGTAGAGTAGTGCAACGATCTTCCCTGAGCCCAACCCTCTTCAATGCATTTATAACCCCTCTAGCCAGCATCACCACACTCATATCAGAGTCCTCTCCTAAGCCAACAGCAACTCATTCTCTGACAGGACACCCTGTACCTGCATTAGGTTCAATGTCTGCAATACTGAAATCATCCACTGGAAAAATACCATCTATCCGATTGAAATACTGAATTTTGGGAAGAGCACTACACTGGGGACTACCTGGTGGCCAACAGAGCTGGGACCTGCACCCACCCACAGTCCAAGAACCTCGGTCAGATAGCAAACAAACCTGCCCAAGTCAATGCAGTCACAGCCTCACCATGAAAATGCGGAGAAAGATTTTCAACTGTCTCCAAATTAGCACCCAGAAAAGTCACCCATGCCCTCCCCACAACTAAACAGGACTACGGGAACACACTATGCTGTGAAAAACGAATGCTTTTGACTATTCAGAACTTGTTCTCCACCACCCACACCTGGAGTAGCTCCACTGGCTCCCCCAGGGGTGTGGAATTTAATAAATTACCTACTTGTCCATGGGGCAGGTTGCTCCATAAATCTACGCGGATCTACATACTGGGGCTGAAGATAGTGGTAGTCAATAATTCCGGGGTTAGAATGCCTTTTAGAGTCTGCGAAAACTTAATAGCTTGCATGTTTAAGGGTTTTCAACATCTCTTCTCTAATATTTCCCCCCCAACTGAGAAATGGTGGAAATTTACTACCGACAATGGCAGACAAACCTTCCAGAGTTTAGAGAAAAGGTAGTTGGAGCTTAAGGGACTAGCAAACACTCAGATTTCCGCATGAGCATATCTGCACATGCATATTTGCCCTTGCTAAAATGCAGTTCACACATTTTCTAGGAGTACTATTTCTTGTCCGTATAAGCCACATTTAATGCAAGGACATATACCATGGGTGCACTTTTGAGACGCTTCAATAATGTGCCACCTAGTTTGGTCTGGCATGGACTGACCTTTTGTTCATTAAATTTAAGTCTCTGTATCGGCCGACTTCACTGAGCGACAGCATTCTGCTCTTTCACAAGGAGCATATCCGCACACAAAGTTTTGTTCAGTGCCAGTAACTACTGTGCAGTGTGTGCTTTGAGATCAAACACAATTTTTGCTTTTGCCAAGGTATGTTATAATGGTGAGGGCTTAGCAGCTCCCACACCAATAAGGTTTTACAAAAACCTAGCCAAAACAAGTCACACATTGCCTAAACTAAAAAGCTGACCACCTGGCTTTGCTATTGCTAGTTTATTTTCGTTTCGGATAATCTTACTGGAGCTGGTTACACTGATTTTCCATTATGAATATTTTTTGGTAAATACCAGCATGCATCCACATGTTACTAAATGATGCTGCAAAGAAACTACCTGAAATTTTACAGTAGTTTAGTTACTTTTTTTTCTGCTATCATTTTTTATGAACATTTTATTTTGAAAGCAAAGAATGATCAATCTTGCTTTCAAGCTACTGCAAATATGAGCATCAAATCAGAGCGCATTCTTGGAGCATTATGCATAGCCTCATATTGCTAAACTTTGAAAAAGTGTGTACGCAGTTTTATACTAGAACTGTCGGTAGTGCAGTCAGCTTACATCATTTACTTACCCCAAGCACAAAACATTGTGTTAGATAATGAAATCTGGCTAATTCAGGATACTGAAATGAAGATTCTAAAGGGACTACAGTTAGAATGCCTAGTGGGAAGATCAGGATACATGATTAACTGCAAGTGACCAGACAAATGCTATGGAAAATGGTCAAATCAAGTAGGATGTCACTGGTAAATTGTGCTTAGTTCAAAAAGTCAAAACATTTAGGCCTCAAACTCGTGGGATCTGAACTAGGTGCCACCTACCACACATACATTAGGTTTTTAACTTCTGAAATAATTTACCTTTTCCACAAAAATCATTCGTCCGTGCAGCTCTGTTCTATGAAAGTGAGTAATGCATTTTGTGGCTTCTTCTGATGAAGACATAGTGACAAATCCATAACACCGGGCACCAGGACTGCGGGCATTAGTCACAACTTTTGCACCAACCACCTAAAAATGAAGTTAGTTTGGATCTTAATATACAAATAATGCTCCTAGAACAATTGGGTTATAGTAGGACAGACCACCAAGAAAGCATAGCGTCCCGGATTCAGAAAATTAAGGTCATATTACTATCTGCCCCATAACCATTTTAATTGTAATACATACAAAAAATAAAAGCATTTTGTATAAACGTAAAACATGGAACACTAAATCTATTGTAGAGTTCCGATAGCTACTGGAGATTTTAATGTGGCTTCTAATCAAGCTAGCTTATCTCCCCGTCACACCCCCCCAAGTCGGTCTTGATTACTTTGTCGTTCACATCAACAATCTGGGGTATTCACAGTAGGGTAACAACTAAAGAAAAAACTACACGTTTTAGCTGGGCAGCTATAATACCACATACCTTTCCATGTTTGCTGAAAAGGTTCTTCAAATCTGTAGCTCTTGTTGTCGAGGAGAGTCCACTGACCCAGAGGTTTTTACCAGAAGCTGGACTAGCACCTAAAGGCAATTAGTCAAGCACATTTATTATAGGATTTGCTGAAGAGAGCAGAAGCTAATAGGTCAACTGAGTCTGGATCACCCACTAATTTAGAAAGCGTGTTTCAGTAATATACAACAATTTCACATATTAGCAAATAATTGCATGTAGCATGCATTGCACTACAGAAATGGGTAGATGGATGCACAAAAGTCCTTAAGCATGCAAGTAATTCCTTAAGCATACTATGTCATTTACCAACTAAACCCTACTGTAGCACACAGCAACAAGCATTTGCAATGATTAACACTGGAAAAGGTTATTCGGTAATAACTGGAGAAAGAAAAGCCTTAAAACTAGGATTAAAGGACTCAGTAGAATGGTAATAAATCCAACAAGATGGTATTGTTGAATGTATTGTAAAATGTACCGTCAAGAAGTTAGGACTTTTGTCTAAGCCAAAATTTAACCCCGTCCTGCTCTGCCCAGATTGGTGAGCCTGGCTGCTTTGAAGAGGATTAAGGAATGTATACATGGGGTGTGTCTTGCCAGGTCTTCTCTCCCTGATGAAAAATCTGACACATTGAATTTTGGAAAATTAGTGGTTTCTGGATTAGCATTTTGCCACACACTGCAGAGAGTAGTCAGACCTTTGGGTGGAACCCTGAGCCTCCTGCTTGACCCCAGAGTACACTGAATAAGTATCTGAGAGGGGCAGTGCCTCTCGGATCAGCTGCTTGAAACTTAAAGCAAGAAGTACTATGCTGGAAGTTTGATGTGCATTTCCTATGGCCTGCATTCTGAAGTTTGTGCCTTTTTGCACCATTTGAAACTACAGCCCTGTGGATCAAACCTGCTTCAAAAAGAACTAAAGAGTGGACTCCCTGCAAGCTACAGGTTAACAGAGCTAACCTGGACTATCACCACAAAGAATCCCCAGCCTGGAGTACTACCAGTGGATTTCTAAGGGTTTTGTCCAAGTGGATTACAGGCATTGGAGAATCCAGAACCTTGGATTGTGTGTTGGATACTTTGGGACCCGCAAGAACTTCAGGAAGGAGTTATAACTGGACCCAGCCTGCTGGAGGGGGGCTGCACAAAACTGGTGAGCGAGCCTCCAGAACAATTGCTAAAGGTGAATGTGCCCCTGTCGGAGGTTACGAAATAACCAAAAGGGGCACTTTTGGTTTCTAAGCACTAGAAAGTGTCAAATCTTTAAAAATGCATCTCTCTGGTTCCCTACAGTGATTTGTTTCCACGGTTTGGTGTCATTTAAGAGATAGAAATATTTACTATTTTTATTTTGCGTGTGTCTTTATTTACTGAATTGGTTTTTAAATGCTTTACATACTGGTCTTTGAAGTTTAGCCTGCTTGCCCGCAGCCACGTTATTAACGGTTGAGCATAGGAATAGTTTTCTAAGACCTATTCAGAGCCCTATACTGTGTTAGTGGCCTTATTGCCAGTGGGAGACCGACATTTGCCCCTACCAATAATCCACTTGACAACGGTACAACAAATGAAAGTCTTTTAAGTCGCATTTTTTTTTACATTCATGCAGTTTGGGTCATGAACGCTTTATTCCTAGTTCTGAGGTATAGCTAGCCAGCCGATGTAGTATAAAAATAAACCAGTACACCGATTTAGTACCCTATACACTATGTGTCTTGCAGTTTAGCCATCATACTCTTAAACACCACACTAAACTAGTATGTCTGGAAACGTATGCTAATGTATGCAAACATTTAGCATTAGTTTATGCCCACCTGAAAAAGGTATTTCAAAATTAAGGGCTGGTCACCCACGCTTAATGAATTGCTGAAATTGTGCACTTCCCACTAACAAATAAATTATGAGGCTAGAACACTTGCCTTTCTCATCCTCCGTAGGCGTTTTAGCAGTAGCTTCTTCCTCAGTAGAACTAAAGACAAAAATAGCATGTAAGTAACTAAAGAACAAAAATTGATTTATAATGTAAATACATTATAACGACAATTACTTTAAATAAGTAAAAATATTCACCCACATAGGATTTTCCAAAGGATAATTAATTGCATTACTGCTGAAACTACGGCAAGGAAGAATTTTGGAATAGTGTGACAAGTTAAATGAAGTTGGACTGTTTAAATAAGCTAGAGTACTAACGTGAAGTTAGCATCAAGGAGGGTGGCCAATCGAACGAAACAGCTCATTCGTATCATTAAAGACCGTTAGCGTTGGGTCTAGAACTGAGAAAACGACAAACCTCTTTTTCTGATCACCCTCTTTGGCAGATGATTCTTTTGAAGCAGATTCTTCACTCGCCTCCTCTTCTGTTTTCTCTTCGCTAGCTTTGCTTTCGTCCTTATCCGATGTTTTCGATGTTTCCTCTGTGGAGTCTTCAATAGCTTCACTACTCTGATCCGCTTTCTTATCTAAAACTACTTGATCAGAGTCCTTTTTATCTTCATCTGTCTTTTCACTTGGCTCCCTGCCTTCAACTTCCAAAGAATCGTCGTCCTTTGTCTCAGCAACCTGTGTAGATTTTTTGTCCAATTCTAAAGTACTGTCCGTTGGTTTGTTCTCTGCGCTCTTTTTGTCGGTCTTCACAGCTCCTGCATCCTGTGTAACTGTCTGCTCCTTTTCGGTAGTGTCTTCCTTAAGTGGTTCAGATTTACAAGTTTCCCCCAAAGTGTCGTGCTTTTTCTCATTTTCTACGGATTTAACAGGAATAGAATGGCACAAGGTTTAATTACCAGGGAAATACAGCAATCACAAACTTGGAACTGGCAAGGCTGCCACACTAACTAAAGAACTTAAAGCTACACAGAGATTGGAAAATCTCAGCACACAACATTTATACGCATTCCAACAAAACGGAGTATTAAACTAAGACCAAAGAAGGCTATTCCCTAATGTTCACACCATGTAACTGCTGATCGATCTTCAAGTTCTTCAGAAAGTTGGAGCTGAAAACTTCCATCCACATCTTCTGATGTTCCAGGTGCTTAATTATTTACCAATTCGATAGCTCACTTCCCCATTTCTGTAAATTTGGTTAAGAATGCACGTATCCAATTACAAAATCTTCCAACGGCGACAGTGGGGTTGCTCTGTCCAGGAAACAAGTTATCAGATGATGTTGTTATGACGTGTGTTCTCGGTCTTCCAGAATCCTGGGGTTTTATTCCCTACCCTACTTCAGCTACAAGAAATAAAATTCACAACGGATGTTCTTTAAATATGACCAGATCTGTGGAACTTGAAGGAAAATCCAATCTCCATTTATGTTCTGACGTTTACCATCATAAATAACTTTGGTTCACCAGATGCCTATCAAAATAAAAGTTTACAGATCTGGTGATATTGTTTTCCAATCTCCATGAGCAGTGTTCGATGTGAATAGTCCATTACAGAAAGGATAGAAAAAAAAGAGGCACTTTAATAAGGTGATATGGTGTAGTGGCTAAGAAGGGTTTAAAGACAGCAAAACTTTAGAAGCATATGTATGCAAACAGTACCTGGCTCTTCACTGTCCTCATCAGCATCCTGCAAAAGAAAAAGAGAAACAACGCTCAGTTTAAAGATTGCTAGTATCATCATTCCCTTTTGCTGACAAACTTGTCAATACAAAGGTGATCAACCAACTTGTGTAGCTACACATGTTAAGGACACTGTTCTAGAATGAAGGTGTGCGCCTTGTGATACAATGCTAAGCAGCAGGTCGTGTCTGGGACTGACACCTGGCATAAGAGGCACAAACCCAACTTGGGGAACCAAGGAGCTCTGAGATGAGAGAAGTGCCCAGATGGAGCAGACAACATAAGCAAATCCTAAATGCGGTGTTTGGTAGTGCACAGAGTGGATGCACAGTGGATTTGTTTCGAAATGGCAGGTCCATTCGGTAATCCCTGGTGCACCCTTAGTGGTAGCTCCTTGCACCGTTGATTTGTTTCGGAATTGCAGGTCCATTCGATAATCCCTGTTGCACCCTTAGTAGTAGCTCCTTGCATCAAAGCCGGTCTGGTGTTCCGATTGTCTCCAGTTTGCAAGCTGTGCACCTTGTTGTCATTCAAAGGAATGTAGATAGTTTTTGATAAGCATCAAGATAGGAATCCTTCGCTGTTGGGACTGATGTGATGACTTTAAAGCAATGGGACGAGCCTAAGTAGGTAGGGTGTCTTTAATGGAAGCCAGTGTGGTGAGGGTTCAAATGGGCTCTCCTTCAAAATGGAGAGCAGATACCATGGATCTTTTCATGATGCACTCTGTTTTATCGAACTTCGGTCTGAATAATGTGTGTTATGAGAAATAAATTTTAGTTAGCTGATAACCGGGGAGATGCATAGTTTAATATCCGGTGACCAGACTTGAATATATAGTTGCATTGTCCAATGCTTGTACTTTAGATAGGTGCTTGATCGAAGTACAACTCCAGGCCTTGGAATTAAGGACTTGTGAAGTTAGTGCCGAGTTAAGGCTAAGGGTTCCCAGATGCACGTTGAAGAGGAGGTGGATTCTCCGCGTGGTACTGGTATTCCAGGAAGCTTGAGCAGCCCATCCAGACGGCCTTAGGTTGGTGAACCAATGAGACTCTTAAATCCATGCATATATGTGTTCGACTGCGTTGATGCTCCCATAGTTGTGGAGTACTTCAAGAAAGCAAGGTGTGTCCACAGTTAGGCTTCACAAAAGTGTAGGAACCAATAACATAGGTCGGATGAAGAGGGATAGTCTTGCTGATGGCTCACAGGCCGGAAAGAGGAACTTTCAAGTGGGCAACGAAAATACAATCTAAGTAGATCACCACAACAAAAGATGTTTGGAGATGCCTGTGCAAGTTGCACACCAACAAGATAATGACAAACTCCAGTGCTTCAAATAGTTTAGACAGACTGCATGGAGGTGAGAAACGTCCCAGGAGTAGGTTTTCATAAAATGTGGTGTTGACAGATGGAGCCATGATTTGGTAATATGCCCCCAGTATGGGAACTAGCATTGCTCATTCTAGTGTGGGTGTCGAGAGGTTTCAACAAGATCTTCTGGAAATAGCTTTTGCAGCCCCAGGCAAATTTAGTGGAGGGGGTTCAAAACAAACTATCCTGTTGAAATAGAGACACATGGTGAATTTAGAGTATAGTTTTACAGGAGGCATGGTAAACTTCCAAAACGGTGTAAAGAACGTCTCACACGGAGATTAAATTGCAAGCTCTACCTTACCCCCTTTTTGTTTGTGAACTAGATGAGACTGGAAATCAGGACGAGTATTTTCCAGTGCAAGTGAATTACTAACTAAAACGCTAATTTTACTGAGTATCTTAACTTGCTATTTCACACAAACGTTTCTCCAGAGGGAGACGATTTCGGGAAACAAATGTGTGCTTACCTACTTTAATGTAATGACTGCATGCGAAGGTGCAATATAAAATACAACAGGTTGTGATGTATACTAGTCATCAATTCTTACTCATCTAATACCAGCAGCCATCTGCATGAACTCATACCTATTCGCACTAAGGGCAGAACCCAACATGGTTTAATCTACCACAAAAAATGTTTTGGGAGCAAAATGCTAATACCAATAACCATTGAATTAAACACTAACTGTGGGAATAAACAATTGCAGTTTGAATGTTTGCCTTTTAGAAATCGACGGAAGCCTTCAAAATGGGTGAGGTCGTCAAGCAGGAATAAAATTAAGTTAACTGTTACAAGCCCTAAACTTTTACTAGCCGCAGTTCAGATCACCAAAAACAGCCAGTGTTGCATGGCAAATGTTGCTTACACAACTGCGAGGAAGAAAGAGCAAGTCTGGACAATTAGATGATCGTACATTAAAACATATTTAGAAAAGTTTAAGTACCCAGCTTCATTAACAACTATGCGCTAAAAGAATCAGTTTGGTCCAATATAGAAACATACAATTCTATTTTGAAGTCCGGTGGCCATGAATATTTAGCTGGCATGTGGCATCCATTCATTAAAGCAATCTTCTGAAAAAAACTAGAGGCCCATAGCAGGAATTTTAGCAAGCTGGAAGACCCAATCTACAGTATGGGCTAAGGCATGATCCAAATTTCTGTTAAAGCAAGGTCTAATTGTGCATTATGGACAAGATATATAAATAAGCACGGCCAAAGGCACAAGAGCTCTTTAAAATTGTAGCAGACACATGGCCAGCCTACTTTAACATAAACATAAAACTAAGCGATTTGGCATCGATTTGAGAAATAGAAAACAGTAGCGACAAATATTGAGAGTTTTGCTAGTAAATACCTGCACAGGTTTGAATTAAAACTGGTCTTAAGGACAAAGTGCAGCAACGGTGCACAAACAGGGCTAATTAATAGTTTTAAATCTAACTGGCGTACAGTCCAGGACTTTAGTGAACCACCAAAATTCGGTTCTAGGCCCACCAATGGATCATGTCCCAATTTGGCAAACGCAGCCTTAAGCTCTTAAAGGTGCAAACCAATCTGGCATCCGAGAATGGTCAGCCAGTGTTTAAAGTAATATAGCAAGAAAATACGACTCCCAAACTAAATTATACAGAGCAAATCAGAGGCCGGGTCCAATAGCACCCGACCAGACCCACATCTGGCACGTCAAAAAATTTGAGGGAACCCATAACTGCAAAGATGGGACATGCCGCTTATTCTTGTGCAAAAAAAAAAAAACGTTCTCAATACACTTCTCACAGACAAAATGGGTGGCAATACACGCTTTGTGTTGACAACCAACATGGGACAAGCACATTTGTATTTTAGCTTTCACTCTAGAAGGTTAAAGCCTCCTCCCTTTTATGTTTGATGCTTGAGCATGTGGTTTTTGGCCTTGGGGTTCCGATCTCACCCATCAAGAGGGAGTATGCCTTGCTCTCACTGTGCTTGACTTTACATGTGTAGAGCTGGGCTCTCGGACATTGTGAAGCAACAACTACTTTGGCAGGAGTGCTTAGTGGACCCTTGAGGTTTTCGTTCTTCCCTTTTTTATGTATAAAATGGGACTATACTATATTTATTATACACCAAGGAGCAATAGCCCTTTTATATCAATTGTCTTAAGCACCGTTATGCATTTTTGCAGATATTGACTGTTTAACGTATCTTTATGGTCTAATTATTGAGAATAAAGTTGATTGACAATTTTCCCCATGACTGCACATAAGTAAGGATGTTATGTCACTCTTAAAATTAAATCCTGCTCGTCCTCTAGCTACTACCAAATGGAGCAAAAATGGCTGTGCACACTAAGCGCCAAGATTGTAAATTATCAACAAGTAAAGTGTCAAATGCATCACTGTAGCACAAGTTGAAAAGGAATTTCATAACGTATGATGCCTTTCAAGTATTATTCACTGGAATCATGAAACAGAAGATCAAATTATGCGGCACACGTTACGTATTACTCAATTGTTTTTTTACACGTAAACACCATCTGGGCAAAGTTAGTCTTATTTGTTGCCCTCGGACACCCAAATACAGAAATAAGCAACAAAGTTTCAACAGTCAACCTCTACGAAAAGCCTACCACCGAGCAGCAAAACATGCCGCTGCAGTGTTATTAACTTGTGATCCGGGTGAGCGAGAAACATCGTGTTGAAATATGCACATTATGCAGCAGATGACGGATTATGTGGCAAACTGATTATCGCAATCCCAATGGCAGACAGCACCCCCGTGATCATTAAGAAAGCTTGTGAATTAAGTTACGGTCCACTGGGAAGAAAGACTTCAACTCCCAGGCGCCCTTGCTGCTGCGAGCTATATTTAGCAGATCTAAAGGGTAATTTGACCTGGGAAAAACCACACTGAATGTGCACTTTCTATTATTACTTAGAAAGCGCAATGGCCAAGCTAGAAAACACGTATGGGATAATATAAGGTCTCATCAATTTTCTAAAAGCTTCCACCAGATTAAAAACTGCCCACATTGTAGGCAAATACGGCCATGTCATCCTATGAGACTCCCAAACAGCCCATCCAAGACGAAATGAGCTTCATAGCCGACTGGTCTTGCATCACATGTGTATCCCCATTAAATGATTACTCTTTACCTCGTCTTCCTCGGCTGCCTCTGGATTTTCTTTGTCATCCTTGTTTTCATCACCTGAATCAAGCGCAGCATCATCAATCTCTGCTTCGTCTAAGACGCTAAAATCCATCATGTCAATGTCCTGCATGTTTTCCTGAAAAAGAAAAATAGAATGAAACAAACATTCTCCTCACTTCAGCGCGTTGTGTGAAATCACCAATTGCACGTACCTGCCCATCCTCGTCAAGACCATTATCTTCAATGCCGTCCTCATCTGACTTGCGTCCTAAAAGAGAAAGGAAGGGTCCTATATTAAAACGAACATGGCTTTGTCAATGTGGGTTTAGTACAATTCATGAACTGCCTTGTCAGCGGCAAAGTTTTAAAAAGTTGCTAACCTAAGCGATGAATTGACACAGGAAGGGTATTTTCTACCAGTCTATCATGGATCTGATTTTAGGCTCTGACTTCTAGCGAGCCACAGTTGACTGACTTGCACAAATAACAGCCACTTTACCTTTTCCACTTCGCCTTGGAGTCTTCTTGGCAGCGGTCTCGGGTTCGATCGTAATTTCTTCTGGATCTCCGCCTTCCTCCTCAATTGCCTAGGTAAAGTGAGAAAAACGTAGGAGATGAAGGCGTGCATTGAAATGGCACTTATAGCTATGTCCACGGCGGTCACTTTCACATTCTCCTTGCCGGAGAACACCCTCCACCCACACCTGAACACGAAGTCGGATCACCCCGGACGTCAGTTGGGTTGCACAATTACGACAATCCAAACTCGTGCAAAGCAAATTGACAGATCCAAAAACTCAGAACTGCATAACCACACAAAAGACACGGAAGGCTGCAGGATGCCCAAGACCCAGAAATGCTGGCATGTGATGCAGGATGCACATTAATCTAGGAGGTGCTTGCGATGCACTACGCTGCCCGACGAGGGACCTAGTCTCATTTCTACCACGCTCAATTATTAATGACATCGGGAGCTCTGCAAAAGAGCTCCTCGGGCGCTCGCCGCCCAGCGCCTAACGGAGGTACGGCAGGCGCCAAATAATGGCGGCCATTTCAACGCTCAGGTTGGAGCCGGCGATCGCTAAGAGCGGTCTTTACCCCCACGTGCTTTGACAGCATATGCAGCCCCGATGAGCACCGTTAAGCATAAGTATGTACATAAGGCTGCTCCGGAGATATGGTATACGAGTTACCACGATGAAGACGCGTTATGGCAACCGTCAGTTATTTAATGACACCGCATTTGGTACGACCTTTCAAAGTATCTCCATTGTGGCGTGTATATATACACCCATCCCACAGATCGCACTTCGGAAAAGCAAATGTATTGCATCGGCACACATTGTCCAATACAACCTCAAGGTAGCGTGCCCCTAATGTAGGGGGTTTACGAGCTCTTTCAGGGCGATGCACTCGCCGTTTTGAGACGTTCCGTGTGTGAACCGGAGAGCTCGCTTTGAGAGCCGGGAAATGTAGTACAATATTTAGGGATGATCTGGGTCATACTGGATATCTCAGCGGATATCAGCGACAATAACAAAAGTCATCGGCAAAGTAAAAGTTGAAATAATGAAAGACCGCTTACATTTTAGGAAAACAAACAAACGTGCGCTTCGCTTAAGCACGACACGGAGGCTACGTTCTTTAAGAGGTCAGATCTCTCACCTTTTTAAGCCGCTCCATCAGTGCGCTCTTGTTTCCGCCACTGTCCAGGTTACGCTTCTTCAGCTCCGCCCGGAGATCGATCACACGGAGGTCGCTCAGCTTTCGGCTCTCCCCAGTGTCTGAGGCCGCGCCCGACTCGGCTCCAGAGTCCGCCATGGCGAAAGCGCAGGAAGTAGAGGCCTTCGGAACGTGGGTCTAGTTAACACGTTATAATACCGGATTTCGCTATTCCACAATCCCTGTGCGTGCTCCAAGCCTCCTGTAATGTTCCCTCGGGCTCCGTCCTTGGGGCTGTGCTGTTTCTAGCCTCCGACCGGCGCACCTAGGAGTCAGCACAGTTACGACTCGCGCACAAAATGGCACCTCCAGTCTAAAGGAGCCGACAAAAACGCAGGGCTCAAGACACGCGAGACCTCCAACCCAGATCTCGCGAGAACTGCTGATTCACAGTCTACTGTACAGCTAAAAAAGCTATGCACAGAGGGCTGCCATCTTGTGAGGGCTATGATATTACAGAAATAAAAATAAATATATATTAGCTTTCTTGAAATATATAGAACAATTTTTGAGAAATCCTGGTAAAGTTACTAAAATCATATGTCTTTTAGAGTTGGAGACGTTATTGTTTTTTTATTTAAAATATGCATACCTTCAAAACGCTTTTAAAATGTAATTTATTATTTGTTCCCGTGCAAAAAATGAGCTGGTTCAATGTGAGGTGGCCGAAGCGTATTCCATGCTCTTGTACTCTTAACTCAGCCGCTTGAAGTCTGTTGGACAACATTTTATCTTGTAGCCGCACATTCGCTTCAGTCTGACTCCGTGTTTTTAGGCAACTTGATTTCGCAACACCGGCAAAAGAGAAAAGGCGACGAGGGTGTCGTACTTGGCGGTTTGTGTAGCTCAAGGCTACACAAGTGTTGAGAAGCCACAGTAAATGCTGAAGCTCAAACTACAATACTAGGGTTCGCTGAGTTTATTAGTCCCGAGGCGCTTCCACCACTTTCTCTGCTGTACATACTTATTGTTTAATTTGTTTTTATGAAATGATTTACTATTTTGTAATCCTCTTTTAGTGCGTGTCAAACTCCTTGAGTTCATATTCACTCTGAAGGAAATGCCCTTCGTAGAAAGGGTTGCCATCTTTCCCAGAGAACAGTACCGACATTTTGTTATATTTTTAAATAATGCAAAGAACACTAGTTTATATTGTATTCTGTGGTATTTTTTAACATGGCAATTTTGCCTCCATGTTCTTTTATAATTGTGGACTGCCTGGACAGCTCCAAACGAATTTTGAAGTGAATTTTCTTGATGCTTTTATTGTCTGTTTAACACTGAAGGGTGCAACATACTGGTACCGATCTCATCGTGGAGACTTCAATGGTATCTTTGTGTGATCTTTAAGTTCCAGCAACAGCCATGTGGCTAGTCTCCTGGATGGAGTAACCCATCGGCGAGATCTAAATCAGGCCCACAGTGTGCCCATGGACTCTTGCATCCAGCGACCACTGCACACAGTGTTTAATCAATTATCCACAGCACACACTATGCTCATGGCCTCTTCTTTCCAGTTTCCACAGCACACAGTGTGCCCAAGAACTCTTCTATCCAGCCTCCCCAGTACACCTGGAATCTTTTATCCAGTGTTGAGTGTGCTGCCTCCCTTATTTAGTTCCTGTGGTCCTGAGTTTTCCCATATGGTTCTTTATCGAATGTCCAGTTCATCAAAATCCATTTTCTATGGCTTGCTGTGTTTTATTGGCCTATTTTATCCAGTGTACACTGCACACAGTGTGCCCATGGACTCTTGCATCCATTGTCCGCTGCACACAGTGTGCCCATGGACACTTTTATTGTCCACAGCACACAGTGTGCCCATACACTCTTGCATTCAGCGTCCACTGCACACTGTGCTCCCATGGACTCTTGCATCCAGTGTCCACAGCACACAGTGTGCCAATGGACTCTTGTATCCAGAGTCCACATTGCACAGTGTGCCCATGGACTCTTGCATCCATTGTCCACATAACACAGTGTGCCTATGCATTCTTGCATCCAGTGTTCATAGCGCACAGTGTGCTTATGGACTCTTGAATCTAGTGTCCCCAGCAAACAGTATTGTGAGAGGCTGACCTAGTATATGATGTCCACTAATGTAAGTGGGCACCCTGCACCAGTCCAGACAACCCTCATGGTGATTTAAGAGGTCTTAGACAACCTTAGAAAGCTCTCTAAGTGGTAGCTGTGGAGAGCAGCCTTCAGGCTTAGTATAGAAGGAGTGTAAAGCAGCTTGTTTTACCAGAATGCAATCTTATGTATATAGATTAAGTGAAAAAGAACCACACAAGGTATTTATAAAAATATGTATATATTATATAATACTCTCTAACACATACAAATATCTCCTACCCAGAGATATGCACAATGCACACAGTACTTTGCATAGAAATCAAGTAAATAGCACGAAATACACAGTGGACTCCAAGGGGCGACCAAACCATATACTAAGAAAGTGGTATAAGAACCACAACTCTGGTTCAGACAATGTCGAGAGGAAGTAGAAGTGCCAGAGACCTAAAGAACCTCCGAAGGTGAATGACTAGGAAGCCCATGGAGATCGTGTGCAGTGTGGGAACACGACTGCGTGCTCCCTACAAATCAACGTGTAAGTCGTAGTTAGACTTTTAAAGATTAAGGGCCCTTACAAGTGGACCCTGAAGAAACCCTGCGGAAGACAGAAGGTTGGAGAACCACCCCACCCGGGGATAATAGTGGATACCCTAGTACCCACGTTACCTACACCCAGGGAAGCCGAGTGCATAGGTGTGAAGTGGTGTCGGAAACCGCAGTTGAACCCAATGGAGGACTTCAGGAAAGTGCTGCTGCTGAAGAAGGAGGAAGTGTCCAGTGGAGTCCGAAGGTGGATTCTAGTTGAGAGGTACCTGCAAGCAGAGGGGACTGAGTCTATGTCACTCAGGAGTCACCAGGAGATGTGGAAGACGAATGGCCACCTATGTCAGGAGTTGCAGGAGAGTCACGAGGACCTCGACTCTGCAGCCGTGAGGACCAGGCGATGCTGAGGAAGATCAGGAGCCGTTCACGAGCTGTCCCAAGTCAGATGTCGAGTTCTGAGGGATCGGTGTCTGGCGTTAGCACCAACAAGCCTTGGCAAATGCAACCAACGCAGAAGTCAAAGAAGGTGCAATGTCGGGACCTGCAAGGTCCAAGGGACTCACCACAAGCAGGGGAGTCAGGGCAGGCCCAAGCAATCAGGGGAGCCCAAAAGAAGCAAAGATGACCCTCAACAGGACCCACAGGACAGAGGCACTGAAGTCACAAGAGGACCTCGAGCAGCTCACCAAAAGATACAGGCCACGGTGCAAACGATGCGTTGTGGATGAAGACTTTGGTCACTGAAGGTGCGTGCGGTTGGGGCTACTAGGAGCCAGAAGATCTTGGTGGAAGGAAGCCAACAAGGCTTTGCAACGGCAAGTCGACGCAGTGCACAGGGGTTCGGTTCCTGCTGCTCCCACAAGGGATACTGGCCTCAAACTTGGTGGAAGAGCAGGGCAGGCCTCGAGAGCTGTGGAGAACCACCACCTGTGTTGCAGAACCTTGTGGAGTCCGTAGGAGCTCAGGATCAGCAGACTGATCAGTTTAGTTGCGGTGCCTGCGAATGCAGGGAAGTGACTCCTTTACTTAAAGGTAGATTCCTTCATGTGTCTTGGATGCTCACAGGCCTTGGAAGGTTACTGTACGGTGCACAGGCACAGATGATGCAGCAGACTTAAAGGGGGACGAAGTCGAGCCAGAACGAAGTCCAGCGAAGTCCAGAGTGCCCAGATGGTAGAAATAGAAGTGGTGTCTGAATTGAATCTTGTCCCACGACAAATCTAGGGAACTACACCCAGGTAAGCCCTTAAGTACCTACGGAAAGGATCGGGACGGTTCAGGGAACCCTCCCAGGGAAGGTTCTGGACAGGGGGAGGTTACTCCCATGTCCTTTGTCCAGTTTCACGCCAGAGCGGGAGCCAACGGCTCCCAGGGCTGGTTTCAACTGGACTATGCATGGGGACACCAAATGTGCCCCTCATGCAGACTGAGTGGCGCCAGCAAGTGCACCCACCCGGCCCCAGTACACTAAATCCTGTCTGGGAGGTGGTCACACCTCCCTGTGAGAGGATGCCTATTGTTCTGCCTTCCCCTGCTCAAGCTTGGCTCAGCAGCAGGAGAGCAGAATCATGTCTCTGGTCGGCAACAACCATTTTGTGATGTCCGTGTCTAGAAGACATGTACCGGGAGCACTGAGAGCCTAACGGAGGGCTCTTCCAGTTCTTGGCATCATACCTCCCACACCATGTACAGTGTGGGGGTATGTTTCCAACATGTTTGATACCAAACATTGTAGGAGAGTAGGGTCTGCAATCCTATGATCACCCAGATTTTTTGCTTTTGCTTCATTGGTTTACGACTTTCTCCGGCTGTGGGCCTGCCAATCAGACCCACAGCCTAGCTGTTCTCTCTCGAAATTAACACACATGTACATTAGGTGCATCCACTAATTGGAACTGGGCCGCCTTGTCAGTCCCTGTCTCAGCATACCACAGGTATCCAGGGCATCGGTGTACCCAGGGCCTACCAGGGGCTGAAGCATGTATTATGCCACCCCTGGAATGGCCGCCCAAATCTGACACAACTGGCTGCACGACAGCTGGGGCCACGTGGTGTAATCACCCGTTGCTGTAGGTGTAGTATTCCTACACCTAAACCCTAAAATGGACACATGGATTCCTATCAGTCACTCCTATAGCAGGCCTTATCAATCCTGAAGGCAGAGTGCCGGGAATCATGTGGGACGGTGCTCTGGCGCGAGCTGAGCCCGTCGACGGCTTGCGGAACCAAGTCCTAATAGCCGTTCCATGGTGACGCGGGCCAACTACTTTTAATGCATTATAATCCTTGCGGTTATTTGCTAACTTTGGCATCACATCACCTACACATGTCGAGTAAGGTGTCATACGAATGGGAATACGAACCCCTCGCCAGTCCTGGCGACGGGGTTAGCATTCCCCCCTTTTAGAGGGACACGACATGGAAGTAACCTTGAACCCCGGTTAAAGTTGACTCAAGCCTCAGCATCACAAAATGGATGCTGCCACCAGACACAAGTCTGACCTCCTGCTGCTGGGGGACCTTCCAGCAAGGGGAGCTTGGACAAAGGGTTTCCTGTCGAGGGCGGTGTTAGCACCATCCCAGACGGGGTTTGTGTATCCCAGGTAGGCAGGGCTGAAAGGAAGGTGATTGCAAGTGGCACCCCGGTGCTCACTGTGCATAGCCCGGCTCAAACCAGTTTCGGGGGCACACCAGCCCCTGAGCTGGCGCGAAGCCGGACAAAGGATAGGGGTGTAACCACCCCCCTCCTGGCTCCACCCATAGGTAGAACCTAGGCACGGGCCAGCCCCTTTTCTTAGAATAAAGGTAGGAGCGAGTCCCCTTCCCAAATTGGATAATCAGATAATCGGATAACTCCGAATCACGAACCACTTTCCACGAAAGGAACTCTTGACTATTTCTGAAGACTCTCCCTTGTGGCTAAGGAGTAGCCACCCTGCACCAGCAGGCACCACCTAAGCGCTTGCGGTTTGCTGTACGTCTCCTACGGATCAAGACTGCCCAGCTCGACGAGACCCGAGTTCCCTGCCATCTCTGACCTTTTACCTACCTCATCAGCCCAGCTGAGAGTCGTAGGTGTGACGAGACCTGCGGGACCGGCTATCTTCAGAACCTGCACGACGCTTATCTAGCACGCCCACCGAGGGACCCTCGAGTGAGTGCACCTAGGCTTTGAGAAGCCCTAAAACCCTGAGCAGCTCCAGCATCGAAGTCTGTCTCCCCAGCATCCACGAGATCTGCGTGGGGGCCCTTCCGCTTCTTGCTGTTCCCAGCGTTGTCCGACCACTTGCCGACCGGCTTGTGGCCCTCTTCACGACGCTCCAAGATTATTTGCATCACCGGTCTGGTTGCTCCAGACTGGCTCTTGCTCCCCTTCAACAGAGGAGTACCACGGACCCTCCTGGTCCACTCCCGACGCCATCTTGACTCCCCCGCTTGGGTTGCCACTGCCAAGATCCGCTGCCCCTTCCTGGGCCCAGCATCATCGACAGCAGACACCTTTGTGGGACAGCTCGCCCTCCATCCTGGTCGCCGCCGCGCCTCCTGGTCCGAGGAACAGCCGAGTCCGACGTCACCCACTCACCTGGTCGAGGTGACTTCAGCCGGTACCCCCCTGGTACCCACACGATCGCTGGTTAGCGGTTGAGAACTGAGTCCCCTCTGCTTTCAGGTTTCCTTCACCACCGATCCAGGCTTGGATCGCTCTGAACATCGTCACTGGTCGCCTGCCAGCAACTTCTTCTTTCAGGCTCCTGAGACTACACGAGGACTCCCGACATCTTGCCGAACTTCACGCAGCCGCAGCCTCCGGGCTAGGTAACTCGAGCATCTCGGTGCTCCATCGCAGGTTCGCTCTACAAGTGTCCAGTTCCTTTTTCGTTTAGTCCCACTGATCGGAACACTCCGGAATCAGTACCTCCAGACTCTAACCATTCGCATTTCACTGTTAGTGTAGATGGTTTCTCGTGCCCCTCGGGCATTTGTGTAAATTGTGCAACTGAAGTATTTTCCTAAGAGTTTTGTAGTGTGCTTAGCTCCCTGACTCATAAAGAGCCAGGGTAGTCTTGTTATAAATAAATATCCTTTATTTTCATAACAACTTGTGTGGTGTCCTTTCACTTGGTGTTCAAGGGGTATATGTGATGGTAAACAGCTGGCTTAACACGCCCTCTAGAGTTTAGCCTAAGACTGCTCGTATCCACGCTACTAGGATAGCTGGTCTACAAGGTTGACTTACAACCAATCATCAATAAGGGTCGTTTGGAATGATACACAGTGATCACTAGAATAGTGAGCACTACATATCAGGCCAACTTCTCACAAACATGATATAATTTGTTGCAGCCAATTTCGAGATGGTCATTGGGTAATTATGGAGTGCCCCTCTATATACTATATGGCTGCTTCACTTACAACCAGGGATAACGGACTCCGTAGGTTGTAGGGGTGACCTGCTCATGCAGAAGCACCCTTACACTTAGAACCAAGCACCCTGCCTTCAGGATTGCAAAGGCCTGCTATGGGGGTGACATAGGTTTTAAGTGCAGTGACCCTAGATATAGGAAACCTATATCTTTAGTTAGTGGTGCTAGTACCAGCTTACACAGGCTTCAATGGCAATAGGTGGCATCATGCATGCTTCAGCCCATGGGGGACCTCTGGGTACCTATGCCCTGGGTACCTTAGTACCTTATACTAGGGAATGATAAGGGTATTCCAGTATCCAATCTGGGATGTACCTAAGTACTGAATATAACAATTTAAGGGAGAAAGCAGATAGACTGGGGTCCTGATTAGCAGGATCCCAGTCGGACTAGTCAAAAACAGCTTAGTAACACGCAAAAAAGTGGGGGTAACCATGCAGAAGGATCCTAACTTCCTACAAGTATGCTCAGGGACTATTTTATCCAGTGTCCACAGCGCATAGTGTGCCCATGGACTCTTGCATTCAGGGTCCACGGCACACTGTGTTCCCATGGACATTTGCATCCAGCATCCACTGCACACAGTGTTCCCATAAAACATTTCATCATTTATCCATGGCACGCAGTGCTGCTGCCTCGAGGGGTGCGGTGGGTGGTCGGCGGTTGGGGACGACGTTTCTCGGGCATTTGAGGTTGCAGACTGCTGTGTGTAGCGGATAGTGGATTGTGGGCAGGTTATATAGGTGTATGTATACCCGTGCCCTCCCCCGCCACCATTACCGCTGTCGCTGCAGCTGCTAGAGTCAGCATGAGTGAGCAGGACCGCTATTAGAGCCACCGGACCACGTTCAAGCCCATGGCCCCTCTGAGATCGTTTGTGAATCTCATTTGAAGGTCCTGTTCACAGTCTTGACAACAACAAGGAGAGGTTTGGAGGGAGTCCGTGCTTAGACAGCACAACTGGTCGGTTGAGTCTGTGCTGCGGAAGTAGCCAGGCTAAGTCCAGCTGTGGATTGCGACCAGGCAAGCTCCCCCCGCCCCACCCCTGCAGTGAGCCGTCGTAAGGAACATTCACACAGAATCCTCAAGAATTTGAACAATCAGCATGCTCGTGCCACCCTCGCCGGAACTCACGAGGAAGAAAACGACACTCAAGGGGGTGAGGCAGCACCTCCAGTGTATTCGTACCCTCTCCCCTGCACAAAGAAGCAAGTGATACCCAGGCGGGGTGAAGCAGCGCTTCAGGGGCCTGTGGAGAATTTGGTTGCTGAATGGATTTTCAGCAGACATTCTGGCCTAAGACTCAAGTAGCTCCTAGCGTACTCGTGCCCCCCACCCTCTGTTGCAGCGTACGGAGAAATACATTGGGAGGGGAGGCGGCCCCAGGAGGCTAAGTCCAAACAACAAATCTGCTGTAACCAGCAGCAATGAAGCTCTGGCAGACTTTGACTTACTTGACGAGCAGACACTCTTCTAAGTTCTCAGTTAGGCATCTCAAACCCTCATAACGCATACAGAATGAGATACGGCAGGATGAGGGGTAAAGTACAAGACTCCAACAAAAGAAAGCAGGAGAAATAGTATCAAAAAGAAGGGCTAAAGGCACGATAGCCAAGAACTCTCCACTGGACAACAGTGATTTGGTCGCTGAAAGGGCTATAGACATAGCAGAGAGCTTGCAGGGCAATGACACAGTGGAAGTTGGCCAAAACCCTGGACGGACTAAATGATTAACCACTCCTCGTAACACGTCAAAGCTATTTTACTTTTTTCAATCATTAAGTGGTGGAGGTGGTAGGGTTTCAGCAGGGGGAAACAATAGCCAACCCAAGGAGGCGGTGGGAAACCTCGCTTCTAATCCAAGCCTACTTACTCTAGGGGCTCTCAACCACTCAAGCAATGGGAACAACGCAGCCATAGTGGAGGCCCCCCTCTAAACTCCCTCTGTCGCCAATCATTGTTATCTTAAAAAAAACATTGCCCCTACAGCTGCTCCACTGTGAGTGGGCCGAGTTGGGCAGGACAAGGTAATGCAGCACCACCAGTAGTACTGGAGCTCGCAGGCGATCAGCATCCCCTCACAACAATTTTTGCATGAGGTCAAAAGACAGATTCCAATACCCCCGATATGCCAAAAAGCCCCCAGTTTACATTCTACCATTTCCCAGTGTTAAAGGCCAGTAAAGCAGAGGAGCCAAATTTGCCGGAGGAGAGCAAAAGCAATAGTACAGACAGCCCCGCCGCACGCAGATAAGGGAGGTGCCCAGGCCGGATGGCGGGGGCAGAATCGTATAATGGGAATTCACAGAGCACGACCGATTCAAGCAACATGTGGGCGGTAATGTTGAACTCAATGCAAGTGACGGTTATTGCCTTCAGACATCAGGGAAACAAAATGGATATCCAGGTGGACCTATTCAACACCATCGCAGTCTTCATCTCAGGAATCGATGACAACCTCGAATAGTTAAACGCATTGATCACTAGGGTTCAAACGAATCAGCTTAATGATTTCACCATATGTTCAGGCGGTCGACAAGATGGTGCAACTCCTGGTGATATTGGAAGGAATTTTGGGGGAAATTAAAACCAGCCTCACCTCAGGGGATCCTCATGTAAACCCATCATTAACTGCTCCATCTGTTGAACGAACCGTCAGCAGTCCACTAGTAAACTGGGATGAGTGGGACAGAAGAAGTGACCACCTTGCGGCTCTTGCAGACCTTGTGGACGCAGGAGCAGGCCATAGAGAAGATCCTAGCGTCCACTGTAAGGTAGTCCGCCTGCCAAATCTGCAGCAAAATGTAATTTACTCACCAACTCAGATGAGAAAAAGGGAGCAGAAGCATGCGAGGAAGGGCAGGAATATAGCCTGCCCCAGGCCCACTGGCACATTTCCTTAAACCAGACACGTGAGGGAGAAGAAGCTGGGGTAGAGACCGCCTCAGGAGAAATCTCCCAGCTGGACGAGTCTGTGCCAGCATCTGTACACCCGACGTTGGGCCCGCACCTGCAATAGAGGGCCTCCCACCAGACAAGGAGGGCACCCCTGAGTCTATTGAACTGGTACAAGCAAAAGTTGGTGGATCTGCACCGGCAGTAGGAGGATCATCGCAAGACAAGGAGGGCAACAAGGGTGTCCGCCCGGCAAGAAGACTCAAGGAAGAGGCGAGTCAAACCTCAAACATTGTAGACCTCACCTTCCCGGAGATCTTGTCGGCATAACCTATGGATACAGCCCATGGGGCTGGGGGGGGGGCACCCAGCAAGCAAACAGAGTCAGCAATTCTGGATCAAGATGTTGAGAAGGATTGCACTGAAATTGGTCATAGTCCCCATGGGTCAAAGGACATGTCCAGCGGAAAATTAAGTTTGATCGACTCATATAGCAATGGCATGCAATAACCCGGGATGTCGGCTTTATGAATTACTAAATTCAATTCCAGGGGCCCACAGGATGCAATAAACCATACATGAATCCTAAAATGGATAAAGGCGTTACCAGGCCTGGTCCATGTGGTGTCAGATGATATACATTACATCGAGTTCGTACCAGCTAAAAGAAGGCTGTCTTCGGATCCCGTACTTGTCACGTTTTCTGCTCCAGACCTCTGAACCCAGGTCTTGGAGAGAAAGAAGTTGCTGAAGTCCTGAGGCATAGAAGTGATAGCCTTCCAGGGAGATCGGTAGCCACACCCGCTAATAGAGCAGCAGCACCCCGCCAAAGCAGTAGATCCTTCCATATCCATACTGAGAGGTGCAATGGGGGGGGCCATCCTCCTATGGTCCATTCTGAAAGTGTGCCAAGTTACTGCAGTGTTACAGTCCAAATAACCAGATGCGAGGGTCATTTTGGGCTAGAAAGAATTATAACAAAGCATGAGTCTGAAAGGTCTGGAGCTGGCTGCTAGCTGCTCTATCCAAGACTGAATTCCATTGTCCACAGCACACACTATGCTCATGGTCTCTTCTATCCAGTGTCCACAGCACACAGCGTCTCTATGAATTCTTTTATTCAGCCTCCGCAGTATACAGTGTGTCCCTGGAAAATCCTCCAGTGTCCATTTTCCATGGCTTGCAGTGTCTCCATGACCTATTTTATCTAGTGCCCACTGCACGCAGTGTGCCCATGGTCTCTTGCATTCACTGTCCACAGCACAGTGTGCCTATGCACTCATGCATCCAGTGTACCCCGCAAACACTATGCTTAGGGACTCTTTCATCCATTGTCCACAGTGCGCAGTGTGCCCATGATCTCTTTCAAACAGTGTCCACAGCACAGAGTGTGCCCCTTCACTGTTTTATCCAGTGTCCACAGCATACAGTGTGGACATGAACTCTTGTATCCAGTGTCCACTGCACACATTGTGCCCATGAACTCTTATCCGGTGTCTACAGCCACACAGTGTGCCCATGAACTCTTATCTAGTGCCCACAGCACACAGTCCAGTGTCCACAGCACACAGTGTGCCCATGGACTCTTATCCAGTGTGATGTCCACTGCACACAGTGTGCTCATGGTCTCTTATCAGGTGTCCCCAGAACACAGTGTGCCCCTGGAATCTTTTATCCAGTGTCCACATCACACCTTGTGCCCAAGAACTCTTATCCAGTGTCCACTGCACACAGTGTGCCCCTGGAATATCCACTGTCCGCTGTGTGCACTATCCCGTATCCAGTGCTTGTTGTTCTGTGTGTTCCTAGAGTGTTCCTTATCGAATGTCCAGTTCACTGAAAGCCTCAATATCCAGTTCCCATTTCTTTGGGCATTTTTATCCAGTGTGTGCAACCTCCCTTATCCAGTGCCTGGTGCACCCAGTGTATCCAGTCTCCTTTATCCAGTGGCACAGGTCTCTTTTATCCAGTGCCCACTGTGTGCCATCTGTCTTATCTAGTGTGCGCACCCTCCCTTATCCAGTGCATGGTGCACCCAGTGTATTCAATCTCTTTTATCCAGTGGCACAGGTCTCTTTTATCCAGTGCCCACTGTGTGTAGTCTGTCTTATCCAGTGTGTGCACCCTCCCTTATCCAGCATCTTGTGCACCCAGTGTATCCAGTCTTCTTTATCCAGTGGCACAGGTCTCTTTTATCCAGTGCCCACTGTGTGCAGTCTGTCTTATCCAGTGTGTGCACCCTCCCTTATCCAGCATCTTGTGCACCCAGTGTATCCAGTCTTCTTTATCCAGTGGCACAGGTCTCTTTTATCCAGTGCCCACTGTGTGCAGTCTGTCTTATCCAGTGTGTACACCCTCCCTTATCCACTGCCTGGTGCACCCAGTGTATCTCTTTTATCCAGTGCCCACTATGTGCAGTCTGTCTTATCCAGTGTGTACACCCTCCCTTATCCAGTGCTTGCTGCAGCCAGTGTATCTCTTTTATCCAGTGCCCACTGTGTGCAGTCTGTCTTATCCAGTGTGTACACCCCAGTGCCCACTGTGTGCAGTCGGTCTTATCCAGTGTGTACACCCTCCCTTATCCAGTGCTTGCTGCAGCAAGTGTATCTCTTTTATCCAGTGCCCACTGTGTGCAGTCTGTCTTATCCAGTGTGTGCATCCTCCCTTATCCAGCACCTGGTGTGATGCAGATTGGGGTGTACAAAATCTCCCTACTTCCACGGATAGAGTAATTTCACAGTTACACGCACATACACTCATCATACACTAGGGCCCATTTCACTAACATACACTCAAATACTCTACCAGCATTGAACCTGTGAAAAGAAAACTCCTAAACTCCTAAACCCCACACCTACACCGAGGTCGATAAGACCTAGCTATTGCAATTGTCATAATCTAAACAATCTATACATCAATAATCAAATAGAGTACTTAATAATTGACAAGAAATAATCACCAACACCGTATTAAAATTATGATTCTTTATCTAAAGTTAGTCAAAAGAAATTAATCAGAATAAATCATTTTCTCATAATTACCTATTCTAGCTAAATGTCAGAATGGGTCATCAGGACAAGTCTCTCGGTAGAAATCTCCCAAGTCACCGTCCTCACAGCATCGATCCTCACCAATGGAGGTTTGGGAAGAAAGCAAAACGCAATGGAATGGAACCCTCTCTGGTCTAGTATATTTATAATAATTCAAACAAAGGAAAGAAACATTTAACATTTCTTCATCCGCCGAACCGCTGAGCAGAGCGAGAAGGAAAGGATGTAGCATCGCTACATTTTGAAAAATCTCCGCTCAGAAAAAGTCACAAAAATAAAAAGACAGAACAGGAACTAAATCTTAAAATGTTTCTTCTCAACTTCCACACATTTCCTCTGGTGAGCTCAGAGTTTAGAGTCTTTCTTTAAAGCTCCTTTGTTTTCCAAGGCTGCCAAGGCTGCTGTCCCAATGCATCTGGAAACATGCCCAGATCTGCTGCTGTCCTCACGGAAAGTTTTAACCAGGCAAGGACTGTGGACAGATGACTCGCGTCCATATTCAGCAAGGCCTTTTCCATCACAAATTCTCACTCGAAACCAGGCTTCAAAAGTCAGCCATCTTTTAGTAGGCCACAATAGGCCACAATAGACCATCTTAATTAAAAGAGACAAAACAACGTTACCACAGTATAGTGATTAAACAGTGTTAACCCCACTAATACCCCTATGTGTATGCAATTATCTAGCTTTAGCAACACAGGAAAGCATTAATTCAAAAGCGTTTCGTGCTTAAAAATAAACAGCACTCAGCAACGTTTATTTAATAAAACATGCACATTGTCAATAGCAACACATAAGCGTTCCCTCGTGTCAGTTTTTCTCTTGTTAATACATACATGTTGATTAATAAAAAACATTTACACAAAACAAATAATTAATGATTAAAAATTAGTAATTTTATTTTTACCACGTTTAGACAACTGAAGCTTCAAAACCCAATGAATTTTCAACAGAAAACTCTGCTCCAGCAATCCCCCCTTTGGTGATTTTTATCACCAAATAATCCACAAAAAAAAAAAAAAATTTAGTGAAATTTAGTCCCATTTTAGGAGAAATTTGAAATGTCTTTTTCCTCCTTACACAACACTACACACCAGACACTCTTTCATCATCCCTCTTTGTTTCTAAGTAGACACTCTCCCTTAATTCTTCTAATTCAATTTCTTGTGGTTCTCTTTTCAACCTTTTATTTCTCTTTTCATTGTTTCTTTTAATTAACTTCTTTTTCCCTCCCCTGTTTTTACAACACACACACACCAATCTCAATATCAATAAAGCAACAATTATACAAGTTAAAGGAAACAATATCTCACCTATAATAGTACTACCTATTTTTGCAATAAAACTCTTAACAGCTATCACTTTATTAGCTATTTTAGTCCAGATACTTTCAGCTTCAAGTGGTACTAATTCTTCATGCAAATCAGTAATATTTTTGATATAGACCTTCAGGTCTTTGCTTTCGTCTGGAATGTAAGTGCAACAATGTTGAACTTTCAGCATTCCACAAACTCCACCCTCCTTAGCCAATAATATATCAAGAGCAAATCTATTTTGCATAGACATAGCACGTACGGCAATTAATTCCGTATTCACCAAAAGAAACCCTCCAGCGGTATTTGTCGATAAGCGATCCACCACTGTTGACAGCTTCCGAATCCCATTAGCATTTAAAGAAATTCCCACTGCTGGAATTAAAGCTCCAAAAATGTCACCCACAATTTCAAACCAAGTTTCCCTCTTGAAGCGCATTAGTAAATTAATATGTTCTACATCTTCTATTCTATCTATATGAAAAATCTTTGGAAAAACCAGGCCCACATAACACGTGCCATACCAATGGTCAGGCAACTTGTAATAAGCCTTGTTCCCACAAACATAATACACTCCTGGAAAAATTGTATCTTCTCCACCTCTGAAACCCCATCCTGTTGCAATGAAGTATGTATCATGACATTCACTAGTCCCAACAAAATATGTATCATATTGGGATTTCCCTCTTGTAATGCACAGCTTACCCTTCTGTGGTGCATCTAAAGCTAAAGTTGGACTAGCTCCATTTCTCAATTCTTTTCCCATCTCAATGTCCCAAATTGTCTCACTCACTTTATATTTCCCTGCCTTTTCATGCATACTCAATCTCCTCTCCTCCACCATGTTCAGGAAAGCTTTCTCCTCTTCTTCCAAACTACAAGTTAAATTATTCTTAAAAATGTAATCTAATGTTAATTCTTCTTTTTCAATAAAAATCTCACCAACAATGTTAGCTTCTTTAGCTGGATTCAGCTCTTTGTTCATTGGCAAGTGCCCAAAAATACTATCTTTATTAGACATCTTATAATCTATTTTCCCTAACAAATAAAAAACACTACTTAATACACTACAAGAAATTCCATACGTAGCTGGTAAATGGTGATAAGTAACACCCTCTGAAACGGATGCAGGTAATTGCATACAAACGTAGCAATCCCTTACTTCCATTGTTTTCACATATTCGTATAACAACTTTGAAAAAACATTACTAGAAAAATCATTAATTGACCTATCTTTATGCATATATGTATTACTAATTCTAGTTGGAACTACTTTTTGCGAATTCTTTTCTACATTTGTCTCATTCTCAGTATGTATCCCAAATGTACCTATTGAAATTCTAAATGTAACTAATAAAGCTAAAATACCCCATAGTAGCATTAATAATCCAGTACAGCAGCAGCACATTCTACACCATCTTTTTAAGAAGGCACATCTACTTTGATTATTCTCTATGTTAGCCATTTTACTACTTTGACCTTGTCTTTTGACTTAGCCTCTACTACTCCACTACTGTAATTTCTCAAACTTTGGATTACTTCAGACAGCTGAATTTCAGACTTTCTCCTTTTCACTTTCTCCAAGTGATTTCTTCAGTTCACTCAATTTGGATATTCATCACTTTTCACTCCTTCTTCTTCAGCAACATCAAACTGTATCAGATCATCAACAACATCCTGTGCATCTGACTCTTCTCCAATGTCAGTCAGGATAACTTTTAAGATTCCAACAGATTCTTCCTTTTCCTCAACCACTTTTCTCAAGATCCCCTCCGGATTATCTCGAGTCACTGTTTCTTCTTCTCCTTCTTCAGACAGTGCCACATAAGACCATTCCGGTGATCTGTACTTTTGGTTGGGTCTTCTAATTCTCTTTATTTCCTCAGGTTCTCTTGACTCCTTTTGCTCCTTCCTTTTTACTTCGTTTTGACTCGATACTTCATTCACTTGTTCAGCTTTCGATGTATTTCCTCTTATCAGTCTGTATCTCAGCCTCTTTACTCTGTTGTTAGGCCAAAAATCTCCTCTTATGACCTTTTTCGGTCTTATTTCTGTATTATTCCTTTCTCCAATCCAAGTTCTCTTTCTCAGAACTCGACCCTTTGATTTTTCACTTTCACTTTCATCCGATTCTGTTTCAAATGCCTCTTGTTCTTCAGCAGTTTTCTTTTGCTCTTGTTCTTCAGCAGTTTTCTTTCGCTCCACAGTCTTTTTCACCACTATTTGAGACTTCCCTACTTCTTTCCCTCCTCGGGTCTCCGACACGCAATCTTCTTGCTGTCTACTTGTCCCTTCACCTAGCTTGTCAGAAGTGTTCCCTACACCTCCTCGGGGGTCTTCCGCAATCTGTCCCTCTCTATCTTCTTCTGACCCTACTTCTTCAGAAATAATCTCAAGTGGTTCTTCAATCTCCTCCTCTTCTGATTCAGGAGTAATTTCTGTGGAACTGCTCTTTTCTTTTCTTTTTCCTCCACTGCTTTTTGGAACTTCAGGCTCTCTCTCAGAATCAGATCTCCTTTCTGAGATTCTCAATGGTTCTCTTGAACTTGTAGAAAAGGCTTCTTTCCCTGAACCTTGATTCTTTCTCACTGGTTCTGGGTCTTCATCATCACTGGAATCTGACTCTTCAAAATACTCTCTACCAGTCCAATCCTTTGGGTTTGGAACTCTCAGAGTATGACTCGCATGCACCCAGTTTTTCACACCAGCACACTTCACTGCAGTCGTCGTAGTTAGAATGACTTGTCTTGGTCTTCCCCACCTTGGAACCAAGCAATTTCTTCTTCTGTGCACTTTAATCCTCACCCAGTCCCCTGGACTCAGATCATGAGCTTGCTTCTTCTCAAGTGTAGTAGCTTCTTCTCCAATCTGGTGAAACACAGAATGAACTGCGTCAGCCAGGCCTTTACAGTAATCCAAAATCATGTCATCAGTTATTGTCATCAACTTATTGACAGGTACATATGCATGTCGCATTGCACGTCCCATGATTATCTCGTGCGGACTTAAACCAGTAGTTCTATCTGGAGTAGATCTAATAGTCATTAGCACTAGAGGCAAAACATCAGGCCATTTCATGCCAGTGGCTAAGCACATCTTACCAATCCTGTTCTTAATTGTGCCGTTTATCTGCTCAACAACACCAAAAGCCTCTGGTCTGTATGCACAATGTAGCTTCTGCTGTATGCTTAATGCTTCACAAATCAAACTCATGAGTTCATTATAGAAGTGTCCACCTCTATCAGACTCAATCGTTACTGGAAATCCGTACCTAGGAATCAACTCTCTTAACAGTAACTTTGCCACTGTTACTCCATCATTTCTCCTAGTCGGATAGGCCTCAACCCATCTTGAAAACAAACAGACTACCACTAGTACATATCTCAGTCTGTTTACTTGGGGCATTTCAATGAAATCAATCTGCATTCTTGTAAAAGGACCTCCTTCTCTGCCTATTGTTCCCAGACTCACCACTGTCTTCTTCCCAGTGTTAAATTGCTGGCAAATCAAACATCTTTGACAGATACTCTCTGCAATTGTCCTGAACTTTGCATTGTACCAGGTTTGTTTGAAAGACCTGATCATCGCATCCCTCCCCAAATGTCCCTGGCCATGATACATCCTTGCCATTGCTGACAGCATGGAGTTGGGCATTACTGGTCTGCCATCTCTATAGACCCAAACATGGTCTGTCTCTCTCGGGGCACAACCTGCCTTAATCCAATCTTTCTTTTCTTCCTCCTCTGCCTCATCCTGCAACTGTTTCACTTCATCCCATGTCTCTAAGACATTAGTAAACATCACAGAACAAAAAGACATTTCACTCTCTCGTTCCCGATTAATAGATTGATTATTTCTTGCACAGTATTGTGCAATGTCGTTTGCGTATCTGTTGCCAACTGTCACGAAATCGTCTCCTTGTCCATGGGCAGCACATTTCACAACTGCTAATTCTTTAGGCAGCTGTATCGCCTCAAGCAATTTCCCAATCACTTCAGCATTCTTTATTGGAGTCCCACTCGACGTCAAGAAACCTCTTTGTAGCCAAAGTTGGCCAAAGTCATGCACAACTCCAAATCCATACTGACTATCAGTCATCACAGTCGTTCTCAAATCTTTCCCAATTTCACAAGCTTTTGTCAATGCAATTAATTCAGCAACTTGCGCAGATTTCACTCCTTTCAATGATGATGCTTCCATTACTTCTGAAACTTTGCACACTGCAAATGCTGCACATAGCACACCCTCATCATTCCTCAGGCATGATCCATCCACAAACAACACATGATCACTCTCATGCAAGGGAAGATCCCTTATGTCTGGTCTCGGTTTTGTACAGTAATCAAGCACATCCAAACAATTATGATCATCTTCTGTTTTCACACCCACATTTTCAATATCCGGCAACAATGTCGCTGGATTCACATTCACACATCTCTCAAGAGTCACATTTGATGCTCCCAGAATGACTTTTTCATATTTAGTCAACCGACTATGTGACATGTACTGAGTTCTGCTTCTTGTCAAAAGAATTGCCACATTATGAGGTACGAATACCCTTACAGGATATCCCATTATGATTCCCTCACTCTGTTCTAGGCTTCTGCATGTTGCAGCCACAGATTTCAGACAACCTGGTAAACCCACAGCTACAGGGTCAAGTGTCGATGAGAAGTACGCAATAGGCCTTCTCAGTAATCCATGCTTCTGAATTAACACTGAAAGTGCACATCCATTTCTCTCACTGCAGTACAATTCAAACTCCTTTTCATAATCAGGCATACCCAAAGCAGGGGCTTCACACATTCTGCTTTTCAGCTCTTCGAATGCTGCCATTTGTTCTCCATCTAGTTCTAATGGGTCTGTCATCTCACTTTTAGTCAGCTTAATCAGTGGCTTTGCTATCAGCGAAAAATTAATTATCCACTGACGACAATAACCCACCATTCCCAGGAACATTCTCACTTCCCTCTGGGTCTTTGGGGCTTTCATTTCCCTGATAATTTTGATCCTGTCATCAGTCACTTTTCTCAGACCTTTCTCAATATTGTGTCCAAGATAATGCACCTCTTTCTTGCAGAACTGCAATTTAGCTGGAGATACTTTTAACCCTCCATCTGCCAGATGATTCAGTAAAGCTATAGTATCTACTTCACAAGCTTCACGTGTCTTTGATGCCACAAGTAGGTCATCGATATACTGCACTAATACTGAGTTTTCAGGCATGATCAAACTCTCCAATGACTTTTTCAATAACTGATTGAATATTGAAGGACTCTCTGTATACCCCTGTGGGATACGACACCATGCTAAAATACGCTGGCCAAATCTAAATGCAAAAATCGGCTGGCTGTCATGATGCAATGGAATTGAAAAGAAAGCATGACACAAATCAATCACTGTATACCACTCAGCATCATGTGGAATCTGATACAAAATCACTGATGGATTTGGCACAATAGGACAACATGCCACCACAATTTGATTAACTTTTCTCAAATCCTGTACGATCCTGAATTTCCCATTAGGCTTCTTTAGCCCCATTATCGGTGAATTACACGGACTACTCAGTAGTTCTCTCAGAACTCCCTGCTGAATCATTTTCTCAATTATAGGAGTTATTCCCTCAATTATTTCTGGTGTCATCTTGTACTGAGGAATGTTAGGATAAGTAATTCCCTCTTTCACTGAAATTTTCACAGGATCTACATTATTCATCAATCCCACATCCTCTCCAGTAAAATCCCAAACTGTCCTTTTCACTGTGTCTCTCAGCTCTTGAGGCAAATCCTCTGGATCAAACACAGCATATGCACCAATTAACTTACTTTCTCTATTTTCTAGAGTCATTCGGTACAAAACATCCTCATCTGGTGTTTCAAAAGCTATTCCATCTGGTGTACAAAAAATTGTACAGTTCATCTTACACAGTAGATCCCTACCTAACAGGTTCACTGGACTTGTGTCACAGACGATAAATCTGTGCATGTCTGAAAATTTCCCTATTTGTACTCTTACTGGTTCAGTAAGACGTGTTCTGATTTGTGTATTGGCTACACCAACTACTTGGATTGCTTCATCCGAGAGAGGAAGATTTCTAATATCTGTTGACCTGACAGTTGATCTTGTCGCACCTGTGTCTACTAAAAAAGTAACACCTTCTTCATTTATTTTTCCATCCACAAATGGTCCTGCCTGGTCTATTTCTAGAGTTGCACCAAGTATGCACTCTTCCTCCTCTCTTCGGCACCGTCAATAATCACCCTCAGACTCACTCCCTTCATTCTTTAACAAGTACTGTTGTACCTGGTTAGAACGCTTTGGTTTGTTTACCTGTTCATCATTGTAGAATCCCGAATCCGGATTATACTTTTGTGCTCCTCTATTCTGCGGCAAGGGCGGTTTTGGCTCTTGACTCTGCTGTCTCACAACTTTCTGCTGTTGCTGCTGTTGATTTTTCCCCTCGTTCTGCACCTGTTGATTCAAGGAGTTTCCCTCATTATTCACTAATGGTGGATTGGTACACTCAGATCTCCAATGTCCCAGTTGGCCACAGTTGTGACATGGGAACTTCTTTTTTGCTTCCTCAAGATTCCCCTTTCCTTTCCCTGCATACCTAGGTCTATTCCCTGCATTATTTCCTGGATTATTCGCCTGTTCCACCAACTGTGCTTCCTGTCTTTCCGCAACTTTCACCTGTGCCCACATTGCTTTCTCTTTCAGCTTTCTTTGTTTTGCTTCAATCTCATCACTGAAGTATTTTGCATGTCTCAGAATCTCATCTATTTTCTTACTCTGCCAATCCACAGTATGCTCACGAATTCTTTCACTAATCTCAGGTCTCAGGCCATATACAAATCTGTATACAAAATGACTCAAATCCTTGTCACCCAGGTGTTCATCTCCACTGAATTGTTTAAATGCCAGTATCAGCCTCTCGTAAAAAGCATGAACTGATTCTTTTGCTTCCTGATGTGTTCGATCTATTTTAACCCAGTCTGTTTCTTTTGGAGGTACTTTATTTTTCAGATATACGATCACCTGCTCATACTTTCTCATTACTTCTGGATCTGGTGCTCCTGTTCTCTGATCTCTTGGATATTCCTCAGTAGGCCAACTCACAACTATTTTACACTCAGCCCACAAGTCTGCTGGAACAATTATATCAAACAGACTATTCAGGTCAATCCACAGCACTTTTGACAATTTCACAAACCTGTCTACCTGCCTGTACCACTCGACGGGCTTTTCTCTCAATCGAGGGAAATCATTCGTAAATGACAAAATATCCTGTCTGGTCCATGGAACATGTACATATCCTCCTCCAGGTATTTCTCTCATACGATAAGTATCCACTGGTTTTTCCTTTTCTCTCACAGGAAATGCTGAATAAGTCCTATCCCCTGATTCTTCTCTCTTTTTGTACCATCTATCCTTCCACTTCTCAACATCACCCCATTTTCGCAATAAAGCGATCATCTCTTTAATCTGTCCTGTTCTACCAGTACCATTCAAATTTTCTATATCCTTGTCTGTGAAATCCATCCTGTAAGACTTCTGCAAAACTTTCACTTTATCAATGTCAACTCCATAGTCATTTGCTATTGCTCTTAATCTGTCATGTGTATTTCTCGCTCTCCAGGTAATATTCTTGCACATGAATAATAATTCACCATCATGATGATTTTTTAGAATTTCGGTTGGAACTGTCCCTGCAACAAGCTCTTCTAATTCTACACGTAACCTAGCAACATCAATTGCTTGTGAATCTTTATCCCTCTTTTGAAGAACTTTCATCCATTCATTCAAATCCTCAGCTGTTATTTCAGTAGATTTTCTCACTGGAACCACTTTCTTCTGCGGTTCTAAAATCGGCATCCCTGAACAACTAGCTTCACCAGCATCCAGTCCTGAATTAGACTCCTCTAATCCTTCATTACAGGTGTCATGTCTGAATTTTCCTGCCCTTTTTCCTGAATCTCCTGAAGGACCAGCCAAACTTGTCAATCTATTCCCAACATATGGAATAACCAAACCATTCTCACCATTCCTCTGCTTATCAAAAACAGGCATAACCGGACCTATGGTTACGGGTACCGTAACAGCATCTAGATTTTTTGTCAGTTCCTTAATCTTTTCAGTCAGCTCCGATGTAGTTCTGGCTAATTCTCTCGTATTTTCGCCACTGCTTCTATTCTCTCTCTCCCTGAAAGGATTACCACTTCTTAACTCAGGTGTCACATTTTCTGTCTCAATGATACAATGTGTATCTCTTATTGGAGAAACAATTGGTGTACTCTCTTCTGGTTCCGGTCTATATGGAGGTGGTCTTTTGTAAATCATGTCATTCAAAACCTCATCCTCATATTCATTAACTCCATATCTTCTCACTTCTGCCTCAGGAACCCTTTCTGCTCCCTCTTCAACTGTTCTCACAGGATATAATCCCTCTGACATACTAGCATCTCGCCATCTCGTCATTCGATCATGATGAGTTTCACGACCATGTCTCCTCCCAAACATATACCTATAGTTGCCTCCAGACCTCTGTTTCTCTCGCTCATGTACTTCCTCTTCCCATTCCACTAAAGCCTCGAATTGTGTCGGCCTTGGTCTTGGGTCAAGACATAACATCTTTTCCCGTAAATTTTTCAACACGGCCAGATTAAATGAACCATGTTCTGGAAATGCTAAGACTCCATCTTCTTTGGTATTGTCAAGAATTCCTGTCATACAAGGGAAACACGCCCTTATGTAAACAGGAGAGCTGTTACATAACTCAAGGGAAACACGCCCTTAGGTAAACAGGAGAGCTGTTACATAACTCAAGGGAAACACGCCCTTATGTAAACAGGAGAGCTGTTACATAACTCAAGGGAAACACGCCCTTATGTAAACAGGAGAGCTGTTACATAACTCAAGGAAAACACGCCCTATAAAGGGAGGAACCGGGAGGTACAAGGCTGTCGGATATTGTGTTTACACCGACGTACCTGCTTTGTGAAGAGCAGTGTTCCGGAGTGGTGCTCCAGTAAGGCAAGAACGGAGGTAGGTCGAGTCGTTACTCCCTGGGCCGTGTCTTGCCCCATCGTCACCTGTGAAGGACCCGGAAGCTCTACCGGTCAACCATTGAGCTTCGCTTTTTGACTCGGCTGAGTCCAAGCGCAGTGGCGCTTTTGCTGGTTGGAGTCGTAACTCCCAGCCCGACCAGAGACACAGGGACTGCCAGCTGTAACGCACACCAGGAGGTGTTTGCCGCGTTACAGACTCGGAAGTCCACAGGATCGATCGAGCGGCTGCTCTCGGTTCAGTCTTCTTGCTTGTGATTGGGGTATCGGTGACGCATCACCAGGAGGTGACCCCGCGTCCCGGTGCAGTCTGAGGAAGAGGTTGAGCGGCTGCTCCCTTCAGGTAGAGACCCCGGCTGGGTGTTTCCCTGACTCCTCGATTCTCCCAAACACTCTTCGTGCCCCTCACAGCCTACCGATTGGCATTGTCGGCCATTTCATTTCTGCCCTCTGTTGGCATACGCCAAGATCGGCGTATATGCAGAGGACGGTTAGGACCATCCGTGCTGTGGGCTGGTAACGTACTTAGCCTGGAGGATTCCAGTGACTATAACTTTTGTTTGTTCTTTGTATTTTATTTGCCTTCATTAAAAGAACTAACCCTTCACAAGTGGTTGCGTCCTCATTGTCGTGTCTGTTAAACGATCCTGAGACGTTCAGGGCGTTACAGGTATACCTAACCCAATTCTCCAACCATATACAGGTATGATACCCATATCTCGCAGCCATGAAGGATGCAGGCGTTTTCGATGGAGGTAACAATTCACCCTCTCTCGTTTGAACATCTTTATCCTTGTCGAACCAATTTTTAATCCTTCTGAACAAAGATTTTTTCTTTTTCTCCTCTTGGTAATACATTTTAACGCTTACCAAAACTTTCTAATCCCTTCCGTAATACAACTACACAATATGATTTTTCAACCAATAACAGCGCGACTCACACTAACGCACCAATCCTGGAACGTTACGTCACTAGAATAGCTCTACCAATCCTTGCGCGGCTCACACCAACGCACCAATCTCAGCGCGAGCACTATTCTGATCTAATATCCAATGAGAGCGCGGTCTGTTTGACGTCAGCAGTCGCTGCAGTTTCTCGCTCCTGTCTCCTGTCAGTCGTCTACCCCTCCTTTACAAAATTTCTCAGTAGACTTCGTGTCAAATTTCTACAAAATCTATTAGTTACAACATATAAACATCTCCATTGTCTGCTTCGCTAACCAAAGAATAATAAAGAAAATCTATTTCACAAGAAACCTCTCGTCGACACAGTAGCACATCCCTCTACTCTGCCCTTCTAACATACATTCATTAACTGTTTCCTCTAGGACTTGTCCAAAGAGTCTTACAATCAACTAAATGTATAAACATTCATGCACATTCATACAAGAAAATATAGTACATACACACAGAATCCTGCTTTTCCCGAGAACAGCGAACAATCTGCTCCACTACAGAATTATAACACACACCAACCAAGCAGCTTACTTCTACCCAGTTTCTCAAACAAGCTCAGAGAATACCTATTACTTCTCCCGCGATAAGCTTTAACGGCGAACCTTACGGATCCCTGGGACTTAAAACCAGAGTTTCATAGATAACCTTCACTACCATACGCACTTCTTATATACAAGAAATATCTCTAATAGTAACATATAACAATGTCACTGATTCCGAACCCAGACAATGTGAATTTTCCTGCATACGTACAGGACCAACAATCCCGTCTTTCCCGAGAGCAGCATATACTTCCCTCTGCCCTACTACGGAACTGCTACTAGCTCCCAAATTCCAGAAGCACTACATATAACTCAACATGACGACTCCAACATATAGTATTAGTACATATACCAACATCAATCAATAATCAATAATCAATAAGCTAATGTACAAGCAATCTAATCAGATCAAGACAATCATCAATAACCATCATCACTCTGCTACCAGGAACTTGATGCAGATTGGGGTGTACAAAATCTCCCTACTTCCACGGATAGAGTAATTTCACAGTTACACGCACATACACTCATCATACACTAGGGCCCATTTCACTAACATACACTCAAATACTCTACCAGCATTGAACCTGTGAAAAGAAAACTCCTAAACTCCTAAACCCCACACCTACACCGAGGTCGATAAGACCTAGCTATTGCAATTGTCATAATCTAAACAATCTATACATCAATAATCAAATAGAGTACTTAATAATTGACAAGAAATAATCACCAACACCGTATTAAAATTATGATTCTTTATCTAAAGTTAGTCAAAAGAAATTAATCAGAATAAATCATTTTCTCATAATTACCTATTCTAGCTAAATGTCAGAATGGGTCATCAGGACAAGTCTCTCGGTAGAAATCTCCCAAGTCACCGTCCTCACAGCATCGATCCTCACCAATGCAGGTTTGGGAAGAAAGCAAAACGCAATGGAATGGAACCCTCTCTGGGCTAGTATATTTATAATAATTCAAACAAAGGAAAGAAACATTTAACATTTCTTCATCCGCCGAACCGCTGAGCAGAGCGAGAAGGAAAGGATGTAGCATCGCTACATTTTGAAAAATCTCCGCTCAGAAAAAGTCACAAAAATAAAAAGACAGAACAGGAACTAAATCTTAAAATGTTTCTTCTCAACTTCCACACATTTCCTCTGGTGAGCTCAGAGTTTAGAGTCTTTCTTTAAAGCTCCTTTGTTTTCCAAGGCTGCCAAGGCTGCTGTCCCAATGCATCTGGAGACATGCCCAGATCTGCTGCTGTCCTCACGGAAAGTTTTAACCAGGCAAGGACTGTGGACAGATGACTCGCGTCCATATTCAGCAAGGCCTTTTCCATCACAAATTCTCACTCGAAACCAGGCTTCAAAAGTCAGCCATCTTTTAGTAGGCCACAATAGGCCACAATAGACCATCTTAATTAAAAGAGACAAAACAACGTTACCACAGCATAGTGATTAAACAGTGTTAACCCCACTAATACCCTTATGTGTATGCAATTATCTAGCTTTAGCAACACAGGAAAGCATTAATTCAAAAGCGTTTCGTGCTTAAAAATAAACAGCACTCAGCAACGTTTATTTAATAAAACATGCACATTGTCAATAGCAACACATAAGCGTTCCCTCGTGTCGGTTTTTCTCTTGTTAATACATACATGTTGATTAATAAAAAACATTTACACAAAACAAATAATTAATGATTAAAAATTAGTAATTTTATTTTTACCACGTTTAGACAACTGAAGCTTCAAAACCCAATGAATTTTCAACAGAAAACTCTGCTCCAGCAGGTGCACCCAGTGTATCTCTTTTATCCAGTACCCACTGTGTGCAGTCCGTCTTATCCAGTGTGTACACCCTCCCTTATCCAGTGCTTGCTGCAGCAAGTGTATCTCTTTTATCCAGTGCCCACTGTGTGCAGTCTGTCTTATCCAGTGTGCGCACCCTCCCTTATCCAGTGCCTGGTGCACCCAGTCTCCTTTATCCAGTGGCATAGGTTTCTTTTATCCAGTGCCCACTGTGTGCCGTCTGTCTTATCCAGTGTGTGCACCCTCTCTTATCCAGTGCCTGGTGCACCCAGTCTCCTTTATCCAGTGGCATAGGTTTCTTTTATCCAGTGCCCACTGTGTGCCGTCTGTCTTATCCAGTGTGTGCACCCTCTCTTATCCAGTGCCTGGTGCACCCAGTGCATCCAGTCTCCTTTATCCAGTGGCACAGGTCTCTTTTATCCAGTGCCCACTGTGTGCCGTCTGTCTTATCCAGTGTGTGCACCCTCTCTTATCCAGTGCCTGGTGCGCCCAGTGTATCCAGTCTCCTTTATCCAGTGGTGCAGGACTCTTCAATCCAGTGCCCACTGTGTGCAGTCTGTCTTACCCAGTGCCTATACTCTGTTCTCCTGCACTCTCTTTTATCCATTGTATCAAGTCTCTTTTATTCAGTACCTCCTATGCCCAATGCTGTCGTTTTCTTTACAGAATGCTAATTTTGCCCACTCTGTCCACAGTCTCCTTTGACTCCTGCCCAGTGTACCCCCAACTCCATTTCCCCGACAAAAACAGTATGCCCGCGGTGTCATAAAAATATATGTACCTACTGGTTCTCTTGGGGTGCCACCACCAACTCTGGCGAATGCTGGCGTTGAGATATGCTAGGGCCCTGCCTGGCCTTAAGCCTGCCCCGTGCCTCCTCCCCTTCACCCCGCGCTTCCTGTGCCCTTATGCCACCTTTGCAGCTTCATTTTCATCCCTTGCTTTTCCTTTTATCACCGTTTCCTACTCCTTACCTTCATTTCTCCCGTTCCTGCCTTTGTCTCTCTTGGCCAGATTTAAAGTTTGATAATGAAAAATGCGTTCCGGTCACAGAAAGTGACCCCGGTGCCCACTAGGACCTACCACCGGCACAAATTAAGGTGTGCTTCACCATTTCCGACCATTGCTGATAGCTGTAGACTTCACCCGTACAGCAAAGTTACCCTGTCACTGACGCTAAAGCACTGGTGATGTTACCCGGAAGTTTCCCATTCTAGTTTTACCTGGTTTCTTTGAGCTGGGGTATTAAATGCTAACCCTACCCGTGTATTTCTACCCTGTAAACACAAGTGTGTAGCCCGTGGGGGGCGTGTCACAGCCGGGGCTTCACGCCCGTCACTTCCTACCTGGTGCAGAAGGCTCCAGTCTTGCAGCATGCCTGCACACGCGTGTGGAAGTGTGTCTGAGCATTCCAGGCCGTGCCAGGGCCGGGCCCTGCCTCTGGGCACTGAATTTCTGAACGCCGCCGACCGAGCGACATCTGATCCGGTGCGATGCTGCTACTTCCGCGCCTGGTTCTGCTTTTCACACCTCTGTTCGCCCATCTACATGGAGCTTCAACAGGTAGGAACAGACCATTGTTTGCGAATTCAAACGAGCACGTTAAACGCTTGGCTTCAAATGGTACATTCCTTCTCTTGCTTATCGAAAACATGGCAACACTTCAAATTAGTCGTGAGACTCACGATTTTTAAAGCAAAATGGCCTGATTTTAACTTCTGCCAGCTTAAAACGTCTGCTGATCTCACTGTGACTGACACACTTCTAAAATTAAGAAAATACACAGCATGACAACATAAGCAGGGCTTTAAGAGGGATAAACAACTGAGGGGGCGGGGCTCTCTCAAAGAGGCGTGACCGATGTAATTATGGGTGTGGCTTAAAAACACCTAAGCTTAAAAGGTGTGCCGCCTGACTGGTATTTTGGAGTTTCGGTCCTTGCATCCAGATATATAATACAACAAGTAACATTACATATACAACAAGCCAGGACTATTGGCTTTGTCAATGGGTGCTAGTTGCATATGATAAATAGGCAACATTTACGGCTTCGTTGTATTCGTATATAACATTGAAAATGCTTCAGTTCTGACATGATGACACTATGAAAGAACTATTCTTCAAAGGCAGTGAAGGGTGGCACTGCTGCAGAGTTAAGATTTGTCCCCCCCCTGAGAGGGGAGGGCAAACATGGAGAGTCCGATAGGGACCCGTCTCGGCACCTGCTTTGTAGAACACCTGTGCTGAGCACCGGCAGGACCCGGCCCACTTAAAGCCCTGAGCATAAGTGTTCCTCTTCACCGATGGCGATGGCTCTCTCAAATGGGTCACCCTTTCTACTGATCCTCGTAAACTGGTAACTTAAACTGCTGGAATGCTGGTTGTGCATGGACTTGTCTAAGTTTAGGGCTGTGAAACTCAAGGAGTCCAGTCGGATGTTTAAAATAGTCACAGTAAAAGGATGTGAATATGTGACTGCTGATTCGCTGGCACTCTTCGCTGTGTACTTTCACTCTCACAAGACACAAGTGACGTGGCTTTTGCACCCTTATTTGAAGCAAGTGACTGAGAGGCTTTAAAGCAGGGGTCAAGCTGGCAATTGCCCAGGACAGCCACCTTCCAAGGGACCCCTGGGAAAGTGAACTTTCTCTCTATGTCACATCTTTTTATGTTTTTATTTGCTCTTGTTTTATTTCTCTGTCTCAAACAGTGGCGGCTTGTGACATTTGAAAGTGGTAAGGCGTAAAATTATTGTCATACTGCACTTTGGCCAGCGAGCGTAGCGAGCGAGCCCGAACAACCCACAAGGGTTATGTTTAGGAGGCTTTTACCCCTAGAAAAATTTGAAAAAAAGAGTGGAGAAATGGTGCATTTTGCAGCAATTTTCTAAATGCCGTAAAGGGTTAAATCATGCTAAAGAGCTTTTGTATTACACTGTGGTCACCAGTTAGTTTTGACATCAATCCCCGATTATTGCTATATTCTGAAATCACATACCTGCACTGCATTTCTGTTTGAGATAGTCTTCAATACCCTATTTGACAGGGGAACACAGTGGCCGATCCCTCCTGCCTGGTTGCTTCCCAGCTGCAGCGAGCTTCCTTGAGCTGTACACACCATGGCTAATTGTCCCATGTCTGCACCCGTGCAGGGAACACAACACTCATTAGACCTACTCACACATGCACATATGTGAAACATTCCCATAGAAACACAGAGCCATGGCACTGGGGACTTGCAGGAGGCTGCAACTTCGCCTATTTTTAGCGCTCGTTAATATACATGCATTCTTTACCCCCAGCAGGTGTCCCTGGGGTTATGAATTTATCCTCATGGTTAACTTATTAATGCTGCCATACATCAAAGGAATGAGATTAAAAATGCATTTCATTTGCAGAGTGTGCCACACCGGTCTTACAGAACAGATCAGGAAACAGCCAAAGATATAGTCAAAAAAGCGTTGCATGAAAGTAAACAACGGCTGGGACATTTTTCCAAAACTTGTTCCGACTCAAATCTTGGGTAGAAGCGTAAAGACATACATTACAATGACAGTCACTACAGAGTATGTATACTGGCCGATGGGTGCTGAGTAATAAAATAATGTTTCAGCATGAGCCCAAAATTCCTCGAAAGTGCCGTACATTCATCTGCCCTCACTCTCATGTACAAATAACAAATATGTTTGGTTTGATGCTAGCCGAATCACAATGTGGTGGTGTCTGCAGTAATTAATGACGACATTAATTTAATCGCCTATAACTACGTCCTTTGTTTTAATTCGACACCCTGGCACTCTCCGTGATCTGCAGTCACCCCCGGCAACTTATATCACACCATACCCCAGGGTCAGGACACACAACAATATACACAGACCCACATTATGAATTCCTCGACAAAACAAATCACAGCACACTGTATAGCTTCACTTCAGTCTTACAAAAAAAATGTGCCAAGCCATAACTCATTGAAAAGTACGACATCGTGACATCCAGATCACAACACACACAGCTAAAATAAATCCACGTTCACTTTACCTGTTTACTTTGGCTATCACATTCCACCTTAGGACACTAAATAAAGAACAATTTAGCCCGTATCACAACACACTGTTATATAAAACCTCATACTGTTAACACAATCATTCTATATCTGCAACACCAAACCGCTAGTTGTAGTGGTACGTCTACAGAGTGAAGCAGAGGAGCAGAAAAGAGAGAGTTCTGCCGATGCTGCTGGATGAGCGAGCGCGTGGGTGAAGCGGAGGACACATGAACTCAAACAGTCCCAGTGCATTACCTCCTCGTCAGCCCTCCCCGTCCCAGTCCTAACTACATGAGCATAGCTCCTCCCACCAGCAACTCCCAAGCAACTAAAAACCCATCCCTTCCCTCCAGGCCACACCCACACCCTAAGGCATATAACCATGTGACCCGCCCATCCACATCCTGTTTGTTTTTTCTGCGGACTGACTTCCTGGTAGCTGCGTCGTGGGGGGTGCCGATCCTGGCCTCCTTTCGGGTGAGTGTGTGACGGTCTGCTTGGCGGCCGTTTTAATCCCCTTGAGTACCTGTTGTTTCATGTACGTTTGAGTCCCTGCTTTAGCGGGACCATGGGGTTGGGGGGTCCGGACTGCCTGATGTGGGGTGGTGACTCCCTGCTGCGGCCTCCCCTCTTCCGGGTACGTTCCGTGCCCTAGAGGGAACACCCGGGGAGGGAGGGGAGGTGTGTTGGGCGCGGCTGGCTTCTCTGCGCGCCTGGGGCGCGGCGGTTTGGCTCCTCCTCGGAGGTGTGTTTGGGGGCTCTGTGCTCGTTTCGGGCCCGCGTTTCCCTTTTTATTTTAATTTCTGCTTTCCATTCTTGTGGTTTCTGAGATGGAATTTTGAGACGGTAATGGTCTGCACCTCTTGACCCTGGCCTGGGGCCGGTGCTTTGGGTGGCCGGGACTCTGTATGCAGCAGCTGCGTGGTCCATCAGCTGCGCTGCCAACTGGGTGCGGGGAACCAGGGTTCGGGCCTCGGGGTTGCGTCCCCTGGCTGTGTTTCTGGGCTAGTCACTTAGTATCCCCGTGCCTGCCTGTGTAGTGTAACTGCGGTGCTGTATAACGCGCTCCGATACCTTCGGGTCGAGTTCGCGCTCTTTGACTATGCACCGCGGGCCGCTCCCTGCCCATTTTGAAGGGGATTGCTTTGGTTTCCGGCGGCAAACCATTGTGGTAACTCAAGTTACAGTGATTGTATGCTGTCGATGGACAGTTCAGGGGTTTGTGTCCCCTTCTCGGTATTGAGGCAGGTCATGTACTGGTGAACACTGCTCTCTTTGACTCATGTTGCGGGCTGCCTGTACTTTTGAGGGAGCGTTCTGTTTGTCGTTCCGTGTGTCTCTGATGTGTCCCTCCTGGACTTTGAGTCTCTGTGGTCTTAAATCCGGGAGCTATAGCTCAATGGTGAGGCTTGTGCCTGTGCTTGTACAGGATCTCACGGGACAAGGGTTCGAGTCCCGCTAACGCTGTCACAGTGTCATGAGATGGAAAAATTTCAAACTCTTCTTTAAAAGTGGTTATGATTCCTGACTCTTCCTCCACAGTTATGGGTTTGGATTCCGGTGCATCGCTGTTTGGGGGTTTCTGTCATGGGTGTATGCACTCTTTCTTTATCACCTGGTGTTTATTTCTTTATGGTTTCTGAGCTTCATTATTTTATAACTGTGGGGTTTGGCGTTCCCTGATTGACCCTTATGGTTCTTGCATTGCTTGGTCTGTGGAAGGATGTTGGGCGCTGATTTCTCTGTGCTGTTCACATCTTGGAGGTGTGTGGTTTGTGCGTAAGTGAGTTCCGCAATACTGGGGAGGTGGTGGTTGCTGGGTCTTCCGCTGCTCCTTCCATTGTTCAGGGGCAGGTTGCCTCTGCCGCGTGGATCTGGGCTTGGTTTCGGTTGAGAGCGGGGTCAGGCCTTCACGGTGTTCTGCTCCGTGGTCTGGGCGCTTTTGGGTTCCGTGGCCCTTGGTGGGTGGTTAGTCAGTGGACTTTTTAGCCACTCGCCAGTTGGTGGGGCTTGTAGCCCTCCCTTTTCCTACTCCTCTGTGAGTGCTGTGCTGGTAGGGGTGTGGAGGTGTGTTGTTAGACATGCCTTTCCCCGGTTTCTGGCAGTAGGGTTTCCTTTACGGTAGTTCGCTGGGGTATCCTGGCTGGAGTGCTGGTGGATCCCTGCTGGCTGGTGTGGCTTCTCGGAGCCTGGTGGTGTCCGTGGTTGCAGTTCCTTCTTCTCCTGTGGTCTTGCGGGATGGGGGACCTTGGTTCAGTCTTTTGCTGCCTCTGGTCTTGCGGTTCAGGCTGCGGATTGCCCCGGATTTCGGGTTCAGTCGCTTCATATGTCTGTCCAGTTGTTCTGTGCAGTCTTGCTGGGTGTGGTTCCCTCCGTCATTTGTTCCGGGTTGGGACTGCAGTTGTGTTTCCTGGCAATTTCGTCCTCCGATTAACTTAGTTCAGCGGCGTTGGCGGCTGGGTCCTCTGTGGCTGCTTGGTGGCTGTTGGGGCTTTTGCCTTGGATACCGTGTTGGAGCTTCCCTTCGCGGGCTCTATACTGTTTGGGGTTCCGTTGGATTGCGTACGGGCTTTTGGGCGGCATTTCTTTCTGATTGGGCGGCCCAACCCTATCGTGGTGTGGATCGGGGCCTGGGTGTCCCTTCCTTCCTCTTGTCCTGGGGTCGACGGGGTGCTTTCTCTTCTTCTGGTCCCTCCTGGTCGTGCTGGGCTACTGGCTGTGTTCGGTGCGGCCCCTTTTCCAAGTTCTCAGACACTGTGTCTGCTTCTATTACCCTGTGTTTGGGTCTTTTTCCGCTGTGTTGTGTGGATTCGGCTCGGTCGGGGTGTTTACTCGTTCCTGGTTCTGTTCTGGGGCCCGTATGGGGATTGCAGTCCTGCCCTGGTTAGGACGGCTGTACCCTTGTGTCTGACTCTTCGGTCCTTCATGATGGTGTCTCTTCAGGGGTTTCTTCCCTTCCTGGGGGTTGGCGGGGGAGTTCCTGACTTATCTGGTTCTCCGGGCCGTCTGCTTTCATGTGCCGGTACACGCGGCTTCGCGGGGTTCCTGCGTTTTGGTGTGTGTTGTGTTCCTTTGTTTTGGGTATTGCCTTTTGGACGGTCTGCGTCTCCTTGTAGGTTTGCAGCCGTTTTGGCGCCTTTGGTGGTTTTGTTGCCTGCTCCGGGGCTCTGGGTGTTCCCTTCCTGGGGCGGTTGGTGGATTCATCCTCTTTTTTCCTTCCGGCTCCGGCCCTTTCCCTGGATGGTTGCGGGCTCCTGCGTTGGTTTGGGCGGTTCTACGCTTGGAGGATTCCAAGCTTTGCACCACTCGGGTACTACTGTTCAGGTAGGGTATTCCTGTCGGTGCCCCGCAGGCTGGCTCTGTTGCGCGCACTGCGGTGGTTGTTGGGGGCTCGGTCTTCCTCTTCTCCCCGGTGGCTCCTTCTTCAGCAGCTGTTGTCCGCTGCTGTGGGGTTTGTTCCTGGGGCCCTTAGGCACTTGTTCCCCCTGGTGTGTCTTGCTCTGCGGCTTTGGGTTCTGGCATCTCTGGGTTGTCGGCTGTTGTTTCCGGGGGGTGTGGCCATTGGCCGCGGGTTGCCCTGATGGTTGGTGGTTCAATCCTCTTGCAGGGCTGTCCTTTTGTGTTCGAAGAGCGGTTGGTCCTGGGACTTTCTTGGATTTGTTCAGAGTTGTTTGTCCTGGGCGCTGTATCTCGGTGGTAAGTCGTGGGCCTCTTCTGGCACTGTCTCTCGTGGGACTTGGGTTCGTATCCTGCCTCTGCTTTCTTTGTATCCCGTGGTGGTATTGGTTCCTGCGGTGCTTTACATTGGCCCACGGAGCTATGGCTCGATGACTTGTCTGGTGCCTCTGGTGGTGCAGGCTTGCACTGGTCTTGGGTTTGAATCCCGCCTCTGCTTTCTACGTGTCCCGTGGTCGGTTCGGTTGGCCTGGCCTCTTTCTGCCTTGGATCCTCCTGAGGTTCGTGGTGGTTCGGTCGGCTGTCTTCCGCCATTGGCGTGCGGGGTTGGCTCCCTTGGCGGCTTTGCTGTTATGCCGGGGGGGGGGGGCAGTTCTTCCTTGTGGTCCCTTTGGGCTTTGCGTCTGCTGGGGGTTTTGTGCTCGGTGGCGGCTCGCTTGCGCGGGGTGTTTCCCTCGCTATCCGTGTTGGGCCTGTCGCTGGCCTGGTTCGGGGTCCCACTTTTGCCTCTCCTGGGTTCGCCTTGGGGTGCGGTTGTTCTCTGGTTCGGTCGACGCTGTCTGGAGCGTGGTTGCCGGGTCCTTCTGTTGTGCGGGGGCCTGGTGGGTGCTTTCCCCCGATTCCGCTGGCTCCACGGGTCCTGCTGCGGGTCGGACTGGGTCGGGCCTCGTGTGTCCTGGGGCTGTGGTGTGTCTGGCCCTATTGGCTTTGGGGTGTTCTCCTTCGGTGGCTGGGTTTTTTCCTCGGTCCGGGCGCCCTTCGACTCTCCTGTCCTATGCCAGTCAGGGGGTTTACTTGCTGGTTTGCTGGGCGACGCAGGGGGTTTTGCGTTGGTTTCCGGTGCGTGTCTTGGATTCTGGGAGGTTGGCTTCGACTTGGGTCTGGCTGTGTCCTCCCTGCGAGCTCTGTGGGCGGCTGTGTGGGCCGTTCGGGCTTTGTGCCGGTGGGCTCCTTGATGTCCGGGTGGTTGTGGAGTTGTTTCCTCCTGAGTCCGGTCTTTCGTTCCTTTGCTCCTTGTTGGAGTTTCTGGTTTGGCTGGTTTTCTGTCCTATTCCTCTTTCTGGAGTTTTGGTGCGGCTGCTCTGTTTGGCCGTTGGGCAGGCTCTGGTGGGGTGCTTCCTTCCTGCTGTACCTTTTTCATTGGGGGGTTCCCCTTTCTGTTTCCTTTGGGCTGACTGTTCTTGGTCCGGGGCATTCTGTGGATGCTCTCTGTCAGTGGCTGTGTTGGCTGTGGGGACGGCGTTTGGGCTTGTGGGGTGTTGGCTCCTGGGTCTTTTCAGGGTGGCTCGACTCGGCGGTGACGGCGTCCTGGGCTTGCTTACGGGGGGGTTCCCTGGCCGTGTTCTGCATTGAAGCGGCTTGGTGTTCTCCTCGCTCCTTTCTGTCCCATGTTCATTGGGTGGTGAGTGGATCTGTGTCTCCTAGGTTTGGGGACGTGGTGCTGTGTTCTGCTCAGGTTGTGTGACTTTCGGCTTGTGCTGTTTAAGTCTGTATGTACTACTGGGTGAAGCCGATTATTGCTTTGGTATCTGCTCATGTAGTTAGGACTGGGACGGGGAGGGCTGACGAGGAGGTAATGACCGGTTACTCATCGGTAATATTCATTACTCCGAGTCGTAGCCCTCCCCGTCCCAGTCCAGGTTCCCGTCCCTCCCTCCCTGTTCGGCTTCTTGTGCTTGGTGGTACAGGATGTGGATGGGCGGGTCACATGGTTATATGCCTTAGGGTGTGGGTGTGGCCTGGAGGGAAGGGATGGGTTTTTAGTTGCTTGGGAGTTGCTGGTGGGAGGAGCTATGCTCATGTAGTTAGGACTGGGACGGGGAGGGCTACGACTCGGAGTAATGAATATTACCGGTGAGTAACCAGTCAATCTCCGACACCCACATCCCACCTCTCTAAATCCGTCTCACGGCCTATTTTTCGGCCACTCTCTAGCTCTTTTTCAGCTCTGTTTCTATTGTTATACCTCTCCCTTTCTTCTCCTCTCTTTCTTGTTCTCCAGTCGTGCGCCGAGTGCCTCCCTCCTTGCTTGTTCCAGGTGTGTGGCTGCTTTGGTGAGCCTGTGCCCCACGTGCTTTATGCTGTTACTGTGAGCAGCGTTCACAAGCAGGGAATTCATGGCAGTGTCTTTGGCCTCTGCTCAGCTAGTTTGGGGAAAGGAATGCGTTATTCCTAATTGTGATTACATCTCGACAGTTCTAAAGTTTTCGTGTCGAAGAAGGAAAGTGCAAAGACGCAGTCGATTTATCAGTGATGGCGCGCGCTGAAATGAAATTGGAGGAGGGGGTCTCAAGGAGGCAGGATGGAACGGTCAGAAGTGTAGTGGTGTGTCCTTCTCCCCTTGGTATGGTGAATTATGGGCACCGAGTTGGGTTTTAGTGATGCTTGCTCTTTACAGTAACTGGAGACTTGATTTGGGATGGGATGGGAAACAGACTAGTATTATTATCCACAGTCGCGGCCGGATTACGGGCGGGTGGGGGGGTGGAAATGGGGTCGTCGCGCTACGGGGGGAATGGGGGGGAGGCGGGAGGGGTTTAGTGGAAAAGAAATATATAAAATGAAACTTACCATCCCGCGCTGTCTTCTGGATGGGTCACGACTCCCGCCGTCCGGTCCTGACTCCGGCATTTTTCAGTTCCGAGCCGGCCGGCTGCAGCTCTCCTCGCGTAATCAAGAAAGGCAGCCTCCCTCCCTCCCCTCCGCCAATCAGAAGTGGTGAGGCGAATCTGAGAGCGCCCCAGCTGGGCCATTTTCTCTATGTAGGCAGCTGCATGCAGCAATCTACATAGAGAAAAGGGAGAGTGGACGGTCCTCCTCGAGGGCGGGGGGGGGGAGAGGCTTGCCCACTGTTGTGCATACTGACTGTTTGGTCGGCCCAGGGGCCGACCAAACAGTCAGTATGCACAACAGTGGGCAAAGCCACTACCCCCCTGCCCTAGAGCAGGACCGCCCACCCCCAACCAGGCACAAGTTATTACCATTTATGTTTCCGTGTTCTCGCACTGCGAGAAAGCAGGGGGGCGGCACCCAAAAGCCCCTATAGAGGAGCCGCCACTGGTCTCAAATTTTTTTTTTAGACAATTTTTATTAGGAACAAACTGCAGCAATAAAAACATTTTGTAGACATCTTTGGCAAAGTTATACAAGATTTCAGCATTGCATTACGACCTTCAAACCATCAGGAGTACATAGGATTACACTATTTAACAGTTGTACAGTTACTATAAGGGTTACAACTATGCCCCCGGGTCAGGAGAGCAAGATAATTCACTACTGGTTCACCCCGAGTCTCATCATTGTAGTTGCTCTTATTGTGTGCCATCACCTCCTCAGCCTCCCTCTCCAACATCGAAAGTCTCTCCCTCCTCAGTTCCACCGTAGGAGAAATGCAGATCTTCCGCCTGTATGTAATCCAGCATCCCCACTTATAATCCCATTTTTGGGGGTATCCTCTCCCTTTATACACAATTTTTTCGGCAATCATGGCATGATCCATTTCTTTTGCCCAGTCCCGTAAATGCGGTACAGTGTCCACCCCCCACTTCTGAGCAATATTCCATTTCGCTATAGCCCATCCCATAGTGGCCCACGACTGTTCCGCCTGTGTGAGGTCCGTTGCCTCCCAGATATTAAGAAGACATAGTGTGGGAGATGGCTGTATAGGTTTGTCACAAGTCCTGGTCATTTTCTGGGTGACGTCCTTCCAGTATTGTTGTATATGGGGGCAGTCCCACAGGATGTGTATGAATGTGCCAGTTTGGTTACAGTGTCGGAGGCAGAGCGCTTCAGTCCTCCTACCCAACCTGAATAGCAGTGTGGCGTCAAAATATACCCGGTGGAGAATCTTGAGCTGGTCCAGCCGAAGTCGCACTCTGTCTCAATTTTTAATGTCTTATTCAATTTTGTTTGGATTCATAAAAAATGGGTAATAAATGCAAAGCTGTTCCAGATAGGGGTCCTGAAAGATCTTGCATGCGGAACCCCAGAATTGACACTGCTGAGTGGTAAAAAAAAGACAAATTAACCCATAAGCCACTGGAACACATTGTTTTAGAGCTGCTCAGTTCTCAATTTTGCACCTGCTGCTTAATACAAATTAAGGTGAAAATGTGACTGACACCAATGCTGTCTCCAGGCCAAGCTTTGCTCCGCAGTCTCTTGTCTGAGTTGGGACATATTTTAAGACATGGCACTCTTTGTCTCTGGATACTATTCACAAAGAGTTTGATGTAACATGGTTTTCTAGTACTTTTGATTCACTCCTGCAGTGCTTATATTAAAGCAAGAGGTACTCCCATCCGGAGTACTACAAAAGTGGCAGCTGCTAATAGCTACTCGAAGCTTGCGATCAAGCCCAAATTGTCTGTGTGTCTGTCAGTATTTCACTGCTGTACTTACTGGCTTCCGCCTGAAGCTGGTGGGAGCTTCACAAGATACAAGCGAACCTAGGATTTTTCTTTTGCAATTTACGCAGACGAGAATGGACTCGGCGGTACCAATAACTTGATATGTTTGTTTTAACCCAATGAAAAGTAGATACAAGATCTCCTTTAAACCATGTTTGGAGAGATTTGATCTCCCAAAAACAGACCCCCCCCCCCATTTGTCTGAAAAGGGACCAGTAAATGTAATCGCTCATTGATTTGAATTTATTGATTGCTTTTTTCATTCTGAGATAAATTACCCTTGCTCTTTGATATAGTTTATCTGGTTTGGACATTGAGTATGTACAAAACAGGCAGTAGGTTTATTCCATTGACAAAGGTCTAACAGAGAAGGGGTTGGCTATGGCAGAACTTAACGGTATCACTGCTTCTGGAGATGAGGGATGAGGGGTCATGTGGAGATGGGGTGGGAATGTGGTGGGTTGAGCAGGCTAGTGGCGAGTTCCTGCGGCATGTGATGCTGGAGAAGGGCAGGTCTATTAGATTAGGTTTAATACTGGTAAGATGTGGATGGGGTGTGTAATCGATATGGGGCCTAATTCACAAAGGGACTTACGACTCGGAAAGTTACGAATGCAGATCCTCCACACTCGGGCGGAGCCTCTGCACTTGTGCCGGAATCTCTGCACTGAGCAGGTACTCCTATCAGGAGTACTACGAGAGTAAGTGGCAGCTTCTGACAGCTACTCAAAGCCTGTGGTCAAGCCCAAATTGTCTGTGTGTCTGTCAAAATGTCACTGCTGCGCTGGCTTCCGCATGAAGCTGGTGGGAGCTCTATAAGACACACGCTAACCTAGGAGGTCTCCGGACTCGTGGCGGGGTCCCCACACTGAGCACTGCAGTACAGAGATTCCACGCCGAGTGTGGAGATTCCACCATAAATGCAGAGACTCGCCCTGAGTGCAGCGATTCCGCACTCGGACCTTTACGAGTTCTAAGTCCCTTTGTGAATCGAACCCTTTGCCTAGCAGGAACCATGGCCTATTTCAGAACATGTGATGGGTATGCCCAGACGTGGGTCCCCTTGCTCACTGTGCCACTGGATTCAAGCTAGCCTGGCTGAATCAGTGAGGGCCAGTGAATGAGGTGAAGATAGCAGCCGCGGTCCGTGCAGGTAACAGCGGTGGGGCGGTTGGGCCGCATTGTGGGGGATTTCCAGGGGATATGAAGAGGGAAAATTAAATAAATAAATAATTTTCCCTCTGCATCGTCCCTCGAAATACCCTCCAATGCGGTCCCACCGCCCCACCGCTGTTACCTGCACGGACCGTGGCTGGAAGATAGTGAAAGAAGAGTCTGCTATCGGCGACGGCGTACACTACAGGAGTAGGTATTCTATTGCAGGGGATGTTGAGTAGGTGTTTAATACATGTGGGTTAGCAGAAGAAGTGTGGCATAATGGAGCAGTGTGGCCAAATAGAGAGGTGTGGCCAAATAGAGAAGTGGGGCTTAATAGAGGGGTGTGGCTTAATGGAGAGGTGTTTCTTAATAGAAGAGTGTGGCCTAAAGGCACAGTGTGGCTTATTTTAGGAATGTGATGTAATGGAGTTGCGTGACAAATAGATGAGGTGTAGTTTGATGAAGGAGATGTGGACCAATGAGAGAATACTTACTAATAGAGGTGGTGGCCATTGTTTGGGGTGGTCTGGTCAGTGTTAGTGGTTAGAAGATGGTTTAAAGAGTAATACAAAGATTATGAGCTGATGGAGAATATTTTGAGTAGTGGAAGCCTCTGGATGAGTGTGGGTGCTGCCAGCTAGCAGAGGAGGTATGGGCTGGAGGAGGCTGCGGACTAGTAGAGAAGGAGAGAGTTAGTGGAGAGGTGCATGCTGGTGCATGCAGTATGGTTTAGCAGAGAAGGGGTGGGTAGAGGAGGTGGTGTGGTCTAATGTAGGAGGAAAGCACTAGTGTAAACAGTGTGGTCTAGTAGAGAAGTCTTGCGGTATTGGGGAAGACATGGTCTAACAACAAAGGTGTTACATTATGTTTAGGGCTCCTGGTTTTATGGTATTTATTTTTTTAACATTTCCGTCTGTATTTATCCATATTTATTTTTTGCCCTTTTTATCTGTATTTATCCATATTTATTTTGTGTTTTGCGTATAAATGAAGTTGAAAAACGTATACATTTCCATATTTGTTTAACTGATAGACGTGCACTTATACTGTGATGTCTGTCGTGTTTCAGCTATTTAAGCTGTCAAATATTACATAGCAAAACATCCAATACTAGCATATACCATAAATGTATGTTGACATATGCCGTTACTTCATCCTGGTTTTATTTCCCTTGCTGTCCATCAGCTCAGCTGCTGGCCCATAATTCAGGAAAGACGGCACAGAGAGTCACTTAAAAAGAGCACAATTTTCTGTATTTATCCACTTTAAAAAATAAGTGTAGACAGAAACCACATTGTTTTCTGTCTGTATTTATCTGTAAAAATCCTTTAAAACGAAAAACAGGGAGCCTTAATTATGTTACATTCATTTTACTTGTATAGCCCATTTGTGACAATTGCTTCCCTTCTAGTGCTGTGGGCTATCTGGAATGTGCAACTTCCACCACACTCCTCATGTATACCCATATCATAAGGCTGGTAAAATTCACTTAGACTCAGTGAAACAGCTTCTTCTGGGTTTACCTGGTGAGAGAGGATGTGACCTAAAAGCTGCCTACTTGAGAGCTGGAAAACCTGGTTCGAGTCTCGGCATAGGCTCAACGTCCTGTGATTCTGGGACGCTTAATGTCCCATTGAGCGCTGCATTGCCAAATGCAATGCAGTGCGCACTATGGAGATTCTTTTTTATTTATTTATTTGTTTACTTACCTCCGTTCGGCCGTATTCCAGAGTTTACTGCCCCCCACCCTGCCCCTCCCCCGCCCCGTGTCACCGCCCGGCAGCACTCCCTCCAGGAGCCACTACTGTTCAGCCTTTTAATTTAACAAGTAGTATTTCTTAGTTTTTTCTGCTTAAGACGTGGGTAGTTGCCGAAATCCTCATTTTCAAGGAGAACAACTTGTAATCAGTTACTAAAGGCCTGCAAACTGCCTAGGTGTAATGTGGGGAGGGGACCCCCCTTTGGGTGGGGACCCCCCCTTTGGCCAAATCACAGTCTGGTTCAGAGTAAGTGGAAATTGCCTGAAACCTCTGATATGCAAGAACACCTGTGGGCTTGTGGAAAACAGACACAATGGACAAAAGGTATTTTAATAAAGGAAAAAAGTGACACAGGGTTAAAGGTCTACAAGGGTGCATTTTAAATAAGGTTTTATGTGTCCCGTTATTACAGATTTTTACAGAAAAATACAGGCAGAAGCCCATTCTTTTTCCTGTCTGTTTCTATTTTTAAATGTGGATAAAACGGAACTTGGATTGTTTTTTGAGTGATTCTAAATGCTATCAGTCATGGCTGCCAAGCGTATAGCTATGCGGATTGACAGGCAGAGGGTTAAAAAACAGAACGCCATTTTAGCAAAGAATGTTGAACAGCAGTATGCACAAGGTTGATACTGAAACGCGTATGTTTTCATATAAGTGCATTGATTTATCAACAGTAGGTTTTCGTATCATTGAAAGCTCTCAGGCGTTCAAGCATAAGTGCGCATGTATTGGTTGAATAAATGTGGAAATATACTAGTTTCAGCTTCCTTTGTTCACTAAACTCAAAGTAAATATGGATAGCTGCAGATAAAATTAGCAGAAAATGAATATTGTATTGTATAAATAAATATGGATAAATACAGACTGAAAAGTCAACAACAACAAAAATACCATAAAACCGGAAGCTCTAATTGTATTCACGCCTCAGTCGCCTTGCCACAAGCGTTGCACGTGTGTGTTTGTGTGTAGGCCTCACCTATGGGGCACAGCTGGTGTATCTAGCATTGCTACTAGTCCCTGGAGGAAGAGCCATAGAGCTAAGGTGCTGGAGCTATTTCTAGAAACATTGCATAGGCAGGACCTCCTCCAGAGATTAAAGGATGGGCAGTGAAGAGCAATTGTTAGAGTGTAGGGAACATGTTGAAAAACATATACCTTTCAAACTTGTTATTGAGTTTTTATATGGAAACTATTAACCATCAGAGGTACAGCAAGAGGTGTTTCTGTCCCTGCAGTGCTATTCCACATTGATTTCACCTCACATTCAAGGACACCTCCATGCTGGGTCCCACATACTCGGGGGAAAGTAAGCTGGCCACAGATTTTTGCATTTTTTACAGATTCCTATCGTTTGCTCTCATTTCTTACAGCATAATTAAGTCACCCTTGCCATATAATTTGGTTCTACCCGGCCACATAATTCCAGGGACTCTGCTAATAGGTTGCATCACAAATTGCCAATTCTCAATGGGTTTGCAAAGAGTTTTGCTTCAAGAATACCGACCAATGTGGAATATTCCTACATGGAGACAGGAACACTTCCAACACAGTGCTGCTCATGTTTTCCTATAAAATCTCGATACATTTATAGCTCAGTTTTTTTCCTATGATTTAACAATGGCTCATTAATCTCTAGATTTAGGCCGACAGGCTTGTAATGTAGCTCCATGGCTACCTGGCTCTTCCTGCTTGGACCTGCAATACTAAGGCAGGTCACATTTTACAACCCACTGGGATGAGCTGCAATGAAGGTAAGGAGTCCTGCAAGGGACAACAGACCAGCAACCCTGCATTTGCTTCTCATATGGAGATATTTTTTAAAGCATCCCATGTTCCTTAAAGAGACGGGAGCTGTGTTTTTTAATACTTTGAAAATAAAAAATGTTCCCCCATATTGGGAACTTATCAGAGGGAGCAGGCAGTAGTGGTCTGTCCCACCTGCCGTTGTCTGGTGAAAAGTGGTCCAACAGTGACCGCTTCACCTTTGCTAATCAGTTACCCATATAACTTGAGAGATAATAGTCATTTTTCAATGTTTTGCAACTGAAATTGTGGGCACAAACCACTGATACATTAAATAGTAATGCACAAAAATCATGGGAACATATTTTTCTCGTCCGCTACAGTTTGCATTTCAGAAAGGGTCCAGAACCCCCTTTATGATTTGGAAAGACTTTTGCGACAACTGAAAGAGTTATAGTGTGAAAAGGTATTTCAGAAAATTCATAATGTCCTTGTGAGCAAACCGCAAAATGAGACTCAAACCCAAGAACACACAGCGCCTGATTCACAAAGGGCCTACGCACTCGCGGCAGAGGCCGCGTAGTCATGGGAGAGTCTTCGCACTCGCGTCGGATGCCCCGTAGTCATGGGAGAGTCTTTGCACTCGCGTCGGAGGCCCCGTAGTCGTGTGGGAGTCTCCGCACTCGCGCCAGAGGCCCCGTAGTCATGGGGGAGTCTTTGCACTCGCGTCGGAGGCCCCGTAGTCGTGGGGAAGTCTCCGCACTCGCGTCGGAGGCCCCGTAGTCATGGGGGAGTCTCCACACTCGTGGCAGAGGCCGCGTAGTCATGGGAGAGTCTTCACTCTCGGGGCGGAACCTCCGCAATGAGAATTGGTTGATATTCTGCGTTCTTTATTATATTTGCATGAATGAGGCTGAAATATTGAGTGCTCCGAAAAAAAACATCATGTTGGAGCTCTACCTGTCCCTGAGTAAAAAAATGAATACTATTTTTGTGATTTTTATTGTAATTTGATGTTAAATCAAGAGGCGGAGAAACTCCTGTTGCCCTTGAGTTTCTGTTGACTGGATTTGTACTTAATCAGTTTTTCTCCATCAACAATATTGCTGAGTGAAAAGAGGGAAACTGTGTTTTAGGTCATTTGATGATTGGGACCATAAATCAATCAATCAATCAATCAATCTGTAGATTTGTAGAGAGCTCACCCAGCAGGGCATCCAGGCTCTAAATAACAATAATAGTAACAAAGCATTATCTGGAAGTGACATACATTTTAAGCTTGTTTGAGCGCTTGTAATATCAAATAATGAGACAAACAATAGATCTGGAGCAGCTGTTTGACATTGTTCAATGCCTGTTTTGTTTTGGTTTTTGTAAAACGGCATTTTTGGGAAGATTTCAAACTTGTTGGCATTCGCTGGCAACCTCAATTCAAGATACAGTCACTCTAAATTATACCCATCTCTTGTCACAGAGTCGGCGGGACCTCGATCGCTGGCAACCATTTGGCCTTTCTTGGCTGGGCCGAGTGGCGGCACTCAAAATGAGCGTGCTTCCGAAAATATTATACCTCTTCAAAACATTGCCTGTGGGGCCTCCCCCTGGCATTTTGAAATCACTTCAAAAAGAGTTTCTCTCCTTCGTCTGGGCAGATAAAAAACCCAGGATAAATGGGGACTTGAGCTATAGACCCCCAGTGGAGAGCGACCTGGGATTCCCAATATAGATCGCCATTATCGGGCCACCCAGTTGCGGGTTCTGTTGGCATGGTCCCAAGATGAGTCTGAAAAGCACTGGCTTTTTATGGAGCGTGCCTTGGCGGATCAGTCCCTGTGGTAGATCCCCTTTATCCCTAAAACCCATCACCCCTCAGAGCTCTACAGGTCACTGGTCACACGGGCAACCGTAAGGGCCTGGATGCGACCACTGTACGTTGCGGCCTTACCACCTCCCCGTCGCCGCTCACACCCATAACCAACAATCCTGATTTCACTCCTGGCCTCGATCTAGTAGTCTTCAAACACTGGGACGGAGAGGGGCACGGATCGATCAGCCACTTGTTCGATGCGGAGGGTCCCTTGACCTTCGAGGATTTCCGCTCTGACTTTGCATTGCCGTAAACTGAGCGATACCGCTATCAGCAGATATGCCACTGGGTTATGCAGCCCTCGAATCGCCAGGGGGCAGAGAGACTGCTCACCACATATGAGACGTGGTTGCATACCAGTCAAGGAAGCGTCTCATCACGGAGCTTTACCACCTCTTGCGGCATCCGGAGCAGTTGGCTAAATCTGCAGGACAGAGGTGGTGGGAGGCAGAATTGGGATGAACCCTATCACAAAAGGAATGGGGGGACATTTTTTACTGGGCTAGACACTTGGCGGGCAATATCTCTAGCATAGAAACTGTTACCAAGATAGCGACAAATTGGTATCTCACTCCGCCCAGAATACATAAGGGTAATCCTGGCCGCTTCCCAGGTTGCTGGAGGGGTTGCGGGTCTGAGGGCACGCTGACACATATGCTGTGGGGATGCCCAATGCTTACGTCATACTTGGAACAGCTCCTAGATGAGGTTGATAAACATTTTAATACACAAATACCACATTTCCCAGCATATGTTCTCCTGGGCTTGCCCAATCCGCTTACATTTCCCCTTAAATCGCGCAGAGGTAGGCAGATGGGAATTGCCTTGGGTGCAGCCCTGCAGAACATACTATCCCACTGGGGCACAGATAGGACTCCCACGTTCCAGGGGTGGTTACACAGGTTGTGGCATGTGTTGGACATGGAACGCATTTCCCTTTCGCTTCAGGGGGACAGGGCAATGTTTGCGGAATTGTAACACTGCTGAGCTCTGACTTTCGGGAACTCACCTGCCCCAGATATTTGCGTTTACTGCGTCTCTCGGTGCTGATACATGATCCTATCCAACCCTCACCAACGTGAGATTCCGCGCGATACCCTTTGTCTTTCCCTTTGTTGCTCTCTGGGGTGGTGGGGAGGGGGGCACGAATATGGGGTGAGGGGTATGGGAGAAGAGAGGGGGTTTGGGATTTTGTTTTCTTTTTGTCTTACGCTCTATTGTTTTTGCACATCCGCTTGGCTCTCCGCAGAGCGCATTGCATTGTTTTACTGCATTTTGTCTTTTATCAATAAAAAAGATTTAAACCTAAAGTTGTTGGCATTCTAAAAACCAATTACTAAAAGCGAAATATATTTTTGCTTCAAAAACCACGGATTGCTTTTGAAGTCTCTGGGACAGAGAGAAACTGCTCTGTATTCAGATCTGCTCCTTGTGAAAGTGCAGAATGCCACCACTCATAGTCAGTGGTTGAAGTGGGCTGACCCACTGCCCCATGCTGTAAACTGGAGTGGGCAGAAAATGTGAATGACACAACAAAGAAGCAATGGGCAAAGAGGACTCACCCAATATGCCAGGCCAGAGAATTTATGCAATTTTCGACTCCGCCAAGTGTTACTCACAATTATGGATTTGCCACATTTGGTACATAATTCATATTCTCATGCATAATCTGCAAATTTAGCAACAAAAAACATTCTGGCCCAAATGAATCAAAAGTTACTTAAAATGCGGCAATACGTGTTGCTGCGCCATGAGAGGCCCTTCGCAAACGTTGATTGTCACTTTTCTGTTGTTTATGTCTTTATTTGAGTATGAAAGTGGTACTAATTTGGTGAAACCTTTGTCCCTAAAGTGTTAACGTGTCAAAATACCAAAATAATGAGGTAATACTAACGCAAAAGGTGCCACGTTGCACCACACAATTTGACTTTTCTTGCTGCATAATTTGGTCCTCCCTTCCCGCATAATGCCAGTGGCAGCCAATAAGTGACCTAATAAATGGAAACAGAGTCCCACTTTTGCACATTTCTAAAGCACTAAAATGTGCACAAGAATATTATGAATGTATTTTTTTGCAAAATGTTGTGAAATGTACTAATGAATGTAGTAAAACAAAAACAAAAATGTAACTCTAATAAATTTGTAATACGTTTTACTATTTCAGGATTTAATACTGATGTTTCCAAACCATTTTTAAGATACTATGAAATGCTGTCCTATGACAGAGAGGCTTTACATGAAAACCACCAACGAGCTAAGCGAGCCACTGATCAGCAAGATGGGCTGGTTCCACTGGAGTTTCATGCTTATCACAGGTATGTTTGAAATATGATCCGTTTTTCATAAACATTAGTCAGGGCTACTGCAATTATGTGATTTTGCGGCAGTTGGATTTTCCGCATAATTATGAATTTGCCTCACTTGCCATATAATCCATCATCTGCTGCATAATCCGCAGATTTAAAAAAAAAAATGTTTTGTTTCAAACTCAAACGGATCATAAGTAGGGCTCCCGGTTTTATGGTATTTATTTTTTCCTCATTTCCGTCTGTATTTATCCATATTTATTTTTTGTCAACTTTATCTGTATTTATCCATATTTATTATGGGTTTTGTGAAAAAAGTAAACTGAAACTAGTATATTTCCACATTTATTTAACCAATAAATATGCAGTCATGCTTGAATGCCTTTCAGGTTTCAGTGATATGAACACCCACAGAAGATAAATCAATACATTTATATGAAAATATTCACATTTCAGCATCAGCCTTCTGTATATCTACTACTGTTTAAGACTCTTTACTAAAATGCCATTCTTTTTTAACCCCCTTACCAATCAATCCACACAGTTATTGGCCTGGCAGTCATGGCAAAGTGTATTTAGAATCACTCAAAAAGCACCAAATTTCCGTTTTTAGCCATATTTAAAAATAAATACAGACCAGAAAATAAATGGTTTTCTGTCTGTATTTATGTGTAAAAATCAGTAAAAACGGAAAACAGGAAGCCTTAATCATAAGTTACCAGAAACGTGGTGACATGTTTCCTCTGAGTAGAGGGTCATTTGCAAAGGCTGACTGGGCCTCTTTATCTTGCTTATTGCTGTATTTGTAGGTTAAACTGGTAATAAGAAGGTGAAACCTTTACCCAGACCGTGTTCATCTGGGTAAAAATGTCAAAATAATGAAGTAATACTATCACAAAATGTGCTGCATTACACCACATCATTTTCCTTTTCCTGCCACATAATTTAGTCAATCCTGCTGCACAATTTGATCCTCCCATGCCACATAATTCCACAGGCCCTGGTTTTAGTATAGCTTCATCAACAGTGGATCTCAGGCTCATAAGAATAGTGTTTTCAGCAGCCTGAGTGACATTTCTCAGTGTATTCTATGCTGCAGACTCAGTACTTCATTACATAGAAGTCTTTGTTTCGAAATCAAATAATGGTGACATAAGGGCCAATATATAAAGATGTAGAAAGGCCTACCATAAAAAAGTATACTTGTGAAAAGAAGACAGAAGTGCTCTAAATGCACATGCGCATGAATGTCATACATGTCTGCAATGTGGGCAGCGCACGCGTCCTTCACACACACATACACAAGCCAATCTCCTAATTTCCCCTTGAGCATTGAAATGTGTGAGTACTAGGGGGATTTTTTTGTTGGGCAAAACCTTTCTTGCAATCGAAGTTGCCACAAGAGTGGGAACCTGCAAGCTTTGCAAACTGCGTAACATGTAGAGTTTGATATCTTTACAAACCTTTCTCACCTCCCTCACATTTTAAGAAATAAATGTGGAAACCTGACCTGTAAAATGATTAACTTATTTATTTAATAGGACTGCTTGTGTTCTACGCCTTTCCTTATATATAAGACCTTATAGGCCTTGTGTTCTACATCTTTGCTTATATACAGGTCTTGTGTTCTACACCTTTCCTTATATTCAAGACCATATAGGTTTTGTGTTCTACACCTTTCCTTATACACAGGTCTTTTGTTCTACACCTTTCCTTATATACAAGAACTTCTAGGCTTTGTGTTCTACACCTTTCCTCGTATGCAAGACCTTATAGGCCCTATGTTCTATGTCTTTCCTTATATGCAAGACCTTATAGCCCTGTGTTCTACACATTTCCTTTTATACAGACCTTATAGACCCCGTGTTCTACAGATTTCCTTATATACAAGACCTTATATGCCTTGTGCTCTAAACCATCGGTTCTTGACCTGTGGCGCACGGGCCACTTGGGGTCAGCAATGCCCAATCAATTTAGGAATTTTAATTATATAAGCAGATTAATAAAGTATATACACATAAAGAAGCGAAATGTAAAACAGAATGTTTGAAATGCTCTCTAAGTAGGAAATTTGAATTGGAGGCTAAAAACAAAGTTGTTATCTTGAGCTTGATTCGTGGGAGTAGTGCAAGTACAGCAGTAGCACGGCAACTGGTGGCCACAATTGAAGCAGTGGTATGTGTCTACAAAAAGAGAGGATTCATTAGGAGAAAAAAAGACTGAGTTAGAGTCTTTCATATCGGCAAGACTTAGAAATAAATCCAAATTTTGAAAATCCCAAATCTTCCACTCAAAATGAAAAAAAGTGCTGTATATTTTTTGTTTGAGAATTAAATACAATATTTCATAATGTGTGTATTTGTTTGATGTATATTTGTTTCGGTATATTTGTGTATATTTTTGGAGATTCAGAAAGCCTCCCTGCTTCCAAAATTAATTCTGTCGGGCTTCACAGAAGTGAAATGGTAAGGAACCTCGACTCTAACCCATAAATTTATTTTGCTAGCGTATGTTTGTAAGTCACTACCCTCTCCTTATCATTCTGAAGATGGATCTTCATAGATCATCCTGATCTAGACTTCCCGAAGTAGTACCTTAGATCCAATTCTTTGTACGTATCTGTCGCACTTCAGTAGAGCAGGACACGATAATCGAGAAGAGGCGTTCGTAGCTGAACACAAAACTGTTAATGTGCCCTCTAGAGTGTGATGGCTAGTAGTGATAGTTCTGTCATTGGCAGCACTAGTGGGAGCGATGGGTGGTGCAAGCTGCAGCAGTCTTCTGACAGGGGCCCTGGCACTTCTTTTTTTTTCTTTCTACAAATTAAGCACTGGAATGAATCATACTTTAGATATGGCAGCAGAGCACAACTCTTATGATGAGGAGCTGTTGAGTTATTCAGATGTGGCCTCTTGAAAAGTTCATGGAAAAGACATCAGTACTGTCCTTAAAGCCTTACGCGATACTCCAGATGCTGCATCCAGATCTGAGTCCAATACTCCCAACTATGAACCCCATAAATGTGCAGAACAGGCACTATGTGGCTCTTAGAAATGGACAATGTTCTCAGATCTAGCTCCAAAAATCCATCACATTTTACCACACAAGACCTTCAGAATAAAACACAATACTCAAATGTGGTGTCTTGAACTAGTAAACACAGGTGCATAAAAAATAATTTAAATGCAGCTTCCGCACAGTATTCCTGATCCGAGTTCACAACTGGACACAATATTCCAAATTAGGCTGCCATAAGTGGCAAACTATTCAAAACCAGCCAGGATGCCCAAGAAACAGGCGCAATATTCTAGAAGTAACCTGTGAACCAGACGAAGTACCTCTGGGAGGGCCTACAGAGGACAGACGAAAACCATGTGAGACTCTATACTCCAGATGGGGTCTCCTCAGGTCCACAGGTTACTCCAGATGTGTTCTTCAGAACTAGACTCTACATTGGAGAGGTGACCCTCAGAACCAGATACTGTACTTCAGATGTGGCTGTCAGAGCTGGACACAGTAACCTCACCGTGAGCCCCCCACCACCATAGCTGGAAAGAGGTCTCCTGATGCCCCGTCCAGAGCCCATAATTCAAAATAAGGCAGAAATCTGTGCTAGTATCCATTTTATTTTTTTTTACTCAAGGAAACACTGTATGGACAAATATTTCACTTTATTAGTGCAGTTGAACACCTAAATACAGCAATAAGCAATTGAGAGAGGACCAGTCAACATTTGTGAAGGGCTTTCCACTGCCTTGGAACATGTGTCGCTGAGCTTTTTTGTGTAACTTTTGATCCACTTAAGCTATAACACATCTGCAGATTATGCAGGAGATAATGGCATATGTGGTAGATTCATAATTATGTGGGAAAAGCTGGGGCCGCAGAACAGCATAGTGGCCCTGATTATGTCCCGGCGCTTAGATGTTTTCACCCATAACTGGGACACAGCTCACAATAATAATGCAAACGGAAACATTTGCATATTTTAATGAACTAGTTTGTTTTTGTGTGTATGATTCAGTCACAACATTTCACCGGTGATTCCCTGCCATGGGTGACAGAAATCTCAGATTTCCCAGGTCCATGCATGAGTAATTGAATCGCTTCAGTTTTTTCCCCGTTGCATTTTGGTACTCGTAGTTCTCTTTTTATAATAGAAATCGCAGGACAACAAGTACCATAATGCAAGCTGTGATTCAGAATAGCACTGTGTGTTTTAAAGGAGACACTGGTTTTATCCATTATGAATGTTGGTCTTTCGGTGCCTGGGCCAGACGCCCTGTATCTGTTTCTAAAGGCGGTGCCTCCAGAACTGAACATTATAGAACTCAATATTTAATAGTTTCCTTGAGAGCACAAGACTAATCCCAATAACCTACTATAACCAGTCAATGAATCTCAAACCTTTGGTTCAAGAGCACCGTACTGCCCGGTGTAAAGTGCTTCAATGCCACATCACGGGTAGTAAGCGCTATTTTTTTCACTAGTTTCTATGTAGCACTAACTCGACCTGACTGTATTGAGCGATTTACATGAGCACCAGTCACAGTACAGAAAGACAGATTCATTTTTTAGACACGGGGAGATTAAGAAATTTGACCAGAATCACAGGATGTTGTGCCGCCGGTGAGACTCGAACTTGGGGCCAGATGTACATAGGTAATCATTTGCAATTACCAAATTTCGAATTTTTGCGATGAGCTATTTGGTAATCATAAACACCCATGTACAAATGTGTGCTTTACACATTTTTTGATTCCCAGTGGGTTGTAAATAGATCTACCTCATTAATATTCATATTCAGCAGACCACCATCTCTATGATTGCTTTTCAATAAAACTAATTTTTAGGTCTCGCCTGGCGTAAGACTGCGCAGACATCCGCAGTCTCGCTGACGAGATTTAATGATTTAGAGGAGATTTCTGTAGTGGGATTTAAGCCCCGCCCCTCTTTTCCATTGGCTGACGTCACCGTTTATGCTTAACGGTGGCCAGCCGTTGGAAAAGAGCGTCTAGTGACGTACACTTTTCTCTTTTAGAGCCGTCCCAGTTGGACTGGCTCGGTTCCTTTACATCTGTGGTAAAAGGTTTTCTTATCTTTATGGGGCCATGTGTTTCAAACACATGGCCCCATAAAGACAAGAAAACCTTTCATGCGTGGCCTACCGCTGCCAACAACCCTCCCCCTGCGAGGCCTGCTTCCCCGCCTTACCCCGTAACCCGACCTTTTGCTGCCCATCCTTACGCCTCCCCCCAGCGCACCTCGGCGCTCCTTTGCCTCAGACCTTGCTGCGCCCCCATGCCCCCCTCCCCCTCTGCTGCGTCGTCACTCCCGGACGAATTCCTCTCTCTCAATACTGCGGGTGCTCAACAATGCGCCAAGGATCACACGCCGAGATCGAAATTTATGCCGGGCCTCGTCAACCGGCCCCCGACGCATCCCTGCACCAGCCATGAGGCACCTCCTTGGCATTTTGCAGTGAGAGGGTTTTCAAAATCAGGGCTAAGTATACTTCTGTGTGTACTGCCGCAATGCATTTGCGCATACTTAATGTCTTATCAGTATGTAACTTGGGTAACGGTTTCTCTCTCAATTATGTAAAGAACTCCGATTACCAGTTTACCTTCGGGTCGAATTCGTGCTATACAAAAACTCTAAACAATAAATTAATAATAAAAATAAAATAAATAAAACCAGCAAGTCCTGTATTCGCAAGTAAAAGCAATTTGTGTTCTTTATTCTAAATTTGAACGTGTTTTCACAAGCCTGGGTTGGACCTAACCGTAGTAATGGCGCCCCCAAGTGCTTCCCCCCCACACCCCGACCAGGGCCGGTGCCCCCTCCCTCATCCCCCCCAACTGCCTGCCTCCCCGCAACAGCACTCCCCAGGACTGCGAAGACCACCTCTGGGCACAGCTGGAGGCCGCCTGTCCGCACCCGGACCAGTGCCGCCGCCTCCCTCCCACTTCCCCACATCTCCGCAGCATACAAACCTGGGCGCAACCAATGTTATCCGACCATGATGTCGGCATCAAAAGCAAAAATGCAACCCCTTCTTTGCAATTATCGACAACCTCCGCAGATGCCAAAGAACCCCAAAGTCCAAATTAACCTTTAATAATCTCCTCCGAAATCGCTCCCCCTTAACAGAATCGTGCTATCATCCGTATGGCGCCAAACCCCTGGTTCCGGGTGGTGCTCCCTAGGTGCCTGGCAGAGTAACCACCCCTCCTGCCCCCCACCAGACCAGACCCGACGGCCCGCCCAATTGGTCACCCCCGCCCGCTCCACAGCCCCCAGCCCTGCTCACCTGCTCACCCTCCCCTAACGCGCCGCCCCTCATACACTGCACCCAGCACATCGTGGTCACGACACCTGATCCCCCCTCCCCTCCTGGATGCTGTACCATCACCAAGGGGGGGGTCTATTATATCTGTTACAGCACCTGTCACAAGAGAATCTGTATTTGTCCCATTCGTAGATGTACCATGCATCCCATATCCTCTTCCTTTCATGAATATAAAAACTCTGTGCCTGGTACCCCTAAGAGCACTGTCACACGCATGAACTCTTCCTCGACACCACTAACGACTTTCATTCACTTTCCATGCAGAAGTTACACTGCCAATGAATTGCAAAATATAGCGGTTCAATGTACCAATAACCTACATCCCAAATGTTTGCTGTATTTACTGCCCCGCCCCATCCCCCGCCGAAACTGTGATCCACCCATCCGGAAAAAAAAAAGGTCTCGCCTTTCATTAAGTTAAAGCCATTTGCTTTGCTATACAATACCATTAGCAAAGAAAATGGCTTTAACTCAATTAAAGGCGAGGCCTATTGCATTTTCAATGCTTGTTTTTAAAATGCAGACCGTTTTCCTTAAAAGAAAGTGGGATGGTTTTCAAAAAGAAAAATGAAAAGATTTCTTTGAACTTTTTAAGAGTAGGCAGTGGTCCGTGGGACCACTGCTTGCTCTTTAAAAATGTTTTTACAAACACTCACAACTGTAATTTGGAGAGTCGCAAAACATTCAGACTTAAATTACGATACGGTATTAGGCAGGGACCCTCCAAATACCGAATCGCAAACCCATGACTGAATCGCAAATTGGGCCTTTTACATAAAAAAAATGCCTTTTTGCGTTTGCAAACGGCGAACGAAAAAAAGCTTTGAACCAATGGCCCCTGGTTTCTCAGTTTCATAGTCGGTAGCTCTGGGGGTAAAACCACTTCGTCTCATATTAAGCGAGTTCAATTCAATATCTTGAAGATGGGGTCATTTTCTGTGCCAGCACCAAAGGGGGTCGGGAAGACCTCGCTGCTCACCCCACCAGCGACCCCCATTGTCACCCTCTCGTGGAACCCGAGAAAAGCCGAAGTGCGCGTTCAGGGAGCTGTATTCAATATTATTGTCTGTGTTGTGTTAGGGAAACGAAAATGTCCACATGAGAGTGGGCCATTTTCAAAGCCATTCACAACAGCTGACGACCGCTTTACGCAACCTATTTCAAGGCTGTCCCCCCCCCCCCCCCCCCCCCCCCTTGCAAAGCGCCCCTGGGTGGCAGGAGCGGCCCCGGGTAAATATTTCAGAAAGGAAATGAGGGAATAAATTGTCCGCCCAGTGTTGTATTTTATGGTTTCATTAATATAGGGCTCCATACGCCTGACGAGTTCTCAAAGAACTAAGTGGTGTTTGGAAAACAACGTCACTACGCACCCCAGAAATAAAAGGGGGTCGTTTTCCCAGTTTTTGCCCCAACATGCTAAACAAGCATTGAAAATGCAATAGGCCTCGCCTTTTATTAAGTTAAAGCCATTTGCTTTGCTAATGGTATTATATAGCAAAGCAAATGGCTTTAACTTAATAAAGGCCTATTGCATTTTAAATGCTTGTTTCCAACCCACGTGACTTCCAGTTTCATGGTTCTCGGCGCCGCTTTACCAGAAACCACAGCGGCCCCCAAGCATAGCGAAAGATGTCACCGAAAGAGAGTGAGATATCGACGGCAGATAGGGAGAGGCTGGAAGGCAGAGGGAACTGCGGGGAAGAGTCAGAGAGCGGTAGGAGGAGGGAGAAGGGCAGTCGGACCAGAGACAGAGCTAGGAGAGTGAGAGGGCAGAGGGCAGAGAAGGGCAGAGACAGAGGGGCAGTCAGAGCGGCGAGAGTATAAGCGCGCAGAGAGCCTGGGAGGCAGAGAGAGCAGAGCTGGGAGAGTGAGAGGGCAGAGACAGAGCGGAGAGTAAGAGCGCAGGACAGAGAAAGAGGGGCAGTTGAGAACCACAGGCAGAGCGGGGAGAGTAAGAGGACAGAAGGACAGAGTCAGAGAGAGGTAGAAGGAGGCAGGGGGTAATTAGACGACCACTGGCAGAGCGGGGACAGAGAAGGACAGAGTCAGGGAGGGTAAGAAAAAGCCAGAGGGACAGTCAGTCCAAAGACAGAGCGGGAGATTAAGGGGTCTAAAAAGGGCAGAGCTAGACAGTAACTGAATTTTGGGCGATAAAGTGGGAGACATTATCTGTTCTCTGCCGTAAAAGAGAGTACCAGCGGAAGGGACGGAAGAGTTTGGGGATGGAGGGCGGAAGTAGTATGAGATTCCAGGTTGGGGAGAAAGAGCTGGAGGCAATGTGTTGCCCTGTCTCCTCTCCAATCAGTACCACCTGCTGGTCCCTACTGCGCACATGGATTTGGGGGTTGGGCAGAATCGATCTGCTAAGATCTCGTTTACACTAGGGTGCTGAGGGGTCAGACTGAAAGACATGAAAATGAAAGGGGGGGGGCTCTGTTTTCCCACTCGTTGCCCATTACGCTTCTTCCACTGATGGTGTATCTAGAGCATTTTATGTCTACCTCCACCCCAGGACACTCACCGGACTCCAGCAGATGAGTGGATCGGTCTCCGGATCCTCCACCAGGGTCCAAAGCTTCGCCAGGAAGCCTGGCACATTACTGCCGCCCGGCCCGGGCAGCTCCATGGCCTCCAGGGCCCCTCACCACACAGGGCCTCTTTAACCCCTTCGATGCTGCGCAGATTCCGCCGCTGTGCTGACGGAATCTTGCGCGGGCGTGGTCATGACGGAACGGTTCCGTCATGAGCACAGCTCAACCGTGGCTCATGACGGAACCGTTCCGTCATGAGCACCGAAGGAGTTAAGGGGGCGGGCAGGTGGCTCTCCTCACAGAGAGACTCTCTGGTCAACAAACCTTCCTGAGCGACCACAAAAGCTCTGCCACTGAGTCAGCACTCTACCGAATCTCACACAGCCTCAGCTGTCCTGCACACGCCCCCCTCAGTCCCGTTACGCAGAGCACCGGGCCTGCTGCATGGCTGCCACCATCTTGTGACGTCTTTTCTCCTCAACACACAACACAGACGCCGAGGGGGCGTGCCAGCCGCCTGCGCGCGCACCTTCCCTCCGCCGCGCGGTGCTATTGCCTCTATCACGCGAGCGCCTTCGGTCCGTCGTGCGCTAGTCAGGTTGTATCTGTGATATGTGATCCTAGGGCACTACCGCCATGTTGAAATCAGGCAAAACGCCGATGACAACCAGAATATGTGCGGCGCAGAGTACAACGGCCTCGGCCCTCCCACAGTATAATAATACTTTAATTGGCATGACGCGGTCGGAACGCTGCGGACAGAGACACCGCTGCAGTCAGGCAGCCGGGTACGTGATAAGGAGAGGCCACGAGGCATGCCACAAGACTCGAACAGCAACGACCAGAGCTACAGCAGCAGCTCCCCTCCACCCAGCAACAGACAGGTACCGCTTCCCTCCACCCAAAAACAAACAGGTACCGCGCGCCGCAGACAAGAGCAAACACTGCTTCACTCTTTTAGAGCCGTCCCAGTAGGACTGGCTCGCGAGCCGTCCCAGTTGGACTGACTCGCATGACTGGTTTCTTATCTTTATGGGGCCATGTGTTTGGCCCCATAAAGATAAGAAAACCTTTTACGCCAGCAGTAAGTCGGGGCAGCCAGTCCAACTGGGACGGCTCTGAAAGAGAAAAGTGTACGTCACTAAATGCTCTTTTCCAATGGCTGGCCACCGTTTAGCATAAACGGTGACCCCAGCCAATGGAAACGAGGGGCGGGGCTTAAAGCCCACTAGAGAAATCTACCCTAAAACGTTAAATCTCGCCAGCAAGACTGCGCATGTCTGCGCAGTCTTACGCCAGGCAAAACCTAAAAACAGCCTTTCAAAACATGAATAAAATATTTGATGAACTTAAATTCCTAAAAAATTTCTGAGACTGAAGTTGGGACGCTGTAGCGTCAAAGAGATGTACACAGATGTTTGGCATGCAATGTGATTTAGCCAATTATATATTGAATTAATTTGAATAGTTATTTTTTTAGAAAACATTTTTTATTTAGGTTTACAAAAAAATTACATTTATAAAAATAAAAACAGGGTACTACTTTATATTTTCTTTTAAAAGAGTATAAATCTTCTCAAAGCATCGATCCACATTAATACAGATTTATTGGTTCATAGAACCCCTTAAGTAACTCTCAACCAGTTGTGTCACGTCTGGTCTATTTTATCGTTATTGAATTTTTATAGTGCTTAATACCCCAAACATATCATTGAATCCGTTTAACACACATCACATCCAATTCTTCCAACAAAGCGTTTACGAAAACCACACACTCTTATAATTAATTCGACAGGTTCACCTGTAACCACTTAGGACAATTTGAGCGCCACAATGTCGCACTAGTTGGTGCTACTTGCTATATACATGCTGAATAAAATAATATAAAGTCGTGACTCTTTTTTTACAACATAGCAAGTAAATGATCGTTGGACTACGGTGACCAGATTGTCTTCCTTTATATTAATGATTAATATGACAGGCAGGAGTGGTAAATACATCAAACAAATCTTCTAAGAAATATTTGAAGTTCACAACACACCACTGAAATGAAACACAATGTGGGAAGTGTTTCCTTGTTGTGCTTGAGTGACCACTGTGATGTGCCTATCCTTGGTCATAGCGCTTAAAGTGAGAGAAGAGTGAGTGAGAGCGCGGGCAGTTTACTTTATTGAGATGCTGCTAGTTACTTTGCAGGTCTTCCATGAGGGTTTTTATTTAATATGCATGATCCCCAGGACATTGGCCATTTACTTTTCTTGTTATCGCAATTAGAAAACACGTTTATTTATAATCTTGGAGAGGACCAGAGAGAAATAGGTGTGTTTGTATGTATGTCTGTAGTATTTCTATAGCGTGAACCTAGGCAAAAGGCAGCAGAGCACTGTACATGGTCAAAGACAAGCAGATGCTAGGAGAGGTAACTGTGTGATGGGTGGTTAACCCCTTTGCCGCGGGGGTAATTCCCCCGCAGCGCGGGGAGGCGGCGGCACTGTGCTCGTGACGAGCCCAGCTGTGCTCATGAAGAAGCTGGGCTCGTCACGACTCTGCCCACTGATTGATTCTCCCGCACAGGCAGGGAATCAATTGCGCGTGGGAGTGGCGCGACCGTTATGACGAGCCCAGCTCGTCATGAGCACAGCTCCACTGTGCCTCATGACGAGCTGGGCTCGTCATAAGCATGGGAGCAGTTAATACATTGTGAGTTAGTGTTCTTTAAGGAGGTGAGTCTTCAACTATTTCCTAAATTAGACCAGTGTTGGGGCAGTCCTGATGAACACAGGATGTTGTTCCAGATCCTTAGTGCATACATGGAAAATGCCTGGTGCCTTGTTTTTTTCCTTTTTTACACTTCTCAGTCTGATGGTGTCTTGGTTGCGGGTGTGCCAAGAACCACCATAGATGGCGAGTTTGGCTGCTGAATAAGTACGAGTGCTGAGCTGAGAAATCTACCGGTAAGGGCTGTATAAGAGGCCATCCCTGATGCAAGCTGTCATTGTATTAACTGGATTTCAAAGTGCTTTACACCATTGAGTTTTGAGCTGGTTGATGGACCATCTTGAGATCTGCAAGGATAGGTTAAATCAGTCATCCAAGTTCTCTGTATTTTGCAGCACCGGTCGTAGTGACGATTCGCAGATTTCTTCATGCATTGGAAGCTTGACCTCTCAGTACTGTGTGGATTATATCGAGAGCTGATGGTGGTTGTCTGAGAGCTTAGGAGCGTCCTATGTCTTTCCTGATTTCAGGATTTCCTAGTATTATTGTTTCTGTAGGCCCTGTCTTGGGTAGGGGTATATTTCAGTCTCCTTAGGTTACAGCAGCTTGGCACAGGCGTTGTCATTAGGGTCACCCAGACAACTAAAGGCCTATTCCCCTGTCTGCAGTGACGACACTCGGCTGTGGTGGTTCCCAGTTATAAGGCTTTTCCTGAAACTCGCCTTGATCCTCTGTCAGAATTGGAGTTCAGTTCAGACAAATTTTGTTTGTCTGACTCTGTTCGGTTTTGTGCAGCCAAGAAAGTAGGGAGGTTCACTATTGGTGATTATGTATCCTTACTTGAGACAAGCTATGTCTAAACTATCTTTCTGAACTTGAGATGGTTTTGTATACCTCATATCTTAGCTGGCAAAGTGTTACTAAGCTTTGCTACCTACAAGGCGAATGCTGCTCCTCCAATGGCATTTATCTTGTGGTAAGGATTGGTTAGTCAAGGCGCTAGCCTTGAACAGAGTGTTCTGTTTTCTTCACAATCCATTTTTCAGGGACTGCAGACCTTTTACTTGGAAAGTTCTGTGCATGATGCAAAGTGCCTTAAGGGCGGAGCGTCTGGATATCAGCAGCCAATGAAATCATGCAACTTTGGCGTAATGTGTCCCCTTGAATGGAGGTGTGGTAACAGTCTTGCTGCGGTGTTTTGGATACTGTGCAATTCGCGTTGTAAGAGCCATGGATCTCTTAGGCCATTTGCGTAGTCAACCTGTGACATTCTGAGGGTGATAAAAGCATGTAGGTTTCTATGGCGATCCTATGTGAGCGGTGATGGATCTCAGTGTCCCGCCAGAGGCCCACGTTATTAGTTGCCCCTATTTTTTGTTTGGTCCGTGTAAAAATCTTGTCCACAAACGGTCTAAAATTTCAGTTCACCTAAGGTAATTTACCTAGGTGGGTAGACACCACGTGCGGCCTACATTATGAACCAGGTTGTGTTCATTTGGTTCAGTTTGTAGAAAATTACTTGATTTTTAGTACATGTTTTTCTTTATTTAATGGGCTGTATGGAACTGTATCAAGGTCAACAATATTGACCTACAAAAATATTTAATCTACTACATCATCTACCACTATGTTATAGAGGTAATATTTTTAACTCTACATCTACTCACCTATCTTACCAGGTGGTGTAGTAGTTAGGCTGATGTAGTGGATGTGATTTTGTTCCATGCAATGCACCGTAAAGCAATATAGTTAGGGTATATCATTTATTTAATATTTTTTTGATCTCTCTGTCTACCCGCCTTGTTGTTTTTCCATCCTCTTGTTCAAAAAGTTACTCAAGTTTATGGCAGGAAACCTTTCATATACATTGGTATGTTATTTATTGAACATATGCATATTTTCCTGCCTTGCAGAAAATTCAAGATGACGTTGAAGCGGGATGCCACAGTTTTTGCAGACGCCTTTGAAATCGTCGAAAAGGGGAAAACCTCTCACACGGACGTTTCTTTTCTATACTCTGGGGAACTGCAAGGTAAAGTTCCATTTGTAACTTGTTGTGAGAAATTTGTTCTCGAAACACCCATGGCCTACATGTAGAGTAAGAAAACAGCTATCATGGCGGGGCTGGGCTTCCCGCGTCACAGGAAGGAGGAATGGTGGCTGCACTTTGCATGTTCTCCACCCAGGCTGCTTTCCAGCCTGGGCAGAGAACATGCCCAGGCTTCCATTCCCAGTCTGAGCGTTGTGATTGGCTGGCAGCCTGGGTGCTTGTTTCCTGGTTCCTATGTGGAGGAGAGGTGGCGGCTGGCGACCGTCGCGACCAACAGGTACATTTCTTTTTTCTTTTCTCCACGCCCTGCCACCGTTCCCTACCAGCAGCCAATGCATTATGCTGTATTTTATCTAATCCTTGAGGTCTGTGACATAGTGTTTTCAGCCATGGTTAAAGTTAATAACAAAACCTGCACATCAAGAAATGTAACAAATTGTTGGCTACAAAATCATTGGCTACAAGTGTTGACTTCTTGCCATTTGGAAGACCTGACTGCCCAAATTAAAAGACGCATGCCTTCCATGTTATTGTACAAAGACCACAAAGAAGTAACGGGGAACAATCTGAAAACAATAAGGTCTCAGGTGCTTAAAGTTGCCACAAACTCCATTGGAGCATCACTCCATGTTAATCTATCACTAATGGGCCATTTACACTGGACGGGCACTACTGTTGTGTATTTTTCAGGGAAGTGGTTGAGAGCTGCAAAAACAAGATTTTACAGAAGTTAGGAAAAACTTGGAAAAAAAACACGAAATAAAATAAGCGCTCAAATCAAGAAATATGGCAATTGCACCAGTTTTTTGGTGGAAAGATGGCCTAAATATCCATTTCAGGGAGCAAAATATGTCCTGTTAGAAATTGTAGTTCATGAGTTACAAGTAGTTTTTACTATTCCTGTTTTTCCCCTATGGAGCATCTCATAAAATATGATACAGAAGATTGTAGCTGCTTCCAGATGCATGTTGGATCTGTTTTTGGTTTCCATGAGTTTCTGTGGTTCAGTTTTATTTAACCTTTAGAACTACCCTTGTTTGTTTCAGCCAGCTACAAGTTGTCCAAAGGCCTAAAACATATTGGCTGTAGGTTAAGACAGCTCCTATGGCAATATAACAGTACCATAAAAATACAATATACAAAAAAAAACTGATTGTGAAACTGTTCATGGAGAAGATAACGTAGCTGTCCTCAATGGACTATGTTACATTTCAAGCAAAAAGCAGAATTTATGTTTTTTGTAGAACGTGCAGCTAATCTTAGACTATTAACAGATATATATGTTTCTCCTAGCTAAGTAAAAATGACAACAGTGTGGTTCTAAACCGTTTGTTTGGTATTGATCCTCAAAAGACATTTTGAATACTGAATTGATGTATGTATGCACTTATATTTCTTTCTGTTATGATACGTAGTAATGCGGAAGGAATAGCGCAGTGTGGAAGATGTAATTTGTATAGATTATATGATTAAAATAAAATTAATATTTTGCAATTGGTGCATGTACATGTCCGCCAGGGAAGTCCTCAACTGTGAAGAAAATCGAAAAACCCTCTTTAGGTCTCTATGGCTACAACAAAAACAATTTTCTCTGCGGTATGATATTTCAAGAGGTGGATCTATTTCAGATTTTGAAGATGTCCACACTGGTTATATTTACAAAAATTGTATCAAAATTAAATCTTATGCAAATCTATTTCTCATCCTGAAATTCTGGAAATAATCTAGTCTTTATGCGCGATCATTAAATACACCTCTGTTATGGGATGTATTTAGATTTTGTTTTTGAAACTGAGAGGCTTTAAAGATTTTTTATAAAACTTATTCCATTGCTGTAGACGAACCTGGTTCTGTTTGCTCTGGTTCGATAATCAATGGCATTTTCGAAGGGTCCATCCAAACAAGTAACGGCACCTACTTCGTAGAAACCGAGGAAGACAATATGGTCTGCGGAAACCAAACCACTCACTCATACATCTATCATGAAAATGACATTGGTAAGTATTGCTCTAAGCGCTTCGTATGTAACAATCAAAAACAGCTTTGTCGCATTTTCATATCAAACGAATATTTATTAATAGTTCAACACGCTGCGAGGGGTCCCAAAGCCCACCCGTTGCACAGCTTAGATATATACAGTTTTGTCGGTAAGTCAAAGAATGTGCTGTTATTGGTGGTGGCAAGGGAGTTGCAGATGCTGCAAGCATTGGAAGACATTACAAACGCAAATTTTCCTTTACTAATATGTATATTTTCATAGCAATAAGGTCAGTTCAAGGCCTCAGTTTGGAGGTTAATGGGGCTGATAAAACATTGCCTGTATTTTGCATATACTTCAGTGGGTATGCCCCCCTGAATATTGAAGCTAGACTATTGAGGTATACAAATATTGAGGACAAAATTCACCCCCATAATTATTTAGCTATCTGATTCGAGCTGATTTTCACATTTTCCTCTCTTTCACTCACCTGTGTATCTCTTTATTCATCTGTATCTAACTGCGTTTCACCTTTTCCTCTCCTCCACTCACCCCTGTATCTCTTTTCTCATCTGCATCTAGTTGATTTTCATTTCACCGTTTTCTCTCCCCCACTCACCCTGTATATTTTTACCCATCTGTATCTAGCTGCTTTTCACCTTTTCCTTTCCCCCACTCACCTGTGTATCTCTTTATCCATCTGTCTGTAGCTGCTTTTCACCTTTTCCTCTCCCTCACTCTCTCCTGTATCTCTTTGCCCATCTGTATGTCGCTGCTTTTTACCTTGTCCACCCACTCACCCCTGTATCTTTTCACCCATCTGTATCTAGGTGATTTGCACTATCGGCTTTACTCAATGATTCCCGGTGTCTCTAGGCTCCTGTGCCCGTCTTACACTGCTCCACATGTATTTACATTGTATCTTGTGAATATAACATACCCCTCTTCTCTCTACTTATGTATTTCACTTCTTTTTCCCTCCTTCGGCTCTCCCCTGTATTTTACTGCTCTTCTTTTCCTCTTACAGTTCTCTACTCTATCTTTCTATTCTGCCATTTCTCTCTGCTCTCGTCTCTTAATTTTTTCTCCTATATCGTCCCACAATATCTCCTGTTTTCCTCTCCTGTACTTTTCTTTGTATATCTAAAACTCCTTCTTCTTCTTACAACTTGTATCACTCATTCATTTGCACTCACCCCCTTGCATCTTTTTAAGCTCCTCTTCAGGTCCCCAATGGTAAGTTGACTCTCTGTTCTTCCCTGTACCTCTCCACTCTCTGCTGTGTCTCACTATTCCATTATCGATCTCTCAGATCACACATGACACATCCATCTCTCCATCCTTATTTTACACCACCCTTCTGTTTCCTTTATTACCTGCATCACTTCACTCTGCTATACTCTCCCTCGACCTCCTTACACCCCACTCGCTGGCAGACTTCAGAAAGAGACTCAAGACCTGGCTCTTCGACGGAGACACAGCGCCCAGATACCCCCAGGGTGACAGTGTTGTGCTTTACAAATGCTGAGCGATTGATACTTGTATCTGTCTAATTCTCTGTGTCTATTCATTGGCCCATTATCTATTTATTGTTTTCTCTGGCTTCCCCCCCCCCCCACAGAACCCCACCATTCTCTCTTGCGTTACACATGTGATGGGGTCCATTCCCCTCCCCACCCCTCATAGAATAAACACAGAGGCAGACCCCAGGCAAGCAAAGGGACAAAGGCCAGTGCAATCAGCCTGTTAACTGTGGCTGATGTAGGGCAGGGTAGACCCTGCCACCTTCCCCTCTGAGTCATGGTGCTGCTGTACCACTAACAGCTACTCCCCTGCTGCTGTGACCTTCAGCACTGCGGCCTCCTGCTTGACAACAGGAAGCAGCTGGCACTGAGAGGCTGGGAGCAACCCGGGGCACCTCTTGGGCATTAATGCCAGCACAGCTTGCAGTCCCTGACACCTGCTGCTGTGGGATAGAGAATTCTGATTTATTAACATTGTGGGCCTAACCTTATGGGCTTTCTTTCCACTGAACAAAAATACTGCACTTTGCAATAATTGTATTTTTCCTGTGCTTGACATAACTAGACCTGAATTAGGCCCAAACTCCATCTTGAATCCTAACGCAGCCATGATGTGTGTTTTCATTTCCCCTCTCATGGCACAGAACAGATTGTGCACCGGTGTGATGCTCTGTGTTGACATGTTGTTCTCGAAGAACTCCTGAGGGAGACCTTTGCTACATCCAGGGCTCTTCCTGCCTGTGGTGCTGTGGGACAGTTCATTGGATGAGACTTTCATTCTTTTGAGTGTAATCAGATTTGTATTGACATATCTGATGCCATTAGGTCAAAAGGGGCGAGTTTAATAATTATTTAGGGGATGGTGTTAAATGGAGTTACATTACATTTTGTATTCTGATTTGTCATTTTGCATAGTGGTTCGATCATTCCATGCTGACACTTTAATTTAATTTTTTATATTGATATAATTGAAGTCGAATTTGGTGGGGAGGCTTGTCTGGTTTGTCTCGACTTTGGAGAACAGACTCTTGTCAGTCTGAATGGGACATAGAATATTTTGCTTGGATATTTGACTTCATGTCAGACTCTTTGCTGCACCTGGCTGAGATTTGTGCTAATCCCCTAAAATGAATCATTACTCATTTTAACTGATTTTCATATTTTTGTCTTCTATAATAATCATTAACTATTTAACAAACAATTATCGGTTCTAACTTTTACTCGTCCCAACGAGGCTTATTTAATTGATTATGCTGATTTATTTGCTGTTAATCTAGTTTCCTTAGGCACACATTGCCATATGTGACAATATCTTCACCAATCCTGCTTAAGCACTATGGGCCATATGTATCAAGCAAAATTGCGATTGCAAATGCCGAAATTCGCAGAATTTCGGCGTTTGCGATCGCAATCTTGCTAAATGGTATGTATGAAGGCAAATCTGCGTGCAAAATAAGGAATCGCAAGATTTGCAATTACATTGAAATCAGGAATCACACATTTTGTGATTCCTTAAATGCAATGTAAGAAGCGCCAAAAAAATGCAATTTGTCCGTAAGGAATCGCAAATTACCACCAACTTCAAGTTGGTGGTAATTTGCGATTTCTTTGAAAAATTCACTTTTTTGCATTTTTCAAAGTGCAATGTGAAGCACATACATGCTTAGGGCATGTAAGTGCGCCACATGTGCACCCATGCTTATTTCAGGGGTGCATCAGGGTGTCCTTTTGACACCCTTGCACCCTTGAAATTGCATTCTCAATTTGCGATTCTCTAATTGCTAATCGCAAATTGAGAATGTCTTCCCATTCATTCCTATGGGCCTCTAGGCCCATAGGAATGAACGGGGAGGTATTCCTTAATTGCGAATCGCAATTTGAGATTCACAATTAAGGAATATGTTCAATTCGAAAAATGTATTGCAAATCCTACATACATAGCATTTTGCGATTCTCAAATAGCGATTCGCAAAAAAACGCTATTTGAGAATCGCAAAAGAGGATTTTGATACATATGGCCCTATATCTTAGATTATCAGATAAAGCGGAATCCACACCTGCATCCATACAAGTGTAACAGCTCTGACTTTAGAAGTGGGTACAGTCTGTCCTGTCATACTTTTCCTTCCAGTGTGCTTTGCTGGGGTGCATTGAGTTTCATTCTCCACCTTTGTCTACTTGAAATGTATTCGATGTTGTGAAATTCACCTTGCTTGACTTAAAGAGGCCTTAAGGAGACTGACAGTGTTAGTACAAATGGGAATGTAGGCAAGACCAACAAGGGCACCAAGTTTGAGTGTGGTGTGGTATAGGGGAGTGAGTTGGAGTGGCAGTTGATCGTGGTGTTCTTGGGTCGAAATTGTAGGAGTACATATTTCGCTATGGTTGTTTTCAGGTTTCCTTTTTTCCATGTTATGACTCTATTTGTTTACAGCGTGCACTGTTGGTGCATCTTTGGGAGAGAGCTCTATCAATATGATTAGAACCTGTAACATGCAGGATACACACAGATCACTGCAATAGGTGCATTGACTCATTTACTTCAGCTTTCTGTTTCTTTCTAGCCGTGTCCCTTTTGCCATTTTTTCCATCGTTACGCTGTGCTCTTCTCTTTTCACTCAGCCTCCTTGAGTGAATGGGTTACTCATGAAGTTCCTAGCCAGTGCCCTTGAGAGGGTTGCCAATTGGATATTCTTTTGCCAGCATGGCCACTATTCTTTTGTGAGAAAGGGTAAAAACAACCTCAGCAGCAAACATCTGTATTTTTCACTGCTTGGAATATAAAATCAAAAAAAGCAAATAAAGGAAGAAATTATTTTAAAACGATTTTATCACTCTGTAAAATATTCCTAAGTGGGTATAAAAGCAAACCGTGATAATAAAAAGATTGTACATAAAATCTTACTCGAGTACTTGTTCCTGGCTCTTCCTGAACATAAAACAAGAGCAAGTGGCTGTGCTTTTTCTCTGAGAAAGGTAGCAACCCTGATTACATAAGGGGCCTGGGGATCAGTCAGGGTGGTAATGTAGAGAGGGCTCTTGACCACTTGTCCAGTGGTAAACCTGCCATTGAAAGAAGTGTAACATGGTGGGACACTGGGGAGAAATGAGTGTATGCCCAATACTACCAATTGCCTCATCCCTAAAGCTGGCCGACTTTAAGATCAGACGAGGCGGAGAGGGTGATGTGCATTATTCAACCAATCGCCCTCAGAAAGAAAGGACATTACCTTTCAGAGTGACAACTCATTAGCGTATTTTATGGCATAACAGGACGTGATGTCATATAACCTCTGACAACAACAGCGACAGAGGAAAAGACACAAGTGAAGTGATATAAACTCCAAATTAAATGAAACATATTTCCAAATTTGCCCTGAAATAGACTGGAGAAACTGGTTTGTGCTGCTCGTTACTGCCAGGACTGCCTGGATTCTTACCCCAGCCTTTCGATCTTCCATCGCGCCTCGCGGCCCCCGCTGCGCGGGCGCCGCTCGAGGGACCGGGACTTCGCTGTTCACTGCCTGGGTCATTGTGGATGCCCTGTTGATGCCCTGACTCTACGCTCCACGCTGTTGGCCCCCCTGTGCTGTGCTGTGCTCTGCTGTGGTGAGGGGACGTTGCTGGATGCTTGTTTTACGGTGAGCGACCGGCGTAACCGGGACTGCGAGGACCAGGGTGCTGTGCGGGAAGCTGATCATCCGCACCTGGTCCTCTTCCCGACTCCTCCCCCAACACCTTCATCAGGCGGTGCAGCCCTTGCATTACGGGCTCCGCTGGAGAAACTGGTTTGTGCTGCTCGTTACTGCCAGGACTGCCTGGATTCTTACCCCAGCCTTTCGATCTTCCATCGCGCCTCGCGGCTCCCGCTGCGCGGGCGCCGCTCGAGGGACCGGGACTTCGCTGTTCACTGCCTGGGTCATTGTGGATGCCCTGTTGATGCCCTGACTCTACGCTCCACGCTGTTGGCCCCCCTGTGCTGTGCTGTGCTCTGCTGTGGTGAGGGGACGTTGCTGGATGCTTGTTTTACGGTGAGCGACCGGCGTAACCGGGACTGCGAGGACCAGGGTGCTGTGCGGGAAGCTGATCATCCGCACCTGGTCCTCTTCCCGACTCCTCCCCCAACACCGTTTCCTTTCCCTTTATAAACATAATTTTGCCCTCACGCGCTAGCGGGACGCGCGCGGGTCTTAGCACGGGGCTAAGACCGGGCAAAGAGCGGGCCGTTTGAGGCCGTTCGAGACTGGAGACACTGGGCTGGGCCACCCCCCCTGCAACTCGGCCTTCTTAGTGAGAGAGATATATATATCAGAACTTGCAGAAAGAATGCCTAGGGCTAAGGGTACCGCTACCAATACTACTCTGGCTGGAACTCTGGACAATTTCATTGTTAGGGCAGCCAACATTTTAGAACGTGAAATTGACTTAACAGAGCGTCGTCTCTCGTTGGACTCGCTTACTGCCAAACGTTCTTCTCTAGGGACTATTGCCACAGTTGTTTCACCTGCGCCTTATAATACTATTTCTGGCACAAATAATGGTACGATTAGCGAGGGGGGTAGTATTGACTTAACTATGGACTCTAGCTTGGAAAGGATAAGGGCTAATACTGCTAGAAATACCAACAGATCTGACATCTTGTCTGATGCTGTGAATGTTCTATCTGACGGTGTTTCGACTCGAGCTCAATCACATGCCATCTCTGATGTCACCTCCCCCCTTCCTGCTTCAACCCTAGGGGCCAAACCAAAACAAAAGGCTGCCCCGCGTGGTAAAAAGGGGAATAAATCTATACCGAACAAATCCAAAAACGATAAACTCCCGTCTAATCTTTCTCTGGGGACTAACGAACAAACTCTGTCTGAAGTAATCCCAAAGAAATCCACGCAAATAGATGAGGGTTTCCTCTCAAAAATAAGGGAAATTTTTGATAACTCTACCCGACCGTTTTTAGATAGGCTCATCAAGATAGAAGAGCGCCTTAAAAAAATAGAACAAACTGCTCTAATAAATCTTGAAATTAATCAACTAATGAAGATAGATTTACATAGAGAGCATAATAAATCCCCCGCACCAGCTAATATTGCAAGTAACTCTATAGAGAAAACCTCTCCTCTCCTGACTATTCCTCACTTGGCTCTGCCATTAGATACATCCCGGAGAACCGGTGAGGTTATTGCTTGCACTGAAAAATCTACCAGCATTAGTGCCACTAAAGATCAACTTATAGCAGAAATACCTCAGCAGAAATCCCCAGATGCTAATATAATAGTCACTAACGACACGGTATAGAATAATAATGCGAAAGTCAGTAGTAGGGTTTTGCCCAATGAAAACGTACATAACCTACCCATTCTAGATCTTCCACCCGAATCCGACCCATATGTTATTGTTTTGACGGGTGTACCTTGTATTGGAGCTAATGTTACTGAGTCATATCACGAGCTAAAGAACAAAACAATGCATTGGCTCAATAACAACCGACCACTCCCTCCTGGCACCCACGCAAAGATTCTGTTTGTGCGGAGAGTTAGTTGGGTGGGCAGAAGAAATAAAGATACAACAGGGGACTGTATTGTGATCAATTTTAGCAACCCTCATGTGGTTAAACACATCCAACAGACACGATCCTCCTTACATTTTACCAGCATTACCCCTTTCCCACTTGCTTATTTCTATCCTCCCCAAGCTAATAACAACTGGTGGGTTCAGGTTGGGCGAGGTAAAGCTAACGGCAACTTTGAAAGAGGCGGGATGGCTATAACCGACCAGGACTGGTTGGAGTCTTTTTCATGCGCAAATAGGTATAGTTGCCTAGATGCGGTTGATTGACTGCCCCCTAATGACCCCCCAGCCTCAGAACTTGTAGGGAAGGCTGTAAATAAGGATGAGTTAAAATCATTTGATCCACAGACAGCACAATTGATAGTCCCCCCTCGGGTTAATCCTGATACTACTTTTAGCAACTTTATGACGGTAGAGACTCCGAACTATCCCTTAAGTCCAAACAGTGGTCCGGTTGTCAATGTTGTTTCTTGTGAAATTTCTATTCCTCCTTCCTTGCAAGAGGCTGACACATGCTCTGACCTAACCCTTTTGTCTTGGAATATTGCAGGCCTGTCCTCCAGACTAGGAGACACAAATTGTATCACTTTTTTGAAAACGTTTTCGTTCATTTGCCTCCAGGAATGTTGGACGGTTGATCCCATTCATATGATGGGCTATCGAACTTATCACACTCCTGCAATACCCACCACTAGAGGGAGAAACAAAGGGGGTCTATGCACTTATGTTTCCAACTGTGTAAAAGATATAAAAATCTCCTTTGCACCAGCCTCTGCTTTTTACCAAATTCTGCACATCACGCTTGGGGGAAAGTTACATATAGATCTGATAAATTTTTATAACAACATACCGAAAGATCTGTGGGCCTCAACACTTAAGGAACTAATTGAATCCTTAAAAAACTTGGACGACAAGGATTCTTCTGATACCTGTGTTATTTGGACTGGCGATTTTAATCACACGTTATGTCCACTCAGTGATCAAAACATATGTGACCTGGGGGAAAGGGAGGGCGTTCCTTCTGCACATTTTTCCCACACCCCTTTAGGAAAAAATCTAAACGACATACTCTTCTCCTTGGATTTGGGTTTTGCTAACGAACTTTGTTCTCCCTCAGTCCCATTCAGCCCCACTTTTATAGGCAGAGGATGTAACTCCACCATTGACTTCCTGCTTATATCTAAACGCTATTCTGACTATATTTGCTCGTTTGAATTACGCGAGGTAGCAATGAGTGATCATCTACCCCTCAGTTTGTCCCTGGCCATTCCGAAGGCTAAAAGCAACACCGATTCTACGGTTCAGAATCTATACAACCATAGATTGCGGCTTGCCAGGAGGAATGGTTATACCTTAAAATGGGACAAAGTAGAACCAGCGGCCTTTCTTTGCACTTTAATCCGCTCCAGGGTAGATGAATTCAATACTTGTCTAATTGAGAGCGCCGATCCTTTAAAAGTGACCGATGCTTTCCTTAGTATCTCTGCGGAAATTGGGAATCTACTTACAAAACCTCTTCATCATGAGGTGGTTTGACAGAGAGTGTAGTAGGACTCACGCCTACTTATTGACCCAACTAAAGAGAGACCCCAGAGTAATGGTGGATGTCAGATCGGCCAGATCCGCTTATCAAAAGGCAGTTAAAAAAAGGAAGAAACAAATTAAACAGGATGCGTGGTTTACTCTCCGAGAAGCCTGTCAATCCAAAAACAATACTGCCTTTTGGAAAGCAGTGAACGCTCCTTTTTTTACTAATAATGAAACAGACTCTATTGAAATAGCAATCACTGAAGAGACTTGGGTGACTTACTTTCGGGAACTCTATCAAGAAGACCCCACGGTAGTTACAGAAGGGGGGAAAAATTTAAGATTACAGGATAGATTGCACTTTCCAATTAACGTTGCCTTCTCTATTGACGAAGTTCTGATAGCCATTGATAAGAGCCCAGCGGGAAAGGCTCCAGGCCCGGACGGAATACCCGTGGATATATATAAGGCAAACAATAAGTTATGGGCTCCTCTTTTAACCAATGTTCTTAACAGCTTTACTAAAGTGGGTTTCCCACGGACTTGGCAGGAAGCCATCGTGGTCCCCATTTTTAAGAAAGGAGATCGTAACACACCGAAGTGTTATAGACCGATCTCCTTACTTGATTCTCTCATGAAGATCGCGGGGAGAGTTATACTTAATAAACTGCAAACATGGGCCGACGGAAAAGGTATTCTCTCCCAGTTCCAATATGGTTTTAGGGAAGGTTTGGGAACTATTGAGCAAGGATTGAATCTAGCTCTGCTAGTAGCCAAATATGTTGAGGCAAAAAACGAAAATATATTCCTCACATTTGTGGACTTAAGCTCGGCTTTTGACTGCATCAACCACAACAAACTCTGGCTAACCATGCAGGACATGGGTGTGGACCCAAACCTTCTAATTTTTATCAGAGAATTATATCGAGATGCGGGTGCTAGGGTTCGTTTCGGAGATAAGGGGGAGTGCTCTTCCAAATTCCTTATAGGAAAGGGCGTGAGACAAGGCTGCATTTTAGCTCCTTTTTTGTTTAATCTATATATTAACTCAGTCGCATCTCACCTCCTGGAAGATAAGCAGGACTATCCAAAAATCGGCAACTCCCACATCCCCATTCTTTTATATGCAGACGATGCTGTAATTATGGCCCGGACTCAAATCGGCCTACAAAGATCGATTAGCAAATTCTCAGAGTACATGGGCAATAGGGGTTTAAAGATCAACATCAGCAAAACTTTTACTATGTGCTGCACAAAAAAGAAGAACCTTCGCTGCAATTCTTTTTTATCCGACACAAAACTTGCGATTGTCAACACTTTCTCCTATCTGGGTATTAATTTTGATAAAAAGGGCACTTGGCTAGCAGCAAGGGAATCAAGAAAATTAGCCTTCTCACGAGCTATAGGAGCCGTCAAACATTTCTCTAATAAGGTAGGGGGTCGTCCTGTATCAGTGCTGTTGTACATTTATAGAGCCAAATGTGTATCCACCGCACTGTATGGTGCAGGAATTTGGGGTATAGGAAACGCCTCGACCATCCAGATCTGTCAAAATGTTTTTCTTCGTTTTTTACTGGCAGTACCTGGGTCCACTTGCTCTTACGTTTGTCATCAAGAGCTGGGCGTACCTTATATCTCTGACCTCATTAACCTAGAGCCCATTCTGTTGTGGCACAAAGTTTGGTCGGGCACCGAGACGGGCTTGAACAGGGATATAATCAAGGACTGTCTTGGCTTAGATGGGTCTCCAAAAATCTCCTGGTTCAAATATCTAAAAAATTTCTTTGTTGAGATGGGCCATCCGGAATTCTTTGTTTCCCCAGACACCATGGCAGAACTGTCAAGAAAAAAACTTAAGAAATTATGCCTGGTCTTTCTGTCAGAGAAACGCTGGTTGCTGGAGAAATGTAAGAGCTCCGTTATGGCTAACCATTTACTTATTCAGAAGCAAGGCATACAGCCATACTTGAATCTTGTCCCTAGCTGCTATTCTCGAATGCTTTTAACCCGATTTAGGGTTGATGCCTTTTTTAGATTAGTGACTTTTCCTGTGATGAATTGCTGGTCTAAGGAACTTATTCCCTGTCCTTGTGACGAGGTTTCCGTTCAATCGTCTCTGCATTGTATCCTTTTTTGCAAATATTACTCAGAACCTAGGAAAAGGTTGCTCCGACCCGTTTTAAAAAAACTAGGGCTGAGGCAATGTAGAGTGGCTTTGGTTAAACTGCAATTGCTGGATGATGAATTCCTCATTTTCTCTGTTTCAACATTTCTTAAAACCATTATAAGATTTAGGATCTCCATGAATTAGGATATGTTTTTAACTGTTATTAATTTGTACTGCTTCTTGCAAATAATGAACTATTTTATATGTATGCTTTTATGGTTTTTCTTTTAAAAATCGAATAAAGCTGTTTTGACTGACTGACTGACTCATTGTCTGCAAATGTAGGGCAGTGGCCCTCTGCCCAAAGTGGGTCAGTCTATATACTTAAGGGCTCTGTAAGAAGGCACCCCTAGAGGTGAGATCTGCAACTTCTACCTCTTACAGGAGCTGATCCGCATGTAGGAAATCGTTAAACGGAACTGCATTTAGGGTTCAGATTGTAGCTGTTCTCAAATAATGTGACATTTAGTTGGTGTGACCAAGAGCTCAACACGAAATCCAAATGTGTGAGTCTCACTCGCAAAGAGTGAGACTTGAGGTGGCTGCATCTTTCCACAGTGACATACTTTTTCGAGACATTCTACCCTGTACACCCTTGAAAATAGTCATGTAGAAGAATGGAAGAAGTATCCAGTCTCCCCCCAAAATGCCCCTTAAACCAATCCCTACCTGGTGTGTACTTGAAACTGTCTTTAAAAAAAACAGGAGTTCATTTATTCACAAGCTCTTCTTACATTTATACCATTTATAACTGTACTTCGTATTGAGTGTACACTCAAGTCCAATACATTTTGAGTATTTACTCAAAAGGTAAGGGGGAAAATAGCATGAGTTGACCTTTTCCTCCTGCTCACCTTAGCAGACATCATATGTTTCTCCAAGTCCTAGAAACCAGGCCATGGGTTGGGCAGGAGCTTAAGGAAGCTGTGCCTAATTTGTAAAACAAAAAATATAACTTCAAGGGCCCAATTTTGTTTTGGGGGAGCTGTGCTTGGTATTGCCAAACACCAATGCTGCCTGGTTTTGATTCCTCCTCAAGCCTCTTTGTTCCTCCACCCTCCACTTTCTATCTCTTTATTTCACACTTGAAGGTGTTTTTCCATTCCTGCATTCTGTTTATGTCACCGTTTTCCTATCTTTCTCTTCCTCACCCTGCTCCCTTTTCTTCTTCACAGGTTTCTTCTCTGGGACGTAGTCAGATAATGAAAAATAGTTCTTGGCCTCCAAACATGAGCTCTGGTGCCCTGCAGTTTCAAGCACCAGCACAAGTCAATCCCTGCAGGCAAGATATATTGCCATCTTTACTGGGCTCAAGGCAGCATGCCATTCTGTCAAAGGGGCCACCTATCCCCTGCTGTTTATGTAGGTATGCATGGTGTTTATGTAGGTGGGATTTATTAAACCCCAGCACCACTTAGCAACTAAATAATACCCATGTCTCCCCTGGTCTCCATCATATAAAATGCTTCCACCTCTTAACAGGATGGATTCTGCAGGAAAAGAAGGTTTTTGAAGAGTGGGGTTCCAACATTTGCAAAGCTATCTCATTTGTGATTTTATGCAATGTTCTGCCAGTACTATTCAATATTGTCAATTGTTCTCTAATTCGAATAGCTCGATATAAAACTGTGAATGCATTTCCAACATTTTACTTTCTAGATTATTCTCTTCTGGACAATGTGAACTCCTCTTTGGTTTTGAAAACATATCAGAAGCTAAAGAATTTGGTGTCACAAATGGAACTTCAGGTATGAGGCAGATTAAATTATCGCTAACAAATATTAGCACAGTCGATTGAAAATGATACACGTGGGGCCTGCATGTGCCGGGTCCTCCCAGCGACTTTATAGCACTTTTGCTGTGCAACCAAAGCATAACCAGAGGCTGAAAGCATCTGACTCGGATCAGCTTTACTCAGAGCACATATATTTATCACTTATGAACAAAGCTAGAGTGGAGTAGATCAGGGAAGCCAATAGCATACTCTGAATCTTTGTGTTGAGATCTTTAAGGATACATTATAAGGATTTTAAGTATTGTTTCTGCAACCATCAGTCAAAGCAATGCATCACAAGAGAGATTTACCTGGTCCCTCTCTGTAAGGTCTCACTTTGAGACTGCATGAAGAGATGATGGGTGCAAGGCTTGAATTAGTCCCTGGTATTTATTCTGGTCCACATTCTAGTCCATCTCTTTTAGGCTTGTCTCTATTTTTACAGAGAGGGAGAGGAGCCACATAAAAACCAGTGTTGCCCTGCCCTAAGATGGACAGAACCACCCAAACTGCTAGGTCACATTCCCTGGAACACAAGCAGCTTAAAACATATTTCTGCTTTAATGGGCATCATCAGTGAGACGCGGAGGAGTCTGATGGAATGTCTGGACATATCCATACTCCAAGCACTTTAATAAGTGACATTTGTGAAGCTATGAAGACACCCTGAGTGCGATGAGTAGGCCAAGACGTGGGTCCATTGGTCATTGGATGCAGGACTCAAGCTGCACCCTACTGGTGAGTCTCAAGCAGGCTGACACAGGTCTGTTGCTGCTTGTGTTCCCTTCTGCTGTCCTAGCCTGCTGGTATGTGGTGGACCAGTTTTAAAGGATCAGTTCTGAGGCTGATTTATATATGGCTGGTCTTTGTCTGGACTGGGCAAAAAAATGATGGGCTGGAGTGCTGCTCAGAGTAAATACCAGTGGCTCAGATGCATTCATGCAATCAATCCACAACTTTTTTTAAAAGAGACTTTACATCTTTTCACACTTCCATAGTACTTCATTTCCTATGAACTGTTTGAACCACAGACTAATTGAAGCCCCCCAGGTCTTAAAGTGTACCAGATGTTTAGGATAGCCACTAATTATACATGATTCCCATTCAGGTTCCTTGTAGGTAAATGTATCCACTGTGGATATTGTGAAAACATAGCCAAGGTCTGTCAATGCTGGAGCAACATTGGAAACATGTGTCCTTAATCAAGTCCTCCTTTGTATATCTTGCAGGCACTCACTAACTCTCAGACACTCCCAAACCCTGGGAGACATTGCGATGAGCAACGTGTTCCTTGTTCAAGGCTTTTCATCCTTTCCAACTACAGTTGCAGCTTAAGACTAATATTATACTCCATTGTGTGGTAGATCAAGTTTATTCTTTGTCGTTTCATGTAGGAAGAAACTGTTACAAGAATTAAACGAAGCGTCGACGTATCTCGCACAACCTGCCTATTGTACGTTAAAGCTGACTATTTGTTTTGCAAGAGATTTGGCAGCGTGGAAAGAGTTATCGCAATGGTGAGTTTCCACCAAGCAATCACTATTGAACATATATAACTTGTATACATCACAAATATATGTAATGTTTACGTCATCTTTTGTCGGTGTATATTATCGTTTTTGGTTTTGGAGGAAGTAGAGTCACGTATATTTGGTTTATTACTTGGTTGTGGAGATGTTTGTGACAGGGTGAGATTGTAAACAATGCTCCTTTTTAACTTTATCTTCAGTTGGTTAAGCCCATTGATTCATGCCAAAAAATTAGAGCCCAACCTCTTATCACATTAAAAACACCAACACGCGTCTTGTTCAAACGAGCAAATTTACTCTAATGTAACATTCTTTTCATTAATTATTCTCCCTGCAGTAAGGAGGTTTAGAAACACATGGTATAAAACAACAAGGGACTTGGTCCGAGGCGCAGCGTCTAGGCAACCACAGCAGTCTCAGAAGAGGTCTGACGCATGGTCCCTTGCCTAGGTACCAGTAAGCCAAATTGCCTTGCTATAGGTGAAAAATGCTTCCATTTACCCACTGATATCTTAAGGAGTGCTGAACTGGTATCTAAAAACTCTGGTTAAAACTACTGCACCATATCTGAGCCAATAATCAAAGAGCTGTAAATTGAAGGACCAATGTTGACATAAATCCAGGGCCCTGCAGCCACTGGCCTCCCAATATCTGTCAGCTCAAACCAAGTTCAGTAATCAAGTGTGTGTGTGTTCTGTACAGCAGGGCAGCAAGGGGGTGTGATGCTCACCTTCGCACTGACTAGTAAGGCACTTTAGCGCCACATCAGGCCCACTGATATGAAGTTCTCAGCATGGTAACAACATACTTGACAACTTTTTATTTAGTTAAGCAATGGGTTAGTGTTGTTTGGGCCATGCTGTAGTCTACAAAATTATTGGATTCATCCCAGTGCTTTTGAAGAAGAGGAGAATATGACCTCTTAACAGATAAACGCTAGATCCTCGTGTAGGAAGAAAATAACCAGCTTTCTGAGGCTCACAGAGTGTATAGAAATGCATGCCTGATAGTATGATGATAAGGCTAAAGTTGACCGCAAAATGGAATCTAACTCTTTTTCATGTCATATTATGTGTATCTCATGCTGTCAGCTGTATTAGTAGCCCCACAAAAATGTCATATATATATATATATTCACTGAAAAAACCATAGGTTTCACACATGTTATAGTTAGCGGAAATTTTACTGATAAAAAACCAGTGAAATTCCCCCGTTATAGTTAGTGCAGGCAACTATAACTCACGCGACCGCAATCCTCTGCTGATGCTAATACTGTATTTAGACACTTATTTGCCCATGTCTTCTTCCATACATTTTTAGCTATACATATATTACAAATATTTTTTTTTCATAAAGACACATATGTCATCAGCAGAAGATTGCGGTCGCGTGAGTTATAGTTGCCTGCACTAACTATAACGGGGGAATTTCACTGGTTTTTTATCAGTAAAATTTCCGCTAACTATAACATGTGTGAAACCTATGGTTTTTTCAGTGAATTTGCAAGGTTTTTTAAATGCTAATTCCTAACTATAACGTGTGTGAAACCTATGGTTTTTTCAGTGAATTTGTACGTTTTTTTAAATGCTAAGTTACTTTACGCCATTCGTGGCGTGCGCGCCCACTTAACGCAGTTCGTTCCGTGCGCGCACGGTGCGCTTCGCGCACCGCGCGCCCACGTTACGCTAGATGGGCCATGTACGCACGATGCGCTTCGCGCACCGTGCGCACATGGAGGACATATGATGCACTTCGTTTTGAAAGGTAATATTTTAATTTTTCGTAATTTTTAAAAGCCATGCACAAATGGTGCCCTTCGGGCACCATTTGCACACGGGGTGGAGAGAGTGTGGATAATTTTTTCTTTTATTATTTTTGTTAAAAATAGTGTGGTTTTTCACACGATTAATAAGCCCTGCACATTTGTTGGCCTGCGGCCACCAAAAGCACAGGGGGTGGCGAGAGTGTGGATAGTGGTTTTTTTTTACATTTTTTACCGTACGCGTATGGTAAGCGTAATCGGCGAAATTAGCGAAAAAATAAAAATTGCATTTTTGGCCTTGGGGGGTCTTTGGGGACTCCCTCAACATGGCTATGTGTGTGGGAGCTGTCTAAACAGCCCCTTTACATGTTTATTGGTTTTATTTAACAACCTAACTCTCAGTGCGAGAGAGAAAATGGCGGCCGCCGCTTCCTGGTTTCGGCCGATTCGAATGTTTACTAAGATCTAAGAGCCAATCAGAATTGCGCTCGCGCACGCCACCGTACGCGTACGGTAAGCTTACGGTAAGCGTACCGTAAGCTGGCTCAGATATATATATTGATTTAAAGGCTATTTTCTCAGAATCTACTGAACAGATTTACACCAAACCTACAAAAGGCACTTCCTTGACCTGAGGACTACCTCTCTGCCAAATTTCAAGTAATTCTGTTCAGCCGTTCGGGCTGTAGCCCTGTCTAAAGGTCCTATGGAAAAATGCATGGGAAAAACGCGTTTTGGGACCCCCCTTTTATCTCAGCCCCCGCTTGACGAATCCTCCCGAGACTTTCAGGGTAGGAGCGGAGCGTAGCGCCCCACCTATTTTGAGAAATTCGCGAGGATTCGTCGACCGGCGCCAAAGTTATTCAAAATAGAATGTTGCGGATTTCCTATGGAAAAGGGGTCCTAACTATAACTATAACTGGAAAAAGAGTTTTTCTTTTTATTGTCGCAGATTACAAAGGTGCCTGTGCAAAAATCTTTACAAGCAAGTGCCCAGCCTGACACGTTTCGACTGCCCGACGGCAGTCTTGATCACATGTAATATATACACACATATACACACACACACATCATATATATATATATATATATTGAGAGAGAGAGAGGTAAAAGTAAAGCAAGTGTTTTGCAAGACTAAAACAATTCCCTTATTTCAGCAATTTCTGAGCTGTCTGATATTGTATTTACAGTTCAGTGGGAGTCAGTGTTTGCCTTCAGTGTCTAAATGACATTTGCTTAATTTCTTTACACAGATTGGTGGCTTATTGCAAACCGTCAACACGATCTACGAGAAGGCAGACTTTGATGGTATCAAACACATCAACTTCAAAGTGAAAAAGTTAGACGTAAGTAGGTGTCTGTAGAGTGGGACTGATATATACTCCTGGTGTGAGGTCTGTGGACATGTCTCAAGATGGGCACATTTCAAATCATTCTCAGCTAGCAGTCAGCACTCTGGATGACGTACTCCAGCCCTGGAAGCAAATCTCACACCCAGTTCTGGCGTGAAGGTTTTCTTTTACGTTTTTAGGATCTGTCAGAACTTTACAGATACAACAGGTCTTGTAAATCTGGCTACCTAGGGACTTATTAAAAGTTGTTCTTTAAATCCGACAGGGGCTTAACAAGTGTTAATGGCCTCTTTGAAAGTACATGTCCCAAGGTAACTCTGTGTACCTGTTGCTTTTCACCCAGAAATCAGCCACAGAAATGAGAAATAACCATCAGAATTGGAGTTCTGGTTTTATTGGTTATTCCTCAATCTTGAAGGGCCCCTGTAGGTCCACTTTGGAACTCACCCATGGAGTTATTGATCCAACCTGTAGTGGATAATCTGGCAGGGAGGGGCCAGAGTTATCACACCGTGTAATACCACCAATAGAGATTGACTACAAGTAATTTATTAAACTCAGGGCTTAGTTTGTGCCAGGGGTCGGCATCAGCGGGGACCAGTGGGGACCAGTTTTGTTCAAACAGAGAGCAACAGGGAGAAAGTTAGGAAGAAGAGTTAGATAAGAAAACTTTATAAAGAAATAAAGCAATGATGAAAAAGATCTCACTACATTGAGCTAATGAGCGCAGAAGTGTATGATGGTGAAGAAATTGGCATGTGATGCGTCAAGATGACTTGGCCGTAGTATTTTGCAGGGCTAGACTGGAAACCAAAATCAGTCCTGGCAAAAAATGTTCAAACCAACCACACATCCCTTTAGCTTAGCTTATTTATATCCTTACACATCTTCTTTTTAAGGAGCTTCTTTTTTCTTTAGTTAGTCACTCCATGAGAGGTTGTGTGTTTTCCAGCTTTCTTCCTCTTGCTTTGCCACTGCCGCGTGCCATGCACCCCACCCCCGCTCTGTGTTGCTCTTTGCTTCTTTTGTTTTCTTTCCGCCAAATATTGCTATCCTCCTCAAGTGCTTCTTTCCCGCAAAACAACCTGTGCTCTTTGTCGGTCTCCCCTTCAAGTGCTTTCAGTGGTTGAAGTGGGCGGGATCGGAGGGGCACGGTGTGCCCATACTTTTGTAATTTAAGGAAAACTTTTGCTTACTTTCTGTGAAAAGATAACCTTGCCTGGACTGTTAATTAAGAGAGTTGAAATACCTCAGGGGCAGTGCAAGGCAGGGAGTCTTCTGTGCTGTGAAACCGATGGCGGGCAGGCAGCTAAATGAGTCTTCTTGCCAGGGTGCCTGCTGCCTGACAGAAATGTAAATGTTTACAACAGGTCACTCTGCAAATGTAAAAGGAGCTCGGAAACTGGTATTGGCTTTGATTAATGGAATCACTTGATACTTGCTGATGACACATATGTATTCTTTTTGAGTGGTATTGGAAAGGAATTCCCAGCTGAGCTTGGTATGCCCCGAACTATTCTCCACTGCTCCAACCAGGATTTAATCCCGTGGATCTCTGCTTACCGCCGGTCCTCTGCAGTGCATTAACTAATAGAGGTTTCATAAAGGACGATAGTGCATTTCCCACTGATTAACTGAACTTGCATTTATTTTACATTTAAGCTGTGGTATTTTATGTGTGCTTACCTGAAGGTGAAAGACCGAAAAAAGTTACAGAATATTTTGTTCTTTTAGCCACACCGTGGACCCCGCCCCCACGCTTTCTCGCCCCGTCCCCATTGTGCACGACATCACAGTCCCCTGACATTTTTTAAATTCACGTTGACCGCTGTGTGCCTTCTTCCCACACACCTCTCCTCCAATGCTGCCTGCAACACTCTCTCCATCGTGTGAGGCCCTGCTCCTTGTTACTGGTTCCCTTGCGCGCTTCCACACCTTCAGGACACCCTCTGCTTCCAGTATCTGCATTGCTTTTCCATCGTGTGCTCCCCCAGGCCTGGTGCTCTGTACTGCTCTCTCCCTGATGCGCTTCTCCTACTGCAAACACCCCCCCCCCCTTCCACAGTGCTCCTTGTTAGTCTGCCTTCTGGAAAGCACCCCCACCCTCCATTGCAGTCCCCTTGTGTGCTTTCCCAATGCAGACACCCTCCTCTTGCTTTTTGTTGCTCTCAGCCTTGTGTGTTTCTCTCCCTTGTGTGCTTCTCTCCCCTTGAAACCACTACCCACCACCTGCACTCCTTGTTGCTTTCTCCCAGCTCGGCTTCGACTCGTACTTCCGCCTCGTTGTCCCTCAACATCCTTGCTTCTCTTTCCATTGCCTGCTCCCCCCTTAGAGAACTCAACTGCCCTCCTGTGCTACCTAGGAACAGCCGCCCCACAGACACAGCATTGGCAAAGTCAAAACGTCTAAAATAGAGGCCTATTGGCTTTGCCAAAGCTTGCCACATCGGTCTCCAGCTACTCAGGGTTTATGGCATCAGGCACAGCAGGAGCAAAAGAGAGAGAGAAGGAGAGACAGAAAGAAAGAGAGAGAGAGAGAACGAGAGAGAGAGAGAAAGAAAGAGAGATATCAATGACTTTCAAACAAGTAGAAAGGAAGGGAAACTGGTTTGAAAATTTTGCCAGGCCTGCTTTTGATTCCCAGACCAGCCCTGCCAGGTACTGCTGCATTATAGCAATAACCAACATTAACATAGTTCCAAATTGTTGGAAGTTAGTTCTGACCATCTGAGCCACCCGGATTTTTCACTTTTTGAACACCTAATTGTGGAGCTTTTACTGTGGGGGAGCCTCATAAGTTGGGACTCACCCACAGTGACTCATGATGAAAGAGACTGCATGTGGATTTTACTGGTGTCCCCCTGGTGAGGCTAGGCCGCTGCGCTGCATCCGGAGTAAGGGGCACTGGGCTGGTTACTTGCAGACATGTGTTTACATGCGTGTGCACACGTGTAGGGGCTGTGCGGGGGAGATTCCTGGCATGCACAGCCCAGGAGCAGGTACAGATAGAATGGTACGACAGAAATTATGCAGAGTTGGGTGGAGACATGGAATAGGCTTTATACTATAGGGAGACACATGTAAGGGAAAGTCAGTGTGCTTTACTCTTTTTCACTGAAGGAACACTCCATTATTCTCCTATGAAGATGGGGACCCAAGGGCCTAAAAATTCATTCCAGACACGCACCAAAGTACACTGTAACGTACGTAAGAAGTCATAGTTGTACTGCTTTTGGGTCATCCAGAAATGTCATATTCCTCTGACTCAGCTCATAACCAGAGCCCGGCTGGGTGTGACCCTGCCAGGGTAAATTAATGACCTTCGTCCCCAAACTGTAGCATTCCAAGGGTGAAGGTCTCCTCTCCAAGAGGGAGAGAAGGTGGGTGGAGCTGCAGGTTATCCATCAGCAGCTGTTACCTGGTGCCAGGCACCAAGCTGCTCTGGAGAGAAGGCAGCAAGGGGGGAAGGGAGCTTTTCAGAGACCATGTGGCAGGAGACCCCTGGATGACGCCATTTTGAACTATCCCAGAGGCCTGGGTAGGAAGGAGGGAGCAGGGGCAGAGAAGTGATGTGTCACTACCTGATAGGGCAAGCTGAGCCTTCCTGCCAGCCCCCTCCAAATTCTTTTAAAAGGTCTTGCACAGGAAGAGGAGCTCTCTCTGGGGTGTGGTCTGCTGAGGAAGACTGGTGCTGGAGCCTGGCGCCATGGGCAGTTTTAAGGAAGAACCCCCTGACTGTCCCAGGACCCTGAATTGCCCCAAAAGGGGAGTCCAGGAACAGTGCGCAGAAACCTGGGCGTCGGTGCAAGGAGAAGAGTGACCTAGGAGGAGAGCCAGGAGAAAGGCTGGCGCAGGGAGCCAGTGAAGACAGCTCCCTGCCGAGTTCACCCTCCTTGAGAACAGGAGGGCAAAAGAAGGTGCTCACGGTGGCTGGGGCACGCCACTAGGAGCAAGAAGAGGCCAAAATGCTGCAAATTGGCTGTCTGGGGGCCAAGATACGCCACCAGAAGGTAGGCGACCTTTGACCTCGGAGAGGACCGATGACGAAGCGCGTGGGGCTCCGCCACCGGTCCAAGATGTGCCCCCGGGGTGGGTGAGGTCCCAAGTGCTGCCTCCAGAAGAAGTAAAGTCGAGGAGCGCCATCGCGCTCCCCGTGAAGTTGCCAAACAGGGGTGCCAGGAGCCCACCCTGGCCCCCGATGGTATTGGAGAAAGGGGAGCACCGTCGCCCCCTCCCCTCGCCAGAGAAGAGAAGCTGGAGAGCACTGGCGCGCTCCCCGTGAAGTCTGCCTATGGGGCCTGGGACCCCAACTCCGGGCCCCTATGCCGAAGACCTCCCGGGGGGGCCAGAATCCCCAACTCCGGGCCCCAGTGTGTGCCGTGAAGGAGGGGTACTGCTGCCGCACTCACCTGCAACAGGAGGAAGGTGGGGGGGTGCCGTTGCATTCTCCCCCGAGGTCCGGCCGGACCAGCAGTAGTCTTCATGACCAGAACCGAGGTGCCAGTTCCCGTGGCAGCACAAGAGGGTGTTGGCCAGACAGGAAGCAAGCGGGAGCTGCTAGGGGTGGGCTCCCCGAGTGGCTTCCTAGCCCGCCTGCAGTGCGGAGTTACCAGGTGGGACGGGGACCCCAAAGAGCAAGGCAGCCGGAGCGGCCAGGGGTGGGCTCCCCGAGCGGCCGAAGAGTTCTCACCTGGCCACGGGGTCCGGGTGGGACCGGACCCCCACTGATGGGCATATGTGGCACAGGGCCGCCATCGTGAGCAGCGCAGTTCTCTCCAGAGCAGCGGGAGAGTCGCTCATCTAAATGCGAGAGGTGGAGGAAGAGCTCCCCATACTGCTTTGCAGAGCCTAGACAGGCCTGCATGGAAACAGGCCCGTGTTCCACGTGTGGTGGCCCCAGGAGGACGGGGTCACCACCAGGTGTGTGCCATGGTGCCGGGGGAGCTGCAGGAGCAACACAGTCTCCCCCAGCATGAAGATGTGAAGTCCCCCCCTAACTCTCTGGGGGACGTGAAAGAAATAACCCCTCAAGGGCTCAGCTGTGCGTCAATAGCATCCTAGAGCAGGAACTTTTGTTCTTCAGCTGGGGGGGCGTTAGGGACTGCACCAATGTTATTTCTTTTGAGGGACTGAAAGTCACATGTGTAATGTGAAGTCATAAGCAAAGTGGGGTTTTGTTACTGGACATTCCTGCTAGGGTGTCTGGCGTACATGCTTAATCCTGTGATTATAACATTGAGGCCTTTTAGGGGCTGTAATTGCAATGTGTTATTATCAGCTATGATAAGTACTGTCATTTTAAGTGATGCCTAAACATGTATCCTTGCCGCTGCATTAGGTGAAGAACAAGCCAGACTGTTAGCCCCTAAGAAGTAGAGGTGTATAATGTATGGTCACTGTGAGATGCTCAGTCAGGGTTATGTGTCACCATGGCAGCTGTGTCCATTTTAAATGCTTATTGAGATAAAGGGGGTGGGTCGCCACTGGGTTGGTGCCAGTGGGCAAGGCCCTCACTCCATGTTATATTCAACCCAGTGCATTAGGGGGCAAGATGATGTGCATACATGGGAGTGGTGGTACTAGACCCCACCCCCCGCGGGAGGGGTGGGAATGTTATGCAATGTCACAAACTAATTCTAACCGCTTATATATATTTGTAAATTGTTGCATAGTATTAAGTAGTGAGTGTTTATTAAATGTATTCTTCCTTTTATAAAGCAAAGTACAGACTGGACAATCAATTATTGAGTGTTATTTCTGCGTACTGGTAAATGGCGATTACTAGCCCACACCACCTCCCTTGAGTAAGCCTTAGACTGCTCTGCAACGTTACCCTCTAAGAGTCAAATGCTACAATGGGGTGTTTGGTTCCCAGTGAAAGACAAATGTAGTCGTGTTATTTGTGCAGGCCTCACAAGTACTGCCTCGTTTTCCAACACAAATAAACAAAATGCAAACGAAAGATCAGACCCACACGATGTGTTTTTTCATGAAAGGACTAGCACACGGTTGTCAGTTGGATGCTTCTTATTAACCCTGTCCAAACACATAGATATATACAGACAGGAATCCGAAGGACCCCACGCACTCCCCACTGGTGGGAGTTGAAAAGCTCCTGGAGCTGCACTCGGAGCGGAACTGGAACAGCTACTGCCTCTCCTACCTCTTCACCAACAGGGACTACAGCGGGGTCATCGGGCTCGCCTGGGAAGGAAAAGTGGGTAAGTGGCATCTCCAGACCACTGCTTGTGTAGTAATTACCTTTATTCAGTGCGCCGCCATTAGCGGAGCCTCCTGACAAAGATTCAGTAAGTTCCTCCCCTCCTTCACTTCTGGAAAGAGCGGCATAGCCCTCTTCACGCAACAGTTCTTCCCTGTTTAACTTTGTGACACAGAAAACATACTGTGACTGTGGAAGAGATTCCTCAACCTGTATTACCTTCCCTATAGCTCCCACTTTTCTGCAGCACACTCCGGCAATTTAGCTTAAATTTTGTGCTTTTCTTAAATCGCTCTAAATTCTTAGCACTCGCCCATAAGATATAGAAAATGTTCTTTTCCAGAATCATAGAGTACATGGTGGATTATTGCTATTTTAGGGCCTTATTACGAGTTTGTGTGGTGGTCCCTGGATCACCAGACTTTGGTGGTTGGACCGCCACTAGACCACTGCGTCCACAGAGGATCCTGTATCCCGCGGCGGTGGCACAGTGGTCAGGAAGAGCACTATGCTGGGGGTGCCGCTGCAGCACCACCAAGCATATCACCAGGTGCCTCACTGCCAGCCTTTCCATGTTGGTGAGCCGGCCATGGAAAGGATGGCGGTGAGGCAACTCAGGGGACTCTTACATGGCTCCCTGTCACCTCTGTGCATGGGGGTGTTTGCAGGGGGGGCACAACATATTTGTGCACCCCCATGTTCCTGCACAGGAAGGAATGCACAGCATGGTACACTTCCTTCCTGTGCAGGAATGTGCTGCGACGTTCCCATTGCAGTGCCTATTACGGCTCTCCTATGAGCCTTTAAACAGGCATGGCCGTGGAAGTGCAGCAGCACAACCGCCCAACTTGGATTCAAGTCTGAGTCCGACGGGCGGTGTGTGCATGGCTTTGGCAGTCCTCGCGTGGAGCGCTGGCGTGGCACTCCGCGAAAGGACCACCAAAATCATAATAAGGCCCTTAGACTGAGGGTCCCAATTTGAGCTATTTTAATAGAAAGATGAGTTAGGGTTTTGCTCTATAAGTAACCTTACATAGAAATATATTTGCATACTGTGGACAGTGTACTCGACTGTGAGGAGGCAGTGAGACTTAAACAAGACAGGCCCTCTCAAAAGGCAAAACAAAATCTGGGCGTGCCTCTTGCATGATACTGTCAACAATCTCAAGGAGTGAAGTACTGTCCTCTGGGAATGTTGTGTGTGATCTGAAAGTTAGAAGTTGGAACTACTACAGGTCCAAGTCTGATTCCCATCCTACAGACATCAAAACATTCAATGGCTGATAGGTTGGGTGTCAGAATTTCAACAACAAAAACATTGTGCTGCCCACATGCCCTGGCAAAAACACTGAGGACCGAAATATTGAGAGTGTAAGTGCATATAGCCAAGTATAGATTTACCATTTTCAACTCCATATGTATGCAGCTGTAGATCTATATTTCATCAAGATACATAGACGTGGAGTTAAGTAAACCTCAACAATGTTCACCAGTGCTTCGGTTATTTGTAAACGTTGAAGCAACAGTACTAAGGGCTATTTACTGTCAGGGTACATATGGATTAACATGCTTGTGGTCAAATTGTCACACTAAGCCTGACTCATGCATATTCATGAGGTATGTAGCAGCCATAGGCATGGTGGCAGCTGCTATGGGTGTGGTAGGGGTTTTGTGAACCCCCTGCTTTAGCAGCTACGGGGGGGGGGGGGGTTCTTTATGGACCTCTTGTGTCTGCAGTGCTGCGGACATTAGCTCATAATTAACTCTTTAGGGCAATACCAGTGTGAGTGAAGTGGACGAAGAATATCAATTTATCTAAATGGGGGGAAAAGAACGCAGATGATAAAATAGTAGAGCGAGCGTAAGCAAAGACCAAAGGGTGATAAGAAGGAAGGATGAATGGATGGACGGAAGATGAAAGGATGGGCAGGTGGATGGACGGCTGAAAGGAAGAATGGACAGCAGAGAAAATGGAAAGGCGAGAGTGAGAATAGATGGATGGGGCTAAAGGATCAACTAATGGTCCTATGGATTTATGGATGAATGTATGGATGGCACGGTGCATGGATGTTCGGATATATGCATGTTTAGATGATGGATGTGTGAACGGATGGTTGGATGGAGCGGTCCATGGACTAATGGGATAGTGAATGACTGATTGGTGGATAAAAGAATGAGTGAATGACAGGGTGGAAGGGTGAAATGGTGGATAACAGCAGGTGGATAAAAGAGCGTAAGAATGAATGGCTAGATGCTTGGATAAAAGAATGAAGGAAGCTCGTTTAGGGAGAGGCAGGCTTCGCTTGCAAGGTGCCATCAGCGCTTTGGTTCAAAGTGGAGTATATTTTAGTTTTCTGTCTGCTTTGGGGTACCTCTCAGCGGGGAGACTTTATTTGGAAGAATGTACACTTGAAATGTTGTTGTGTGGAAAGCGTTTTGGCGTCGTGTGAGTTGCCAGAGCGGTGTGTGTAAAATCCATGTAAACCTGCGCAAGTGTCGAATGTAAACATGTCTAGAACGTGTACAGTATAATACAGCAGTTTATTGTCTCGCAAACCTACATACTGCTGTTTGCACCCAGATCACCCCCTAAAACCTGGGTATATTTGAGATGTAATAAATAACATAACATTGTGCTAGTTACTCGCTGACGATCACCTGCACTTCACTGCATGACCGCTAGGCGGCAGTGTTTCCTTTAGATTGTTAACTAACACCCTTATGCATCAAGCCAAAATCCAGTCGGTAAAATACCGATTCCTTATTAGCTCCCGATATTAAGTAAAAAATACCCAATCCCAATGCATCAACCCAAAAGCAGAAATCGGTATTTAAGGAATCCTTAAATAGCGATTCTTTAAATAGGGATTCTTTAAATACCGATTCCTTAAATAGCTCTTGCATTTAAGGAATCCCAAAGTGAGATTCCTTAAATGCAATGCATCAAAGTTAAAAAATTAGCGATTTCGCTAATAAGGGGAGCAAATTACCATGAAGATGAACTGCATGGTAATTTGCAAAAACTTTGAAAAATGCACTTTTGTGCATTTTTCAAAGTGTCATGTTGCGCACACACATGCCCTTAGAGCATGTGTGTGTGCAACATATGTGCACATATCATTTTCAGGGGTGCAACAGGGTGTCCTTTTGACACCCTGGCACCCTTGAAAGTGCTCCAGCTATTAGCGATTCGGTAATACCGAATCGCTAATACAGAATGGCTTTACATTCATTCCTATGGGCCTCCAAGCCCATAGGAATGAATGGGTAGGTATTCCTTATTACCGATTCGGTATTACCGATTCGGTAATAAGGAATGTTAAGGAATCGCTATTTGAATAGCGATTCCTACATGCATAGCCTTTTGCTATTCCTTATTAGCGATTCCTTATTTTTCGCTAATAAGGAATCGCAAATGCTAATGTTGATGCATATGCCCCAATATTCGTGTTTTATTCATGGTAGGATTAGCTTCGTTTACGCCTTCCATGGCAATGTGCAGCTTGCATTTTACGATTTGAGGAAATATTTGGAGGTTGTCCCTGATTTTAATGTTGCATTCCATTGGCGCATTTATATAGCGCTTACTTTTGATTAATTTTTTTTTAGGTTGGTGAGAGAAGTGGTGGTGAGGTCTGTTGGGATAGGCTTTGAAACTGTCATCCCATATCTGAATGTGGTTGTGAGATGTGCAGAAGAGGTCATGGTGTGCAGCTAGTCGGGTCCGGAATTGGTGGCATACTGAGTCTTCTGATTGGCCAGCATCATGTGACAGATCTTAATGGTGGACTTCTGAGTCCTCTGATTGGCCAGCTGCATGTGACAGATCTTAGTGGTGGACTTCTGAGTCCTCTGATTGGTCAGCTTCATGTGACAGATCTTACTGGTGGACTTCTGAGTCCTTCTGATTGGCCAGCAGTATGTGGCAGATCTCTTAAGTTATTTTATGCCTATTCAATTGGTGATGAGTGGTTTATTACCAGTACATTACTGGGTAATGCTTATAGCTCATAGCAGATATGTCTTATCTGAGTAGAGGATTAAGCTACAGTTGGCCGCTAATAGTTGAGTCGTATGGAATTAGTATTAGTGTGGGTCAGAAGGGTTCTATATAAATTGACTTTACTGTATAATATCCAGGCTAAGTATAGATTAGTGTTTTAAGCTTACCCTATAGAAAGTAGTGCGCTGGTTGGGTTGCTCCATAGCTGTGGGTTGTAAACTAGACTGTACTCAAAGTGGCAATTATCCTTCTGAATTCCATCCAATGGTTGGGGGAAGATGTTATCTTGTAAGTAGCCTTATTTCGACTGTCTTCTGAAGTATATATGCTCGTACGCTCTTCGAATCTTAGCTTGTAGTCAGTTTCAGAAACTTGTTGCTTGTACTGAGAAAGCTCTGTCTCCTATAACTTTCTCATGATGACCTGTGCAGTGTCCTGTTCTGTTTGTATTCCTTTAAATGAACTCATTGGTGTAGTAGTCCTTTTCGTTCGCAGTTTCTGTGGATAGGTCAGAGCGCCTTGGACATTTCCTTTCTCGCTATAGCTAGCCAGGGAAGCGACTGCAAGACTAGAGTCATGCGTTCCCATGGGTAAAGGTGGAAAAGGGGTCTTTCAAGTAGTTGTATTTTGCATATGATGAATCCTGGTTTGTCAAGGTAGAGGCCGCAAGCATGGTCAAGCTTTAAGATTACGAGTGTGAGGATAGCTTGTAGCTTTAATTGGGATCCAAGGTACGGGAAGATGCGACACAGTGTTTTCATTGTATCGAAGGCACTTTTTGTGATGGTGATGTTGGCACGTGATATCAAGGATAGGTCTGAATCAGTGGTTACCCTAGGTTTCGGACTTCCCCTAAAGTTATTGGAAGGGCCTCTAGCTCCTTGGGCCATATGGCTGTAGGCTGGTATTTTTGCCATTGTCCGCAGCTCGTGATCTATGTCTATATGTTGTAGAGCTTTTACGTCGTTACTCATCATCCATGTGTTTCGGACTCAAAGGCAGTCATCGAGGTTTGAGTTCTATAGGTCTTTAGAGTGATTTGTATGTCATCTGCATAGTTGAACAGATGAGGTTGAATAATTTAATCAGGGTTGTGAGGAGGTTAGATAGATGGGGAATATTAGAGGGGATGTGATGGGCCACAGTGTTGAGTACTTAGTAAACAACGAGGGGGACAATGAGGGCTTGATAAAGGTCCACCGTACTTGCCCTGGGTAGAACTAGAAGACAAAAGAGTTACGGTGTTCCTGGGTGGAACTAGAAGACAAAAGAGGAACACCGGATCTCTTTTGCCCACAGTGTTGAGTGCAAGGGCAAGGGGCCGACGTGAAAGGTGATAGGTAAATCACACTTTGCTTGAAGCAATCCATTTTAGAACATTTTCATCTATTTCGAGATGATGGAATAGTTATAGTAGCGTGTCGTGATAGACATTATGGAATGCAGCTGATAAATCCAGAAGGAATAGAGCAACAACTCTATTGTTGTCCACTGTAAGCTTTAGTCATCCCAAAAGGATACTCTTTTGGGATAACTAAAGCTTACAGTGATGGCTGACTGTGCGTCTCTGCCTGATCTGAAGCCGAACTTGTTCATATCTTTACACTAGATCGCAGCTCTATATTCTACCTAAGTAAATGTTGAAAGATCAATAATTTATAAAAGTTGTGTCAAGGTTGCACACTTCAAAGTGTTATTAAAAATATTGTAAAATAACACTGATTTTGCTCCTTTTCGTTAGGTATATGAATTGTAAACGTCTACATTTAGCGATATGTTGACCTGAATTTCATGTCATTTACTTCTTTAGGTGACTATGGTGGAATTTGTTCAAAAAATACCAACTTTAGGAATGCAATGAAGAATGAAGCCTCACTGAACACGGGACTGGTCACCGCGCAGACTTTTGGTCAAGCGTTGATTCCCAGGGTAATCGCGATAACGTGGGCGCACGAACTTGCCCACAGCTTGGGGGCTCCCGTAAGTGCCTTTGACAGATTGCCATTTATACATTTGTTTTATCAGGCCATACTAATATATGCAACAATTGCAAAAAAAATACACTCATGTCTTGAAGTATTTTCCCAAGTCCTTGAAGAGGGAATATCCCACTACATTACTTTCTGACTTCCTGAACACAGTCTTTACTAAAACTGCCATCAAGTTTACAGAAAATATACTGTTCTCTCCACTCGGTCCTGCATCACTAACAACAGTAAGCATTCCAGAATGTTCTTATGTTTGATGATGCCTGATTGGGTTTTGAGATCTACTTTGACATCGTTCGCAAGATGACCCGCGCCATGTTGAATTCCTATAATGAAGAAACCAACGTACTCGCCGTACAAATAAAAAAAGAGCTTTTCCTAAACCCATGATTTTTTCATCATTTTTACTTGACATAATCTTTTCCTCCCAGGACTGGCTTTAGCATCGGTGGCGCCTGGTGCGACAATCTTTTTTAGCGCCCCGCTCCCCCATGACCTCCTCCTCAGATTCCCTCACGACCACCCGGCAAAAGTGCCCCTCATCTCTCCATAGCCCCTCTCTTTCATACATTTAATTTGTTGTAAAGCGCTGGTCAAGGCTGGCTTTACTAATCCACTCAGCTATCCACTTTAAATACAGATCTGTTCCTTGCAGCAGGCATATTAACTCTCTGCGCTACCTTATGGTGAGGCAAAACTGCCACTGGTCAAAACACTGATCTTTCGCTCTAGCAGGAATATTAATCACAGGAGTTATCTTGACATTTTTATTGCTGGCTAAAATCTGGATGCACAAGGAACTCTGCATCAGCTGCTTACAAATTGTAAGTTATGCTAAACACAGCACCCCCACCTGAGGTCAGTGCCACCCCTCCAGGTCATCGCCCAGTGCGGCCGCACACACTTTCACAGCCTGGAAATAGTTTTGTACTTTTGAAGTGAACAAATGATTTATGCTTTTATTTACTGGAAAAAATATAAATCCTGATTTAGCAAGTTTTTTTTGCAAGCCTTTTTTTAAAAATACAGGCCTCAACAGTAAGCGTGCTCAATCAACACAAATAATGAAATATAGGACAACAAATTACTGGCCAGGTGGCAAATTTAGGGTATGGGAACATCATGGAGGGGAGAAGAGGAAGCAAGTGGGGGAAAACCAGTGGCAAAATGTAAGAGACTTGTGGAGAAAGTAAGCGAGAGGTGGCAGTAAGAGGGGCGGAACCAGAGAGAAAAGGTTAGAGGCTGGGTAGAAATGAGAGGTTAATCGTGATTGGAGAGTAGATGCGGATGTAAAGACACTGAACCAGAAAGAGACAGGAAGAGCCTGGCCTTTGGGAAAAGGGCTGAGGCAGTGCTTTGAATGGGCCAGTACTCACAGGTACTGAGTACTGGCACTTCTTATTTTTATCACTGTTAATACCGGCACTTCGCTACTGGCTAGGAGAGTACCAGTACTCATGAAAGGTAAGCTCATTGGCTGATAGTGCTGGTGAGCACTGGGCTGTCCGAGAAGAAGCTGTCTCTGAAAGCACTTCTGTAGTCCTTAGCTCAGCCGCTTTTGTGTACATGTCTCCTTGTTTCTTTGTGAGTGTGCGCGCTTGAGGATATACAGCATTGTGAAAAACAACAACAAATAACGGTATGATATTATGAAGTTGCAAATATTACAAAACAAGGAAAATTTTAACATATTATCCTGTTTGGCTTTAATTTTGTGTAATGATGTAACCTGTTTTGTTAACATAAATGCATTTCTGTTGTGTTTTGATATGTGCTTTAACTGGTATAGAAGTCAATATGCATCATCATATCTTGGCCTTAGCCCTTCCCATAGCCCCGCCCACTTGCCACACCTCTAGCTCATTTTAATGAGTACCTGCATTTATTTTTTCCCATTTAACGCACTGATAATACCCACAGGAATCACCATTTTTTTTCATCTGACATCACTCTATTTTTTGTCCATCCCCCTTCCAGGGTGTTCTCATACATGTCATTGTTTTATCAAATAAAGGGATGTTTTTTCTTCCCACGCAGGCTCTGTGCTCTTCTTCCACATATTAGCCTGGCAGTCACTGGATTTGGTCGGCAGAACATCCAGATATTCAGATCCGGTACCCAACAGAAAGCATTAGAGAGAACTCCTCAAGACATCAGGCAGTACCCTGTACACCCCTTTAAACAGCTCAGATATTGCATTTTACCAAGCTTACAACAGTATGCTTGATTAACAAAACAGTGAACACTAGATGTGACTGCACACGTGAGATGTGATAGCTAAGTGGATGTTGCTGTGCACACAATAGCCTGTTCCACTAGGAAACAACACCCAAAATCCTATAGAACATTTTCGGTACTAACACTAAGTGCATTTCTTTCTGATTTAGATTTTGGGGGATGCATTCTGTGTCACAATGTGCATATAGTGAGGAGCCTGTGATGATATCCCATCTGCCTGATTACTAGTGCATTAGGATGGAATTATAATAAGGTAGCGGATATCGCCACCTCACACGAATATGTGACGTTACAACGCGATCATTTAGATCGCAGTACGTTACATCACGGTTATTACAACGCAAGTCGTTACAACGACTTGCACTGGATGGCGCTCTACACTAAGGAATAGTATGATTTACTATTCCAACTCCAGTGTGTGTAACAGTAGAGAATGTGTTGTAATAGTAAATCATACTATTCCTTAGTGTAGAGCGCCATCCAGTGCAAGTCGTTGTAACAACTTGCGTTGTAACGACCGCGATGTAAATGTATCGCGGTGTAACAACCGCGTTGTAAAGGTCGCTCGCCCCTTACACGGAGTCCCCTTCTGCCAATCTCTAAATCAGGCCCAAAATCTCTAATCTGCAGTAATGTATTTGGATCTTTTGATGAACAAAATGAGGGTTTTCGGAATAATATAATTGGGGCTCGTGGCTGTTTCGTCCTCTAATATTTTCGTTTTGCCGATTTTAGCACGATAGAAGCAAGGAGTGTGAACCATTTGAGACTGGCGACAAAGAAGGCAATTACCTCATGTTTCCTTACGCGGTGGACGAAACTCAATACAGAAGCAATTGGTTCTCACCTTGCACAGTGAACTTCATTGGAAAAATACTCAATGCAAAGAAAGACCAGTGCTTTGTTGGTGGGTGGAATTTCATTAACTGTGATTTTGCTCCACATCAGTTACACATTTTGACCTCCAAATAATCCCACATGCGAAGCTTTGTTATTTTTCTCTAATACACTGAGGCTCCCATACTTAGTCACTCAAAATTCTTGATTAAGCAGAAATAGCAGTTTACATCCGAATAGGGAATTAAAAGTACATTTCAGATGAATTTTGCATGCAGACTAAACTCGATGTTTACTTACTTAACACTGAACATATGTACGTATTAACACTGCATTGTACTTCAGCCTAAGGTCCTTTTATGATATCGTCTATTTATTATATTCCAATCGATTGTAATGTTTTAATTAATCAAACAATAAAATTACCTCAGAACTCAACTCAACGTTTCCTGGGACACATTTGCTAGCTCCACTCTGGCAGAATATTTTTCCAGAAATTCTGCATTCGATAAGTGGCATCTCAGAAATAAATAGATAACTCTGAATCTCATAATTTCCCAAAAACATATTAGTGATAGAATTAGATATGGAAATACCACACTGGAAAGGGTTTCTGCTATCATATGAAGTTTTAACGTGCAATAATACAATGCTATATCGATGATAGGTGTATTGTCCACATAGGTGGTTGTGAAGTTAAGAATATTGTCTGTACATTCTGATGTATACTTAACTAGCAGACACCTATTATGCAGCTACTATGCACTTGATTTATTCTTTTCACTTAGTAGAAAAGTCTGGAGGGTGAGAGCAGGGTCAGGAACGTGTCGCGGTATGACAGCTAGAACTAATTCTGACCTAGCCCTTCAGGCCTGTAAGAAGCCCCATTCTGTGGAGTAAATGGCCTCTGGTAGGAGTGTTCTTCAGATGTACATCATTTCATTCTCATTAACATAAGGAAACATTTTTTTATGTGCCATTGCAAGAGGAGGGTATAACAGTCAGTAGTCTATCACAAAATTGTATTATAAAAATATTGTAGTCAGAATATCGACAATAGAGGTGAGTTTAAATTAACTGTTCTTAACTCCGTAAATATATACTGCTGAAATAAAAATATTTCTAAGTTAAGTCCAATTATATTAAATCCAATTTTTAATATATATATAAATATGAATATATTTCGCGAAGATTCGTCAATCGGCGCCAAAGTTATTGGGAATAGAATGTTGCGGATTTCCTATGGCAAATAGGTCCTAACTATAACTACCTACTGGCAACCACCAGTAGGTAATATATATATATATATATATATATATATATATATATATATATATATATATATATATATATTACCTACTGGCGGTCGCCAGTAGGTAGTTATAGTTAGGACCACGTTTCCATAGGAAATCCGCAACATTCTATTTTGAATAACTTTGGCGCCGGTTGACGAATCCTCGCGAATTTTTCAAAATAGGTGGGGCGCTACGCTCCGCTCCTACCCTGAAAGTCTCGGGGGGATTCGTCAAGCGGGGGCTGAGATAAAAGGGGGGTCCCAAAACGCGTTTTTCCCATGCATTTTTCCATAGGACCTTTAGACAGGGCTACAGCCCGAACGGCTGAACAGAATTACTTGAAATTTGGCAGAGAGGTAGTCCTCAGGTCAAGGAAGTGCCTTTTGTAGGTTTGGTGTAAATCTGTTCAGTAGATTCTGAGAAAATAGCCTTTAAATCAATATATATATCTGAGCCAGCTTACGGTGCGCTTACGGTACGCTTACCGTACGCGTACGGTGGCATGCGCGAGCGCGATTCTGATTGGCTCTTAGATCTTAGTAAACATTCGAATCGGCCGAAACCAGGAAGCGGCGGCCGCCATTTTCTCTCTCGCACTGAGAGTGATGATGAAAATACAAAGCACAAAAACATGTAAAGGGGCTGTTTAGACAGCTCCCACACACATAGCCATGTTGAGGGAGTCCCCAAAGATCCCCCAAGGCCAAAAACGGATTTTTTTTTTTCGCTAATTTCGCCGATTACGCTTACCGTACGCGTACGGTAAAAAATTATATAAAAAAAAAAATTATCCACACTCTCCCCACCCCGTGTGCAATTGGTGGCCGAAGGACCACCAATTGTGCATGGCTCATAACAGATGAGATAAACTATAATATTTAAAAAAAAAAAAATTAAAAAAAAAATTATCCACACTCTGTCCACCCCGTGTGCAAATGGTGCCCGAAGGGCACCATTTGTGCATGGCTTATAAAAATTACGAAAAATTAAAATATTACCTTTCAAAACGAAGTGCATCATATGTCCTCCATGTGCGCACGGTGCGCGAAGCGCATCGTGCGTACATGGCCCATCTAGCGTAACGTACGCGCACCGCGTGCCCACCGTGCGTGCACGGCACTAACTGCGTAAAGTGGGCGCGCGGTGCGCGAAGCGCACCGTGCGCGCACGAAACGAACTGCGTTAAGTGGGCGCGCACGCCACGAATGGCGTAAAGTAACTTGGCATTTAAAAAACCGTACAAATTCACTGAAAAAACCATAGGTTTCACACACGTTATAGTTAGGAATTAGCATTTAAAAAACCTTGCAAATTCACTGAAAAAACCATAGGTTTCACACATGTTATAGTTAGCGGAAATTTTACTGATAAAAAACCAATGAAATTCCCCCGTTATAGTTAGTGCAGGCAACTATAACTCACGCGACCGCAATCTTCTGCTGATGACATATGTGTCTTTATGAAAAAAAAATATTTGTAATATATGTATAGCTAAAAATGTATGGAAGAAGACATGGGCAAATAAGTGTCTAAATACAGTATTAGCATCAGCAGAGGATTGTGGTCGCGTGAGTTATAGTTGCCTGCACTAACTATAACGGGGGAATTTCATTGGTTTTTTATCAGTAAAATTTCCGCTAACTTCCGCTAACTATAACATGTGTGAAACCTATGGTTTTTTCAGTGAATATATATATATATATATATATATATATATATATATATATATATATATATATATATATATATATATATATATATATATATATATATATATAGTGGAAACGCATCAAGTTTGATGTTTAGACTCTTTGAAATAAATATACATATATATTTATATATATAGATATATATATAGATAGATATATACAAGTTAGCATTAGTGCATCAATACCTACCCATCAACATTTACCTTCATGATATTGTGATAATTGATACTCTGCCTAGGAATTTCTCTAGGACAATATTTTTGTACATGATATTATGATAGAACTGTGCCACTCTTTAACTGCTTCAGAAATTGCCAGACCACCATAATCACCCTTTCCTACATCCCTCACTTTACTAAAGCACAAAAATAAAAAGTCACAGGTGTTGTCTAGACATACGCATGCCCCGTTGATCTACAGTGTGGCATCCCAAGATCTATTCACTCTCTTTTTATAAGATCATTCTGTCTTACTAACAGTGTCCCCTTATTTTAGAAAGCGACCAGCCAATTTGTGGAAACAGGATTGTGGAAGAAGGGGAAGAATGTGATGTGGGAAGCAGTACCTCTGATCCTTGCTGCTTCGGTGCGAATGATGTCTCTGGATCTGAATGTAAATTACGGCCAGGAAAGACCTGCAGGTAAGGCATGAATAACTTATGACGTTCAAAAATAAGTTCTTATATTTAGCATAAAATCACAGATGTATTTTTAGGATTTAGAAGTTAGACCTACAGCTACATAAGCAAAACCCTACACATATCAACAGTATGCTCATTGATTACTCTTATTCACTGAGGGGCCGATTCACAGAACTAATCTGAGACAAAATCCTAATCTTACTACTTTTGGGATTCATAGAGGGCATTTAGTAGTAGTAAAGATAGGATTTTGTCTTAAATTAGGATTTTGTCTTAAGTTAGGATTTTGTCTTAAGTTAAATGTAAGTTAAACTTAAGTTTGTCTTAGGTCTTAAGTCAAAGTCCTATTTTAAGACAAAATCCTAATTTACCACAAAATCCCAACTTTACTACTACTAAATGCCTTCTGTGAATACCAAAAGTAGTACGTTTAGGATTTTGTCTCAGATTAGTTCGGTGAATTGGCCCCTGAGTGATCACAATACTTCTAATACTCCTGCTGGTGACAAATCTGTTCTGATAATAATGTGAATGGCAAGGGCGTGAGTTATAGTTACTGTAGGGAACTACCCCGAACAGTCCACCAGTCTTCAGGCTGCTTACTTTTTCTGTACTATCTCCGATGAACAGTGATTTTTAATGTTTTGACTTCTGTTGGCCACCGTTTCAATTATTATTGGAATATGTGGACCGTACTGAGGCATTCTAGAAGCCGGGTACCCCCGCCTAAGCAATTTTGATAACTTTAACCATAAACCAATACACAAAAAATACAGACACAATCATTCATAAAACAAATACTAAAATACTGCTATATTGGATTTAATATACAGATAAATATATAAAATGTTTACATTTTTGTTGGAAGCTTGGAGTTTTTCTAAATTCAATTGTGCCCCCCCCCTATTGCCCATACTATATATTGTTTGATGCACCCATTAATCAAACTTTGAGGAAACCAATTGTATAACCTCCAGTGTCAAATTCCTTCACATTTACAGAACGTTTTATAATTTTCATTTATACATATTGCTTCTTTATTTATAAACCCTTTATTACTCTGTTAATTTTATTTAATTTTCTAAGCACTCGTGGACTCAAAAATCCTGGTCTCTGCCATTGTTGTCCCTTGTTGTAAACTCCGAACTACTAGGCATCAGGGACAAAGGCCAGAGCCCTGAAATGGAGTGTGGCACAGCTCTACCAGCTAACAAGGGCACTGGCCTGACATCTGTATGTCACTGTCCTCACCTACTGCAGACTGAGAGGCTGCAGGCTGAGATGTGACTGGCATGGTCCCATTTCTAATGGACTGCCAGGTGCATTGGCCTGACTTGCGACTGACATTCCTCATCCATAATCTCTGATGTGATAGATTATTGCACCTTCCTAGATCTTCCCATGTACACGTAGGGCAGCTCATCTCTGGTCATTAAAATCTTTCTTTTGTTGTATGAGCTTGCACTGCCTTATAGCCCTTCTGGAACAGAATCCGGTCATGTCTTGGAGAGGTATTGGGGTGGGTGCTTCCATCGGACCCACGATTGTTTCTGTTGCACTCTACGGACGATATTGGGAGGAACCGATATAAGCAACACCTCTTGTTCCTCGCTCTTACTATTGCCAAATGTGACATTGCACAGAGATGGAAGGCATCCTCTCCCCAGACTCTCAGCAAATGGAAGACTGAAATGGACAGATGCATGGGAGCTGAAATTGCAGTGTTCGAGGCCAGGGGCTGCCCACGGAAACATCGTAAGATATGGTCGCGGTGGGCGGCATATCGTGGGATAGATTTACCCCCTCTCTCTGAGTTGGACCTCAGATTGGGATCTGCCATCTGCTGTTGGGGGCCATCCTTGTTCTTGCTGCATGCTTGTACTACTGTTTCACTGGTCTGGGCTTTTCATAGCTGCTGTATTATGTGCTGTATTCCGATACTCGCCCGCTGTCTGCATATCGTTTAAAACACCCTTTTTATTTTACCTGCATGTTCCGCAGGGATTGATTACACTCATAGAAATGGTTATAGATGTGCATATTATCCGACTACTTCAACGAGCCAATACAAGATCACTGCTTGTTGTTTTGCAAAATGACCGAATAAAATTAGTTGTTAAAAAAAAAATCTTTCTTTTGGTTAAAACCATGAATGGTGTCAAACGGATTACCATGATCCTTCATTCACCTTCGTAAATTTGATACTTACTATTCAGCTGAAATAATGAAAATATTTTTTCCTTTCTGTAGTCCCAGCCAAGGTTTATGCTGCAACCATGAGTGTTCATACATTGCTCGTGGAGAGCTATGCCAAAAGGAGGGCGAGTGCACCTATGAAAGTTACTGCACAGGAACAAATGCGAAATGCTCAAAGCTGCCTCCAAAAGCGAATTACACTGAATGCCACCTGGGAACAAAGATATGCATGAATGGGGTAAGTACATTAGACATCGTAGAGTTCTAGGAAACGTTGGATTTTCAACGTTCTCCCCCGGGGTGTCAGTTCCTTTCCCGATATCGAATGCATGTCCTAGTGTTGGTGAGAGGGGTTCGATGAGCTGGACATTAGCAAAAAGGGTGTGGAGGGTCACAGTTTCACCAGCTCATTTTTGTTCCATCACAGTGTGAACGAAGGCTTAACCAGTCTTTGTTATCTCAGATGTATTCAGGTGTTTCTAGTTTTGTTTTATCACTATAAATGAAGGACTGCAAGTACCAGAATGCAAAGAAATTCAAACCCACATTAGCTATTCATGTGTGACATAGGACAATTGGAGACTTACGATTATCTCAAAATTCTCTGAAAGATTACAAAGAGCAACACCTCTGGACGATGGTCGCTTTTCTCTTTTCTTACATATAGTCTGCCCTACATGTCTGTGGGGTTTGCAGGTTTGGCTCCTCTGTGACAGTGGCTGCTGCCAATGTAGACCAGTAATCACGACAGAGTAAAATGATAGGGGAGGCGTGGCTTTTCAGTGAGGGTGTTGGTGACTTTTATGTTCTTTCTGACTGTGCTGATTTTCAGAATGAGGTATAGCTTTATGTCAGAGGATTGAATTTGGGATGCATGGAAGGGTATGGCCCAGCTGAGTGCTTGAAGGCTTGAACAGTAACTTACTTTCATTTGTGGTCTTGTGAAGGCTTTCAGGCAATATATGGATTTAGGCTTGTTGCTGTTAAGTTGTTGGTTTTTCAGCTGCCTTGAGTGTTATACATTCTATACTGATGTTGATTTGTGCAAGGATACGCCTTTTGTTGGAGCATGCACCCTGGCCCTACCAGCGTCAATAAATATATGCGTCATCTGTTCTCGGATTGTGAGGTTGTAGGCAAGCGGGTGTTATGTGCTTTACTGTAGCATGACATTTCGCTGAGCACACATACAACTAATGTGAGGAATGCTCTCTCTTTTCAATAGATGTGTCTTTATTCTCTGTGCAGCAAATATGGCTTGGAGAAGTGTGACTGTGAAAGCAGCTCCATGTATGAGAAGTGCCAGCTTTGCTGCAAGCTGCCAGGTGAGAGACATGGCTTGAGGCCTTCTTTTCTTGGTTAGAGTCAGACGTAGGGAATTTGTGTCCCAATTATTTGTTCTTTCTGTTATAGTAATGGGAGTAGCTGAGGATTTAGGGTCAGATATACTATAGCCTTAGAGCCCGACTAGCGGGCTCTACCAGCCATTAAAGGCCCACTCCAGCGTTAAAGGTCCGAGCCAAAGACAAGGACCTTTAGCAAGAGAACCGGCCTTTAATGGCCGGTAGAGCCCGCTCGGAGGGCTCTAAGGCTATTAGAACATTCCACCCCTAGAGGGCAGAATGTTCTAATTTGTAACAGAAAGGCCTCACGGAGCCTGAGGGGGTTGAAATCCCCTCCGGAGCTGTGAGCAAACATTGCAATGTTGATGCTCCGGGCCTCTACCGGCCATTAGAAGCCCGGAGCACTCCATGGTCTTCAATGGAGCGCTCAACAATCCAGTGTTCTTATAAGCTTTATAACAGTTGGAAGCACTCTGATACGCTGTTTGCGATAAACTTCTACCGACTCCAAAAATGACTGTGAGAATGGGTTTTGATTCACAATTGTAAGGGGAATGTTGTAGTCATCCCTTTCAAAATGTGGATCGGTATGTGATGTATCAATGTTTTGTGACCGAAATACAGTTGCAAACATTGAAATTCTACCCACTCCTGGGTTGGGGCAATAATTCATTTGCAAAATGGAATGAGTCCCTTTGGGCATCTCTTATCAATCTCTAAACCCTTTTAGCCCATGGATACTCCCATGATGTTCCACAAGTGTTCAAAAATATTTCCAGAAATGCACATCCTTGGCACTTTTAATTGTTTTACAAATTAATCACTGGTTCAGGGTCGGTCTCCGACGCATGTTTGGAATTTAAGAGTTAGAGCACTACTCAGCTTGGCACTAGGGATCTTTTTCTGGGATTCTACAGCCCACTCATTTGCACATTTATCAAGTCTTCTTCGGCCTACTATAAGCATATGTGGCAGGACAATGAGCCTATTATTCCCAGCACTCTGGATAAAGCTAATCACCGAGTGACAGGAACAGGAAGAGAAGCATTTGGACACGTGCAGTAGCAGTGCTGTCTGATTGCAGGTGCCAAGTGTTCTAGACACCATTTAGATTAGACAGATTCACCATCTTCAAACCAATGTCTTCACCCAACCTCACCACGTATGGGCCAAAATACCAAGTCCATAGTACTTTAACAGTCCCCACTAACTACCTCCATGCACACAGAAGCATTCCACAGTGATGATATTAATACTTAATCATGCTTAGAGAATGGATCTTAGCACTTTTAGTCTTTCTTCTTCTATTGCCTGAACACAACTTTTGCATTCACACCTAGTCCCTAAACCTACTGACCCTGTAGCCTACACCATGACCTCGCTTTTCTTACACTCTGCACACTCCACAGCTCTCAAGTCTCCCTGCTTCCCCATTCACAAATATACGGTCTACGGCCAACTTCCTTGCTATTGCCCTGGCTTCATTCGTCAGCTTCGATGAATGGATGCGATTGGCAATACAGCTGTTGAGATCAATCAACCCAAATACATCTGAAACAAATGGAGGACAGTTCACTTCAATATCATATTATAAAGAAGATATTTTTAAGAAAATGTAGTTGTGTACATGACACATTCTAATAACTCATATAATCGACTAACTCATGATCTGTTCTCTATTGATAGGAGATGCCCAGAGATGCACCAGCACATCCTCCTCAGCACTACTACGTTATTTCAATGGTGCTCAGATATTCCTACCGCCTGGTTCACCTTGTGGAGACAGGCAAGGCTACTGTGATAAATTCCACATGTGCCGTCTCGTGGATGCAGATGGGCCGATTGCTCGCCTCAAGAATTCATTCCTGGGCTTCATTGAGACTGAAGATATTGCGTCGTGGATGATAGTGAGTGACTCCGAAGGCTGACAGTAATGCCAAATTTGCAAAGATTCAAAGCTTCAATCTAACTCTTTTCAGATGTTTTAAAGCAAAAGAAACCAAGAACAATGACCTCCAGTGCTTGCACTAACTTTAAAACACCCTTTCTAATTGTGCAGCCTCAAAATAATTCCTAGGCTTGATGACGGCCATGTTTTTTCACTTATTATCGCCCTGTCCCTGCAATCACTACTTGTGCACTCAAATGTGATTGACTGAAATGCCCTCAGATATCCTGGGTGGCTTCTTTGCCCTCCAGATGTCCCACTGGCTGCTGTGATCTCGAAATATCCAATTGGCTAATTGTCCCTCCAGGTATCCAATTGGCTGATCGGCTTTACAGATATCCAATAGGCATCTCTGTCCCCCACATATCTGATTGGCTTTGTCAGCGCTACGTTTTGTTCTACGTTTTGAAAAACACAAGGCACAGGTATTCTGGCTGGCAGTTCACTTAGCCGTAGGCTATATTTTTTGTCACATAGGTTGTTTACCATCTATAAGTTACCTAGTCGTTTTAGAGCAATTAAAATATTTTTTTTAAATGCATTATTTCTTTATTTTATGCACTGACTTTTTATCATTTCCTCTCCAAAATAGTCATCTAAAATGCTTCAGGGATGATGCAAGACTGGAACAAGGACTCCAGCATGATTTATACCAGTTTTTCTTAGCATATTTAGAATAGGCTTAAACCCAACTTTATAAACACACGTAGGTACCTCTAGAACATGGTACTCGCTTCCGAAGTGTAGTCACTCTCACTGTGAGAGTAGCATGTTCTAGATGTGTCCATCTGGAACATGTTAATCTCCCATCGGAGTTGTTTTTGAAGCACAGAATTGCACATCTGGCTGTCTCGCCCACTGTACGAATTATATTGGCGTGCACAATCCAATCTTTTTGTACTGTGTGGTGCTACGAGCCTTTGATGAAGGGTTCTCATCAACCCAAAATCAAATGCCAACTCCTAGCCATAGCATATGGTGTTAGTCTCCACCATTAGAAACTTTCTTGTTTTATTCGAGCACAGCCAGTTGACATGCTTCTAACTCTGGATTCATGATGCTACAGTCTTGTTGTGTTACTTAACATGTATAATATAAGTTATGCAAGATATTCACATGGCAGAAAACAGCTTACAAACACATAGAGGCCGATTACGATGTCGGTCGGAAAGGCTGGATTCGTATTTTCCTAACCCGTGTCGGAACCTATGTTTCCGACTGACTCAGAAAAACTTCAGACCGATTATGATGGAAAGGTAACCGTTTGGTCTTTCTGACTTGGTTCCGACCCGAATTCAGAGACTCCAAGTCAGTCAGAGCCGAATCGTACAGGTCTTTGGACCGCATTTCCCCCTCCGGCCTCCTGTTGGGGCCCATGAGGGTACCCATGGGACCCCTCTTTACAACCATGCACAGTGTAGCAGGCACCATGGGGGCCCACCACAGGGTGCAAGGTTTTCCGCAACCACCCCTTTTCCCAGCCGGAGACTGTGTTGTCGGTTGGAACACAGGCTTCCATTGAAGTCAATGGGAGTCCGACCGAATGGTGTTCAAAAACATCGTAATCGGTCAGTTGGAATGCTTTCCGACCGATATCATAATGAGGCCCATAGTCGTGATTCATATTTTTAACAATATATCAAAATACCTGAACTTTAAAAACGTTCAGCATGATATAGCACGTGAACAATTTTATCCCAGTGTACCTGATAGTGCCTCTTGTGCAAATCAGAGCTCCTTTCGCCTTCCTCTCTGGGGCTAGTGGGCCCAAGGAGCATAAGGGGACCTGAGATCTTCTAACGCAGTAGAGACGTTTTTTAAAATCTAGGCGAGTTTCAGAAACCTGAACTCCACTGTAATAGTTCTTGGTGTGGTTGAGTGTGCCTCTAGTGGGATTGAGATATGGCTGGTGAGGAGAAGCAGATTAGTCCCTGATAGAATAGCTGGACTAGACGAGACAACATGCCACACCCTCACCCATTACTTCAAATAAGTCAATAAAAACATTACAATATAAGAACTGACATCTACGCAAGATAGCAAACCAATAAAAAGCTTATGTTAATGTTACCTTGAGATAAAGATATGGGTTTGACAAATAAACATTTACAGATTTATGGATAGTTACCCCCTTATGGCTGACCATTGTATACTACATTATATAGGCAAACCTTTATCCTAGTCAGAATTTTAGAAGGTTGTGTGCATTAACTTTGAAATATTCCTTGTTTTTATGCAGGCGCGCTGGTGGGCCATTCTTTTGATTATATTGACCTTAGCGGCTATCATGGCTGGTACAGTGTTTCTTTTCGGGAGAACCTTGGATAGCGAGAAAGGTAAGAATGATTATTTCTATAATTAGACAATTTGACCATCTTTATATACACTTAATCAAAGTTATCAACAGATCCTGAATTCTTTCATGATTCACCCTCTTCTGAGAAAATTTGAAAAGCTGTGAATACCAAAGTCTACACAAGGAGATGATGGACGGAGCACTGAAATGTTTCAAACATTCACCCCCAGTCACAGATCTGGGTTGAATCCATCATCATTCTTTAGCTCACTTCGCCACCTCAGTTCAGACACAGCTATATGTAAATCAGTCTGGACCCTGTGCCTCATGGGAACAGTCCAGCCCAAACTGCCAAGCCATGTCTTCCCTGGACCGGAAACAAGCATCCTGGGACCGGTTTCAACAAACTCTACCCTTATTCATAAATGTACTCAGTGGGATCAAGCTTACATCTTTCATTTTAAGAAGGTCTTTCAACAATTTCTTTGTCAATTCAATCAGTGTCCCTCTATATTTATGATGTTTTCTTGAACAGGCATTGCTAGTTCTCAGTGGAATGCGCTATTTGGAAAATTAGGAATCACACCCAGCATCTTTAAATATAAATCAGTAAGTATTAAGGTACCAAAATATTGTACTTAAAATAGTGATGATTACAATGTTAACAAAGTAAGTATATAAAGGCAAATAAAGCTGGACTATACTCCACATATATGTGCATTGACAATATATATATATATACATCTTCAAGGTACATAGATATATTAGGAGTAGTAAATATATACTTATCTTCACCAGTATTTTGGTCATCTATATTTTGGCTACAATATTTTGGTACCACAATATTTAGAATTCATCAAAGTGCCCATACCTTAAATCGTTAGATGGAACTCTGTGGTTTAATTGGAAAAGAGGCAGGTGATATCTTATTGTGCTGGCAGTTTTGTTGAATTCCTACACCATGGCACAACTAGACAGCAACAGTCAGTGCCTAATTTGAGCTGGTGGGCACCACCAGCACTCGTAACTGGAACTTAATTTTCTGTATCAGTGATTTGCCAAGACCAAGCAAGGGATAAACACACAACTCAGAAATATGGATGCAGGGAAATATGGAAAATCTGGCACAAAGGGAGAAAGCAGCCACCTGCAAGAGTAAGATAAAAGGACAGAGAGTTTCTGGTAGTGGATTAAAGAAGCAGGAGGTGAATTCAAGACTAAGCATCTTTTCGGCGCACCAGCATTCATTTATGCGACCCACGGGCATCTGAGCAGAGTTTTAGGTCCGGGCACTAATTCTTTTACAAATTCAGCACTGGCTACAGTAGATATTGACATTATGAAATGTACAGTCATTTTTGGTTTTCTGTACAGCTGATGCTGTTTGTGATTTAGCCTCCTTCTTACTCAATTAAATGTGATAGGCTATTAGTGGTCATTTTCTGTAATGAGGCTTGTTTTTTTTTTTTAAAGGTGTCCCTAAGGCCAGACAAGCTCCTCAACCAATTACAGACCGCGTGCTTGAGGACCGGAGTGAAGATGTGGAGGGTAAGTAATAAAAAGGGCCATTCTACCATTGTAGGAGTTAAAAGTACATTGCAGTTCACAAATGTATTTGTGAATTGCAGTGTCAGAATTACAATTCACTGTAAATCATAAAGGAAAGAATGTGTTTAATATGCATCTTCCACTCTAAGGAACTCACTTGCAAATCTATCAGTGATTTGTGAGTGCTCTGTAGTCCCAAAACATTGAACTGTTACCAACTCCGGTGGTTAGACGTAACCATGTGCACTATGGAAACTGTCCATGGCAGACAGTTTCACTTCCTAAGGGACAGCTTCCAGCAGCAAAGGGAGCAGAAAGACTACCGACGAACTACTACTTGCACGCCACATTGTCCATTTTAGCATCTGCCAATTTCCTATGGGAATGCAACCACTGCCCATGTAAGGGTTATATGGTCATCTGCCACTTTCCTATGGGAATCCAACCATTGCCCATGTAGGGTTTATAGGTCTCATTGCTAGCACATTAGAAAAGGGAATGCAGAAACACAGCTCTGCTTTCCCCTTCTGACCCAGTGGTGGGTTTCGAGTCGGTTGTAAGGATTCACCGAAGAAATCCCCACACATGAATATTAATGAGGTAGTGTTTAGGTAATCCCTGAAAATTGCCATTTTACATTATGTCATGTCATAAAAGTAGGTCCATTAAGTACAAACAAAATAGCTAGGTCGCCTCGATGCTGCTGTCGAAACGCATCACTTCCATGTATCCATCACAATCTTACGTATGGTGTAGTGTTCCTCAGGAACCTAAATGGAGAAATATTTGCAAATGTTTTATTCATTTAAGAATCTCCATAAAGGCAAAAGTGTAAGTATCAATATCTTTATTTAGGGTTTACTTTATGAGGTTCATTCACTTTCTTCTCATAATTGAACAAAATCCTGAATGTGTACCAGCTTATTTAGGTACCATAACTATGATTTAGCTGATGTTGCAATTCCCACTATTTCTTGAAATTGTTATGGCTTGTTGGATATCTGTAGCTGTGTTTAGTTCAAATGTGCTATGCATTTGAGTAACCTGTGATTCTTTTTCTAGAAGGGGAAATGAGAGTCACCCTCAGAAAACCATTCATCTATCAGACTGAATCATCCATTGTCTACCTGGAGCAAGAGCAAATGTTTGTCCAAAGTTCATACCACGAATTTGAAAGTAGGATGTGAAGCAGAGCCGGAGAAAGATATCATGTCTATGAACTAATGTTAACATTTTGAAAACAGAAGCATGTCAAACCTCCTATTAGAGAATACTGATGATTGAAAGATTACATGAAAAATAAATTAATTTTTATCAATAATCTTCTAGAAGTGTATTTACTTGACCACTTGCATGCCTTCCAATGAGTTCACAGGTGTGATGTTGGGATGCTTCCTGACACATCATGGCATATATTTTAAGAAAGAGAATCACAACATTTTAAATAAAACCAAAGTTAGCATAAAGAAATTACTAATCAAAACTTTAAAAAAATTACCAAACTTTTTTATTGATGATCAACTGAAATTCATGTACTTGCCGAAATACAAAGCACAAGAAATGAAAAATCACTTTAAAATTCTCAAGCTTTCAGATACTTGAAGAGACTGCATCAAAAATGTTGTAAATGTCATTAAATGTTTTACTTTTTTAAAACCAGTCTGAGAGTATAAGTTTTTGCCTCAGCCCAAAAATCCAAAACTTTTATTGTTTACAAACAATTTTAAAAATAACAACCTTAAGAATTTATTTGTACTTATTTTAGTAAAAACAAAAAACCTGAGTATTAACGTTTTTGTTGAATTTCGTCAGATCCATGATTAGGTAATGATATAACCATTTAGCAATTTCACAAAATGTGAAAATTTGATTTTTTGTTATTCTGTCAGCGGAATTATATACGCTGGAAATGTTTAGAAATATAAGAACTGATTTACAAAGGCACTTCTCATACGGGTAGGAGTAGTCCTGTAGTACAATTTTGATGTATTCTTATTGGCCTTTACGAATTGGCCACCAAAGCATGTAAAATGTAATTAAAATGGTAATATGCAGTTAGTACAGATATAATGGACTGCACCCTATTTGCACTATTAGTGTTTGGGAGTTGTCGTTTTGAGGGTCATTCACAGTAGTACTCCCTTAGTATTACTTCCTATACGCACACAATTCTGTTTAAATCTGCCTCAATGTACCCATCAGTTCTATGCCTCTCCATAAATGTTGGCACCACACACATTGATGAAGATGAATTGTATTGCCTCTAAAGAAATGTTAGTACACAGTGTAAATGCTCAATTTGTGAATAAATTACATTGACAAGATCTCTTTGCCTTCCCGCTTTGTGATTGGCCATATATTATTTCAGGTGAAATTGTTTACTGTTAACCAGGTTTGAGCCTTTCATGGATTTGTGTGTCATTAGAACAATCAATCAATCAATCAATCAATCAAAGACATTTCTAGAGCGCGCTACATACCCGTAGGGTCTCAAGGCGCTGGGGGGGGGGGGTGCCGCTACTGCTCGAACAGCCAGGTCTTCAGCTTCTTCCTGAAGGAGAGGTGGTCTTGGGTCAGGCGCAGGTCGGTCGGGAGGGAGTTCCAGGTCTTGGCGGCCAGGTAGGAGAAGGACCTTCCTCCTGTAGTCGCTCTTCGGATGCGGGGGACGGCGGCGAGGGCGTGGCTGGCAGATCGGAGGTGGCGTTTGGGAGCGTAGAAGTTGACTCGGCTGTTGAGGTAGCTCGGGCCTTGGTCGTGTAGGGCTTTGTGTGCGTGGGTGAGGAGGCGGAAGGTGACTCTCTTGCTGACGGGGAGCCAGTGGAGGTCTCTCAGATGTCCGGAGATGTGGCTGGTTCGTGGGATGTCGAGGATGAGTCTGGCTGAGGCGTTTTGGATCCGCTGGAGTCTCTTCTGGAGCTTGGCGGTGGTGCCGGCGTAGAGGGCGTTGCCGTAGTCCAGTCGGCTGGTGACGAGGGCCTGGGTGACGGTCTTCCTGGTCTCTGTGGGGATCCACCAGAAGATCTTCCGTAGCATGCGTAGGATGTTGAAGCATGACGAGGAGACGGCGTTGACTTGCCTGGTCATGGAGAGGGAGGAGTCCAGGATGAAGCCCAGGTTGCGTGCATGGTCTGTCGGTTTGGGTGCGGTGCCCAGGGCGGGAGGCCACCAGGAGTCGTCCCAGGCGGAGGGTGAGGAGCCCAGGATGAGGACCTCCGTCTTGTCTGAGTTCAGCTTCAGGCGGCTGGTCGTCATCCACTCGGCTACCTCTTTCATCCCTTCTTGTAGGTTGGCTTTGGCGGCGGCGGGGTCGTTGGTCAGGGAGAGGATCAGCTGGGTGTCGTCGGCGTAGGAGATTATGCTGAGGTTGTGTTTGCGTACGATGGCCGCGAGGGGGCTCATGTAGACGTTGAAGAGGGTGGGGCTCAGAGAAGATCCTTGGGGGACGCCGCAGATGACTTCGGAGGCCTCTGACTTGTATGGTGGTAGGCGGACTCTCTGTGTTCTACCGCCGAGGAAGGAGATGATCCATTCTAGCGCCTTGTCCTGGATTCCGACGTTGCTGAGGCGCCGTACTAGGGTGCGGTGGCAGACCGTGTCGAAAGCCGCGGAGAGGTCTAGGAGGATGAGGGCCGCTGTTTCTCCATTGTCCATCAGCCCATCCTGACGTTTAAACAAATTAATGGTGTACATTAATACAGCTTGCATACTGTTGCAGATGTGCAGACGGAAAAGAGGAGAAAGTTAGTCTGTAGGGCATTGAGAGGTATCAATTGAGTCTTCATGTCTTTCTTGAATTGTGCTAGAGAGCTGATTGCCAGGCTGTACAAGCAGAAGGAAAAGGTAAACACGTAAAAAAAATGCAGTATGGAGTGCATTAGGAACGATGCCTCCAAAATAGTTAAATTTTCAGACTGCAGCCTTTTCGCATAATTATGGCTTTACTACACTAACCACATAATCCATGTGCTGCGTAGTTTTCATATGCTAACAAAAATGTTTTATATCGAGCCCAAATGGATCAAAAAAGACTTTAGAAAATGCCACATATCATGCCCCACACTGCAAGGCCCGTTACAAATCTTAACTAATCATATTTCAGCTAGTCATTGCTGTATTCTGGTGATGCGATAAAGGAGTACTAACGAGACTAAACATTTGGTCAGACAGTATTAATGTGTGTTTAAGTGACAAAAAAGCGGAATAGTATTCACGCAGAATGTGTTGCATCATGACTCATAATTTGCCTTTCATAACCACTTAATTAAGTCAACCATGCCGCATTATTCAGTCCTCCAATTCTGAATAATTTGTTGGCCCTAGTTAGGGGTCACAAGAAGGTTAAAGGTGGAAGGTCTTAAGTTATGAATGGCAACATATCTGGCCAGAGCTTGTGATAGGTGATGCCAATACCATGGGTAGCTTTAAATACAAACATGAGTAGATTCTAGATGAACCAGTGTGTCATGGATAATCAGCCAGCTTGGATTTGGTAACGTGAGGTGAGTGAATGTATGACGTTACAACGCATACATTTACAATGCATGTCTTTACAACGCAGTTTTTACATCGCAACATCCTTTACAATGCATTGTTTTACATCGCATGCCATTACATCGGATTTTCAGAAACTACCTTTACAACGCATTCCATTACATCGCATTATACCTTTACAACGCATACCACAATGCATACCATTACATCACATTTAAGGTAAGTGTTGGATAGTAAAGGGGTAATAATTACTATTCTAACTCCAGTGAGTGCAACAGTAGGGTAAGTGTTGGATAGTGTAAGGGTACTATGCGTTGTAATGGTATGCATTGTAATGACTTGCGATGTAATGCCTGCGTTGTAGTGACATGCATTGTAATGACATGCGTTATAGTGACATGCAATGTAATGGCTGCATTGTAATGACATGCGATGTAAAGGATGTTGAGATGTAATGACTGCTATGTAAAGGTAGTGCGATGTAATGACTGCATTGTAAAGGTTGTTTCCCGAGGTGAATGTGTGCCTACAAAGATTAAACGGCCCTGTGAGGTAAAGTTTATAATACTAACGGTATGTACAGCGGTTTATTCTGCCAGATGCAGGGCTAGTGATGAGTGTGATGAGGGTGGATTTCATGAATCTTCCCTGCAGAACCTAATGGTTTTTGTTGTGCTTGATATATGCCTCATGACAGAGTTTAAGACTAAAATGAGGTTTTTAGTAACAACTGATGGAATTAAGGTGTCCCAGAGGCAATGCATGTTTACATGAAGGAGGTTGGATCCAATTCGGCTGCAATGTGGATTAGCTCTTCTTTACCCAAGTTAATAATAGGGCCTCGGAGAGACATCGAGCCAGAATTCATTAATCCAATAAAATGCACGAGCATTTTCCAGCCTTTTTAAAGTGGGAATTAAAAACAGAGAAGCTGGCTAATTTGATATATGTTCATACAAAACATTTATCCTGAACAAGCATTTAATTGGAAAAAATTGTAATAGAAAAATAAATTCACCAATGTTGGGGAGACAGTAAGGGTCAGATTTAGGGTAAGTGTAAGCGTTACTACTTTGTATTAGGCAACGGTCAGGGTAAGTGTAAGAGTTCAGGTTAGGTCAGTTAGAGTAAGGTTTAGGGGCAAAGATAGTATTAGGGTAAGCGTAGCATATCCGAGTGAGGGTCATGGTGAGAGTAGATTTGGGGTGAGAATTAGAAAATATCTTAAAGATATTAATGGGGCAGTTTGGATCAGTGGAAAGTTGGGTAACAATGTATATTATGGTTAAGGGTTAGGTTATGGTTAGAGATTTGGCTATGATAAGAGGTTTGAGACAAGATCAGGGGGGTGATTAAAGTAAGGTCTCAATTATTTGCAAAGCCTAAACATTTACATTTAAAATCCACATTATTGAACAAGATCCTCTATCATTTCTTGGACACCATTGCTTTGCTGACCATTACACTGAGTTTACTGCTACTTACAATCATTTTACAAAGGTATCAAGACTTTAACCATTATGGAAAATGTAATTAAACATTAAAATTAAAATAATGTCACCATTTATTTTAATTCATTTAACTTACATTTGTTTATTTATGGTTATTGCCACAAATAGTATTAATTTTATTTAGTTAAAATGTACATTTAGATTTAGCTTTGGGGTTTAAATAAAAGTATTCTTTTAAAGTAAATAAAATTAATTCATTTCTTGTAAGGCTATAGATAGAGTTAGTAGTGACTTAATTAAAATTAATTGAGTTAATACATTTTATTGTAGGGTGGCATTAGGGTTAGAATAAGGTTACTCAATTTTAATGAATTTAATTTTGTTTTATGTTAGAGTAAGGGATAGGTTTAGTATTAAGGCTAGAATATGGTAAATAATGTTCTTATGATATGTTTATTTCTATTTAATTTAATTTAAGAATAATGTTTGAGTTAGGAGTATGTTGAATTTAGATGCATTACATTTTATTTAGGGCTAAAGGGTTAAAATTAGGGTTAGAATTTGGCCAGAGTGTTTTATAAAATAAATGCAAATGTTTTTATATCCTGAGTATTGGGTTCCCCACCGCTCGGGTAAATCCACATTTTCCCTACATTAATTGTGCGTTTTTTCAATTCAGTAGCTTTGTTTGAGGATAAATGTCTAAAAGGAACTGTGAAAGGGGATGAGTGCATGTGATGACCAGACAATATTCACCATAGACCTTAGACAAGTACCATAGACATACCTCAGGCTGGTATCTTGTGAGCCTTTTTGAAGAGAGCACTAGCTCTTGTACTATTGTTGTGTAGACATTTATCCATGCAAAGCATCTATAACTTCAGAAATATATATGTGAACATACTGATACAATTTTACCTCCCCAGTTAACATAAGGTTTACAATTCACTTTTTATTTTAGTTCAATTTACTTGGGGGAAATGTAAAGTCTAACATGCAATAATTCATGAACCCTATCCACAGTATAGATGAAATTCAAAAAAGATTTGCTCAAAGGCAGAATGGCAGAGAATGAATGAACAGATTAAAAAGCACATGCTGTGCCAGATAGCCGGCAGGGAAGTACTGGGATGGATATGGAGTTTGCTAGGTGTGGGTTTCTACAACTTGGGCTAGTTGTGATGCTGAAGAGAAATACTGCTCCTCAGTATTGTGACAAAACTTGAAGTGAAAGTGCTTCATTTTTCCTCATGTTTTCAAATGCAATTGTAGCGAGAGTAGCATCCTTCTTAGAAAACATACCAGCCATTTGTTTAGGTTTTGCTTTTGTGGAACAGTGGAGAACTTGGAGGTAAAAAAGAATTTGTGTAAATTTGACAGGATTATTTTCTAACATGGTAATAATTCCTCTGTTTGCTCTAATAATCATTCTGAAAACGATTTACACATCCCTAACATACATTATAAATGATTTAAGGCCTAATTACAAATTTGGCGGTCCATCGACCGCCAAACGGTATGTGGGGGTGCGGTGGCAGTTGGGGACCGACGCACCAGTGCTCCGACCGCCATATTACAACGATGGTGGTCGGACCGCCTTAGGACCGCCTCAACAAGTGGTCAGAGGCTCCAATATGCTTGGCGGTGCCGCTGCAGCACCATCAAGCATCTATGGAGTTTTCTCACCGCCAGAGTTTTTATGGTGGTGAGGCCATGATGGAGCAAGGATTCGTAACAGAAACTTGCTTGGATACAATCCTCTCAAATAACATATAATAATGTAACCAATCTGTATTGTGAATACTAAAACCGCACTACATCACGAACATTATTTTTATCTAGGGGAAGCTTTTCTATGTGCATTACTAACCCTTAACTTGAGTGTCCTAAAATGGCCGACAAAACGTGGGATTTCTATTGCGCATGCCTCAACTGCATCTACATAGTATGACACTATCGCTTTTGGTGGGAAACTTTTGCAGCTGCGCAATGGCACTAAAAATGGCCACTTTGAACTCACATGCTAAATGCACCTGCTGCTGATAAACTAAAATTTGTAAGTCGTATTAAACACTAATGCAAAAGATTTAAATAAGTAAATGGGGATAGAGTAGAGATAAGTGCTATACAGTGAAATCATTTGTTTCTGTGTTCTGATGTGTCTTTTACTGACTTTGTTAATAGTTCTTTTTGGGCCTCGGAGGGTGACTGGAATCCCTACTACACTCATGCTCATAAAGATTGGCCGAAAACAATGACGGTACCCGTGTCACTCAGCCAAGGACACCTTGAATGAAGAAGCATGGGAAACTCAACCAATGACCCTTGCGAAAGCAACAATGTTGAATCAAATGTTTAATTTACTGAATAATGTGAAATACATGTGGGAATAAAGCTATGGGAAAAGAAAATTAAGGGGCGGGCACATAGACAATGGTTCATGGAGAAAATGTTAAATTCTAAGTGGCGTGATGAACTCACCTCCTCATCCCAACCAATCAGAATAAGGGATAACATAAGAATTGATACTTGGAGGGTGGTACACGAATCAAGAACAGTATAATTGAGGTAAGATAGCTAGAGACCTCGTCCGACTTTCAGATCTGTCATTCCGACTCGTCACTGACCCAACGCGTTTGCTGCTTCAGTTCTTGTCCGAGACACTGTCTCAGACCCTGTTGCTGCCAGAAACTCTGTCTGAGAGTTTGCTATATCGATCGATAATCTGATCACCTAGAGGGGTCGCGGAAGTGGGACACCCAAGGAGAGTAGTGCCAGAGAGGGGTGCAACGCTGGCGTTGTACATTAGATGAAGATATCCTTCCAGATCTGAATCTGCCTGTTTCTCTTCCTGTGGTCTGCTTTGGAGATTCTATTCTGGCCCCCCATTACGGAGTTGGGTTCATCTTGACCAATAGGTAAATATAATTAGAAAATCTATCCTTTATGTCTGTGCTGTCTTTTTCCCCTTCTTCCCTTTCAGGTACCGTCATCATTGATCATTTTAATTTGCTATGAAATTATTTTGTGTATTTCCGCCTCCTGAGAATGAAGGTGATTACTGTAATTGAAATTTGACTCACACATTTAGATAAAGGTTTTCAAAACTTCTCGAGTCTGTGGTTATTCAGAGTAAAGAGGTAATTGTCATTCTACCTTAAACTAACTCAGCAACCTGATTCATTGAGGAAAGGAAACTATATTATCAAATTGGTAAGACTTGGTAATGGTGAATAACAAAGTTACAGGTATTTTACACAAAATTGATGACAGCGGGGTTTACTAGCTTACTGTGTGAATGTGGTTTGGGCCCAGGAGGGTATTAGGTGTGTGTGTGACCAGAGTTGGTGAACCGCGCTCCATCAGCCACCATAAGTAATGGTGGCGGTGGGGAAACAAAGGGGGCCCTACAGGGCCCCCTGTTACCTCAGGGCCATTAGCTGCATCAGGGGGGCACATGGTATGCCCCCTGTCCGCATGCACCCCCTTACCTGCACAGCATGGACTGCACAGTCCATGCCGTGCAGGAACAAGCTTTGGCGCTCCCATTGCGGTATCTTTTTAATAGGCACTGCCGTGGGAACTCCAAAGGGCCGCCTGCCAGACCACGAGGTAACTCGTAATCTGGCGGGCAGCCTGCGGTAAGGATTGGCGGTGTGGGAGCGGGGCAGTGGCATGGCGGCCCGCTCCCTCGTTGCCAAACTCATAATCAGGCCCTTAGTCATGTGGCAAAAGCTGCTGAGGCAACATGCCAGGTTGAAGTTCTATAGGGTGGTTGAGCTAATGTACACTTAATCGATTTTTGTATATACATGTTTTTAAATGTATAATGTATTAGTGTTTTAACTTGTGCATATTTTAGCCTAACCGTTTTGGATTTTTTTAATTGTGATTGTTTTATGTATCTTGATGGTGACATTTTTATTTCGAACTCTCAATAAACTTGGAAACTTGGATTTAGTCAAGTGTTTGTTGTTTTACGTTTATAGTTCAAAAGGGTAAAAATGCTGGATTTCACTGCTTTTCTTAACATTATTATCTCACGGGACTTAAAAATGCTGCGGTAAAAAAAAAAGAGGCCAGGTGGCAGCCCTAATTTGGGAAGACATCCTGCTTCACAGAAACCTCATAGAGATGGTGGGTCTTGCTTGTAATGCTTGTTTGTAGAATGTGGGGGCAAGTATTACAACATTTTAAAAGAGTGCTACAGTCTAGTATGCTGGGGAGGTCACAAACCAAAGGTAAAAAAAAAGAACAAAGGTCTAGGAGATGTGGGGATAAAATGAAGGGTATATGACTGACTGACTGACTGACTGAAGGGTATGTGTAAACTACCTCATGCACCTCCAAAAACAGCTAACTTAAGATGTTTAATCTTCACCCAGAATTTAGCACCTAGCATGATCAACCAAAAAATTTGAAATAGTCAATTGAAGTCTGTGGTGTCTTACCACTATTCCTAATTAACCACCCTAGGAAGCACCAGGAGTATGGAAAGCGCTATATAAATTTTACCTATAAAGTCACCTGCAGTTCGCAAGTGTTACCAACATTCAGAGTGTTCATTCTGCATTCACCCCAAGATGGCCGACAGGTAGGGAGCTCCCGCCAGGAACTCTCGGGCCAGGGATCTCCATTCGGCGTGGGTCCCTGGGGAGGTCCCCCACACCTCCTATCAAGCCTTCCCTGCTGTCCCGTTTCAGCCCTTTCCCTCTTGGGGGAATGGCGGCCCGAGCTTGAGTCCCTGACACTTCACCGGTTTCTCCCCTGCCCACCTACGACTTGCCGGAGCGTTTGATGGAGTAAGTGGGGCGGCCATAGTGTTCCCGCCGCTGCACTCCTGTGGAGAAGTGTGGCTCAATGATTAGAGCGGCAGACCCTGATGCAGAGGTCTAGCCCGGGACCAGGGTTCAATTCCCGCCTCGGCGGATCTTGGGCTCAAAAATTCCACGGACCTGAAAATTCTCGCATTGGTGCCATTCTAATCATGGAGTCCCACTCTGCAACTCTGGGCAATAGCTTGCTTAATCTCCACAACGGCCCCCACAACGCTAAGGATGCCTGGGCTCCACCTTGGGGGTGCCCAGGAGTGGACGCCTCACAGGGAAAGCCAGGATGGGTTCCACAGCGGTATTCGTACAAGCGCCTTGAGACCCTTGCGGGTGAGTAGTGCGCTATACAAGTATCAATTTACTCCTCTGCTGCCGGCCTCCCACAATGCTGGGCTGGCCCGGGCGTCGTAGACCATTCTCGGGGTCACAGAAGCATTGAGACAATGGGGAGGCAAGCGTGAAGGGTATCTGACCCCATTCAGAGCACCCAGATCAACAAGATGGCGAGTAAGTGGAAAAGTGGAAGGGGTGGAGGATCAAGAGGTGAGCCCGATAGCCCTCCTCAATCTTGGAGACTGACGTATCTCGACTGAAGGAGCCAACAGTGTTCCCAATGGTGACCCTGCAGCTCATCTACGGTCGGGCTAGTTTATCAAGGCTGTCTCTCCTGCCTCTGATACTATTGCCTGCCCGCCCCCCCCTTGTTCACGCTGCCCAAGACTGGCAGGCTCCCACTACTCCAGTCTCTCTCCCACAGCCCCGGACTAATGACTACCTTTCCTCCATTTACGAACTCTCCTACACCGGCTATGGAGCCTTCATGCTCTAAAACGCCGAGCTACCCCACTTCCCATAGTTGGCGCCCAGCATGAGCTCAAGAACAACCCCGGGCTCCAGGTCGCCGCCTTTGCCCACTACCACCCAGCCTTCAACGCCTATGGCCATCACCAGCTCGGGGATCCCTCCGGGCCCTAGATCACCGCCTGTGAGTGCAACAGCACCCTGTAGGCCTGGCTGAACGAGCACCCCAAGAACCCCAGCAATGGCGAGAAGATCATGCTCTGTAAATATGTAATACATATTTGTCAAACCATAATCGCTTCAACTTTTCTTAAGATGTAATCTTGAGTGAATTTGCAACTTGTATATATGTGACTCTAACCAATAGTATCTGTAGTAGACATATGTACTTACTACCTTTCTTATGTGAGTTTAGAGCTTATCTGTTTTGTATCTTTTATGTAATTCGTGTACTCTGAAGTACTGTTTCCTGTAAGGTACGCGCGCGCACCTATGTGTATCCTAGCACGCTGTGTCTTGTTTGAAGCGCACACACACCACGAGAGGCAAGTATTCATGTTAAACGCAGGAAGTCGACCCAGCAGTATCACAATACAGTTTGCAGGAGAGTGGTACAGTGGGGTAGAGGGAGGCGGACTCATGACCGTTCATGCTCTACCGGAGTGCTGCCCTTTCACTTTCACCTCCCTCTCCCCCGGATGGGTTTCTTGCTCCCTACCTCCCCATCCATCCCTCCTTCCCTTTGCTCCCCTTCTGGCTTCCCTGTCCCCCCTTTCTTCCTTCCCCCTCGGTGCATGCCCCTTATTGGGGTTCTTAGGCCTGACACACACCGGACGCAGGTACATCAGCGTGGTGTTTAGTCTACAAAGCGGCATTTCGGTTTCTTGTTTTGTTCGGGTATTGTTTAGGGAGGGTTCTTGTGAGGGGGGGGGGTGAAATGGGTACTGCACTGGATAGCATGTATTAGAATCGATGCTAGCGGCCTAAGATTGCAATTTGTGCACTTCAGCTGTAAGAACTGTTGTACTTCCTATAAGCTCCTATTGCTTCAAGTCTAAATGGTAAGGATAAGCGGATATGACTTATGCCAAATTGCGCTTTTGTTAAGTCTTCAAAACGCATATTACTTGTAGTGTACACTTGTGAATCATCTGCAGTGCTCAATAAAGATATTTTCCAAAAAAAAAACGCAGCGCCGGGTAGAAGCATGATGGATGCTGCAATTAACATGAATACTTGAAGAAAAGCAGACAATCTGCCCCCCTCCACACTCTATTAGGAAAAGGCACGCAGCAAGCCTAAAAGCACGACGTGTGCTTTCACAATCATTAACATATATTTGTGATTGTGAAAGCACATGTCGTGCTGCGGGGCTTGTTGCATGCCTTATCTTAACTGAGCGTGGCAGTTTATGTGCCTTTTTGAAAGTTTTCATGTTAAATGCATCCCCAAGTGTAAGCATGTCGGGCCCTGCAATTAACATGAACACTTTAAAAAAGGCGCGCAATCTGCTGCGCTCTATTTACAAAAGACACGTAGCAAGCCCAACAGCACGACTTGTAGTTTCACAATCCCCAATACATATTAGTGAATGTGAAAGCACATGTCGTGCTGTTAGGCTTGCTGCTTGCCTTTTGTTGATTGATAGGGTGACCAGAATTTTAAAGCCAAAAACTGAGACATTTCACACAAACAGAAGAGGGACTACAATTTTTACTTCAATGGAGCGCGCAGAATGCCAGTGCTCATCTGCATAGAATTACAGAAGAGGCAGTAAAACCTAGATAAAATAAAGGTTTTAAAGCCAGTATTATGCCAGTTAATTGAATGGATTTTTTATAACAGCTGCTAACTATCCCTGCTTTGGAAAACATAAAAAGGCAGCTCCAACCGTTTTCAGTCGACCTGCTCTAAAAACCAGGACATGACCTAAATTTACCGAAATCTACCGGGACAGGTGGTGAAAAACCGGGACTGTCCCGGCAAATCCGTGACATATGGTCAACCTATTGACAGAGCGGTGTATATTAGGTGCCTTTTTGAAAGTATTCAGGTTAATTACAGCACCGTGTATAGGCAAGACGGGCGCTGAAATTAACATGAAAACTTTCAAGAAGGCACATAATCTGCCATGCTTTATTAACAAATGCATAGTTACCAAGGTTTCAGATTGCTAGGTGTAACATTTTCTTAATTTCAGTGTATTATGAGTGCCATTTCAATGACTATGAGTGACACTTTCTTGCAAGCAAAATCAAGGTATGAGGTAGACGGACAGGCACCACTGCAGTGTGCAAGATCTATTAATGAAATTTAAAAGCACATTTTGAAGCTGAGTCACCGAGGCACTAACTCCTGCACTCCGTATTGCTCTTTCCCTTGTATGCTTCCCTGCTCCATGTTGCTTTCCACTCTATGTGTTTCTCCATCTACAAAACACTCCTGCTCTCCATGATGCTCTCTGTCCCTCTTGTGCTTTTCTCTGCAATCCCCAACTGCTCCATGCTGCTTTCTCCCTCCTGTCTTTCTGCTATCTTTAAACTCTCCCACCCCACGCTCCTCTTGCTCTCCTCCTTGTATGATTTTCTTCTTCCTGAGGAAAAATAGCCCTGCACTCCTTGTTGCTCTCTCACTGAGAGGCTATTAGGCAATAGCTCATTCCAAAAACTGTCAGTTCCCCAGGTGGTCCAGACAATGGGCAACTCAAATTGTCCCCAAACAAAAGGGAGTTCCGCAGCTGAGTGTTCCCGGAAACAGCGTTGCTGCAAATGAGCGGAGAGCTAAGCCGTATTGGGTACTGCGCCCAGGAGGTGAGTGGAATGTTTGATGGGTCCTTCCATTGTAACTCACACCAAGTGCGTGGTCGGGGGAGGCCCCAGTGGACCCGGGACCCTTCACTCACTGAGCATCCCCAAGCGACAGGCCACCACATCCCGCACAGCAGAGGGGTCCCTCTCCTGCAGTGCTACCTGTCACGTATTTGCCGCATGATCCCTCCAGTGGTACATCACTACCAGGTTACTAACTACCCTTTCAGACAGGCGCAAGTGTCCTCCAAGCCCGCAGCCAGGCCCTGGCTGCCCACACGTCCAGAAAGAGATTAGGGTCTCAACCTCGCCGCCGCATAGCAGCGATCTTACTTTCTTTACAGCAACACTGCCTTTGTTTGCAAATGTCACCCCAGGGCTTAATTTAAGCACCATTTTCTACAATCCAACAGCCAGTATTTTCTCTCTGCGATGTAGAAAAAGACGGAAGTATGCTGGTGATATGGCTACCATTTGTTTCATTGTTCTCGATTGTACCTAATGGTCTAGTAGTGTCGGTAGCAGAAGAATATCCGGATGATCAAAAGTATGTTGCACAATGAGACCACCAACTGGCAGCTTGAATATAGCACAGTTATCTACTGAAATAGTGCACTTGACGTGCACTATGCAGCCGCAGTTCCAGCTTCTCCCTCATAACACGCAGGTGTTGTCAAAGCGCTCCAAATGTGTGATTAATGCATTTTAGTGCGGTGATGCAGACCACCACACTAAAATGCGTTAGTCTGATGCCTGATGCGTGGTGCTTGGCAGGGCTGCAAAAGGCATGCAAGATATGCAGCAGGAGATAAAAAGCATAAAAGGAATGTTCTATGGTTGGCTAAGGATAGGACACAACAATGCATTTTCACAGATTCCATTGTGGTGCAATCTTGAATAACACAGACACCGCTCAGGGATGTAGCATTCACATTTGACAAGTGATAGTAAGGGACACATTGTTACATTAAAAGACTTTTAATGGAGAATATACTTTTCAATACTGTATCCTTTTTACGTTTGTTGTATGTTGCAAACATGCAACAAGACCCTTCTTGTGGTGCTGTATGTGTAGAAATGCACTGTCTTTTCACGTTATTAAGCAAATGTTTGAGTGATATTTGCACTGATATTTGTCGCTGCACCCACACACGCGGTTGGGTTCTTGACCACATAGCCTTGGCTGCAGCACACAGAGACCTTATACTGCCGCACACAGAACATTGCTCTGAAGTCCTTATTTATGTATTGTAACTGGTTTGATTGTAAAGCACTCTGACACCTTTGGGTAAAGTTCACGCTATATAAAAACGCAGGAATAAATAAATACACGTTAATGGGATCACCCTCTTAAATCTGTCTTCACCCACTTTTTGGCGTCAGGCGATGAACAGGTATGATAACTTTCAATACGATAATAGCATTAAATGGTAGTGGGAGCTCATTACCGTTTTACTGAGGTGGACACCATTATTTTTAACAACTTTGTTGCCAGCCTGTTAGAAATGTTGAACTAGGAAAGTACGACCATCCTACTGTTAAAGTGATTTGTTTCTTTATTTTTGGAATTAAATATTTACAGTAAAGCAATATGAGGTATTTATTTAGAGCAAACCTAGTCAAAAGGCAACAGAGCTGTGGCTTTAGTAGTAAAATATGAATATTTGCATTGAGTATTTTTGTCTAAAGCATTGGGACCTTCCTTCCAATATATCCTGCATATTGTTTTCCATGTGTTTCTAATGCAAGATGGCTGGCGTGCTCTGTTGCTCTTGGCTTGCAGTCCTTCTTCTGTCTCGGTGGCGCTCTGCCGGCATCCAGGAATCTGAACTGGAAGAAATCCCGCTCCTTTCCTGTGATGCTGAGCACTGACCCACCGCCTGTCCCGTGCTCCAGGCGAGGGACAAAGAGGGTGGTCTGTGGCGCTCTACCCGCCCCCCAGAGCCCTCGCACAGGCAGACACCTGCCGCACCGCTCCCCGTGAGGTTTGGAAACCAGGCAGCGGAATATGCCTAAACAGGCTCCTGTCCAGGTATGACCACGCCCCCCTTCCCCCAGGTATTGCGGGAGGGAAGGATGTGCACTGATTTACGTTGCAAGAAATGTTTCCACATGCGGATGAGCTCGCCTCGTGCACTGCACTTTCCCCATTGGTGGCTGGCACGCTTAGCCTGTTAATGCATTTTATTATTTTATCATTCGTGTATTTATATTTACGCCGTTTCTATTTACCCTCTTAATGTATACTCACCTGGGATAATTAAAAAAATTGGAGGACCTTGGTATAGTGTTTTTTCCAGCGATATTCGATCTACTTGCAGCCATTTCGGGGAAATAGACGTACAATCTAATAGTATTTCTTTGGCGCTTTATGCTCCACACGTGGCGCTTGTAGTGTAAATCAGCATGAGATGTTCAGTCATGCATCATGGGAGACTTCGGCTCTTCATTAGGCTCAGCCAAACATTTATTTTCTGGTGTTTAGCGTACATGGAATCTGATAATCTACTTCTGATGGGTATCACCTGTCGGCTGTAGGTGGCCGTTGAATACGTGAAACAGGGTGAAAAATACACTTCGCTATCAAGGGGCAGATTTACAAGCCCCTTGCGCCACTTTTGCGTCATTTTTAACATGGGAAAAGTGACGTAAGGGTGGCGCAAGGGGCCCGTAAATAAGCCCCCAAGTGTTTTACAGCCTTGACCCAATACATATATGCAGGCGCGCAACACCCATTGGACTCAAAGGGCTTCAGCCCCCCCCGTCGTGTGTGGCAGCCCGGGATGAGACCGCTTCCCGGGCAAAAAAGCAGCCGCACCCGAGCACTTCACAGGTCTTTAAAAGACCATTTGCATGTTAATGAGGCCTCGCTGTTGTTTCACCCCTTCTAAGAGCCCCTGCAGCTCCACTCTGCCTATTGCTTAAAGTTCAGCCCCCCCCGAAATTTTTGCTCAGCCCCCCCCCCCGAAATTTGGCTCTAGTTGCGCCTCTGCATATATGCCCATTATTTTTTAAATCTGTTTATATTCTCCATGATTCGTCAATTTAGTGGCTGTCCTCTATTTGTTTGGGATGCTAAACATTGTACTTTTGTAACCTCCTCCTAACCCCCACCCGAAGACCCCTGTGGTTAATCTGCTTAATCAAGGCATCCCTAAATTCATCCGGAAAGTCCCTCTTCCTGAAATAGAAGTATCTAAACAAACAGTTGTCAATGACTACCATCCTCCCATGTGTTCTGCTGCCATAGAAAGCACCATAAACTATCTAGTTATCTAACACACTTTAATTAAACATTACAGTGTCATGTTTGTGCCCCTGAAAGTTCAAGCTTAGGCAGCTGGATATATACACAAAATGATCACAGCTGTGTGGCGGGTAAGCGCTTTGTGTGGAAGTACACATTTTCTACCCAATCTGCCTGTCAATCCACACCAATAAAACGCATAGTCAACTCTTTTGTGAAAAACTTGTGCTTCATGACTCTGGATTGGAAAACTATTGCATCTTAGATTTTGGTTTCTAGCTCGCTAAAAATAAGGATATTGCAATCAAATGGTGTGTGTAAATGGTAGGAGACTGACGGGTGTCAAGGAGCTGGTGAGGCCTTGTAGAGCTTGATGCTAGATGGTGTTAGGTGGGATGTGGTGTATTGTGATGTCAAAAGCTTTGCATCACAGACTTCCACATTCTGATTGGTAACTAAGTGACTGGGAGTTGGAGGAGGACTGGGTGGTGAGCAGTTGTGCCTTGGGGCTGCTAATAAACTGCTACGCACTACTATACGGTTTGCCGGCATTACAACAGAGGGGCTATTGAGAAGTGTTTTGGAAGATTAATTGCTTACGGTAGGTGACAAAACTATGGATGGAATATGGCTTTTGAGTAACTAGTCACTGCAAAAAAACTAAATGAGATGACACCAAATGAGTGGAGGTGCATAGGAAGATGGCTAGTGTTTAATTTGTGCTGGTATTTATAGGTGATGGGCACAGGGGCTAAACTAAAAGTGTTTTTCTTCTTCTTAAATTAGATTATTTTGACTTCTTGTGGTGCCTTTATTGAGACATTCAGTGCTCAGAATTGTTACTTCTTTTGAACGTGTCACAGAGAACAACGTTTGTGACCTTGTATTGTACCTTTAAGGCTTTCATTAATGCAATGTATTATTTGTGTATTTAGATTTACTCTATATTTATATACCATCTTAATATTTGGTTATGGATGGACGTGGGACTTTTTTTTTTTTAAATGGGGGACATTTGGATATTTATTTTGTTCGCGTTATTCGATCTTTTTGCAGCCTTTTTGTGAATATATTAATTGTACAATGTAATAGCATTTATGTAGCACTTTATACCCCACACGAGGCACCTAAATCAGTATACGGTTTACTGTTATCCATTATGGCAAACATATTTAAGTTCCAGGAGACTTCGGCTCTCAATTCGGATCATCCAAACGTTTATTTTCTGGTGTAGAGTGTAAACAGACTCTGCTATTGTACTTCTGATGGGTATCACCTGTCAGCTGGCCATTTAATACGTGAAACAGGTTCAATAATCCATTAAGATCTCAGGTGTTTTACAGCCTTTGCCCAATACATTATATATATGCCCATTATTTTTACATCTGGCTATATTCTCCAGGATTCAATTTAATTTGCTCTTCTCTAGATGCTTGGGATGCTAAATATTGTACTTTTATAACCCCTGACCCTTTAAACACATCACCCAACAGTTAATCCGTCTCTAATCTGCCTCACCAGGGGATTCTTGCCCTAAATTCATTCCGTAAATCCCACTTCCTGCCATAGGAGGATCTATACAGGCAGTCATCAGTGCCTCGTTGCAAGCCATGAAGGTTCCATATCATCTTAACACAAGCATTTGCAATGCCAATAGGCCTGGTTTTAAAGAAATGATGTATTATAATGTGAAGCATTACAAGTCAATAGCATAGGAATGGATATGAATTTGCTTGGAAGCAAATAACTGTATAAATAATATTGGTGTAGGATAGGTGCCAATTCCACTGTCAAGCCAGACCTAAAACTCCATATAGGTTAATGACTGCCCTCCATCTGTGCTAATGCCAGAAAAAAACACCATCAATATCTAGTTTTCTAAGACACTGTAATAGCATAACTGCTGATCACGGATGTGTGGGAGTGCAAACACGTTTTTTGTGGAAGATTACAACTTCTGTCCAATCAAAACATGTCTAATCAACTTTGTCTCGGCTCAACATGTGAGCGGAGACAAAGCTCCTCTTCTGGTGATTCTCACATAATTGTCTGGTGATAGTTAGGCTGTCAGCCCAGACCATAAAAATGTATAGTCACCCCCTCTATTAAAAAACGCAAATTTGCTGACTCAGAAGTGAAAAACCAACAACTCTAAGGTTTCAGTATCTAGCAAGCTCAAGAATGAGGCAATTACAATTAAATAGTGTGTGTAAATGGTAGAATCTGGCTGGTGGTGAAGGTGGCACGGTGGTGTTGAGGTCTTGTAGGGCTTAAGAGCAGATGGTGTTCTTGGATGAGGTGTATTGTGATGTCAAAGCTTTGCATCACAGACTTCCACATTCTGATTGGTAACTAAGTGACTGGGAGTTGGAGGAGGCCTGGATGGTGAGCAGTTGTGCCTTGGGGCTGCTAATAAACTGCTACGCACTATTATACGATTTGCCGTCATTACAACAGAGGCGCTATTATTAAGTGTATTGGAAGATTAGTTACTTAAGGTAGGCAGCAAAACTATGGATAGATTTTGGCTTTTTTGTGACTAATTACTGCATTCTTGGGTGTGAAGTCCAGGTTTGATTCAAATCCACTAACTGTACTAACACAGGTAAACAACTATTTGAAAAAGAAAGGAAACCCCAGGTTTGGAAGTATGGTGTCCAGGTGATATGGAGTAACTTGGAAATCCTAGCACTCACTTACAGTTGATAAGAAAAAGGCTTCTATGATGAAGTCTGGAGGGAAATGATGGAATCATGCTGGGGCAGAGATATTTTTCAAGCTGGAGACAAGGCAACTTAAATATTTTCGGATTTAGCTGGGTTGAGCACCATTCAGCATAGGTCAATCCAACACCAAGAATAGGAAAAGCAATCACTTGTGCCACCTGGGAGAGGGGTTCAAATGAGGGGAATGGGTAGGCGTTTTGGGTCTATGCACAAAGAAATGAGAGGAAAAAACAAAAAATAAGATGACTCCAAGGGAATGGGCTGGTGCATAGGAAGATGGTTAATGTTTAATTTGTGCTGGTATTTGCAGGCGGTGGGCACAGGAACTCTGTTTTGAAAACCAGGACTTATTTCAGCCTTCAGACTGTAGTACTACAATACTATCCCACCCTCGTCGCCAATTAATGTAGTAAGGAATATCAAGAAGTAATCCAAGAAGAGTCATGTAGATTAAGGGAAATGAAGTTTTATTCAGGAACAAGACCCAAAGACTGATCACAGTAACATCCAACAGGAATCTGACTATTCAGTTTACATTCCAGAACCAAGTGATGTCAACCACAATTGAAATGTACACAGATTCTTAAAGACACATTGCTGCATTACTTATATATTGTCATGTACTACAATACTACACAGACTTTTCCCCACTGCAAGAGAAATGCAGAAAAGAAAGAAATGAGGTAGAAAAAGCTAGTAAAACAGTGACAAAGGGAGAACATAGGTATGAAAAAGGACCTATAATATTTAGATAAAATGAAGTTAAGGATTTTTGTGCATTTATATTTTTGTTCAGCAAAGTGCAGATATAAATATATACACTTTGATATAGTACTGTTGCTTTTGAAACTATTTCCTTATGTGTTGTAGCAGTGTGTTTTCCTGACTCTTGTTAGGTAGACCTCAATGTGGGCCTAGCAGCCATATTAATCAAAATGGATGTCACCCTTATTACACCTCTTGTATCCCCCTGCACCTCTTGCTATTTATTATTTCTGCAGCACACATTCAAACAGAGCTCATGTTGGTTTATTTCCACTGTTGTTGTTCATGCTGTCTTCATTGAACTTTCCCCAGCTCAGCCATGAACTTTAGAAACATTCTCAAGTTCCTTCCATTAGTTCACTGTACCCTATTAATTCATAATAGTTTGCTGTTCATATGTCTAGGATTTACCACCATCTCCGGATCGCATTAGCATAGAGAAGGCAGAATAATTATGCATGTAGCGTGATAGTGTTTAGGTATTAAGGCAATATTTATTTATTTATATAAAGTTTTATATAGCGCGAACAAGATCCCGAGGGATATCAGAGCGCTTAACAATCACAATAATACTGGAAGGCAAATAAAGTAACAATCCGAAATAACATACACAAGAGGATCATGACGTTTATTATTCCTATAGTCTGATTTGCTAACGTAATTATGCTATTGGTCACAGCACCATGATTCTGCAGTTCTGTTAATTTCATATGCGAAAATAATGTATAAAAACGGTCTATTTAAGGAGTGAGCCAGATAATTCTCCTATTCTACTAAGAAAGCAGCCTGTATCTCTATTGATTTTACTGCCCTTTGGGACTTGAAATATTTTTGATTTTGCACTTCTATGCATTATTTACTAAGAGCCTTCATTGGCATTAAATCTGTACAGTCTTATTTTTTAATTATGTACTAAAACATTTAAAATATTCCTCCAATCTAGAGCTCAATATTGAATTGGCGCTTTTACTAATTGTATATTTTGCTGTTATTTGTTGTGTTGGACGCTGCCTTAACTCGGGGACACATTGCCTTATGAAAATGAGGTTTAACACAGTTTCCGATTCATCAAACTGTGGGCCTTCTGTGTAGAAACACTTTGGGGTGTCAAAATTGCTGGATTCCCCCTTTCCCACAAAGAGAAGGGATTTGAAAGAAAGATGCACGAGGAGGAATCAAGACAAGGCACCCTTGGTAACCAGCAGTTGTGTCGGTGGTGGGCTTCGGGCAACGGAATATATGATGGGTATGTGATCAAGGCCGTTTTATCGGTCGAAACGCGTCATGGTAGGCAGAAGAGAGAAATAAAGAGATTCTTTATTGCCACAAAGAGGAGTTCGCTCGTTCTTTATCGCCGTCTCTGGAGGTTAAGGAATGTTTGAAATATATATATATTTCCTCCAAGACCTCCTTCCCAATCCCGTAATTTCGGCGAAGGATCACAGCACCACACCGGTATTCCAAAGGTTAGTGCTTTATTAAGACCAAAGTGCAAACATAACGGTAGAGGACAGTTCTACGCGTTTCAGCGCTCAGCCTTCTACTGGAACATAGAGTCCCCGCGCCGAGAGTGCCTTTTTAAAGTGCTAGTGCAATTACCCATATTCTAAAGTGAAGACAGACTAGACAAGTAATCAATCCTGTTTTTAAAAAAAAGATTTGATAAAAACAATGAGCCATGATTTGTGTTTCGAGGCAATCTATAAATTAATTTAGTTTACTTCTAAAGTGCGAGTTGATTCTGGAAAAGGTATATTGCACTTCTAAATGGAGTCAACTGAATTATAAATTTATAATATTATGTTATTCTTGTGAGAAGTTGGCCTGGTATATGCTTTCCACTAATTATAGTGGGCACCCTGTACCAGTCCAAACAACCCCTTATTGGTTATAGGTTAAAGACAACCTTTATTGAAAGCTATAGAGAGCAGCCTTCAGGCTAAGTCTTGAAGGAATGTAAAGCAGCTTGTTTTACCAGTCTATAATCTCTTGAGTGCCTAAATGAAAGACAACCACACCAGGTATATATATAAAATATATGTATGTATTACTAAACACACCCTCCTAGTCTCTTTATGAGGCTAGAGGTCAAAACACATAAGTTACACTTCAAATATGACAGTAAAATAGCACACATACACGTCAGGCCCTAGGGACGAGCCAAATCATATACTAAAATAGTGGTATAAGAACCACGACTTAACTAGACACAAGGCCTAGAGCCTGTAGAATCGCTGGGACCCCAAGGAACCACCCAAGGTAGTGACACAGGGGACCCAAGGGGGCCGTGTGCAGTGTGAGAACACAGCAGCGAGCTCCTTTTAGCTTCTATGGGGAAAGTCGCGGGTAGATTTTTAAAGATTAGGGACACTTAGAATTGAGTCAGGACCAAAACCTTTGGGACTTAGGAAGTTCTAGGGCCAACACCCACGGGAGCACCGGAGTACTCGTGTTACCTCACCCAGGGAAGCCGGGTGCATAGGTGTCAGATGGTGTCGGGTCGCGTCGTCTATTTCAATGGGAGCTGGCAAAGAAGTGCTGCTGCCGGGAAGATGCAAAGTGTCCGAAGAGTATCCAAGCCTGGATCGAAGATGAGAAGAACCTGAAAGCAGAGGGGACAGAGTCTGGGTCACTAGCCAGTGAGCAGGAAGGCGATAGGCAGATACCCACCGATGTCGGGTGATTTCAGGTGAAGAAGGTGAAGCTTGACTTTTCAGCCACGAGGACCAGGAGGCGTCGAACGACCAGGAGCTGGATTCGAGCTGTCCCACGAAGGATATCGAGTGCTGCAGCGTCGGTGCCCGGATTGGACACAACAAGCCTTGGCAACAGAAACCCACGCAGAAAGGAGAAAGATGGTTTGGTGCAGACCAGCAAGGTCTGTGGGACTCACCACTTGGTTGGGAGTCAGGGCACGTCTAGAGTAGCCAGGGAGGCCCAAGGAAAATCAAAGTTACCCTCTCAGGGACCCACCAGTTGACGGACCAGGGATCGCGAAGGGACTTCGAGAGGAAAGGCAAAATGGCGGCCCACGGGTCACTCGGGGTGACTAGGCCAACAATCTTCGGTGGATCTTCTGCTCGAGGTGGGGGCTACAAGTACCCCAAGCACAACTTCAAGAGACGTCGAGAAGTCAATGCACTTGCAAAAGTGCACGGTGACCAGGAGTTCCGGTTCCATGCTACTCATGAGGGCTGCGGGTCTCAGCTTTGCTGGGGACTCGGGTCGGCCTCTGAGATGTCTGGAAATCCTCTGCATTGGCTGCAAATACTTCGGAGTCCGGCGGGCGCTTCGGAAATGCAGACCACCAAAATGCTTCGTTGGTGCCTGCCAAGCAGGGGAGTCACTCCTTGACCCCGAGGGAGATTTCTTCAGTCCTCTAGTCTTTAGTAGAGCGTCGAAGTTCCAGGATTCAGCTTCAGAGATTCGTCCAGGGATATCTAAAGTTCTGGTTACAGAGGTTACTTACTTATACCTAAGGAAGGGGTTGGACTAGCTCTAGGGACCCACCTATGGGAAGGTTTGGAAAGAGGGGTGGCTACACCCATTTCCTTTGTCCAGTTTCGCGCCAGAGCAGGGGCTGGAAGCCCCTGAACCGGTTTGAGCTGGACTATGCACAGGGACACCACATGTGCCCCCAGTGCAGGACTTCAAAGCACTCAGAGAGTGCTTCCACCCAGCCCCAATACTCATAATCCTGTCTGGGAGGTGGTTACACCTCCCTGTGACAGGAAACCTATTGTCCAGGCCTCTCCTGCTGGAGTTTCGGTCAGTAGCAGGAGGTCAGACCTGTGTCTGTGGCTGCAGCATCCATTTTGTGATGCCAGGGCTCTATTAGATTTCCACCGGGTATACCAGTAATGCCATGTCTCTCCCTCTAGAAGGGTGGGATCATATCCTCACCTCAAGAACTGATGTGGGGGTATGATTCCAAGGTGTTTGACACCAAACACGACATGTTTCTGTGCAGCCAGTCCAAAGTTAGCATTAACCGTTTAAGATATAATGCACTTAAGAGTATATGGTCAGGCTGCACCACTGACAACCCCAGAGAAGAGATTCCGAAGGCTGCAGAAGGGCTCAGCTCATGCCTGGGCACCCTCTCACATATAACCAAGCAGTCTACCTTCAGGATTGTTAATGCCTGCCATAGGAGTGACTGATAGGTTTGTATGTGCAGTGATAGGTGAGGTATAGTGAACCTATACATCCGTAAGGGGTGCATGCACCACCTTACACAGGCTGCAGTAGCAGACCTGTGGTGTCATTTTGCATGGCTTTCCAGGGGTGGCATAATACCTGCTTCAGCCCCTGGTAGGCCTCTGGGGTACCTATGCCCTGGGTACATAGTATACCATATACTAGGGACTCACAAGGGTACCTCAGGATCCAATCTGTGGTGTACCTAAAGTACATGCAATCAATTTAGAGAGGAAGCAGCTAGGCTGGGGCCCTGAATAGCAGGGTCTCAGCCAGACTAAAGTCGAAAAACAGTGAAACACCAGCAAAAAGTGGGGGTAAACATGTGAAGCAGATCCTACTCTCCTACAATTCTCAGTATACAAGATGAGGTCGAATACATTAAACAGAAGCTGTTCTGATTTAATGATCACATGTTCTCATAGCGCATGATGGTATAACAATCTTGTATTAAATCGAACCCACAATAGTAAAGTACTATTCAGCTCATTTTTAAGAGTCCAACAATCATTAAGTACTCGTATAGTTCTAAAACAAGCCTTATAAAGTGACTAGTGCATTCATAATCTCAATATTCCATAAGGAAGTAGCTGTAAAGTACATAGCTAATCAAAAATCTCAATGATGGTAGGATTGTAGATCATGGTTGAATGTTCTAAAATCTTAAAACACTATGCCTCAAAATTTCAGTTCATGTGTTGAAGACCTCAATAAAGATTATAATTGTTTACATGCTAATGTTACTGAGAAAACAGTGTTCCCGTTATTTGGATTCCCATCTGTTTGCTTATTTTCCAGAAAATAGTTCTAGCAGCACATGATATTATTTTAAGTTGTATTCAAAAGTTCCCATGTTGTTTCAACATTCTAGTTTTTCTGCCATGTAGAGACTAGTCAGTTTTTACTTTCTTATTTACTTCTTCTGCATTACAAATGAACATATAGTTCAGCATCCAAGTTAAATCCTGACGGGTTCTCGGTACCAATAGCTAAGATTAGTCTAGACTCAGTTCTACGTAAGTTGAGGGTTCTATCGCCACCTCTTTCTTTTAGTTTAACGATCTTGATTCCTGAGTATTTCAATTGTTTACAGTCACTAGATTGGAATTCGTGAAAGTGCTTAGCCATCGGGTACGTAAAGTCTTTATTTTTTATGGCGCTCAGATGTTGTAAAATTCTTATTTTTAATTTATTGATGGTCCTCCCAACATATAATGTTATATATATATATATATATACATACGTTTTAAAATCTAAGCAATGGGTGATGAAAGTATTTACTTCAAATATTGGAATTATAAGTTTTGCTTCTCACCCCACAGATTTTCCTGTGATAAATTTCAGCAGATCAGACCTGCTGAAATTTACCTTGAAAAAATACATTGTGATTACTGGAACATGCAGATTTTGGTTTCAATAAGCACCATATCCATATGTTAGCTGGCTCTGGTGGTTTAGGGGACTAAGGCGTCCACTGTAGGGGCCTGTGTCTGACCTCATGGTCACAGGTTCGAATCCCGGTGGGTCCACTAAGCCTTTCATCCTTCTGAGGTTGATAAAATGAGTACCATTGAGTTGGGTAACACTAAGCATCTGGTATTCAGGGCCAAGATATCTTTTTGTGAACGTGCGCTTTACAAATACACGTTATGTTATATTAAATCCACAGTAGTTTGTAAAAGGAGTGATTTATCACACCAAGATCCCCTTGGAATCAGATTTTATCGGATGCAATAAATATCTACCAAACACCAGGTCATGTGTAATGCGGGGCGAAGAAGGATTAGTCAGGGGTAGGCTGGGGATCCAGAAATTCCCAAGTAAGACAACATGGGTATTGAGGAAGAAAGCTCCATGTGGTTAAATGAAGCAGACAACATACTGAAAATGAAGTAAAGGCAGTTGCGATGGAGTTGAGACAAGTTTGATTGCAGCTGCAATAGAGTGTGTTCTGCATACATCAAACTGCAGAGTTCAGTTAACTAGAGGAGATGCTAAAATTAATTGGTCCTGATTCACAAAAGTAGCATACACATTTGAATTAATTTATACTTTGGAATAAATTCACTACTTTCGGTATTCACAGACTCCAAGAATAAATCTACTACAACAGTGTAGGTTATATGTCTCCACCCCCAGAATAATGCAATTGGCCTACTCTTGTGTGGGTGTGTGACGTCCGTCCCTAAATGCCAGCATGACACCCCCTAAACCCCTCTTACATAGCCTAATTATCCTCTTTTGTAGTAAGAATGCCTCTTTCCTCACACACTCCCCTCCTGTCCCCACAATTACTACTAAAACTTACATTTAAGTCTGGTGAGAATTATGGAGGTGTAAACTATGCAATTCTTTGTGAATAGCATTTGTAGTACATTTTGTATTACTACAAAATGTACTACAAGGTGCAGTTGGTGAATCAGGTCCATTGTGAAGGTGGCTATCCTCGGGGTCTTGTAGAAGAATGGGAGAAGGTGATGAGCAGATAGGCCTTATAAGGTGAATGGGTCTGCTAAGGCTTATTGTGAATGGGGATCGATAGATACTGCAGTTTTGATGACTGGAAGACAGTGACAAACTAGGAGGTGCGGCTTCGAGTCCGTGAATAGGAGGATAGCATGAAAGATACAAGTTGTTGACAATTTGACAGGGAAATGGATATGATGGGTACGTAGGGCGCATGAACATTTAGCTGATTGAATAACAAAGGGCTGACCCTAGGGCGAGCGAGAGTGGATTGAATGATGGTGTATATAGTGTTGAAGGAGGTCTTGGATGTTGAGAATACATTTCCAAAGTAGTCGGCCATGAGCAGGGCATGCCAAATATGTGACAATTTGCAGAAATGATTTGAAATTTGGAGCAAGAAAACAAGAGAATTTCAAAAAACATAATTTCGGACTGTATTTTCCAACCCTTCACAGTCTTCCTGTGTTCCTCTAGGGGTATGGTGTGCTTTTCTTGCATACCATAGCGTCGATAATTGCTTTCGCAGAGCGAGACTTGGGAAGTAACAGAGCTAGTTCACAAACCTAGTAATGACTACTGGATGAAAAAGTATCTCCTACTTCAAGCAGCCATTGACATTTGAGAGATCTTTAATTTGAGGTTCTGATTTCTCCAATTCGATATCTAAGTGAAAACAGGTGCATATTTTTCAATGGTTACATTTCAAATAATTCTGCCCACATTGCACCAAATCACAAAAGGATTTAAAGTTTGAATAAGCCCTTCCTTCCCTACTAAAATGTTTGAGGAAAAATCTATTTTCTTAAAAATAAGAAACACTTTTATGCTGTTTCTATTCCCCATCAGTTCTGACCCACTGTAACGCAACTGCACAAATGCAATTGTATTTATACAGTTCCTCCTTAAAAGTTGCATACAAATTAGTGGATGTATGATGTTACAACGCATGCTGTTACAACGAAATTTTTACAACGCAAATGCAGTGACAACGCAAGTCTTTACAACGCAAGTCTTTACATCGACTTGCACTAGATGGCGTGCTAACATTAAAAAAGTGTAATTTACTATTCTAACTCCAGTCCACGTAACAGTAGGGAAGGTGTTTGGATAGTAAACTACACTATTTTTAATGTCAGCACGCCATCTAGTGCAAGTCGATGTAAAGACTTGCGTTGTAATGGCATGCGTTGTCAATGCATTTGCGTTGTAACAGTTTTGTTGTAATGGTAGTGCGTTGTAAAAGTTGCGTTGTAAAGGTTGTTCCCCCAAATTAGTGAATGGGCCAAAGTTAATAAGCATCAAAGAAGGGGTTTCTTATGAACTAAACAACTCCGAGATTTCTATTGACAGGTTATTGCTTCTTGGAATATATAATTTGCCTGAAAAAAAACGAAAAGACCCAGTTAAAGGACGGACACAATTCAAAAAGAAAATTGAAGTTCCGCATTTATGGCAAACTGATCATCTCTAGGGCCTTAGTTTTCTATTCTTGACATACTCCTCAAAATCTCACACTCAACATCACATAGGAAATTAAAACTTATATCATCACAAATTGGGTATCTCATAGGACATTATGTAGAGGTTCAAGGTGGCTGTATCGCTGGCCACCAATGGGCACCCTCAAAGATGATTCATAAAAACAGACTGCATTAGAGGGGTTATAATAAAGATTTGTGCGTTCAGGCCCAGCGTATACAGTAGAGAGACTGGCAATGGGCAATAACTCCCTCTTGAGGTTTCTTTATAGCCGCTCCAACCTTGAGCATCTACCCCCAGCATGTAGAACTGTCATACAACTTTGTCGCCACACAGTGAAACGGATGGGTTGGGAGGGGCGCCTGACTCAGACAACCCCTCTGTGGCATGGAACATATCTACGTCCAGTTGCTGCACTCCCAGGTTTCCGGGTATGGGATCTTATTGGCATCTCAACTTTAGGTGACATAATGCATGGGTCAACACTCAAATCCTTCCAACAGTTGCAAACGGAATATAGTCTCCACCCTACAGAATTTTATAGATATCTCCAGCTGAGACATGCTTTGACCCCCCCCCCCCCCCCTTGATCCCCTCACTGGAAAGCTTGCCGGAATTCCACCCTCTTGAGAGACACCTACTAATGGGGGACCTGGGTGCCCATAAAATCCGGCAAATTTATCAGACTCTGATCACCCACAACCAAACTACACTACATGCCACACGTGCCGCATAGGAAGCAGATATCCCAGACCTTACCGACGACGAATGGACTGTGGCCTTAGCTAGTCCCCGGGGGGCCACCGTTGGCACGCTATACCGCATCATTCAATTTAAATATCTCCTCAGGGCATATTATACACGCTCCCGCCTATGGCGGATGGGTGTCATTCTGTCTCCTAACTTTTGGAGATGTGGTGATTCAGAGGGGACCTTCTTACACACAGTCTGGAGCTGCGGGGCACTGCAGCCGTTCTGGTATAAGGTTTCCTCCTGTCTAGAACAAGTCCTGTGCTGGAAGTTGGCACTTGAACCCAAGTTATTCCTTTTACACAGCAAAGAAGGGGTCGGGGAGAATCATTATAAGCAACACTTATTATTTCTGGGCCTCACATTGGCTAAGCGGGACATTGTCCAGTCTTGGAAGGGGACGTCCTTGCCACCAGTAAGTAGGTGGCAGAGGGCCATGGATGACTGCATGGTGGCAAAAGTGGCCATGTATTGGGCGCAAGGCTGCCCGCAAAAACACAGGAAGGTATGGTCTTGATGGGCGATATACCGTGGGATTGAGCTGCCCCACCCCTGCCATCCCAGAACTCTCCATCGTCAGGCAACATCCTCCGTGCTGCGACAGATAATCATAAGGTGGGACATCCTGGCCGCATGCGCACGCATAGTAGATACCTCTTGCATGGGGGAACACTGTGTAGTTTGTGCCAAGTTTCTGGTTAGTCTGTATGTTCACAGGCCGTATTGTTGTTTGGATATTTGGGCACTACTCTCCAATGTACTGTATTCTAAATAGAGGCAACCGGCGCTCGCTGCAATGTACCACAAAAACTCAATAAAGTTTGTTTTAAAAAAAAAATAAAGAGTTGTTCACCAGAAGTTAAAAGTAGCCCCAGAGATTAAACTTTTATTTTGCCAGAAGTCATAGGACCGAGGAGCTTTCTCATGGGCCATGCCTGGCTCTACTGATATCACTGTCCTAGCACTAAAAGCCCCAATCACCTGATCCTGTCAATTAATTCAAAACGCCCGGCCACTGAACACTGCGCCATGATGCAACAAATGACTAAGTCTCTCGACCTTTAACCTAATATGACAGGTGGACCTCATTGGGCAGTTGTGTCTACAGGAAATAAGATAAATATGTACTTTAACCGTACAAATTTTGGTAATGCAATTCTGAAATTACTATTTAAAAAGTGAGGCTGGGAAGAAGGTTTTCAAATAACAACGTTCTCCGTTAATAAGGTTATTAAAAGAGCAAATTACTCTAAGCCTCTTAAATTTCCTATTTTAAGCCTGAACTAGCGCTTCCAACTGAGTGTGTACAACTCTAATCTCTGAGATGCCCCAAATATTAACAAGCATTTGCAATGCAATAGGTCTCGCATTAGTAAAAGTTTGAGTTTTTGGCGTAGCAAATATTAATGCAACATTACTAGCTCGAATTTTGGTAATGTAGACCTATAGAGTGTAGTGTGGTACAGTGAAGTGAGCCAGCGGGTGTGAGTACGGGCTAAATTAGCATGCGAAACAGTAAACTCAGTTTTACAGGATAATTGTAGAGCTGAACCATAATACAGAAGGGGTAACAGAGAGCCAGGGAGCGAGCGAGCAGGAAGGGTGATGATGAAGGTGCGCCACACACGTGTATATATATTTGCAAAAGGATCCTATCACGGTGCATTTTTTTTGTGCTTTCAGTTTTGCTAACGCCGCTGTACGTGTGCGAGGTAGAAGGAGGGGGTGTGTTAATGTGCCGCGTGCTGTACGCGTGCATATGTCCTGTCCTCTGAGTTTTGCTAACAGAGGTATACGTGTGCACAACTGCTGTTGTTTGTACGTGTGCACATATTTGGGGCGAGTGGTGAGAAGCTGAGCAGCATTGGAGTAGCAGTTTAAACAGTAAGTCCTTGGTAAAGCATTTTGAGTAAGTGTGTGTGGCACGTGGCGTGCAGAGGTTTGGGGATTGCGTTAATGTGCAGTGGAGTTTTTTGTTTTGGCGGTTGGATAAGCGGTGTTGCTGAGTGTTTATAGGCAAGTGGCGTTGGTTAGGGCTGCGGCTTGGAGTGTGTAAGTGAGGTTACAGTTTGTACTTGTGAACGTCGCTACTTTGAACATCGTCGCTAGCTTTGGCAGTGGATCGCAAATGTGAGCTAAAAATTAGAAGGAACGGTGAGTTTGCTTTATTGTTTTAACACTTGCAGCATGGGTCAGCTTGATAATGGCTGTGCCAGGGACTGCGAGCAAGGAGAAAGGCGGCTGATTCCAGGTAGCGTATTGCTACGAGAAGTGGCTAGGAGCATGGAGGGGGTGAGTGTTGAGGGGGCATTCGGGGTTAGGGGGACACCTAGGGATGTATTTGGAGATTTGGCGAAGGATTTAATTGTTTTTGAGCGGTGAGTGGAATAGGTGAGGTGCAAAGCAGAAAGAGTTCGGCGGCAGATTGAGGGCTGTGTAGGGAGGTTGCTAGGTTACTGTTGTTGGAGAGCGGGGGCGTACTTGGATCAGGAGGGTAATTGCGGCTAGCGAGTGGTACTCTCCTTTAATACAATATGGAGTTTTATGCAACGTGTGAGTTTGAGCTGCGGCGGACTGTGGTAGTATGCAGCAAAAATGCTTGTTAGTATAGAGTGCTAAAACAATATGCGAGAAAGCTTTTTAAAAAGTATTGTGTGTGTGAAGGAAGATTGTATGGGTGAATGGCAGAGTAGGGAATAGGGAACAGTGGGGGGGGCAAATGAGGTAAGAGCGGCAACTTTTTTCAAAAGTAGTAATATGGAAGCGTAAAGTAATGTGAATATATTTTTACATGTGAAGTGTTGAATTGTTTTGTGGGCTGGTAGCGTTATTTCTTAGAATAACAAACAATGGTAGCAGTGTAATAAGATATTAATACACTTAAACAATAACAAGAAGTAGCAGGAATCCAAAACGTGTCTTAAAGCGCCAAAATGTTATATTAATATGGGTGCTGCAGTACAGAGTGAACTTTAAGCATTGTATGTAATGCGCAAAAGTCTATTTTTAAATATTGGAAATACTTTGTGGAAAATGGTATTACGGTAAAAAAGACAAGGCCTTTTTTTATAGAAAGATTGTTGATTACTTACCGTTTTTTTTGGAAAGTAGTACTTAAGAAGGGTGGGGCTTGCAAGATATATTCCAATAGTTCTTTTTGCTGATGTAATTGCGCATGTTTTTTTGGTGCAAGTTGCCACAAATTAACCAGTGGGCTGTAGATTAGTACGTAGGTGTGGTAGAAACGTGAAAACGGTATACTGTATGTGCTTATATATGCTTGTGTTTTACTAACAACATAAATGATGACACCAGTAGGGCCTAATAGGGGAAAGGAAGAGGAAAAGAAGTGAGGTTGCAAGTGAGGGCAAGCTAGATATTTTGTGCAAGGGGCCATAATTTACCTATGAATTAGTAATAAAAGTACTCCCAATTATGTGTTTAGCTCGCAAAAACTGTATAGTGAGAAAATGCAAAATAGCATGTATGGGCTGTGAAAAATATGTAGAATAAATTGTTTTATTAAAAGCATGATCTAAAGTGTAGTAAAGTCTGAGCAAATGTGTAGTATATTACGTATTGGAAGAACGGCGTGTTTGGAACAACCGGTTATTATAGTGCAACTAGGTTAAAGGTGGCTGTTTGCTTAGTGGCAAAACATGGGAGCTGTATGGGACAACTGTAATGAAACTGCAAAATGTGTATTGTTTTGAGATTGGCTCGAAACCACTACGGCATTTGTGTGAATGCAAAACATCAAATGGACAGGCAGATGCGACGAAGGCGCCTTGCAGTCTGGATTATTTTTTTTTGTTTGCAATCGTAAAGAAAGATTTTAAGGGGGCGGGTAAAAGCGCAGCATGTGGTATACGAACCACAACAAGCTGCTTTTAATCGGGTAATTGACAACGCAGAATAGATGGTGAAGTAGATTAGGTTAAGGAAGTGGCCTCCTAATATGTATAATTAAAGGTAAAAGGGCTGTACTAGGAACAGGCTGTTTGAGGAAGAGAAGTGAGCAAGTACGTAGCCGAAAAACAACAGTATCAAAAGACAAGGCCGGCGGAGCGTGGCGCGCGCGCTTGGCGGGGGCGGGGGAGCGCATTCCAGGCGGGGGTGCGGACCCTTTGAAGTGCTCCCAAAAGCGGAGTGCATGGTGGCACGATGCGCGTGATTCATGCAATCCGCTTTTGGGAGCACTTTGAAAAGCCCTTTTACAATAGTCTCGCTTTGCGATCGCTCGCGCGATAGCAAGGCGAGACCTAAAAATGGGCTCACATGTTTTAAGCAAAAGACACACAATTGATGGACGGAATGCAGAACAAATCAAAACATTCACCCCCAGTCAAGAGATCTGGGTTAAATCCATCATTCTTTTGCTCACCATGCCACCCCAGTTTAGACCTGGCCATATGCAAATCAGTCTTGACCCTGTGCCTCATAGGAACAGTCCAGTCCGAACTGCCAAGCCAGGTCCTCCCTGGACCGGAAACAAGCATCCTAGGACCGGTTTCGGGGTTTCATCATTTGCATTTGTCACCCCGAGTGGGGCCGGTATGCCCAGACGTGGGTCCCGTGCTCTACATGCCACTGGAATCAAGCTATCCTGGCTGAAGAGGGGTGAAACCCCGAAACCGGTCCTAGGATGCTTGTTTCCAGTCCAGGGAGGACCTGGCTTGGCAGTTCGGGCTGGACTGTTCCCATGAGGCACAGGGTCAAGACTGATTTGCATATGACTGGGTTCAAACTGTAATGGCATGGTGAGCAAAACAACGATGGATTTAGGCCCAGATCTCTGTACTGGGGAGAATGTATGACATTGTTCTACATTCTGTCCATCAACTGTTGTTTTTGCACATGTTTTAAGCGTCAACTTTCCAAGACCAGCCCTGGTATTTCTATACATCCACAAATGCCACAATTTAAGTTTTTGGAAATAGTTATGGCTATAAGAATATGTCTGTGTCTGAATTTAATGTCTTTAACCCAGACGATATAATAATCACCTTTACAAAACATAGCCTTACTTTAATCTATTTGGGAAAAGGATACCTCTTCATCAATAGGCATCTCCTCAACAGCCCTCCTTTACCAGGTATTACACTCCCATCCTTCTTGTCATTTTCAGCTTATGTTATTCTACGTTAATGACAGTTAAAGGTACAGAATTGGACTGGAATGGTACTCTGAGACCAAAGTCCAATTTTAGAATCATATGCCAATTCCCAACAGGCTAATTGCTGTTTGAGCAAGTAGCTGGTTGTTTTCATCCCTGATACTAAAGTTTGAGCTGTGATGTGGGAAGACATCACATCAAAGCTCCTTTTCTTTGCACACGGTAGTCCGCTTACAGCGCTCTCATGCCCGCACAAATTAAGCATGCAAAATCTCAGAACTGAGCACAAATTGAGTGAAACGGGGATTGAGTACAAACACAAATTGCGCCTGATATCACAGTTACCAGAGCACTTAGAATGACCTTGAATAATCATTTGGCATAATCTATGTCCAATGAAAGGGATGCATTAACTGCCTCTGAGGGACAGTAAGGTAGAGAAACATCTACTTCATAGTTTTAGATTAAGTCCTTATCTACTTGTATTGAAAATGAGGCAGAATAAATGATCTTTGTCCAAGTTTAGCAAAGACCCTTTAGCAAATGCCTCATAAGTGTCATTAAAAAAATCTACGGTGTATATATTGGTTCAGAACACACTGCAATGTTCACAAGGCCTGGAGGATGAGAGGGATGAAGATGAGCATAGAATTCCAACAGTGTGATCTGTTTGGAACCATGGACCGTTTTCATCATGTTTGACCATCAGATGAGCATCAGCGCAGTTGCTAATGAAATAACATATAATTTCACTCTCTTTGAGATTTCAGCTCTTTGAATTTCGTTCATTGTAAAGATGAATAATTCTGGTTAGTATATCTAAATACTACTATACAAAATACATGATTTATGTCCACAATCTTGATGCTGCAAGTAGTCTCAGTATAATTTCCTTTTATGCTATTTGTTTATTCATGATTTATAAAAAAATTATCAGTGTATTTTTTTCTGTGTCTCCACATACTGCGTCAGTACCTTTTAATGCCTCTCTGTGCAATCTCTTTTCCAATCAATAGAAAATAATATTTAATAATAACATTTCAGAGGTTGGCGGAAGTGGAGGAGAATGCCGGAAAACTATCCCTCTTTGAGGAATATCAGAAGGTGTTCAAGAGGAATATGACTGGAGGTGAGCGGGCTCGTAGGGAAATGTATTCACTTTCAGTTGCTTGCTGAGCTGGGGGTGGGGGTGGGGGATTTCATTTGTTCCTTTTATGTATAAAGTCTGTCTGTTCATGTGTCTAATGATGTTTCTACCAATGCCTGTTCACCTTGAGGGTATTCGTTGGTGTGGATGTGAGTTCTACCTCTCTATGGTTGGGGATTGTGTTGTGGAACCTGGAGCTTTCACTGGAGATGCTCTGGGGTTCAGAGAGTGGGCATCTGGATGTGCAGATGCTGTGAGACCAAGAGTTTTATTAAGCGCATAGCTACTCCACCAGGAGTATCCCAGTGCTAGAGGATCAGGTTCCTAGCAAGAGCACAAAAAGACAAAGCAACAGATGACATTATTTAAAAAGCCAGGTTTTTACATTCTTCCGAAAACGGAGTTCAGTTTTTCATCCCTTGTCTGCAGAGGGACAGAGCTCCATAGTTTGGATGCAAGGAAACCGAACGAGCTTCCACCCATCCGAACTCTCTTCACTCGATCACCAGTCATTTGTCTTTGCGGCCAAATATTCCTCTTTCTCTGCAATGATGCAAGCAGTCCAGCCATAACCCCCTTTTGTAACACTCAAGGTGAGAAGCTAACCCCACTCCATAGACATACCACATTCCCTGTTGTCTACCCGTATTTAAAAGGAGACCAGTGTTGCCTTCTCTAGCTTACCTCATAATCCTGTTGACTCGAAAAGAGAATCCTTGTAAAACTCCCATTGCCTCCAGCAGTCATTCTATGCCCTTCTTGTTGTGGATGGCTCTATTTCAAGGGTGAAAGCACATGAGGGATACTCTAATCGAGTACAAGTCTCAGCAGAACACCCACTCAAGACGTACCCCATATTTGCTGCTTGACCACCCCTTCTTTCCCTCAAAAGTACTGAGTAGGGAGTTTGAAACTATAGCATCTTCAGAGTTTAAGAGTGTGGTCTTGATTTGTGGTAACTAGCACCAATATAGAATATACAGTTGCAGGAGGAGTGTAAACCTGGAGAAATCCATCTATATGTAGCCTTGCGTAGGGTCGTAGGCACAGTATATTCAAGGAGGTTCCCTATTAGTTTGGAAGTCAATGCTTCTAGATCGTGAGAGCTAATTTGCAAGTGTCTCTCCAGGCAACAATTCCGTAGTGGTTTTATTTGGAATCGGCTGAGGTTTCTGTTATTTGCCTTCAGAAATACTTCAGTATATAGTGCTGATCAGTCTTGTCCAGATAGGATCAGATCTGTAATGAACCCCATCTCCATCAGAAAGGAGGACGGCCATGATCAAGAACCATGAGCAAGGTTTAAAACCAATCTACCCGACCAACATGGAAAGGTTTCTTTTGAGTTAATAAGCAAACACAGTTTCAATGACATTGCAGGTTTACGGCATAATGTTCACATTCATGGGTGTGTGATGCCTTCAGGTGTGCATTTTGGTCCATCCGAACACTGGACCTTAAGCGTCCGTGGAACAGGGACACAAATGGTCTTATTACACAGAAGACTTTGGAGCGGCAAAGAACTGCTCTTCTGTGAAAGGAGTCTTTTTGATAGTTATTTATTATCATTATTATTTTATCATACACCACTGCTGCAGCCCCTAGATGCTTGAAAGCTCTGGGTTTGGGTGATGAAGGGAGTGTCCAGATGGTCTAAAACTGGGATCATCACAGTCTCCGGGACCTGATGTTCTGATGGACGTTTCCTGCTTCAGGGGACAACTGGCTGTGCTGCCATCCAAGATCTGTCAATACAGATGTATTTTAGGGGTTTTCTTCAAAAACTGGGTCCATCATGAAAGTTGCTTGATTTCCTCTCTGATGCGTTCATTTGGTTTAACCTTTTTCTTGTTTTGCTGACAATGCTCATTGGTTGGTCAGGATAGAAGTAGATGTTGATCACAGTGGTATTAATGTTCCGAGGGGTTTGTCAGTAGTGGCAGACTGGGTGATGCAAAATGAACTGCTGTTTAACAGAGCTAAGACCAAAGCGGTAACTCCGGGCAATGACGTGACTATCTGGACCAATGACCTCGGTCCAAAAATTCTAGAGTATACACCTAAACATTTAGACATGTTGGGTAATCGTTGATTCCAAACTTATCCTCACCCTTCAGATCACCAGAGTCACTGCATCTAGCTTCGAGATCTTAAAGACCCTGAAAAAGTTGTTGCCCCTCCGGCCTACCCAAGGTATGAAACCTTGGTTCAGGCTGCAACAAGGTCCTGTTTGTACTACAGGAATTCTCTAAGTAGGGATTAAATTATATTACAGAATATTACTGCAAGACTTATTCTAAGTATCAACAGAAGAGAGGAAGTGGTTCCCTTCTCCCCTATGTGCATTGGCTCCCAATTTGCAAACGTATGACCTTCAAATGACTTTGTTTGGACCACCGTGCTCTTCAGATTGCAGGACCTGTTTCTGCGTAAAATAAATTTAACATCCAAGACGATGCTGATTTTAGAAATCTCAAAACACCTAAAGACTTGCTCTGGTGACAAGGCTCTTTCTGCTTCCACACTGAAGCACTGGCGCCAACTGCTCCACAGATTAAGGAAGAAGTTCTTTGTACCAACTTTATAAAGATGTTAAATATCTGGTTATTTGGTCATTTTTCATAATGTTCTCTTTCCCTGTCTTTGGTTGGATGGGACCCTTTCTTTCCTTCTTCTGCTTGAGCCTGTGTCACTACAATGCCAGGACTCCCCTCTTGGTGGATAGTTTTCTTAATAAATGTAATTAATTCATTCCTAAACAGAGTGTGAAGGCTGAAGAGATCTCAGACGACATGGGCGATGATGGAGCTATTAAAAAGTGGTGTGTGTTTTTTAGGATAACTGGCCAGTGCAGTTGTCAACAAAACCTCTTGGTCAATTAAAAAAAAAAATAAGCGTAGAAAGAGTGTTGCCTTCATCTAGAGAAGTAGCCTCTTTCTCCTCATTTAGTTGGCTGTTTGGTATCTTTCCGCACTCTAGTAACTGATCCCATTGGCTGGAGGGACTATTTTACTTCTGATGAGTACACTTAGGGCCTAATTACAAATCTGACGGTTCGAGCACCGACGGACTTGTGGTGGCGTAGCGGTGAAGGCCCAGCCACCTGTTGGGTGGGCCTTCACCGCTACCGCTGTTGGGTGATCGGACCGTAATTGGACCGCTGCCTCCGCCAAGGAACCGCTGTTCCTTGGTGGTGGCGCAGTGGTCAGGGCTATTGTAAGATGCAGGTGGTGCCGTGCGGCACGCCCTGCATATTACAAGTTTCAGGCCCCCTCAGCCCCCTCAGCCTAGGGGTTCATGCAGGAGGGGCACAACATGTGCCCACCTGTGTGCCTGCACCTAGGTTCCTGCACGGCATGGAATTTACAGTCCATGCCGTACAGGAACCTGTGTGGTGTTCCCATTGCGATGCCTTTTTGAAAGGCACCGCCGCCTTTGAAAGAGGCACCGCCGCAGGAACTGCCACGCCACCCGCTCGCAAGACCACAAAAATACTTGTAATCTGGCGGACAGGCAGCAGTGACTCTTGGAGGTGCGGGGGCGCCGCCAAAAGTCGTAATCGGGCCCTTATCATTTTATTTTGTCCTGCTGCAGCAGCTTTGCAGGGCGGGATGGGGCTGCTCTGACTACAGGAGAAGGGGGAGTGGTGAGCACACTCTGTATGTGCGCATGAATGTTTGACCGGCCGTCCAGACATTCATGCACACTTGTATGTTCTCCACGCTAGCTGCATCACAGCCTGCATGGAGAACATTCCCAGGCTACCAGTCATCGTCTGAGCGCCGAACCACAGCGCTCAGACCAATCACAATGCTGCATTGCAGTGTTGTGATTGGCTATGGGGAGCCTGGGTGTGCTTCCTGTTCCGGTCGGAGCGAAGGACTACGGAGGACAGACGCGGCGAGAAGGTACACTTTTTCTTTTTTTGCTCCCGCTCCCCCGTGTCTCCCCCCTACCGCCCCGCCCCCTCAACTCCGATCCATGCTGGCCGCCACTGTATTTAACGCACATCACAGCCGAAACTGGTGGCTTTGCCAATGCTTACTCGATATTTTTAGAGTATTGAAAGGAATTTGTATCTATATATTTTTTGCACTCACTAACACGATCCCTAGGAAGACCGGAAATGTGTGAGTTCAGTCTGCAGAGGCTGCTTGGTCCTGTATCCAAATCTGAGACACATCTGATACTGTAATCGCATTTAAATGTGTTCATTTAGTCAACCATGGAAGGGTGAAGGGCTGAGTTTGTCTTGAAGGAATGTCATCATATGATCTGCAAGCTACACTTAAGAACCTGCAATCGAACTCAATTAACGGCTAGAGGTGCCTTCATCTATATGCTGTCTTAGCATCAACGGAACCTGGAACCTGCCCCTGAGGGACACATAGCTCTATGCAGCAGGTGTATTACCCCATTGAGATTTGTTGTTAGTATTGGAAGCTCAGGGCTTTCAGGTTACACTCAGATATCTATATGGTTCGATATCTTACAGCACCAACCCTTTTGCCTTCCCCCGAGCTCACATGTCGAATCCAGTTTGGGATGTTCGCATCTGGCAATTTGCACAGCAGTACATTCCCCCAGAACAGTTACAAAATTGCTAGGACTGAGCTACCTACACATGTTTGCCAAAAAACCTTAATTACGAGCTGCCCACTTAATTGTAATACGTTCTCTAATTCCTGTTACTGAGTATATCCAGCGTTCCGACCACCCTATTATGACTGGGGCAGTCGGACCGTAATTGGACCGCTGGCTCCGCCAGGGAACCGCTGTTCACTGGCAGTGGCACGGCAGTCAGGGAGGGCCATTGTAAGATGCGGGTGGTGCCGTTGCGACACCGCCATGCATATTACAAGTTTCAGGACCACCAGCATTTTTGTGGAGGTCTTTCCTCCATGAAAAGGCAGGCGGTGCTGAAACTAGGGCCCCTATGCCCCCTCAGCCTGGGGATTCATGCAGGGGAGCACAACCTGTCCTGATATTGCTCCCAACGAGCAATATCAGGGCTGGAGCGGAAAGGCGATCCCAGTCATTGTTCTAACCTGGGTCAAGACCTCCTTCAATAATTTTGCATATGTAGGCATGACCCCTCCATGTGGAGCACATAGACTCTTTTCACAGTTTTTCCAACATGCATTTGATGATCCGACTATGCATTTGAGGCTCGTTGGGGGGTAAGTACCTTCTGTTCATGCCTTTTATATGCTCTTTCCATATGCTGAAAGCAAATAGATGATCTGGATGCTCTAGCCCATAATTAAACCCATTTTACTTTGTGTATAACAAACCTAAATCTCTTTCCTAGTTTATTACGTATTTATTTGTGTGTCAGCTGCAAATTGCCTATATGACGACAAAGCCATGTAATGCGCTTTCGTCTTGGTCTGTTTGAGATCATAGCTTGTATTTTCTCTGTTCCGTCCATTCTCTGACTACTCTGTCACCTGCTCAATGTGATAACTATTGCCAACCTGAACTCGTCCTCTTGGACCAAACACAGAGGGACTCTGATTATCTCTCTTGTATGAAGATCTCCATCTGCGAAAAAACAGAACAAATGGAAAACACATTTCTTATAAAGATTTTTATTTAAAAAGAGAAAACTGAGCACCTGTTTAGCATACTGAAGCTCATCAGTTATGGTCCTGTGTTTACAATAAATATCATAGGCCCAAACATATACCTTTGATATTGCTGAATGATGCAAGGAGTTATATGGTGGAGCACGGGTGATCACTCCGAATTAGTTACAGATTTTGTATAGAACTATGACTTCTTTTTTCCCCAAAGTCCTTTGAGTGATGTTTTTCGGTACCTTTGAGATCTTTAGTTTTCCTAAATTAATATGTTTTCTTTTATGGTGGTTTACAGGACCTGAAGAATCAAGTTGGGTCAGACTATTATAATATAATACACCTGAACAACTTCAGTTCCACAACAACAATTTTTTCCAGTAGAGTTATTCCTGTCATGCTATTGTGGCTTCATAGCACCGTGCCTAACAATAATGACTTTTTATCTATTGCTTCTCACTACATTATATGCTCTTCCCAAGTGCTTTAACTAACAAGTGTTACTATTACCCAATGTAATGGTTATCTGTTTTCTCACTATTAAAAGTACTGAAGTTTCAGTTTATCTTCCAGGGAATCAAATTCATGACCAGCAAATCAGATGTCTATGTATTTATTTTGCTGGTGTTAGTATTGCCCAACATGGTGCAAATCGCATTATCCTGCTGGGCTTCAAACATTTTAACATGTTGTTAGTCCATATTTGAATAGGAGGCACTCTAACCTACACAGAAGTGTAATCAGCTTAGGATTTCAGCAGTCCACAAGGGACTCAAATTTCGAGAGTAATTTCTTATTGCATGATATGGCAGCATTAATAATTTAAGGAATGTATTTTTACCACCTTGTCTACAATACTAATGTCATTTCTCGGATGGTTAAATGGTACACACTATGCCTTGAAATGATGACTTTTGTTAGAAATGGGATTTCTGGTTGGCTAGGGCTTGCGCCAAAGCCAGGCAGAAACCACCCCTCTAGTCAGGGTTGGGGAGTTACACGCCAAAGATAACCCCTGCTCACCCCCTTGGTAGCTTGGCACGAGCAGTCAGGCTTATCCCGGAGGCAATGTGTAAAGCGTTTGCGCGCGCACCCAGCAACAACACCCAAGGCCCACCACAAAAGAAACTCCACACAAGGTTATATATAAAAATAGCCTTTGTATTATACCAAAACACATTAGATAATATTCACACAATTTACACTGTGCCAACTGGCACTGGGCAGAATTTTACAAGGGACTATTTACACGGGACAGGGCCACATGGACCACTGTCAGAATCAGCACAAATCACCAATAGTAAATGTAGAACATATACCAATGGAAACACAAAGTAACTGTAGAGCACAACCAGTAACTTCCGGCGCAATAATGACCTCCGCGTCATCACACTAGCATCAGGTATAAAACCTATCCTGCATTCATCACAGGGGCATGAACACATTATGCAATTTCTCGCAAGTCTAACGCATTAGACCTTACCTCCTAAGTATAACTACTCTAGGGGCGTACATCGCACAGGGAAGTACAATCTCCCTAACATCACCCTAAACAGGTAAAACAACCTCCTAGGCAGAAATCCTATGAAGAGGTATAAAACACAGGGGTGCGCAAAACATGCTATACACAGTACATTTCCTAACACCCAATCACATTAGCATGAATCACAATAACACCTCCATCACATTAGGGTCCAGGTCGCACCAGAACCTAAACGTAGCAGCTGCCCACTACTTGCTGGGCAGCTGGGGACAAGAACAGGGCCTAAACGCTGCAGATGGCACTAAGTGCTGCGCAGCTGGGGAAGGCAAATGGAAGGCATGGGCTCTCAATGGCCCCTGTAACAATATCCAAAACGTTGGAGCCACCTAGGCTCGACACACACCATGTCCCCCAGTACTGTGGAGCGCCCTGGCGCTCGAACTAATCATGCCAACACGCTGGAGCCCCCTGGGCTCTGAAAACACACACATGTCCCCAAGTTGGAGCCTCTCCTGGCTCTGAAACAATAATGCCCCCTTTGTTGGAGCCTCAGGGCTCTAAATATACCTATGCCCGTGGGAGCCACGCAGACTCGAGAAACAATCGTGCCCACATGGGGGCGGGGGCGCCTAAACACAACATGCCCACGTTGGAGCCACATAGGCTCTGGAAATAAGATGCGCCAATCAAAAAGAACTTGCCCCCAAAAGTAATGCTGGCCTCAAGCGTTGGAGCGGCCCTCTGCCAGATGGGGCCGCTCTGACTCTGTGCCTCTCCCAGGCACTACGCACGCGAGCCCGGCTCACTGGCGCTGCTCGGGGTCTCCTCCCTGCTCTTCTCTTGGCAGGCAGGACCGGCAGCACTTCTCATGTGGCGCGGGGCTTCCCTCACTCCTGGGAGCCCCGCGCTGCCATCTTCACCCGGGCCCCCTCCTGGGACCCGGGACTTTATCTCTCGGCTCGTGGAGGCGGGGTGGGCTCCCGCCCTCCTTCTCTTCACTCGGCGCAGTCCAGCGCGGGGTAGGTTCCCGCCTGGACTCTTCCATTCCTTCTCTTCCCGGGACTTCGCAGGCGGCGGCGGGACTTCCTCCGCAAAACCGGAAGTCCCGCCCGCCGCAAGGCACATCATTGCCTGACTTCCGCCTCGGCCGCGCTGCGATCGGCAGCCTCCGGCCGGCTTATTTCAGAGCGGGCTGCGGCGGTGATCTTCTAATAATAGCACGCGGGGTGGGCACCCGCATTTAAATATAATTGAAAAGCGGCCATGTGGGGTAGGCACCCACTATTAAAAATAGCAGGGGAGCGGGGTGGACACCCGCTCTCCATAAATTGCACTCAGCACTCCAAACGCAGGGTGGACACCCGCAATACATCGGGCAGAATGGGGGAATCCCTACGTCGGGATTCCCTCGGTGGCGATCGCAGCTCAGCGCTGCAGATCCAAAACAGGAGCGCTCCTCAGGGTGCAAAAAGGCAGCATCACGACTCGGCAGAGTAAAGGGACCAGCAAAAAGGTCCAAAAGGTCCTGAAGGCATCCAGGGGGCCACCAGCAGCAAGCCCCCCTCTGTCAGGATCCAAAGGAGAACATTTGGTAAGGGGACACAGCCCCTTTTTATACACATAATACCTTTGTCTCAAGGTGCAGGGGAGGGGCGAACCAGATGCAACTGGTTCTTGAGCACTTTGTTTTGCTCAGCCCCTCTCCCTATTCACAGGACAGGCCAGGGTCATCAGTCACTCCACAGGGGGCAGAGCCAGCATTGTGTGGGGAAAGCCCAGCCCTATTCAGGTCCCAGGTGTACTCCTCCCACCCATCTAGCTGCTGATCTCCCCATTCACCACTGGGTGACTCCTCCTGACTCTGGGGATTCCCTAGCCCGTCACATGACCTCAGCCAGCCAATCGCCAGACAAGGCACTCATCTCACACTGCACACAGAAATGCCCACTTCTAGAAGTGGCACTTCCACACTAGGTACATTGACGCCGCACACATCATCGCGCAGCATTTCATCACACGAGTCCGCACATACCAAACTCGGCCCTGCACACCCCACGCATCAGGAACTAACATGGTCACTCAGATCCCCCATGCATTCCTATGGGAGGGCAGGTCAGTCTCATTCAATGTAACCCAGAGCGCACGCACTTTACACTGGGACACAGTGTTAAAGCGCCTAGAGGCCTAAATCCACTAATACACCATAGGGAAAAGGCTAGGATAAATGCAAAAAGTTCTAGGGGTGAACTTGCCAGAAGAGCCAAGTCCAACAACTTTATATACAGAAAGTGATCCCCACAATTTAACATGCAGGTACTCTGTTGTGTAAGCAAACGCAGTTGCACATTGCTAATGTATGTTTTTATTTAGAGCTGTTAGTCTATTTGCCAATTTTCAGAGATGGTAGACTTTCATTTCTCAACAACATTGAATCTTTTTCCTTATTTTCATCTCGCTTCCACTAGATGGAGAGTAGAGACGCAAAGTAGATCATAATTTGATGCTGTGAGTGCGTGCCTGTAGATTTTGTGTCTGTGTGTCTGGGCATTTTATTTTGGAATGTGCGTCTATAAAATGTTTTCGGTGTATGCCAGTAGTATTGTCTGTCCGTCTGGGGGCTGTTTTACAGAGTCAGACCTAATGGCTTTGTCAACACAAAAAATGCGTTACGAGACAAAAGTACAGGTAGCGTTTGAGTAGGGGGTTTAAGAAAAATATATTGGTATAATAAATACATTTTTTATAAGGGTGTAGATGAAACTGATTTAATTCATATTTTTTTATGTAATATTCTATGGTTTGCCAGGAGCATATGTGTTCATATTTTCATTTGTTTCTGCAGACTATGAACCCGGAGAAAAAGAGAACTGTGAAGATGTCATAAAAAAACTTAAATTAAAAAGAAACAACTTTGAGAAAGAAATTGCAAGCGTAAATGGTTCTGAAACGGAAGCTACTGTCAGTACTCAAACTAAGTATCTAAGGAAGGGCATGGCCAGTCTAGGAAATGGACTCCATTCATCTACTCAATATGCAGGAGGTACCAGAAAACCAGCTCCTATTTCCAAACTGAAATCTCACATAGAAGACATATCACTACAAGATACTGACAATGGAAATATTTTCAGTAGGTTTTCATTACTAATTGAAAATAAACCAATACAGCCAGAAGATAAACCATCCACCAGTGCTGAATATGTGAAGCGTTTTAGCATCTTGTCACCGCCAACCTCAAAGAAGCTGCTGCAAACAAGACACAATCCTTACGAATGTAGTGACTGTGGAAAATGTTTCAGTAGTTCATCACAGCTAACCAAACACCAGGCAGTGCACACAATGACTGTGAGCAGCAATGAACTGCATAAGTGTATTCTATGTGGAAAGAGTTTCAACAAGCTGGCACAACTCACCAGACATGAAATGATGCATTCAGGGGAAAAGCCACATGTGTGCAGTGTTTGTGGCAAAGGTTTTCGCAAATCATCACACCTTGTTACTCATAAAAGAATACACACAGGAGAGAAACCTTTTACCTGCAAGGAATGCGGGAAGAATTTCAAACAATTAGCACACCTGTCACGACATGAATTAGTACACACTGGTGAGAAACCTCATGTGTGTACTGAATGTGATAAGCGTTTCTTTGACTCAGCACGCCTTATTGAGCATCAGAGAATCCACACAGGAGAAAGGCCATTTGTGTGTAGTGATTGTGGTAAGACTTTCTGTAAGGCTTCACACCATCGTAATCATCGAAGAATACATACAGGAGAGAAACCATATTCGTGTACAGATTGTGGGAAGAACTTCACCCAGTTAGCACATTTGTCCACTCATCGAAGAATACATACGGGTGATAAGCCTTATGTATGTACCGAATGTGGAAAGTTGTTCCGTGACTCATCATCTCTGCGTACACACCAACGTATACACACTGAAGAAAAACCTTATGCCTGTGGTGAATGTGGGAAATGTTTCACAGTCTCTTCCGCTTTAGTCTCTCACAAACGAATCCACACCGGAGAGAAACCATATACATGCATTGAGTGTTCCAAGTGCTTCAGGAAGGCATCACACCTCCGATCACATCAGAGAATACATACTGGAGAAAAACCTTATGCATGCACAGAATGTGGAAAACATTTCAGTCAGACATCTGGATTGGTTGCTCATCAACGAACACATACAGGAGAGCGACCATACGTTTGTAGTATATGTGATAGGAGGTTTGTTGTTTCCTCAAGTCTTAAAAAACACCAGCACACACACTCGGTTGAAAAACCATTTAGATGCGACCAGTGTTCCAGGAGTTTTTGTGAGTTATCACTTTTATTAAAGCATCAGGCATCCCACAGAGGAGAGAAACCATATTGCTGTACTGTATGTGGGAAGAGTTTCCGTTTCTCATCACACTTTGTCATTCATCAGAGAATGCATTCAGGGGAAAAACCATATTCGTGTACTGTATGTTTAAAAAAATTCCACTTGTCATCACAATTTCTTATTCATCAGAGAATACATACTGGAGAAAAACCTTTTCCATGTAATGAATGCGGTAAGAATTTCAATCAGTTGGCTCAGCTAACCAGACACCTGCGTGTACACACTGGAGAGAAGCTATATGCATGCAGTGACTGTGGGAAGAGTTATAGCATATTATCAAATTTAACTACGCACCAGAGAATGCACAGAGGAGAGAAACCATTTGAATGTACAGAGTGTGGAAAGAGTTTTTGCGGCTCCTCGTCCTTGCACAAGCATTTACATTTACACACAGGAGTGAGGCCGTACCGTTGCTCTGAGTGTGGCAAGACTTTTATTCGCTCATCAGATCTGGCCATACACCAAAGAGTACATACAGGTGAAAAACCATACCCATGTTCTGATTGTGGGAAGTGGTTTGCCCAGGTGCCACACCTTAAAAGACACCAAAGGATGCACACAGGTGAGAAACCATTCAAATGCACTGAATGTGGAAAGAGTTTCAGACAGTTAATTCACATGATCACTCATCAACGTATTCACACTGGGGAAAGACCTTATCGTTGTATTGAGTGTGGAAGAGGCTTTATTCAAAGATGTGATCTGGTCATACATCAGAGAATACACACTGGAGAAAAACCATATTCATGTTCAGTTTGTGGAAAAGGTTTCGCCCAGTTATCACACCTAAAAACACATAGACGAACCCACACAGGAGAGAAACCTTATTCATGTACTGAGTGTGGGAAATCTTTCAGGCAGAGAGCACACCTACGCATACATCAGAGAATACACAGGAAGGGACGTAAAGGAAAGAGATTTAGTTGATAAAATATTGTGATTGCTTATAATATAAGTTCAATCTTTTGAGGTTTCATGCTTCTAAAAGCGTACTGAATGTGCCCAGCTTCAGTGAAGTTAAACAAAATAACAGCAACATACATCATGTAATTATAAGATGGTTAGTTTTTATTCTATCGTATAGTTCCACCTGGAAATATTTCATGCAAATTCCATATCCAGATTCCTATTATCTGAGCAGTAAACTCCGTGAGAAGCCATGTTCATTACTTGGATGCAATTCAGACCTCATTATTAGGAAAGCATATAATAAATACACCCTCCTCCTTCCTAAGGATGCCGGTGATGTACAGCTTTGGTGTGCATCTGACCATAATAGGAATGGACATCTTCAAACTGTAAAAACAATATTTTCAATTGTGAGATGTAGTTCTGCAAATGTACGAAAGGGACACATGTCAATGGAAGTCTTCCACTGAAATTCTGCACCTTATCGAAAAGGAAGGGGTGAACAATAGGAGGATGCATAGATGTTCCTACAGAAGGTTGAATCACAAAATTTAAACATTTGATGCCTGAAAAAACTGAAAGTTACATTGCTCAAGCTAGAAGTCACTCTCCCATTTCTTGTTGCCGAACTGCTTCAGAAACAAAGACTGCCCTGAAAATAGCTCTTCTAATTATAAAAAAACTATAACATGCTCACCAGCTTAGCTACAGGAATGTTGTATTGAATGGCTTATAGTACAAAAAAACAGCCCCATTCCTATTGCCTACCCTGGCATGTCAAACATTGAAGGTATACAGCTATAACTAGAACAAAACATGAGTTTTGTATCTAGTCAGTACTATTTTGTGATACGTAATGGATGGTATCCTCCATCCAAAGAAAACAGTATAGAAATTCAAATTCACCTGTGCTGCCTCAGAGGCGGTTTCACTATGCATTTGCAGTACACACGCAAGAAGAGAAGTAGAAGAATCAAATATGTTAGAAGTGCCAAACATTCTAGCAATACAATATGGAAAAACATCTGATACGGATTTACAAGTAATGGAAAAATACATTCAGAGACGTCAAATTTGAACAGAAATAAAAAAAAGAATTTACCTATGCAGAGCAATACAAATGTAATTGCCTAAAAAGCAATTCAGCAAGAATTACTGAATAATTTACCTCACATAAAAGCAAAAAAGATGATCAGTAAAATACAATATCTTAACCTTCATAGGAAACATTTTTGATAGAAAGTAGACTCATTTTCAGCATGGTATTCTAGGCAGTAGGTTATTCAAAAAGGTGCATGAATAAACATAAGAGATGTGAATATATCCAATTGAGTGGTCTTGATTCTTTGCCTGTGATTAAGTTTTTGTATGACGCTGTAAGACTTTAGGGAAGGTGACCCCTGCATTACACATATGAAAACCACGCAAAGTACATCAAAATGGAGCACTGCCAAGATGTAAACATGTAGGATTCAAGTACGATAAGGTTATAAAAAGGTAAATATTAAAAAAGGTGCTATTAAAAATATACCTCCCAAACCCCTGAAAATGCAATGAAAAAATTCTGCAAAAAATATGGCATTCTTAATATAATAATATTTAAGAATGCATGTGCGAGGTATGAGAAGAAGAATCAGCCATTTGCATCCAAAAACATTTCTGCATTATAGGGTGTGTTAGTGATTCCCAGACATTGCTATTTACTAGACGTGTGGTGGTACGGCTTATAATAACCATGAGCCAGCTCTTACTGAATACCACCATATTAATGTGAAATACGTATTGGCAAATGCTCTGTTGATGTTACATTATATATATATATGTACCCATGGTATATGACTGCTACTTGCTTCCTTCTCGGATTTGGTAAGGTGTATAGTCCATACATTATAACTTTTTGGTTGTTTAGAGCATTGAATATGTTTTTTTTCACATTGCTTCAGCAGTTTGGACTAATCCGCTCATCATTCTCTCTCATGCGAAATGATTTGTTCTCTATAACATCCGTGGTAGTGTTTTCAATCTGGATGTGTGTAATTTTCATGAATGATGAAGGTGCGGGCAACTACCACACCATTTTGCAGCTGCTTAGGCATGCAAAATATTTGTGACATTTAATGCTAGGCACAATTCTATCACTTTTCATTTCTTTATGCGGTGAGCATCAATTTAGTTGTAACCACTTGGTGAAAAATGGCTGTTTTAATACTACGTCTCTCACACCCACCAGAGCGGTAGGTGTATGTATTTGCCAACAGCACAAACCATGAGATGAGAGTGAGGTCAGAGCTCAACAAAATGCGTAATCACTTAAGGTACTTCTGTTAGTAAATTCACATTTTCAAACAATGCAAGACTGCAAGGTATTTGCCCGTTGTTCTGTAAAAAATATATATATTCTACTAAGCCTTATCCTGAACTAGATCTACATATTAGCATTTTGTTTTTGTCCGCATCTCATGTAAGGTGCTGTCAGAGAAGCCTCATGTATCATATTCTAGCTACTTGGACTAAAGATACCCATTGCCTGATGGTGCTATATTGAGAAATAGATCCACAGTATTCATGGTGCTCTGGTAGTTGAGTGCTATGAAATGTTACTTGGTGGTTTCTACTTACGCACTACATGCCTCCTGGATGTGACTTCGTAGTCAGTGGTGGATTATACAGCAACCATATAAGATCTTTCTAAAATATATTTTATTTTCCCTCTAATTGCCTTGTGGGCCCTACTGTGCTGTTGGTATGTCTAGTGTAGTACATTCATAAGTCATGTTATGCTGCTTAGCATTTGCATAGTGCATAAACATCATTAAAATGGCCATGTACCACTCAAAATGTGCAGGCGTGCCTCTGTTGAGTTGCAGGCTGTAGGGTTGTAGTATGTCCTACACAGGAAGAGTTGGGCTGTGGCTAGCTTGTCTCCCCTGGTATGCATGCCCATATTTATAGGACATGTAAGAAATGATAGAATGCATTTTTGTAACGTATATTTAATATACATTCTCCATGAATATTCACTTACATGCATATAATCCACAAATATTTGTTTTCGCCATGTACAACCTCCTTATGCAGCATGGGCTTCCTCGTCCACAGGTACCTGGTACGACAGTCTGGACATCTTTCATCCACCACACTAATGAGGACATTTTTGAGATGGACAGTATATCATTTTTCAAAACAGAAAGGTACAGCAGTTTGTAGTAAATGTCCTGGGCACATGAAATCAGTATTTGAATTGAGATGAGTTACAGTATAAAAATGGGGATGAAACTATCATCGTCAGGTTTGTCTTGCAGAACTACTTTCTTACAAATGCATTTATTGACAAAAATGCATAATCTGAAACATACACTAATGAATTAAATCATATAGCTTCAGACTGCATTTCTAGATGATTCCAGAGTTTTTATTTAATATCTCTTTATTTTGTTTTGCATAAAGGAGCTAACAACAAAATTCCATCCCACCCCCTCACCAGTCGAGGACATGCAGACAAAATACACATTCATTACTACAGTTATCAGCCTACGGGCTTGGCCAGATCCAGGCAGCAATGCAGCAGATATTGTTCGTCCCAAGCACAGTTTTTGATGGGCTCCTCTTCTTTTAATCTATGTTTGATGCCCAGTCCACCCTCTGTCTCGCAGGCCCCTCCCCTATTCAGACCCTTGTTTCCCCTCTCTCCAGATTTGTGTGGGCGGCCTCTCGTTTGGTACTCTAGTTTTGTACCCCCGTGTACCAGTTCAAACCTTCCTCCCATTCCAGCATCATGGGTGAAGTGGGCCCCTCCAAGTGTTTCAGAATATCCTGGCAGGCCACCATCAAACCCAACTTTCAAAACAGTAGGATATATCATTCCAGTGTTTGTTTGTCCCAGATTCCCAGTGTGACCAACTGGTGTGTAATCCTCTCTTAGTCATCCAGGGTCTCTTGGATCCTATCGCCCACTCGGTTCCAGTAGGTCCCTAACTTTGGGCATTCCCAGATCATGTGAATTAGAGTTCCTCTCATGTGGCAGCCTCTTAGACAGCGATCATCAGATGCCTGTCAAACGGGTCCGGGTGTAGTATGCCCTATGCAGGATCTTCAGCTGGATCAGTCGGACATCCACCCAGACCGCAACGTCTCTAGGGTACCCACATGCCTGACTCCAGCCGTCGTCCTCTAGTCTGTAAATTCCCTCTCCCACCTTTTCCTCAGGGGGTTTAGTGAGGGAATACTATTGTTTAAAAGTAAATTTGCGACACTGTGTGAATTGTCAGGGGGGAACCCAGCACCCTACACTCTAGTGGGTACTCTTCCTCTACCTCAGGCTGCAGTATTTTGCACCTACAGCGCAGGTACCGCAGCTGTTGAAACCTCAGAAATTGACTCCCTGACAATTCGTATTCAGTTTGTAGGTCATTAAATGGGATTATTGTTCAGACGTCTCCCAATTGGAAGATCCCCAGCAAGTCCCATTTTTAATGACCCTCTATGCCTCATAGACCATGTGGAAAATCCGAGTCCCAAAGGGGGGTCCGTGGCATCACCCTACCCCACCATCCCAGTGCACGTGTCACCCTCTTTCAACACTAAATACCGTCTGTGTCGGGATGGGAGGGGGGTAGCCCTCCTCCCCAGTATATGCGACGGAAGTAACCCTCCGTGGACATTGCAGTACAGTCTGCACGTCGGCAAGGTTCCTGCTGTTACGAAAAGGCCCAGTCATTGACAGTCAACAGCTGTGAGGCCCAATAGTTGAGTTGGAGGTTCGGGAGGGCAATACCTCCCTCCTTTTGGCATCTAGTCAGCAGTGAAAGCGCTATTCTGGGAGCTCCGCCATCCCAGAGCAATACTCTTGTCACACTGTCCACTCTGCAAAAGAAGGTATCTGGGCTCGGGTAAGGGATATTCTGGCAAACGTACAGGATTTTGGTAGGTAAATCATCTTATATAGAGCCACTTGACCCAAGAGGGAAAGTGTTAACTTCCTCCATCTTTCCACATTACTATGATAGGCCTCCAGAACCCTCCCCAGGTTTTCCTGCAGGTATAATTCATAGTTAGGTGTGACAAAAATACGCAGGTACCAGAACCCGTGGGTCGCCCACCGTAATGGGCAGTCCCTTGCCACTGGCGGGACTTCAACCCCACGGGAGAGCCACTGACTGATGCCAGCTAATTCAAAATTCCACGTAAGAGCCAAAAAATGTCAGCATGTCTAGAATTCTCTGCGCAGTCATGGGGATCCGCAAGGTATCAGCATATAATGAGGCAACATCCTCCGAGCCCGGGTCCCGTCGGATGCCCTTGATTTGGGCATCTATCCTGATCCTAAATGCCAAAGGTTCAAGAGTGATGGCAAAGAATAAGGGCGAGAGTGGGTAACCCTGCCTGATGCCTCACGACATTCCAAAGCGATCTGAAAGTTCCCCATTGACCCGAACTCTCGCCACCAGGTTCTTATATAGTAGGCTAATCCAGGATAAGAAATGCAGGCCGAAGCCCATCTTCCAAAGGATTGCCATCATGTAGGGCCACTCTAGGGAGTCAAAGGCCTTCTCGGGGCGTCTAAGGCCAGGAGGACCCGCTAAGCCTCAGATTATGCCTTGTGGCCCTATATGGCATGAAGCCGGATTGGTCGGGATAGACAAGGGAATCAATCACTCGTATTAGGTGAATCTCGGCCTGGATTTTCATTTTGGTATTCATTAGGGAGATCCTCCAATAAGAGGCACAATCTTCAGCCATCTGTCTTTACGGATCAGGACAATTGTGGCTTCCCGGAGGTCGGGCGGCAGAACTACTGCTTCCCTGGCTGCATTAAACATGGAAAGTATTGATTTCATTACTTTCGATGTGAGACATTTGTAGAATTCTACCGGGGAACGATTTGGGCTGGGGTTTTAACATTATTCAACTCTTAGATGGCTGTGGTCATCTTGCCCTCTGGGATCTTTTCTTCCAGCGCCTCAAGCTTCCGACACTCCTCCTCCCTGTCCCTTTTTAGCCCCCCACCCTCATTGCAATCAATTGACTCCGCAGGACCGCATCATATGTCTCCCATAGGTCGGCTGTCGACTGGACTGGGCACTCGTTCTCCACAAAATAATTGCTAGTTACCGTAGAAACCATAGTTTTGATTTCCCTATTCTTTATTTCCCAAGCGTCAAGTCTCCATGGGGCTGTCCAGCTCGGTACGCCCATATGAACCACAGTAAACAGTGGTGAAGGTCCAAAATACCCCAGGGACGGAAGGTGGTATTGGAGTATTTACCCAGCTGGTGTGTGGACACAAGAAAATAGTCCAGTCGGGATATAGCCCCCTGTGACGTGGCCGCGTATGAGTACTGATGTTTACCGGGATTTGTCAGCTGCCACAGGTCATTTAGGCCCATGGCTTCTACAAAGGTGGCTAGTCTTGTGTCAGGTCGTGCTCGTTCCCCTGATCCTGTCACTTGGTCAATGTATCCTTGTAGCATCAAGTTGAGGTCCCTGGGAACAATCGTCAGTGCATCCGGGGAGTGTATCAACCATGCCCCCATACGTTCCAGATCAAGGGATTGTAGACCCGGGGGAAAGAACCATCACCCTAAAACCATGTCCTCTCCATAACATCGTTGCAGCTCTGTCACTACCTTTGCCCGTTCCTTCTCCGCCTGCACTTTCATTTGGGCTACCCTCGATCAGCAGCAGACTTTCCTTTTGGGCCAGATCACTGTCCAGTCTTCCCTTGTTAGAGTTTCCCGCTCAAACGGGCGAGTGCAGCCCTTGCTCTTCAGCCATTTCTGTAGCTGTTTTGAAGAAGGTGCGCTCCTGGTCCACCACTCGAAGTTTAGTTGGGAAAAGGAGTTCATATTTCAAGTCGAGAGTTTGCAGCAGTTGCTTCATGGGCACACATGTTTCACGCTGGTGCTGAACTACCCGAGGGTAGTCGGGGTAAATGGTCACGGTTCCCCCGTCCACCTGCCAGGGGCCATGCACCCAGGCATGTTGGAGGATGTTGTCTCTGTCGTAGTAATTCAAAACACGGATCACTACTGATCTGAGGGGTGCCCACGGCCTCAGCAGCTTACTGGCACCCTCTCCACTAACGAATTTGGAGGCCTTGCCTCCCATGACCTCTTGCAGGAGCCATTTTTTTGATATAGAGCCCCATATTGTGCCCTTCGCTGCATTCAGGGAGGACTACTACTCTTACGTTGTTGCAGTGGGAGCAGCCCTCCGCATTCCCTACTCCGTCTCGGAGCAACCCCACTTCTTGTCTAAGATATAGCAATTGTTTATCATGTTAATTAATCATGGGCTGCTTCTGCTGCACCTCCTTCTCGGTTTCTCCTACCCTATCAGTCAATTTTCATCAGTCCACTCTCTGTAGGACGAGGTCGGCGGCTACTGTATCGGTCTTCCACTTCAATGCCAACTTGGTATCACCTATGGCTGCCAATATTGCTGCTGTGTGGGTCTCCAGCCCCTCACCAGGCACTGGACTGGCGGGCATTAGCGCAATCTGCTGGTTGCCCTGCCTGGCAGTTGGTGGGCCCGGCCATGATTGTTGCGCATCATCTTGATCACAGGGTTGCACTTAGGATAAGGATGTATGAGGGGGAAGAGCCCAGAGGCCGCCTTACGCCGAGGTCCGCTATCACCCCCAAGGGATCCGACCGCCCACTACCCCAGGCCCCCACCAACTGAGCCAACTCCTAAGCCCGATGCGGGACACGCCCAGGCCGCAGCACCAACCGAACCTTCCCAAGGGGCTAGCCGCATCCTCCAGCTGGCATGCGCACCCCCGGCTCACCTCAGGCCTGTGCTGCAGAAAACGACGTCTGCCATGGAGTGGCCGCCTCTGTAGTGTCCATCCAGCTGTCAGTCTTCAGCCCCACACCTCTTCTTGCCTGGGGCCTTCAATCTCACCAACCCCCGACCTAGCAGTCCAGCATCTCTGCTTTAGGAGGCCAGGGCGATCGATGTGCGGCAGGTCACCCAGGTTTATGTAAGGGCTCCAGTTCCAGACACAGGGCCCCCGGTAAAAGTAGTCCTTAGTCCTCAGCAAGCAGGGCTCTCCCCACTGCGCAGAAAATCCAGCCCGTCTGAAGTTTGGGCCTCAAACCTGCACTCACTGGGAGCGATCCCATTGCCAGTGCCCCGGGTCTTCCCCCCTCCTTAGGGCCACTGTGACGATCAACTCACCAGACTCAGTCCCCACTGGGGTATATCCACATGTTCTGGACCTCTGGTCAGGCTGCCCACTATTGGGCCTCTGGTCAGGCTGCCCACTGCTCCTCAACTGTGCATCCAGCCTCTGGGTACACGTCGCAGCTTGCTCGCCATCACTCGCAGGCCACCGCCATGTTGAGTTAGGTGAGCGAGTTGGGCCTGTTGACCACGCTCCAATATTGGTCAATTGGCATCCTCCCCCAGCGATCGCTTCAGTGGGTTCTCCACCTCATCCCTCTCTACTGCCCACGAGGCGGGCGAGTCCTCGCTGCCTCCTCTCAGGTGCCAGCCGCAGACCGCAGCCTCCCCACCACGGGAGCCACCCTCCTTGTGAGGTCCCAGGCCTCGTCGAGCGCAGATATCTCAGGCAGGCATGTCTAACCCCCAGCAGCCCACAGGGTCTACCAGGCGTCTCTGAGGCCCCTTGCTGCGTCTGCTCAGCCCGTGCCTCAGGTTTACTGCTTCCAGGAGGGCCATATTGCAGAGCTTCACAGGCTTGCATCCGGCACCATCTTAGGCTGGCTACACCCCTGATACTTCCAGAGTTAGTTGAATTTCCACATTCCTTTAACAAGTTGGTACCTCTTTTATCCTAATCCATGAAATCAATCAATTCTGTACAGTGGTGGCCTGCATGGCTCGGGGGGGGGGGTGCACTGGTCTGGGGGGGAAATAACAAATAAATAAACTTACCTTGAGGTTGGGTCCTGCGTCTCTGCTCCTGCTCTTCTGCCTCCGACTCCAGGAACAGGAAGCAGGCAAGCAGGCTCCCTCCCCTAAGCGACTCACAATGCTGCAATGCAGCGTTGTGATTGGTCTTAGCGCTGTGACAGGGCTGGAGGAGTGGGCATGTTCTCCGTGCAGGCTGTAATGCAGCCTGCATGGAGAACGGAGAAAGTGCGCATGACTGGTTTGGGCAGCCCGAGAGGGCCGGCCAAACAGTTATTGGGCACTTATGACTGGGCAAACCACTCCTCACCTTCTCTGGGAGCAGAGCAGCCCCGTCCACCCACCCGACTGCCCGCAAAGCAGCAGGACACGAAGCATAAAATGATAATAACTCTAAGTTGAAAGGACTTGTTGAAGAATAAAATACACTCATTCTGATTCCTAAATAACAGTGGTCACCGTGCTTTCTTTAACTCAACCTGTCAATAATGAGATTCCCGCGGCGGTGGCGCTGCAGTCAGATTGAGTAAAATACTGACGGTGCTGCTGCGGCACCACCAAGCATATTACGAGTTTCCTCACCACCCTCCTTTTCATGGCAGTGAGCCCGCCATGAAAAGGGTGGCAGTGAGGTAACTATGGTGGCCCTAACAAGGCCCCCTGCCACTCCTGGGTCAGGGGGTGATGCAGGGGGTCAGCTGTTGTGCCCCATGTACATTTGCACCCCAGTTCCTGCAGGGTAGGGACTGCACAACATTGTGCATTCCATATAATGCAGTAACGGACTACGGCGGTCTCCCGGTGGTGCATGTCTAAAGCACAGCTATGTGCCTTAGATACGCACGGCTGTAACACCACAGCAGCACCAACCGCCTGCCCAGGATTACACTCGTAATCCGGCCAGCGGTCTGACTACGAATTCAGCGGTTTTCCTGCGCTGGCATGGCGGCCTGCAGGAAGACCTCGGAACCAGGCCCTTAGTTCTCAAGTTTGAACTGGCCCTCATTCCGTTGAGGAATCGTACTCCTATTGATCGGGATTTAAATCACATTCTCAAACAAGATGTGCTATTAGAGACACAAGTAGCTGCTAAGATTGTCCAAAATCAAAAACTTGTGGTATAGAGATGCACTTACAGGTCACTTCCATGCTACTAATTAACTTAGCTCTCACTTGGAGTGACCAAAACTCTATTTGTGTCTTCAGGGTGTTTCCGTTACATGGTTTGATCTCAAAATTCAGCTAGAGCAATGGTGGATTTTCCCAAAACAGTGTAAAGGATCCCTACTCAGGAAACGGAACCTTAATGGATCATTCATGCAGTGCTTGAACATAAACAATTATAGATCAACAAGATGTTTCAAAATACAGTAGACGCAAAGTGGAGGTTGCATTGTGAATGCAAACTGGGGTTAACAAAGCCTGGATCTGTCTCAATTAACAAAATAGTCTCAATTTCACATCTTTATCAAACATGCCAGGTACAGTGGCATAGTAATCATTCTGAACTTTGTATAATTAGGGTAAGAAGCGATTAAATGCATTTTGGTTCTCCTGGATATATTATAGATGACTGCAAATCAAATGCCTTAAGCCAATGATGATTGAGAATGTTTGACCAAAATACACCAGAGTACACCAGATCCTTATATCTATTATCCAAAAAAAAGAAGTCACACAATAAAAGTAGAATTTTTGCCACCAAAGATGTTTCACTTTGCCATTGATCAAGTGTCCTTTTGATTGAAAATGAGAGAAAAGTCTTGAATCAGGTCCTTCTGTAAACTTTATTTTCACTTCTCAAAACATGGAGAGCAACAGCAGCCGACTTACGTTTCGCCCCCACCGGGCTTTTTCAAGGCAGAACAGTTAACGGATAAGAAGCCATCCCAACTAACAGTAATGTCATCTATTATTAAAGTTGTGGGTCCTTTCCACACACTACCTCACAAACACGAAATCCGCTTTGTTTTCTTTTTACTGGGACCTTAGTCCATTCTGTGTCTTGCCGTGTTTCACCGCTACTTGTAATCGGCAGCTCAGCCATGATTGAGTATGTGGCGCGGAAGGGAATGAGGGCCTCAGTTCTTTTAAAGATTGATCTATCAAATCCGTTCCATTTTATACCAGCATATTTCATTTGGAAAGCCTGAAGATACAGGGAGTTAACATTGTTGATGCAGCCATAATTATTTATCAGAAATATCTAACCACCTTGGGCAACCTATAACATTGTTTTACTTTAATCAGATACATTAAAAAGTTTGCATATATATGTATATAGGGACATTTTTATAGTTAGAAAACATAGTCTCTGACATTTTATGGACTGTTTGAATTAAATCTGAACTGACTGTCGGGTACTATTAGGAAATGGTACTACAGTTTCTTCTTAATCTGAATTTCTAAATTTTGTCTTTTTAACAAACATTTCATGAAAATAAATTGGAATACAAACAGCTATATGATCAATCTGGCTAAATCTCAGTGTTTACAGTGGAGCAGCCCGGAATGTTTAAATAACAACTGAAACCATTCTTTCCTTTATAACTCTTCGTGTCCCTAAGTAATAATTGACAATGTGTGATTATTTAATCTCCGTAAGGATTGAGCATAATTGATTAATTAACATTAGGGATAGGGTTTTGATATATTTCTATTACATTTTGGCACAATTTAGCCTAAAATAAAGTGCACTTACATAGCCGTATTCAGTCTCCTTGGCAAAATAATCAGGAATGGATAGCATATATAGGTTCAAAGGAAAGTACCAACCATATAAAAAAAAGTCCAGCAAAACCATTAACACACTCCGGTACACCCATAAAAGGGAGTGGAAACCATTTCTTCCTTAAAAGTTGTTCTGTTACAGAGCAGTTCACAAGAGAAAAGGGATCATCCAAGCTCACATTACATCCACGTTCAAAATAACTGAATTATTAGGACTTCACAGTCTCATCGTGCTCGCCATTATTGTTTGTATTCAAGAAAGGGTGGAAGAACTGAGCACATGAATGCAGCTATCTATAGATTTGAATAGTAGAATGGATTAAGCAATGGAAGAGAATGAACAGAGCTTTCGATAGATATACTGTGATGAATGAAGATACCCCATGCCTCTGAGATCTGTTTGGTAAGAGCTGATCAAAAATGTCAAAATATTTACCGAATTGGAATTTTAAGGGAATTGAAGTCTTGTATGAATATGAGATCGTAAACATTGCAAAATGGGTTTCAGTGCTACGTCTAGGTTGTCCGAAGGCAAAGTTATGGCTTTGGACTCTGCAGTCCTCCTTCAGCATTTCAGTTTTTTTTAATTGATGAGTTTTGGATTTGTTGTGTGTTGTCTATTTATTTATTTATTTAAAATATTTATAGAGAACACTGTCACCAAAATATTATCCTGGCGCTAGAAGCAATTAACTGGGATAAAAACTGCATAGAAAAAAGAGAGAAAGAACAACGGAGTTAAAAGGAAAGAGACAGGTTTTCAAGGCTTTCCTAAAATGCAAAAGAACAACTCAGGGCCTGATTACAATGTCGGATGGACTTAAATCTGTCCGCCATCGTCTCGGAGTGGGGACCGTCCGCCCACGAGGCGGCCTACCCACAATCCAAATTACAATCCGACCGCCACCATGGCGTTCACATTGCCTATATTTTGTATTGCGGCGGGGATGCGGTCAGCAGCCCCCGCCGCAATACAAAAATAGGGTGTTTACATATCCCTGCGCTACGTGGCAGGCACCATGCGGTGCCGGTCACATGGTACAGGGATATGTAGGGGGGCACTATGGTGCCCCCCAGGGCCCATGTACCAGCCCAATGGGGTAAGGGGGGCCCGCTACGGGTCCAAAAATCTGTTTCCGCCAGCTGTTTCATGGCGGGTTGACTGCCACAGCATGACCAGCGGAAAGGGATATTGTAATCCCCACTGCGATGCCTGACAGACACCGCTACCATTCTGGGGATGGAGGTCGGTCCACCAGGCGTTCGGAATGCTTCCGACAGTCGGGACCGTGTCGGTTGGTCTTTCCAACCGCCAACACACCGCCCGTCATCATAATGTGGCGGGCGGTGATTCAGTCACCGATGGCAGCAAGACCGCCACCAACAGCCTGTCGTGGTGGTCTCCCTGCCATCGTAACCAGGCCCTAAGAATCTAAGAGAGGCAGGAAGTTGATTCCAAAGCTGAGCAGCTCTCACTTTGAAAGCACGTCCACCCTGTCTTATCTTCTTAGATTTGGCAATGCAGATGAGAAGCGAATGTATCTCCCAGGAGAATATCTTCGGAATAGATTTTGTAGAGAGATTGGGCCTAGACTCCAAAGAGCCCTGAAAACGATGCATAAGGATTTGAAAGCTATTCTCTGTTTCACTGGTAGCCAGTGAAGCTCCCTCAGTGCATCTGATACGGACGATCTATCCAGAGCCAATTTGGCCACTGCAACTTGAACTCTCTATAATCTTTGTTGTAGAAAGTGAGGAGCTCCTAAAAGAAGAGTGTTGCAGTAGTCTAGTCTGCTCAATATGACACCACGCACAATCAGAGATCTGACAGTAATCGGTAGCATGGGAAGAGTTTTTCGCAATCCTTAAAGAAGCGAAAAGCAACTCCCCGCGACTTTGATGACGTGACCTTCCAGGGACAGTTTATTATCAAAGGTAACCCCCAAATTTCAGATAGAATTCGAGGGAAGTGGCTCATCCTTTGCTGACAGTGGCCAACAATTGTCCGGGAGACTTAGGGGGGGCTTTATGCGCTGAACAGCCCAAGAGCTCTATTTTATATCCATTGAATTTAAGGGTGTTGACACTCATCCAAGTGACAATGTCTTTCATGTAGTTGTGAAAGCTCTAGACCGCAGTGCAGTCTGATTTTTCCCTGTCCTGTGACAAGATTAGCTGACTGTCGTCAGTATAATTGACTAATCTGATTCTATATGTTTTGATGAAGGTCACTAGTGGCCTCATGTATAGATTGAAACAAAATAGGGCTAAGAGCTGACCCTTGAGTAATACCATGTTTAACATCCCTGAAAGCAGAGTGAAAGGGGGGGAAGAGCAACAGCCTGACATCGCTCTAACAAGTAGGATTGAACCCAGTTCAGTGCTGTGCCACCTACTTGGACCAAAGCGAGTCTCTCTAAGAGGATATTATAGTTTACCGTGTCGAAAACGCCAGACAAGTCCGATAGAATTAGGATCGTTGACTGACCGTTACTGACTAGCATTCGTCCATGGCTGTGAGTTGGGCCAACTCAGTTCCACGCCCTGGTCGAAAGCCAAACTGCTCCATTTCTAGCAGGGTATGATGATCCAGGTAATGAGATACTGTCTTACTGGCATAGCATTCCAGTGATTTTACTGGAAAAGGCAGCAATGAAATTGGCCTGCCTGGTCCAAGGAGTGCTTTTTCAGAATGGGGAAACAATGGCTTTTTTCCAGATCTGAGGTACTATACTAGAGTCCGGAGATTGGTAACAGATCTGTTGTAGCAGTGGAAAAGATTCTTCCACCAGGTCTTTCCAAACCCTATGTGGGAAAGGGTCAAGTGGTGAGCTGACATTCATTCATTTCATTGATATCACCTTTTTGGAAAAATAGACAAATGTCTTTTTCACGTTACTACTGTTGAGTTTTTATGTAGATCATTACATCATAGGCATTAAGATCGATGAAAATAAAGGAGCGTCAATATTGAGATGACCTACACCCACTTCAGTTAAGGAAATGCAGACTTATTTGGGCTTTGCCAATTTTCATGGAAGGTCAATTCATACATTTTTTGAAATTGTACGGCTCATCACTGAGGGACTGTAGAAACAAGAAGATTTTGTTTGGACACCAAAGTAGATCTGGCATTTTTTTTTAAATTCTTTACTAGTGCCCAAAGTTTGCAAGGCCTAATATAGAATATTGCTTTGTTGCCGAGTCTAAAGAGACGGCGACCATCGTGAATCTTGAGGTATCATTTTCCTCATGGTTCACTGTGTCCATTGGTAGGCAAACCTGCTACAGTGTTGCTGCATCCAGGAGCTCCCTACATGGATATTGAATTTAAGTTAGTAAGACCTATTGCTTCTGGAAGGATTGTGCTGTGAACATTTTGGGATACAGAGAAATAGTCTGAAGATGTGTGTTGTATAAAGAGAACTTTCTGTCAATTCCTTGCATCCAATTCAAACAATGAGACTGGGTTTCAGTAATTTGAACATTGAGAGACGTGGGGTTCTGTGTTCTACAAAAATTCCTTGTGAAGAAACAGAGAACAGTAACATATGTACATAACATATTCATAAATATATTCAAGTTCAAATCTATATGGCCTATTCACTAAATCTATTTTGGAATATGTAAAGTATTACTACATTACCTACCAAAATGCTACTCACAAACCTTTGGCAGAGATCGCCTCCTATGCCTCTTATATGTTTTATGTACACATGGTGGGGGAGCTCTCCACACATGTAAATATTGGTGTAGTAGTAAAATGTGTCAGAAACAAGTGGGAAGGGTGGGAAAATGTGAAATAATTACTACAAAAGGGGAAATTAAAGGTTTAGGAAGGACATCCTAATGCATAACAACATAAGAGTAACATGGTTGCTAGACACAAATTCAAATCTAGTACAGCGGTGCTACTGGCAAAAAAGGCCAGCACAGCCTTGGAGTAAGTTCAGCACTATACATGGCCAACAACTGATACTGCAACACACAGCTATAGAAAACAATGGAGGCAGACATTAACATATTGGAAAACATAAAATGAACAACAGTTTAAATGAAACTTTATCTTCATTATTATGAACTTTATTATTAAATATTTTGTTAAAATAAAAGTTTTCAAATCTTAATTGTTAATACACAGAACATTTTAAGAAAATATATTGTAAATTATAACTTATTTTGTATGTATATCACTTATAAAATAATATTTAACTTGCTGCCAAGGTTGAGATACATTCAACACAAATGATACTTAAGTGATGGAGGACAGAAAATAAACAATTCATTAAAATAAAAAAATATTTTCGATTAAAAATACTTATTAACCTAACATGTAATATACCTTACGTTTCAGTGCAGGTGTGTTGAACAATGTTACTTTCAAAGTCATAGGAGTTATGAAAATGTTTTTTAATATTTCCAATGAGAATATTTTTATTTTTAATTTAAAATTAATTTGATTAAAATGTGCTATACTTTCTGTAAGGAGATGCCCGATGGCAGAAATCTCCACACAACAGGTGGACAATTACTATTAGTAACTTTTCAGTAATACTTACAGGTGTAGGATACTAAGCCTTCTAATTTGAGCAGGTTGAGACTTGTAAGTCTAAGGGCCTTATTACGAGTTTGGCGGTGGCATGGACCGCCGTATCCGCGGTGGCAGTCTGAGCACTGTGAGCATGGTGGTCCGACCTCTGTATTATGAGTTGGGGGGGGTGGGCGGCGGCTTTGTGAAGACCACCACTGGAACACCGAGACCACCAGCAGACCACCGGGTTCGCGATTAGGGAAAGGCAGCCTACATAGGGCAGTACAGGGGAGCAGCACCACTGTGCGTATTACGAGTTGCCTGTTCCACACGCGGGCCATGGAGGTCCAACTGCCTCCTTCAAGGTGGCAGTGACGGATCTGAGGAGAGTACTCACCCCTTTCTTCTTCTCCCAGGCAGATTCCAACGTGGATCCCTTTTTCCAGGTTCCCTCTTCACAACAGGATCTTCACCCTGAGGATTACAACCCTGTTTGTGTTGATCTACAGGTGAGTCCTTTTCATACCATATACCCATTGGGTCAAATCCCGGTAATGGGTATATGGTATTGTCCCACATATATCATGTACATTTATGTGCACATCTGACACATATGCAGTTGAAATGCCCTCAGACATCAATACATTTGGTAATAGTACTCACTACTGCTGCAAGATCCGAGGCCTCCACAAAGCCGGCCCCATGGTTGACTTGTAATACAACAGTGTTTGGACTGCCAGCGCCAGGGGCTGCTGGCGGGTGCAGACACGGTCCTACGGCGGTCGGACTGCCAAACTTTTAATAAGGCCCTAAATCTAGCTGTAGATCGATAAATGGAAATGAGGAATTCCATCCATTAGGACATTTACACATAGGTGCAGGTGTAGATCTACACGCGAGGAGAGCTACACATGCAAATCTAACTTTATGAATACAGTCTTTCATCTATATATGTTCTAGAAGAGGGAGTAACGAGATGTTAATTGTATTCCTTATTTTGCTATATAACAGATATCAAGTAAAACCTGTATTCTTACAAAGTTTGAAGTAATTGGAGATGAGCTAGTGCAGATGCATTTTCGCACAACTTATGTTTTTTATCAGTAGCAGCTGCTCCCAGACCCAGGTGGCGGGGTGGGGGAGGCACGCCAAAAGAAGAAAACCTAAACAAACAAAAAAGCACTTACCTGAAACAGCCGCCACCCCTCCTTCGTCCTCCATCCCTCCGACATCTTCCTGCACTCTCCGCCAGCCACAGGAAGCACCCGACCTCCCAGCCTCCCCATAGCCAATCTAGTTTGAGCCCCGTGGATCGGCGCTCAGACGGGGACTGGGAGGGTTTGCATGTTCCTCACCAGGCTGTGTAATGCAACCAGGTGGGGCAATGCAAAGTGTGCAGGACTGATTGGTGCAGCCCTAGAGGGCCGGCCAAGCAGTCCTGCGCACTTCAGGAGTGAAAACCCCTTCCCTCCCTACTCCGCCAACCCCACCCCGCCCCGCCCGAGGGCCACTGAAGTATACAAGAAAAATAAAATGATAATAACAATAGTTATCATTTTATTTTTGTTTAGTGGGACGACGCTCCTCCGCCTTAGCAGAGGAGCCGCGCTGCATTTTTTTTTTTTTTTTAGGAATTTACAGTTTCTAACTGAAGCATAGGAAGTTGGGATGTTGCTATGGTATGTACATTCACAATTGGAGTAACACATCGTATTCTAATTACAAGTTAGTTATGGCTTCTTTGTATTATATAAAGATTCCCCACAACATCTGGACCTTCTTGGCCCCCAGAACTGATGAGGGAGATTGTAGAGCCTTGTGTCTCTGTTTTCTCTCTTCTCCCCATGCCCCTTGTCCAACCGTTATCACTGGCTTTCATATCCGGTGTATGGGGTCATTGTTTGGGGTGGTTAGAGAAGGAGAAAATACATTACTTTCTTTGGATCTTTTGCACAACTTTAGTACAAACCTGACAAACAGACTATGAATTGGGTTCATGATTCATTGGTTGCTGGACATCATAAAATAGCTAATGGTATAGCAGAAATAAGGAGGCATTTTTGGTGGTAAATTCGCTGATGGTAAAAAATATGTACAATTGTGTTCTATTAGTGCTTAGCTAAAGGGTTCTCACAGTAAACCTTTGGCTTATTGAGACCTTTGTCTGTTCCACCTGGACTTTGGAATACAGTGTGAATGGATTTTGTTGTCGAATAATCCAAAAGTCAGGGTTGCATGGCAATTGTAATGTTGGAGGACCATTTTATTAAGAGGGGTCATTTTATATATTTTCCAGGGTTGCCCACTTGGCACAGGTTTCAGCAAAACACATTGTTCGATTACAGGATGTTTTACAGGTTCTGTACACTGAGAGAGCATTCCAATTTATTGCAAAATTCTGATTTGTTTTGTGTATTGAACTTGATTTGGAAGTCCCTCTGTTCACTAGATACCATCCTTAGATGGACATTCAGTCTCAGAGATAGAATTAGTGCGTTGAATAGTATTTCAGATACCAAGCTTTTCTACTAGAGGAGGATTGCAGAATGACTGTTTTAAGTACAATTGGTTAGTAACTATATATGGTGCATGAATCCCCTCAAGCGAAAATATATAAGAAAAAACATTTGAAGAAAGACATATAAAAGAACCATAAAAACACACAAAAGACTGTTTGAGTTACAGTATTTGCATTGATTGAAATAATTATAAATTAAGATATTTTCCTAAAGGTTGATGAAGGCTGCTCCATAGGTGCACCCTTGTGTGTTTTTAAATAAGTTTCTTTTATATGTCTTTCTTCAAATGTTTTTACTTATATATTTGCTCTCGAGGGGATTCATACCCCATATACACAGTTCCTAAACTATTTTATTTGAAACAGTCATTCTGCTCCGACAGGACTGTATTAGGACCTAGGTCTTAGGCCTTACAATGATTACAGTTCTAGGTCAGACGACAGCCGGGGTCACATAAGCCGAACCCTACAACCGAAAGGGGACAGTACCCAGACCCAGAAGACCCCGACTCAGAAGGCAGCAAGCACTGTCATTTTGGAGCCTTCCTGATATACTAAAACACAAAAGACACAGACTGAGTCCTATCTAACATAAAAATAAAGCACTTTTTATTCAAACAGCTTTTCAGGGAGTAGGCAAACGATGCACCAATAGGAGCATTCTTTTTAAAATATTCCAGTCTCCAGGCAAATGCCAACAAATGCAGACTTCCAGACACTGTCCACTCAATAAAGCAAGCCTCTCAGTTCAAGGTGACACCCTTTTCTATCCTTCTCTTAAGATTATGTATTAGTGACCTTATTCAGGTTCACTGGCAGACCCCTTGCAAATGTTAACCTGTCATCTTTCTGTTGCCGATTGCCGTATTTAAAGGTTATATTCATATTAAGGAGAAGAACCGAGTAAAAAGGACAAAATAATGAAGTAATACTGCCACACCGCACATCACTGTATAATTTGCCTTTTCTTGGCACCTAATTTAATCAAACTTGTGGCCTAAGTGGGGCCTACACTAATACATAGATTTAGTGGCCTTCTTATATTCAGTAAGCTACAGACAAAGAAAGACCCATACTCAATGTTACGTAAAGTATTCAAGTGAAACCAGAAGCATTCAGAAGTGGGCAACCAATTGAAGTTTCAAGCCTGGCTCGAGCTAGATGTGTGGCTCTGGCTCAGCCCATAGACCTCTTGGAACCTCAAGCTGAAAAAAAGCTGAGCCTTCATATAACCTTGAGCATGCCCTTTGTTCCCTGCCCTGCAGCATACATCCTTCACTGTGCTGCACTATTTTTACAGATGGGCAGATGCAGAAGATCAGATGGAGTGCTGTGAAAGTGCTCATGCTGCTAATGATTTTGTTATTGTGAAATCAATTTCCAGCCGGTGTACTTTCATAGCACTTTAGAGAGATGTGATAATGTGAACCGATACCCCCAAACCCAGTGGATAACAAAAATACAAGAAAGCTACTGACCAGTGGATTAAACCTTTAAAATAGTTTGTATTGATTTTAATATCCTTAACATGGGGAGGAAGATACCATTAGGAATTCTTGATGAATAACGATTAGCTGCATTTTCAACTGTACTTGATAGCTAGCCCTGAAGAAGCGACTTAGCCACGAAACATATTTCTGTTTTATCTAGAGAATGGCATGGCCTATGCGAAACTTGTGAAATTCAAGATCGAGCTTTTATAGAATTACAAGAATGAAATGGACTTTTAAATATAAGAAAGGAAGGATCGACATTTACTGTCTTTCCCCTTCGGAGAACTACTGACGAACTGGTATATTTAACTGAAAAGCACTGGAGTGTAACCAGTCCATCTGAGGGGATTAGTGCCAGGCAATTTTCATGGTTACCTGTTGTATGTTCTATGTCACTATTAAAACAAGCATTGGCATAGCCAATAGGTCTCGCCTTTGGGACCTTATAACTGTTTAGCCATGCAACAGTTGCATAACTAAATACTTATAAGGTCCCAAAAGCGAGACCTATTGGCTATGCCAAGCTGCCAAGCGGCCATGCAGCCGCGAAAGTGATCACGATCGCGATCAAACATCAAAGCGGCCGTGCGGCCACGAAAGTGAAAGTAATCGTGGTAAAAGCGGCGCAGGCGCCCGCGCACATGCACTGTAGCTCTAGGCTGGCCTGGTAGCACTTTTTGGAGCCCTCTCAATAAGTCTCTCCAGACCAGCGCATGCGCTGGGTCAGGTGAGACCTAAAAAGAGTATCCCCAGTGGTGTAATGAAACTTGAGGGGGCCCCCTGCAAATTACTTGGAGGCCCCTCTAGACCCAAGCAGGAACTCTCAAGCCAGGGCCCGCCACCAGTGCCCTGTGCCAGAGGGGGTCCCCTCTTTACCACGGGGGCTGCGGGAGCTAATGTTACGCCACTGGGTACCCCATATTCCATTATTTTAACTTTGTCTTTTTTTTAGCAGGGTTTCTTTAGTAAACTTAATTTAACATGTGAAATGTGCGAACCCTGATTTAGGGCTGAAGAATTAAAAACAAAGTTTTAAGGCCTGATTTAGATTGTGGCAGACGGGTTACTTCGTTATAACGGTGACGGATATCCCATCCGCCGAAATATAAATCCCATTATATCCTATGAGATTTCCATTCCGGCGAATGGAATATCCGTCACTGTAGTGACAGAGTAACCCGTCCCTCAAGATCTAAATCAAGCCCTTAGTTTTGATGTAAAATGGGATTGAGGAAAAGATAGTCATGTAGTGGCTGAAATGCACAATGTGATACTAGGAATCCGGCATCGGTCACATCTTCCAAGCTTGGCCACGTTATGTTACTTTAGGTCTCTATTTGACTTCACAGTGCTTTCTATGACTTCCTCATCACATGAAAGCACCTTGAAATAGACAGGTTCAACCTCTCTTGTGCATGGTTTAATGGACTTTATTGTTGCTGCATCGATAACAACACCCTGGGTGACATACAGAAGGCTCAAAAGGACCGACTTGCTTCTTGGGTCACTTCACTACTGGCATTGTGGTCAGGCTGTGATGGCGGGGGCATGAATGTTTCAAATTTCATGCTAGAACCTATCACTTCTAATACATGCCAGCCAAGGCAATGATATAATTTACTAAAATGAAATTCTTCTGTTTATAAAGTAATATACCTCTAATAAACAGTCCCCCCCCCCCCCCTTTTTTTTATCTCAATAAAACCTTTGTTGCAAATTTAAATACCAAATATGTTTATTTATTTGAAAAGTTTTATATAGCGCTGGCTAGACCCGGAGGTATCAGAGCGCTTAACATGAGATAGGACATTGTTTCAGAACATTGTTACATAGTTACATCAGTCACAGTTGCAGTTACCAATATATGCTTAGGAGAAAAACGTGAGCTTACACAATAATATAAGTTATTAGCGCGTAGCATATCCAAGACACGCGTCATATGGGGAATGGAAGGTAGTGGGGGGAAAGGTAGACCGGGGAGAGGAAAGCAGACATAGTCGGGTAGATCAGAAGGGGTAAAGTTCTCCAGGGGGAACAACGCAGTCAAGGCAGTCGAGGAGAGAGGCAGATAAAACCGTGAAGAACCGTGAAAAACAATGTCTGATGTCCAGCTGGGTAGGTGAATGCCGAGGGGGTGACCCAGAGCCAGACTCCGATATAGCTGCATAGGTCAGCTCCACCAGGCAGCGGCCAAGGGTACTCAGGCTCCGCGGTAAGTACAAAGAGTTTTAGTTTCAGCCCGTGGGGCATCGTCATAGTTCTGAAAAGCAGCACACCACAGCAGTAACCAGTTTTTCGCAAAGTGCAAGACCTTGTAACAAATCTTACTCACCCCGCTGCCCCAAACTATTATTTAAATTAACAGGAAGGGAATTCATGAGCCAAACCACTCGACAAGTACTGCACCTAGCTGTTTAACCATTTTAGATTTGAAGGCATCACACCGCATCTTCAATGAGCTAGGGCTCAACCAACCAAAATTTAGCATGTTATGGTTTTTATACTGTATACATCAATATTAAAAGAAATACTACAAGTCCCAGAATGCCACGTATTGTTAAAAGGCCAGAGCTAACTGAGCGTGTTGTGTATAGCATGAACTCTTGTCAGTTAAAAATGGATGTCTTTGGTTGGAGAAGAAGCAATACGTTGGCATGTACATGTAATGTCCTGCCTGCCAGGGACCTATGAGTATGGGAGAAGCAGCTCCGATGCATGCCATGGCTTCAGCACAGTTCAGCGATGCACGACAGCTGATGGTTCGAAGGTGAAGGGGACTCATTAAGGAGGTAAGTGAACTCTCACTCACCAACTGAGGTATTCACATGACTGTATAATGCTCGGTATAACCAGTGGTCGAAGTGGGCGGGATCAGCAGGGCACGGCGTGCCCCTGCTTCTTTCATTTCATAGAGTCCGTTCCCCTACATTCTTCTTTCAAACATGCCACTGGGACGGATGAAATCGACAAGGCTGATAGTTAAGGCTCAGCTTTTGGGTACGGGCGGAACGGGCAGAGAAGGAAAAGGACTCTGTCTTTTCCTTTGGGCCCAGAGAAGACCAGGACAGTGTCCAGTTCTCCTGCAGCTGGCAGCTGCCCCCCCCCTCCCTCTCTTTCTGTCTCCCTCCTCCTCATTTAGTGAAAACCGAGACTTCAAGACACAGGTATTACCTCCTCTGTACTCTTTTCGTTTATTTTCTCCCCTGTAAAATGGATCCAAAAACGAAAAACACTTCTGCTGCAAACATCGTCTTTTTCTGACATTTTTCAATTTCTAAGTGCAGCCTCATGGTGGAGAAAAATAAAACATTCAAAATATGAAAACGAACTAACTACAGCAAGACAGAGTGGTTGCAAGGTGGCCAGATTGATTTATTCACACTTAAACACATTAGTGCCACTTTACAGTGTTTGCCAGTGAAGCGCTACTTTTGTTTTCTCACCGCTCTTTGAACAATGTTGTTTTGCCTGGATGGCACTATTCCTGGAGGTACAGAAACACCTGCTTGATGGGTGAATTGGAAAACAAAATGCATACCGCGGCTCTGTATTCACAAATGTGGTCTTTTTAAACCATACTACCTACGTTTTGTAAGGATATAAGCAATGGGCATTGAAGCGGGTCCCTTCTGGGCCCTGTAGTCATGGCCTTAACTTTTCAGGCAAAAGCACTCACTAATTTCTGAATAATGAGTGTAAAAGGAAAAGGTAACCATGTTGTTCCTGCTTACATTTCACATACTTTACTTAATCTTGCATTCCCTATGAGTGTTTGCTTTTTCTAGGATGTTGTTAATTTTTTTTAGGCAGCATATTGCTCTTGTCTAGTGCGTAATTTGAATTGAGTCACATCCAGGTGTTTATAGCGGGTCGGTGCAGTGCAAGTTTCTCTCAGTGGGGCAGTATGGTGTTCAGTGGGGGAAAGGATGTGGCACTATGGTCAGAGCTGCTGAATTTGGAACTGGGGAACCAGGTTCAGCCTTCATGACCAGTCCACCAGACCACTTCCCCTGAGGGAGCACATTCCCATGCTACACCTTAGAAGGCCCCGTTAGCACCAGCAGGTGGACCCTAGCAGTGGCAAGTGTGGGTTAACCTTGAAGGCCTGGCCGCCACAATTCTGAAGTTTACCTCCAGTCTTGCAGGCAGGCCTATGAAGCAGCACACCCTAGAGTGACAGTGACTGTCACTGAGATCACAGGACCCTTGAGCAGGGTGGCTCTAGGGCAGGCGCTGACCAGCCGCAGTCCGTGCAGCTTACAGTGGTGAGGCAGAGGTGCCAGGTATTTTTTTTTTTTTTTTTTATGAGTTTTATATAGCGCTGGCTAGACCCGTAGGTATCAGAGCGCTTTACATTCGCTTACACAATGTTACAGAAAATGATAACAATTACACATTACTTCAAAAAATAAGCAACACATTGAAAGAGGGAAGAAAGGAGAGAGAAGTAGGGAGGAGGGGAGAAGGGGGAATTGTGAGGGGGAAGATGAGGGAAAAGGCGGCAGGAGAGACAAAGGGAAGTCTGCCCAAAGACTGACTGGGTAGGTGACGACCGAGGAAGGAGTCCACAGCCCGTCTCCCCTTTAGCTAAGCAAGGTAGCTCCATCGGGCATGAGTCAAATGTCTAGGTCTCAAACTGACGAGGGAGAGTTCACGTAAGAAAGCCCAGTGGATAAACAGGGTGGGAACTGTGAGCAAGGACTTAAGGGGGGATTTCGAGGAACGATGCAGAGGGAAAATTAAATAATTAATTTTCCCTCTGCATCGTCCCTTGAAATCCCCCCTTACCCAGCCCCACCGCTGTTACCTGCATGGACCGCGGCTGGCGCTGACTTCAGGTGGGGTCGTCGTGTTGGCAAGTAGAATATGGTTTTAAAAGCACTTGCTGCCTCCTTCCTGGCCTCCAACAATTTTCAGCAACAATAAAAATGTCATGATAACGCCAGTGAATAATGTTCTTAGGAGAGAGAGATGGTGTTTTGTCTAGTAGACGTTTTGACTCATGTCCTATTACTTACCGGTAATCTACATTACTCCTGGTCCCGTAGTCCTCGTCCCATTCCTCACAAGTGGAGATTACTATCTCCGCGACAGAAAAAAAGAACAGGAGCATGCTGGGATACCTAACCCACTCCCTCCCGCCGGGAGTACATAAGCGGTACCAGCCCAGCATGCAGCCTGAAAATACCAAGCCAACAACCGGAAGGCCGGCCGCCAGGGAGGGAGGGAGGGAAGTAAGGAATGGGACGAGGACTACGGGACCAGGAGTAATGAAGATTACCGGTAAGTAATAGGACATTACCCCCAGGTCCCTCCGTCCTCGTCCCATTCCTCACAAGTGGAGAATACCAAAGCAGAGCACCCGGCATTCCGGAACCCCACCAAAGCCAGGGTCACCAGACCGAGAAAAACGGCACCCAACAGAAGCAGAAGGGAGCCCACAAAAAAACGCAGGCAGGAGCACACAACCAGCCACGCCCCCAACCAAGCCGACAGAGCCGAGACCCCAAAACAAGCAGGGGACGAGAAAGAAAGGACCGCAAACGAACACAAGACCCCCCAGGCAAGCCCGAAGGAGGCCCCGTACCCAGAAGCAAGACCCAAGGGAACCCCCAGAGGGGCAGAAACAGAAACCACCCCCCGAACCACCAGGGAAAAGGAGCCCCGGAGAAGCCGAAGCGCCCCAATGGAGCAACCCACCCAGGAAGGGCAAACAACCCGGGAGAAAAACCACCAAAGGAGAAGCCCACATCCCCAGGCACCACCAACCAGCCGCCCCAACAGGGACAAAACAGCACAGTCCGGCCCAACGCTCAAGAGCACATGAGAGCAGGCAGCACAGGGAGACAGGCCAAAGGCCCAGAAAGGAATACAGCAGGCCAAGACATAGAGCAAACCCCCCCAGAACAGGGAAGAAGGCGACCCACAGCCAGACCAACCCACAAAAACAACATCAAGAGGCGAGGGGAAGGAAGAGGAGAACGAAGAGGCACGCCAAACTCAGAGAAACACCGAACGCGACCAACCACAGGACCAACCCCAACACACCAGTGGAAGCCACCCGCAGAGCCGCAAAGACTGAAGAGGAAGGAACCAGACAAGAAAACAGGCACCGACCCAGAGCAACAAACAGGAAGAAAGGGGCCAAGTCAGCCAGACAGGCCCCCCCCCCCCCCCCCCCCACCAGCCGACAACCGCGGCAAAAGGAACCGGAGTCACAGAAACCCACAGAAGGCCCAGGCCAAAAGGCAGGAAAGACAAGCCGTCAACCCCAGCAGAGACACCGGATGGCCGCAGCCAAGGCCGCCACACCGGGAGAAGAAAACCCGGGCACAGGAACCAGCCAGAGGCCAGGACCGAGGCAACCACAAGCAGGAGACACAGGGACACGAACCCAGGAACCCACCCAAGCAAGGCCAGGGAGAGCAACAAGCGCCACCCAAAGCAGACTCCACACACGGCCAGCGAACAGCCAGGAGAGAACAACCAAGGGCCGAACACAGAACCGGGGAAACAACCCCAGAGCCGGGAAGGAGGAACCCCCACCAACCAAGAGCCGACCCACAGGTCAGGAGGACACCAAGGAACCACCCAAGGCGAACCCCAAGAAGGGCAAAACAGGAAGTGAACAAGGAGGCCAACAGCCCAACAACGCACGCAGCCCAGAAGACTCAAGAAGCCAACCGGACAACGCACAAGCCAGCCAGCCCGGCGGACCCCAAAACGGAGCATCAGAACCCGAAAGGATAGGCAAAGGGCCAACCGACCCAACCCCAAAAACCCCAACCAAGAAGGGGCCCAGGGACCGGCACCAAAGCAAGCCAAGCAACCCAGAGAGGAGAAGCAGCCGGGGAACAGGGAGGGAGACCGGCAAGCCACAACCGGCAACCAACACAAAGGTCACAGCTCACCAGCCAGGCGCAAAGGAGCAGCACAGGAAAGTACACAGGACCAACCCGGCACCCAGACCAACAGGGCCAGAACCACCGGCCAGCAAGAGGCCAAAAAGAGGCCCAAAAGCACCAGAAACGAGCGGCCAGGGAAGAACCCAGGCAGGGACCCAGGAAGGGACCCCGCAAAGGAAGGCCAAAAACAAGGACCGTAAGGGAGCAAACGCCATAGAGGCAGAGCGGAGGCCCCAGCAGCACCCCGGAACACCCCAGGCACCCCCAAACCAAAGGAGAGGAGCCGGGAGAAACCAAAGGTGCATGACCCCCGGGGGCAGCGGGAACAAACCCAAAAAGGGAAGAACAAACCACGCAGAGCCAGCAAGAGCAATGGCCAGAGACCCCACAGGCCGAAGCAGGCCGCACGGGTGCGGGAAATGCACAAGCCCAAGGACAGGCCCACAGGGGGAAACCCACAGCCCCAGGGCCCAGGCAAAGCCAACCACCAGCACAAGGCCGAAAAATGGGAGCGGGGACGCAGCAACGCGGCCCACACACCAGGGGAGGCCGACACCAGACCACAACCGGCAGCCCCACCAACAAAACCACCGGCCAAGCCCCAGAAGAGGCACGGCGAGGAGGACACCGGGAGCGGCACCCACAAGCAGGAAAGAAGGGCACAGGGCATCCCGAACTCACAAACAGGAAGGGGCACAGAAGCAGCGCACCCAAGAAACCACCCAGGCAGAAGCCAAGGAAGACCCACCACACCCAGCCACCACAGGAGGCAAAAGGAGCGGCAGCTAGAGGCAAACGACCCCAAGACACAAAGAAGAGACAGGAGGGGAAAAGGAAACCACAACAGGAAACCCAACCCCACCAGCCAACCCAGCGCAACACAACACAGCACCAGGCAAGAGGCAAGCAGCAACACCAGCCAGAAAGCCCACTAGGGGCCCCACCAGGACAGCCCCGGAGCCAACAGCCAACCAAGACCAAGACCTACCGTGTCAGAGGGAGGGCACAACAGACCCCCCCCCCCAGAACCCAAGAAACAGGGAGGCCGGAAGCACCAAGGACCCCGACGCAGGACGCAAGAAGCAACCCAGCCAAACACAAGCAGGGGCCAAGCGCAGGAGCAGAGGGGCCGCAGACGGGGGAACACCCGGGGGGCCGCAGGCCAACCTCCCCGACCCACAACCAGCACAAACCTCACCCACAGGGAACCCGCCGGAGAAGGAGCCCACCAACCCAGGCAGGAGGGCACGCCAGAGGGCAGGAGAGGAGCGAACGCAAGGGCACCGGCGCACCCAGCCGCAACACCAAGACAAGACCAGGCGCCAGCAGGCAGGAAAGGCCACAGGCCCGGAAGCCCCACACAGCGAAGCTCAGAGCACCGGCCAGGCACAGGGGGGCAGAAAGAAACAAGGCACCCCGAGCACGGGCCATACCAACACCCCCGGAAGGACGCAAGAAGCGCCCAGCACCTGGAGCCACATGCAGGCACCCAGACAGGCACGCACCAGGCCCGAATCCACAAGAACAGGCAGGAACTACCAGGGCAGACAGGCAGCAGGCGGAAGAAGCCGGGCTCTGATGGGTTGTCAAGGCAAGATTAGTGTATTCTGATTCTTGGAGGAAAAAATTCCAATTCAAAGCAAGTTGATTTAAACGTGAGCTAGTCCTTTATTTGCACTCATACATAGGGGTGGGTATGAGAAAAAACCAAGGGGTGGCACAGCCATTGAAGCTGAAGACATTGTTTTCCAAGCAGAAGTTCAGCATTTCAAGAGTCATTTTGTTGCATTCCAGTAAGTTGGCTGATTGTGTCCATAATGAGAGTTGTGCTGCAGTTAGTCCATCGCGGTGTTCGATGGATGTGTACAGGCTGACAATGTCAATAGAGACTAGTATGAAATCTGGTTCCCACGTTATATCTTGGAGTTTGTTCAGAATGTCTTTTGTGTCTTGGATGAAAGACGGTATTTCTTTCATTAGTCCCTGTAGTTTTCTGTCCACGTACTCTCCTATTCGTGAGCAGGGCGAATTAATTCCTGCTATGATGGGTCTTCCTGGTGGAGGGTAGGTGCCTTTATGTATTTTGGGAAGGAGGTAGAGGGTTGGCATGGTGGGGTACGGTATGTACAGGAATGATTTTTCTGATTGGGATATAAGTCCCAAGGTATACCATTTGTCAAGTCTGGTTTTAATGGATTTGAGGATGTCTGCGGTTGGATCATTCGTGAGAAGTTCGTAACAGGTGTTATCCCCAAGTTGTCGATTTGCTTCTAGTATGTAGTCATCAATGTGTATTGTGACCGGGTTTCCTCCTTTGTCAGCCTCTTTCACAATCAGGTCTTTCCTGTCTTTTAGTTGTTTTATCGCTCTCCTCTCTTCTGGAGTGGTGTTATGTGGGAGGTATTTTAATTTTCGTTGGTGTTTAGTGTATTCTTTTTCCAGATCACGTGTAACTGCTAAGTGAAAGGCATCTATGTTGTTCCCTGCCGGTAGTTGTGGTAGGAAGGTAGATTTCTTGGTTAATTTGCTGTCTATGGAAATGTTGGTTTCAATTCCTAGTTCCAGCGCAGTTGTGGTCAGTGTATCTGAGTCATTTTCTTCCTCGCTCAGGTGAGTTAGTAAATCCACATTTTCTAGTTCTTGGATTGATAGTTCCGAAGTGGTAGCTATGAGTGGCGCTTCCTGTCTTATGTCCCTGTCTGCAAAGAAAACCTTGAGTTTTAGTTTGCGAATGAATTTGAAGAGATCTATTTGTGTTTTGGTCAAATACCATTGGGCAGTTGGGCAGAATGAGAGTCCTTTGTTGAGTATGCTGGTTTCGTTTTCGGACAGTTGGATGTGGGATAGATTTTTTATTAGGTTGCTGGACATTATGTTCTTCTTTCCATCTCCTTTTTTCTGGATCTCGTAGTTACGCCGATTGTTGGTGTCTGTTGGCGTCCAAATTGTTGGGAACCTCCCATGGTTGTAGTATTTGTGGTGTTTGAGGCTTTCATACCGAGTCGGTAACGTAGTACTTCCTCTAAAAAATTGACCTTGCATCTTGGATTTTCACTTTCCGATGCCGGTGCAGGTGAGTCGATGTCAGAGCTAGTAGTGGTTCCTGGGTATTGCTCAGAATTGTTCGTATTTGGAGTATCTTGTGGTTTCGTGTCGTACTTTTTGGCAAAAGTGTACACTCTTCCGAATTGGTAGTCAAGTTGGTCTCTCCTGAATTTACGATTCTTTCTTTTTATGATATCCTCTTCGTATTCGTCAATGATTTGATTAAGGATCTCGTAGTTCTTCTTTATGAGTTCTCCCCAGTTAGAATCCTCTATGTGTTTGCTTAATGAGTCAACTTCAGTTTTTGCTATATTGTATTCCTCTTCTGCATGATCTATGAGTTGTCTGATCATGTTATTAGAACATTCTTTAAGGTTCTCCTCCCATTTCTTCATGTATTGAGGGTTGGTGGAGTCTGAAGGGGGAAAGATTAGTATTCTTAACCCCCGTGGGATTCGGTCTGCTTCAAGGTATTTTTTTAAAGATTCTGCTTCCCACCATTTGCTGGTTTCTCTTTTTACTGCGCGTTCCAAGTTTTGAAATGTATTTCTTGCTGATGTAGGGTTTGGTTTGGACGTTGTGCTCCTATTGGTTAGAGGTTCAGTTGAGAAAGTTTCCTCAATCCTTGTTGAACGTTGTGCTCGTCGGTCTTGGCACGATGCCATGGGTTCTGTATTTGATGTATTTTACAAGTTTTCCGATGTCACCTGGTAGGTGGTGTTTGTTAGTATCTATTCACAGAATTTCAAGCTTATCGGTTTTCGAGGATATGGCCTTATGGTAAAGTTTTTCTTCGGAAGAGGGGAGAAAGGCCCCTATCCCTTACTCGCCAGGTAATAAGCGTTAGTCGAGAGGTACTGGTTCTTGCCCAATGACAGGGGGAAACCCCTATCCCCCTAGTTTTAGCAAAAGTTCTGATGGGTTGTCAAGGCAAGATTAGTGTATTCTGATTCTTGGAGGAAAAAATTCCAATTCAAAGCAAGTTGATTTAAACGTGAGCTAGTCTAGGAAGAAGCCGGGCAACAGGCAACCAAGGCAGACATCCAACCAGGCACCAACCAGGGGGAACAGAAGCACGCAGGGCAGGAAGGCCGGAAGCCCACAGGCCAGAGGAACGGACCAGGCCGAACCCCACCCAAAAACGTAAAAGCCCAGGAGAGCAGAAGCGCGCACCAGGGAACGGGCGGACGGCCACAGCACCCGCCAGCCCCGGCACACCCCCAGCAGTGGAAAACAGGGAGCCAAGGCCACAGGCCAGTACAGCAGAAGAGCGCAGCACAGGGAAGAAGAAATGCGGCACCCACCAGGGGGACAGGCCAACACCACCAAATAGAGACCGTCCCCCAACCCCCCGCCCAGACGCCATCCAGCAACAAGCGCCGAGCAAGCGGAAAATAAGTAGGACAGGGAACCCACAACCGGAGGCGGAAGGCCCCCCCCCCCCCCGCAGCACCGGGAAGCAAGGCAAAGACAGCGCAGAAAGCCACGCAACGCCCCCAACCCAGCAAGCAGGAACAGGGAGCGCCACAAGCCAGCACGGACAAACCCCAACAGGAATCAACCAGCAGACGGAGAGACCAGAGGATGCCAGGTCCCAGAGTAGAAAGCGCCAGCAGCAAGCAAGGTGAGCACACCACCGAAGCAGCCAAGCAGGTCCCCCAGCGAAGACCGCCGAAGCAGCCCACCGCGCACAGCCAGACCCAGCAGGCAAAGCACAGACCACAGAGCCAGAGGAACATGGAGCGAAGAAAAGCGGAACCGCTATGCGGTACTCACCACAGGGGCAGGAAGAGCACACCAAAAGCGCCCTGCCCCCAAGACCCAGCCCAGGCGCCCTCCAAGACACCAGCGCCGGACGAGGAAGAGAGCTGCAGCCACCGGCCAGACACCGACCCCCATCAAGTACCGCCCCTGCACCAACATCAGGAACAGCAGGGGCAACAAGGAGGAAAGGAGGCGAGCAGCACACCAAGGGAGACCAGGAGCACCGCCCGGCGCAGCCCCTGGACTCCCATATCAGCCACAGCAGCGTGTCTTCCTGTCAGGCCAAGCCGTAGGAAGACGCGCACTGTAACCCGGAAGAAATCCGGACATCCGGCGCCCCAGCCGCAAAGGGCCGGGCGCCAATCAACGCGACTCCCAGCAAGCCCGGCAGGCCAGGAGACGCGGAAGAGGACGTCGAGGACAGCCCAGCAGCCCTACGAGACATCCATCGAAGAAATCACAGGTAAGTCAGCAATACATCCTATTCTGTCGGAAGACAGAAAAAAAGAACAGGGTGCATGCTGGGCTGGTACCGCTTATGTACTCCCGGCGGGAGGGAGTGGGTTAGGTATCCCAGCATGCTCCTGTTCTTTTTTTCTGTCGCGGAGATAGTAATCTCCACTTGTGAGGAATGGGACGAGGACAGAGGGACCTGGGGGTAATGGAAAGGAAGCGCAGAGGGTTAATGTGCCTGCTGCTAAGAACATCTACTATGCAGATCACAAAGTGCACATAATGTAAATAGGTCAGTGGGTTACTGCTTTTGTCAGAGAGACCCTATTGTTACTTGCAGTTAATAAGTTAAAATCCTAACATAGAACAGTGAGCTCTTAACTGTCATGTAAAAGCTGCATGCAAATTGCAAGGTATAAATTAGAGCGTTATGGTTTTTTCCCCAGTCTTTGATTATCCTAATGTTGCAAAAAAAAGGGTTCATTTGGGTAGAAATCAATTCTGATTATTAAAGAGAACCACCAACCATGGTATTACGTTTTAAATTCTGAGTTTGTGTTTCTCCAGACCAATCTCTATTAAACTATGCTGCCTACTAGTATGGTTGTCATGCGACTCCTACACCTTGTAGTCATTTGTCAAATGTAAGATTTCCTATACAGTGATTGACACGTATGATTGATTGTCTCTGTGTAATATGTGTGATGTAAAGTGCTCTGACACCCTACACTGGTATTAGTGGTGCTGTAAATTTTTAGATACTTTATTATTTTGACATTTTTACACATGCAAACAGTCTCTGCAAAGATGTTTCCTTATTAGTACCAGTGGAACATACAACTGCAGCAGTGAGAAAGGTGACCAGTCACCCTTTGCAAAGGGCCCTCCACTTCACAGCAGCACAAGTCACATTTCAGGAACTTTTGATCCGTTTGAGCTATAAACAATTTACTAGTTAAAATCGTCAGATTATGCAGCAGATGATATATTATGTGGCAAATATGGCAGAGCCATAATTATGTGGGAAACATTTGCAAACTAGGATATTTTGCCATTCATGTTTGAACTGCTCTTGTGGAAAAGGGAGAAGTGCTGATGACAGCAACTCCATGGCTGGGAGACAAATGGCTTGTGATGCCACATTTAAGGATATTTGGGACATTCTGTGATTGGAAACGTATCCCACTTTGTGAATGTATTTTAATGTCAATAACTCATATTAAACCTTAAATAAACATGTGTATCCATTGGTTAAATTAAATAACGTGATAAGCTGTAACCAGCTAGTGAAATGGGAAACAAATACTAAAAATTGGGATATTTTGCTCTTTCTGCCACACCTCTGACTCCTCCCACTGACCCAATCCACTGGTTATTCCCGCCCTCTGATTCTCCGCCCACTGTTCCCCTACTTTCTTCCCCCCCCACTTCGACCACTGGGTATAACTCAGAAGCACCAGTTATCTGCTGGCTTCAGCCTCGGCTTGTGGTACCAGTGGCTTACAGAGCACACATGGAAGCAGCTAAGCAGCCATCCAACTCACAGGGAATCGCTGCTGTGTATGCAAATACATAAATTACCAGAATCACATGCTCGCGTTGTTTCCAGGCGGTACATGAATTGGAAGTTAATTGGGAGAGGTTAGGAAACGCAAACAAAAATAAAGTACAATTCAGCACTTTTAGTAGCAGGCCACTGGAGGAGGCGTGACCAGAAGGGGGCTACAGTGCTACAATCTGAACATTGGCGTTTATTTTTCACCCAAAAATGTTCCTTTGATTGCTGGCTGATGATTATTGCACAGAATGCACTTAATAGAGCTACGGGGAGAGGAGATCGCACATGCTTTCTTTCTGGTTATGTAAAGCATAAATGTCACTTCTACATGGCGTGTATTTCTAAGGTTTTAGTTGATGCCAACCTTTCTCAGTTATAGCTGATGGCTCTGCATATGCTTTGCCTTCAAAGCCAAGCTAGACCCTTGGCTCAGCTCTCCCTAACATTTTGGTGTCTCGATTCCCAGTTCTAAAACCGTTCATTGACTCTCACTCTGTTCCAGAAACAATGAAACAAAGAAGAAATATTTTTCAAAATGACACATTTTAAATCTCTTAGTCAGTGTTGCGATCAATACAGACGCGAGTTAGAGAGAAACACGAGGTCTAGTCCCTTAAGGTCTATATCTTGTGCTCGAAAACGGACTTGTCTGACATTATTAGATATGTGGCTGCAGGGCTTGGTGAGATAAAGACCTTCCGGGTCACAAAGGGTAGAGCTAGCACAAGCTGAGATCCGTGTACACGGAGCTCCAGTCTAGTTCCACGTGTTTTGTCACTTGCAGCGAAGCCCTGGTTTGGGGGTGTGGTCAACCGGACGAGCATTTCGCTTCATTTTATGCAGCCAAAGTGTCAAGGACGTGGAGATTTGTGTTGTCTTAATTCCTAGTGGCCATATAAACGAGAGGTACTTAAACCATAGCTCAATCAATTCAGCAGTAAAAAACACAACCACTCGTTGAGAATGAGCTGTGAGAAAAATAAGTTGGAAACACACAACTGCTACAAAACCATGCTCCCTTCTGCACTATGAAGAAATCAAACAGTGTAGTCAGAAAATATATATCTTACTCAGTACAGGTAGCAACGCCTCGTGAAGAGAGCACAGCTCAAGCAGAGAAGCTCTAAACAATATATTTGATTTATTGGTAAATACTCTACTTATTGTCCGGGAAGGAGACACCTGGGCGTAGTTCGCGAAGTAGCGCTACGCGTAGCTACGCAAAGTGCACTACGCGAGCTATGCGTAGCACTTCGCAAACTGCGTAGTACCCTGTTCGCACTGTGCAAGATGCCGTTTTCAGTGATTGCACAGTGCGGACAAGCATCCGGCACTGTGCAATCATTGAAAACGGCATCTTACACAGTGCGAGCTGTAGTTTTCTGCAGCTCGAGTAGATTTTTACTCGAGCGGCAGCTTTCTCAACGCAGACTGGTAGTTTCTCATCGCGAGCGGTCGCGAGCATACGGGACCACTCGCAATGAGAAACCTGACCTCCCCGCGTTGAGAATCTCGCTGGGAGGTTTATTTTTCACGCTCGCGATCGCCAACTTGATGTTGCTGATCGCGAACGAGGAAAAAGTCTCTCCGGGATGTCATTTTGCTTGCTCGCGGTCGCTAACTTGACGTTGAGGACCGCGAGCAAGCAAAAAATGACCGCTGCACTACGCAACGCTACGCGTGTTTGCACTGTGCTACGTGCAATTCGCGTAGTGCGAAGTAGCGCAAACTTCGCAAACTACGCGACCGTAGCGTAGTGCTTTGCCCAGGCTTACTGCTGATGCTAGCACCAGACTCCGCTCAGGTAGGACGTTGTCACTAACCACAGATTTTGCTGCTCAAAGTTATCTAATGTGCTTTTTTCTTTTTTTACAGTGAGACAACTGTGCCTCAGATACGGGCACTCGTGGCTAATAAGAATGAAACATGTCAAGTTAATACTTTGATAAAATTGATTGCGCCCAGGACCAGCTTCTAAACTCAGGAAATAATTATTTTATACGTAGAGCGTAGAAGCACGGACCCTCAGGAAATTAGTTTTATATATGCAGTTTCGGGGACAGCTGGCATATAATCCCATGCTTCTAATTATGTATGTATTTATACATTCATTCATGTATTTATGTATTGATTTTGTTATTTAGTGCTGTGAATACCCTTACAAATGTGCAAGATGGTGATATATATTTGGTGAAAACCTAGAAGCACATCCATTGAGGAAGCACAGAAGCAAAAAAGTAACACTGTGGAAAAAAGGAATAGGAAAAATGAGATTATGCAGGAAAGACAGCGGTAGATATTGGAGTAGTTAACCCACAGTTCCAGATTACATTTGCCCCAGTGAGACAGGGAAGTTGTATGCTTACTGTGGCCTAAACTAGCATGTGGCCATTTCCTGTATGAAATAAACCTGCAGCAAAATGTTTCCCAACAAACCTGTCTTGTGTGTTTATTTATGATGTGCATGCTATGTCCTTCATGTTGGGTGAGTTGCCTATATTGGCACTAAGGCTCTTTAGGTTGGCCCTAAATTAATTGAGAGAGATGGCCAGGCCCAGCCTGAACTGAGAACGTTTTTCCTTCAGTTCACACTTTCCTAAATTTAGGAACAACTCTTTGCCTGAAGCTCACTTATAATTGGACCCAATTTGGCTAATACCATTTACTTCTGTTACTGAAAAATCAGGGACACATTGCCCCTTCTACAGTGCACATGGATTAAAGTAGGACCCTCCATCCAGCTGATAAGTAGTGGAGAGATCATATTCCAAAAAACAAACGATCCCAGTGCTTCCGCTGAAACGGAGAGCTGACTGTGATCTTTTGCAGTATTTGCACGTGATCTAAAAGATAAAATGGACGCTTTGGGGATGCTCCATTTGTGCTGCCCAAACTGACCGGAGCAATGTAAGCATCGGAGTCCTTTCCAGGTTGTTTTTCAAACCCACTGTAAAGTGAGGCATCTCACAGCAGGCAGCAATAGGACTGTCTCCATCCTAAACCACAGACAAGAGGCACAAAGAGGTGTGAGGTTTCTGCACTTGGTTGTCATCATTCCAACTGAAGGAATAATTAAGTAAAAAAGAGAGGCCTCTCCTGGACTCTTCCTCAAATTCCCAAACAGAGTCTGCAGTCTCTTCCCACAGCCTTGCCATCCACCCAATGGCGGACTAATCAGCAACTTCTTGCCAACCAAAAGGATCATAACATTTCTTTTCCTTGCTTCGGTGTCTGGGTCTTCTCCCTCCTGACCATATACAATAAGGAGCTTAGGGGTAGAAAACAGGTCATCCCCCACTCTTATAGTCATACACAGCAAAGGACCTGTTCACACGGTGATACTAATACTCAAATCCCTTCACGTCCATTATGAATCATTTAAAAAATCTATTGGACTAGCAGTTACATTTATACCGTCTGTATCACCGTTTTTAAACACTTAAAAACTGTCTGTTGCGTTTGTTCTAACTAGTGTCACCCACGGTTAAGCCCATCCTCTCATGTGATGTGACCTGCTCAATTGAGCAGAAGAAATTGTGAAAAAAATGTGAAAAAAATGTGAGGGAGGATTAGCGGTGCCTCACGGAAGTAACACCAAGGGAGAGAGCAGGATGGTACTCGTCTGCTTCCTCAGGTTCTCATCATCAGCAACCACCAATCCTAAACAAAACGATGATAAAGTGAAAGGAATTTTTTTTTTTTTATATACGAACAAGGTGCTAAGGTGTGGTATCAATTACTGCCTCTGCACCAGATACTTTCTCTCAGTGTGCGGCAGAATCAACCCAGATAAACTTGGGACTACGGGGACAGTGCTATTGCTCCGCTCGTCCCAAATTTAAAACTGAGCTAGATCACACTGGCTTTTTAATTTTATTCAATGCTGTGTGTCTGCTTATTAAAAGCCAACATGTTTCATTGCCAAGGAATGCAAATATTACACTTCCAGTGTCTGGGAGCACAGTCCTCATGATCCATCATGTCCTGGGCAAGGCCTGGGGTATTAAAAATGGATCCTACTGGGCTCTATTATTCTAACTTCCTCACTCTGTGCATGTTTTACACATGTAGTATAAAGAAATCCACATAACACACACTCTGGTTGTCGGCTCAGGGGTATGAGCAGGGCACATAGAAACAAACATTATAGAGGTGGTCTCAACCTAAGTGATTCAACTAAAATGTCTGATAAAACTATTAATTCTCTTAAGCATGGAATGATGCCACCACCGCTCTATGTGCCCAACTCGTTACAGGGGTAGTAGTCTACTGTTAACACCCAGGGCACGTTTGCTGAATCCCTCTTGGTCTCTGGACAGGTTCAGATCTCTCATAGTCCGTACAGGCCTAGGCCTTTGAACACACAATTTGGTTAGTGTGACGCCATGGCCAAATTCAACAGTCAGGATACTAGACACACAAGCGCTCCAGGAAAGGGAACTTCTGTGAGAAGGGTGGAGGAGTGAAGGTATATTTCTCTACAAACATGGGTGAATTGATATCTGTCATGAATACCTGTGAATTCAAATAACCTTTGTCTAATAGAATTCACGCCTTTAGTTCGAATCTTCCATATTTTTCAATATGTGCTGAATCACCCTTTATTAGGAAGAACTTTGCCAACCTTTTGATGAAGATAACCGTTCTCGTCAGCGGATGGGATGGAGGATATTTCGGATAGCACAAGAGGTGGTGTCTTTACTGTTGGAAACACAAAGATTACTCATCCTCCAAGGGAACTTAGATTAGGGTCGGATGAACTTCTGTTATGTTTGGCTGATTGTCCTCTTACCACCCTCATCTGATTCCCTTTGTTTTTGCAAAATATATTTTGTAGGTTCTATTTTTATTCTTTTTAAACACCCACTAATCTCTCTATATCAGGCAGTTCTCACATTTCCTAAAAGTATTTGGTAGTTCAACATTAAACGAAAGGCTGAATCTTATGACGGAGGACTGACAACATACTTTGTGAATTATAATAGATCACAGATATCTGAATTTAGAAATATCTCCCAGATTTGCATCCCCACTACCTTCCGTTGAAGACATTTCAGGTTTGGGCAGAGTACAACCCATGTAGGTCTCCTGTTATGGATTAAAATAGCTCAGAGAGAGTGGGCTGGTTTTCATTACTACTCTCCATATGCTCTGATTGAGCTAATTATTCTAGTAATAATTGTTCTATGCCAATGTAACCAATGTATGTATACATTTATTTATGCAGTATTGGTCTAGCACAAACCTAGTCAATGACAGAGAAGCCAAGAGTACTGTTCCTCCCTGAGCACTAAAATAGTAAACAAAACACGGCTGTATTTACAATTGTTCTGAATATATGATGAATTATAAATTGAAGAAGGATTTCCTTTGAACCGGGAATACTTTAACTAGACACTGCTGTACCTACAATTGAAATATATGAACTTACAAAGGAATTAAATTACTTACATATATTGTTTTGTTTACTATTTTAGAGCTCAGGGAGGAATTGTTTTTTTAGTTCAGGTTGTGCCCACTGTGTGGGTATTTGCTGGGTTGTTTGGTAACCAATAGGCCTGGGCCAAAATTCCGTTCCGTTCGCGGAAATTGCGATAATTTGGCATTTTCGCGTTTTGCGGAAAGCGTGAAAATGTTAAAATTTCCGCATTCCGCAGCTTAGCGATAATTTGTTTCTTGTTCGCGCTGTAAAATAATACATTCTCGCGTGCGCGCGATCGCCTTACCTGAATCCCCGCGTTCGCCGACAAGTTTTCCCGATCCGGTCGCGTTCTCCACGAGATGTTGGATTGTTGGTAGCCATTTGCGCTGTCTCGCGACAGTTCGCGCCCGCAGTAACGTCATACGTTGTGTGATCACGTCTTTCTTCTCACGATCATGCACCGCAAAACAAGATGGCTGCGCCCGCGAGCAACCGCATGGGTAAGTTGGCGAGCCGCGACCACGCAGAAAATACCGCGAACGGGCGGGAAAAAAACTTCCGCATCTTCGCGATATTTCCGCGTGTTTGCGGAGATTTTTTACATTTTCACGATAATTTGCGAAAGTGAATTTCGCAAATTCCGCCCACCCCTAATAACCAACCTCTCCACCCTTTAAAGCACTACCGAAGTTTAGTGATTGTTAACTTTGCCCGAATATTTAGTAGTGCACCCAAGTCTAGACCTGGTTACCAATAGTGTTTGTTGAGTAAGAGTACTGTTAACAAGTGATTTGAGAGATAGCTAGTACGTGGACTGTTAGTGCATCATGATGTAGTGTTCATTGAAGAGAATGCATTGTTTACTCTTTCCTGAATTAGAGCAGATGGGGGCTTTCCTGATGATCCCTATTATATTTCATAGCCACGTCTGACTGAAGTTTTATTTCATGTTGAAACCCTTTGTAAATATGGGTGCAGTTTACAATTCTGTAATTCTTTTTGAATTCAGACCAGTGGTCTGTTGATAATGTATTAAGTTGTAATTCAAGTTATTTATGTCAATCCTATTTTAAAACAAAAATGGATGAAAAATATGTCTGTTCTTTTCCAGTAGACAAGCTCTAAAAACAATTCATAAATTAAACAGTTTCTAACTTCCTTTGTTCTTTTAGATACAATTTAAAGTTTAACTTCATTGAAATGTGTGACAGCTTTTGACATTTTCAGTGTAGTCCAAGATGTAACTGGCAAGATTCAACTGGCATAATGGAAGGCTACGGAGGCGCATCACTGAAAAGGAATTATTTGTATGAGCATGACAGTCAATATTTTCCAGACAGGCAACCAGTGTGAAGAAAGTGTGCTCATATAATTGGGTAAAACAGTATGGAGACCAAACTGAGTCCTAAAAATAGTCCTAGCCCTTCAGAAAAGGTCAGCTGGAAGCTAGAGAGCAGGTAGGCTAAGTTCAGCCATCGCTCCCGACTGAAGAGCTGGAGCTTGTTAAAATGAAGCCGGGGGATGATCCAGAAGACTTTCTACTGGCCTTTGAGTGGACCATTGAGAAGTCTTTGTTGCCAAAAGAACAGTGGCCAAGCCTTCTCGCTCCCTTGCTCTCTGGGGAAGCCAAAGACATTTTTCAAGCTCTACCTAGCAGTCTCACTGAGGATTATACTCATTTGAAAGACGCTCTCCTCTACCATCTGGGCGTGAGTGAGATGACCGAGGATAACTGTCAGAAAATGTTCTGCATTATTGAGTTTTTAGCAGGGGCGAGACGAGGACTGTGGCCAATCTGCTGAAGGACTGGGGCAGTAAGTGGCTGAGGCCGAAGATCCGGAGCTCTGATGAGGTCGCAGAACTTGTCGTACTGGAGCAGTTCATCCATGTTTTGCCGCCTGGAGCTGGGGGGTGATTGAGTCATGGGCAAGTGTCTTAACTTGAAAGTGCTGTACAGCTGGTTGAAGGTTACATGGCCAAGGTTAGTTGGCCAGAGTAGACCTGAATCTAGCAGCCCACCATGGCTGCTCTCAAGTAATGGTTCTGAACCACAAAAAAGAGAAACCCTTCAAAGGTAAGATAGGATCTTGGAGGAAGTTTAGGAGGAAAAGAAGTAAATGGGTCCAGTCATATCAAGAAATATTGATTTTAAATGAAAGGGTTACATATATTAAATTGTCATACGTAACAAAGCTGATAGGAGCTATAGTTGCAAACGTGTTCTGGAAGTTTTCGATGGCTGTTTACAAGGTGACTTCCTATTAAACAGAATCTGAATAAATGTTGCTGTGTACTAGTAGGATTGTATGTATTTCTCCTAGATGTTCTGTGTGGACCGGCCTTGAACACAGGCTGGTGGTCTTCCTACTTTACCTTTGATCCTAGTGACAGATGCAGTGACAGCACTAGATGACTTTTCACTAGTGACTGTTGTCTCTTTAAGAGTCCCATGTTTACAGTGTTGGCGGAATCCTTTAGTCTGTGGTCTGGATAAGGAAGGCACATCTGGCAGACATCAACTCTCATTGTCTAATAAAAATTAAGCACCCAGCCGTTTGGCTGTGTAAGGAGTGTTCTTGCCCATGCTGGCTACATATATCCTTCCTAAGCCGCTAATAAACAGTAAACCAATATATAGGTGTTCAATTTTGCCATGGGCAGCAACATTATAGTTATGAATTTTAATATCTGCAAAGCATGCTGCTGCCACACAGTAGTTTTCTGGCTCTAGGCTAGCCTGGGATGGAGCGTCATAGGTTTGACTGGCGTTAGTGGGAAACAAACACGTCTAAAGATCTTTTCAGAATACTGTCCTGCTTGCCTGACCCATTGTGAAAATTTGTAAATGAGACAAAAAAAGCAGTATTAGGTGAGCAACTTTAAAAATGGCCATATAGTACAACAGTCAATCGGAATAGGCCTGGGGGGAGCACAGCCATTGATAATTCCAGCAGGTGCAGCAATTAAAGCATAACATTTGAAGGCAGGTGAGTAACTTTTGTGGGAAAGCTAGCTATGGAAATTTGTTTTGTAAAAATAAGCCTGTGGTAAAAAAAATTACATGACAATAGCAGCCATCTGTGGGGCATGGAATAGGAAGGCTCTAACCCACGCCAATCATCTAAATGTAAATCTAAATCATTACGAAAAGACATAGGCTCTGAATTGGGTTGGTAAACAAGTGTAAGCACGGTGGTCCACATGTGAGACTGCCAGAGAGATTTCCATCTTTGAGTGGATGGAAATAACACAATGTTTTGTGATCAACTACTGAAAAGGCCCAAGAATCATTGTCTGAAGGGAAAGTTTCATGTGAGGAACATTTCTGTTTATAAAATTGAACTCTAAGACATGTTTTTGTTAAGAAGAAACTGTTGCTGGAGTTGCCGTAATGTGATTGATTAATTTCTGGGAGTTTCAAAAAAGGGAAGTTTCAAAAAAGAAAAGAAAGACTCCTGCTATGAGTGAGCGGTGTCAAATGTACAAATATGATCTCAGAGGCGTTTTTGTTAAGAAGAAAATATTGTTGAAGTTGCCATAATGTGCTTAAATAATTTCTGGGAGTTTGAAAAAAGAAAGTTTCAAAAAAGGAAAGAAAGAAAGACTCTTGCTATGAGTGAGCGGTGTCAAATGCACATGTGCTGGTAAGGTCCTGGCAAGTCTCTGCTGCCCTTATGTTGTACATATAATGAGGAGATAAATGCAGAATGTTTGCTTACATGTTATGAATAAAATAGGAGTGATACATGTACAAGTGGACCTATAAAGCCATATCAGGTGCCCTATGTCTCAAATCTCTTGGGGTAAATCGGTTCAAATATAAGACTTTTTTGTGTACATAAAAGAAGAGATTCCTGAGCATGTTTGAAAAAGTGCTATAGGGTTAACTTGTGTTTCTTATATTCAGGCATGTGATGTATATGTATGTTAATCTGTAGAGTCAGGAGCAGCAAAGGAATAGAGCTAATGTAACTGTGTAAATATATGTTCACCCATTGTTGATGGTGGTGAACCGTAGGAATCTTGTTTCATGGTGATGGAAAACACATATGTAATTTAAAGCTCATCTTCAAGATTAGAGACTCATGAACATGCTCTGTGGAATACTGTAAGGTAAACCTATGTCTCTCAGGTTTATGATACGATGTTATGTTGTGTGAGTATCTACTTGTGGACCCAAGAGGGAAAGTCGTTCTTGTCAGCATATGGTCATACTTTACCTGTAGTAGAAGCTGTAGGGATGATGTCTCCAAACTCACAGATTATTGTCACTAGTTTTGATGACTTGTACATATATAAATATCCCAATAATACATATTATTATTATCACTGACCGAACGCTAACTAGGGGACATTGTCATTTAGACCTATATCAAAGGTTCTAAGATGGTAGACCCAAATTTTTTTTTTTAAGAGAATGCGTTCAGCATCTCCGCCTGTCTCATCCGGTATTTCCAAAATCACCCTTTCAGGTTCGTTGGCTGTATGCTGAGAAGTAAGAAAGTGGATTCTTATCCGTGTGGTGGCTTTCTTGCATCTGATATTGCTACGGTGTTCTAATTTATGCCGAGTAGATTTTATTATTCCATTCTTGATTTTATTTGCCTGCTATCGCCTTGACATAAGCATGTGTCTGCTTTTGTATGGATTCAAAGAATCATTTGGGAATTTAATTTCCAGCCACCTTCAATTTGTTTTTAAATGCCCCAAGGTGTGCTTATTTGAAGGTGCTAAGGTTTATACGGCATCAGTGAGAGTGGATAGAAAGAACAAACTGTACCATCTAAACTTCGTCGACCCAGATGATGTTTAGCGTGGGACAGTAATACTCTTCCCACACCTTTTTCTGTTATTAGTTTGGCATTACAGGGATGATAATGAGCGTTGCGGTGGTAAAGGTGGACAACTTCTCACACGGTGTGTATCCTTTGAAATAATAAGTGGAGTTTATAATCTTGATTTTGAATAGCGATTAATAGGCTAATGATAGCCTTGAAGATCTTTTGACTGAAGACAGTCGGGTGATAGACAAAACTGATTGATTAATGCATGGTAAAATCCCAGGAAGCTATGGCATACTGAACACAGAGATTAAGGGCCGTTAGCTAGCGGCCCAATCAAATATAGCTAGCGGATCTGTAAGGTACCACCTTAGTAATGGCAACCATGGGACGATTTATCAACAAAGCAGTTCCAGTGTTGGCATGGAATACATAGAGATAATTTCTCACGTTATCCTTATCCAAACTCGTAATGGCAAAGTGTTCCAAGATAAATATATGGAGTAACTAATCACAATCGCGATCGTGGTTCAACAATGAATAATAAATGAAGTTTTTGTTTAACATAAAAATCATGAATCTGGTGGCATGTAAGGCATCTGAACTGACATTAACCAATATAGTTACCCGCCAGTCAGAACGGAATAATTGTTTTACAATTAGTAGTAATCGCAGTCCAGTTACGTAGTTATTGATAGTATTTCATCAATACTAGAGCATGCCCTCATCAATAAAAGAGTATGATTTATTTAGGTTTAGGGTTATTTTTCTGGTATAATCAACCCTTTAGATAAAGTCAGGTTGAAGCAGGTCCATACCCACAGATTTACTTTTCAAAAAGCAGACAGTCAAGGAATGAACAAATATCCAAAAGTGAGTTGAGCGCCAGTTCCGATTGTAGTCACATTCTAAGGAAGACCGGGTCAGAGGAGCAAATTTCTATTTTCATGCTGCTTTCAGTGTGAGATTTGCATGCAAGGAGAGCAGTGGAGGTGTGGTCTGCAGGAATATATCAAATGCAATGGCACAACACATCATGAACACTGTATAGCATAACATCACCACATTGTTTTCTGGAAAATTATGGTTATGGTGTGAGTAATTCAAGTGATCTCTGTAACTATTCCAGTTTCAGTAATTCATGGCACACACATAGCTACCTCCATCATACAATTAGGTGTGTGAAGTTGTAAGTATGTTTCCATGAAGTATTCTAGTACAAAGGCATCAAAATTAGACACAAATAAATCAAAACTTAAAGATAGAGGAGTACCCAAACGTTTGCAAATGATTATGCTAGAACATCTTAAAAATGCACTTTACAACCAAAGAGGCACATAAATCTTTAGCCTTTACCATCCCCCCCAGCACACATACCGAGCATTCTTTTATGGAACAAATCTTTTTATTTGTTTTATAAGGCAGACCAATGTACATATACAGCCATATGCCTACAACCCCGTGGGCCGGCGGCTATGAAACAATGCATAGTATGTACATGTATACACAGCTTCAGTACCTTCAACCCGGGGGCTGGCAGCGCTTATGAACATGCCTGAATTTAAATTAAAAAAACACAAACCGTCAAGAGAACAGTGTATTTTGGAAAAAGAGACAAATAAAAGAGCAGAAGCCCCCCTCCCACCCCAAGAAAAAAATAAGAAAACAAAAGGGTGACACGTCCCATCCCCACCGGCAACACCCCTAACTCCTCGTCGATCCGAGTAGGGAGTCACCTGTTCCTGAGCTCTAGGGATCAGCTGGAGGATTTGTAAGAGTTTGGGGCAGGTGACTTCTCGGAATTCTTTGGATAGTAGAGAAATGAAGGGGGCCAATAAGTCTGCATAATTTTTGCCTTTATGATCCTGTACTAGGGAAAGACGTTCCATAGCTAGGGTCGACCACAATCTATGTAGCCACGCCGTGTGGTCCGGGACTGTCGTAGTGCCCCAGTGAACCAGGAGCACTTGGCGAGCAGCGAGTTACGCTAAAGCCATCTGCCTGCCACGCAGGGACTGCAATGGGAACGTTATGGGATTGGAAAGTCCCAATAGAGCGTAGGCCGGAAAGTGGGGGATCTCAGTCTCAAAGGCCGCATCTTTGTCGTTTAACACCTGCTCCCAAAATCGTTCTAGTCTCAGACAGTGCCAAAGAAGTTGTACTAAGAAGCCGGTTAAGCCACAGCCCCGCCAGCATTTCTCTGTATGGTTCTTGTCCCATTGATCGATACGGGCGGGCGTGAGGTACCAATAAGATGCCACTTTAAACGCGGATTCGGTCCCAGTGGTATTGATGGCAGTGTGGTGAGCTCTATAATAAATGTTGTCCCACTCCTTGTCTTGCCTCCCAACGTAACTGACCTTTCGAGCGACTCGCTCTCTGATCTGGCACAAGTAGAACATAAAGTACCGCTATCAAATGCTTATCATCGGTCTTGCTCATTACCCATCTCTCGAAGGGTGTAAGTTTTCGAGAGGCTTGCGGTAGATACGCCGCTGAGGTAGCCCAGTGGCGTAATTCTAGGTAGTAGAACTCATCTGTACATGCTGGTTGTAATCCTGACGTATCTGCGCGAAGGGAATGATGCCGTCTAGGTCGAATAAGTAACCCAGGCGCTTACAGCCCACCTCCCTCCAACGCTGAGCAATCTCGGATTTACAGCCCAAGGGGAAGTCAGGGTTATCGACCATCGGAGTCATAGGGGAGGGGAAAGTTGTGAGGCCCCTCTTTAGCGCTACCGCATCCCATACTTTCATTGTGGCCGCCGTTACTGGAGAGGAGTAGAGGCCACAAGCTTGGACTTTACGTGGAAGCCAGATCTCCCTCCAGATATTCGCTCCAGCGACCGTCTAGTCCATGAAGGTCCAGTGCTTTTCAGAAAGGGGGCGGTTCCACTCTAGCACATACCGGAGATGGGCGGCCTGAAGGTATCTGTGGACCAGCGGTAAGTTCACCCCACCCTCCCTCTTGGGTAGTGCCAACTGTGAGACAGACATACGTGCCTTCTTGCTGCCCCAAATAAATTTATTGATGGCTAGCTGTAAAGCTCACAACGCTTTGGGTGGGGGCACTAGGGGCAGAGTCTGAAAAAGGTATAGGATCCTCTGCAATATCGTTATCTTTACTGCAGCTAAGCGCCCGCACCACGCCAAATTAAGCTTAGAGCATCCATCCAACGCTTTCCTAGTCTGGTCCACCAGAGTCGAGTAATTCAGCTCCAGCATGCGGGAGATTGAGGGGGCAAGGAGAATACCTAAATAGGTCACTGGGTCGCTAGACCAGTGCAGGGGAAGGCTCTTTTGAAGTAGGTCTACATGTGCCTGGCGCGAGGACAAGTTGAGCACCTGTGACTTGTTAAGGATGACCTTAAAGCTCGAAATATGCCCAAAGGACTCCAATTCGCTCACCAGCGCAGGTAGAGACGTGAGGGGCTCTGCGAGGGATAAGATGACATCATCCGCATAGAGGCTCACCTTGTGGGTATCTCCTCCGAATCGGAGACCCTGTAGCCTGGATGATCTTGTATTCTTTGAGCGAGGGGTTCCATGTACAGGGCAAATAGGAGGTGCGAGAGTGGACAACCCTGCCTCGTGCCCCTAGCGATCACAAAGGGGGTCGAGGACACTCCATTCACCTTGACGAATGCCCGGGGGGCATGGTAACTGCATTGAACCCATTGGATGAAGCGAGTTCTAAACCCGAAGCTCCGTAGCGTGTCAAACAGGTATCCACAGTTCACCCTGTCAAACGCTTTTTCCGCGTCCACGGACAGGAGCACGGCCTCCCTATGAGATCGATGTATGCTGTCCATGAGATGCAGGCGCTTCGTATTATCCCCACCCTGACTGGTGGGGGTGAACCCCGCCTGATCCGGGTCAATTAGACCTGCCTTAAGAGGGCCCAGCCACGCTGCAGGAATGCCAGAATACCCACGAAGAGCTTTGCGTCGATAGTGAGCAGCGAGATAGGGCGGCAAGAGCTGCAAAGCCCAGGATCTTTATGAGGCTTGAGGACTGATATTGCGGCTCCGGACATGGAGTCCGTGACCGCACCTCTGTCTAAGAAAGAATTGAAAAGTCATGTCAGGACAGGTGCTAATTCCCTACAGAATGTTTTGTAGAAAAGGGTAGGGTAGCCATCCGGCCCAGGGGATTTATCTAGCTTTAGATGGGAAATGGCTGATATGACCTCATCCAGACGTATGGGGTCCTCTAGTTGCTCTGCCTGGGCCTCCGGGAGGCGGGTAAACTTGCTTGACTCCAGGTAAGCCCCTATCTCGGAGTGTCTGATCGCCTCTTCACTATAAAGGGATTGATAGAATTGCCTGAACTCTTCTACTATTTGGGAGTCTAAATGTACTTCCTTGCTGGAAGGCCACTTCAGGGATGGAATGGCCGCTGCCACGGTTTTGGTGCGTAATCGCTGAGCCAACATCCTCCCGCATTTATTGCTACTCAGGTAGAACTTGTGGCGAGGGCGAAGCAAAGCATATTCTGCCCTGTCCAGGTCTATGCGTTTAAGGAGCAGTCTTTTCTTTTCCAGGGACCTCCAAACTCTCGGGGCACCCGTACGCTTATGAATAGCCTCCAACTCTCCTACTTCTTGTTCTAAGCTCTGTCGGGCTTCTGTAAGCTGTTTATTGTCAGCTGAGGAAAGTGCCATAAACTCTCCTCGAATAACCAGTTTGAGGGTATCCCAGATGGTTGCTAATGAGGTATCCCCAGTGTCGTTGTGCTGAAAATAGTCAGTAATCTTCGCGCGTACACGCTCTACATTGCTAGGCAAGTGCAGTAGTCCCACCTGTAGACGCCATCTAGACGGAGTGCACCCGACACCCCCTGGCTGTATGTGAATGGAAATTGGTGCATGGTCGGATAGGGGGCGCGGTGCTATAGATGCATCAGTAACCCTAGGCAAAAGCGATTTGGAGACGAGGAACATGTCCAAACGTGCATAAGATTTGTGAGCTGCGGAGTAGTAGTTGAAGTCCCTGAGAATCTGGTGCTTAAGCCGCCAAGCATCATGCGAACCGCTATCCGCCAACCATTGTTTACCTTCTGGGGAGAAGGCGCCCCCCTGTGCATACCGCTGGCCGGACCGATCAGTCATTGTCCATGACCACGTTCAGGTCCCCACCTACCTCTGTCGCAGCGTCAGGGAAGGCCAAGCCCTCTGCAATGTGCTGGAGTAAAAATGGCTCCTGGTGTGTATTAGTTGCATATACATTAATCACAGTTAGCATAGTGGTCCCCCATTGTACCCAGAGCGCTAAAACCCTGCCCTTTGCCTCGTAGAAAGTGGAAAGCACTTTCCCTCAAATTTCGCCCCTAGTAGAATGGGCACCTCATTCGTCTTCGCTGTGCCTGAGGACCAGTATTGGCGGGGGAAGCATCGTGAGCGCATGGGGGCAGAGTCTTTGGACAGCAAGTGGGTCTCCTGCAACATGCAAATGTCCCCTTCAGAGTGCTCTAGCAAGGACAGTATAGCAGAGCGCTTTACAAGGGTGATTTAGGCCCCGGATATTAAGACTTACAATCTTGAGATCCCTCCCCTTCAGGAATAGAGATCAGTGCCTGTCGCACAGCCATGATACACATTGAGACGAAGAGCTGAGAGTGAACTAAAGCAAATAAGGACCAGTGAGTAGGAGAGGCATCTGAGCCGGTACGGGGGCCCCACATAAGATTAACAACAACTGAAAATAAGCAAATACCCATCTGTACCCCAACCCCCAAAATAACAATAGACACAAGTCACCCAGTAGAGAAAAAACCCAACGGGGTCATGGCACTGGCAGCAAGTCGCAACCCAAAGTACCTGATGATGCGAAGGCCACCGGTGAACGATCCGTCAGCAGGGGACAGGGCGCAGTCTCGTGCGTCCCTCCGGCCTCACGCCAGGACACCCACCCCGGATGAGATTCAACTTAATCTCCGGGGGTGCTTGGATGCTTCTGAGGCTGAGAGAGGAAAGGACCGCCACACGTTCCTTGGCCATTGTTTCTGGGTCCGGCTTCAGGTTAGATGTCGGTTTACCAACCAATTGCCAGCGTGAAGTTCTCCGGGTGATGCACTCTCTAGGGCCTTCTTTCTGTTCCGGGGTCGTGGGTCTCTCCAATCCCAGCACGCCGAGTGCCTCAGAAAGAGAGCTAATCTGGGTCAATTTTCCCTGGTGCTTAAAAATGATGTGGAAGGGGTGGCCCCAGGAGTATGGAATCCCGTTGTCGCGAAGATGGGAGGTGACTGCTCTGAATTCCCGCCGTTTGGTCAGCGCGGAGGCCGCAAGGTCTTGAAAGAGCGTGACCTTGAAACTGGATAGGGTGCGATTCCCAGGCTTTGCGTAAGATTTGTTCCTTAAGCTGGAAATCATGTACGCAGACTAGGATCTCTGGCGGAGGGGCCTTGTCTCCTCTGGGCAGGCCCACACGCTGGACCCGGTCCATTTGAATATCATGGTTGTCTTCCTCATCTAGCACCTGTTGAAAAAGGCTCAAGACGTAAGACCTGAGGTTGTCTCCTTCTGCTCGCCAGGGCACTGCTCGGATCCGTATATTATTTCGCCGAGTGCGATTCTCGAGATCTTCGGTATGGGCCTGCAGGACCAAGTTATGTTCCTGCAGCCGGATCATGCCTTGCTGCAGCTGGTGGAGCTCATCTTCTCAGCTAAGTTCGTGCTCCTCAAGAGTGGTTACGCGTTCGCCCACTTCGTCTAGATCGCGCCAAACTTCTTTAAGATCAGCAGCAAGCTGGCCCTTCAGGTCCATGATATCTTCTTTAATGACCATGAACAGCTCCATCATGAAGGCCATCGTGGCTGGGCTGTCACCCCCCTCCATCGCCTCTGGCTGCTTCATGTCCCCAAGAGCGGTACTTGCGGCTTTGGGGCCCCCAGTTTGCTTGAGAAGTAACTCTTTAAGGGACTTCTCCTTCTTGGCACGGGCTGAAGACATGGTGCGATGCCAGGCTCACGCAGTCTCCTGTAGGTGGTCCGCAACAATGGGGCCTGATGGTGCCTGTAGGATGTCGCAATACGTGTTGCCACTGGGCAATCCACTTAAGGGGCTCTCGTGCAGCGAGGCAGGTGTGTACCAAGGCCACAGTCTCATCTCTGCCAGGCCCCGTGCGCCCTCGGCTGTCTCCCCACTCCTCAGCGTATGCGCTGCACGCGTACAAGGCCACTGCTAGGAAAGGTTGCTCAGTCACGCTACTCACTCCATCCGCATCAACAGGCAACCAAGTAGCTCAAGCGCCAAGCAGGGAGGCCACGAGGCCCTACTTACAGCTGTCGGTAAGGAGTGTAAGTGGTGGAGCCCCTGCTGTGGAATGGTCCGCTGCGCCACTGCAAAGTCGGGCCGCTGCTGGGGGAAAATCAGGCCATGGGCCACTGGGGTGTAGGCCAGTACGTGTCTCCGCGGTGCAGATCTGGGCGGCCTCTGGCCTTGTCCACACAGGCTGTGGAGCGGTGCCTCGTCCGCCACGCACCACATCAGGCCAGTGGAGGTGACAAAATGGCGGGTGCTCCGCAATCATTGGCCGAAGCGGCCACCGCTTCACATCACGTCACTGGAGGTAAGGCAGTTGCGGGCCGTGATGGATTGCCAGGCAGGCCGCTCCAGAGGGCAGTGCTCCGGGGAGGCGCTGTCCTGGTCTCCACTGGGGTCCGTCAGCAGCTGCGGCACCGCACCCCACACTCACGGCCCGGGCCCCACTCTCTTCCGCTCAGGCACCTTGGCAGTCCCTCTCGGTCTCCGGTCCCGGATTGCTTGCTTGAGGACCGGGGATGGGGCTAAAACAAAGCTTAGTGAAGGCAAAGCCGGAGGGACAAAATCCTGCATCCTACCTTGCCGCCATCTTGGCCCCCGAGCATTCATTTAGAAAAAGAAGCTTTGAGTGCTTGAATGAAAGTGGCACAACCTGTAAATCACGTATTTCAGAGTGGCACAGACTTGCCTAGCACCTTCTTCCCAGTTTTTAAAAAAATAATGTGCAATAGCAAACAATTTTATTAGCCTGGTGGGCTAACATATGTAATAGAAAATTTCTTTCTAATTATCCACCTGAATATTTTGAGCATAGAGCTGAATTACACACTCCTAAATCTCCTTGAATATATTTAAATTTATTTTGTTATAAAATAACATTATTACTGAGTACTTAACGTACCGTTTTCTGATGAGAGTCGAGACACTTTCATTGAGCAACACTACTACAAATTATAATTGCAACGCTTATTGTTTTAATCATATTAGTTGCGATCACTCTTTAAGTAGACAAAGCAAATATATCTTAAAGAAGATAAACAGGGTTGGCATTACAGAAACTTCGATCTGCAAGACTCCACTATGCATGTGCATTTAAAAAATAAATCACCTTCTGTTGACTTTCCATTTGGTTTCTCATACTTTCCTATTTATACAGATATTACATTTATTTCTTGATGTCTAGCCATATTTTGACATTTTCCCCAAATGTTAACCTCTGCGCAAATTCTGCTGCGGTGCGGCGGTTTGAAAAAGTGGGCGGGGCGCGTCGGCCAATGGCAGCACGGAAGGGGTTAATGGAGGGATTTCTAGTAAGGTATTGTTTCTAGTTAAAGGGGCAGCTTCTTGATAAAAAATACTTCTTAATTCAACTATAATATGTGCAATTCGTTTTTTGTTATTATGGTTGGCAATATTTGTGCTCCATTGAGAAGTTTACTAGACCTCTGTCCTCCATATGTAAAATCAAACCCTCCATCTCAGCCAGGTAAATCGCCTGCTGTTTTCATTTTGCTATGCTGGGCTATACACTTGACTTGCAGTTCATCGCCAAGTTATCTTTTGCCGGAACCAATAAAAGATCAATGGAATTACTACCTACTCCTTTGTTTTAGGTCTGTTTACAAGGCACAAAGGACACCCTTCAGGTTCTAGGAGGTCCCTTAAATCTGTTACTCCAGTTGCGATGGTCAGTGCTTCCTCCCAATAAAGCGCTATCACTGGCGTGATCCATGTCATACTTTAGAGACTTGTCCTTTCATGATTGCATTTCTTACAAGAGACATTCGGAGCGGCATATATTTTTGCTATTTTCCTCAAGCGGATGTAGTTCCTATGTAGAAAGCTAAACTGCATTGATTCCCAAATGTGTATCTTGATACTTTAGGTGTGTTCCGTAGTATAAGTTACCAGTCCTTGGATGTCATACCTATACTCATGTCCACCGTCCATTGCATTAGCCAGTGGTTGTTTCTGGTTGTTAAGGGGATTCCTGTATGCTTGTGCCCCATTTCTTCCCTGTACTCAATGTATTTCAGACATGGCTTGATATCGAGTGAGGTCACAGACTTCTCCTGATTCTGTGAATTACTGCCACTAACCTTCTGTAGGTCAGACATTGATCTCTTATTAATGTCTTTCCTTTTGTCAACTCCCTGAATAGCTAAAGTAAATCCCCTCAAACAGACTAACCAGATGCTCCACATCAGCAGCACTCTAAGTGCCCATAATGCATTTCCTCTTTGTGGCCTGCAAGCCCTGAAGGCTCCTGGTTTTGTGTGAGTATGTAGCCAACAACAACACTTACCTTTGTATCGGTCCCAACTAAATTCAGAAACCTGGACCAGCCTAGTGAACCTTTCTTTAACTGCTTTTCATAGAAGCAATTATAAAAAAGTACAAAAGTCACAGTGTTGTGTGATAGAGTGACATCATCGGAACATACCACTCTGCCAAGTAAATACTTAGTTTATTGAAGTGTCTCCATCACAAGTGTCTCAATCACCACATGACATAAATATAGAACCTTAATGACAATTGCAAGGCACGCACAAGCATGTACAACATATATTTCTTCACAGCAGCAATGTATAAAACAGCATTTTCAGGTACCCCCACTAGGGAAAGCATAGAAAATGTTTTGTACATGTCCCTGTACCCAGCATGCCATGTCTAAGTAGTTGCCTCCAGGAACTATTCCTATGAGACAGTACCCTCCCCTGAGTTGCCAGCATCTGCAAACTCACCCCTTGTTTCAGCCCATAACACAAAATATTCCATTACCTTTCAGACTTTTCTAGACAACTCTATGTGTATTTGTTCAACTAATGTCCACTCTGGCTAATCTTTGACCCATAATGATTTACTTGGGCCGCTTGGTTCCGCCCATCCTATTCCTATGCATCTCTGTGCAACACTGATAGAATTGGGGGTCTCTAGTTGGCACAGGTATGCACTTGTGACAAATAGGGACCCTCGCCTCTAGTCAGGGTAAGGGGATACACTCCTAAAATAACCCCTGCTCACCCCCTTGGTAGCTTGGCACAAGCAGACAGGCTTATCTCAGAGGCAGTGTGTAAAGCATTTGTGAACACATACAGTAATCAAGTTACAACATTACAGATGGACACCACACAGGTTTTATATCAAAAATAAGTATTCTTTATATAGATTTACCACAAGACCATAAACGACAAAAATCCACAATACTGTTACTTTAAAATGGTAGTATTTAGCTTAGTTCTCTTTAGTTCTTAAATGCGACACTTTAAGTCAATGTACCTGTAGATGCGACACGCAGGGCAACTAAAGTGTTGCAACAAGGTTGATGCGATGAAAGTTTGGTGCAAAGAAATAAAGACGTGAAGATCTTCCTGATGCGTCTCGCTTCTCCGATGTTGCGAGGGATCTCGGCTCGATGCGTCAGCTGCAGCGGCGACACCCTTGTCCAGTGATGCGACGACAGTGGCTTTCAAGATGCAACGGCTGCGATGGCGACACGCTTCTTCCTCGATGCAAGACTCTTCTCCTGATGCGGTGCAATGCGTCAGCTACGATGGCTGCGACGGCGACACGCTTCTTCGGTGTTGCGGGGCGCTTCTCGTGATGTGGTGCAATGCGACAGCTACAGCGGCGACACCCTGGTTCAGTGATGCGACGGCAGCGGCGTCTGCGACACGCTTCTTCTCCGTGAGTCGTGCTTCCAGCTCCTTGTGACACGCAGTCCCTCAGAAGGCCCAAAACAGCAGTAGGCACTTCCAAAGAACTCTGGGGAGCTGGGGGTTGAAGTCTGTTGTCCCTGAGACTTCAGCAGGAGGCAAGCTCTTTTCCAAGTCCTTGGAGATCCTTCATAAGTTGAGCAAAAGTACACACAAAGTTCCTTTCTCCTCGGCATTAGGCAACACCTGCAGGCCAATCCCCCAATTTCAGGGATAGTCTCTCCTCACTTTCTTCCTGGTTCCTCTCCTCAGCAGAGGTTTCTTCTTGTTTCCCAAAGTGATCTAAATTCTTGGGATCAGGGTCCCAATACTTATACCCCAAAATCCTTTGTCCTCTGAGGGCCGAGGGGCCTTTGCCTAGTTCAAACCAGTTCTGGTCAGTACTGGAGCACTTTGTTTACCTGACTCCTTCTTTCCTTTCAGAGTGCAGGGCAGAGACATCAGACGCACCACAGCAGGTGGAGTCAGCATTGTGGAGGGAAGGCGCAGCCCTATTCAGGTCCCAGGTGCAACTCCTCCCTCCCATCTAGATGCAGATCTCTCCATTCACCACTGGGCTGCCTCACCCTGTCTCCTGGAATTCCCCAGCCCCGTCACTCAAACTCCACACAAGGAATACACAGCCTAGCAGAGGCAGGTTTAAATGGTTAGACAAGAAAATACCTACTTTCTAAAAGTGGTATTTTCAAACACAGAATGTTAAAACCAACTTCACTAAAAGATGTATTTTATCATTCTGAGTTCAGGCATACTAAATTCGAATCTCTACCATGTTCCCTGAGTCAGTTAGGATTATAAGATGTAATAACCAAATTGCCCTTTGTGGCCTATGGAGAACAGGTAGCCTTGCAATAGTGAAAAACGAAAATGGCTGTAATTCACTATTAGAACATGCCACACGCACCAGGGCATGTCCTACCTTATCCTTACAATGCACCCTGCCCTTGGGCCTACCATAGGGGTGTCTCATATGAAGAAAAGGGAAGGTTTAGGGACTGGCAAGTGGGTGCACTTGCCCAGTCAGCATGACAGTACCAGACTGCACGCAGGCTCTGCAATGGCAGACCCTAGACACACTTTTACAGGCTGCTTCTGTGGGTGGCACAACCAGTGCTGCAAGCCCACCAGCAGCACTTGGATTTACAAGCCCTGGGCACTCCTGGTGCACTGTACTAGGGTCTGACAGGTAAACCAAACCAACATGGAATCACAAATGAATACATCAATTTTCAATAGGGAGCACTTGCACTGTGGCACTGGACAGCAGTGGCACAGTGCCCTGAGCAACTAACACCAGCAAAAACACATGAGGCAACAGAAAAAATGGAATGGAGACCCACGCCAAGGTGCCAGGTCTAACAAACACCAACTCCAACTGCAGAATTTATGTTGCATTTTAACCCCTGTCTTTCGCAAATATACCTAGCAGGTATAATTTTGGAGTAAGTTACAACAGCATCCACATGACCACAGACAGTTTGTTTTAATGATCCCTGTCCAGGCAGCGATCAGGGAGCATTTCCAGAGTATGTCCATGTCAAATGCAGAAAAAAGGTCGCGTCCATTCCACAGTGTGGGCACGAGGCGGACACACCTGCATATATTTTTCTCAGTGTGACAGGTATCAGGTAAGTGACGTGCATAGAGCTAAATTTGAACAATCTGAATCTTTCTCCCTCACCTGAGCACATGCTACCTCTCATTCCCTGTTAAAGATCTGCTCCCCCAACATCAGGGTCCAGGCTAGTTTTACATTGGCTTCTGGAATGAACCTTCTTGTTGGAGGAACAGTGCAACCCTGTATGTTTTGGAATGCAGCGTTATATATTTGGTGTCCACTGATGGGACCTCTATTATCCTTCTGATCACCAAATAACTGCAGCTACAAATTCTCAACTCAAAATCTGGAACATCCAGTCTTCTTCCTCGCTGGGAAGCAGAGGTTTATGCCGGGACACCCTGTGACGACTCCAGTCTAGTCCCATATCAGATCAATAAGGAACAAGATTGCGTTTTTAAAAACAGAAGATGGTAAAGTAATTTTGTACGCAAGTTAAGATTGTCACTTTAGTAAGAGTGATCCTTCCCTGAATTCAAGAAGCAGGGACCCCCAGAAAGGTATACATCACTTCAGCTTTACAATACCCTGCATGATTTACCTTCAATCATGTCCGGCTTTGCAGAATAAATCTGTATTCCAAGATAGTGGGACTTGGGGGGGGGGGGGCACTCTAATGCACTACTTCCATTTGCATGGGGTGGATGCATGACTTTAGCCAATTGGTGCACTGCCTAGATATTTTCCCAATTGTTCCAGTCGGTAAATGATTGGCTTTAAACCCTGGTGTCCATCACAAATTAATAATCAAGATATAGTTGTCAAACAAAGATATTACAAGGTTCCCGCTGACTAACTGCAAACCATCTTGTCCAGAACTCATTGCATAGTAGCTGTGTGGGGTACCATCGCCATCAAAATGAGTCTCCTCTGCTTCAGACAACCTATGACTCAAACACTGCCACTCAATCAGAGCTGGATGTCCAGTGCCTACCTTAAGCTTAAACCAAACAAGACAGAATTCCTGTTTGCAGAGGACAACAAAAAAAAAGTATCAGTACAAACCTGGTTCAATGAAATATAGCTTGACCGCTTTGAATCCCAATATTTTTACTGAGTGCCAAGTCACCTGGATTCACCCTAGACACCATCCTCGCCCTCAAGTAACACCTTGCCAAAAAGCAAAGACATCCTGGTACCAGCTCCCTCTTCTAAAGAAAATTTAAAAAGGTCTTCCAGAAAGCGACTTAACTGCTGTTCAAACCTTTTGGCTAGGTTTGTGCTATAGAAATACCACATACATATGTACATGGTAAAATTCAGCAAGTACGAGGGGCACCCTGCTCATATGACATATCTCCGAGATCAGTCTGCGTGTATGCTCCCTAACTATCATGACAGTATATAACCATTGTGTACTAACACCAAAGGCTGCTGAAGGTCTTTTCAAAGGTGGATTGCTTCCAAAGCAGAATTTAGAACCACCACCACTTTCCTGTCTTATAGAAGGAATTGATCTGTATAAATGATTCCTCAATGGCAGATTGGTTATTGAAAAGGACAAACAGCATTGCACTACCAAATGTGTGCTCAATTTAAGAAAATGTGAAAATGACACGTGGTTTATTTCTGCTTTCACAACCCTAGACATAACGTTTGCCCATATCAACAGTGTCAAACGTATCAATGGCGCCTGGATATTCACATAAGATAAATGTACATATAATAAAGCTAAATTAAACTCGTCTGTAGTCCGTGATTAACCTATAAATATGATCGAGCTCTCCTAACCAGAGGTTGGTTACCCTGACCTACATAGATACATGATGAAGGAATTTCAAGAGCCTGTGATTTCCACACGGCATACAAAACACTTTGACTACACCAAACGTGCCATGCAGGCATCATTGTGCCAGATGGTGTACTAGGAACAATGCATATTAGCATGATGGACTAATGAATTTGATTATCTGGGAGTTAGACTTTCCAACTCGCACACTTGGCTCACTCATAGCTAAAATTGAGATTCTCCTAAAACATAACAAAACATAGTGCCCACAATATTGAAATGTACTAATCTCTTGAGTATTTGCCCCTTACCCTGTTTATTATAAGAATACGGGGCAAAAGCGATCAGTGCAGCCCTACTTCGGTTTGCAATTTGGGGATACCACAAGACCAATTTGCTGTCAAAGATTGAAAATACATTTATCAAATAGTTATTGCAGGTCCCAGCTAGTGCCACACCACTCCCCCAATGGTCAACTATTCCGTAAGACCTATTGATTTAATAGCTAACCTGAAACTACCCCCATATCGGGTATGAATCTGGTAGTTAATGAGCTGAGTCTTTAAAGAGAACCATGGCACAATGTTATGAACATATCAACAGCATTAAAGATAGCCTGGGTCGCCCATGTAGTTTCCCTTAACTTTGGGATTGGGTGCATATTGGGAGGATCCAACCTCAATTGCTTTCTTTATAAAAAAAAAAAAAAAAAAAAAATATGTATTGTCATTTTCTAAAACAAATAACATAAATAACATTGGCAACCTCAATTTCTTGTTCTGATCTCAAACCTTTAAAAATAAGACAGTGTGGGTTGCGGACAGACGACCTCATAGCGGGTGAATGTAAGCATTTTAACTCCACCCTCTACACAGCGGAGAAGCTGGATGAAGTGACGGCTGTAAATCATGTGGCCGGAGCCCCAGTGACTCAGCTCTCAACGCTGGAGGCGTCTGGGATGGACGTTGACATAACCCTAGATGAGAGATCTCGGCCCATCTGGAGCCTACCCTCAGGCAAGGGCCCTGGTGACGATGGCTTTGCCCCTACAAAACATTTGCGTTGGATCTTACTTCCCTTCTTGATAGCCTTTACAACTGGTTTAGTGAGATAGGTAGCCTTACTCCTACTATGCAAATGGTCTCCATTATAGTTCTCCCACAGCCAGGCAAGGACCCCAAGAGATGTGCATCGTATAGGCCCATCTCACTGTTAAACATTGACCTGAAAATATTTACTAGTATACTGGTGGCGCGCCAGGCCCCATACATGCAAGGCTTCATAGACCCGGATCAGTCGGGGTTCATCCCAGAGAGGAGCTGTAGTGATGAAACCAAGAGACTCTGCCATATCCTAGATACATCACAGCGTACACAGACTATGGTCTTGTCAGTGGGCGCAGAAAAAGCCTTTGACAGGGTACACTGCCCATATCTGCAAGCGGTACTCACTAGATTTGGGCTTGGGGGAAGGTTCCAGCGTTGGGTGCATTGTAACTATACTCTTCCAGATGCCAATGTCAGGGTAAATGGAATATCATCCCGCCCCTTTGGAATTTCACGTGGGACAAGACAGGGTTGCGTCTGTTCCCCTTATTATTTGCGCTGTAAATGGAGCCATTTGCAGAGAGTATCCACCAACACACTGGCATCGCGGAACTTCGCATGGATGATAGGGAAAAAAAATCTCGCTGTACGCGGATGACGTCCTACTGATTTTGACACAACCATTTACTTCCATATACCATACCACCCCCCCATACAGGAAATTACAAATTTCTGCCAGGTTTCAAGGTTTAAGTTAACCTACAGAAAAACACAAGCCCTTAGCCTGACAATCCCCCAGAGCCGAGCAATCACAGTTGGCGAACATGTTCCCTTTTGAATGGGCTCCGGAGGGACAGACATATCTGGACATAAGGATCCTCCCCACACCTGAACGCACAGCAAAAGAAAATTCTTTCTTCACTTTATTGGCATATAGCAGCATTGAAAGGATTAACAAAAGACTACATTGCCCATGAACCATAGGGAAAAGATAGTCAAACAAAAACACATGAAACGACCAATCCAATACTGGGAACCAATGTCCAATCAGGGCACTCCAAGACCCATATAGTCCCTTGTTAGTGTCCTCTCCTCCTCTTTCTTCACTGCTACGCAGCCAGATAAGTGCTCTTCAGTTTCTTAACTGTTTGGGGCTTAGTTCTGGTTGTACTTGACTGTGATTCTGATTTAACACGTGCGCGCTGTGTTTTGCTTACATGATGGTTTCTGTCTTAGTGCCGCTTTGTTCAGATCGCGAGCGCTTTGTGGTGATTGCATTGGGGGTCTAATTCCGCTTTTATAATTTGCGCGCCGTTTTCTTTTTAGTTTTGTTTGCGCTTACACTGCGCCTTCTCACTATTTTCCTTACCGCCGCGGGAACGGGTTTCCCGTTCCTACGCGGCGCACTGTTTGTTTTCTTGCCCTGAGGTCCTCCCGCCGCCTGGTGGCACGAGAGGCTGTGGAAACCGCATCGCGCTGCTGGAGTTTCTCTAACATTCCAGCAGCGCGCGCGCTTCAGTCAGGAGCCGCTGGTTCTGAGGTGAACACCGTTAACAGTCTGTACACGGCAGCAGGCCGCAATACACGCTCGCTGTCAGTTTCTTGCAAGAATGTACGCTCGGTTCTCTTACAAGCTGCTATTAGCAGGAATACGAGTCCGTATTACTGTAATTGACACCTCGTTGAGGTCTTGTATCGGCCATTAGGCCTCACAGGTGACGTATCCCAGACCAGCATTCTTTCTCCCCGGCCTGGGGATCATTTGATATATATCTATATATATTTTGTGCCAGCAGTTGTCCCCTGGGGCTAGAACCCCGTGAACATTGTGGTGTTACTGCCACCCATATTTCAGCTGACACCCAGCTTTGTTTGAGGCCTTCAGTTCTGGCCTGGTGTTTCCACCTTTACTGCTCTGTGTTGCTGTTGATAAGTGTCCCTTCCCGCCTTACTCCCAGCACTATGGAGTATTATGAGGATTACCCTGAGGAGGAGGAAGACCCTCTCGCCGACATGCCTGGGCAGGGGGACGCCTTCTATGAGGCTGTTGACACCTCAGTATACAGGGCAGTGGATCAAGCTATCTCTCCTTTAGAGGACAGACTTTCCCACCAGATAGAACAGGCATGCCAGTGCCTGGAGCATAGAGCCGCTGCTCCTCCGCAAGCTCCGTTCACTTCAGCCCAGGACGCCCTTGGTCCTCCCCCATCCAAACGCCCCCGTGAAGCTGGGGTGGATGTTGACGCTTTTCAAACAGGCTTTCATTGACAGCCAGCCTGCGGTGCCCACAGGGAACCCCCCTAACTCCGGCCCCTGCCCTTCGCCGGTATTACCGGGCCCTTCCGGAGACCTTGACTCTGACCCCAGTCCTTCTAGGCCTTGGCTCCCGTCCCGTCCCATCCTTCGCAGGATCCTCAGAACCCTCCAGCTACCTCTGATATGTTAGATCCCAATGATATTGTGCACCCACGCTCGTCGGACTGGGTCCCGGCTGAGAAAGTTGCGACGTATGTTGCAAAGCATAAATGACGTCCGCTTGAGAAAGAGTCCCGCAACTGCATCCGGGCAGAATGTCCCCGCCCATACCTTGAGGGGAAGGTAGCCCTTACCCTGGAAATTGATCCCCGGATGTCAACGTTCCTGCAAAAATGTATTAGAGACCCCAAGAAGGGCATTGACAGATCATGGAGGGCGTGCCAGGACAAGCTCCTGGACGCCCTGGGCCCTATCACTAAGATCCTTGACATGGCCAAAGAGGCTAAGGCGTCGGGCTCTATGTTCTCCCCAGAAACCCTATCCGGTTGGGCACAGAGAGTGGTTATATGTTTGGGCAATGCCAACTGCGCCCTTTCCACCGAACGCCACCGGTCCTTCCTAATAAAGATCGACCCGAAGCTTGGTGACCTGGCAGATTCGGAGGCGAGCGCCATTGCCCAAGGGGGCCTATTTTCGCGAACCCTTCATAAAAGGAGCTGGGTAAATTTGTGAATACTTTTACTTCTCTAGACAGGGCCCAGTCTACGATCAAGAAAGTTTTCTCCCGTGTTTTTCGAAGGGCCGGTCGAGGCAGGGGCCGCTCGACCGGTCATCAGAACAATCAGACCAATCAAAGAGGCTCCGGACAATACCAAGATAAGGCCAAGTTTGGGAATTTCTACCCCACAAGAGGACGCCGTGGCAAAGGCAGAGGCTTCAGGGGAGGAGCGACCAACTCAAACTCCGGTGAGTGTTCTCCCTTTTTCCCCACAAAGCATAGGGGGGGCGTTTGGCAAGTTGTTACCAGGCATGGCTGGCCGTCACGCAAGATGCGTGGGTTCTTCAAAACAGTGAGAGGTTTTCGCATAGAGTTCATAGGGAACCTAGTTCAAAGAGTCCCTCCACGTCCCATTCAATTTTCTACACAAGATGCGGCCCTCGTGGACGAGGAAGTTGCATCCCTCCTCTACAAAGGCGCCATCTCCATTACTTCCCCTCACCCCCAGGGGTTTCTCAGCAACATCCTCTTGGTCGACAAGATCGACGGTGGCAAGAGGCCTGTCATAAATCTGAACGACTTCAATGGATGGCTGGTGTACCGTCATTTCAAAATGGAGGGGATTCATCGCCTTCGGGATGTCCTCCGCCCTTTCGATTGGATGGTCTGCGCAAGGACGCGGATCTGGTCATCCCGATCTTTCCACCTCACTGCCGTTTCCTGCAGTTTATCTGGCGCCACCGGTTTTACCAGTTCACAGCCCTTCCTTTCAGGCTCTCCTCCGCACCCTTGTGTTTCACCAAAGTGCTCAAACCGGTGGGGGAATTCCTGAGCGCGCGGGGAATCAGGTTGACTGTATACCTCAACGACCTTCTCCTGATGGCCCCCTGTCCCCGTCAACTGACGGAACAGCTTCAGATGGCAGTGACTTTGCTCCAGGATCTCGGCTTTGTGATCAATGAGAAAAAGTCACATTTACGGCCAGCACAGTACCTTCTTGGGGTTCGTCATAGACTCCAGGGCTTCCACTCTCAGTCTGCCGGCCAGAAAGGTTGCCAAAATTCGCCACGAGTTGCGTCAGGTTCTGGCCAGGCAGCAGGTCTCCCTTCGACAGTTAGCCCGGGTGGTGGGGCTGCTGTCAGCCTCAATTCAAGCCATCTTTCCCGGCCCGCTCCACTACAGGGCCCTTCAGCGCCTCAAGGAATATTTTCTTCGGAAAGGGTATCCGTACTCTCACATGGTCGTCTTATCCAACGAAACGAGGAGCGAGATCCACTGGTGGTGGGCCCATATGGAGGCCTGGAACAGCAGAGCAATCTTCGGGTTGGCTCCAGATCTTGTTATCGAGTCAGATGCCAGCAGGAGAATGAGTGTGAACTTGAATTTTCGGCCAAGGAGTGGCAGGTTATAATACATAGAGCACAGGCATCCTTATGTGGTACAGCGGGCAAAGAAATGTTTCTCAAAATTGCCCACTACTGGTAATACACTCCAGTGAGGATTGCAAAATTGACACGCAGTACCGGAGACAGTGTGGGCAGGAGGGCACCTTGACACATTTACTGTGGGACTACCCAAAGATCCAACAATTTTGGTCCGCAGTCCTGTCGGATATAGATACTATTTATGACATCGAACTGCCCAGATTCTCAAGCTACATCCTATTGGGCCTACACAACGTCCTGATCTTTCCCCTGCGGTCCTGTTGTGGAGGAACTATTGCTCTGGCCTTGGATGCAGCTAAACAGACTCTTATCTAGATTGGCGACAACTATTGTCCCGACCCATTTGGATTGGTTGCACAAAATGTGGGACCATGGCTGTATTTGAAAGCTGACAGTGGGAGCAAAAGGCATGCTACCGCGCTTTGATAAAACATGGGGCTTGAATTGACGTGCCTAGTATATCTACGGGTGCTTCGCCTCACGCAGACAGTTAAGATGGAGGAATAATTCATACCTCCAAACAAAAGCACCAGATACAGAGACTCTGGATTTAGCTGTCGGGCTTCCATTACCTCCTTTTCTCGCTGGTTTTGTTTCCTTTCTTTCTCTATCGCTTTATTGTTGTTTGATGCAGTTGCCCACCCCACCGGCCCATGGATGTAGGTGGCCGCTGATGTTATCAGTCAAAATGTGAATACAAAGATTTAAACCTAAAAATAAGACCGTGGAAATTGGCCATATGGAAGTAGTTGGCTTTCCCTTTGCATGGCAGCTCCAGATCACTTTTATATTTCAAGAGTGTCTAAGTATACAAAGAATTTTAGACTACATTAATCCTCCTGAATCTAGAGCATTAATAATTACATTTAGGGTTGGGATTCTCCATTTGGCATCTTTTACCTCAAACTATTCTCCTGCAAAACACCCTATTTTTCTGTCTTGTAATTACATGCAAGAGAACAAGGGACATTTCTTATTCTTTTTCGAGATATGCCGTAAACCCAGATGTAACTGGATAATTCTATTTTGCCAGCATTATGGAATTTTTCAATGGATGGTGGCTTTAAGAATTTGTAAAACTGATTCTAACGTCTGTGTGAAATTTGCTGTATCCATATTTTTGCAGTCCGCATAGTACACAGGAAAATAAATCTACTATATTGCATTGTCTGCATATGTTTTACATTAATTTTTATAGTTTGTTTTTATCTGATATTTAATATACAAATTTTAACTTTGTTTTGTTATTCTGTACAGTCTTCCTGGTTTCTACCAGATCTAGTCAAATACATGAATATTACATAAAACAATTACACCGGCCATTTAAGCATAGTGAGATATACGTAGAAGGGAAACATTATCGAAGTGTTTAACATATTGGAGACAACGATGACAGTGTGCTACCTTACTATTTAATTTTAGAACCTCTGCACCTGCGGGACAAAACCAACATCCCAATGCTTACCTAGGCCAGCAGTTCCATTACAATTTATACAGCAGAACAGTGTGCAAATCAAGGAAAAACAGCTATGGATTTGATCAAATTTATTAGACTATTCAGAAGAAACTAAAAAAATTCAGAATAATAATTTTCAAATATACACATAATTATTCTGAGCATTTTTAATGTATAATAACTTAAATCATTGTCAAAAATCAGGGACCCCCTGAACACTCTAGGAGTTCCTAGGACAGGGCAACAAATCAATCATAAATAACTTTCCTAGGTAACTCGGGACTTACTGAGAGTTAAGTCTGATCCATATTGAACTGATAATCACAAAAGATCAGTGTACCACATGAATCAATAAAAATATATTATTTTATTTTGAAAAAATTAAAAATGTGACATGTTTACACATAATAAAACAACACATACATACATCATATCTTTTGATCAACAAATACATTTAACAATGACAATTCACAAAATATGGACAAGTCATTAAATCCAATGACTACAGTGGCATATTATAACTTCTAGGGTGAAGTCTTCTGTTTTCAAAATAAAATAACAATATATTTTTATTGATTCATGTGGTACACTGATCTTTTGTGATTATCAGTTCAATATGCATCAGACTTTACTCTCAGTAAGTCCCGAGTTGCCTAGGAAAGTTATTTATGATTAATAACTTAAATCACACATCTGCCTGAACCATTAATCATCCCTCATGTAGGGAAAATTATATGAAAGTAACCAATGAGGAACATTTCAAAGGAATTCATAATACACAGTTACCAATTAATTACAAAATGGTTGGCTCAAAATGTAAATGATTCAGATCATAAGTACATAAAAAGGAAATTTCCAAGAAAACCAGAGTGAATAAATAATTATTTAGAGTACTGCCTGAACACTGAATTGCTCCAGTGAATAGAGAGATGTGCAAGAGTTCTTAGGTGAGAGACGTTTATCTGTTTATATCAAATGTGATTACACTTCCTATATTAATGAGCCAATAAGGCAACTGTCTACTTAAATGTGTCTGGGGAGTTAATGAGGCAAAGTATGAGTTTGGATTGCTGCAAATGGCAATTCATTTATTTTGAAGCAAGTATATGATTCCACAACAGCAAGATTAAGTAGGATTATGTATAATCTGAACTTCATTTTTTAGTACTACAGAATAAAACAAAACATATTTTTCCATTGTTAAGTTCATTGCTAACACTTTACTTTTCATTATTGCACTTTTGTCTGAAAGTTTGTTCTTATTGTCAGATTATTTCATGTTGCACTCTTTACATAGGTAGATGAGTGGACTTTTTTCAACGGTATCATTGATGATACTGTATACAAGAAGTAACATATTTTTAAGGTTGGATCTTTTCTAAAATAGGTGCAAAACCCTCTTACTATAAGCCATTTACAAACCGCAAATGTTAACACATTTTTTGAACATCTGGATGTTGATGGAAACATTTCAGGTTTCCTTGCCCACAGTGGTTAGGCCTATGTTTATGGGCCTGGAAAACTGTAGCAGTGGCAGCCTTATGAAGGGTGCATGTTGGTAGAGCTCCTTAAATTCCTCTAAAAAGCATGATAACATTCCATTGCTGTCCCCATTTGCCCAAATAATTAGAATAAATCATGTCCTTGTTTGCTTTGAGATTAGTGTCTTTAAGATAGAGAGCTCCATAGAGGGTATAACAGGAGAACAACTCATTCTACTGGCGGAGTACTAGAGAGTTCTCGCAAATGAATGGCAAGTCCTCATATGTTTTACTTTGATTGTGCCAAGAATAAATTAATCTCCAATTTTAACATGGCCACTATATACTGCAGTTATTATTATTTCTATTCAAACGTTTGATACATTAACCAGTATTGCCACTGGAAAGGATTCCTTGGACATCATATCTTTTTCTGCTTTGTGAAAATGCAGTTCAGTGGTGATTGTATAATAATTAAAAGTTGTTATCAAGATTCCAAGCATGGTCACAAGTTCACTATTTTATGTAATACTGTTTCAATCATTTCCTCTGTGTATTTTTTTATATAGTTTGTATATTACAGGACTTTCTGTTCCAATGGATCAGTTGAGGTACTTTGTATTCTTCATGTGTGCATTCTAACACATCTGTCTATCGTCCTATCAACCTGTGTATAATTATCATAGCTCAGCAGCTTCTAACTTCATACATATACCAGGTTTAAAACAGGAATTAAACTTCTTGAGTTCGGTCAGGTTATATTAGTGCTCCTGATTACAAGTGCAATGGAGAAGAAAGTTCATATTTTTTCACACCCACGAAAATCAATAATTGCAGGGCTCAGACTCTGTTGGGTGTAATAAAGAGTTCTTGTTACTACTTTTGCTCCAAACCAGAACATTTTATGCACATTTAGGTTCTTTCTCTACGAAAATGTGCATCTGATGGTATTTACCCTCTCTAAATGTTAGTATGTTTGGCCTGCAAAGTTTACCACAGGAAAATTATGGGTGTGTGGTGTTTGCCACGAAATGCATGGGTTAGCAGCTGCGCACATCAGAATTAACCGTGCCACTCATAATCGGGTCCAACTCCAGTAAAAATGTTCTGCACACTCAACAACAAAATTGTAGATTTAGATGGACTTCTGCTGCTAATTAATCAATATTTATACTTTCCTGAGACTGTCTCTCTTGGAGTTTTAACAATTTTTGCCTTTCCATATGTAGAATGTAGTAGTCATTGGGAATTGATACTTCTATGAGTTTCACCATTGTTTTGTGTGGCTTTTTAAGCTTCTCACTTGTGTGCAAGTTCTTGTGTGTAATCAGGTTCCCAGGTTGACTAAAACACTTTCCACACTCATCACATGTATACTGCTTCTCTCCGGTGTGCGTTTTCTTGTGGGTCATTAAGTGTGATGACTGACTGAAACACTTTCCACATTGATCACAAATAAATGGTTTTTCTCCTGTGTGTGTTCTTTTGTGAACTATAAGGCTTGATGAGTGCCTGAAAGCCTTTTCACATATAGTGCATGTGTATGGCTTTTCTCCAGTATGCTTTCTTTGGTGAATGATGAGGCTTGAAGATTGGCGGAAAATCTTTCCACATTCAGTGCATTCATATGGTTTTTCTCCAGTATGTGTTCGCTGATGAAGAAGCAAACTTGATGCCCAGCAATAACTCTTTCCACATTCACTACACTTGTAAGGTGTTTCGCCTGTGTGTCTTCTCTGATGAAGCATCAAGCTTGCTGACCGACTGAAACTCTTGCCACATTTAGCACATGTCCAGGTTTTCAATTCTTTCTCTTTTTTCTTTCTTGCAATAGTTCTAGGTGAATGGATAATTGTTTTATATTCAGGGCGGTGAGTTGATAGGAGTACTGCACAGCTTATTGGTGTATTTTGTGAAAAGAGCTGTGCTCGGCTTGCTTCTTTCTCTTTTAGGCATTGTATGACCTTCTCTTTCATGTTTCTTGACAATATCTCACGTGTCTCCATTTTATATGTTCTGCTATTCCAGTATTTATTCTTTATCTTGTCCCTAGATCCATTCACTGAAAGATAAAAAAAATCTACATATTAATTTCAACAGACTCATGACTTAACTTCCTCATGTATTACCATCTTAACATTTGGTTTAATAAATTAACTAAAACTCCAACAAAGGATTCATCTGTGAAGGAAAAAAGATTATGCGTGATTCTAGCACACTAAGTATCTCTTATTTGAAACACGTGCTCAACCACTAGAATTATGAATCCCACTTATAAGGCAAGCATCTAAATAACTATGGGTCTGATTTAGAGTTTGGCGGATGGTTTACTCCATCACAAACATGATGCCCTATTACAAGTACACTATATCCTATGGCACTTGTAAATATAATGTTGAGATATCCACCACATTTGTGAATGAGTAACCCTTCCACCAAACTCCAAAATCAGACCATTAATCTTTGAAATCAGAAGAAGATTATTCTTCTCTCCACCACAGAGGCTTTCCTAGTACTTAACTATAAGTGATAATTAATGGAAAGAGTAGATTTCATTGGCATTGAGGTTGATAAAACAAGATCGTCGTTACCCACTTTTTCTCTCCTTTGTGAAACTTCTTAGCTGTAAGACTACACTGCAAGCTCTGAACATGCTTAAAAACAGATACCAAACATACAATAAAATACTTGAACATCCATGGTTTATGGTGGAAGCTTGGTTAAAAACATTTGGACCTAAACACAACACTAAAACATACGGGAAAAGATTAAACATGTCTCTATACACAGTGACGAGCCCCATAACTGCCCATACAGAATGTTAAGAAATAAAGATGAAAAGAGATGGCATGTACAGTCAACCAATAGGGGGAAGTTGTTCATTAGGAGACCTGTGCCTGCTTCTAGGGATGTTCATTTCAAACTATAAAGAAGCCATTGAACAAACTCACAGAGTCTATAAAGAAGCTATTAGTCAAACTTTGCTAATACTAACGGGAAAATTGAAAATCTCCATCTGCATCAAACAGGATCATCAGGGTAGAAATTTCTAGATTTAATTGATACCAGTCCTGCAGAACCCTGAGACCTGGAAACATGTTATGTTTCAGAAGCGAAGAAATAAGTGCCCCTTGCACGCATCACAGGGAAAGTTTGAAGATAAAAAAAAAGGGGGGAGGATCTAAAAACTGTGTCACCCACAATGACTGAACCAACCACTGACCATTTCAAACAAGCATTTGCAATGCAACAGGTCTCGCATTTACGAGAGTTTGAGCTATTGACAATGCAATAGCTTAAACTCTCGCAAATGTGAGACCTATTGCATTTGAAATATTTCTTGTTTACCATCGCCCATGCAGCACTTTCACATTTATGGAGAGCATATCAGAAAATAAGGAGACTCAAAATAAGTATGCACCGGAGGTCATGGCAGAAGAAACTTGAAACCCGGAATGTGTGTGAATTGGACCGAACACACTTGAGGCTCTAAAGCTGTTTGCACTGGGAGGAATATACATATATGGTATTTCTGTCAAGCAAGCCTAGCCAAAGGGCAGCAGAGCACTGCACGTGGTCAAAGACAACCATCATAGCAGCAGAAGAAACTTGAGACTTTAAACATGTATGCACTGGAGGTCATAGTAGAAGGCCATTGAAATAATGTGCTGTGTGATGAGAGATGTATGCACTTGTGAGCAGCATACCCAACTGTGTGGCAGTTCTGGGCTGTGTTGGATGTGTGTGAGGTGTTTTGGGCAACATGCTCTGGTGTGAGATTGGCAATGTTGTCCACATTGTTCTGCTAAATAGACAGTAAAGAAGGAAACCAATTAAGGCAGCGATCGAGGAGGGGCACAGAGACCAATGGCTGCAAAAGAGAGGCAGTCAAGTAAAAAGCTCACAGTACTGAGGGAAGATGGAAGATAAAGTGGGAAGACCATTGACAGCTGGAAAATGGGGAGAGACAGGACTTCTGTAGCATAAGCGCATTCTGGGTACCCCTTCAGCAGGTAAAACCTACAGGACTGTGGGGGCAGGCGCTGATCCTTAAGTCACAAAAAATTCATAGGAGAGGCAGAAAATGTAGATTTTTACTGTGCTAGGGTATTCCCCACTGTGTATAAATAAGTAAATCTTTAAACTGGTTTCAGTTCAGACTCCACTTCTCTTTTTACGAAACTCCTCCAATAAAGGGGGCATTACATTGCACCCTCTTAAGTACGTGTCAGAGGAAAATGTCCTTTTGTAAAAACAAGCTACTGATTAAAAATGTACAACATTTTTTTTGTGACAAGCTAGTCAGCGTGTACTTCCTCTCTGCCCCTGCCGACCCGTCCCCTCCCCTCACCCCTCCTTCCTCCCTTTTTCCCTCCCTCCTTCAGTGAAAATAATACTTTTTTACATATCACTTAAACACACTTCAAAAACAAAAATCTCAGAGAAGCACAGTTTTCAACAATTTCTTTTGCGCTTGCACTTTGCATCATTTAGTGTTTTGGCTTCCAGCTGAACTATTCGCCAGGACCCAGGAACCCTCCCAAAGGAACTCCATGCGCACCTGAATATGCCAAACCTCGCCTCCGGGGGTGCGCGCCGTGTTTTGGTATGCAGGGGCAGACAGCTGGCTCCAGGGCAGCGTTCACTGCTCTGACATTGCAACATAGTAATTATGATGTGAAACGGTTGTCAGTAAGAGAGACGGAAAGTTTGGGAAATACAAGACATCCCCCTCCCCCGCCCTAGAGTGTTCTCAACTGCCCACAGAAGAATTGCAACATGAGGAAAGTATAGATGCTTAAAAAATATTTGCAATGCCATAGGTCTCGTATTTAAATGCAAGACCTATGGCATTGCAAAAAAGCGACCGCCATTGTCCCGGCGGCTTAGAAAGTTAAAGTGCACATGGCGCACTGAATGTAAGCACAGCACGTCGTCATGCCTGAAGTAGGAGAAACTCAATAAAAAAAAATAGTGTAACAACTGAAGTAAAGGGGCCAGTCGCCATGGGAGGCAAATAAAAACAAGGCGGTACTAAGGAGGGACTAACAAGCCTATTAAGGAATCAGAAGCCAGCGTTCAGGAAGGACAATGACAAGCTAATAACAAATATGGGCAGAGTGTGGGCAGGGCTTCTATTCCATACTCCAGTACAGCAAGTCTTGCAGCGCATGCGCGCCGACTCTAGGCCTCACCTAAAAACATTTTAGTGACAGTAGATAAAATGTCGACAATGTACAACCAACCGATGCTTTTAAATTTTAATGGTTGGATGTGGATTGACAAAAGTGACAGGGTAGGCATTATTAACCAGGCACAAATTCTGAAGGTGAGATTCAATACGGACCTGTATTGGTACTAATTAGTTTATGCAAATGATGGTGATCACATTCTCCATTTCACAGAGAACTGCAGGTATCGCAATATCTATGGCACCTGAAATCTTTATGTTTCTTCCTGCAGAAACTAGTTACCTTGTTCCAGCACTTGCCCATAGTATATCCCAGCCTAACCTAAACTGTGAACAAGGGATGCCACAACTATAGAAGCAGACACATGCTTGTGTTTTAGGAAAAACAAGCAACACTGCCACATGCAGGTCCAAGCCAGAGGCAGAGAAGGCCACCAGAATTAAAATGAAGAGCATTGTTCTCTGGCCCGATAACTGAGAAAAAAACTGGTACAGATAACTAAAACAGTCATTGAAGTACTGAAAGTCCCTGTTAAATTGGGCCCCGTTATGCCACCGGCAAGCTGTCGGATGGCCTTCCGCCCAACATCTGAAGCATCAGTCCAACCGCCGTATTAGGATGCAAGCGGTCTGACCGATGCCTGCGGGGGGAATCCAGCCCGCCTCGGACAGGCTTAAGAAGCCTGCCGGGGCAGAGAGCGGGTCGTAACCCCCAAAATGGAGGCAGTGCCTACTCAGGCACCGCTGTGGGGATTATGATGCATGTTTCCTACAGCCTTTCTATGGCGTTCTGGCCCCTAAAGAAAGGCTTCGGAAATTGACTTTTTGGGGGCCCCTACAAGGGCCCTGTCCCCCTGCGGCCTCCGCTATGAGTCCTGGGGGGCACATGTGGTGCCCACCCCCAAACATCCATGCTTCGCGTGGCAGGCACCGCATGGTGCCTGCCCCACAATGCATGGATGTTCAAAAAGTGTAATTTTCCTATTGCAGCTTGTGCTATAGCCCGCAGCACAAACCCCAATAGGAAATATGCACTTTCCGACCATCATGAAGGCGGTTGTAATTAGAGAAGCGGGAACTGCTGACTCCTTGTCAGGGAGTCCTGTTTCCGACACGATGCCATCGTAATGCGGCCCATTGTTTTATAAATGAGAGCTATTGGGTAACATGGAAGAAGAAAGATTTCCGATATATGCTTGAATGCTGATAAGATTAGGTCACCTATTAGCAAAACACGATATCGCCAAACGTTGGGCATCCTGTGCAGCCCCACTGATGTGGGAATAACTACAGGATTTAAATCGCAAAACTGCTTGAGTGATTCAAGGTTACATGGTGGAATACTTTATATGTGAAATAATTATTGTACTTGACATCTCTAGCACTTTCTACTTCATTGAATAGCTGGTGATTCAAGCAGGCACAGTTGAAATTTCGATTCTACGTTAAGTTAAAAAACAGGTACTCAAGTGCAAGAGTTTTTACAAAAAGCTTCAAATCATGGAGGATTGTATTTTAAATCGATCATCTCCTGAACAATTTTAGCGACCATGATTCCCTGCTTTACAACTGTAATTCCAAAATGTGTTGGTCCACCTCTACAGCGTGCTTTGATAAGGCGTACTTCTTCATTGAGCACTTCCATGTTCTTAAAGACTATCAATGAATGTCACTTGATATGCTTTTGTCTAACAATTTTCTAGAAAATATTCCAATTTGAACAGTTGATATCAGTAAATCCTACACTTTTTTGGATAACGTTCGGTTAGAACAATTAATTAAAAAAAGAATTGCAGATACATTTTTCCTACTGTTTTTCTTTTAAGTGGAAATTTTTATGTAGTGTATTAATGGGGGTTTTTTTCAAACCAAAGCAATTATACTTTTTTATATAATAAAAAATCTATATGATCAGGTATCCTCATAAAGGTACATGTATACCAAGTCAAGTAGACATGGTGACTGAAGTGTAATCCCAAAAGAAACAAATTTCAACTAGATTGTTTTAAGTTGAAGAAAATATATGAAGATTTGAACCCATCATTTTTATATTTGTCAGATAGCAGAAGCTATGCTGAATTAAAAATCTTACGGTGATTATGAGTTACTAAACTGTTGAAGGGTATAAAGAGCCAGAAGAGCCACTTACAGAACAAATCTTAATGACGAATTGCCTACTACACATTTCTGATGTGAATGAAAGTGGAGAAGCAAAGTATCTGGAAAGCAAGAAATGCAGTTCTTTCCAAGCTTCACATAAATTCTTCACTTTTGCAGCAATTACACCAGGGAACTCTGGCAAAAAAGTGAAAACGTATTCCTTCAAACAACATTAAAAATGTTTATTTCAATCGCTACAATGTTCTCAACTGCTTATCTCACAAACTTCCTTCCCATTATCAGTACGCTGCAACGCTTCTAGGTGCTAAGTAGACTTTAATCACTCCCAGGAAGAAGTGCACAAGTCAAAAGATATGCTCTCATGTCTGGGATACTGGCTGTCAGAGATAACAGCTCTAGTCACAAAGCAGCCCTTTGTACTCTGGAGAGCACTGCCCTCCTTGAGCAATAAGAACTTGGAACAGGAACGTGGTTGAGTGGTTTAAGTATCAATGTTATAGACAGGGGAGTAGATACACTCTGTAAGACTTTGGAACCAGTTTGGGTTGTTTCTCTTTCAATGGTCATTTTCAGGCTGGTAGTCACAGATGTTTAGGTCTCGCCTGGCGTTGGAGCTCATGCGCTCCTCGCCTGCGAGAGCTATATAAAACAAGTTACTTTTGAGAAGGGGACTCAAGCCCCGCCCCTCATTTCCACTGGGTAGCGTCAGCGTTTATGGTAAACGCTGGCTTCCCATTGGAAAGGAGGGTTTTGCGTTGCCTCCCTTTCACTTTTTGCCGGACTGGGTCACCTGATTCACGGCTGTGGTGAAGACTTTTCTTATCTGTTTGTTTATTTAACACGCAGATAAGAAAAGGCTTCACGACAGCTGAGAAGCAGGCACGGAGCTCAGAGGCGCTCGGGGAGGACAGGGCAATGGCGAGCGCTTGTTTTTCCTGCCCTGGTTTCCTTTCCTGGAATGCATCTCCCTTAAGTGATGGAAAAGGAAGTAAGGCTGATTTTAAAAAGCCCCGCTACTGTTAGTTGAACTTGAAGGCTGTGTTAATTGGTGGTGATGGGTAAAGGGGTGCTTGCTGTCTGTCTGACTAAAAGCAGCGCTTTGCCTGAGGTTTACACTGCACGAGAGCTGTGAATGCCACATACGTCGCTTCTCAAGAGGAGCATAGGAAGGTACAATATTGTTTTTTATCTCTACTTGAAATTTTATGTCCGGCAATTCGCAAAGACTTTCTGCACACGGAATTAATTTAGAACCATTAACTTGGCTTGTATTTGGAAGCACACCTTTACTCATTGGACATTTAAGAACTGACTAACAAATGTTTGTTACCCGATTTAAAGACACGCATTTTATCGACTTTGGAAGGATGAAAGGCTAGGCTTTGGGATTCGAACCTGTGGCCATAAGGTCAGCATACATTCCTCAGTAGTCTGTAGACAAAACAGTAGATCTCACGACAGACTAAAAACCCTGAACTGTCAGTAGGGCTGCTACAGAGTCAGTATTATGTGACGGACTCCATACCAGTCCTTCTTGCCTTTCAGGTTTGCTTAATTCCGTTATAGTTTAATCATAGTAGTCCATAGCATCCTGCATGACTACTTCCATTGCCGTTTGCTCCTATGCGCCCCTTTTCATGCAGAGAGTCCGTCTGTTCGTCCGTTCTATTCTTTTCTCCTGCAGACCTTTTAATGGTCACCAAGGTCGTTATAATTTCCGACCGCCACCTCCCCCACCCCCATGACGAGTGGTGGCAGCATTTGCAGAGAGGCCAAGGTTTGAATGGGCCTTCAGAGTGCTGAAGTTTATCTCTTTGCGCGTTGTGTGCTCTGTGGACGAGTGTGGCCAGGGGGCAGTGTGAGTAGTTTGCAATCCTTTCACCAACACCAAAAAGCACGTACTGATTCTGGCAAGCTCCTCAAGGCGATTCTGCTCCAAGTTCGCCAAATGAAAGAAAAGTAACAATTCCTTGTCCTGTTAGCAATAACACCATGCTAGCAACAGCGCTGTGCCCCAGGGTTTTTATTTAAGCGCCTACAGCATTCTGGGAGTTGTAGATAACCGATTGTTCGCATATGTAATCCAGTGTAAGTCACAGCAGAAAACCAATCATTTGTTTAATAACAGCACAGCCTTTCGACCGGGGGCATGCAGCGGCGCTGACAGTCGTAGATGACTGGCGTCATCTGCAGTAGTTACGCGATGAAGACGCAATCCCATAAAGTGCATGAAGATAAAAACACTCGCACTCATCGAGAACCAGGTCAGCAGAGCCGTTCTATAGCCAGAGAACCAGGTCAGCAGAGCTGCTGTAGAGCCAGAGAACCAGGTCAGCAGAGCTGCTGTAGACCCAGAGAACCAGGTCAGCAGAGCTGCTGTAGACCCAGAGAACCAGGTCAGCAGAGCTGCTGTAGACCCAGAGAACCAGGTCAGCAGAGCTGCTGTAGACCCAGAGAACCAGGTCAGCAGAGCTGCTGTAGACCCAGAGAACCAGGTCAGCAGAGCTGCTGTAGACCCAGAGAACCAGGTCAGCAGAGGCGCTGTTGTGCCAGAGAACTAGGTCAGCAGAGGCGCTGTTGTGCCAGAGAACCAGGTCAGCAGAGGCGCTGTTGTGCCAGAGAACCAGGTCAGCAGAGGCGCTGTAGCGCCAGAGAACCAGGTCAGCAGAGGCGCTGTAGCGCCAGAGAACCAGGTCAGCAGAGGCGCTGTAGCGCCAGAGAACCAGGTCAGCAGAGGCGCTGTAGCGCCAGAGAACCAGGTCAGCAGAGGCGCTGTAGCGCCAGAGAACCAGGTCAGCAGAGGCGCTGTAGCGCCAGAGAACCAGGTCAGCAGAGGCGCTGTAGCGCCAGAGAACCAGGTCAGCAGAGGCGCTGTAGCGCCAGAGAACCAGGTCAGCAGAGGCGCTGTAGCGCCAGAGAACCAGGTCAGCAGAGGCGCTGTAGCGCCAGAGAACCAGATCAGCAGAGGCGCTGTAGTGCCAGAGACCCAGGTCAGCAGAGGCGCTCTAGACCCAGAGACCCAGGTCAGCAGAGGCGCTCTAGACCCAGAGACCCAGGTCAGCAGAGGCGTTCTAGAGCTAGAGAACCAGGTCAGCAGAGCTGCTGTAGAGCCAGAGAACCAGGTCAGCAGAGCTGCTGTAGAGCCATCCACCAACAACAAGTACCATTACCACAATCAATACCACCAGTACCACCACCAATACTACTAGTACCAGTACCACCACCAATAACACCAGTACAACCAGCAATACCAACACTACCACCACCAATATCACCATCATTACCACTGCCACCAGTACCAACAGCACCATTACCACCAATACCAACTCCACCACCTCAGTGCCTGTTACTTACTAATAATAACAGGGGCACTATAGAAATCCAGAACTAGAACCAAAACAATACATTCCTCCCTCCAACCATACAAAACACATACCCCACCCTGCAACAAAAAATTAAGACAGGACCGTACTACAGCTTCAACATTTATTAAGCAAAACATAGCAATAACATTACATATTTTTTAAAACACATAAATAAAATGCATTATCATTTACAATACCAATAGGTTCACCTCTCATAAATGCAACACCTATTGCATTGTAAATTTTCAATGCAAAAGGTCTCGCATTTGCCACACTTCCAGCTACTGACATTGTAAATAACAAACCTTTTATCCATGTTTTGGTTTTAAAAACAAAATTCATAAAAGACATTGCCATTTACAATACCAATAGCTTTAAATTTCGCAAATGCGAGACCTGTTGCATTGCAAATGCGTGTTGTTTAAAGTGAAGGTGCTTAGAGCAGGCAGGCACAATGCGGGCTCCAAGCAGGGGTATCCAAAATAAAGTCACACGGAAGTGTGAGATCGCTGTATCTGGCTGTTACCAGCCTTCCTGAAGCAGTAATCGGGGACAGATAAATTGGATGGTCTGCCTAGAAACTTCTCACCTTGAACAACAGTAACTGTAGATCTACCCCTCGCGCCTACCAAAAGACTGTAATCACGAAGAACTAATTAGCCACCTTTTGCTAACAAAGGGCTCACTAAATGTGTACGGATTAACTTGTGTCCTCCCACATCACTTTAGTGTCCAGGTTTCTACCCTCCAGTCACAAGAATGCACTTGATACAACCCTATAATATGGGGATGGTGTATACACCCCTTGTCTTGTGCCTTGCTAAGCCAGAGGCTATCCAGAATGGATGCATTGGTCCTGGTATTCAATCACCATAATACATCGACTACTGCTTTCACACATCTGCTACACATAAGCGCACTCAACGCGCACACAGAATGTCAGTGCACGAGTCTGTGGCTCCACACTAAAATTAAATAGTTAGTAGACCACACTCTTCTTTAACACAGAAAAAAAAGGTCTGGTCATAACTATTGACTCACAAAACCAAGGGCATGTACAGTAGTTTATGGTGTATCCTTCCAGGTCACAAAACAGTTCTGGACCTAGTATTATCGCGCCCCAACAATAAGCCCATCACTGGATTCAACCCAGAAAAAAACAAAGGTAAAAACTAAAACTTGTGTTCAGTAATAGACATTCAACTGCTCCAAAACGTTGCAGGAATAAAATAGAAAAAAAACAAGTTAAAACGAATCCGAGACTGACTGGCCTGACAGAAAATACTGACTCTTGTACATGTGCGTGCCCCCAAATTCACAGCTGTTTCTGAAACCTAGAGAAATGTCGTATAAGATATGCAACTTGACTACATTAACTAAAAAAATCTTCATATTTATAGATGAATTCCTCCAAATGCATTCGTTTCACTACACACTCCTCTCTGCCTGTAAGTGCTACAACCCTCCTGCATAGATAGCATTCTAGTAAGGCGATTGGTGAAATTAAGTGTAACAAATAAAAAAACAGCAGTGAATGTAGGATAAATCTCTTATTCATTAGTGCCGCAAAATCAGTGTAACTTTAGATCGTGCAGGAGACGGCCTGACGGTCCGGTTTTCCCCCTCAAAAACGGACAGTGATTGGCAGGGTATCCCTCACATTTAACGCATTTACTGGTCATACTTTCCAGGCAACAGGCGCCCGAGATTTCTGTTTGGGAATTCCTTTTAAAGAATTGAATCAATTCAAGTGATGTAGTTCACTTCAGTTACACGGAAAAAAAACATTTTTGTTAAAGGAAAGCCCAGGAGTGAAAAATGCAGTCCTTGCTGACACGGGGTATAAAATCTATTATCTAACATTTTAATATTATGCAACTTCAACTATATATCAGAGCAGGCGCCATTTGGAAATGCCTTACCTGAGCAGAGATCTATTATTTGCGGTTTCTGTTATGATGCATGCGGTTTAAGATGTAAATTCGTTGATTTCTGGAATAACACGGGATATAAAGACCGGTTGGGCAGTGTGGCAAAGGAAGCCAACGCACTGGGCACACAAGGGAGCTGGTTGGACTCATAGAATGGGGAATAACTACACAGGGCAAAAAAGTACGCAGACTCGGAGACGCGGGAACGAGTACAGCTAATCGATAAACACTAAAATACCTGGTTGCAAATATCAGGCCACACTCTGGCTCCCCTCGGAGCCCCCCACATGCGAAGCAGTCGCCCAGAACGCAGACTGATCCTTGCACCAAGGGCAAAAGGGTGCCCGTTCCCAACCAGGATGTGACAATGCAGTATTTCTTACTCTTCCGGGTCATTAGACTTGCAAACAGGAAACACTACCGGTGCACCAGAGCTGCGCACACAGACGAGAAAAGCAGAAAAGAGCTGCTGTTTCCGGTGAAGTTATTCTTGAAAGTCCGTCTTGTCCAGTATTTTATATCATGCATTCATTTGTTATGGCCTATTAGCCGACAGTCCTATTAATTATGGAATTTACAGTTTTGAATTGACAGATATTTAAATCACTCGCCGTTAGAAGCCTACTAAGGACGTTACTATGGTTACCACCAGGATGTTTTCTACCTGCTTGGCCAGTATATTAATTCCCCAGCTGGTGCAAAATAGAAGGAAAATAACAAACACGTTTATTTTTTTTACCACGTACCTGCCTTAAACTGTAAATATTCGAAGAAACTACTTTATATTGTACATTCAAGATCCATGACTAATAATTAAGGCGGTACTAAAAATGAATACAGGTGAGTTTCAAGGAAATTCCATTTTAGTATCATGCCACTTCCTTTGTAGAATCTTAAAACATAAACAAATGGCCTGTGTTTTTCTCTGGTAAAAGTGGCAACTCTAACTAAAATCTATATTGCTTACTTTGGCACAAAAGAAGTGGGCACATGGCTGTTATCTCTCCTGTATTGGCAGTGTCCCTGTAGTCCTTCATGAGTAATCTTTACTTGTTATTGGGCCAGGGCAAAAATTCACGTACACCAGTGTAATTGAGGTTATGTAACCTTACACTTGTTACTCAAAATTATGCAGCTATGCCAAACCGATTCATTACATACTCTTTGCAACAAAAGTTTAGCGCAAGCGCACGGAACAACTTAAATGACCATAACATGAGCAGCAGCTATTTGCAGCGGTCGTCTATTTTTTATGTGATAGTTTTTTTCCGCATTAAGTGCGCCCAAAATTTTCCATAAAAATGAGAGAATTTCATACACCCCAAATTGTGTTAGCATTAAAATAGAACAGGGCAAACTGCCAAAACTCCAACTGCTTAAGTGCTATCATCAGACATGAAGGAACAATAAATAATGTTCTAGCTGTTGCGTCAAGAATTTTCAATTCTATTAAGGAAACGAAGGCAAAGATAATGCTTCTCTTTCTTCACTGGTAAAAATACAGCAGCCAATCAACATTAAACAAATTTTAACTACATTTCCCGTGAGTCTCAATGACCTTGACCTCATAATTCCACCAATCACAATCCTTCACTCCTTATAAAGTCTCATGTGACTGTCGTCGTTCCTCTTTCTTTGCGAATACAGAACTACTTCAACTGTGTGTGAACGACCTGTCTCCATCGTGGATATCACGAATCAACCGTAACCTCCAGCCAAATGGACGATCACGATTTCACCACCTCGAAAAATGTCTCACCAATCCGTCAATCTGGAATCTAAAATGAACTTGTCCCAACATCAGCTATGCTGTTTTATTATTAAAACCTGCTGACAAAAAAAACATTTGTGAAATCAGTACCTAAGAGAAATCTGAAACCGAAGTGTGGGTTAAGATACAGCACAATTGCAGATAAATAATCAGCATGGTAAAGAATACCAATAATAATCTTTCTAATTACAGCAGAAGCAGGATCATCAGGTGGGATAATCTTCACCTCCATGTCCTTAACAGAATTGAAAATTCTTGATGCTTTAGCTAGAAATGTTTAATTCTATGTCGGGACCGAAGGCTTCAGATTATGCTAGTTTAAATCTGTGCCACCACCAAAGAAGTGATAACCATGATTGGTTTGTGATAAAACACCTTAAAAGTGGAATCAGACAACCAATCTACCGCTGCCATAATGTCCTCTAGCCTAGACCTGTGGAAAAAGCCTTTGACACCATAGCGCCTCGGACCGAATGCGCTCCAAAGGTGGCCACACCGATTCCCGCTTCAGCCAACAACTACTTGACCCAACTAGCAGGATTGCTGAGGATACTGGCCAAAAAGGCTTTTGGAGAGAAATAAGCAATTGACCCCCTTGGTCTCTGGAAAACTCACATATTCAATCTTCATAAGCTCTAAGGCACTTTACTACACACAATTTGTGATTATCAGTATAGGGCAAGCCACACAACGTGAGTCAATTTTAGTTTGTTTGGGTATAGGAAAAGAAACTCCTGAGGGAGTAAACACTCTACCTGTGATATCCAAAGCTTTCACTTCAGAAAATCGCCTACAAGAAATAAGAAACAGAAGCAGGGTCAGTTTATCTGACAGCTGTTTCCTTGTGAGGTCCTCTTTTGTTGATAACTCAGAAAAAAAGGCACACAGCCAGACTTTCAGGAAAGTTTACTTTGTGCCCAGGGGAAAACACAAAGTGTTCTGTGAAACCCTCTCCCACCAGGGTTGCCCCTTGGTGGCCTGCTTCATCCTAGGGTCCTTCCCGTTCCGCTGCGGAACGGAGCGCGCTGCGACCAAACGAGTTACACAGGAGCACTTTTTATTCACTATGAGAGACAAGATAGTCTATGAGGGACGAGTGGGGGGAAAAAAGGAAGGGAATCTCTAAAAATACCTGGCTAGTGGGTAATGACTATTTTATTCCGACCCCTAGTCTGTATTGTTAAAAACTGGGGAAAAGTTAGTATATAGGTAAATAATGTTCCTATAGTCAACATGTTTCTAGCCTACCCATTTCTGCCATTCTTCAAGACCTAGTGTATTTAGTTATGTACCTTACTCTTCGTAATGCCTAGTTCCACTCCTGTTGTTCTTTACTTAACACAACATTCAAAACTGCATACTCATTAGGCCGGTGTATACATACTTATACCACCTTTCTTTTGTCTGTGCTTATTGATTCTGTAAAAATACAAATGGGGAAAAAGAAATTTAACGTTTCTGATTTCAGGGTCACAGTTGTAAATGAGCGCTCCCCATATCTTTTATAGCCTCTGCCTTCTGTGTACACCTTCAGGGTGAAAACAAAACATATTGTGACTTGTTATCTACAAGCTTGTGGCTATCAGTGGCACATTGAGTGAGCACCAAAATGGGGAAAAAACGAGTTGTCGGAACGTTATAACACACTTAACAATTATATATACAGACAGAGATATACACACACCACGTACATATATAATTTTCAGCCAGTGCTTCATGGTTCATCCTGCGGAGAGTGAAGTCTGCAGTCACACTCTGTTGAATAGAGTATATTTAAGTTTTATAATAAATGTGGCTTAGTGCTGGATAAAACTTAGCGCAGGGTTCGTATTGCGCTTCAGCGTGGGGTACTCTAAGCACCCTTCATTAATGGTTGTTTAATAAATGTGCAGTCAGCGGGCGCTTACCTCGTCCAGACTTCAACTCTGCTTCTTACACCTACTCAGTAGCCGCTCGGGGAACCGTACCTTCCCTGTACCTCAGGGTCCTTCCGATTATAGCAGAGCGAGGACGTGCGCACGTAGTGTCCTTGCATTGTAAAGACTAGACTGTTAAGGAAAAATGGCAGTCGCGTGATGAGACAGAATAGACTCCAGGGCTTTAAGTGGGCCGGGTCTCACCAGGTCTGAGCACCGGCAGTTCTTAGGGGGCCTCGAAACGGGTCTCTATCGGGCTCTGTTTTGTGCCCTGGCACAGGCGGTCCGTTTTTTCCCGAACTGCAGTGCGTGAGCTGCTCACACTGCTCACTTCTCACTAGTGGAGAAGTTACGGCATGACATCATGCCAGGTGAGCGTGAACTCAGGAGCAGCAACATCGTCGAGGTGTCACCAGGGCTTTAAGTGGAAGCTTTTTCAATATTATATTCAAGCCATAGTTGCTGCTTATTTATTGTATGCAATTTACAACCATTAACAAAGCCAATAGTCCTCTCTTGTTGTAGGTATGATGTTAATTTTTGTATCATATATCTGGATGCAATGACAGAAACAGCAAAATACAAGACGGGCGGCATACTATATGCTAAGCACAGATTTTTAGCCTATGTGTTTTTAAACCACGCTCTTAAATGCATTGGCCAGGCTCCTTTGAGAGACCCCCCAGTTTTTTCATCCCACTTACAGCCCTGATAGACTCCATTAGGGTATTCAGTGTAACGTAGCAAACGCGTCAATTCCAGGTGACGTCTATGTTTTCAAAATTACTTTGAATTGCGTAAAAATAATAATCAGTAAAAAATCAGGTGTGTTCTGATAAATCCATGTGCACCATTATAGGGATTATTAGAGAAGGTACTGGTATTCCTTACTTGTAGACAGCTGATCCCATCATGGGGTACTTGTTATGATAATGTGTTGGCACCCATATAAGCGTGTGTGTTCTATAGCCACCATTATGGGAGTTCCTAGAGAAAATATTCCTGATATTCCTTTTCTGTGGACCCGCTGATACCATTATGGGGCACCTCATGTTCCACAATCTAGAGTCATCTTTCCACATACGTCTTAAAACCCTTTTAGGCACACATGTAGTAACTAGTGTAGGTATAGTCTTACAAGATGTAGTGTCTACCTATTCTTTATTAGATTAATTCGAGATATTGAATATACTTCCGCTCGCAGGCGTGGACTTTGGTTTTTTAATTTCTTTTACCTGCCATTTCTTCAAGGAGCTGTTGGGACTTCTTGCACAGCGCTACTACTCCTGGAGGCTGTTACTGTTGCTGGGACTGCGAGGCCCAGGGTGCCCTGCTACGTAATTGCTCATCGCACCTGGTCCCTCTTCCCGGCCCCTCCTCCTCCCGTTATATAATTCACGCCTATTATCGCGTGAGCGGGATGCGAGCGGGGCGCAGACCGGGGCGAAGCCCGGGAAAAGGGCGGGCCCCTCTGAGTCCGTCCGAGTACGGCAGAGGACGGGACGGGGCACTATTCTTGGCTGTTTGGGTTTGTGGGTCCTCATTTGGTGCATTTTGTTTTTGAAGGTCTGTTTCATATTGAGTACCTTTAGTTACTGTGTGTAAGGCCGTTCGAAATCCTGTCCGTGTCTGTGTGTCCACACCATAGGACCAGTGGTTATGGCTACTGCAGGCTTGGGGAAGGGGAGGAAGTCTTTTACTGGGTCAGGAGTTGTCGGTACTTTGGACAATTTTATTACTAGGGCTACCTCTGTTTTACAGAGGGAAATAGAGTTAACGGAAAAAAGGCTTTCGCTAGACCAAGATTTTACAAAACGGTCTTCATTGGGCAATATTGCTTTAGCGAAGTCACTTATAAATTACTGCTGTGCTAGTCAAGCCCTAGTTTCTAACTCCCAAGGCCGCCTACCCCTAGCTGTAAATTCCATTGTCCATAGTCCACTTGGGCATGATGACTCTAATGGCCAAGATCCCTCCATACCCGTTACCAATGTTGGAACAACTAGATCTGGCTTGCCAATCCGCATAGAGGAACCTAATGCTAAATTGATAGAGCGGGTTGTTAGACGCAAGCGGAAAGGCACAGTCTTGCCCAATAAAAGATCGAAAATATTAAAACGGGCAAAACCAGGAGGTTTAGATGGTGCAGTTAATACAGATTCTGTCCACCTGGTGACACAAAGTACTGAGTGTGCATTAGGTTTGGATCTTGGAGGAGAATTCTGGACCAAAATGGAACAGTTACTTACTGCGACTTGCCTCCCTATGCGCAACAGACTTGATTCAATTGAAAAAAAACTTTCTATTTTTGAATTATTGTTTGCCGCTCTACCGGGGGTCAATGAGTTAAGTGAAGGGGAGGGTCCTAATACTAATTCAGTCTTATCCATCGAAGAACCAGTAGGGCCAAATGGCATTGCCCCAAAAATAAATAACACACGGCTGGATTTAACAGTCCAATCCACCATGCAGTGTGATAGATCAGGAACCACTGCCCAAATAGCATCACATGGCCCAACCCTACGGGCCCCACCAGAGAACATCATGAGTAAGAAAAAACATGTAATTGTTAATCTTCCAGTTGATCCGAGGAATTCTGACTCCCCCGGAAATATTCCCAGACGTCCAAACCCAGAAACTCTAGCTACACCCAAGTTACCTTGTTTGGACCTGCCTCCTGAATCAGCTCCATATGTGGTGGTCCTAACGGGGGTTCCCATTCTAACTCAGGGTACAAGGGAGGACTTTAGTAAACTTAAAAATAAGTGTATACATTGGCTGAACTGCCATAAACCCCTTCCCAACCAGTGCAGGAGTGAAATACTTTTTGCAAGACGGCTAGATTGGGTAGGACCTAGACCCAAGGATATACAGGGTGACTGCGTTGTTATTAATTTTAGAGATTCTAGAACAGTCAGATATATCTGTAACATGCAGTCACGTAGCTTGGGTAGTTCTAAACCAACTATAAAAGCCCTTCCACTTACTTATTTTTATCAGTTTTTTTTTTTTTTTTTTTTTAATATATTTTTATTTTATTTTCCACATTGCACATTATATTCATCAATACATATTTTGTAATCCAAAATATCATATTTAACATTGGGAGTTACTCATACAAAAAAACACGTCATACCATGGTTACTCTTAATACCTAATAAATTCAAGAAAAGAAATAGAAAAAACCCAGAAAACCAAGAACCAAGAGCCCCCCTAAGCCCTCCACTCTCTACCCTATCCCTTCCCTCCAATGTGCTAATGGGTTCCAAATTCTTACACCTAAAGCTCTCCCAGCTCTTCCCTTCCTGGCATATATAGGTTTTTCCAAATTAAATGTAGAAATTAAATTCGCCAGCCATATTTGCATATGCGGGGGGTTTTATCAAGCCAGGCCCTAGCTAAAGTTAATCTATAAACAGCCATAATCATAAATAGAAATTCTTTCTCAGTATTCCTATTGTTCTCCATCCGCCCTATACCCAACAATATCAACGTAGGGTTTAGTACTATCTGTAAGCCTAGTGCCTGAGCCAAAAAATTCTCAATGTCCCTAATTAGCGTATATAATTGAGGACAGGTGGCGAACATATGTATTATATCTGCATTAACTGAGCTGCAGCGAGGGCAGGTAGTCCCATTCGTACCACCCCATTTAGCTATTCTGTCTGGTGTATAGTACAGTGAAAACAATGTTTTATAATGTTGCGATTGCAGGGGAGCCGAGCACAGTATAGTACATCCCAACTCCAACGACTCCTGGAAATCATTAATTTCACATTGAAGTTTCTCCGTCCACTTATGTTTATATTTATCCAGATCATCCACTTTAGTTTGGACTAATAAAGCATACGCTGATCTGGCCTACAATTAATAACAAGAACATCCCTTGGTTAATGTATGTTAGGGACATCTGTGCCAAGATTGTCTTCCCGGAATTATGGGGCACTCCAGAAAGCTCATGCCTGGCTGTTTCTAAAACCAACTTGGCCGAACAGTTTAGATATTTTCATCTATTACGCTTGCACACGAACCCAAATGTTGGTAGGTTGACTGCCCAGTTTCTCCAGATCAAACCAAACTACGGGAGGGAGTTATTTCTAGATCTGATTTTCCCTCCTGTTGCTAGGAAGCTGTATCTTCAGTTGAGAATGGGCACTCTACCGCGTAGGTCCTTTACTTCAAGATGGGATTCTAACAAAAGTATTTTATGTCCTGCATACGGTTATAAATTGGAGGATGAAAATCATGTGTTCTTCTTTTGCCCAACGTACCATCTGCAAAGAAAACGCTGGGTAATACCTATTTGCAGAAACCTTGGTTTCAGAGAGTGTGAAAAAGCTCTGCAAGTTGGGAAATTTGACACCCATCCCCCAATTGTTTTTGCAGTTTCACGTTTTTTAAATACTATGTGGTTGCAACGTAGGAAATTTTGCATTAACTTTTAATTAATTGACTAAGTTTAATTCCAGTTATCTATCCTTTATTTGATTCCGCTGGTTTTATATTTGTGATCTGATCTCGATGTGATCCCTTTCATTATCAACACTGTATGTAAAATGTTGTTGCTTTTATGGCTCTAGTGGCCGAAATAAAGTTTATAATGAATGAATGAATAAATTGCCAGTTTTAAGACAAGGTGATTTCAGACAATGCAGGATTGCAATGGTGTTTTTACAAACTCTTCTGTTACCCAGTCTGTGTTTTACAGAAGCATGTTTAATTCAAAGTGCTATATGCAGGAGGGTACCCTTACAAGTTGGAATGAAACAATTTTAGCTTTGGGACATTTTAACTATTTAACTTTATGTATCTGAATGAATATATCTTGGCAAAGTGCTTTGTAATAATTGTGTTCCTTTTTATCTTAATGGAGTATGTCAATATATCTTTTATGGTTCCTTGTTTGATCGAATAAAGAATGAGACTGTCAAAAAAAAAAATATATACTTCCCCTATAAATGCCTTCAAGTGGTTGATGTGAAAGGGCTGTACATGTCTTGGGTGTTGAACTGGTGGGCTGCATGGGATAGGGGTGACCTGTAGGTCATCTTACAAAATTACCCCATGAGATATTATCGTTCAAACCCTCAGTATGTGTTTTAAGTTTGAACACCCACCGTTGCTCTTTTTCAAACAATTTGGTCTCAACCGCATCCTGACTCCATGGATTCTAAAATGACACATTTAAAATCCTGAACTGTGTGCTTATTTTCAATATAGTGTAGTGACATTTTTGTTGTTGTGCATTCATAGCGTAGATTGCTGCGATGCTCACAAATTTGGGTTTTTACCTTTCTTGTTGTCATCCCAATGTAATTCAGACCACAGGAATGGATGGAGCAAGACCGTCTCTCTGTGTTGTGCCATAATGAGAATATCATCTAGGTACACAATTATGCGCACCCACCTCTCTCTGAGATATTGTACCAGTGGGCGCAGCAGTTTGGTGAACCACCAAGCGGCTGACGAGAGACCAAAGGGAAAAGCAGTAAACTCGTAGTATTGTTGATGCCAACAAAACTGATGAAATCTCAGGTGTGGAGGAAGAACAGAGACTGTCAGATAGGCGTCTTTCAGATTCAGACGCACCATCCAATCTCCTTTTTGTAAGAGGTCTCGCTGAAGGTGGATGCCATCCATTTTAAAGTGGCTATACACCACTCAAGAGTTGAACTGCTTGAGGTTCAGCACAAGGTGAAAACCTACGCCTTTTTTCTGTACAAGGAAAATTGTGCTGATAAAACCTCAGGGACGAGGTAAAAAGGGGAGTATTGCCTGTTTGGCGAACAAGGCTCAATAAATGACTCTCGGTTTGGGAATAAAGGAGAGGGGGATTCTTCTGAGAGGGGGGTCGCATAAAAATTCAGCTTGAACCCCTGCACTCTTTCCGGAACCCAGGGGTCCTGAGTGATCGTCTTCCAATTGTGCAGGAAAAACTTGAGCCTGCGCCCCAGAATAACCTCTGAATAGGGAATTCGTTTTACCTGAGTAGGAAGTGTCACCTGTTGTGTTGCCACCACAGTAACCGCCCCTCTGGGGACCTCCCTGGCCTCCTCTATTGCGAAAAGGGTTGAAGGTAATCAAGTCAGAGTAGGACGCTGAAGTCCTACTTCTGTGGGGGTATCCTCTGGTTGAGCCCAGTGAGATACCAGCGTCCGGCCCATGCAAAAAGGCCACCATGAAAAACTTTCTTGATGGATGACTGAGCCTTGTCTAATGCTGAGAAGGTGGCCATGTACTTGCTCAGATCCTTTACAAACGTGTCGCCAAGGGACCTTCTTCAGTAGTTGCCAGTACTGCCAATTTGGGGTCATCAGCAGGGATTTGCACTGTTCTGCGACTTGGCACAATTTTCATTACTCAGAAGGCATAAAGCTCATTGAGATCATTCTAACAAGATGTCAGGATCTATAGGGGAGTTTGAGTCTTTGGCTTGAACAGCATGGTCTAAAACCTTCATAAGTGGACCGGAAAGGTCCAGCAATTTGTCCTAACAGCTTCACTGGGCACAATCAATCCCCTTTTTGGGGTCTTTAGCAAACTTCTTTAGGAATGTTGCCTTATTTGGGTCCAGCACTGAGGGTGTCTGCAACAGTGGTGTGACATAGGCCCTGTACCCCCGGCAGTGCGGGGAAGCCCCAAGCTCCACACCCCCTTAGCACAGTACGCTGAGAGCTCTTGACTGACTCCGCGCCGGGAGGAGGGGGGGAGAGGATGGCGCTCCAAGGTCTTTGCAGGAGGGGCCCCTCAAGTTTCATTATGCCACTGGTCTGCAACCTTGCCTGTAAGTGACGGGCGTGGGCATTCTGAGCACGAGGTATTGCACCCTGCACTCTCAAATATCTTGCGCAAGTGAGCTTGGACGTACTCTGTTACTTCCTGGCAGGGACACTAATCTGTGAAGCCTGGATAAATGATATCCTCCAGATTAAAGAGCAGACTTTGTATATGGGGTTCAGCTGGGGGGTAATTGGAATGATGTGATTTGTGTTTGTGTTTGGAGGCTGGTTGAGATTCACCTTGAGAATGATCAGAGTTGGAGGAGTGGGAAGAGTCCTCCGTGCCACAATCTTTTCCTCCAGGGAGGCCAGAAGAACACAGCGCTGATGAAGCCGCGTATGCATGGTCCAGTTGGACCGAGGAGGCCATCTGCTCCACTGTCTCAGTCTGAGGCCTTCCAGCAAGACCCATTGTAGGTTGACCAGTGTCAGTGGTATTTTATCTCTAGCGGGGGGAAAGGGGGGATTCCCCGACGAACCAGCGCTTAATCACCTTCTGTTTCTTATGGTAGGGTGCATAAAAGGGTGGTTGTCCACTGCCTCCACCAACTTTTCCTCTACCTGGTGTTCAAATTGGATATCAGCATATTCCCCAAAGGCATCATCCTCATCAACATATTGGGCCATGATGATGTGTTACACCAATTGAGTTAAGTTTAAAAAATATATATAATCAAGGAAAAAGTTAGAAGGGGGAGGAGTCCCACAGGTGAATATCTTTTGGCAGGGAGTACTGCCCATGTTTGCAAATATTTTATGCAATGGAGGGAGCCACCTGCTTAAATCCTCAGGGCATGGCCCTGAAAGTGCCTTTTTTCCCCATGTTGGGCGCTCTGGGGACAGAGCAGTACTTTGAAGTACCCGATCGGGGCAGTCCAGTCCAGCAAGCCAATCGTGAAGATTCAATCACAGCGTGGTACCAATGTGTACGTGGGGGCTCTACATAGAAAGAGGACTATCCTCGTTTCCGAGCTCTGCGCCCGCTCCAATATTGCCCGCTCCATGCTGACACAGAATAGGGGAATTAGGGAGTGTGGTCCCTCGCAACGGTGGCCCGACGGCCGATCAGTACACATAACTACAATTTCAGTCACTTATCGAAATAACGTAAAAGAATAATGAACAATTATCTGCTGCTGCTGCAGAAGCAAAGAAAGAGTGAGGAGGATAGTTAAAAATTTGCGAACAGTCGTGACAAGAATTTTCAGGTCTATTAAGGACACGGAGGCGAGGATTATGCTTCACATTTCTTTGCATTTATTACACAGCAGCCAATAAAAACACTTTTTTATTCAGAAAAAAACAAGTCAATAATATGATCACATAACATGACATATGATTCAGTATAACATATACTCTTGGGTGGGATAATCCTCGCCTCTGTGTCCTTAATAGAATTGAAAATTCTTGTCAGGACTGTTCACAAATTTTTAATTCTATGTCAGGACCGGAGGCTCCGATTATGCTTGTTCAAAGCTTAGCCACCACTACCGATGCCACATCCACAATCGGTTTATAATAAAAAGACTTAAATGTGGATTCTGTCGACCAGTCCGCTGCCGTCATTATATCGGCAAGCGTTACTCCCAGAGCATGTGACTTAGAGGTCATTGCCCCTCGAACAGAGTGAGCCCCAAAGTTAGAAACATCAATACCTGCCTCGCTCATGAGCCAACGCACCCATCGAGCTAAAGTGGCTGGGGTCACCGGGCGAAATGGTTTTTGTAAAGCAATAAACAGTTGACCTTGCATGTTAGAACGAAACTCCGCTGTATTTACCTCGTATGCTTTAAGACATTGAACCACACATAATTTCGGATTATCCGGGAAACTCGGATATGAAACGGAGGTGGTATTGCACTTGGTACGCCTGGATATGTTAAAAATGACCCCCTCTGGGGAGAAACGGCGACCAGCCAAATCCAAAGCTCGGATATCAGACACTCTCTTGCAAGAGACCAAACATAACAACATGGCCAATTTGGCCGAAATCTGCTTGCGCGATAGATACTTATTAGCAGGCCAGGATTCTAAAAACCATAGAACCATTGCAACGTCCCATAGGAACGAGTACTTTGGACATGGGGGTCATTAGCAGCTTGCAGACCAAGGGATGTTCTCCCACGGGTTTGCCATCCAGCTGAACATGTCCTGCCAATATCGCAGATCGAAAGGTATTAACTATTCTGTACGCGAGACCCAAAGAGGCCAGGGAAGCCAGATAGTCCATGATCATGGAGACATTTGCTGTAGTGGGATCGATATCCCATTGAGCACACCAGCTACACCATTTGTTCCATGCTGATGAATACCGCTTGTGGGTATTATCGGACCAAGCCTGTTTAATGAAGGCGGTAGCGTCTCCCGAAAGGCCAGGGATCTCCCATCTATCCCTGAAACTCGCCATGCCACCAGAGGGAGTTGCTCTGCTAATACTAAGATATGAGGTTGCTTGTGAGGGTCCAGCAACAGGTTCCATGTATGTGGGAGTAACATTGGCACAGCACAAGACATCCCCAGTACAACCGGGAACCAAGCTTGTGCCCTCCACAACGGGGTGACCAGAGGAAGTTCCGCCTGCTGACGCCTGGCCTGCGCCAGGACTCTGGGTATCATTACAAACGGTGGGAAGGCATAGCAAAGGCCAGGAGGCCAGACCTGCAGAAACGCGAACGAGGCTATCGCCTCCGGGTCCTGACGCCAACTGAAAAATTTCGGGAGTTGTTTGTTCAGGCGAGATGCAAACAAGTCTAATTGACATGGACCCCATGTCTGATTCAGGAAGCAAAAGATTCGAGGATGAAGCCTTCAATCGCTGTAATCGCGTAGGAAACAAGAGTGCCAATCTGCCACCTTGATGCTGCGCCCTGGGAGATATTCCGCCACAACTGATATTTTGCGCTGCAAACAATAGTGCCAAAAATCCTTGGCGATTTCTGCAAGAATCCGTGACTTCATCCCGCCCAGCTTGTTCACGTATCGGACTGCCGATACGTTGTCCATCCGTAAGAGGATACAGCAGTTTGTCTTCTGGGGGGAGAGACTGTGAATTGCAAACGAGCCTGCCAGGATCTCCAGACAATTGATATGTATGGAAAGCTCTTCCGAAGACCACCGACTCCCTGTCGAAATCGGACTGCAGCGGGCTCCCCAGCCCCAGCGGCTGGCGTCTAATTCGATCACTATCTCGGAACTCGATCCGAATATGGCTCTGTCATTCCATGACTCCATGGGATCTAACCACCATGACATCTCCCACCTCGCTTCCTCGAAAAGAGGAATCTGTTCTGCCTATCCGAGGCCTTTGTGGAGATGCTGGCTCTTCAAGTGCTGGAGTGCTCGATAATGCAGAGGTTCTGGAAATATAGCCTGGATCAATGAAGCTAACAGGCCCACAACTCGGGCCACCGCCCTCAAGGATACAATCCGCTTGTTCACAATCAATCTCAATTCTTTCTTGATTGCTCTAATCTTTTTCGTGGGAAGGAGAAGCTGGCAGCTCCGAGAGTCGACCTGAAAACCCAGGAATTCTATAGATTGCATGGGGGACGGAATGGACTTCTGAGGGTTCACCACGAAACCCAGGCTCTGAAGAAAGTCGATTGCCCACTCTAGGTGCATGAGTACCAGTTGAGGGCAACGGGCCATGATAATGATGTCGTCTAGATAGACGATCAAGCGAACTCCCCGAGCTTGCAACGACTCCATGACTGGGCGTAGGAGTTTCGTGAAGCACCAAGGTGCCGATGAAAGTCCGAAGGGAAGGACCTTGTACTCGTAGCAGATGCCCTGCCAGAGACACTGAAGAAACTGCCTCACCCCACGCTCCCACTCCACCTGACTCTGCTTCGGGCACGAAGCGCCCTGCAGGGGAGGCTAGTGCGCTCCCAATAACCGTGAGAGCACTACAAGACACCATGCGCTGGGGAGCGCCGCGCTGAACACTGAAGGCTACCGCAAGGTAAATAAGGACTGCAAGCCTGCATAAATTACCAAAAACGGTTCAAGCACAGTAAATACATAAAGAGCATAAGCGTAAACACTCAATCCAATAGTTATGAACCCAAACCCATACACTACCACATAAAGGGAATAGTAAGGGAAGAGGCACTTAACTGGCTGCGAAGCAGCAAAGAAAGAGGAAGTGATTACCTCTGTGAGACCTTATATAGGGTACTCTCTATGGTTATGGGGCACCTAGTTCTCATGGGAGTTGTAGTTTTATGAATAAAAAAGTTTGTTTTTTGGCTGCTGTCTAATAAATGCAAAGAAATTAGAAGCATAATCGGAGCCTCCGGTCCTGACATAGAATCACAGGGGACATTAGAATAACTGATGGACTGTGATTGGTGGAACTATGGGGTCAAGATCAATGAGGCTCGTGGGAAATGTAGTTTAAAGTTTGTTTAATGTTGATTGGCTGCTGTATTTTTGCCAGTAAAGAAAGAGATGCCTAATGCAGAGTCTCCGGCCCTGACAGAGAATTATTTCACCACATCATATTTCTCTAATTAAAACTATACAGTACTAACAAACTAACACATTTCCTAGTGGAGTGATACATGCTATACTGTATGGGAAAGCCGGGTGGGATAATTGTTGACGAGCACTGCGGCATGCAAGTGTTGGTGTAACGCGTGATTGGCCTTTGCAGAGTGTTATGAAGAGAGTCTAGAACGCCCATTTACTGTTGACCCTCAGGGGTTCGCAAGAGAGCCGTTCCAGGATCAATTTTCTATCAATCAGCAATGAGGAATAATCCAGCCAGAGTAAAGACTCTCAGGCACAACCTTAGAGAGAGAATGGAGCAGTGTGTGGGCATGCACTAGTTATGGAAAGCCAATGCCTTAGGTCACAATGAGGCAAGCAGGCCCATGAACAAAATAATCGGGACAGACAAGACAGACGTGGCATGTCACAGATCAAGAAGGGTCTTGTGCAATTCCCAACATTTCCAAGTATATTTGTGTCTTTCCTTGCTAGGGTGCAGGTCAGAGTGACAAATGGGTAGTCTGCTGCATGCCCTCGTTGCAGGCAGCCATGCATTGTTTTGGAGATTTATAATGCTATGCAGAGCTATATTTTGAGTTCTAAACACTGCTAAAATAGTATTCGCGACCCCATCCGAATTATGAGATGCGAAGGAACACCATGATAGTTTTACTTTCTATACAGATTTCAGCAGCTGAACACAGCTGAAATGTCAATTAGAAAGTCTTGGGAAAGTGAAGACTTACTGATTTCTCTGTAATTCCTATTTGTTATTGGACCTTCAGGTTTCAACTCATAATGGGCTGAATTTCCCTCACACCCGGACATACCAGTACTCCAGCTATCAATAATTCCATGGCTGGAGAAACATTGGCCAATTTTCCTGGCCACTCGTATTTTGGGTTAAAGTGATCTTAAACCTATATGTTGCACTTGGCGAAGCAGACAGGACTTCTAACCAATCGATTTTGGGGACTACTACCTCTGCAGACCCCGAGTGTGGCAAAGGGCCCAGAATACCAGCATTCCAAGCACCAGGAGGTGGGGCTTACACCATCGAGCTAAAAGCACATCAGCAATCCCGCTTCGAGGGACATCTAGCCAAGCGGTGTTGGGGTCTACTACCCTTGCAGACCCTGAGTGTGCCATGGGAGCCGAAATACCAGCATTCCAAGCGCCAGGAGGCGCGTTTGCAGACTGTGGCACCAGGTGGCGGGCTTATACCATCGCGCTAATAGCGCATCAGCAATCCTGCTCCGTGGAATGAGCCCAAGCAAAGCTCGGCCCAAGGGCGGTGCCGTCCTGTGCCCGTCAGTGCCAGGACTAGCTGAGGCTGAGCCACCTCCCTTGGCCCCAGTCGGACATCTCCTGTTCCCCACTGGTAAGACTCTCCACCTCATTTTAATAGTGCCAATATCGGCCACACTCACCAGCCCTCCCGCAGCAACATACAGGTAGCATAAATAAGCAGACAAGACAACTTTTTGGTGGAGAAAATTGCTGCAGTTTTATTAGCATACCAAATATGCCAACATGGTGGGTTATCTTACAGGCGATCCAAAGGCAAGCCGCCCCTCGCGGCCTATCACCTGATGGGCCAACTTGCATTGTGGTGTTAGCCAATCGGTGCTTAGCGGTTGTGGTGAGGGGATAGCCCCTCCCACTTCCGGTGAAACATTGGTCCACCATATAACTCACGCCCCCCCCCCCCTACGAGGGGCGGAGCGTTCAAGCGCCCCCGGTTGTACAGGTTTCCAACCGCCCGTAGGACAGATGGGGCGCCGTCGCACCCCAGGGTCCACCGCACAGACTTCCTGGGGATATACGGCCTCAGCACCCTTTGTGCTCCTGAAGAGGGTACCCCTGAGTACCTTTCCACCTCTGGATCGCCATGTAACTCCGCCTGCAACACAAATAAAAAGATTAGAACATCCTTCCTCCCCTCACCCTGATCGCCGGGTAAGCGGATGGGAGGGAGTCGGCGTCAGGGCGAGGGGACAAAGAGGCCGCCAGGGGGTCGGGGGAGGACTATATACCTCTCCCTGAAACCCCCCATGGCCGGAAGTGACGCGTGGGACCCCAGCAGGGGTCTCAGCCAAAAGACTAGGCTGCCCAGTGTGCCATTTGTGGCACTAAAGGGGCCGCCCTCTTATGAGGGTCCCCTGCGGGGACTGTCGGTCAGCCCGCAATTCTGCACCTTACCAGCAGATTATCCACAGTCTCCTGATTTGGCTTTGCCCTCAGCCCTCCTTTTCACTCAGTACTCAGCTTGAGGAGGAAGCTGGGCCCGTCCACCTTTCTTGTGTTTTGCGTTTATACTGGTGGTTGTGTGGAGTTCGCAGGGGATACTCCAGCTTTCTGGTAGGTGGATTATGTTGCATCTTCAAACAGCTTTACTCCTTGTTGTGCTTTTGATTATTTGGATTTAAGCTCTCTGACCCATCCAGCCTTGGGTTTTTATGTGGATTATATACTTTATTCCTAATGCGCACTAAACGTCCACAAATATTATTGTGGTGTGCTAGCAATCCGATTATCTGGGTTTCAAGCGAGGTCACGTTCCCTGCCAACACTTTTACTTTTAGATGGATTGCATGAACCTGTATAGGCTATGGGGAAACGTAGAATACCTCCCGGTACGACCAAGTCTTCCTCGTCTACTACCATGGGTGCCTTTTTACAATGTGTTGTAGGGGCAATCGAGAAAGAGATTGCCCTGGCTGAGCGCCATCCAACTTTCTCCTCTACTGTTTCATCATCTTCTGGAGTTGTTTCTTCTGCTTCTCTGGATTTGGATTTGGGAGGGTTAGCCTCTGCTCCCCCCTCACCTGCTATGTTACCCTGCTGCTCAACTTTTACTGCACTGACGGTGTCCACATCGGGTGGATGATGTTATTATTGACGATGGAGCAGAGGATAAAAGGATGGAGCTTGGTGTACAGAACAAGACATCTGGTGCAGGGGGGAAAAGGAAGCGTCCTGCGGTTGTCACTAAATCTAAGCGCCCTAGGGCTAGCGGTAACCAAAGACCTGTGGAAAATGATTCCAAGGACAAGGATTCGCTGGAATGTCTGTTGAATTCTCTGTACATTTAGTTAATTGCTGTTCTGGTTGCCAAATTGGAACAAATTAACTCATTTCTAGCTAGCATCGAATTGAAACTCAACCAGCATCACCCTTCCCAACGCCTGTGCTTCTATCAGTCCTCCCTATATCGATTCTGTGCAGTCTGGCCAAACCTCAAGCAGTGCAAACTTTCAAACTTTAAAGTAAAAAATGTAACTCTTAGCATCCAGTTTCAACCCTCAACATATCGTGAAGGCTCGTCCTTGTGTTTCTATCTCTGAAGCAGGCTCAACAACTCCTCTTTTTCCACCCTGAGGGTCATCGCCCACCAATAGACTGAGCGAGAGGGCTCTACAACCTTCAAATGATATGCTCTTATGTCAAACTATGATGTACCTGTGCGAGATCACATATACGCCAATACCATCGGCAGTGAAAGATGTGATGTATGTAATAATCTCAAATGCCAATAAAAATGTTTTACATTAAAAAAAAAAACTCCTCTTTTTCCAGTGGAGAAAAGGGTGGCTAGTGGTGGGACTGTGTAACTAATCACTCAGTCACAGGATGTCTGTTCTGCTGGGCCTATTAACAGCAATTCTGGGTGCATACACAGTAATTCTGGACTGGAGTCGCTCCCTCCTCAGCCCAAAGCTACAATCCTTAATTTACCACTGGATGCTACCCCCATGTTGTCGTGCTAGACAATGTACCTCCACTCAAGCCTGGTATCTTTGGAAAACTTTACCCAATTGAAGAACAAGGTACTACATTGACTAAGCCTAAATTCATCGCTGGGGATTCGAGTAGGGAGGTGGATTAATATGGTCCAGTGGGTTAGCTAGTTGGGCAATAAATAATGTGAAACCCTTCGATGGAGACTATGTGGTCATAAATTTCAACAGACCGTTTGTGGCTGGGAAAAGTCTTGCATCAGTCAGGTGCCCCAATGCCAGTGGCCCAAAAAACGGAACTGGAATGGCATGGGGAGCAAAAAAACGATGGATTTAGGTCCAAATCTATATACTGGGGTGAATGTTTGACATTGTGCAGCATTCTGTTCATCAATTATTCTTTTTGCAGTGGCCCATTCTTCTCCATCACAGCCCTACCCCTCAGTTTTTCTACAGACCTGCTTCTGTAAGCTGTCCTCCCAAGCCATATCCGTGGGAGTTTCCAATGCAAACTGTGAATCCCAGAAGGGGTTTTCATGCTTAGTGTGAACTGGGTCCCTCCAATAGATATGAACCTCTGTCTGTCTTGGACAACTGTGATTGGCTGGCTAGATCTGACGACTTGTCCACTAAATGTGACTTTAAATGTATATTTTGAAGTGTGGCTGGTATCTTAAGCAAAGTGAACAACTCTGAGTGGTGTAATATAATTCATTGTTTCAATATTGTTTGCTTGCAGGAAATTTGGTGTAGGGACATAGTCCAGATTTTAGGGTTTTTCTCGATCCATACCCCAGCCAAAAATTCTGGAGGCGGCCATCTTAGAGGCGGCCTCTTAACTTTAGTATCAACTTCCTTTCGAAGGAGGATCATTACGACCTATCTGGGGTCACCTCATTTACAAAGCATACTCATCAGGTATGAACCGAAGCTGGTTCTTGTAGTTGTTAATTTTTATCACAATAACTTTGTTTCAACTCAAGTTAGTATTGCACTCTCCCTTGAGCAAACATTAAGCCACCTCTTTGAAGATCTTGATTTCGATTACTTCATAATTTGGGGAGGAGATTTCAATTGTAGATTGTGTCATGTTACAGATCCTGCGGTTTGTGGCCGGTACAGGTGGAATGCTGATCTTTCCCTTCATTTTACACATACTCCTTGTGGGGAAATATTAAATTTATTACTGAGAAAGCTGTCTCAGCATTTAATGGTAGAGCTAAATAGTCATATTGATAATAAGCCTATTCCCTTTTCGGGAAAAGGCAAAGGTAGCCTTTTTGACTTTATAGCACTATCTCAGTCCTATAGTCCAAAGAATATTGTTTTTGCAATCCCTTTAAATTGCCTTAGCGATCACTATTCCCTATGCTTGTATATTGATACTGGCAAGGTTAATTAACCTTTGGCTGCCCTTAACACCCCATTGGAATACAATCCAAACAGGGGGTGTAGGAAGCTGGGTTTCTGTTGCAGTAACCCCCCCACTTTTTGCCAGATTTCTGATGCACTTTAACTTGATGTGCCCTGGGTCCCTGCCAATCAGGTTCCCAGGGCCTGTGTTCTTTCCCAAAACTGTACCTTGTACCCCCAATTGACACCTCTCTGGCCATAAGTCAGTCCCTTGTAAAAAGGTACCATGACCAGGTAAGGCCTCTAAGGACTGCAGCACATATTGTGTCACCCTTAGAGGTCCTGTACATTAACATACACACATTGCCATTGCAGGCTGCGTGTTTTGGTGCAGAGGAAAGTGAAGAGTTGACAGGGCACACATACCTGTGTGCCACGCCTGCCACCCACTGCCTATGGTATAGGTAAGACACCTCTCTATCTGGGTGCACTGTACCACTGGTGAGGGTACAGTTGCATGAGCACTGTACCCCTACAGTGTCTAAGTCCATTCTTAGACATTGTAAGTGCAGTAAAGCCATAAAGGGTATATGGTCTGTGAGTTTGCCATTACAAACTCCATAGCACCATAATGGCCTTACTAAATTCTGGGAAGTTTGGTATCAAACTTCTCAGCATAATAAATCCACACTGATGCTGGTGTGGGATTTATTATGCAATGCACTCAGAGGGCATCTTAGAGATGTCCCCTGAAAAACTACCAGCCCCTGGTGGGTTCCCTCACTGTTAAACACCAGCCTGCCACCACGCGACATGTTTCTGGACCCCTGGGGTAGAAGCCTTTGCACCCTGAGCCCAAAAACATAGCCTTTCCTGGGTGGAGGTGTTCACACCTCCCCCAGGTAATGAAGAACCATCAATGGCAGCGGAGCTTCAAAGGCCTTGCCACCTTTGTAACGCGAGTGAATGTGTGACGTTACAACGCATACATTTACAACGCATGCCTTTACAACACAGTTTTTACATCGCAACATCCTTTACAATGCATACATTTACATCGCATACCACTACAACAAATTTTTTTAAACTACATTTACAACGCATTCCATTACATCGCATCATACCTTTACAACGCATACCATTACAACGCATACCATTATGTTGCATTTAAGGTAAGTGTTGGATAGTGTAGGGGTAAAAATTACTATTCTAACTCCAGGGGGTGCAACAGTAGGGTAAGTGTTGGATAGTGTAGGGGTAAAAATTACTATTCTAACTCCAGGGGCAGCAACATTAGTGTAACTGTACGATAGTGTAGGGGTAAAAATTACTATTCTAACTCCAGGAGGTGCAACAGTAGGGTAAGTGTTGGATAGTGTAGGGGTACTATGCGTTGTAATGGTATGCGTTGTAATGACATGAGATGCAATGCCGGCGTTGTAGTAACGTGTTGTAGTTTCATGTGTTGTAGTGACATGCAATGTAATGGATGCGTTGTAGTGACATGTGTTGTAAAGGATGTTGCGATGTAATGACTGCGTTGTAAATGTAGTGCGATGTAATGACAGCGTTGTAAAGGTTGTTTCCGAACGCGAGCCCCAGCCTTTCCTGCTATCAGGAGCAGGCCCCCTTCCTGTCTCCCTTTCTTTTTGGCAGGAAGACAGGCAGTAAAAATTAGCACAGCCCAGAAGGTGTGCCCACCTCTACCAACCCCACCCCTCAGGTGGGGAAAGTGAGGTGAAGCCCATTCTTCAGTGCTTGCCATCTTGCAGGTGGCATGCACTCTCCAATCAGGATTAGGGATTGTGCCCACTCCCCCACGTGGGATGAGCACTCCAAGGGTGTGGTCACCCTAAGGTCTGTAGCCCATTGGCTACTGACCTCGAGAACCTTAAAATGCCCCCTAAATACAGGATTTAGGGGAAAGACCTGAACCAAGCTGACAGATTCCCGCAACCTAAGAAGAAGAAGGACAAAAGAAGACACCCAGCAGAGGAGACTGCAGAGAAGAACTGACTTGGCCCCGGCCCTACCGGCCCGTCTGCAGTTTCCAAAGAAGATCTTGTGCCAAAAGTCATCTTGTCCTGCAGCCAGCAACCTCCAGAACCCCTGGGAGAACTGACTGCCTTCAACAAAGACCGGATCTCCTGTGAACAGCATCTCTGTTCAAAAGAAACAGCCAAGAAAGACTCTGAGCCTGCTGAGGACATAGAAACCCGACGCCTGGAACAACCAGTTCACCCGACACCTACGGCCCGAGTCCAAGTGGCCCACCAGTTCCATTGAGGTCCCCCAGCGCTCCAGAGTCCGAGTCCACCGTGGGTTGACCCCTCCAGGACTCCCCGACGTCGCCTGCAGACTCTGCACAGAGACCCACCTAACAGCGAGTGGCCCAGTAAGGTGAAATCCGACCTTAAAAGACACTCCTGCATCCAGCCACCCTGCGCCCTGGAGAAGAGAACCCGAGGTGCACCTATGTCCCCGAATCCTCCAACTTACCTGCCCAGCTGTTGGTTCCTCCTGAAAGACTTCCTGGACTGAGCCTGCAGCTAAAAAACAAAACCTGCAATCCCCATTGAAAACAACAGGGCACCTGACGCCAAAACAGCACCCTGCACCCGGCCGTCCCTGTGCCACTGTGGGTGCACCGTGTGTGCTAAACCGGATCCCCCTTTTACCTGAGCCTAACACCAGGAGCTTTGCTCCTACAACCTTGTAGACTGCTTGTGAGCAGCCACCAACCGGAGGCCCCCTATCCCCAATTGGATAACATTGGGCCTCAGCACTCTGCACCTGGCCGCCCTAGTGCTGCTGGGGGTGCTTTGAGAGTGCATCCTTGACCTTGGGGGAACCGTGGTTCTAACCCCAGAATACCAACTCAAAAACCTAAGTACTTACCGTTAAATTGATAACACTGTTTTCTCCGATAGGACTGCATTGACTGCTTTTCAAAATCTTTTTAAGTGTGGAGTTGGTTTGTATGAAATCTTGAAAAACAGCAATGTATAAAAACTGAATTTACTTACTTTTTCTCTAGGAAATGCCCCAGTGTGATATCTAGGCATATCACACTGAGTAGAAAGAGTAATCTTAAAAGTAACTGTAAAGTAATTTTGACTGTTGACTTACCTGTAAACAAACCAATTGCATCCAATTGCATTTCAATTGTATCTCAACTGCAATATACCTGCAAAGTATTCTTTCACTTACTTGCACCAGGCCTTGCTTGGTTCTAGAAATAAAAATAACTAAATAATATTTGTTATACAAACAAATTGGACTGAGTTCAGTCTTTGAGTGTGTGATATCATTTCTTGTCTGAGGGGGTACAATAAATGCCTAACACTACCCTCTGATAAAGCCTTACTGCTTGCCCACACTACCACAAATAAAGAGTAAGGTATTATCTACTTTTACCTCTGCCTACCTTTGGGTTTCCACTGGACTCTGTGCACACTATAACTTACTTTGGTATAGTATATACAGAGCCAGCTTCCTACAGGGGGGTTTACGTAAACGGGCCACGTTGGATTCTCATCTTATTCTTGAGGTTCTATTCAAAGTAAACAAAGGTCCAGTCTTAACTTGCTTAGATGATGAGTTAAAACCTAAGGTCATGCTAAAAGCATTTGAGAAAATCTGCCAATCAATTCCTAACCTCCTCACAATTCAATGCAGGAGGGAGGGCGAAAGCAGGTCCCATTGATGGTTTGATAGAAACTGCTCCAAGGCACAACATAGGATCCTTTTGCATGGTCTAAAACAAGCCATTTCACAAAGGAAGAATGACTTCTGAGCCGAAGCTTGGGGTAAACTATACGATGCCAGCTCAATTAAGGATTTTCGCCTCTTTTGGAAGACTGTAAATAACTCCTTCCTCAAAGACGCTCACAATACACAGTTAGACGTTGTCATTCCCCCTCAAGAATGGTTTGATCATAAGCTATATAACTGCAGTGATTGAGTTGATAGCTACTCTGAACAAGGTCTTCCCACACTGATCAGTAATAGCTTGGAGATTTTTCCGCCTAGCTGTTGTGAGGTTGCCTGTGCCTTAAACTGCACTCAGAGAAATAAGGCCCCCAACCCTGACGGGGTACCTGTGAATCTTTTTATAGATAGCCATGACCTGTGGGTCTCACTTCTCATAAATATCCTGAGAAGTGTGGTGATCAAAGGTTCCCCCAAATCTTGGTTGGCCTCAGACATAATACCTATTTTTAAAAAAGGCAAATGATTCATCCCCCGCTTCTGCTAATAGATACCACAAGCAAACTCATTGTCAGAATCCTCCTTGAGCGTCTTGAAGCAAGCGTAACTGAGAAGGGCTTTTTTCTCTTATAAAGTATAGGTTTAGACAGGGTTTGGGCTCCTCAGAGCAATGCCTCAATCTTCACCTGGTCATTTCTAAATACACCATGGCCAAGAGTGGTCAATCCACCTTGGCATTATGGACTTCAGCATTGGATTGTGTGGACAGGGGGAAACTCTGGACCAAGATGGTGAATATGGGTTTTGATTCTGCATTGGTACATTTTCTCGCCTCTATGCATAATGGTGTGATGGGGCGGGAGAGGTATGGGAAGAATAGTGAACGTAGCAATCAAATTTAAATAAAACGAGGTGTTAGGCAGAGGCTCATATTGGCCCCTTTAGAAGTCGAGCCTGGGTAGCGCATCCGCCGTTCTGCGCCGCATGCTGTATTCAGGTATGGACTTGAAGCTCTGCCCACTCTCTACTCATATTTTTCATTGGCTTGTGTCACTTTCCTTTGTAAACTGTGGCTTTTCATTGGTCAATAGGCTTAGTAGTCCCTACTTAGTACTGCCTTGTCTCATTTTGTAACCTCCCATGAGGACACCCCCTGTTACATGTGTTGTTACTCTGCAGGCTGTAATTACTGCCTCGAAGCACTATTTTGTTTAATGGTTTTCACCTGCCTGCTGTTGCAGGCAGGACATGCTCTCCAGCAACGCTTTCTGTTTTTTTTCATAGAATGGCATGCCACACTGATACAGTGGCAGCTGCACCTCTGGTTTATTGGCGGGACCGAACGTGGCTGCTGGTTTTTTCCTTTTCTGTTTCTTTACTTTTGTTTTGTTTACAAGTGCCCCGTGCCGCGCTTTGACTTTAATGGCAGCCGGGCCCCTTTCATTAGACGAGCCACGTCCAAAGAAAGGTGCGTGGCCGCTATTAAAGTGAAAGCGCGGCATGGGGCACTTTTACAAACATATGCTTTTTTTTTTAAAGCGCCCCATACCGCGCTTTCACTTTAATGGCGGCCGCGCCCCTTTCTTTAGACGAGCCGCGTGTAATGAAAGGGACGCAGCCGCCATTAAAGTGAAAGCGCAGCATGAGGCTCTTTTACAAAAAAAAGCATTTGTAATGCAATAGGTCTCGCATTTGCGAGAGTTCATGCTATTGGCAGTGTAAATGACATTGCCTTATATTTATCTGTTTTAAAAACAACACATAAATAAAAGGCATTGTCATCTGCAATGCCAATAGCTCAAACTCTCATAAATGCGAGACCTATTGCATTGCAAATGCTTGTTTATTTTGTATTTATATAAATGATCTTGAGGATTTTCTTAATGCAAAAGTGGTTGATGTCCCAAAGGTTGGTTCCAGGAAGCTACCAACTCTTTTATACGCAGACGATTGTGTTTTAATTGCTAGGATTGGAATATCTCTACAAAGATTACTCAACAAGTTCTATCTTTTTATGAATGATTTGGGCCTTAAGACAAATACTACAAAATCACATGTTATGGTTATAGGGAATACTTGCTCCGCTCTTATACCCCAATATATAAATGGTGAGAAAATTTCATATGTTTCTTCTTTTTCCTATTTCGGTGTTCAATTTGAAAATAGATGTGCAGGGTCTCACCTGATTAATACCAGGTAATAAAACCTAGAGCAATCTACTGAAGCAGTTGTTAGATGTTCAAGGAGGCTAGGCAACAAACCCCTGACCTCCATGATTGATATATATAATGCAGGATGTCTTGCCTTGGCGACATTTGGAGCAGGGGTGTGGGGTTACCGTAATGTAGATGCCCTTCAGGTGTCGGAAAATAATTTTTTAAGAAGATTGTTGTACATCCCTAATAGTCTTCCTATATATCTTTGCCTTGCAGAATTGGGACTTGTCCCGTTAGCAGACTATGTTAAAGCAGCACCCATATTATTATTGAGATCCTTATGGGTTAAAAAGAAACTCTGTTTAATCAGGCCTTAATCAATAACTATTAATCTTTAGACAAAGCACAGAATATCCCGTGGTTATGTTAAGTAAACTGTAATTCTTTAAATGCATGGAAGGTTGGGAGGTGGGGATGTTTTACCGTTGTGGGCATTCTACTGGTAACTTACTAAAGGACCAGATGTACTTCTCCTGAATAAACCTCTTTGAAATATTCATCGTTTCCTACTTCATGATTATTTGTGTCGGATACTTTACTTACATAAAGGACCATCTGGCCCTGTTGGGGAGAGAAGATTGTTATAGAAAACCAACAATAATAGTGTCTATCCCTAAAAAAAACCACCCCAAACATGATCTGTTTGCCATATTTACTGAACAAAGGCTAGAGCGTGAGTCCAAAGAGAAGTGGGTAACAAAATGTCTCCCTCTTGTCACCATCTTGTCTATATAAAGGGAGCACTTGCATATATTTTCATTTCAGTGATATCGTCTGTATCTGGTTATTTTAAGGAGGTTTTATTAGTCTGATACCTATATAATGTATGTGTTTTAGCCATTTGTCACAGATATATCTCCCTATGATGTACTGGTGCCTGTTGTCATTCAACATCACATCCTGTGTAATATGACACTAGTACATACCTATTAAGAGTTTTGAAAACTTGTCAGCTCTGCTACATAGGATCTTTCAAGATATGCTTTAGCCAATTTCGCCACCTTGTGATTGTCTTACTTCGAACAATGGAGAGAACGGATGGTTGGCAAATGGGGACTAACACCAAGTGCTAACCCAGGCACAAACGATAAACTACATGTACCCTCTACCCACAGTCACCCGGAACCGGAAGTCATCGGTCTCCACATCTCTTCAGCCGCAAGTAGCGGGACAAGCCTGTGTGCTGCAGAGGGAGAAAGGAGCCGTTGTCGCTGCTTTTATTTCACATATTAGGAACCTCCCGGCGGCAGCTTTGCACCGGTACAGTTTATTCAGGAAGACAGTCGCTGGAAATATCTGAACTGGGATTGTTTTAGGTACGGTGAATACTTAGTTACTGAATTCGCCGTTTATTTATCGTATTTTTTTTTTTACATAGCGCTAACTTTATCCAAAGGTGTGAGACCGCTTTACAATAGAACCAGTTACATTGCATAAGGACTCCAGAGTACATGCATTGCATATCTATATAATGAAGCAGTCTGCTCAGTACTCATATAGCATTTGGATCTGATATCAAAACGGCATAAAGTACTAACTGTTTTGAAGCGTTTAATGGGACACGCCATCATTGACGTTTGCACTGATATATTTTTTAGATGTTTATAGAGCGACTCAGTGATATGTGTTTCTTCGCATCAAAAAATTATATCGAGCAGTGACGCAGCCTTTTTTTTATTAACTTTATTGCAACCCACGTTCCTAAGAGTTAGAGCCAATTCTTGTCAAAACATCGCTCGAGGGGACTTGTGAACTATTAATTATTTGTACATCGCATTTCATTACTGTCAACCTATTGAACAAAATGCAGGTGATGTCTGGAAGTAATCCAGTTAGCCGGAGATGGCAGTAATACCACCCACTCCTTAATAACTTTTTTTGCATTTTAAACGATGTAAACGTGAGTTGTTACTTAGTTTAGCTGTACTTAATTTATCACCTTTGATGATATCCCTAGCTGACCCTGCCAGGATCTGAACTTGTGATCGGCAATGAGGTCCTAACCAGTGTATGTTCTGATATAATTATTATTATTATTATTTTTTTTTTTTCCCACTAGTAAGTATTTTGAAGATATTTATTTCACTGTATCATACAGTATGTTCTAAAGAAAATAACAATAGCATCATGCATTTACGGTGTACAATGAGTACTGCAACTAATTGTATCTCAAGAACTAAGCCTATTGCAGGTTAATAATAGCACCGTTTGTTTGCACAGCAAAATATAAATGATACATAAATTGACGTCGCCTATCCAATCGAGAGTCTGGATAGTAATTTATTTATTTATTTTATTTTTTTTAAAGTTCAAAAACCTTTATTGACAAAAGGAGGATACACAGGGCGGAGTCCGCCGTTCATAGATCACAGACAAAGGGCCTCCAGTCGGGCAGGACCCTGCACTGTAAATTACACAGCCGTTCAGCCGACATCCCGGGGGACCGGCGGCGTCATAAATACCCAACGTAAGACAAGGTCACTCTGTAAAGCCTGGCTGCGTAATGCAGTGATGCCCCAGCAGGCCTATGTAGTGGTCCGGGTGGAATCCGTCTTGCCGAAGGCTGTCCTCCAGAACTGGCGGATCCAACCACTACCTCATGAGGTCTATACACAACTCAAACACTCACCCTCCACCCCTCCCCACGCACGCACAATGTCGATTCTACCATAACTACCTCGCCTGTGTGTGTCCATTGTCTCGACGGACACGATCAGCCAGCCGCAGCACTCCGCACCCGTCAGACAGCCCACCACTCTGCTCTGTACGGTTACTCGCTCGGTGCCTCCGCTACGCAGACCCCTTCGGGCCTACTACCAGCCCTCTCACACGGCCATCCAAAAAACAACCAGCGCGGCACACAAACCCGCACCTCACATCCACACATTCACCCTGGGTCAAGGTCAGATGTCAATGCGCCCTCCGCAGGAGCACGCGGTAGTTGCGCCACCTCCTGGGAGCTCCCTCCAACCGCCTGCTCCGGGGCCCCAGCCGTAAGATACGTTCTGTATAATCCCCAGAAATTTTTGGGGCGACTCTTTGGCGGCAGCAATTCACTATATATCTCAGCCTGTGTGCTGCAATACAGCATGTCGCTGGCCCAACGCTTCTTGGTGGGGAGGGGCCCCCTCATCCAACAGATTGCAACAACTCTTCTAGCGACAAGTAACGCAATGTCAACCAGGCGCCGCAAGGCCACCGGAAGAGGCCGGGAGTACCCCAGCAGTGCTAAGGCTGGGTTGGGGGCCACCGCAGTGCCCAGAACACGGCTCAGCTCCAAGAACACCTCAGTCCAAAACTTAGCGACTCCCGGGCAGTGCCAAGCCATTTGAATAAAGTCAGCCACTGGGAAATGGCAGCGCTCGCACTCCGCAGAAGTCCGGAGCCCATACCGATGTAGTCTTTCCGGGGTATAATACACCCTCTGAAGGAACTTAAAGTGCACCAACCTGTGCCGACCGTTGAGAGATATCGTCTTGGTGCTGAGACAGCAATACCGCCACATCTCGTCCGTAATCTCTAAATGGAGGTCTTCCTGCCAGGCCAACCGCGCCGTGACAGACTGACGCTCTGGTCGCCGGTCTACTATTCTTTTAAGGTTCGAGATCAATTTGGGCGGTGCGGTCGTTTTGATAATGTAGGTGAGTTCCGGTATCTCCTGAGGCTCCGCCATGCCGGGGCCCAGCGCCGCCGACAACGCCAGCCGGACCCTATGGAACTGAAAGCGCTGCAGGAGAGTGGGGGTGGATGGGACCGTCCCAAGCTGGTCCCACGTTTTGGCAATTCCGCCCACAAATAGGTCCTCCATCCGCGTAATACCTAGTACATTTAATGCCTGGACAACTCCCCTCTCCCTTAATGGGGGAAGCCATACCACCCACTCCACCAGCAGCAGCGGTGAGTAGAGCAATGCGCAGCCATGCGCCTTCATCAGCGCCCGCCATGCATGCGTCGTGGTTTTGAGGGAGTCCAGACGCCCCACCGAGCGATCCGCGGGCAGGAGGGCGACCGCAGGCAACGGAAGGGGGTCCGCGAACAGACGTTCCAAGATAACGTGGGGGACATCCGCACTAGCATGTATCCACGCGTGTAGGTACGCCGCCTGAGCGACCCTATAATAACTCTCCAGGTCCGGGGCCCCCAGACCCCCCCTGTCATACGGAAGAGTGAGCACCTTCCACTGTACTCTAGGCTGTTTGCCCCCCCAGGCCAGCTTGATCAGGGTTTGAGTTAGCTGCTTAAAGAAGGCCTTGGACAATACTATGGGGATGTTGGTGAAAAGAAACAAGAATCTCGGCAAGACGACCATCTTCATGATGGCTATTCTGCCCATCAGGGAAAACGGAAGTCGATTCCACGACTCCACATCTTCCTCCAATTTGGCATACGCAACTCCATAATTTTCTCTAAGGAGCACCTCAGGGTCTTTATGTAGCCGGATCCCTAGGTACCGGACCGAGTCCATTGTCCACTGCAGTGGATAGTCCATAGGAAACTGGGTCGTAACCGGCGTCAGTGGAAACGCCAACGACTTGTTCCAATTCACCCTAAGGCCTGACAGCGCGCCGAACTGGACCACCTCCCGTAATATTGACGAAAGGTTCTCCTCCGGGTCCCGAACGTAGAGCAGTGTGTCGTCTGCATATGTGGAAATACCAATTTGGTAAGTGGGGAAATTAATGCCCTCGTACCGATGGTACTCCCTGATAGCACACGCCAGTGGTTCCGCCACCAGGGCATAGAGGATGGGAGAGAGAGGGCAGCCCTGCCTAGTCCCTCTGCTGATCCCGAAGGCATCTGTAACCCGGTCGCCCATGCGAAGCCTGGCCGTCGGTTGATAATATAATGCTCCCAACATCTGCAGAAAGGGCTCCCCCATTCCTACCTTCCGTAACACACGCACCATAAAGGGCCATTCCACGGAGTCAAACGCTTTTTCCATATCAAGGAAAATGGCCAAAGCCTTGTTTTCCGGGCGCACATGCTGCATTGTCCCCAGTATCGTACGAATGTTATATGTGAGATTTCTGGCAGGGATAAATCCCGCCTGCTCAGGCGCCACAAGTTCCGGCACCAGCAGCGCCAAACGCGTGGCTAGCACCTTAGCATATAACTTCGCATCGACTTAAGAAGTGAGAGCGGCCGGTAGGACCCACACTGGTCAGGTGGCCTACCTGGTTTCAAAATGGTTACGAGAAGCGCTTCGCGCATAGAGTGCGGCATGCATCCCTCCTGGCATATACTATCAAATAAGGTGATCAGATGGGGGAGGAGCTTATCCTGGAAAGTTTTATAAAAAGTCACCGTTAGCCCATCAGCTCCAGGGGCGCTACCAGCCTTCATTCCAGCGAGTGCTTCCAGGATCTCATCCTGCTGTATGGGGAGCGACAGGAACTCCCGCTGGGAGTCGGTTAGAAAAGGCATTTTGATATAGCTGAGGTAGTCCTCTATTTCCTCCTCCATCTGCGTTACCCTGGCGGTGTAAAGCCCCGCATAGTAGTTCCTAAACTCAGCGCCGATCTCCGCTTCACCTGTGACCACTGCACCATCCCCAGTCACCAACTCGTCAATGACCAGGGGTGTCCGACTATTACGCAACATCCTCGCAAGTAGAGCGCCTGGGCGCTCACTCTCCCCATACGTGCGGGCCGTGGCATACTTGCCCATATGTTGCACCTCCCGGTCGGCTTCCGCATGATACTCCGTAACTAACGCTTGGATCTGAGTCTCTACAGCGGGGTCGGGAGACAACCGTTGTCGCTCTTCCAGCTGCCCCAACTGGGTCTCTATCACCTTAAGTCTCCCACGTATAAATTTCAGTACCCCGGAGTGCTTGGACATGGCCATGCCTCTGATGTAGGCTTTAAACGAGTCCCAGACCGTATGGAGACTCTGAACGGAGCCCAGATTGGTGGCGAAGAAGGACTCTATATCCTCCGCCAATTCGCCCCGGAACACCTCGTCTAGTAGCGAATACGGCGGAAAACGCCACGTAAACGGAGGGATACGCTGAACCGAGGTGTCTAATAGTAGGAGCAGCGGCGAGTGATCCGAAAGAGTACGGGGGAGGACCGCACAGCCCCTGACCATCGCGAGTAACGACCGTGACATTAGCCAATAATCAATTCTGGTGTGGACGTCGTAATGCGCGGAGTAGTGTGTATACCCCCCCCTACCCTGGTGTCTAAGTCGCCAGACATCCACTAAATCAAGCCTGGTGAGCTCAGCCTGCATGCATAAAGCCGACGCCGCCGGGCGACGTGTCGGACCCGAGGAGCGATCCAAAGCCGGGTCAAACGTGAAATTAAAATCGCCCCCCCACACCATGCGGGCGTGTGCATAGCGGCGGCAGCTATCAGCCAGCGCTGCATAGAACTCAGGGTTCTCGTAATTAGGTCCGTACACGTTGACTACCACTAGGTCATGGCCTTTCCCAACGCAACGGGCGATCAGATAACGCCCATCCGAGTCAGCCTCCAGTACCGACAGCGCCAATTTGGAGCGAGGGTTCACCCAGGTGACCACCCCCCTGGAGTGTGAGGTGAAGCCGGCCGCAACACTGGTTCCCGCCAGGCCTCTTGCCTTAAGCATGCAGCTCGTAAGAGGGAGGTGTGTCTCCTGGAGGAGCGCAAGATCTATATTATGTCTATGCAAGTAATTCAGTACTTTCCTCAATTTACGGAAATCGTTCAAACCCCTCACATTCCATGTCAATGCTCTCAGGGACGCCGCGCCTATATCACCGGTCAAGTCCCCAGGGTCACCCATAGCAAAAACCCGTGCTACAGCAATGACGTCCACACAGACCAGAGTACCACGCAGCCAGCCGACCACAACCAGGCACTTCAATCTTGGTTCCAAGCAAGGCAGCAAACAACCCACAATTCCACAGTACGTGCGCCCCCCCACCTCCAACCCCAACCCACCCACAGCCGACCACCCCCAACCTGGCCAGACAGCACTCCCACACACCCCCCCCGCCCCCCAGAACCACAAACACACCCCTCAAACATCACTCCAACAAACCTCACCAGCTCCCCACTGAACTACTGCGCTAGGGTCGAGGTTACTAGGCACTGCAATAATCACAATCTGGCAAGACGCCAGGCAGTAGCTCGTCTCCGCCGCCCCGCCCCCAAGTAACCGAGCTGCATAGCGAGCTACGCTAAGTCTCCTGTTGGGTTATAAGTGGTCCCCCTACGGCGCTCAGCTGTGGTCAACCTCACTGCCCACCAGGATAACACAGTTAGCTCCGCCAGGCCCGCTCCCCAGGGGACGCCCCACCCAGGATCACAAATCAACAAGGCCAAACGGCAAGGCTCCCAACACTAGTTTGATGGGGGGGTCCCCGCTCGATGACACACAACCTGAGGGCCAGCAAACGGCAAGCCCAACCCAGTGTCAAATCGCCGGAGGGCAAATGTCCAGGGCCTCGTAAGGGCCCAACACTATTTTCGAGGCAGCCACGAACGTAACGGCAGGAGAGGCACCCTGCAACGCGCAAGTGCCGGTACCACCAGCGGCAACAGTCAGATCAAGCTCAATTCTCCCACAGCGTAGGGAATCCCCCGCCCGGAAGTCCTGACTGAACAGTCTAAATGTGGGCCATGTACAAACTCCCCACAGTTCTTAGTCTTGACCCTCCAGCCCCGAGGTCCCCTCCAAGTGTCCCCCAAAGCTCTGGGGCTATTCTGCCGCTCCCTTGACCATACCTTCAGGGATTTCTGAAGTTCCCTCGGGTCAGTGAAGAAATGCGAGTGCCCCTGCCTGTTGATCCGGAGCCTCGCCGGATAGAGCATGGCGTAGTCCAGGCCGAGGTCCCGAAGCTGTTGTTTATACGGTGCAAACTGACGCCTCTCCTCCTGGACCTTCGCAGTAAAGTGTGGGAAGATCGAGATATCCATGCCCTCGTATTGCAGCTTGCCTTTCTCTCTGGCCATCCGAAGAGCCACGTCCCTGTCCCTGTAATTCAGGAGCTTCGCGATGATCGGCCGCGCCGGCGCCCCTGGCCGAGGGCGCGGGCCGAGCGACCTGTGAGCCCTCTCGACCACGAACATCGGAGAGAACACATCCTCACCCAGCAAGGCACGCAGCAGTTTCTCAATGAAGAGCTCCATCTTCCCAGTCGAGGTCGATTCCGCAACACCCGTTATGCGAATGTTCGAACGTCGTGAACGGGCCTCCAAGTCCTCTGACTTATCCTGAATGACCTGTAGAAGCTTGCTGAGTTGTTTACGGTCCGCGTCCCACTCTGTTTGGGCCTCTTCCACCTGCGAGACTCTCCTCTCCGCGTTGTCCAACCGCTCCGCATTCTTGTCTACACGCTCCGACATCCGGTCCATACGATAGGTGAGGGCATCTAATTTAGCGTCAATTGCGGTCAGGCTGCCCTGCAGGCCCTTCTCCATCACCACCAGCATCGCCTTGATGTCCGCGCCTGCCGGGGCCTCCGCTCCTGCTCCGCCATCCGGAGTCCCCGGTGCCGCGCCAGTGCCAGCAGCCCCCTTCGGTCTGCGCGGATCAAAGGATAGCTTGGGCTGTGTTTTGTCGCCTTTACCCATGGCTATGCCTCTCTGTCGCCGCTCCGCCAGAACCACGGCCACCAGTCAGTGCGCCACTGCGCAATCCGGGCAGAAGAAATGTAAAGAGGCACCCAGACCGGACCACCAAATCTCCTCCGGCGCTGACCCCTCCAGTCACTCCTGCGAAAGGCGCGGCGCCTCAAGGTCTCTTCGCCAGGGGTACGCTCGCTACTCACGGCAGTCCAGTCAGCCCCCCGGGGCGCCCTTCCATGTGCGCCTGGCACCACGACCCAGCCGGGCCAGTCAGGGCGCTACTCCCCCGGGATCAGCCCGGTGAGCAACACTGCGCCCAGCGGCCCAGCACTCCCAGGCTCCCCCACCGGAACACTCCAGCTCCCGGGAGGCACAGCAATGCACTTGTCCAGAGTCGCCGCCCGGACTTCCGCGCGTCGTCAGCTCCCGCGACTCCTCCGCCCCCGCCGGAGCCCAGCGGACCACCTCAAGGGCTGCACCAAAGAGCACTGTCGCACGTCGTTGCCGACGGGCCCCGAACGGCCGCACAGGACAGGGGGCACTCAGGACTCCAACGCAACTCAGGTAGGGCCGCAGTCGCCAGTCACAGCAGGGCCAAAGGGGGGAGGGGGACGGCTCGCACTCCGTAGCTCTAGCGGGGGCACCCCCGAGCTGTCCTCACCTCCGCCGATCAAGCCGCCGCCCCTCCGTCGAAGTCGCCGAGAGACCGGTCTATGTCCCTCCGGGCAGCCGCACGTCGGCTCACGCAGCACAGGCAGCCACAGACTCCAGCCCGGGGATCGAGGCCCAGGTCAGCGTGTGCTCCGTCACCACTCGCCGGCGCTCCGGCCGTAACCCCCGTAGCCGGCAGGAAGGCACAGCTCAGGTCACCAGCTGCTGCAGGGCTTCCCCCGTCCGTAAATCACTGCAGCTCGGCAGCAAAGGATAGTTGGACGGATAAAAACGAGGAGCGGGGCGGAGAGCTCCGCGCTCACACGTCCGCCATCAACGCCAGCAGGCTCCGCCCCCCTCGTTCTGATTTTATTTTTAGGGTTTTTATTCCAGATCCGTCAGCAACACACCTGTAATCAGGGTTTAGAAAAAGTGGAAGTGTTGTCTCTAAAAAGGGCATGGCTTATTGGATTCATTTGCGTGGCTTAAACACAAACTACTTTTATGTGATTCCCACAGTATGACAACCGACCGGTATTTTGGTTCCTTTAAGCTTTCTGTTATTGCACCGAGACATATAACAGAGCAACTTACATACACTGAAAACCAGCCAGGACTATTGCTTTGGAAAGATGTTGGATGCTTAATATAAATGAGTAACAACAGTAATTTTCTTGTAGTAGTAGTAGTAGTAATAAATCTTTATTCGATTATGAATCATAAAAGATAAAAAACATAAGTTCTACATAAATACATTAAAAACATTAAGCTATACATTCCACCATAATACGCTCAGATTGCACAATCTATAAGACATTAAATACAATTTAGGGGAAAGGAAGCCAACCTAGATGTCGCATCATTTTAAATTAGTCACACATCATTTTATTCCAATATAGGGCTGCTTTTAAATAGGCCGTAACCGCCAGTATCACCACATGATCAGGTAATAACTGTAAATATAAAAAGGTGTATTGCAATTGGACGAAACCCCGGGATTTTAAAAGCGGTATTAAATACTTTTTGACATAAAATTTCATCAAATGTACAAAATAAAAACTAATGTGTCAAGGTTTGGGGGAGCACCTGTCACAAGGACAAGTTAAGAGTGCAATTTTCTTGTAAATATTACTGAAAATGTTACAACTCTGAAATTGGGAGACAGTGAATTAAGCAATTCTGAGGCCTTTGGAATGGGTAGTGGTCTTCAGAGTGCCCCAGTCATTCCCTTTAAAATTACGCTATGTTACACGTACGCCTTTTTTCTCACCATATCTCCTCCATCTGCATATCTTACTCCACATCTCTTTTCTTTTCAGCTCCATCTTTTCACTTCTCTTCTGAATACACTTCCTTGCATGTCCTTCATTATCACAAAACGTATAACACCCCCACTCACCTATAAGCAGTGCATTTTCTCTTACCGTGTCTATATTTTGGCAACAGCCTACTTCCTTGAAGCACATTTACACAGAATTTCATTTGTGATTGCAATATGTCACCATTGCTCTGTTCACTTTGCAGAGAACCAAGGATTTGATGACCATGTATTCTGAACACCTTCTGAGAACCTCACACTGCCTTCAGCCTCAACTCCAGACCTCTCAATCATGGCTCATTATAAACCCCTATAGGCAATGCAGTACAGCGTGTGCCCTTTAAAAGTAATATGCTGCATAAAAGAAATACAGAAACACAACATCCTGGAAATATCTAACACTCTTAGGGGTCTGTAAAACATGTGAAATATAAAAAGGAACTAAATCACTGACATGGATTAAAGTTATTTACATGAATTGTTCTTAAACCTATCAATGTTTTGCCAGTAAAGTTAAGGGCACGAATATAGGGCCTGATGAGGACTCGTTTCAATGTCATTTTTTAATTAACTACAGGGTCTGACACGCAGAGAGACCTGATCAGCTTAATGTTCTGCTTCTAACAATGTAGTTGTTATGGACACCACGTCCTCTCTTTCATAAAATCAAGAACCTATATGTAATTGTAGGCCCACAATCCCTGTGACTACATGTTATTGCTTCAGGACCACATTGGTTTCCTTGCTTATTATTATATAGTGCAACCCTTGCCTAAGGTTAACAGATAGGTTTGTCACCTAGCCAGATGACCAATATTTTAATGTCACAACTGGTACAAAAAATAGCGAAAATGCCGGTATTTTCCTACCGTATCAGTAGATGCTTCAAACAGTAAATATAAAAATCAAAGCACTTTAAATTCTGTTCTAGAGGTGCCTTAATAATCCCTGACTTATAAGTAAAGTAAACCAAGAAAGAAAGGCCATATAAAAAGATTTTTCATAAAGTTCAATTTAAGTATTATGTTCGGCCCTTCCAGGATCATAAAATGTAAATAAATGGCAGCAGTAGTAGTAGTAACTTTATTCGGTAGCCAAGTACCATCAAAGTATACAAACATATAACATTACAATAAATACATCAGAGTACATATTCAAAATGACTTCCAGCACAGTTCAATTTCTCTGTTTTTTGCAGCAAATAGAGGATTATCAAAATTCTCTCTCTTCCGTTATTATGAACACTTAAAACAGAAGCTATGGACAGGCTAAGCTGGGTGCAAATACTGCAAGACACTTTAAAACATATAAAATTTACCTTAATACTTGATACATAGAATATATAAAATTGATACAATTAAGATCAGAGAATAATTAAAAAGAATTAATCTAAACACTAGAAATCAAATTTAGCAATCTACTGTGTTTATACAAGACTGCCTGTAAGAATTTGCTCGCTTTTTAAGATTCTAAGAGCCACTAAATATTTGTCCACCTTCATATTTTGACACAAGGGAATAATCCATTTCCGGCGTGGGCAGTGGTAATGAGTACAGAAAAATAGTATATGTGCCTCGTTCTCATCTCCCAGGCCACACGCTGGACAAATACTAAAACTAGAGACCTTGTGTCATTTATTAGTTAGAGATCTCAAAGGTAGAGTACCAAATCTAAAGCGAATATAAAGGCTTTTGGCTAGGGGAGAGGAAACAAAATCTAAAAATTCCTCAAAACGGGGAAAAAGGTTTAATGTCTAAAAATCTACTTGTCCGTGTGCCAATTTGCTGGTCTTGGATATAAACCCAGTAGCTAGATTTCATAATGCTAAGATCAATTTTGCTCACATTTTCCGGGTTAGTCCAAAATCTTGTTAGGCCCAGTTGAATGAACCAATTGGAAACATGTTTACCCAGGATATCGACTTGGCACCCCTAATGGAGAGAACTTCAACCAAACAATCTCTAAATTCCTTTAGCTCAGGGGTGACAAAAGCCGGATCCAATAAACAAGTGGTCTTAGAGCAGCTAGATCTTCAATTCGTTTGAGTCCTAAATCCAAGAACAGGGGGTTAGAGGTGTACTGTTGGGAACAAAGACAAGCCGTCCGACAAATCTATTTTCTGTGGCAGAAAGTGGGGAAACATCAGCACGTCCCCAAATTTCAGCTCCATATAGAGCAGCCCCTTGTGCCTTGCCGCAGTAAACCTCTATAGCCAGCGAAACAGCACGAGAGCTTGTTTGTCTATGCAGTCTACTAATAGCATTTGCTCTATGCTCAAGTAGTAGCATGCTTTTCCTGAGCTGATCATTCCACTTCAGGCTCTCCATTACCTTGACTCCTAAATAATCAAAACTCTTCACCCTCTCCAGTGTTTCCTTCCCAACACGTACTGCTACGTTTTTCTCCACTCCCTTCCCAAACACCATGAACTTGGTTTTACTAGCATTGAGCTCCAGACCCCTTGAGAAACAGAAATCTGTGAATTGGTCAACAAGGAGCTGGAGTCTTGGAGATGAGAAGGGAGTCGTCGGCAAACAAGAGCATCGGCACCTTGATGCCGTTCTGTGTAGGAGAATCATGTCCACCACTTCATTTATATAGAGGGTAAAGAGCGTAGGGGCAAAGACACCCCCTTGTCGCACCCCCTGCTGTATAGGAATGCATTCAGTTAGCTCTCCTGCAAGCCCACACCACACCTGAGCAAAATTGTTACTATGCAGTTTGGACATGAGATGGACCAGGTTCCCAGGAACTCCCATCCTATTTAAGGTGAGCCATAGGTTAGAACGGGGAATAAGATCAAAGGCAGCCCTAAGATCAATAAACGCCACATAGAGCTTCTGTTGTTGAAGTAAAATATATTTCCAGTATAATGTGGCAAATCTGGGAACTTGATCTATAGTGCTCTTCTTAGGGCAAAAACCTGCTTGAAGGGGTGACATGATGTTATTTGTGTCTACCCAGTGTAACAACTTATCAAGTATTTGCCTTGCAAAGATCTTCTGGGCGTTATCAATTAGGCTTATTGGCCTATAGTTTGAGGGCTCGCAAGCGTTGCCCTTCTTAAGTATTGTAACGATCTCTGCCCCCCTCCAAAAATCAGGTATCTCTCCCCCTCGTGCTATAGCATTGGCAAGTAGATTAAAATATCAGATTCTGATTTATATAGATCCCCTGTGATCTTATCAGGTCCCGGTGCCTTAGCGATTTTTATTGCGGGGATGGCATTAGCAGTATCTTCTAAGCTAAAGATAATCGCTGAACCATAAGATTCTAAGGTATCACAGCAGGACAAATCCATAGAACATCTTATGTTACCACATGTACTTGAGGGGGGCATCAGTCGGAAACTCATACAGATTAGAAAAATGAGATACCCACTTATCAGCCGGTATATGATGTTGGTAACTCTTTGCATTGTTATTTGAATTTGAATTGAATTTAAAATTATTTATACAGCGCACGTACACCAGCGGTTTCATGGCGCTACAGCTGACAGAGGACTGGGCAGGGGAGCTGGAGCTAAGTAAGAGAAAAATAAACTGTTAATGAATTAATTGAAGAATTTAGCAAAAAGATGTGCCTTGAGCTGTTTCCGGAAATGCGGGTAGAGGGTTGAAGCTCTAAGCTCGAAAGGCAGAGAGTTCCAGAGGACCAGGGCGAGGGTCGCAAACTTCGAGCTTCCCCATTTCTTTCTCCGGAACCGTGGGACTGTAAGAAGGGATTGGGTAGATGAACGCAGTTCCCTAGATGGAACATAAGGGATAATCTCAGATGAGATGAAAGCCGGTGCCGTGCCCAGTCGAGCTTGACAGGTGATGGAGGCAAGCTTAAACTGGACACGAGCAAGCACAGGAAGCCAATGTAAGGACTTTAGGAGGGGGGTGATGTGGTGGGACTTTGGAAGTTTAAACACCAGGCGCGCCGCCTGGTTTTGGATCTGCTGCAAACGCCGGAGACTATATGCGGGTATACCCGCATATAGGGGGTTGCCATAATCCAGGCGGGATACGACCATGGCCAGGGTGATCAATTTTAAAGCATCAAATGAGAAAAAACGGGACACCTTGCGTATAGTGCGCAGTGAAAGAAAGGAGGAAGAAACCACAGAGCTGACCTGGGAGTGAAGGGTGAGTTGAGAATTGAGCTTAATGCCTAAAGTTTTGACTGAGGTGGAAGGAACAGGTGGGGGACCTAGGGAAGGCGGCCAGAAGAGAGGGGACCAAGGGTTGGATGAGCCACCCGTCAACACCAGCTCGGTCTTGTCTGGGTTGAGTTTTAGATGGTTGTGGTTCATCCAGTCCCGGATATGAGTCATGATGGTTTGAAAATTAAGAACAGAATCGGGGGAAGAGGAAAGATTGAAGACAAGCTGGAGGTCGTCCGCATAATTAAATACGGCGACCTCCATTTGTTGCAACGAAAAAATCAGAGGGGAAATATAAAGATTAAATAAAAGGGGGGAAAGGGAGGAGCCTTGGGGGACCCCGCACTGAACATTGCGAAAGTCCGCAGTAAAATCACCCAGGCGAACTGCCTGGGTACGGTCCCTCAGGAAGGAGGATAACCAAACCAACGTGGTGCCCCCGATCCCCGCCGCCCCGACACGGGAAAGTAAGATGGAATGATCCACCGTGTCAAAGGCGGCTGAGAGATCGAGGAGGACCAAGGCCTGGGGTTGGTTGGTATCCATTCCCTCCCTGAGGTTATCAAGGACCGAGAGAACTACTGACTCCGTAGAGTGTGCGGGGCGGAACCCGGCCTGGCGGGGGGCAAGAGCCCCGTACTTCTCTATGAAGGAGCTCAGGGCGCAGGTGACGTGGCGCTCGAGTACTTTCGCCAGGAACGGCAGGAGGGAGATGGGGCGAAAATTAGCGGGAACTGAGGGGTCAGCGCCCGATTTTTTCAGAATGGGGACAATGACTGCGGTTTTAAGTGGATTAGGTACCACGCCCTGGGAAAGAGAACTGTTAAGGAGATGAAGGGGGGGATCTGAACAGCTGATGCAAATATGACGAAGAATATGGGCCGGGCAGGGATCTAACGGGGAACCAGATTTGACAAGTGGGATTATAGCAGTCAAACATTCCTTGGTCAGAGGTGGGAAGGTGGTGAGTTGTCCCTTGGGGGGGGGGACACTGGGGATCCACAAAAGTAGGGGAAGGAGGGGGGATGTTAGCTTTGATGGTGACTATTTTCTGAATGAAAAAGTTATTGAGGGAATGACAGAGTTCCTGAGAAGGAGTGGGCTTAAGAGAGGTTCTGTCCGAAAACGCCAGATTGTGTACAATCGAGAAAATTTCCTTTGATTGGTTTTCGGCTGCGAGAATTTTGGAGGAAAAATAGATGGTTTTTGCCTTCAGGATATCCTTTTTGTATAGGGTCAGGACGTTAATAAACTCCAGTCGTAGAGAGGGGCAGTAGTTTCTCCTCCAAGCCCGCTCCGCGCGACGTACCGCCAATTTAGTGGCTTTGAGATCTTCGTTAAACCACTGATTGGCGTCCTTCTCTCGTTTGGTTGAGACCCGTTTCAAAGGGGCGATAGAGTCACGGCCTGAAGAGAGCCATTGTTCAATGGCCGTGACCTGAGAACGGGCGGATAAACCTTGCAGGGAAGGAAGAGAGGTGGTAAGTAGGGAGGATACGCTTTCGGGATCTACTCGTCCCCAGGCACGAACCCAGATGTTTTTGGAGAGTGGGGGATTGACCGGGGGGTGTCTGGGAAGAGCAAAAGAGATCAGGTGATGGTCAGACCATGTACAGGGCGAGATGGTAAGGGACTCTATGGGGCAATTTAGGGACCAAATCTGGTCAAGAAAATGACCTTTGATATGGGTGGGAGAATGGATGTGAGGTATGAAGTTGACCGAATAAAGAGTATCAGAGAATTCCTTTGAGGATGGGCATTCAGCTGGGTCAGAGGGCCAGAAATTAAAATCACCCAAAAGCAGAATGAAGGAGTTATTAACTGTAATGGTGGCCAAAACTTCCAAGAAGTCAGGGAGAAACAATAAGGGGGATTGAGGGGGGCGATAGATAAGTATGCAAGTGAGAGGGGGCGTAGTGGAAGTAGTGCGAATAGCTAAATATTCCGTGGTAGCGACATCTGGCAGGGACAAAGTTTGAAAGGGAAGGTCGGTTCGGGCGATGACCGCCACCCCGCCCCCGGGTCTACCATTTTGACGGTCTGCACGAAGGGCGTAATATGGAGCTGGTAGGGTAGCCAGTAAGGCAGGGAGGGAGTCATCACCAAACCAAGTTTCCGTTAAAAAAAGAAGATCAGGGGCATGAAGGTCCAGCAGAACCGAAAGTTCGTGGGCATGGGCTACTGCAGACCGGGTGTTCAAATAGTATGCCGCCAAGGTTTTTGAGGTAACAGGAAGAACATTACCACTAGAGGGAAAAGGGGGGGCAAGCTGGGGAGGGGAGATGGCGAGAGGAGCAGGCAGAGACAAGCCAAGAGACAAAATACGCGAACAGGTGGAGGCTGATAGCGACCATGGGCCCCGGAGGCAGCGCAATTGGGCGGGGGAATAGGTGGTGAATTGAGCCAAGTGACGTGCCCCTAGCCCCGGACAGTCGCGGACGAGCGCAGACGAGCTTGCCTTAAGCGCGCCTTCGGCGCGCCATCGTCGCGCCCGCTGCGCTTCCGGTAGGGGCACATATTTTATGGTAGTGGACGATGATAGCCGGGGACGTGGCTATGGCTGTGGGCATGTCTAAAGCGCCCGGCCAGTCACGTCGAGGCCCTGCCTACGTCAGCAGTCAACCAGCTGATCGGAGGGAAGCTAGTGCAAGTGCGATGGAAACAGATTATTTAGCAGGTCTTTAAAAACAAATTAACACAATAGCACCCTGATTCCTAACTCCCGGCTGTGCCTCAGGAGATACAGCTGAAAAAGCACCACGCTCGCGATCAGCGCGCGTTTTAAAGCAGAGGGGGGCGTGGCTATGGCTGTGGGCATGTCTAAAGCACCCGGCCAGTCACGTCGAGGCCCTGCCTACGTCAGCAGTCAACCAGCTGATCGGAGGGAAGCTAGTGCAAGTGCGATGGAAACAGATTATTTAGCAGGTCTTTAAAAACAAATTAACACAATAGCACCCTGATTCCTAACTCCCGGCTGTGCCTCAGGAGATACAGCTGAAAAAGCACCACGCTTGCGATCAGCGCGCGTTTTAAAGCAGAGGGGGGCGTGGCTATGGCTGTGGGCGTGTCTAAAGCGCCCGGCCAGTCACGTCGAGGCCCTGCCTACGTCAGCAGTCAACCAGCTGATCGGAGGGAAGCTAGTGCAAGTGCGATGGAAACAGATTATTTAGCAGGTCTTTAAAAACAAATTAACACAATAGCACCCTGATTCCTAACTCCCGGCTGTGCCTCAGGAGATACAGCTGAAAAAGCACCACGCTCGCGATCAGCGCGCGTTTTAAAGCAGAGGGGGCGTGGCTATGGCTGTGGGCGTGTCTAAAGCGCCCGGCCAGTCACATCGAGGCCCTGCCTACGTCAGCAGTCAACCAGCTGATCGGAGGGAAGCTAGTGCAAGTGCGATGGAAACAGATTATTTAGCAGGTCTTTAAAAACAAATTAACACAATAGCACCCTGATTCCTAACTCCCGGCTGTGCCTCAGGAGATACAGCTGAAAAAGCACCACGCTCGCGATCAGCGCGCGTTTTAAAGCAGAGGGGGGCGTGGCTATGGCTGTGGGCGTGTCTAAAGCGCCCAGCCAGTCACGTCGAGGCCCTGCCTACGTCAGCAGTCAACCAGCTGATCGGAGGGAAGCTAGTGCAAGTGCGATGGAAACAGATTTTTTAGCAGGTCTTTAAAAACAAATGAACACAATAGCACCCTGATTCCTAACTCCCTGTGCCTCAGGAGATACACCTCTCTAGTTTGGGACACAGTGCGCCAAACAGACTCATCATTTGTTTTAGCCGCAAGCAACATGTCTTCCCAGATTCTATCATCCCAACTCTTTTTAGCCAGTTTTAATGAGACTTTATAAGTATGCCTGGCTTGGGCTATCTGGCTCCTTTCCCCTCCTAGAACAGCTGTCCTTAGGGAGCATTTGGCTTGTTTACAGGAAAAATCATACCATTTAATATTTCTCCCCAGGGCTGACTTCTTGTGGGCCACATCCTTATAAAACACCTGGTGCAGCTCGTCAAAGAGTAAGTTATGTATATTCAATATTGGGATTTCCAATTTATTCATTCCTTCATAGTTTTTCAAATAATTGCTGTAGAGCTCATACATCTGGGCCAGCAAAGATGGATCTGCCATAACTTTAGGCCAAGAGACATAACGTCTACAGTTGGATAAAACAGGTTCAGGCACGGCTGTGTGGCTTGTGTTCATTACCTTAGCTAATGGGGTTCCAATTAGTGATACTACCAGGGAATCGTGATTACTCTCAGGTCGCCTATCTACTCTCATGTCGGCTAAGAGTGACCATAGCCTCACATCTAGAATAGCGAAGTCTATAACACTTGCATGATTACCTCTTCTAAAAGTGGGTGCTCGATCGGGATCTGAGGTAGTGCGACCATTACATGCCCTCAATCCTCTGCCCACTGTAATAGAGCCTAGCTTACGTCCTGTTGCTGTAAAGTTGGCTCGCGGCTTCCCAGTTAATAAGATGATGGCTCATAGGATGTATTAAAATCTGCTAATATTATTTTTAAATTAGGATGAAGAGAATCTAAAATTTCTTCAAGAGAAGAAAGAGTAGGAGATTCAATATTGGCCCCAGTTGTTCTTACATAGATGCTTAAAAAGACCAAAACCAGTCCCGGCTGTAACGAAGCAACAACCCCCATTAAGTCTAAGCATTCTAGTTGTAATGAAGTGCATGACTTAAATACATTGTTTTTATGAGAATCAAGAGGCCCCCTGAAGCCCTCCTAAAATGTTTTGGTGGTTTGGCTTCTACACTATAGCTCATATAGCCATAAACAATTTTTTTTCCTGTTGCCCAGGTCTCCTGAAACATGCAAACGTCATGCTTACTTATATACAATAGCCAATCCGGGTCACCCAATTTAAGTGGAATCCCTGCCAAATTCCACGATATCAGACTAATATCGTTTTGTGTTTGAATGACCTCATGATCAGCAATTTGTGGAAGGCTTAAGCTAGGAGCCACAGGTGTAATGGTTGGAATACCACCCATGTTTGACCCATCAGGACAAGGTCTATCTGGGTTCTTGCTGATCCTACTTGGGCCTAGGGTATCATCCAAGAATATTTCATCCTAACCTCTGCCCCCATTCTCATTTGTAATCGCACAATTTGTGATTTCCTCCAGCCCTATGTTTCCCCTCCTGCCACTGGACAGATCTAAAGCATCGCCAACAAAGTTGGCTATCTCACATGCTGACATTGTGCTAGAATTTGTACAGGTATTACATATATGCTCACCACTCAGTCAATCGACTGTATTCAGATTGGAGACAGATGTTAAATAGCTAGCCTGCATAGTTAAATAGCGAGATTGCACTAGGAGGCCTTAAAGATTTCTAATATTTGGTGAAATCAGTTTCAACCTAATCCCAGTCGTGTTGTTCCCCAGAAAATGGCAAGTGCAAAGTTAATCAGATTCTCCACTAGCTGTCTGTTACAGAGGGACCTGTATACAATCAAGGTCTACAATATCTGAGGGACACCGCCTGGCTTCCAAAATATCAGATCTAATCACTGAAAGGCATTTGCGCTCCGACCTCAGCCAATAAATTAATTTATTATTTAGCGCATCAGTGTTTTCATAGGCTCCAAGGTTTAATTTGGGCACTCTCGTCAAGTAAATTAGATTTTTAAAATCTCGATTAGATCTTCCTTGACTATTTGTAGTTTGAGATCTTAAAGGGTAATCTCGCTGGGAAGAGAGGACAGTTTTTTGTACATTATCCAAATAGGTGGGAGGGGTTGCATTAACATTGACTACTCCACCCTTGGCCAGTTTTACATTAGCGACCTTGCTATTGGATACTACTTGATTTAAGAGCCTCAGGAGTTGCATAAACCGATTTGCATTAGGGGCCCTTCGAAGTTGGGTAGTTTCCGGCACCTTTTTAGATATTTGAACAGAACTTAATGCAGCGGTGGAATTTTGTGCCCAATCAGCTCCATTCGAAACTACTGCTGCTTCAGAAAAATGTGTACTGCATGAGATGTCGTAGACAATTCGGCTGGACTTGCTTGTTTACGACGGCAGAGGGAACTCTTCTTTTGCAGCAGGGAGACTTGATCCACCAATGAAACAACAATACTGCTAAGATGGTTCCATTTTAAGTTTAATGTTTCTAGAGTTACTGACTCAACAGGTGTCCCTATACCTTGTCGAGTCTCATTTTCAATTTGACCCACGTGATTCATCCCGGGTTGGGCCTGTGGTAATTGTGAGTGTAGCCTTCCGATGCATTCGGGGGATTGATATTGAGATTGAAGAGGGGCAAAACGATTTTGACAATGGATATTGGTAGCAATAATAACTTCTGTGAAAAGTGGACACTGGACATAGCTTAATTGATCAACATGTTCTATTTCCTCATGTTTAGACAGTAAGGAAGCTGTATCCTCTACAATTTCAGCATTCTCGGTCTGATGGTGATCTGAAATGACAAAATTCCCTTATTGTGCTATAGTCATCTTTTTGAGTTTTTTTGATTTTTGTATTTTTAAATATAGCCGGAACCTTTGGAACTTTATCCTTTCCCCTCCCTTTCTCAGTATTTAATAGAGACTCAACCTCCTCGATTAGTAAGTCAATGTCTGCCAGCGTTTTGGTATCGGCATTTGCATGCGAGTCAGCTGTCAGCTTCTTATGTCCTGGTTTCCTAGGTTTTTTTGCATTGATTTCCGCCCTCGGGAGGTCACCAGCTTTCCTTTTGCCCAGATTATAAAACAAAATGTTCCCCCTAGGGACAGGATATCCTGCAAAATGGAGCACGATATAAAACAAGGAAATGTGACTCACTCAAAAATGGTGAAGCCTGTAGGGCTATATCAAGTCAATACACCAATCCAGTATCACAATCCGATCAATTGAAAGAACATGAGCTACAGCAGCACCCCAGCTACAAATGTTAGGGACAGGGCCCTGCCTGGCCTCTTCCGGTCTATGACAGGCAAGGACGGGCCCGGTCGCGACACGCTTGTGTCCCGCGCAGCGGGAGCCTGCAATGCTTTTTAAAGAGCCTTCTGGCACTGGCATGCTGCTGGTGACGTCCGCGGTGCAGCCTGGCCCCCGATGTCTCTGCAGCCTTGTCTGGCCCCGGTCGCAGCAGTGATGATGGCAGTAAAACTGGCTTCCCGCGCAGCGGGAGCCCACAATGCTTTTTAAAGCGCCACCTGGCGCTGGCACGCTGCTGGTGACATTCGGGGTGCGGCCTGCCCCCTGAAGTCTCTGCACCCTTGTCTGGCCTCGGTAGCAGCAGTGATGATGGCAGTAAAGCGGGCTTATTTTTCTCAGGAAAGGTGGCAAGCCTATTTACAGAACCTTGAACAAATGCAAAAATAAAACAATACATTCATTAAGTGTAGAAAGCTGGCTCACTATATAGTGGACCAAAACGAGGTACAGAGTCCATGCAACCATTATTGGTTTACAGAGGCAAAAATGATAACACTAAATGCTCCCTTTTGTGGTAGTGTGGGCGAGCAGTTTAGGCTTATCAGATAGTAGTGCTAAGCATGTGTTCTACTCACAGAGGCAATAAATGAGACACACACTCAAAGAATAAATTCGAGACCAATTTAGAAAAATAAGTCCTATATATTTTGATACCTAGAGCATCGTAAACAAGTAAGTACTTTTTAAAATATCAACTTTTACAGGTAAGTAAAATGTTCACTTAAATGCGTCTATACGCGTAATTCTTTGCTATGGGAGAAAAAGGCATACATGTTGTACAGGTACTTGCAGTAGGTTTCCTAGGGTCCCCTTCAGGACTAAAGGTGGTAGGAGGGGTAAGGTCCAACAGTACTACCAGCAGTTAAGGTTTACCTGCCCTGGGGCATCCAAGTGTAGAGGTGCAGGTCAGGGTTGGTAGCTTTACGTGTTTCATCAAAGGAGTGGGGTGGCGGTGGCACCTACACACAGGCTGCAGAGGGAGACTTGGAGACAAGTCCGGGAGCTCCCAACGGTTGGCTCGGTTCACAAAGGTCTTTCTAGCAGGGCAGCACAGTTGGTTCTCGAGGACACGGGTCGGGACGCTCGGGTACAGCGCGGTTAGGTCGGCTGGGCTGGGAACTTGCGGTGGTCAGTCTCGCCGGTTGAGGGTGCAAAAATCAGGACAGTTGGGCCACTCTGCAAATGGGACTCTGTGGTGCTGATGTCCCTTGACAGCTTCTCGGTGTTGGTGAACTCCAGATGGGACTAAGAAATCAAAGCTCCAGCCAAAAATGACTTGGCTGCCCATATCCTTTAGGTAGAATTATTTGTGTGAATCTGTAAAGACAGAGTTGTAAGCAATGTTCCCTCTAATTTCTTTTCCTCTTTGTGCAGCAGTGTAAGGTCTCTGTGCGCTGCAGCTAAGGCTATGTGTGCCAGGAACCAGACAGTGCACGTGGGTACAGCGACCGTTATCAGTGCTAAAACCTTTCCAAACCTTTGCTTAAAAAGTGAAAAGATGGTGCATTTCCACACATACAGCGCCATGTGATGGGTCTTATGGCAGGTTTGCAACTTGGGTACACTCACCATGACATGAATTGGTTACACAGGCAAGTACACTTCAGCTTTAGAAAAGCACAGGACTCCCAACAGTGGTACCATTATAACATTTTACTAAAGATTCCCAACTGAAGCACTGTTTATATGGTGGGGAAATGTTGGGAGCCTATACAAGATCCCATACCTGGGGCTACATACAGGGGGGCACATGGTATTTATTCCCCCCTGTGTTCATGAACCCCCAGTTCATACAGGGCATGAACTTGATAGTCCATGCCCTGCAGAAATTTGCTTTGGCTTCCCCTGGCTGTGCCTTTTTTATAGGCACCGCCGTGGGACAGACAGCCTGCCAGTGACAAAAACAGTCAAAATCTGGCAGGCGGTGCTCACATGGGTTTGATGGTGTGGGAGCGGGGCAGTCCCGCACCGCCAAACTCCTAATAAGGCCCTAAGTAAGCATGGTAATCATAGCATTTGTAGCAAGACCAGCAGACCTACCAGCAGCAACAACTAAAATGTAAATGTGTTGTACTTGTATAGCGCACTGTTACCCTAGGGTGTCCTGGCGCTGTACTCATACCGCTGTGGAACCCTTCCTGGCCTTTCCCTGTGAAATGTCCACTCCTGGGCACCCCCAAGGTGAAGCCAGGCATCCCAGCGCTGTTGGGGCCGTTGTGGAGATTAAGCAAGCTATTGCCCAGAGTTGCAGAGTGGGACCCATGATTAGAATAGGCACCGAGGCGAGAATTAACAGTAGTTCTTGGACAGCAGACAGAGCAGCAGGAACACAGAATGCCAGGCATCCAGCAACAGAGGTTCTGCATGGAAAGGATGATTGGAAGCTGGTTAAGGCATCAAGTTGTGAAGAATAGTACCTAAGCATGATTTGTTTATATTTCCATCATACAATCGACTGACATTTCTTATAAGTAACAGTCATACCATTGATCATACTCACATACCTTCAGATTAAAACAGTGGCATAAAGGTTAGTTCACAAAATTATATATAGATATTAATATAGTGCGATGGTAGCTGGAGAGCAAATTCTCTATACCTTAAAAGCCGAAACGTTTCCATGTCAAATTTGCTTGAGTAACTCTAAATCCAGCAAAACCGTGGGTTACTTGCATTGGTCACTTGTGTTTTTCACCCGTGATGCACGTGGAGGATCGCCAGTACCTTCAATACCTTTTGCTAATAAGGCACAGCTGTGCGGCAGATTGTGTGAGTATTCATGTTATTCGCAGTGCCCGTCACACGCTGCAATTAACATGAATACTTTCTCGGAGGCACACAATCTGCCCTGAACAGGGCCAGCCTTGGAGCTGGTGGCGCCCTGTGCGACAGTGTTGGTGCCCCCCCAATGACTACCTCTGCCACGGATTTCCTCACTACTACCCTTTAACAGTGCCCTTCAAGTCTCCATTACCACTCTCTGAGATGCATTTGATTCATTTTATAGCGCCACTAGTGTAGGGTGTCGGAGCACTTTACATTGCACATACATTGAACAGAGACAATCGGAGCACTTTACATTGCACACACTTTAAACAGAGACCATCAATCATAGTTATGTAAATCAGTGTATAAGAAATGTTACACAAGACAGAGGACAGCAATGTGTAGGAGTGACATGTTATCCATACTGGTAGGCAGTATAGTTTGAGTGCTTGGTCTGTAGAAGCACAAACTCGGAATTTAAAATGTGATACCATGGTCAGGGGTTCTCTTTAATGAGAATTGCTTTGTAGCTAAATTACCCCTTTTGCAACATTAGGATAATGAATGCTGGGGAAAAAATCATAACGCTCTAATCTGTACCTTGCAGTATGCATGAAGTTCTTTGATGACAGTTAATGGTTTATTGTTCTATATTAGGATTTTATCTTCTAAACTGCAAGTAACCAAATGACCTCTCTGACAAAAGTAGTAACCCGCTAACCTATTTTCATTCTATGCACTTTGTGATCTGCATGGTAAACGTTCTTTGCAGCAGGCATATTAACCCTCTGCGCTACCTTAAAACTTCCACTAGCAAAAACTTTGAGAGGTATCTTGCCATATTTATTATTGCATGAAAAATGCTGGAGGCAAGGATAGTTGCAGTAGGTTCTTTTATAACAATATAATATACCTGCAAACACGACTTCCCCCACCTGTCAACACTCGGTGCAGTGGCACCGGTAGCACTGCCCTAGAGCCGGCCCTGGCCCCACAGCGAAGGACATCTTAAGGATTTTGGAGGCCCTGCGATCCAAGAGAAACCTTTTTATGGATGTTGCATGAAAAATAAACACAATGTTTCTCTGCACAATGTCTATAATAGAGTCTGACATGTCACCCACTTTAAAAATAAATTAAGGGATAACCGTATTTAAAACAATCTGTTTAGTAATTATTCATGGTCATCAGGGCAAGACTTTCAGGGGATTCCCCTGAAAGGCTGGGGCCCTGGGCCAGAACCCACTTTGGTCATGCCTTAAAACGTCTCTGAAATCTACCAGCACGACTTGTGCTTTCAGGTGATTCTGAAAGCATACGTCGTACTTGTAGACTTGCTGCATTTCTTTTGTTAATAGAGCGCAGCACACAATTTCTCTTAACAAATGAAATGCATCAAGTCTACAAGCATGACGTGTGCTTTCAGAATCACCTGAAACTTGTGAAAGTATTAATGTTAATTGCAGCGCGTGACGGGCGTTGCAGTTAACATGATTACTTAAAAAAAGGCACCCAATCTGCCCTGCAGCCACGCCATCTTGAACAAAAGAAATGCAGCAGGAGCCACTTTTTGCTGAACTTCGGTCATGTTCTCCTACTGCAGAAGGAAGTGACTGTTTTTCGCGCCGCATACGTTTTTACAGCGGCGGCGCGAGCGGTCTTCTCAAAGGGGCTGCGTGTGCTTCACACATTACACTGCGCGCTCGGGGTGACATAGGTGCGCGCCCGCACCTAACACGGAACAGTGGTTGTAAGACCTGTTAAAGAGTACCTTGTCTAATGAGTTGAGAACCGTGACCTCATATGAAATGTTGTTTCCCATTATGCGCTTTTTGAAGCATACACCTGGCTAATTGAGGCCCAATTGATGCACAAGCGGAGGTCTGGGGGAAAACTGTTTGAATCACCTTCATAACTGAAGCACAAGTGTAGGTCTGGGGAAATGGCCCCTTTGTTTTGCAATAAAAAAAATAGGAGGCATCATGATTCGCCTGTTTTTAAACACTGCTAAAGTGGTCCTCTACATAGCTCAATTCAGTTCGAAAGAGCAGATAAAAAAATTATTGGAAAGAGGAACTTTGGACACATGTTCTTGATATCCATAAACGGACGTGCTTTTATTGTCCAAAATCTCAAGAAAGACATAACTTAGAACTTCACCTAAATTACCTCCAAATCAGGAACACTGGAATTACACGGCCACCATGTCTTTTGCATAGGTATAGAATTGCTGCATTTGCCACACAGTCCATTATCTGCTGCATAATCTGCAGATTTTAACCCCAAAAATGTTTGCTTCTAGCTCAAATGATTCATAAGTTACTAAAAATGCAGCAACACTTATTGCTACGCAGGGTACGGCTCTTTGCACTGGTTATCTGGCCACTTTTCTGTTGCATATTGCTATATTTGGGTGTCAACCTGTTACCAATGAGGTGCAACCAATGCGCAGACAGTGTTAACAAGTGTAAAAATGACTAAATAATGAGTAGGATTTGAGTGACCTCCGCATTATTGCCATACCGGCAAGGCTTGGAGGATGTCATGACGCTGCCTGGGGCCTCCAGAATTCCCGGACTTAGGTTTGTCCAACGCCGATTGAGTGAGATGGGGTGTCGGAACCATTGGTTACCCCCCTATGGAAGCTACAGGGCTTTTGAAAGAGGCATTTAAGCATTTATATTGGCAATAGATATAGAATTTGTTTCTGGGTTCTGCCAGGGTGGACTCCCTCACCAACGCCTTTCTTGAACACAAAGATGGTTATTTTGCAGAAGGATATTTCGATGAGATTGAGCCTCCCCTAGCCAAAACTTTATGTATGAAATTTCGGTTTGGGACCCTGCCCCTTCGGTCGGTCACAGTTAAGTGGCTGCATGCATCCAATAATTCAGATGGGAATTGTACTTTTTGTCCCCAGGTGCCCGAGACCATTGTCCATGTTGTGATTTTTTTTTTTTTTTGCCCATTTCATGCTGAGTATAGAAGGAAGTGGATTCACCACTTTGTCGCAACCTGGGGTTTAAAGACTGCAAAACAGCAATCATGGCCCTTACAATTTATTGTATTTGCTACATCACATTTTTTATTGAATATGTGGAGGCTCAGGCAAAAAAGTTTAGCCCCCTGATGGTTTGTGTCATGGAATATGCCTTGTTTGTAGAACCACGAAACAAACGAGTCTGGGGGTAGTACCCGCTTTGAAGGGCCTTATGTTCAACATGGAATATGGTTGGACTGTATTCATGGTGTTACGGTTTGATATTTTTGGTATTTATTGTTCTACTTTTTGGCCATTAATCCCTTTATGGTGATGACATTGACTACGTCTTTGTACTCTGTATGGTTATGCTTTGATAATGACAAGATGATGATTTTAATTGTTTGCTATTTTTTTGCACATGCCTCAAGAGGCTTATAGGTTCGCTATGCACTTTAGGACTAATAGTCTAAATGTTTTTAAGTTGTCATGTTTCTATTACTCTATGTGGCTATGCACTATCTGTATTGTTATTGTTGAGGTTTTCTTTTATGGATTTTAAATATCCGCATCATTTGCCTTATTTGGCCCTCCCCTGCCACATAATTTGGCCCTCCCCTGCTGCATAATTCCACATATAAGGAAGATCAGATTACAGACCTATTTTTGCTTCTGTGTGAGTTATATGACGTCTGAAAGAGTGGACCGAATTTGGGCCCAGAGAAAAAATGTCAGGACAGTAAAAGAAGTTAACATGTTGTTTTAGCCTTTCTTCAGACAAATCATTTAATAGACCATGATTAGTATTGTGCAATTGTGTCTTTTAATTTAATTTTGTTGGCAATACCTCCGGAATACTCTGTCAGCAGACCTAACACTAGTGGAAAGGGTGTCGGAGAGACTCCTAATTTAAAGCTGTTCCGCTTAAGCTACTTCAAATGGCACCCTTTCTGTCCAGCACCGCCAAGTAAACCATGGTGGCTTCGGGACAGAAAAATCCTGGATCCCTCAGTCCTCAGAAGTGACCAGGTTATGTTGGCAGCAGTCTATCTTTAGAGATAAAAAGAGAACAAGAAGGTGCTCCCATCATGGATCTTGAACTTGCTTTAGGGTAAAATGTTCTGCACTAAAGATGTATATATTTAAATTAGGAAGCCCATCTGCATCTGATGCAGCAGAGAAAATGCCTACGCAACTGTGGTGTTTTAGTGTCAAGCAGCTTGTGTCTAAAGGATGCCAAAATATCTGGTCCTTGTAATGCTTCACTCCAGAAAACCAAGCCCAAACTCGTATTCATAAGATTTACGTCAGGAAACGCAATTCAACTATTTCCACTGCCCATTCCAACTTTAGTGTGGAGATGTTCCCTTTTTATTGAATCCTGTAATTAAAGGTTCTTGATTCTCAAAATTGAATTAATGTATTAGTCTCAATTTGAGGCTTGCAGTATATTTGATAAATGTGACCAACATCACATGCATTTTAGGCCTGATTTAGACTTTGGCGTAAAGGGTACTCCATCTCGGCGACATGGGACAAAACTCCCATGACGAGGTGTTCATTGTGGTTTTTTTTTTTTTCATTTTCCAAAACAAAATCCCAATTTGGGATCTTGTTTATGAAAGCATAAAAAAACAAGTTTGAAAGATAGACGGCCGGCTCTGTCATGATGATGGAGCAGTCTGTCAAACTTTCAAAACATTTACAGGAACTGCTGTGATGGTGGTTCCTGTAAATGCAAGAGAGATCTGCTGGGCAAGTGGACAGCTCTAAATTTGACGTGCGGAGTACCATCACCAAGGCAGGTGTAAAGTACTTCGCCATGGTTATGGTACTTGATCCTTTCACCAAAGTCCGAATCAGGCATTGATTTGGTGTTCATATATGTAAGTTGTATGGAAGAGGAATGGATGCAACTGATTTTGTAATCTTCATGATAAACGGTTGTTACTAGTTTCAAGGCACAATTATTAGATTTTAGATTAGATCAATTATCTGCTTAGTTTGATTTCAAATTCTAAATTGACCTCCGTTTTGTTTCCCAAAGCACTGCAAAATGTACTGGAAAGACATGCAAGAAGAGGACTTCTTAATGCATAACTACACCATCTGATTTACTTTGTACACTGTCAAGAAAAACAAAAGAAAAAGTTCTTCAAAGTTCATAAGCTAGAAGTAGGCAGATGATGCGCTGTCCCCAAAAAAAGACAAAACATGGTAAAAGAGAAAGACAGATTGAAAAATCTCAGTGTGACAATGGTGACAACCTATTATCTAACACTGAAACAGAAAAAGAAAGGAGAAGGGTAATAACATACACCTGCACTGAATGTGGTAAGAACTTCAATCTGTCATCTAGGATGATAAATCATCAAAGATGCCACACAAAAGAAAAACCATATGTTTGTATTGAATGTGGCCAGAGTTTCAAACAGATATCGAGTCTGCGAGTTCACCAAAGAATTCACACTGGAGAGAAACCATATAAATGTACTGTTTGTAAAAAGAGTTTCTGCCATTCATCAAGCCTGGTCATTCATCGACGAGGGCATACTGGAGAGAAACCCTTTGAATGCTGGCAATGTGGAAAGAGATTCAAACAGTCTTCACATTTGATTAGGCACCTGCCTGTGCACACAGGCACGAAAATGTACACATGTGACAAATGTGGTAAGAGCTTCAGCCAGTTGTCAAACCTAGTGACGCACAAGAATGTTCACACTAAAGAGAAAATATATAACTGTAATCTGTGTAGTAAGAGTTTCAGCCGCCTTGCAAACATGAAAAGACATCAAACTTTACACACGGGAGAGAAACCATTTGCGTGCAGTGAATGTGGAAGGAAATTCAACCGAGAATCAAACCTTGCTGCTCATCATAAATCACACACATCACCTAAGTTACTTAAATGTGAATGTGGGAAGACTTTCCAGCGGCTGTCAAGCCTGATTGCTCATCAGAGAAAGCATTCAAAAAAGAAACCATATGCTTGTGGTGAATGTGGAAGGCAATTCAAGAAGCTAGAATGTTTAGGAATACACAAGCAGACAAATTGTCACCACTCTTACTCTGCCTAGTACTAAGCCAATTGAGCAGCGAAATAGATTGTATGCACTGTTTTAATCTAAATTCAAGAAACAAGAAGTTTGACATGAATGGATAATGACTGTGATCATTTAATTAAAATGTAAATAGGAGATTTGTTATATTAGAATAAAAGTATCTGTGCAACCAAAAGTAAATAGACACAGTTTCTGAATGCTGAATCTGCACAAGAATATTTCTACAAATAGAGACATTTTAGAGGGAAATATTTTTTTTCTAGTTACTAGGAATTGAGATATTGTGGCATCAATGATTTTTGTTTAAACCAGGGGTGCTTATTTTCTCTTTTTGCTCACCATAATGTAACATTTATTTGTTATTTGGACACCTCAAAGGAGAATAGGCGAGAGACCAGTGATTCAGTCTTTGTAGGTTGATACCTTTGGGTTGCAGAATGCAGCAGACTGTAACTAACATCTGTGATTCTTCAGCCCCTCCGTATCCAGTGGGGCATTTCAGCATTGCTCTCCGATAGCCGCCATGTTAAACTTCCTGCCTTTGATGATCTTATCCTTCTCAACTCATCTCCTACTATCTTATGAGGATAGCAATAAAAAGTAAACCACGAACAGTAGTTGGGACTCTAAAGACCCTGTCTTGTTGTTTATAAGAAGACCTTGAGGTGTCCTAATGTGACTGGTTCCCGAATTGCTCAAATCCTCATCTCTGCAGATACCAACTGAACCCCATTACCAGTCACTATTTTTGCAAGTATACCTTGTCATAAAAGTTCCTCTAAGAATTCAGTGAAAACCTTAGTCATATGTGAAACAAATTGTACCTCTGGTCAAAGAGAATGTTAATCCTTGAGAACCACAACATATATTAGTTCCGAAGATAGGGTGTCAGATGACCCTGTTGTATCCCAACACAATTTTCCCCAGGCTTTCTGAGGGCAACACACTTTTTAAGATGGAAACTAGACTGTTGTTATTTGCTTCATGCACACAGCTTTTACTGCCTTATGTGTTTAACAGCCGTGCCTAAATCTGTACATCAGAAATCAATCTATAAGTATCTTTTTATAGCACTTATGCCAATATATCCGTCATGCTCCATCTCCAACACTCTTTTCCTCAGTCAGACAGGCATGGCCATCAACTCCCCTCTCAGCATTCTGCCAACACAATTCAAGGGCCACACTACAAAACCACCTCACCGCTTAAGTTATCCTTACATATCCAAGGTGATTGTGTGTTCTTTTCTATGTATGTTAATGCTTTATCTGCTGCTCCATTTACTCATTACTAATGATAAATACATCTTTATCTTAGTTTACACCCCCCCCTGCTACCATGAAATCACCATCTATATACCTTTCTCCTTTGTCTGACATTGGTAAACGTGATAAACAATTTGCTTCCATTTTCTGTATCCTGGGATATCGTCCCCTATGAAAGCATATTTGTGCAGTCAGAAAATCTGTTTTGCAGTGTTGGGGTGCCTTGCCTGCACACTTGGAGATAAAATAGGTCTAACAGTGGCTTAATGTCAGTCCTCAAAATAAAATTTGTGCTACAAATATATTGTCTAAAATTATTGATCCCTCACCATCCACCACCAAGTATTTGAGTTCAGCATTGCTCCGTGTCTTGGAAGCATAGGCCACTGTTATATCTCTCCCATTCCTCCTCTGTACTTCCCCAAAGCATAATCAATTTCTTCCTTCTCCACTATTGATTGACACCTTGTGTTAAAAGTTTAGAGGAAAGGCACGTCACAGATATCTTTTCTTACAAATTCACTGTCATACACTTGAAAGAAATTGAATTTTTATTCTTTTTCAACAAGTCTTTGAAGTATGGATTTTCTCTGCAAAATTAGTGACAAAGTTAGCTTAATGCCAACCTAAATGAAGAATGATGGCAAAAGCTTCTTTTTTAGTATTAAATCATTTTATTGCCGGCCAAATATGAAAAACATAAAATGAAAATGCCTACAACCCAATGGGCCGGCCAAGCAATGTCACTGTAAGCAGGTGAAGATACAATGCAGGAGAGAAATACACAAGGTTATACACAGCAAGTCGCCTACAACCCAACAGGGCCGGCCGCGTCTGAAGGAATAAAGTGACCAGAAGTCAGTTGTAGAGAATATCAGTCACACGAGTGTAAAACCAAGCGATGTCGGAAGTGCTGGCGATCCCGGTGTCTGTAGGCACAGCAATGGAGGCCGCATATGAACAAAAACCCAGAACTTAACAAACGAAAGAAAACCCAAGCTTCTTTTTTAAAATCGTTTTTATTAAGCATTTCTGTTGAAAATATTACAGACAGTATCCAAGTAGCATTTAAGGCAGCGTGCAGAGTTATTTAGTGCCGACAGTTAAAGACATTACATATAGGTATACCAATATGATGGCAACAGATTTTTGGTGTATCCCTCACAGTTCTCATAAAGCGCTTCTTGCCTTATGCTATTCCATTCCTGTCTATATGGTGACCCAAGTAATGTACACCATCTGTTCCGAGGATACATTTTTCTCTCATGGTGTTTAGAACGCTCTTCAATACTTCCAAAATGTATTACATGGGCACATTGTGTTCCTTCCAGTCTTGTCGAAACACTTGGACATCATCCTTAAGCAACAGGTGCACTACCCTTTGGAATATTGCTGATTCAGATGCCAAGCAAAAGGTTATACAACAAAATCCAAAAGCTCCTTCAAGCATAATAAAAGATGTGAGTGATTTTGGGCCTTCCTCCAGAGCAATTTGGTGGTAAGCTGAGGAGTGATCTAACGTGGAAAATATGCTTATTACCTAGTAGTTCAATAATGGGTACAAGTTCAACCAAGTACATTAAGTTCCCTGAGAGCTACTCACATCCTAATTCGACTTTCAGGCAATTAGAAATGGAGATAGCCTCTATGATGCCTCAATGCCTTCAATTATTTCTGCTTTGCACAGATTTTCTAACTCTGTCTGTAACTGTGTGTCAATGCCAATATCACTTCTAGAACCTTAGGTACCTTTGGCAATGCCCATTCCTTTAAAATCATGTTCTTCAACTTCTTTAACTAAGCTTATCTGTGGTATATCTTATTTCCTCACTTATGGTACAGCCCTGGCCTGCTGCTAACTTCTATTCTCCACACCTTGTCAGGATGGTTGGAATCAAACATTATTTCTAGATTGCGCTGCTGTAGGCACCCTAACAAACATCCACCGTTCTTGGCTACATAGACCTTAGACTGGTGTCCCCAATGATTTATTATTGACGTCAAAATACTCACAAGCTTCATTCTGTTCCTGCCATAGGCCATCAGTTTGATATTGGACTTTTCTAACTTCTCATCTTGATACACCCGTTCCATATCTTACCCTATCAACGTATACCTTGTTCCTGAATCCACCATTATGCTGACAGATTTGTCCTGTGTTTGCAAAATGGGGCATCAAGTTCCTAACCAACACCGCAAATGTGAAGAACACAGTTTTCTTGTTGTTGATCATCATCTTCTGTTTCTTGCTCTCATCACTCTTGACATCCACAGCAGCAATACTGCATGCCCATTTTTTTCTTTTCACAAGTGGGAATAATGTCTTGTTTGATTGTATTTTCTATAGGTTCGTTGGACAAAATTTATCATATGTGAAATGCCCTGCAAAACCTCAACTAAACATGCATATTATTTTTGCTAATTCTCCTTTTCGTTCATGGGCCCATCAAGCACCCTTGCACCTTGGATTAGTTACAATTGAAGGTAACATTGCCTGATCTCGCATCTTAAACTTTACAACAAACGTTTGATTCCTCACGACATACACTGAAAGTGTTATGCAATTTCCACTGCTATTTCTAATGTCAATACTTAGTCTTAAAAAGTCTTGTTAACTTACTGCACAAACGGATTCTTTAGAATTCCATTATAAAGTGATCAGAAGTTTTTTTTTAATGCTGCTAGACCTTTAAAGGCAGCTATATAATCTTCAACAAAGTCTTACAGTAAATGGCACCCACTCAAAAGCCTAGGCTTCTCAACAACCTCATTCTTTGCTCATATTTGGTAGTAATAATTCTCACTGATATGTCATTTGTCGTGTTCCTCTTCATCTTCCTTCAATAAAGGTTAAGGCAAATCTATATCTACCACACCAAGACAGTGTTTGAGCAAAACCAACTTTGTTTGCCCATGAAAAACTTCCCATCTAGTGCTTCCAGTTCGGCTTGAAAACCATTCCACTCGCCACATTCTTGCAAAGTTTGGCCGGGGCTTTAGCAACACAAGTAGAGTTCAAACTCCTTCTATTACAGCGTCTTATCGTGGGTATTTTATGGCTATGGGGTGCATGTCAAAGTGCTAACACACACAAAACATGATTGTAATGTGGTTAGCTTTTCTTTCTCCTTTTTCTTTGTCTATGATTCGTTTTAGTTGTATGGAGCAAATAATTTCTTTGTTGTTGTCTGTTTAAAACAATTGTGTTACAATGGGTGTGTGTCATCCATGAAACACACACTTTCTCCATGAATGTAAAGGACCTCTGCCGCTTTCTTTGCCAAATACACCAACCTGATTTGGCAACTTTTCCATCTTGTCTCACGGTTCAGTGGGCCCTTGTAGCCTGTCCACCAGCTTCCGATTCATAGAAATTATGGACCTTAATAGGAGGCAGTCATTAGTGGCTAGTAATCCTGCCACTGCCACCATTCATTGCGGCATTAATAATGTTTGCTTATGACCCAGAGTCGAGGACAGTTTTAAATTCTATTTTCTGAAAATGGTTATCTATTTCTTTTGAAGCATAACATGCAAAACATGTTCTTAACTTTTTTTGTCTGACATATTGGATGTTAAACTTTGTGTTCATTTCGCTGTCTAAACGGTTCAATGTATTAATTTCATATAGCATTTAATTGTTTTAACATTTTATTCAGGTTGGAAATGGGTCCCCTTGCATTTCCATTTCAGTACCATGTGGAGATCCAGTTTTATGAAGCTCACAACACTCTAGGAGAGAAGAGATTTTAGAAGTGCATAATGTTAAAAAATCAGTTCCTCATTTATTTTCAACTCTGATACACGTATCTTTTATTTTTGTTTGTCACAAATAAGTGCCAGCACCCACATTTTCATAAAGGAGGCTTTCAGTCTCGTTCAGCACTGGTGCAGCCAAATTTCCCTATCGGTCCAGAGCATCACATTTGTGCTTTTAACATTTCAAAAATATAAAGACATTTCATTTAATGTTGAAATATAGACATACATAAAACAAAGCTATTAGAATATTATAAAATGTTTTTATTTTTTTATTTTATTTATTCATTTTCAGAAGTAACAAGAAAACAAAGTGAATGTATACAGTACATAGCAATTGCATGGCATTGACACATTTTTACAGCTAAGCCGGTACATCAGAGCAACACATAGCATGGCTTTAGAGACACTCACAACCAGGATTTACACTAAAGGAGGCATCACATGACATTATACTCAAAATCACCTTTCATGTCAGTATAAGGCGGAGCAGGTACAATAAATACAGTACATCATATATTGGCTACAGTCGTCAAATAAGCAGTAAGGGGAGCCCAGATGTCACGCGGTTTTGATGACATGGGCAATTCCTCTGCATAGCATGTAAACTGATCCCGACAGTAGGTCAGGTCCTGTAACCGTAGTTTAGTGGTGGGCACAGGTCTGCCTCCCCAGCATATAGAAACTCTTCTCTTGGACATTAGCAATGCTATAGCCACAAATCTCCTGTGTGAGGCCTTAATATTAGTGACCAGACCCAGAAGACATAGTTGGGGGTACAGACTGTAGGTAACCCAACCATCAAATGCAGAATCTGTGTGCCAGACCCCAATATGAATACACCCTTGGACAATCCCAAGCTAAGTGGTAGAAGTCTGCAGTAGGCGCTCCGCATCGCACACAGCTGTCAGTGACCCGCAGACCATACTTATACAGCTGGGCAGGGGTGTAGTATAATTGATGTAAATACTTAAAGTGGACCAGTCGCAAGTTACCGTTTGCTGTTAAATTCCCCATCAGACGGCAGCATCCAGACCACTCGTCCTCAGACATAGGATTTGGTAAAATCGCATTCCATTTATTTAGTGCAGTTATACCCAGTGCAACCATCTCCCCCTGCGATGCCGGATATAATCTAGTGCCCAGCTTAGCCCGTGATGTGGTAGTGTATTAAAAGCTGCAGCGCGTCTAATGCAGGTGGTTCCGCAGGGAAATGCAGATAGAGCGCACGCATCACGGATCGCAGTCTAGTGTAGATAGAGGTGCATAGCAGCGACGCCGCCACCTGCAACCACAGACGCTGAGGTTATAAATTGGCCACCAGGAAACACATCCTCCATTTTTGTCATGTCCATATCCTTAAGGGTCCTTAGGGCAGCAGCCTCAACAGTGACCGAGAGATCTGTGTGATATAAGAGTGGCATATTGGGCGTATATAGCATCAATTTCTGTGCTCTCTTTCCCAGTTCCTGCCAGGCTGCGGCCGTTGTCTGAACTGTGTCGAACTCCCCTTTCTCAAAGACTGTGTGTTTATTCACTATCATGGCCTTGAGTGGTATCGGGTGAACGGCTCCCGCCTCTACCGCAACATGTGGGATGTATGCTGGATCCTGCTGCCAGTAATAGGCGTAGTGAGCCTGTGCACAGAGATAATACAGCTGAAAATCCGGTGCCGTAAAACCTCCCTGATCGTAAGGGAGCGTGAGTGTTTCCCATTGAAGGCGAGGTTTCTTAACCCCCCCACGCCAGCGTAATTAGGAGAGAGAGGAGTGTGTTGAAAAAGTGGTGTCAATTGGACAGGTATGTTTAAAAATAGGTATAGAAAGCGCGGAAGAACTACCATTTTCATTATCACTATGCGGTCCGCAAAGGACATGGGCAACTTGATCCAGCGGACCACTTGCCCTTCTAGTCGCGTGACGGCTGTGCCGTAATTAGATTGTATCACAACTTGCGGATCCCTATGGAGCCATATTCCCAAGTACTTTACAGTGTCAGAACACCATACTAAGGGACAGTCCAGTTCGAGTGGAGGTGTGCAATCCGTGAGCGGTAGGATAACCGATTTAGACCAATTTATTCCAAGTCCAGAAAACCACTCAAATCAGATATATTCCCTGATGAGGGGTGCCAGGTGCAAAGCGGGCTTACGGACTTACAACACCATGTCGTCCTCATACATAGAGACTGCTAGCGGGCGTTGGAGAAAACGTAAGGCCGTATGCGCATAGCGCTGTCGCAGGATACAGACCAGCGGCTCAAGTATAAGTGTGAATAATAAGGGGGACAACGGGCATCCTTGACGTGTGTCAGGCTGGATATGTATTACCTCTGACAAACGACCATTCACCCTCACCCGTGCAGTAGGACGTGTGTAGAGCAATTTTATCCAATTAATAAAAATAAAGGGCACCCCCATACGATGCAGAATTACAAGCATATAGGACCAGGAAATAGAATCAAATGCTATGGCAGCATCGAGGAGCACCGCCACTGCCGGCAGAGTAGGGTCCTAAACATGCATAACCGCAAAGAGTGTCCGCAAATTATGGGAGGTGGAACGAGTAGGGACGAAGCCAGATTGATCTGGCAGTACCATAACGGGGAGGAGTAGTTTGCATGGACTTGGAAAAACGCTATTATTCCGGAAGGAAGCGTAGGAGGAGCCAGGTGATCAACGCCCCGCCCCGTACCTGGAAACATGAGAGATTCGATGGCGGCGTGAGGCACGGCGTCTTGGCGTTTTTCGTTCTTGCTCCTTTGCTGATACATTGTTTCCTCTGGTGCTTGGAACCTCGGGACTGCTGGAGCCGGAATCATATTCAAGGCGCGCCTGCCTGCCTGCTTTGCATTTTCCGGATTCCCGGGGGTTGTGTTGCTCGAGGGGCTGGCGCCTTGGAGCCTGTTCCTGCTTCCCATTCCTGTTGATCGCCGCGGATCTCCTGTATCCTGCTAATGCTGCCGGTATGTTGAATCCAGAAGGCGGAGGGAGCAGGGATACTTTGTAACACTCCGGCAATTTGACGAGCTTTGGCTGCAGGTGAGGAGGGGAAGGCAGCTGAAGGAGGACGGCGTTGTCCGTAAGGCAGCACAATATTCGACGGATTGAAGCTTATTAAATCTTCTCTTTGACTTGCTAAGCTAATAAATATTTGCAATATTAGCTGGCCTTTGCCGGTAACCTGCTGCATCCAGTTACTCCATTATCCTGCTCTGTTTTTCGGACCTTTTTGTTCTTAAAAATCAGGGGCTGCTTTTGTAAAAAACATATTGCGAGCACATAAACTTTTGGCAAAGAGTTGAGATTCAGCAGAGGTTTTGGCTTTAGCTGGGTCAGTTTGCCAGAATTTCAAGGATTGATGTGGCATTGTGGGCAATTGAGTTCTTTGGCAGCCACCAGCGCACCTGTGGTTCTCGTACCAGCACCAGCTCCTGCTTACTCCTGCTGACGGGGCAGATCTGCGACTCTTCCCGCTTCTCTCCCGCCGCCGTACTTCCTGCCACCTGTGCGGCCGCAGTGCGGAGGGGAGCTAGGGTTGTGGGGACTACGATTCCCAGCTGGAAGCCGCCTATGGCAAAGGCAAAGGAGCGCCAGGATGGGCATAAATCTTACCTGACTGCCCGCGCGGGAGCAAGCCGGGCTAAGCCCGGGCAAAGGGCGGGCCCGAAGAGGCCAGAAGAGGTTGGGCTGGGCCATGGACCCTGTACTCTGACCTTTTTGGACCTGTTTTACTCACTAAAGTGTGAGTTTTAATTTGTTTGTCACTAGAAGTTAGTAGCTTGTTCTTTATTCGCCGGTAACATGTGTCGTGCTGAGGATTATTGTCAAGCTTGGCAAAATGGCTAAGGTTAAGGCTAATAAACCCGTAATTGGGGCAGATTCCATGGAAAATTATCTTGTACAAAAGGTTAATCAAATTAATAATACCCGCAGAGCGTTTCTAGGGCGAGGTAATGATTCTGTCTTATCAGCAGAGTAGCCTCCCCCTCTGGTGGATCTAGCGGCTACAGATAGACAGGAAGGGGGTAATGGGGTTATCGCAATTACTGTGGCGCAGGTACATGCAGATCAGACTGAAGAACACCCAGAAACAGTACCTGACTTGTCAGAAGAAGAGACACCACCCCTATCACCCCCCCCTTAGGCCAGTAAGATTGTGCAGGAAGGTACAATTTAAACGTGGGGGGAAGAATTGTAAACCTAGAGCAGGAAAGAGCAATCTAGCCCCAAGTAGTGTGGTAGCTCGAAAGGACCCAGAGGATGGTAGTGGTATGGGTGGCACCAGTATTAATATAGATTTGGAACCATTTGCTCTTCTATTTCATTCTCTGGAAGAAAAAATAGAGGCAAAAATCACTGAGCTGATGCAACCCCTGTTATCTAAATTAGACATAATGGCTCTGGAAGTGGAAAGACTAGGTGGGCTGCTAACATCGCATTTGGCTTTAGCACCAGGAAACTCAAATGTAGAGAATAATAAACCAACTGTTGAGGGTCTGGGAACAGGCAGAGTTATTTTAAAAAATACTAGGCAGTATACATCTGCTGCTGAGCCTGCCCCATTTGATCCCAACCCACCAATTATGCCGAACATAAGGGCTACAGGAGTTCCTGAGGGCATGTCAAGTCTACAGTTATGTAAAGAAAACTCGCCATGTCAATCTTCCACCGGACTGTGCACCTTATGTGGCTGTACTTACAAATGTCCCTCCCATTGAGTCACATGCATATCAGGCCCATGAGGAAACTCATGATTCTTTAAAGAATAGAACGGTCTCTTGGCTCAATAAAAATTGTGGGTTTCCTGTTAAATTTGCTGACCAAATAATAACAACAAGAAGGGTGAATTGGATCGGACCATCTAGTAAGTTAACAAATGGTGACTGTATTATTGTTAACTTCAGGCATCCTCAACATGTTGCCACGGTTTTACTAAGAGCAGCATCAATGGTTCATACTCCTAATAGCATTTGCATACACCCTCTGGGGTACTTTTACTCCCACCAGATTAAAAATCCACCGACCCCTGGGCCTCTTAGATCATGTATATCTTTACAGCCATTGACCCCCAATGGAGCTTATTTGTACAATGTTGGTAGCCAGAGTGGGAATGGTATCAATATTGCAACACATAATAGATTTGATGCTCTCTCGGGATTAGAGTCATGTGACTGACATGAGGTATCTGCTGGGCAGGTAACTCGAAGATCAGAGGACCTGGGATGTATGGAGAGTACCTTGGCAGTAACAAACTCAAATAACGTAATCTCCTGGAATATTGCGGGTTTAGGCATAAAAATGGTGGACTATAACTGGATTGGGTACATTAAGAAGTACCAAATTATCTGTTTGCAAGAAACCTGGTCAACTGACTGCAATCATTTTCTGGAAGGGTATAAGGCTTATTATGTCCCTGCAGTAGCGACCACTAGGGGCAGACCCGAATGGGGAATGGTTGTGTTTATTTTTATAGCACTTTGCTGTAAGGTGCGGAGAATCACAACAAACCATACTGGTATTATTGGGTTAGTTTTAACAGGGGATAACTGTAGGGCTGGCCTGGTCAATTTCTATAATGCTATTAATTTAAGTACTGTTTCCAGTCAGATAGTAACACTGAACACCTTCATTAGTAACTCTATGAAGGATTGCATTCACAACCTCATGGTGATGGGGGATTTTAATGTGCATCCCTGTGGAGATCCCCTTTTTAAAATGATTACAGAACTTAATTGCTCACGTTGTGAGGATTTCCATTTTGAGCATACAACTGAGGGGGAACATTTAAATGACATGCTTAATGAGTTGGACCTAACAACTACGATGGCTTTGATGGCCCCTACCAAGTGCTTTGATACCCCGAAATTTAAGGGGAATGGGAGGGGAACCTTTATAGACTTTGTTCTGTTAACATCATTAATGCAGTCTTTTGTAGGATCCTTCTCCATTGATGCGAATGAATTCAGTGACCATAACCCTCTCACTGTTTTCATGAGGGGTCCACTGATAGCTAAAGAAAGAGAAGACTCCTCTATTGGTAGGGTGAATACCACAGAAGGCAGACGCCGGTTGAGATGATCCACGGTTACCCCCTATCTGCTGTATAATGAAATTAAAGTTACATGTGCAGATGAAATCGCGGTTTGTACACAAGAGGGTGCACTCCCAAATACTGTCTTAAATGCTTTCCAATGTCTAGCGGATAAGGTGTCACAGCTATTATCAGCACCTGTAAAGAAGTCGGATCTTAAAGGACCTAGGTGGTTTAATCACGACTGCTCAAAAGCCGCCAGAAATCTAAGAGCAGCACTGGTGTCAAAACCTAGGATTAAAGCTGATGTTCAGTTGTGTCGAAAGACCTATAAAAATATTATTGCTAGACATAAGGAATCCCTTAGGGAAGAGGCGTGGTCAGAGATTCTAGATCCTGCCACCCTTCGGAGTAGTACTAGATTTTGGGCCTTGGTGAGGAAACCGTTCCTGGCCGAGGAGCCGGGAGACGGCCTAGAAAGCCATATACCCAAGGAGGATTGGGAAGCGCATTTTAAGAAGTTATATTGTTGTACAATGGATGCGATTACCACTTCTGCCTGTATTGATACTGGCGAACAAATTTTTTTTAACAGAGGTGAAGTTTTTGAGGGCATTTTGGGGCTCACAGGTGGGAAAGCCCCTGGGCCTGATGGGATTCACCCTGACTTATTTAAGTCTGAACCTAATTTTTGGGCACCCATCTTAGAGTCTGTCTTCAATGCTGCTGTGAAAGAAGGATGTCCACAATCGTGGGGTGTTTCTACAATTGTCCCGGTTTTTAAGAAGGGGGACAAGGGTAGCCCACACTGTTACCGACCAATTTCACTGATAGACTCCATGGTCAAGATTGTAGGAAGAATTGTACTGCAAAGACTTACAGATTGGGTTGAGGAAAAGAATATTATGTCCCCCTCGCAGTATGGTTTTTGTAAAGGCCGCTCGACAATAACCCAATGCCTCAACCTCTTTCTGATATTAAGCAAATACACCGTAATACAAAAAGGCACCATCCATCTTGCCTTTATGGACTTGTCCTCCGCTTTCGACTGTGTAAACAGGGGAAAGCTGTGGCAGTCCATGAGGTCGAAGGGGGTAGATAGCGGTTTGGTTGATTTTCTGGTTGATTTACATTGTAATACCAGAGCCAACGTGAGATACTCCCAAGATCTGAGAGTAACAAATAACTTTAGCATTGGAAAGGGTGTCCGGCAGGGCTGTATTCTGGCCCCCTTTCTTTTTAACTTTTATATTAATGAGTTAGATGGTGTGTTACAGGATGTTTGTTCTGACTGCCCAAGAGTAGGCAGGCGTGGAATTCCAATACTTCTTTATGCAGATGATGCGGTTTTAATTTCAAGAACAGAGAAGGGGCTTCAATCTTTAAATGTTTTTAATTTGTTTATGACGGACAGAGACCTTCTGGTAAATAATACAAAATCGTTTGTTCTACAAGTTGGTCAGCAACCAAAAAGGTCCTTCTCATTTAAGATTGGTGAAGAAGTAATTCCCTTATCTAAAACTTTCTCCTATCTAGGAGTTCTTTTTGACACAAAATTAAATTGGGAACCTCATCTTGTAAAAAAGAAAGGAGAAATGGTGAGGGTTAATGCATCTATTTTCAACCTTGCTGCCAAACTGGGGAAAAAAACCATTTGCGCCATGCTGAAATTGTATAATGCTAAGTCCGTGGCAACTGCATCTTATGGCAGCGAAATCTGGGGGTATGTTGGCGGGGAGCAATTACAGATTGTGGAAAATTCATTCATGAAGCGCCTACTGTGTGTCCCCATTGGTACGTCTAACCTTGTTGTACATGAGGAGTTGCGGGACACTATATTTATGTGATCTGTGTTCTCTACGTCCCCTGACCTGCTGGTTCAAATTATGGCTAAATGAGGACATACCCCTAACACATTTAATTGTGAAGGACTTTATGGGCCTGGACAAGGCAATGTGTTCCCCTTGGCTCAACTATTTAAAGTCAAACTTTGCAAAACTTGGACGATCTGAACTTTTTGCCAATCCATGCCTAATTTCAAAGGGAGATCTCGAGTCCGTTAAACAGGCCTTCCTGATGGACAGGAGGACCCTGAGAGAAGAAGTGGAGCTTCAGAAACACAGTGTGAGGAAGTTTGTTATGCTAAAGACTACGGAGGCTCTTGAACCATACCTGGCAGGTTCACTGACCACACATGAAAAATTCTTACTGACCAGATTCAGGTTTAATCTGTTCCATCACCTGCTTATTAGACCTAAGACTGATATTTTTAATAAATCGGCAGCGCCTTGCGGCTGCGACGGAAAGTCTCCGCAGGATATGCTGCATTTTATTTTTTTATGTAAATTTTATGAATTTCCATACAAGCGATACTTAGTAACTCTTTTTAAAAAACTTGGTTTTAAACAAATCAGGCCGGCACTTTTGTATTTGCAGCTTTTGCACAGTGACAGTATCCTCCAAATCAAGGAGTTTTTAAAATTATCTGTCAGACTGAGAAACTGTCTGGACCAGTAATGTTTAAATCGTGAAACTCTGTCCTTTTTATGTGCCTATACCATCAATGTATTTTCTCCTTTGCACTGGCACTTGGTGAAATGTATGGTTTTTTCTTTTGTGACAAAGTATTGTATATTGTATACGCACTTTCATGGTTTGTAACCGAAATAAAGTATTTTATGATGAGTAGTTTCAACCTGGTCGCCAGAACTTTCGCCAAGATCTTTACGTTAAGGAGAGGGGCCGATATGAATCGCATCTGTCTGACGGTTTGTCGAGTTTGAGCAAGGTAACCTCTAGTGCCTCCCGCAGTGTCGGAGGTAGACACTGAGTCTCATATGCTTCTTCATAAACCTGATGAAGACATGGGGCAAGTATGTCTATATATACCTTATAAAATTCGTCCGGCAGCCCGTCGGTGCCAGCAGACTTTCCACTAGGTAGCGAAGTAATGGCGTCCTGTATTTCGTCCAGGGTAATTGGATGCATTATAAACTCTTGTTGTCCTTTTGAGAGCCACACCAGCACTATATCGTCAAGATACTGTTGTAATTCAGTCTCATCTGCAGCTTGTCGATGAGCATACATTTCAGTATAATAATTTGCAAAAGTTTGTAATATATTGGATGTGTCACAATGCATTATATCATCTGCGAGGATTGCGTTTACTAGGTTCGCTTTGCCGCGGGGTTCTGTTATACAAGTTGCAAGCGCTCTACCAGGTCTGCCACCTTCACCATAATATCTAGCCTTACATCGTTGTGACATATGTCGTATCTCCTGGTCAGCTACATCATTCTATTCTGTGATTTTTGTTTTTATGAGTGCCAGTGTGGCGGGATCAGCCGTAGCTTCATATTGTCGCTCTAGTCCACTCAACTCCCGTTCAAGTGAAGACATTGTGGTGCGCAGTGATTTCAAAACCCCGGCCTGGAGACCTATACAAGCCCCCCTTATGGTCACTTTAAAAGCCTCCCACACCATCCCCACTGTCTCAACCAACCCAGCATGTTGCGAAAAATAGTCAGTGATGGCCTCACGGATTCCCTCGCAGAACACCAGGTCCAATAGAGAGGTGAACTGCAGTCGCCGTTGAAATTGAGAGGGGGTATAAGATGGTAAAGCCATACTAAAATATACAGGGGAATGGTCCGACAGTGTCCTAGGTAGGTGTTTTATCGTTACTACCCATGCATTCACATTGTTTATGACTAACGAGTAGTCAATACGAGACCAAACTTGTGCATATGAATGACATGTACCTTCTTTGGAACCCGGGTTTAGCAATCTCCCGATATCCGTAAGACCCAAGGTTAACATACCATCATGAATTGATGCAGTAGCCTTCTTGGGAGTAGGGTCCGCAGGGGACAGCCTGTCCATGGTGGGATCCAAAATCACATTGAAATCACCCCCACAAATGATAGTGGAAGGAGGTATATTGTAAAGTTTACCCCATATTGGATCATAAAAGGCGGGATCGTCAATGTTCGGTCCATACACATTTACTATGACCATTGACGTGCCATACAATGTTCCCTGCACTATTATGTATCTTCCATCATCCTCTTCTTCCACAGCAATTGGTACAAAGTGGATCGATCCCTTTCTTAATCCGAATCATTTCTCCCCGTGCATACGAGGAGTATGATGCAGCCAGCCTCACCGTCCCCCATCTAGTGGCTATGGAGGAAACCGCCCGCTTAGTGAGGTGAGTTTCCTGTAGAAGGGCTATCTGGATGTGATGACAATCCAGGTAGGACAGCACCTGACAAACGTTTTGGGAATTGTTAAGCCCCCTGACATTCCAGCTAAGCTACGATAGTGTGGAGACATTGGATTCAGCCATGTCCCAACTGCACAATATGGTGTCCGTTACATTGCCCAAATAGTAATTCTGTAGTAGCCATGCCAAACCAGTACAATGCAGCCAATGCTTCATCCATAAAACATTGTTCCCCAACGGCCCCACCCACTCCAGCAATGTAAACCTGCTGTGACATCCCCCCCATTCAACAAGTAAACAACTTAATGGTTGTCTAGCTAAACAAGAATACCTAAAATTAAGGAACTGAGAAATCGGTATAACCAGGGCACCAAGACGTGCTCCAACATAAGAAAGAACTTTGTGGGGAATTCCCATACAGTGGGACGCTAGTAGCCATGGTCACCCCGTCGAAACAGGGTGGGTAAAGATGTAAAGTGACAGGCTGAACATACATGAGCATGAACACAATACAAGGGCTCTAACTCGGGATTGTCTTTATATACCATCATAACCTATCAGGCAGTCCAGTGCTTTAAAAATAAAAAACAGATAGGTACAGCTGGCCTACATAGCCTGTAGGAAAATTACATTAAGGCCTACGTTTATAAATAGGTTACATAACTCAAGAGCCAAGGAAGACCAAGAATGGGTGAACACAGCATACATCGGTCAACAGCGAGCAACATAGCAATAATGGGTAAACAACACTGCCAATCTCAAACCCTCAGCCATCGGAGTTCAAGTCCTCTCCTCCTTCCTGCCTCAGCGCCGGCCGACCAATCTGGCAGATGCATCACAGAGCTTCTTTGGGTGTCGAGAAGATTCGTGCCTTCCCCTCGTGTTGAATCCGCAGGCGGGTTGGGTACAACATTGCACATTGGATGTGTAAGGATTGCATTTTTTATTTTGACAGAATGAAACTCCCTGCGCGCCTGTTGCACCGCCACAGTGAAATCGGGGAATAGCTCCACCTTCATGCCCTGGTAATTCAAACTGCCCTTTTCTCTGGCTAGACGAAGAGCCGTATCCCGATAGTTCAGGAGCCTGGCTATAATGGGACGGGCGGAGCCTGAGGCACAGGTCGGGCAGCCAGCGAGCGGTGAGCTCTCTCAACAATCAATACTTTTGAAAAATGTTCCACCCCCAGTAGTGTTGTGAGCAGCGTCTCCATTGGTTGATTCCGAAATGCCAGTTATATGCATATTGTTCCTTCGGGACCGGGCCTCAATATCCTCATTCTTAGCTCGTATTACCTCCAGTAGTTTCTCCATGCTAGCACAGGATGTGCTGACCGCCTCTACCCGATCCTCCGTGGTAGAGATGCGTTGCTCATCCTCCACGAGTTGAGTATCATGCCTATCCAGCTTTGTCGCCATATTGTCTATGCACAAGTTCAAATGGTCTATCTTGGCATCAATGGTGTGGAGGCTCTGTTGCATAGCCATCATCATACGCTCCAGTTTAGTGCTTGAACCTGGTTCAGGATCAGGCTCACCGTCGGATACATTTGGGGTCTGGGACTTAGAGGACTTTTTTGGCTCAAAGGTAAGCTTGCTCTGCTGCCTATCCGCCCTCCCCATTCTTAGGCTGGAAATAGAGTGGGCGCACACCGCATAGCAGAGGCAGTGGACGGAGGGAGCACCGAGGCAATCCCCGTCTCAGCAGTCCCCAGAGACACGATAGAGCGCGCGATGAGATGCATGGTGATCACACATGGTATGCCCCACACCAGGCCAGCACACCTGCCGCAAGTCCCATACCCCGCCAGCTCCCGCAGCTCAAGGGAGAGCGCTATGCAATCAGCAGCGCTACAATGTCGTCCAAACAGCGATAGCACATTAAGAGCGAGCGTAAGTAAGTATTGCGGCAGAAGGTGCGCGGTGCCCAGTACAGCACCCAGAAGAAGAAGCTCTATGGCCGCTGTTCCAGGGCAGATGTCCATTGCAATGCAGGCGCCGGAACCCTAGGCACCGCAGACCAGGCATGACACACAACAGCACCTGCAATATGGTTGAGCCGTAAGTACTCCACAACTTCAGGCAGGATATCGTGTCCCAAGGCCCAATTCGAGCGCTGCCAATCCAGGCTTCACATCCACATACGGCAGGCCAAGGGGGAGGCAGACGTACAAGCAGCAGCACCTATCCCCTCACAACCCGGGGAAGATATTAACAGCAGCGCAGGGGCACTGCCACTCACCCGTCCCCGCGCAGCAGGCCCAGGCCGCGAGAACGGCAGCCTCCGCGCCGGAAGTCCAGGCCGAGCAGTCAATGTCCCGCAGTGCTGCCGCAGAGACCCGGCCACACAGCCTCTCACAGGTCGCTGCGGTTATTTTGCACTGCCACAGAAGTCACTCAGTCACCCCGCAGCTGGTCCGTCGAGGGGCCGCCATGCAGACGCCTCACCTCTGCACCTCGGCCCACGATGTCAGACGAGCTCTTCGATGCTTGGGCTGCGGCAGCGCCGACCGCAGCTGCCAGGCGGCTCCGACGAGAAGCACCAGAACACCCGCACCTCCACAGCTCCAGATCTCTGCTGCAGGAGCCAGGCATAGCGATGGGACAGGCAACGGGCTCACTCGTGAAGGTCAGTACGGAGCTCTACATCGGAACCGCCATTTTGTGCCCAAGCAGTATGAGACAAAATAAGCTGCTACCGGCCCCCAATCCGCAGTTTAGCTGTATTCAGGTACTCTTCGAGAGTCAGGGAGCTCAGATAGACACTGTAGAGCCTCGGATGGCGCCAATTAAGTAGGATAATAGGCGGATGATAATCTCGACCAGCAGAGCTGCACTAAAGTGTGGCCATCTTGCTCCGGGCTCTCTAGCGCCCCCCCCATAAAATGTTGATAACCTTTTCAATTGTAAACATAAATGTTAATTTATTTAGTAATATAAATGCATTTAAATTAATTTGGTACATAACTTTTAATAATTTTTACCAAACAATAAATGGATATAAATGTTATACTTCAGGCGAGAACTGTTCTTTACTGTAAATGATCAGGGGTGGCTCCTCCTTTAGGACGGAGGAGCATTGCCCCACTGCTTTCTCGCAGTTCAGAGAAGCAGAAACAAAAAATGGTAAAACTAAGATTTTATGTTTCTTCTTCTCGCACTGCGAGAAAGCAGAAGGGTTTGGTTGGGGGCATGGGTCTGCTTGAGGACAGGGGAGGAGTGGCTTGCCCATTGCTGCGGTCCCTGACTATTTGGTCCTCCCTCTAGGGCAGACCAAACCAGTCATGCGCACTCTCCCTTTTCTCCCCAGAGACGCCTGGCTGGTCGTCGTCTCCACCAATCACAACGCTGCCATTGCAGCGTTGTGATTGGCTTAGGGGAGGGAGGCTGCCTGCTTCCTGTTCGCAGGACCGGGCCAGGAGCTGAGACGCCGCGAGACCCGGGAAGGTACGTTGAAAAAAATAAAATGTATTTAAATTGCCCCCAACTCATGCGTGAACCTCCACGTGACCCCCCCCCCCCCCCCCAACCCACGAGTCATGCCGCCCGTGATTGGAAATAATTGTAATTACATTTAATTTATTAAACATTAATTTTTAAATTTAAGTTAAATTAATTTACATTCATATTTGTTTTTAAAAATTGTGTTTATTGATTTTCAAAGGGATAATACAGCAATAAAAGAATCCATCATTCACACACAAATATGCATGTTTATAGATTGTATACATTCCAAGCAGAAGCAGTCAGCGGCAGAGAGTGAAACCAACCATGCCCATAACACTGTCTTGAAACCTCAAAACATAAATCAAACAATTCGGGAGAGAGAGCAACAATTATAGTACCATTCAATATTCATTTGAGAATTCAAGATAAACCACATTGTTTAATGTCTACAACCTAGTATCATTATACAGCTAGTGCACTACACTGTTGATATAGTGGTAAGGGGAAGGCAAATTGGTGGCCCGGGGTATGTAATGCAGTCACCCTATGAACGCCTCAGATTAAAACACCTATGACAGCTGTATTTCGTCATTTGTGGCAGGGACGTGTAATGGATGCGCTATGAGGTAGCCTTTCAAAGGATCCCAAATATCCTTAGGGCCTTGATGCCTGGGGGAGTAATTACGCATAGTTATTCAGCTGTTCCTGACAATATATTAAGTCCGAGAGCCAGTCCTTAAATTTCGGTGCCCTCCCTCTGCCCCATCTGCATGCATCACGGCGTTTGGCCATTAACAGAGCGGTTGCAAGGTAGCGGTGATATGGCTTGTCTATTAGTTCAGTGTAACCCGATAAAGTCACAAGAGGTGTGTGCGCCAAGTACAATGTTGTCATTTGTTCTAGAGCCTCAAAGACCTGCCCCCAACAGTCATATACACTGGGAGAGCCTCAAGCTAAATGGAGAAAATCGTCCCCTTCCGCGCCACATCCATCGGAGTCTTGCAGCTTATATTTGTACATTTTAACTGGTGTGTAGTATAAGCGGTGTAAAAGTGCGTAATGCGGAGTCTGCTACTCGCTGAGGTCTGTTCTGTTTGTAGACAGCAATATGTCCATTGTTTATCTGAGTGCTCATAGCCTAGCTCTTTGGTCCAATGTGCACGAGCGGGGCATGGGGTTGTTTCTTGCTGAGTGTGTATTGTGGGATAGAGTGTGGAGACCGCATGCCCTGGGGAGGTAGCTTGAAGTATCGGGTGTAGAGGGGCCAATGTAGGGAGCTCCAGTGGAAACGCTGGGGTAATGTGTCACAGCCCTTGTCGGAGTCTTACATAAAGAAATACATCTAGTGGAGATGATGGGACCTCGCAGAATATTTGCTCTAGAGACCGGAACGTCCCGTTATGGTAAAGGTCTCCCCAAGTTGTGATTTTTGTCCGCTCTATGAGCCTACAAAACCCCGTCTCTTGGAGTAGCTGCATTCGGGGATGATATAGTAATGGTGAGTAAAGCATTGGGCCTTGTAACGGGGTCAGAATGCGCCCCCCAGGCATCGGCCGTACATGTGATCGACGTGGGTTCTTTGTCTCGAGGCTGAGGAGTGGCATATATATGATACCTGCTAGGGGGACGGGGTCTGCCAACCACTGCTCCACTGCAACCTGTGGCATATATTTGGGTGGGTGGAACCAGTAATAGGCATATTGGTCTCGGGCACATACATAGTATAGCTCAAAATTCGGGACATCAAATCCACCCAGAGAGTAAGGCCTGGTAAGTATATTCCATTGTAGCCACGGTTGTTTGCCCCCTCCATATTAATCTGATTATTTCTGAACGTAGTGCCGTGAAGAAGTGTCTACCAGGGTGATACGGGATATTAAGGAATAAGTACAGTAGTTGTGGGAGAACCACCATTTTAATTAATGAGGCGGGTCCTGCCATGGAAAGCGGCAGTGAGATCCATCGTGTAACTCAACTTATGATGTGGTCTAGTGTTTTGCCATAGTTGAGGCGCATTAGCTCTTCCCGATCCCTGCATATGAGTATGCCTAAATAGTGCATGTCTGAGTTGCACCATTCCAATGGATAATACAGGGGAAATTGTAAGGCCGCTGAGGTGAGAGGGAATATTTGCGACTTCCCCCAATTGATGTGAATCCCGGATAGCTTCCCAAAGATGATTAATTCTCGCAAAAGCGGCTTCATGTTATGTTGTGGATCTCGAAAGTAGAGGGTTATGTCATCCGCGTAGAGGGATATGAGTATCTGGCGCAAGTTACAGCGTAACGTTTTGTCCTGGTGATGTTGCCTTATCCTAGCTGCCAAAGGCTCAACTGCCAGGGCAAAGAGCAGGGGGCGGGGTAGTGGACAACCCTGCCTAGTGCCCCTAGTGATGGAGAAGGCTGGAGACATCCGCCCATTAATCAGAACTTTAGCTGTTGGGAGTCGGTGTAACAGACCTATCCACGAGAGAAACAGTGGAGGGAAGCTCATACGTTGTAGTACACCTAGTAGGTAATCCCATTCAACAGAGTCAAACGCTTTAGTGGCATCTAAATAGTCCGCCACCAACACCAGGTTGAGATCCACGTTATGTAATATGGAGAAAAAGGTACGTAGGTTGTGAGTGGTCGCCCGACCTGGGATGAACCCAGCCTGATCGGGAAGGACGAACTACTCTATCAACAAATTTAATCTAGCGGCTAGGATCTTAGCGAATTTTAGCATCATTATTGATGAGGGACAGTGCCCTATAAGAATCACATTGATCCACTGTTTTCCCAGGTTTTAGGAGGGAGGTAATAAGCGCCTCTCTCATTGAGGGTGGGAGCATTCCTGTCTCAAGAGCATCTTCATACACCTCCTTTTGGATGGGGGGGGGGTAACTGATCAATGTACGTTTTGTAAAAGTCAATAGGGAGCTCATCTAGGCCAGGGGCTTTACCAGACTTCATATGCATAAATGTATCCCATCCTATTCAAAGGGGGCACATACGAATTCTCTCTGTGAGTCGCCCAGCCATCCCAAAGCTACATCTTCTAGGTAGCTTTCTAAATTGAGAGTCTCGCCTACCTGAGGTATATAACGTAGAATAGTGTGCGGTAAATGTATTGAGTATATCAGCAGTGTCTCTGTAGAGCACTCCCCCTGGACCCACAGTCTCCAAGACCTAATTAGAGAAGCTGGACTTTTGTATTGTCTCTGCTAGAGCCCTTCTGGTGCGCTCACCCTCTCCGTATTTTCGGGCCACCCAGTATTTACCTCTAAATTTAGTCTTGTGGTCTGCAGTGTTTGTGTAGTCCGAAAGCTTTTCACGGAACTCACGTTGGGTCTTCCCATATGCACCCATGGAGAGCCTAGTCTCCAGTCCCTTGAGTTCTGCTTCTAGTTTCTTCAATGTTCCCTGGATGTCGCGTAGGACTCCAAAACATTTAGAGATGCAAAACCCACAGATCGTAATCTTAAAGGCATCCCAAATTGTTTTGACTCTGTCCACAGACTCCCTGTTCCTCTGGAAACAGTCTGTGATCTCCTGTGCTAGTTCGCTATGGAATGCTGCATCAAGCAGCGTGAGGGGCGATAATCTCCAGACACTGCATGGCTTGCCATATCATGGGGGGGGGGGGGGGGGGGGGGGTGAGCGTTAATATTACAGGGGAATGGTCAGAGTATGTTCTCGGTAGATGTGGAACAGCGATTATCGACGGACCGATAGAAGACCGTAATCTAGGGGGGCCCAAGATGCGGACAAGGTTGTGAAGTGTGTGCCTTCAGTGGTTTGCGGGTGTACATGTACAAGTGTCTAATAATCCGTTGTCAATCACTATGCCTTGGAGCACCTTGTGTGATCTGTTGTAATGATGTGGCGCAGGATTAGACCAGTCCATGGTGGGGTTGAGAGTGATATTGAAATCCCCCTCCCCCCAATATTATGTGAGTAGAGCCGATCTCTATAATTTTCCACCAAAGGATGGTAAAGAAATCCGGGGGATCGGTATTGGGGTCATAGTAGCATACTAAGGTGACCGATTATGTACCTAATCTGCCCCATGTTATGCAGTATCGCCCGTGTCGATTCTGTACTGAACCAGCCAGGGCAAATGGAGTTCGTTTTTTACGAGTATAGCCGTTCCCCTAGAGTAGGAGGAGAATATCCTGTGGTCCGCCCATTTATGTGCAAAGGTACTATCGTGTCTGGGATTGAGGGGGGTCTCTTGAAGCAGTGCGATATGGACTTGGTGTCGGTCTAGATATGCTAGAACCTGATGTCGTTTCCTCGGGTCGCCTAATCCTCTGAGGATATGCAAATTCTGGTTAGGCATTGGGCTTGCCATGTGGCATGGTGGTGTATAATGTGTAGCGCAGTGGTCGTACTACTTCTGTAAAATAGATGGGTTAGTAACAATGCATCTGTCTTTCATGTTGTGTCTCTTGTGCTGTGTTAAACTTCAAGAACGGCTCCATTCCCACCCCCACCTACTGAAGTATCCCAATCATGCCAGAATAAACATTCCCACCCCCCACCAAGTCCCAGACAAAACCAAAACAGTCTGCATACTTGTCTGCAGCAAAAAGCAGGGGGGCAGCGCCCTCGGGGGAACTTCTAGGCTCATGCGCGGTTACTCCCTGCCCACAGAGTTGCGGGATGTTGGAAAGGCGAAACTCATCGAGGGTGGGGGTGCTCGGTACCACGTGTCAGCCCTAGCAGGTCACTTATCTAGTTCGAAGTGTCCGATGTCCCAGTCTGTCGGATCTGCACGCCAATGTTCGTGTGACATTGTAAGGATGCAGTTTCTCAAACGCCCGGAGTGTGGCGACGACCTGCATTAGGTTCCAGTTAGTCTGCAGCCGGGGAAGGCGATCTCGATGATGATTCTTGTGAAGAGCAGGAGTTGTTTTGATGTTTGATGCGTTTCAGAAAGTCTTCCACTTGCTGCGGATTAGTGAAGAAATATTGCTTGCCTTGATGTGTGGCTCGCAGGCGGGCAGGATACATGAGAGCATAGTTGATTTGTGCCTAACAAAGCTTTTGTTTAGCGGGCAGGAACTTACGTCGCTCTTCTTGCACAGTTGCCGTGAAATCAGGATATAGGGTGAACGTGTTTCCCTCGAATGTGAGTTGGCGCTTCTCACGTGCCATTTTGAGGGCCACCTCAAGATCTCTGTAATTTAGCAGCCGCGCGATGATAGGTCACGGCGTGCTTCCCGGTGGAGGCCTGGGACCAAGAGAACTGTGTGCTCTCTCTACTATGAATTGGGAAGAAAAGGATTCAGCGCCAATTGTGTCACGCAACAATCTTTTGATGAACTCCTCCATCCTGCGGGTGTTGGTGCTCTCAGGAATGCCAAGGACTCGGATATTGTTCCTCCTGCTGCGTGCTTTGATGTCTTCGTTTTTCGCAGCGACAATTTTAAGTAGCTTATCCATTTGCGCCACATGCGTCTGAATGTGTGAGGTGGTGTCTTCAGCATCTGAGATGCGGTGCTCTGTTTCTATATTGCGTTCATCATGGCCATCTAGCTTGAGAACAATGGCATCCATCCGGTTGTTCATAGCATCCATTTTATGTATGATTGAAGTTAGACTTTGCCTCATCTCTAGGAGGGGAGATTTCATGTCGTCATCTTGTGAGGATGTCAATCCCTGTGCAGGTTCTTCTCTGGCGTTATCTTGATCGTCTTGCTGTAGGCGGCTACTCTTCTTGTCTTCAAATGTCAGCTGGGTTTGTTTAATATCTGCCTTACCCATGGTTAGGATGCGATATCGGTTATGATGATGACAGCCGAGGGGCGTGCAGTGATGCGCTTCTGTGCGTGGAGCTCAGGCAGCGGAGGTATCCTCCCAGGTAGTTCCGGTCAGCTCTGATGAGTAAGAATTCTTATGAATGCGGGCGGCAATAGTCAATATATCCTGTGTCAACGGGGCGTAACGTGGGAGGCTGGCGCTTTACATGCGTTTCTACTATGGTGGTCGATACAGGGTATGCGAGCTGCGGTTAAGTCAGAGGGGGAACTACTGAGAGTCATGTGACCCTGAGCAAGTATATCCGCATAGCTCGTCCAGGGGAAGGCTAGGAGAGCCTATAGTTTGTGCAGGCAGTTCATACAGCAGAATCTGTTGCGAAGAGTTGCAGGATACCAGGCGGGTGATGTGTAGTGGTCGCTGCTTCTGCGCGATATTCCAGGCTGACGTGTGGCAGATTGTCTATTGATTTAATATCTGCGGCATACCGGGTCTTCTGAGATATGGGCAGGCCAAATTAGTGGTTCATGGCCATAGGCTGCACTGAGCGTGAGAGGCCAACCAAACGGATGGGGTGGGAAGGACAGTTCAGTGCGCTCGCATTGAATGAGGTCGTGGGTTTTGAGTGGCCCCAACACTGCAGGCTTGGCTGGAGACAAACGATGCAGTCGGGCAGACACAGTCTCCGCAGGCCACTAGCCCAGTGTAAGTCAGTGAGCTGAAGGGGAGAGTGTACGCGAGGTGAAGACAGTCCCTGCAACGCTTCAGGCTCCCTCAGCAGTAGTGTGATGATGCATCAGCAATGGCCGTGTAAGTCCTCCAAGCGCCGTTGGATTTCAGCAATGGCAGCAATGATAGGTACGCGTATGGAATTCTTAGTACGCCCCCGCGTGTATCCAGGTATGTCTCAAGTCAGCCTCATGATTAGCAGCAGGGGCTGTGCCTATGCACCTGCGATCGGCCGGCAAAGTGTGTCGGTGGTGGAGCAGATATTGAGCGCTTGCAGGGTCTGGATTAGTGCATATTCACCCCTTATGCCAACAGCGCCGTGAGTTCCAGCCGCATTCGGAGTTAGGCCCAGCCTCCACGTGGGCGCTACGGCTCTCGCGTACAGCGTTTTGCCCGGCAGGGGTTTCAGGCGTATCAGTCAACACCAGCGGTATTCCCAAGGAGGAGCTGTAACAGCACTCAGCATCGCGCAAAAGGCTTTTCGAGCACAGCGCCAGGTCACTAGGACCTATTCTCTTCTCCGGTGTGACGGAATGTGTGCTAGGACCTCCTGGGCAGGATAAATAATCAGATGAGTGTACCGAGCTGCAGGAGCCTCACACTAGTGCGGCCATCTTGCTCGTGCGCCACCTAGCGCCCCCAATTTACATTCATATTTATCTTAAAACTAGTTTTACTATTTTTTTAAACTTTAAGAAACTTTTAATTTTTTCCATATACTTTACCATCTATTAGATCCAATAAACCCCATTTTAATCTAGGCCTCTAATCCTGACCAAAGCATTATGTGACTATCAGCAACACAGTTCAAATTGCTGGGATTGGCATAGTAAATTTATGTAATGCAATTATGTAAAAAATATAAATGTCCATAGTGAGCTATCTAATCCTGTTCTGATGACATCTTTCAACACTTTAGGTGAAAGGTCAACCGTGAAAGGTCGCCCTTCACAAATGTTGCCAGGTAATACCTGCCGAACTGTTTGCAGGCCGAATTAAATCGATTCTTATGGTTGTGGCTCAGATAAAGGAAGAACACTCGGTACTACTGCATTACAATGTATTTTAGAGCGCTGTGACACCCGGATGAATGGAGTCTGTACTACAGAAAACAACAATAATACGAATTATTGCATAATGCCTGGATGCAAATACCACTCAAGTGCAAAAGATACAATATCAGTTCAATATCTCCATAACATTTGGTTTGAATATCAGGTTGGTGCCCTCGTCCAGGTTTATGCACAGTAAAGTGTTTTTTTATCAAAATCGTAAAGTGTAAATAGAAATATTCTGCATCAGATGTGTGGTTGCTAGTATACAATGTTATGTCCTCAGATAGTCTTTCTTCGCTATTAATTACATTTGCGTATTTGAAATACGGTCATGTAGTCCTTTGTGCTTCTCTTAAGTTTTTTCCGAAGAATGGATTATCTATGCATCTGCACTTTTCAAGGTCAGAGGACATAAATGCGTGGCATTATGAGGGTGAAATGGAAGCTGGTTTTTTGCACTTGTAGGCACTGGGTTAAGTCTTTTCAAACTTCTCCTCTTCATTCTTCCTAGGACAAGGGCTATTTCCCCAGTGTGTCTCGGATTCAGTCGGCCAGGGTAATGATTATTAATAATTCAGTTTACTGTGCGGCGGAATGATGCAAAAAAATACTCTGGATAAAAGTAAAGTAAGTTATGTTCATTAGGTCTATACTATAGCCTTATAGCCCGCCGTAGCGGGCTATACCGCCTGTTAAAGGCCCGCTGCAGCGTTAAAGGCCCGAGCTGAAGGCGAGGGACTGTAACAAAGCAGAGGGACTTTAAAAGCCGGTATAGCCCTGCTACGAAGGGCTATAAGGCTATTAGAACATTCTGCCACTAGAGGGCAGAATGTTCTAACAAAACAAAGCCTTCAGGGAGCGCGAGGGGATTGAAATCCCCTCAGGCTCCCTGAAGCCTTTGTTCACAGCCAGAGCTGTGAACAAAGACACATTGGAATGTTGGAGCTCCGGCCTTATACCAGCCATTATAAGCCCGGAGCACTCCATTGTTTTCAATGGAGCTCCCAACATTCCAATGTTCTAATATATGGTATGCACAGCCCTCCTATACCCCAACAGGTAGCACCTATATGTTGCTGGCATCAACTTTAGGACACGCGAAGATCACATCAGTGACCTACAAAATGTAATAAAATAACAGCATGAAGCGGTGCAGATGCAGTTCAGTTTACAGGGACAGATATCGTTCATAGATTAAGCAGTAGTCCTTGCGCCATCTGGGTGTCTGATGAACAACACGTTTGTGTTTTTTAACAAATACCCGGTGGAATTTCTTAACAACATTTAAAAAGTACTCACTAAAAAGTGATGCGTGAATATTAAAAAAAAATCTCTCCTGGACCTAAGATTTGTTTAATTTATTTACCTTGTTAAGGATGTCTGTGCATTGTGGGTGAGTTGCAAAAAATTGATACATTCCCTCGAACATCACAACAAAGGGTGAATCCCTCTTTGCTACATCATTTTCCACGCAATCCACAAGAAATTGCAGTGTTGATATGTGAAACCATAATGACATTTGCTGCTGATTACAACATCTTTTTAATACTTTGCATTTTTTTTGTTCGGCTTTGCATATTGTTTGTTTGCCCTCAGAAAGCCGGACACGATGTGCACAGCAGGATTTATTGGAGTGACAAGCATTTAATACTTAAGGCCTGGGATTACTATTACTTGAGGCACACCCAGATCAATACCCACAAGAAGAACATCACTGACATGGGAAGCACACTGTGGTATGACCTAAAACATGGTACTTGAAGGATGCCAGAAAGGCGTGGCATGTGAGCTTCACCACATCAAAGACAAACAAAACAGACATTATTTGGACGTACACTGTCAAAGGAACACATGAAGGTGTGCAGACTAAACTTCAGCTTTAGCCATGTTATGAACCTGACACAGCCGGAGAGCCCCTTGTAAGGGTATTATCACTGGACACTCTTATAATGGACCGGGAAACACCACTGATGAAATTACCAATGTTACTTCAAAGTTGAAAAGAGGTGCTATAGAAGGTAAGTGTTATACTCTATGTTCTACAGAAAGGTTATCGCTAAAATCACAAAACCTGCATTATTGCCTTTAAAATATTGTATCAAAAATACTACTAGAAAACTAGGGTCTAAGGGAAGAATATTTATAGACCTGCCCAAATTCTAACCCCCACAACTGAACTATACACACAAACAAGAACTGGGGGTCTACTAACAGGCAGCACAGAAGAAAAGAGAGAAGGAGGTTGGTGCATAAAATCAATCCCGAACAGTCCTAGAGCAGAGCGTGGATTACCATCAATCTCACTCATAGGATGGAGCATACAGTGAGAACAAAGTAGCTCTCTCGATCATTTATATCATTTGGTCATCCAACTTTTGGCAGAGGTATGTCTCTTGATCATGGAGACTGCCTCGCTAGTTTGAAGCTCTATTGCTCATTCGGGCTGATGAATGTTGGCCATAAAGCAAGTGAAAAAAACTATGGTATCCATACAACCTCAAGAGACATACCTCTGCCAAAAGTTGGATGACCAAATGATTTGATCGAGAGAGCTACTTTGTTCTCACTGTATGCTCCATCCTATGAGTGAGATTGATGGTAATCCACGCTCTGCTCTAGGACTGTTCGGGATTGATTTTATGCACCAACCTCCTTCTCTCTTTTCTTCTGTGCTGCCTGTTAGTAGACCCCCAGTTCTTGTTTGTGTGTATAGTTTAAAATATTGTATGCAGAAAATTTGCATTTGCACATCTTTTTTATATACCATGATACTGTGATAAGAACCCTAGCTACACTGCAACTCTGGTGCAGGGTGGGAGGAATGAAATACAAAAGAATTCTTTAGGAAACCCATGCTACCACAGTCTTGAAACTCTGTAGAACAGTACATAAAATGTTTTCTTATTTCGATTTGTATACTGTCTATTTGAACCCAGTAGCATGACTATAACATTTTAACACCGATTGTTCAGTGCTTTGATGCAAGAGCGTGTCAATCTTATTTTTCACTCATCTACCTTCATAGTGTGGATGAAGAAGGCCCTTCCCCACTTTTCTCACATTTTAGATAAATGATTATCTACCGCCTAGCGGCCTAAAGAGCAGTGAAAAGTGCAGGAATGTATTTAGTTAAAAATTAATTCAGAAAATTATCTATACATTGACCTAAATTCTCTGTTACCGGGTCGACTGATTTCTGCAACACTGGTATGCACTACCCCCAGTTTCTAAGAACCTGGTACCTGCAGCCCTCATCAATTATATACAGCTCCAGCACTTACCTTCCATTCATTTCTGCTGTTGATCTCAGAAATCTTGTTCTAGAATGCATTTCTTTAGTCCGGTGTGTATTCAGGCTAAATGTTTGGTTTAAATTATTTGCATGTTTATAACTTGTCAGTGATCCTATGAGACTATGAGATAGAGACGGTGTATACTAGGACAGACTCTTTGCCCCTTTGGAAAAATATGAGTTTTTGACTGTCTAAGGGAAAAAACAACCTTAAGATCCATTAGAGAATATGGCTGGCTAAGCTTCACAAATATCTACGGCTTGCTGTTGTGTCATGCCTGGTTTGTGCTGTCAGGCCATAAGTGGCTGTTCAAGTGATGCAAAGTGGCATCTGACCTGAAATGGCACCCATCCATTAGACTATTGGAAATACGGGAGAAATTAAGTGTCTACAGGCTATTTGTTGTGCTATATGGATTTCTGTATAGAGCATAGGTCAAATGTCTATACTCGCTTACTGGCTGATTGTAAGAAAGTGGCTCTGTATATACTGTCCCCAAATAGGTACAGGGTGTACAGAGTCCACAGTCCCCAGAGGTTTGGCAGGGGCAAAAGTTAGATATAACCTTACTCTCTAAAGTGGTAGCTTGGTCGAGCAGTAAGGCAGTAGCAGAGGACAGTGTAAAGCATTTGTTGTACACACTCATTCAGCAAATGGTCTCACACACTCAAGAACTGAACTCTAGGCCAATGGTTTGTATATAAAAATATATAGTTGTTTTATTTTAGAACCACAAGTAGGTTTCAAAATATACTTTCTCAGAATGAGATGCTTTAGTTAAATACTTTCAATGGGCAATAGACTTTTGAATGCAATAGTTACAGTTGTTGCAATAGGCAACACAATTATAACATTGAGCACAATGGGAGTTTCTAAGTAAATGTAATTAATTACATTTTTGGATTTCTTTTCTAACCACAGGACTGGATCGTAGAATCAGTCCTGGGACATTTCCTGGAAACAGGTGAGTAAATACGTTTTGGTTACAGGTATGATTTTTAAGGAATATTATTGTATTTCAAAAGTTGACACTTGGAAACTTTTTCACATAGAATCACTAATGTTATCCTATGGGAGGAAATTCACTTAGCAGGCAAGTAGGGTTATCGTTACTTTTTCTTACTCAGTGCTGGATCCTGGATTCAGCACTGGTGCATCTCCGGTAAACAGTTGAAAGAAATCATTTTTGTTATACAGGCAATTTTTAAGGAATATTCGACAGAAGAATTTCTGGCAAAAACCAGGCAATGTTATCCTATGGAGGAAAATCAAGTTATCGGTAAGTATAGTTGTAATTACCTTTCAGGGTCAGTGCTGGGCACCAAGATCCAGCACTGGGATCTCTCCTGATAACAGGTGAGTAATTTTGTTTTCGTTATTCGACTGATTTTAGATGAATATTTTAAAGTTTCAAAACTCGACACTTAGAAGAATTTCCAAGTGAAACCAGTCAATGATAACTCACTTTTCCTCCATAGGGTATCGGCTTTTGGGTAAGTACTCGACTGGCAGAGTTAAAGTTCTCTGCATAGACTCAGGGGTCTCCCAGGGTCAGGTAGGTACAGTTGTTACACCCTCAGCGGCACAGGGGCAGCCGGGTGCAGAGAGAGTTAGGCCCAATGTTCGCCTATGGCGGGCAGGGGGCCTTTGGTTGGTGGCTGCTAGCAGGCAGGCCACGCGGCTGTGGGAGCTGGGCTCCTGGTCACTTGCTCAGGGCAAGTGGGGAAGTAGATTAGGATAGATGTTGCACTGCCAGGGGCACTCGGGCGGCTGGGTGCAGGGTGCTTTTGAGCCATCTGGCGCTCAATGGATTTCTATGGAGAAGCTACTAGAGGAACAAAGGCTGCAAGCTCGGGGACGGAGATTCTTCAGGTGCGACCACCATTGCGAGAGTTAAGTTGGGAAGCTGTAGGTTAGGTAGGCACCAAGGAGCTGGGCACAGGGGGCCGCAGGGCGCCGGGTGCAGGGGTGTCTTTTCGCGTCTCAAAATCTTACCCTTTGCTGGTCGTGGTTGGAGGGGTCCCTGGTTCTGAGGCTGCAGGCGTCATCAGGAGCGTCGAGGAGGGTCCCTGGGTGCTGGATTCTGGGTCACAGTCGCCGGGGGGGACGTCCTTGTGGTCTTTGTCCATTCAGGCACAGGCCGAGCTCGGCGGGTGCAGAATGTGCAGGGTTCGCGGTTCCTGGCTGGTGCCAGGGATTGTTGCTTGTTGTTGAGCAGGACCACTGCTCATGGGAGTCCTAGTCTTTTAGAGTCACAAGGCAGTCAGCTCCTCCGGGGTTTTCGAGGTTGCTGACCACTGGAGACGCCGGGTTTTAGCAGGAGCAGGTTTAAGGGTCGACAGTCCTGTAGGGCTGGGGCCAAGTCAGTTGGTGTCGTCCTCTTGTTAGCAGCTGCACGGCAGGTCTTTCTTCTTGCTTGTTTCGGATTCGGTATCTGAGGAAGGAAGGTTCAGGGAGCCCCTAAATACTAAATTTAGGGGCGTTACAGGTAGGTAGAGTTCCGGGACCAATGGGTCCCTTCCCTGGGGTGGGTACACCCCCCTAGCCTGCCACTCTCCTGTGGGAGGGGGGCAGGAGCCTAGTCCTGAATGGGTAGGGCTCCCCATCTTCAAGATGGCGAGAGCCCGGGGTTGTGCTTCACCTCGCCTCCCCCATCTGAGAGGTGGGGTTGGCAGAGGCTGGCTCACCCCCTTTCTTCACTTAGGTTTTCCCGCCGATCTTCCTGACAGAGAGGGGGTCAGAACCGGTGGGGGCCAGTTGCTGAGTACAGCAAGTGGCCTGGAGAAGCTCACAAAGGCGGCATGCCTTTTGAAGCTTCCCCTGCCCATCCTGGGGGAGGAGACCTAGCACCTCGCCCAGAATGGGCATTGTTTCAGACCCACGAGAGCAGATGGCTCTCTACCCAGCGGTCCAGCAACATGTCTGCTGGGTGGCAGCCTAGGCAGCCTCTCAGTCAGGACGCTGGTTGTTGGTTAGGTTCAGGGGGCATCTCTAAGATGCCCTTTGTCGTGCATCTTACATTAAATCCCACACTGGCATCAGTGTGGGTTTAATGTGCTGAGAAGTTTGATATCAAACTTCTCAGTCTTCAGTGCAGCCATCATGGTGCTGTGGAGTTTGTAATATCGACCTCCCAGCACCATATACTCTAAATGGCAACACTGGACTTACAGGGGCCCAGGAATGGACCTGGGCACTGTAGGGGTACAGGGCTCATGCACCTGTACCCTCACCACTGGCATAGTGCACCAAGCTAGAGGGGTGACTGAGGTATGCCAGGGCAGTGTGTTTGTGGGCATGGTACCCAGGGATGGGTGCCATGTCGACTCCGTTTTGTTCTGCACCAAGACACTCAGCCTGCAAAGGCAGTGTGTGTGTGTCAGGGTACAGGGCATCTAAGGGTGACACAATAAGTGCTACAGCCCTTAGGGGCCTTCTCTGGTCACAGTGCCCTGGGTACCTAGGGTACCATTTACCAGGGGCTGTTGCCAGAGATGCCAATTAGGTTTAGGCTGTCATGCAGTTTTAGGGAAGGAACACAGGCCCTGGGTACCTGATTGGCAGGAGCCCAGGGCACACTCAGTCAAAGTACATCAGCAATTCAGCAAAAAGTGGGGGCATACCATGCAAGAAAGATGGCACTTTCTCACACTGATATTTAAGAGTACTCCAAGCATAAAAAGCAGATCTCTGAAGTACCTCCAGGTCATAGTCTACTTAAAGAGTTTTTTAGGTCTCACACCCTTATTGTGAAATGTGCTGTTTCTAGTAGCAGTGTCTCGGTAATTCCATAATGCAGATATAGATTCTTACTTCTGCTGTGCCATGCTGAGAGATGAATGACTGGGATCACCGCAACAATGAATGTCTTAAAGCAACTCCCTGTTTGCCTTTTTAAGGTTGGTGTGACAATATATCAAAGGATTTCAGCGCAGAAGGATTTACAACCAAGTATCAAACTGAAAGAAAAGCTTTAAAAGTATGCAGAAAAATTGAAGTATAATTGATAAACAGAAGGTTGACAATTGCACCATAAATGCACAGAATTTCATGAATTGCAAGCAGGAGACAAAATCCTTATTCTACCATTTGCCTATGGAAAATCCCACTTGTCACTATAGCATTTATGAATTGGCCCTAAAAAATATTTGTTCAACTTTAGTCTTATGAAGTTCTAAGAAGTTCTTCCCCTGACCTTTTGCCTTCTGACCTCCAGTCTTTGTTTACCTCATTTTTGCTGGCTTTAGGAATCTGGGCTCTTTACCACTGCTAACCAGTGCTAAAGTGCATGCACTCTTTACTTAAAACATGGTAACATTGGTTTATCCATAATTGGCATTTTTGATTTATTTAGAAGTCCTTAGTAAAGTGCCCTACATGTTCCCAGGGCCTGTAAATGAAATGCTACTAGTGGAACTGCAGCACTGATTGTGTCACCCACGCCCTTTAAACATTCCTCAGGCCTGCCACTACAGAGTCTGTATTTGTAGTTGTAAACTGCCAAGTTGACCTGGCAAGGTAACCTACTGGGGAGAATGTATGACATTGTTCTGCATTCTGTTCATCAATTGTTGTTTTTGCAAAGGTAACCTACTTGCCAGGTCCAAACCTTCCTTTTTATGACCTATAAGTCACCCCTGAGGTAGGCTTTGGAAAGCCCATAGGCAGGGTGCAGTGTATTTAAAAAGTAGGACATGTACTTTTAAGTTTGACATGTTCTGGTAGTAAAATACTCTTAAATGTGTTTTTCTCAACTGCAAGGCCAATCTCTCCCATAGGATAACATTGGGGCTGCCTTATTATATATTTTATAAGTTTAATTTCCAGTTGGGAAAATATGGGACCCCAAAGTTTGGTGTCTCTAGAATCACGATTTTAAAATACAACTTATGGTAAAGTTGATTTTTAAATTGCAATTCTGAAAATGCCACTTTGATAAAGTTTGCATTTTCTTACTGTGACCATTTGGTTCCTTCTGCCTGTCTCTATAATACACATCTGTCATGGGTGACAGCTGGCTTACTGCATTCTCTCTAGCTAGCCACAAAGAAGGGTAGGTGTGACTAATTGGCCATCTGCATGCTGATGGATCATCCTGAGCACAGGATGAAAAACAGGAGCTTACACACCTGAAAGGCCTGTGTCCTGTCCCCATACAACGGATTGCATACCTCCCTATAGTGAGTCTGGAACCAGGGGAGGAAAGGCAGGGTTTTGTGCACTTCAGAGGCTTCTCTTTGCAGTCTCCCTACTTCAAAGGCAAAACTGGTTATAAGTACTGGACCTCCGACACCACCAAATCAGAACACTTCTGGAACTAGGGTCATTCTACCAGAAAAAACGGACTGCTGTGCTGCCAGGTGGGACTACCACTTTGCTGAACTGTTTTGCTGCATTGGCCTTCTACCTCTTGTTTGGGAGTGAGAAGGACTGAACCTGCAACTCAACATCCCAGACCCAAAGTATCTCCAAGGTCTTATTGGCCTGCCTCCTGTTTCTGTAGTTTCGGGGATATCAAAGGCGTCACCCTGCAACCAGCACCTGGACTCTGCTGAGTGCAAATCTAGTTCTGGGCCCTTGCAAGTGAGTTTTCAGTGCTGCAACCCACAAAATTCACGCATCTACAGCATTGCGCAGATCGGAACCAGCACATTTTCTTCTACACTGACACATCAACACTGCTGCATGGACCGCAGACACTGCATGTCGACAGTGTGACACATCGTCCCCTGTTCCCAAAGCATTTCTGACTCGCATAGCTTGGTGCTGCATGCATCACCTACATCCCAGCGGTTCAATGATGATGCTTCACCCGATGTTCATTTCATCATGACTCTTGATGCATCCTGGACTTTGTGCAGCTCGAAACCATTACATGCTCCCCCTTTGCAAGATCGACAGCGACGCATTGCCTCTTTTGCTCCATGCATCGTCCCCAACGTTGAAGCGTTCAAGGTACGGTTCAGCAGGCCAAGGCTGGTCCCTGTATCTGACCCGCGCACCATCACAGTCAGACTGAACTTTTGGATTTGCTCCGGTCAAGAGTGACCAGATAGTCCCAGTTGGCTCTATTAGTTTCTAAGCACTACAAAACAATGTATTCTTTAAAAGTTCATATATTGCCTTCTGCTTATTGGATTTTTGACATTTTGGTCTTGTTTTACTCATAAAAATTAAATATTCTCTATTTTTCTAAACTGGTGTGGAGTTCTTTTGTGGTGTTTTCCCTGTGTTACTGTGTGTTGTGTGCACAAATACTTTACACATTTCCTCTTGGTTAAGCCTGACTGCTCAGTGCCAATCTACCAGAGGGTGAGTGCAGGTTAATGTAAAGTGTGTTACCGACTTTTACCCTGACTAGGATTGTGGTTCATGGTTGGACAGGGTGCATACCTCTACCATCCAGGAACACAATTTCTAACACTTATCTAATAACACAATATTCTGCAGAAAGATGCATCATGTATGCCATCTGGCCCCTTTCACAGATCTTATCTTAGTTTGTCATCTTTGAACTATCCCCTCTCCAATACACGCCAGAGTTCTAAATCTGATATTAAGGATTGTCTTTCTCCATATGATTGTTGGTAAAATTACACGTACCTGGGTCAGATTTGAAATGGGTCCCATCTATAGATGCACCTGGTAAAGAAATTAAAACAAATGTGATTTTTCTTTCCATCTATTATTTTAATGCAACTGCAGTTGTATTTTAGGGTGCAAGATATCATATTTTCTGTTCCAAAGTACATGCGATCAAAGTTAGTAACCCAGAATATATACCTGCTTGCGTTACTGGCCCAAAGTGTTTATTTATTAGAATTATATCCGGAATGGTGCCAGTAAGTCTGGGATTTTTAGGGTGATCCCTGCATGGTGAAAAAAGTGGGGGGGCCTAGCAAGAGGGATGTGGTGTGAGGGCTGCACCTTCTACTCTTAATTAAGGACATTCCTCTTTCATTAACTCAATTTAAGAATATAGAGTGTTGAAAAAAGAAACCTATTTACTGAAGCTAAGATGGAGCAAGAAGCTGAGCCAAGAATAACAATACAAGTCCCCTTATTGAAAAATGTTTCTAATCTAAGGACATTCAGCATTTGTATTGGATTTCACCCTCAAAGCTAAGTTTGAATTTCATGCCTGGTGTCAGTCAGCACAGCATTTCTTAGAAATAGTAAGCTGCATTGATTAAGTGTTGAGCCAACAAACGTAGCAGAAAGTTGAGCTGATAACAATAAAATGTCATTCTCCAACAGATGTATCGCTCTGCTCAGTAATTTATAGAACAATCATTAGAAACAGTATTACTGCAGCTTTCAAAAAACTGAGCCAAACCCCCATGCAAACTATTGGTTTTACCAGATCTTCTCTTGGTTTTATCACCACATATTCTGGCGATAGCAGACCTGTTAATTAAGCGTGGGTAGCAGAAATAATATGTAGTAACCTAGCCGACTCATTCCCCCGCTGCCGGGCATTGGGTTCCCCCAGTCCTCGCTTTGCTCTCTTCCCTCTCTTCAAACTTATGTGTATAGTTGGGATCCCCCCTCTTGGGGAGCACGTGCTGCTATTTTTGATTGTGGGTTGCCTTGTGGGTGTGGTTTTTAATTTTTGTTGTTCTTAATTTAAAATGAAACCGCATAATGGGGCCTGGAGGAAGTGGTTTTTGACATTGTTATCTACTGAGAAATGCTCCTCCTGTAATACCACGTGTTCCATGAATATATGTCGTATGTTCCTACCATTGCTAGCGGCCGGCCGGAAGGTTGTGGGCCCATACTTGTATACTTTTAAGACCTGTAATAAACGGTTTCAAAAAAAAAAAAAAAAAAAAAATGTAGTAACCTAAATACAGGACAATTATTCCTCAAACTTTTAAGTTGTGTTTTCAAGCAGATATGATGAAAGCATTGTCTATGCCTCAGGCAAAATATTTTTTTACCCATTGAGGGCTCTCATTTTCTTAGCAACAATATCAACTTGTTAGTCCTTTTGATGCAATGGCAACTTGCTGCAGAGATTTTTGGTATTGCCATAAAGCAGCTGCTGAAATGGACCTAATGTAGCAACAAAAACACTATGAAAGACAGGACTTTAAGGCTTCTGCGAAGAGGTAGAGGTTAAGGTACAATGTTTAAAATGTGACTTCAAAGTTGGAAATGCAAAATAACTAGCGACAAACACACTTTCAATGTAAGTGCCATATTCACAAACAGTCCCCATATCTATACCTATAAAAATGCTGGTGTGGTACATCTGGGAATTCCTATTGATGTAGGCTGTTAATCAAGAGCGTAATTATGCACACAGTACAACTAATTGGTAAACAGAACCCCACCGTGCAAATGTCAATTTTTTCCTTTCCCTTTTCTTTAAAAGGTAAATCCCTTTCATATACACTGCCGGGTTCTCAATTCCCCTTCCAAATGTGGAAGAGGACTTACTCCATCCCTTTGCCAAAGTAAATCACCGGCCATTCCAGGTGGTGAAAGAGCAGCAGCGGAGTCTGTGAATGCTAAGACTCACTGGTCCGTAGGTGTTCCCAATAACACATTTGTGAGACCATCTCGGCGGGCCCATTTGTGGATAGCTGAAAAGCAAAAATAAAGAAATTTTAGCTGTAAAAAACGTGTTACTTACCTTCGGTGTCAAACTTCTTACATGACTTTCCACGCCAGAAGCGAGAGCCATGCAAGACACGGACCACTGGTGCACATAACTAGGGCCCTGAAAGGGAGTCCCTATCCCTAGAAGTCTGTTTGTAGAATAAGGAGGATGGGTGGGGCGGTAGGGAATCTATAACTTATGTATGTCTCTCACAGATACATCGTTACCGAAGGTAAATAACTTGTTCATCTAAAAGAGACCATTAGTTATAGACTTCTTACCGCAGAATAGATACCCCAGCAATGCCAACCCCAAAGGAGGGTCTACGAACTAAGTTCACACCAGAAAGACCTGGAGAACAGAACGCCCGATATAGCCATCTTTAAAAAAAAAAAAAAAGTTATATATAGTGCGAACTTGACCCGATATCGGGTATCAGAGTGCTTTACATAGCACCAGTTGCGTTACGAGGACACATTCATTTTTTGTTTGGCACGGGGAGATTAAGTGATTTGCCCAGAATCACAGGATGTTCAGCGTCATTACCGAGACTCAAACCCGGTTCCCCAGATTCGAGGTCGACCGCCCTAGCCTTTAGGCCAAATCCTCTCCATCTCTCCGGACATGGCTGTCCAGGCAATAATGTTTGGTGAACGTGTGCACAGATGCCCACGTGGCTGCCTGACAGATGTCAAGGAGTGGAACTCCACACCCCAAAGCAGTAGTAGGTGCCGTTGCCCTGGTGGAATGGGTATGGAGACCCACTGGGGCTTCCTTCTTTGCCAAGGAATAGCAGATTTTAATGCACAGGACAACCCATCAAGAAATGGTGTGTTTTTGTCAGCCCGACCTTTCTTTACCCCCACATATCCAACAAAGAATTGATCGTCCTGTAAATCTTTTGTGTAAGCTAGATAGAAAGACAGTGCATGTTTTGCGTCAACATGGTGGAGTCTCTCCTCCTCCTTGGAAGGGTGCGGAGGCGGGAAGAAGATGGGCAAAGGGATCGTCTGTCCTATATGGAAGGAAGTAACCACTTTGGGTAGAAAATAGGGCCTTTTGTGAAGAACTACTTTGTCCGGATGAACAGCAAGAAAAGGAGGCTTGGAAAACAGAGCCTGAAGCTCATTCACCCTGCGAGCAGAGGTGATAGCGACAAAGAAAGCGGTCTTCAGAGTAAAGGCGCCTGATAGGACAAGAATATAGCGGCTCAAAGGGAGCACACATAAGGAACTTTAAGATAGAGGAGAGGAGTTGGCCTAAGGGCTAGGGCGGTCATCCTCGAATCTGGGGAACCGGGTTTGAGTCTCGGCAATGACGCTAAACATCCAGTGATTCTGGGCAAATCTCTTAATCTCCACGTGCCTAACAAAAATGAATGTGTCCTCATGTAACACAACTGGTGCTCATGTAAAGCGCTCTAGACACCGTGAGGATATCCCGGCGACCACAACGCCGACAATGGCCGCGGAGTCAACCGACGCCACCTACCGGGGTACTGCTAAGAGAAAAAATCCCTGCATCCAGTCTGACGTCTGGGTGTAATTGTAAGGTAAGGAATCTATAACTACTGGTCTCTTTCAGATTTGAGTTTTACATCGGTAAATGCCTTTATGATTCTGGCACCATTAGTAGAGTAGATGTAATAATGTATCACAGGTGAAGAATTTCAATCAATAACAACAGGTCTTAAAATAGTCCAGAGTCTGTCTTACGTGTTTTCCTGTGGTACTGTTCCATCCACATTATTGATGTTGGATGGGGGTGTGTTATTTGAGCTTGTCTGTAGGCTACCTTTCCTCAGGGTTACTTTGAACTTGCAGAGAATTGGTGTGCCTCACTTGAAGGCATGTCTCCATCCAATGTCCCTTCTAGGCTCTTCCAGGAGGGGTGCGGATTCAGAATGGAGGCTCCACTCAGCCTCTGTTTAGCGCTGATGCTTTCTATGGCTCAACTTTCTGGTGAGTTTGGAAAATAAAACTTCACATTTGAGGTTGAGGAACCGTGAGCTGTAATTTGTCTAGTAATTTGATTACCTTTTCCCTAAATGTTTTATAATTAGTCTTTCAGTTTCCGTTTTTAATTATTTTTAATTCAGTAGAACAAAAAAACAATCAGTTTGCCTGTCTATTTTCATGATTGAAAATGAAAAATAATGAAATGTGGTCTTTTGTATATGTCTACGGCCCGTCAACCATGAGTGTGGCAGCGGGGAGATTAAAAAACAAAGAGGTAATATTTCCTAAGGAGACTCCAACAGCACCATGTGTGCGAAAAGTGTGTAGAGAAACTTTCATTTGAGTATATTTTTGTACTGTCTTGCATTACTCAGGGCACTAAAGCCCAGTATACATTTAAGTATGTCTGACAATATTGCAATTAAATACATCTGGAAATATACACAAATATAACTTTTTGATCAATTAAAAAATTACTATGGCTAAGTCCCAATAAAACGAGAAAACATGGTAAAGACAGATGGAAATGCCATAAAAATACCGTAATGGTCATAGATCTTAAACCATTGATCTAAGGTGTAAACCCATAATTTAATAGTATTCTTTTTTGTATTTTTATTCTGAGCTTCATCATTTCTTGTTTATTGTATGTTGGCCACAGTCAGTGGTTACCTCTTTACTCAGCGATAAAGATGCTGATTTCTGCTGCTTCGTAGGAGGTGCAGCATACTTTGACAATGATGCAGTTTAGAGATATGGAAGCTTTGATCCATCAGGGTGCTATTTTATTATGTGGTTTGATAGGTCGGGAATTGGCAGATAAGTAGTCTTTCAGAGACAACAGTGTGGGGACCGGTAAAGGAGTGAGCTGATGTGTACGTATGTATATAGTATTTCTATTGTGCATACCTAGACTAAAGGCAGCGGCGAGTTGTACATGGTTAACGTCAACGAATAGGAGGAGATGTACCTGGGCTGTGGGTGGTTAATGCATTGTGATGTAGTATTCTTTAAAGAGGTGAGATTTCAACTCTTCTCTAAGTTGGAGTAGCTTTGAGGGAGACCTGATGGCTATAGGATGTTGTACCAGGTCCTAGGTACATAGATGGAAAAGGCCTGATTTGCTTTTTCCTTTTTTTACACTTTTTAAGTTTACAGTCTGATCGTGTCCTGTCTGTGGGTGTGTCGAGCTCCACCTGAGAGTGAGTTTTGTAAATGATGCCACTGGTTTTGAAGATGATGCGGGCCAGCAAAGGGAGCCCGTGGAGTATTATCAGAATGGGGGTGATGTTTATCAAATTTCTTCAGGCCATGGATGAGATGTGCTGCAGCATGTAGGATGCCCTTAAAGGGGGCCAATCTGGTGTCTGGGAGATCTTGTGGCTTAGTCTTCTCATGTGGTTGGCGACCAGGGCTTGCTACACGGGATCAGAAGTTTGCTTCATAGAGGGAATGTTTTTCTTTTTTCAAGTAGTGAAAAGTGCTAGCATGTTATTTCAACTTTCTTGGCAAACCATTTCTGCTTCACGTGTGCATGAATGAATAATTTTGCACCGTGAAAACCGCTACAAGTGAGCACATTTTTGCTGGGAGTTACGGGCTGTTACAAATTTCCAAGCAGGGATTCCTGACCTCATGGATGCGTTCTACCTCATTAGTGCTAGAGGCAGATGGAATTGGAAGATAGTGTATGAATATATATATATATATATATATATATATATATATATATATATATATATGTGTCTATGTATAGGTTAAAGTGTGTGTAATTTACTGTAATTAAAGATATCCCAGGATATCAAATTAGAGAGAATCCAAAGGTAATGTTTTTGAGCATCCGTGATACATCTAAAAAGTTCAGTTTCTGGGAATAGCCCAGGAAACTGGATGATGGTCCAGAAAGCGCACTTTTTGTGATTTGGTGTAAATCCGTTCAGTAGTTTTTGAGATATGAGGAATCAAAAATATTTGTATTTCTGGACAGTTGGGTTTGTGGGACTCTCACTAGAGTCCCTCAAATTCACTTACAAAAAACAAGAGGGCTGTGATTGACTGGCTGCAACATTGGAAAAAAATGTTGCAGGCAGGTGTTACAGGACTCGGGGACTTAGTCTCTTGTCCTGAGATTATTCAATAAAAAAAGATATAAGGAGGCAGGATCCTAGCCCTTGTGGTAGGTCCCAGAGGAACCCCTACCCCATCCCCCTCCGGGGCCAAAATAAAAAATGTGTTTAAAGTCGCGATCATGCTGGAGTCTAGGGGGATCATTGCATTTATAAAAACCAAAATGGTGGCCGGGGCCAGCCGTGTATAATATGGTGGCTGGGGCCCGCTGTGTATACCAAAGATAAAGGGGCAGACTGCCCCCCAACCCTGAACCTCTTTAAGGGCCTGGGAACCCTATCCCCTGGGGCTGAAATGTAATAATAAGGGAGGGGGGCGCACAGTTTGAGGACCCCATCCCCTGGGACTCAGTCCAACATTAAAGGGAAGGCTGGTGCGTAATCCTCCTCCCAAAGCACCAAGGAGGCCCTGGGTACCCCATCTCCTGGCAGTGATTTAAAATTAAAGGAGTGGCTGACACACGGATTCCCCTCCTTGACCCGATCACCCAGGGCTGACATAATCATTGGGGAAGGGGTGAGCAGCCCCCGAGCCTCTACAAGCACCGAGGACCCCATCCACCGCGGCCAGTTCCACTATGGTGTCCCGGTGTACCGGAGAGCCAACTACTGCGACACGGTTTCCCTGCCTGCGAGAGAGCAGGCAGGGAAACTTGTCAGCTCACAATTGGCAGGAACTTTCAAAATACTTCCGCCGGGTGGGAGCAGTCTTGTTTCCCAGCCCATGCTGTCGCGAGTAGAGAAGCCCAGATTGCTCCTGCCTGACGCAAGCAAGCAAGAACAGCTACTCTCATTGGGCAGGAGCAATGCCGTTCCCGCTGCACCCAGGATGGGTGCATGCAGGGAGTCGGCGGTGGCCCTGGGGCTCCCCCCAACTTAGAATGCTGTGGGTGATCAGGTGTGCACCTAAGTAAGGTCCTTGGAGATAGTCACCGGGCCGCTATTGGCTCAGGCGGGGGGGGGGGGGGGCGCAACCCTGTCCCCTTTAAGGCCCCAGGGGGTGTGGTCTGGTCCCTGAGGTCGGCTGTATCTCCAGGAGGGGAGTCACACAGCCCCTCCTCTTTAGAAGTATGTTTTGGCCCCGGGGAGGGGGGTCCCAGGGCCATAATTGGCTCTGGGTGAGGGCAGTGCACGCCCTTCCTTTAAAAACAGAGAAAGGCTCCAGGGGTGGGATCCTCGGGACCATAAAGGCTCAAGGAGGGGAGACAGAGAACCCTCTACCTATAATAAAATATAAAAGGCACGGGGATGGGGTCCCCGGGGATGTAAAGTATCAGTGGAGGGTGGCTGCGCCCCACCCCACAATAAATATATAAAAAAGCCACTGAAATGAATAATAAATTAAATTATTCACTCTTCCTTTGAAGGAGCACCCAATCGTGCCCTGTAAGGGCTTGTTTTCTTTGTTGTTTTTGAGCTTGGTGATGCCCCTAGAATAGAATAGGGAGGGGCACCACCAAACCTTTTTTTTTTTTTAAATGATGTTGGGGGTTGCAGGGAGTCTAGCAGCCCCCCGCAACTTTAAAAAAACCCAGTAAGCTTACTGGGTCATTAAATCCATGACCCCAGAAGCACCACTGGATGGAGCTGTATGCTGTTAAGGCCCTCTTATGGTTGTTATTATGAATGCAGTTTCTGGGCCATAAAATGTTGAATAAAAGACTAAGACATGCTGATTTTTTTAAAAACAATATGTTCTCTGACTTTTTATTTTCGCATTTTCACACACAAAATATAATAATAAAAACTATGATTTAAGAGCCACAGGCATGTTTTTTATTAAACATTTTTATATTAACTAATATCAATAAACATTGCATTATGTGAATTACTGAAATATACATTAGATTATAAATATTGGTGAATTTGGAGAAAGATGATAGACCTGCTTTAGATATATGGATATGTTCACTCCTTGATAAAGCCAATAGGCTCACTTTTTATATTTTGGTGTTGACACTGTGACAAATTCAAAAAGTCTGCCTCAGTGCAGCCAGAACCTGCGAGACTAACTGTGCATGCCAGAAGGCACTGCATGTCATAGTATTGGCTGCTCAAAGGCCAGGCCCTGTGGCTATCCTCGCCACTCACAGCCATATGCAGCGGGGGAGCTTTATGAGTGGTAATTATCCCACGTATCACATCACTCATGACCTGTTCTATAACATCCCTGCAACATATGAAATGACATCATTGATGACATTGTGCATGGTAGTGGTGTGAGTTATAGTTACCTTTAGGCAGGAGTTGTAGTTACTGGTGAAATTCAGTGTTTTTTTTTTATAGTTTAAAACGTTACGGTGTCACTGAAATTTTCACCTAACTATAACTTTAATATAACATTTGTTTTTACATACCGAAACGCGTTACATCACTTGAATAAACAACAACCCTACTAGAAACTGGAACTGCTGTGTCGGTATCTGGCTGTGTGAATTTGCATGCTGGAGCTGGTCGTGGATATATGCTTACGGCCTACCTCCAGTGAGTGCGTGCCACCGGAGCGGCAACCTCTTCAGTTTGATTATTTGTGGCCAAGCCCAGGCCACGGCTCGCACCACCACGAGACCCGAGTGGGTCTGCAGCTGTGCACTGTCATTGCGATGCGGAGCTGGAGAGGTCTTTCCTATTACCAGTGCTACGCTTTCAGCATTGGTTGTCCCATGTGAGAAACTTCTCAAACAAGTTTAAGGCAGCATCCACTTGGATATGTAAATATGGACTACCAGTCCCATCATGCAAAGCTCATTACCCACCTGATTTTGATCGAGGTAGTGCATCACGCAGATTAAAGAAGGGACTATGTTTTGAACTGCTTGCCTTTCATTTCTTGTTTTACCTGCCCAGAGGAAGGGAGCTATCCCGAAACGCGTTGGCAGCATCAGTATGGGGAGATGTTGCTTGTGTTGAACACGGCTTACGGCCTACCTCCAGCGAGTGCGTGCCACCGTAGCGGCAACCTCTTCAGTTTGAATATATATATATATATATATATATACACACACACACACACATTTATATTTTAAAAGTAAATGTCTTATGTGATTTTGACCAAACAAATGTGGATACCTTGCTGTCGTTAAGATTGTGATTTGTTTTTCACGTCTGCCCAGGAACTTATAGATTGACACTCCTTCACACTTTCGATTCTGATCCTGGCCATGACATGCCTAGGTATTTCTCCACTGCTGATGTGAACGATACTGTACTTGGTGCATGTGACAAGCCTATGTCAACATTGCCATCTAACTGCGCTGTGCTTGAAGCACACACATGTATTCTGGAAAGACTGTCCATTGTGAACATGTGGACAAATGATGAGTTGAACAACTTAACAGAAATATTGATTCAGAAATGTAACCAGACCGACTGTACGTGGAAATTAAATTTCTAAGAAGTGCTTAATTTGTGAAAAATGAAAAGGAGCTCAGCATTGTCAAATGACACACATGCGGGCTCCCTAGTTTTGATTCCACCTCTTGTTGCTCTATCCACACCCTTCATTTGCTGTCTCTCTATCTCATTCCTGCAAGTTCCTTTCACTTTTCATCGATTTGTCACTGTTTTGCTATTTTTCTTTTCCTTCTTTCTGCTTATTCTGGCTTTCTCACTGTTGTTGGGTCCAAATCAGATATGAAAAATAAGATCGGGACCCAAAAATTAGTCCTAGTATTGTTTAGCACACGTCTTGGGATGGGTGGGGGCAGAGGGAGTTAACGACTGAATAGATCTCTTAAGAGAATAATATATAGTTTCGGAGAACTGGCAACTGTTTCTCACTCCTCTCTAAGAGTTATGCTTATTCAGATAAGGAGTGTTAGGGGTCTAAGACCTCTATCAGAGAAACTCTCATCTTCAGAATGGTATTCTATATAGATAAGTGAAGAGTTTAACCAAAGAGGCGTTGAAGCAAGAGAAACACCCTGATAGAGAGTTTAATCTGCAAGGAAAAGCAACCACAGCCACATATATCCTTTCAATCCAAAGGCTCAGCTAAAACTGCCTTTTCAAGCAGAAGAACTCTAGAACTTACCAACATTCCATCAACAGCACCCAGCAATAGCACCACAAAGGTGGAAAACAAGTGTTGGTAAAACACAAACAACAAATGAAAACGAAGTACATATTACATTATTCACCCTTTCTCCAGCAAACTGAAATAAATACTATAACACATAATCTAACATTTTGATAGGTGGTTCGACCACCCAAGAAAACCTAGTCATGACATTACTTTGCGAACTATCACTATTCTGTTACAAACAACCAGTTACTGTGGAATCAACCTGGGAAGAAGATGTAGCTCCTGTAACCTGTGTCTCATTCTGAACTGGAAGTTCAACTCGTTCAGAATTTTGTTCAGAGCCTTGCACTTCTTTATTATTGTTTACATCAGTATCAGTAGTCTACATAATTTCATAATCATCAATTTGGCATAAGTCTGAAAATATATTTCAGCATTTTCCTTAGAAAATAGGAACCACAACCTTGACAGGGCAGCCAACTACTTCACAGCCGAGCATACGGAATATCTTTAGCCCATTACCCAAAGGGTCAAGTAGGGTACTAGCAGTCCAGGAATCAATAATGCAGAATGGGGAAAATCAAAAACATACTTTGGGGGTGAACACTCACGAAATTCTGAATTCCCCCCTAGATACAGGGCTCTCGCTGAAAACTGCCTCACACTCACCTTTACACTCAGAAGATTCTGATGTAGATTCTGATGTAGATATTTATGAAACAGGTATCTCGACTTCTAGTGACACAAGCGAAGTTAATAAAGGCCAAGACCAAGGTGTCATAACTCAAGAAATATCCAGCTGCTCGGATAAAAGGAAATCGAGCGATCCCGGACAAGGAAACACTTCAAGGAAAAAACTTGAAACAAGAAAAAGAAGAAATAAAAGATTAAATAAATATAGCTACGAAGAAACCACTGATCAAGGAAGTAATCCTGAACCTAGTAATTCTCGGAGAACCCCAAAACCCCAAAAATCAAAGGAAAGAACAGTGGCTCAAGATATTGGGGTGGACTTAACTGAGGACATTATTCAACATGATGAAGCAGGAGAATCAGATGAGCCGTCTTTGAGAGATATATTAAGCTCAATTAGGAAACTTCATAAAGATGTTAAAATGGACACTCAAAGAAATCATCTAGCCATCCAAAATCTGCAAGGTGCTGTAAGTAAGGTGGGCAGCACATGTCTAGAGATATCTGAAAGGATGATGTCAGTTGAAATACGAACTGACCACCTGGAGAATGATGTTGCTTACCTACAAAGGCAAGAAAAGAAGCAAGAAGATATTATACAGGATTTATTGATAAAGGCTGAGGATCAGGAGAACAGATCAAGACGAAATAATCTGCGATTTTTGGGACTTCCTGAGGGCGTTGAAGGCAATGACCCAAGGGGGTATGTAATCAAACTGATTAAATCAGCCCTTCCTGAACTGCAAAACTGGGAATCTGAGAGAGAAGTCCAACGAGCCCATCGGTTCCCCCTAACTCAATCCAAGAAAACACAGAACCAACCTAAATTTCCAAGGGCAATGTTGGTGTTCTTTGGAAATTTCTTACTCCGAGATTCTATCTATGACCTAGCGCGCCCTACAAGCAAGAGAGAATACAACGGCACCATATTCTTTGTTCGACCAGATTTTGCTCATGCGACGGTTGAAAGGAGGTGGAGGTTGAGGCAGCTATTCTCCCCTTTTGAGCAGATTGGCGCAAAGGTATTCCTACAGAACCCTGCCAGATTGAAGATAATTTTTAGGGGTTCAACCCGCAGTTTTACAAGCGAAATACAGGCTGAACATTATCTCAGAGAAATTTCAGAGACTGTAAAGAGTAATACTGGCAAATGAAAAAGGGGGAAAAAAAAAAAAAAGAAGGAAAGAAAGAAAAATACACGCGGGGCTGGGGGGGGTGCACTGAGGCGCCATGACCAACCGACGCCCACATCTGGATCCGGTTGGACCCAGGATGTCTCATGGGGGGATGCCTCAAGGGGAGGTAAGGGGGGCGGAGGGTGGGTGGGGGGATCTTCGGGGGAGAAAAGGGGGGGGAAAAATCATCATCAGAGGAAGAAAGGAAACAGAAATGGGGGAGAAAAGAAAAATGATGCGCATAGTCACAATTAATGTATGTGGTTTAAATGATGCAAGAAAAAGAAGGGATTTGAAAGAATATTTCAGAACACTGCAAGCTGATTTAATCTGTGTTCAGGAGACGCATATAGAGATTTCGCAGAAATATCTATTGGAACAACTGGGGTATAAAGTTTTGACTTGTACGACTCAGGGCACTAGAACACGCGGGGTTGCAATATTAGCACGTGGAAAAAAGATTATATTAAAAAAACAACAGGCAGATAGACATGGTCGGTGGGTCTTAGCGGAGTGCCAAATTCAAAATTTTAATTTTACTTTATGCTCTATTTATGCACCAACAGTTGATGACCCGGAAACTTTTAACCATATAAATTCTCAATTACCCAATTGGCCTCTCCCTATAATACTATGTGGTGATTTGAATATAAATGGTCTTAACGGGTTGTGGAAAGATGATCCTGCAAGATTTATTGGTAAAAAGAAGAAAACTCATAGAGCGCTGATACAGCTGATGCAGGACAATGGGTTGATCGATATTTGGGAACATATAAACGGAGGGGGAGGCTGCACATACTACTCTGCCCCCCATAAAACTCTAGCCCGGCTAGATTATTTTTTGATTTCCCCCTCGATGATACCGATGGTGAAAGTTAAAAAAATGCCTAGATTGATGTCAGATCACAACCCGCTCACCATGGAGATCTCTATACTACATTCACAGAATAGTATAAAAAGCTGGACCTTTGAGAGAGCTTTGCTACAGGATGTAAATTATATTAGGCACATGGATATTTGGTTAAAAGAATTTCTGGAAAACAATAGGGGCACAGCGTCACCACAAATAGTGTGGGATGCTATGAAGGCAGGTATTAGGGGGGAAACCTTAAGCTATTCTCTTAGACGGAGTAAGCGGGAAAAAGAAGCTACAGAGAAGAAAATAAATCTAGTAGTAAAGCTAGAGGAAGAACTGGTAAGAAGTATAAGAGAGAAAGAGGATGTGATAAAAGTAATGCAAAAACTAGCTCTGGCTAAAGCAGCAGTGGGTGAAGTATATGCTGAAAAGGCAGCTGGTAAATACTTGGCTAGGAGAGAAGAGCAGCATGAATATAGCGAACAGGTAGGACGAATCCTAGCAATTAGAACCCGGCAGGCGGCCACTCAGGGGCAGATAACAGAAATGACTACGGAGGCAGGGGCAAAAGCAAAAACACCAAAGGAAATTTGTGCTGTATTTCAGAATTTTTATAAGAAATTATACAGCCAGAATAATGAGGATCCAGATGTAGCGGAAATTGAGGAATATCTAGATTCTGCCTCCCTAGATAAGCTTACAGAGGAAGATAAGAACTCCCTTGAGATTAACTTTACCGCAGAAGAAGTACAAAGAGCCTTTAAGGATCTCCCGTCAGGGAAAGCAGTGGGACCCGATTTAATACCGTTAGAATTTTATAAGAAGTTTTTTCTAACCTTAGAAGCAGACATTAATCGACTTATGGGTATAATACAGAACGGTGCTGCCCCTCCGGAGTCTTGGGGAGAAGCTTCAATGGTGGTGTTTCTAAAAAAGAATAAAAGCTCTACGGATCCTGGGTCATATAGACCAATCAGTTTAATGAATAGCGATACTAAGGCCTATTCTAAAATCTTGGCAAACAGACTGAGCTTGGTTATTGGGAAGATAGTTTCACCCTGGCAGCACGGGTTTATACCAGGGAGGGGCACCGCCGATCAGATCAGAAGGGTATTCGCGCTGCTGGATGGTACTACTGCCTCACGAGACCCTATGTCCTTAATATTACTGGACGCTGAAAAAGCTTTCGATAGGGTCTCGTGGGGTTTTCTTTGGGCAACAATGTATAAATATAATTTTGGGAAAATAAGCATAGGAGCATTAAAAGCCCTTTATAGAAACCCGACTATTAGACTGAGAGTGGGGGGGAGTCGAGTGAGGTAATAAAAATTGAGCGTGGGACCAGGCAAGGATGCCCCTGCTCCCCTCTCCTATTCGCTTGCTATATAGACTCATTTATTAGACACATAGAAAAAAATAAAAACATCTGTCCAATAGTGCTGAATGGATATGAGACCAAAATATTGGGATATGCAGATGACTTAGCAATTACATCATCAATACCAAAATTAGCGATAGGGCAAATCGAGAATGAGGCTAAAAAATATGGATTGCTGTCAGGGTATAAATTAAATCAAGGAAAAACACAAATAGTTATAAATCAATTTACTGCGATTAACGATGAGAAAGTTGTAGAGTCCGCGGTTTATTTGGGAGTTACTATAACATCTGACCTATCTAAGGTAGTGGAGGAAAATCTGACCCCAGTAATCAAAAAGGCAAAATTAGACTTGGATAGGATGGACAATTTATGCTTAACAATCATAGGCCGCTGCAATGTTATAAAGATGTTGTTTTTGCCCAAAATTTTATATTTATTCCGTACAATTCCTTTAGCATTCTCCAATAATTGGTTTAAGGAAATAGAGGGGATTGGTAATCGCTTTATATGGGCTAAGGGCAGAACTCGCAGAGCCATAAAAATGATGGCACTTTCTAAAGACCGGGGGGGCCTTGCAGTACCTGACTTTAAAGCATATTATTTTGCGTCAGTCCTTCAGTATTGTAAAGGACTCCTCGGCGGGAATACGAAAGACATTTGGAGGGGTAGTGCTGGCATTCCGGATATATATGATCTTCTGGTCTTGGACTCTAATAAGGGACTCCTCACATTCAAGGAGTTAAACTACTACAAAAGAACAAAGTTTAAGTTGTTGGGGGCGGCCATCTCAGTTTGGTCAAGAATCCGGAAGAAAATACAATTAGGGAGAATGAATTTCTATACCCCTTTATATATGAATGAACTCCTCCCAGAAGTATTCCATGATCAAGTAATGAGGCGGTGGGATAATCTCGGGGTTGGTACAATTGGAGACATCATGGATCAGTCAGGGTTAATATCATTTGAAAGGGCGCAACAACTATATAATTTGGATCGGAGAGATTTTTTTAAATACTTACAGATAAGATCAGTTTTACAGAGGAAACAGGCAGGTAATTGCAAGTATACTACGGTTGATCTGATGGAAGTTATTCGAGATGATGAGGGATGTTCAATTTCTCAACTTTATAGTGCACTGTGCGTGTATAATGAGGATGATAGAGGAAAGGTATTTGATAAATGGAGAACTAAATTAGATTTAGTTGGGAATGAGGGCGAAAAATCACTTCGGCTTGGAAATTCTATTTTGAAGGTTGCAAACCTGCAAGCACAATACTATAAGACCTTTCATGAACTATATTATACACCACATAGAATAGCTCGCTGGGGTGGTACAATTGGGATCTCCTGCCCAAGATGTCAGAGTTTGGAGGCAGATACGACACATATGTTTGCAGCTTGCCCTAATTTAGATCCCTTTAAACTAGCAATGGAATTTTTTTTTAAAGATGAATTGGAGATTTCAATTAAGTTAACTAATGAGATTATGGTTCTTGGGGTGGTAAAGGAGGGACAGGAGGTACCCCATCAAGAATTTTTGATTATTGCAATGACGCTGAGCCGGCTTTGTATCGCAACGGTATGGAAAGATTCTAACCCCCCTTCGTTTCAACAATGGCTCTCAAAACTATTAGCTATCTACACCCTAGAAAAATCTCTATATGAAAAAAAGGGAGTGAATGCAAGCCAACTTGGGAAACGGGTATGGGCCCCAGTTGAAAAATGGAAACTTAAATTAGATGGTTAATCTAAAAAGGGATAGGTATATGCTCACTCTGTCAGGACTAAAGTCGGCGGTGTTGAAATTGCTTGACTTTTACTTTTATGTTACTTTACTATTTATTTATTTAAAAAAAAAAAAAAAAAAAACAATTCTCTCCCTCCTCTTTCAGATTTTTCAGATCTCTCAATGTTCCCTTTTTTCTGGAATTATAATAATTATATTATGTATTGTATCATGCTGTTTATTTTAAGAGACTAAACTTTACTCGAAGGATTTCTGGTGTATTAGATATATATGTCAAGCAACTAATTGTTTATACTTTATTTTTCTGATGATGAACAATAAAAAAAAAAAAAAAAGAAAAAAAAAAAAAAAAAGAAAATAGGAACCACACTACTTTTGTTCCAACCTCCCTTGTCTTACATGACCCTAACCGGTGTTGCATTATCTCAGCTCTTTCTCTCATTTTGTTCTCACAAATGTTTGTCTCCAACTCTTTTTTGAAGATCTTCTCCTTAAGCCAAACTGGTAAGAGTTTAATTCTACCTTCCTTACCTCTCAATAATTTGAATGGAGAAATGCCTGAAGTTGCCTGGGACGTAGTTAAATAAGCCCAAGTTTTCTTTTTGAGGAATTCAAAAACATCTAGACCTGCCGATAAGGCAGTTTGCACACCTTCCTTCAAAAAGTGATTGGCCCTTACAACAAGACCATTTGCTGCAGGACTATATAAAGCCACTTGCAAATGTTCACTTTCACACATTTTTTTTTTTAAACAATAGATTTTATTGATTTTCTTAAGTACCAAGTGGGCTGAGCCCGGCAAGCATTGTACATGTAAAGACAGATTGTAAAGATTTTAGGTACTGAAAAGTTTCCACCCAGGAGGTCTGCGGAACATCAGACCAAGAACCACCCCGTGCCCCCCACCCCCAACCACGCACCATACACACCATAAAAAGCAAGACACTATCACACATTTTTAGACAATCATTCATATCTTTGGAGACACAATTCGTACAATTGTGAGTAACAATCTCTTTAGGAGAGACCTCTAAAAGGAAAACCCCTTCTATAAACTCGATAACATTCATAGTATTAGGTGTTTCCACAAAAGAATAATACAACCAGTTTGAAAAATCGTCAATACAAACAATAGGATACTTCATGTCTCCCAGAAGAAGATCATATGGGCTTGAAAAATCCAACACAACCTTCTCCCATGGTACATCAAGAAGAGGAACTGGGATAAGAGCCTTGTTAGTCGTTTTCCATTGTTTGTGAGAAACACATTGGGCAGAGGATCTAACGGCTAGAGCGGTCGACCTCAAAGCTGCGGAATGGAGTTCGAGTCTTGGCAGGGATGCTCAACATCCTATGATTCAGGGCAAATTATGTAAAGCACTCCGATACCTTCGGGACAAGGTCACACTAGATAACCCCCCCCCCCCCCCAAAAAAAAAATCAAAAATTGTGGACACTCACCAATAATGGAAGAAGCCTACTTATCCATGTTTAGCCATCTGTAAGCTAATTGTAGTTTTTTTACAAATTGCCGTAATACCTAGGTGTGCCTCATGAGTATTGCTAACAGTACATTCTTGTAACTCCTTAGTAGGAACAAATAAACAATTTCTCTAAATTTTTGATCTTCACATGTGAGTTCTGAATAGACTTGACTAAAGCCTCTCAGATCATTAGATAGGTACTTAGAAAGTAGCTAGCCTTATTTGATGAACTTGAAAACTTTCTGTAGCATGTAGTCATGGGACGTTGCAGCCCCCATTCATCTTCAGTGATTAACAACAACTACCACGCTTTCACTGTCATCATCCTCATCGCACCATTCCTAAGAAAGCAGAGGCAAACGGGAAAGGCAATGTGCCCTACAATGTTTCCCACCTTGAATATACTTGACTCGTGTATTATACTCCTACAGTTTGGAAAGCAGCATACCAATTATGCCCAAGCATTACCTAATCAATTACCACTCAAAAGATAAACTAAAGGTTTATGCTCAGTATACGTATCAAATGACACCTCTCACATATGTTTTAAAGTTCTGCACTGCCCACACACCAGCCTCACTTACGTTCAATCGTGCTTTAGTTGACTTCCGCATCTTTGACTGTCCTTGACGCAAAAGCAACTGTGATTTCTTTGCCATTCACTATTTGTCCAAAAAGTGCTCCCATACCCTTCAAAATGCATCAACTGAAATAAGACTTCCCACTGAGCTCATAAAGACTCAATGCCAAGCGCCAAGACGCTTCGGCATTCGCGCGCTATATAAAATCCTATCCTATCCTATCCAGATGCATTGACTACTAATTTCGTGATGTTTTCAAATGCATCATTCACTTGAACAGACCAATCATATTTCGTACCCTTCTTAAGAAGAGAACTTAATTGTTGATCTTTTGAAGCATAATCTGGGACAAGCCTAAAGTATAATTGCATACACACAAAAATTAGCTTAGTAAATCTTTGTCATTGCGAGGTGGTGATTTTTTAATAGTTTTTCAATTACAAAATTTGGTTTAATGACCTCGTTAGAAACATCTCTTGAATACGAGGCAGTAGGTGACAGTCCACTAAAATATTCTGATTTAAAGACTGTACAACTACACATAAACGCAAATCACTTGAACGTTTCCTCATAAAAACAACTGGAAAAAACCCTTCTGAAGAATCAGTGGGAGTTTTAACTCCTTCCAAGCACAATCTGTTTTATAGAAAATTTAAGTCATTTTTCTTTTTCACATTCAACAGTATGGGACTCACCTTGTGAGTGAATGCTACAGCATTCTCCGTAAGTTTAATACCATGCTCAAAATTCTAACAATACCTATTTCATCCTTGAACATCCTGCGATATTTAGCTACGGTTGTCTGCACAACATCCTCTTCAGTACTCATAGCTACAATGGGCATATCTCCCAAAACAATTAGATTTTAATTTCTAGGTCTCAAGATAATACCTAATCTTGCTAAACCTTTCCAACCTTCAATATCACGTCCTTTCTTACCCACATACACTTTCGTCCAAATTTCTCTACCCAAACACTCTACCGTTGTCTCAAAGTATCCCAACATTTCAATATTATAATCCCCAAAAGCTATGGGATTAACATTAGTTCCAGCAAGACCCAATTATGACCAAAATGTCATGTTAGCCAAAATTGTAATTGGTGCCTGAGAGTCTGCCATGACTAATAATGATATTCCATCAATTGTTGCCAGACACAAATCCCCTTTGAGTTTCTTAATCATACTAGGTTCTCACAGAATATCAACAGTTAATATGACATTGCCAAACTTTTCCAACCACTCCTGCACACAGGTGTCATTTTATTCATCTTTGTATGTTCACATTAGTAACTTAGACCTTGTTAGAAACATTCAAAGTAGCTCGGATAACAGATTGGAAATGGTCAATTTTCCTGCAATTGTTGCATCTTTTGCCCAGAGCAGGACAAGAGGCACTATTTCCCATATGACCCCTGGAACCACATCTGTTACAGCTGTTTTTCATTTTCTTATTTTCCCCACTTTGAATGTTCACAGCGCAAACGGGATCATCAGCAGAAATTTAACCAACAAGAGATAATCCCTCTTGACCGAATAAAGCTTGTGATGACCCAATAGATCTGTCTATGCTTTTAGCTATGTATATAACCTCTGACAAAGTGGGATTCCTGCATGTCAATAAACATTTTATTTTTTTGGGTGAGTTTTATATAGTGCGAACTTGACCCGAATCCGAATCGAGTATCAGAGCACTTTACATAGCACCAGTTACGTTACATGAGGACACACATTCATTTTTTGTTAGGCACGGGGAGGTGAAGTGATTTGCCCAGAATCACAGGAAGTTCAGCGTCATTACCACGACTCGAACTCCGTTCCCCAGGTTCGAGGTCGAGCGCCCTAGCCATTAGGCCAACTCCTCTCCCCATTCTTTTGTTTTCTTAGAAAAACATTAAACACAAATTGATCCCTGGTATCTATGTTATTTCCGAACTCACAGGTAGAAACCACAACCCATAATGCTGCAATAAATTCCTCAACAGATTTCCGTTTGAAGGAATTGGGCCTCTCCAAAAGTACACTGGACTCTTCCAAGTTTACTCTCTCTTCATTGTCTCTTTTGCCTCTATATAAAGATCCCAAACTGCGTTTTCATCTGTGGGTGCAGCCACTCTTGGAAGGTTGTCAAAGGCCCTTTGGCCAGCAATCCCAAAATGATTGTATAATAAGGCCTATTTCCAAGAAGGCCCGTAAGTGAAAGTATCAATTGCTGTAATTTTCAAAAATATGTAACCACTCCTGCCATTAAATGCCTGGCATGCCAGACCTCTGAAGGAATGGTGGAGGCTGTAAATACCCTAGATGGGATGCCATCGCTGAGGATTGCAAAGTAAGGTTAATAAAAGGTAAGTACACTAGATAGTAAATCCCACCTGTTGACCAAGCACTGGCAAGGTCTCTTAGAATACAGCCTCAGTAACCGTTTTTATTGACAAGCCTCTCGATCGCCAATAACCACAAACTCTTCAAGGATAAGTGGTCGCTCGAAGATGCCACTGCGATTACCACAATTTGCAGACCAATCCAAAATGGCTGCTGCGTCACATGTCATATGCACGTTTCCTGTGTCGCCTTTGCCCTCTGGGATTGCCCACTGACACAAACACTAGTGTGTTATAGTAAGCGAATGATGGTCTGCTGGTGCGCATTTCAGCGCTTGCGTCTCCTGTTATGTCACAGAGACGGGGGTCATGAGCACAATTCACAGGCGAGCTTGTGCCTGTAGCCATTGATAACAAGCATTTGCAATGCAATAGGTCTCGCATTATAAAAGTGTGAGCAGCTGGCATTGCTAATAATAATGCAACACTAGCTATTGGCTTTGTAAATGATAAATAAATGCCATTATGTGTTTGTTTTATAAAATAGATTAAAAAAGGCATTGTCATGAACAATGCCAATAGCTTAAACTTTTGCAAATGCGAGACCTATTGCATTGCAAATGCTTGTTCTGTGTGCAGCCCTAATTTCCTTTCCTCTGCGTGGGTAAAGACAAGCCAGTCATCTGTTCTGGGAACGTGGTCCTACGTAAACATGTCACCTTGCAGTCAACGTGGCGCTGGCTGGTTCCTGAAGAGCTCTTCTTAGGAAAGCACTCGCTGCTTCTTTAAATGACCAACTTCTTTTCTGCTAATTTTTATAGGTTTAGGGACGTTTCGTAAGAAATACTGTTCTTGTATATTTTTCTCTTTCGAGTTATTGAACCTATTATTATTCAGAGATCTAGGCAAACGTGTACAGACTAATGGAGAATTATGTACTTGGAAGCATCAGTGCTTTAAATGGAAAATAAAATAAATGCAGGCACTAACTAAATGTAACAGAAGGGGCGAAGCTAAGGGCGTGGCTTGGAGACAAGCAGTTAATTTGATATGTTCTTGGTGTGAAACGGTGCACAATTACTCAGCAACAGTTCTGCTATTTGTAGAGCATTCTTTTTGTCTATGTATTTGTTGTTAAATGCATATAATTGCACAAACATTGCAATGCACACACATTTTTATATTCACTGAATACCAGCGTATGCCCAGGACATTTGACAAACCATGGAAATATTTCTTGATTAAAATATTTTCCCTGATCTTTAAGGTGGAAATGTCCCTGGTTAGCTCAAAAAGGCACACAAACCCACACTCTCAGATATTCACCAAGTGGTATGCAAGCAAAATAAGCATACACAGATAAAAGCACAGATACTCACCCAATTATATGCGTTTCCACACAAGCCGGTACAGAAAAACGAAAGGAACAGAGGGCAGAAAGGCACGAAAAACGAGTGGCACAGAGGGCAGAAGGGCACAAAAAAATGAGTGGAACAGAGGGCAGAAAGGCACAAAAAAAAAAAGAGGGAAACGAGTGGAACAGAGGACAGAAAGGCACAAAAAAAGAGTGGAAAACGAGTGGCACAGAGGGCAGAAAGGCACAAAAAAGAGTGGCGCAGAAGGGCACAAAAGACGAGAGGAGCAGAGGGCAGAAAGGCACACAAAAAACGAGTGGAACAGAGGGCAGAAGGGCACAAAAACGAGTGGAACAGAGGGCAGAAGGGCACAAAAACGAGTGGAACAGAGGGCAGAAGGGCACAAAAACGAGAGGAGCAGCGGGCAAAAAGGAACAAAAAAGAGGGAAAACGAGTGTAACAGAGGACAGAAAGGCACAAAAAGAGGGAAAACGAGTGGAACAGAGGGCAGAAAGGCACAAAAAACGAGGAAAAACGAGTGGCACAGAACAAGAGCGCACTGAAGCTGACGAGGAGGGAGTGGGAGGGGGGAGTGGGGGCGGGCGCAGTGGTGCGGGCCGCAGTTGTAAAAGGCAGGGAGAGGGTGAGATTGAGGAAGGGAAAGATAGGGATCAAAGGAAAAAACAAGGGGGTGGCAAATGGTGTGCACTTTGATGTCCTCAGTGGCCCCACGGCTCACTGAGGACATCAAAGCAAGTGATCAGGCAGTGCTTTTCAGGCTGCCAAATGGTGCGCGCGCCCAGGGCACATGCACTGTATTTGGAGGCCTGAAAAGCCACTGTTTGCACTTCCAAAACTCGCTTACTATAAGTCTCGCCAGAGCAGCGCTAAAGCGCTGTCTCAGACGAGACCTAAAAACGGTAAGCGAGAAACAGTGAGCGATTTCTGGACTACATTCATGACACCGAGTGCCAAAGTTGTCCTTGTCCAGTGTTCCTTTGTATGTCCTTTTTTAAATTGATCTATGGGTCCTCGAGCTCCTTAATGCTGCTCAAGACCACCAAACGTGTAGCTGACGCGACACCAACACTCTACCAAAACGTAGAGTTCAACCAAGGAGGCGTTGAGGCAAAAGAAACACCATGAAAAGTTTCCAGTATCAGAAGTGTTGATTTTTTCAAGGAAAAGGACCAACGACCACATACATCCATAAGATCTAAGAGCTCCGCTATAATTATCTTTACAAGCAGCAACACTCCAGAACTTACTAACGTTCCAACAATAGAACTTAGCAATAGAACCACCAAGATAGAAAAAAAGCACTGATAAAGCACAAACCATGCATGAAAACCGAATACATATTACAATAAGGATCTCCAAGATGGCCACTAGAAACAGGAGACACACACAGTTGTTGACATTTTACAACATACATTTATTTGTTATAGCATAATCTTGTGTATCTGAATATTCATCACACGTTCCTACATTCCCTATTTGATTAGTCTAGTCTCTAACTAATATTTACATAAATGTTTTCAGCCTGATGATGGTTATAGTGGCTGAAAGGTTATAAGAACTCTGATTAATTTGATGCAAAGTCTTTTGAGTATCTCCGCGTACATTATAAATCCACAGGGTCTGGCATGTCCTCAGCAATCAATCCTTGTATATGAGTCTCCCAAATGCACACCTACCTTTATATATTCTCCTCCAGTTTTTCTCTATGGAGTGGGGAGCAGTTTCTCATATTGTTGCTCTGGAACACAAGCAATGCCTCGGTAACAGAAGCACACAGAAGGCAGGTAAATGAAACCATTTCTTTTTACTCCCCAAAAATATTTGTAAGGAACGGGATGGATCGGTAGCTCTACGCAATACACATAGCCCTGCAGCTTTTAGAGAGCACACTGTTTTCAGTTTCCAATTTTTTTAAATTATAGTTAGGAAAATAATGTCTGAAAATAATATCACAAACTCTCACACACACACTTTTAGCGCCATTCAGAATATTAATTCTCCAGGCCAGATGTTTCTCACACGCAGTCTAAAGAGTGTCTGCTATAACTTTGCCATACCACCAGGCCTGGATGTACGCAAAATGTATGTATTATGGTAAAAGCCCTGCCACACACAACACTGATGCCCACCAGTAGCAACCATTGGCACCCATTAAGCACTGGTTGCTTTGTGTGCTGAGAAGTCCAGTCATGCTCCAATTAGGATACTGATAAAAATATTGTTTATAGAAGTTTTTTATGCTTTTATGATGGTTTTGACTGATTAAAAATTCGGAGTGAAACTGCAGTGATCCAGGGATTAATACAGAAAAAAATGGGTAACCAGGGATTCTGCTTGAACAACATATCCGGTTTTAAGCTGCCTCACACTTTTGGGAAGATATCGGGTTTCCCATTCTTGAATGAATACATTTAGGAGAAAGGTGGCGAGGGTGTGGATGATGTTTAAGGTTTCTTATGAAAGAAACGGAAGTAGAAGTGCTGAACTATGGAAAAGTCGAAATTGGCAGCAATTGTGTCATAACCAGGGTGTGTAAAGTTTGTATTAAGTGAGCGAAGTCTTGGACGCGTAGTTTCAAACTTTCTTCCACCGCTACGAATCTCCCTTGAGTAGTTCTAGCTGACTTTGAAACTTGATAAATGTATGTGATTTTTTTTTTGCTAAAGAGGATGCAAAAATTCATATAATCAGGTGCCCATTGCTTTCCATTGTTACTGATTACTAATGATAAATACAGACTAAAACCAATTTCTCTATCTTGATTTTTAAATAGGATAAAACGAAAAATAAGGATTCAGTTTATTTTTTTATAAACATATTTTATTCGATTTTGAAAGTACCACAAGGGCAAGAGCCCAACAACATCCACATAGAGATACATAAGTAAGGACTTGTGAAACGTGAGGATATCAATAGGTACAATTTGTATATATAATACAAAGTAACAATAACAGTACACTAAAAACTGTGCAGATACTTTCCCACCCCACCTATATTGGCAAGCAGATGACAATACCCCTGCACACCCCAATAGACAAGACAATACAATGTACCATGTAATCTGTAAACCTACTATTACCGGATTGTGATGGTAAAGGAGGAAGATCTATGCCTCAGTATGTGGCCCATCGAGACCAAATTTTCCTATGTTTTGGGGACAACCCCTCACCTGGAAGACCGCCATTTCTGCACCCATGCACTTATCTAGTTCTCTACGCCACTTCCCCAGTGTCGGCGGAGAGGTGCCTTTCCATAATTGGGCAATGTCACGTTTGGCAATTGTGAGGGCGAGAACAAGAAGATGCTGTTTATATCGATTCCCACTTATATCTCCCGTACTGTGAAGTAAAAACAAGCGGGGATCGTGTGGTAGGTCCCGCGACAGCACCTCCTGGAGGCAGGACGATACTTTACACCCAAAGGGCTGGAGGACCGGTTTCTTTATCTGAGTTTTAATGCTGAGTGTTAAGAAAATAATTGTGCTGTTTGAGAGGCAGGTGTTTTGAAATAGATGCAGTGAGATTTCTTGAGATGTCATGCTGATGTCATACTGAAGCTTCAAAAAGCTGCAGATGTGCTTGTTTGTTTGTACTAAAATGTTACTTTTTGAGATGAGAATATTGCATATGAGTGATTCATTAATAATGGCTTCTCATAGCACCAAAACCAAGCAGTAATCCAATTAGGCAGGTATCTTTATTTGCTAAATAAATATGGAATCAGTACGTTATAACTTCAATTTTTCACAACAATTACAGCGGTAAATGCAGATAATATGAGCATAAAATGATGGATAAATACAGGTGGAAATGTCTAAAAAAAAAAAAAAGAATTAATATACAAATGGGAGTCCAAATTATAAGGTGAAAATTTACATCTGAAAACTACACAAAATACAGAGAGTAATTGTAATTTTCACAAGCTGTATTGCACACTCCTACTTACAGCAATCCTGAAAATTCTATAAATCTTTGCTCCATGTTACGTACTGTACGTAAATACCATGTGTTCTTCTCTCAGCGCTTCGTGTTTTACAGCTGATGTATGGCTGCGAACAGAAGGCTAACTATACCAAGGAGATATTTTTATGCACTGCATATGATGGAAACAACTTGCTCCGCTTCAACAATGACAACTCGGTTTGGACTCTCCATATGGAAAGAATAACATTTTCTGATGAGGAATGGCCGTCCCTCAAAAATAACGGAACAGTACTACAGACATTTCTCAATCTGGAGTGCTTCCTTTTCCTGAACAGGTGTATTGCAGACGGAAAAGGCATCATAGATAGAAAAGGTATTCAAATATTTTGTCTTAACCTCTTCAGTGCCCATGACGAGATAGTCTCGTCATGGAGCACGGTTGCGCTGTGCCCATGACGAGACTATCTCGTCATGAACCCCACCCACTAGTGCAACGCCCGGCACAGGAAGGGGAAAGGGCGTGGCACTGAAGGGGTTAATATCTTTTTGAGTGTACCAAACTTTTATTTCACAGATGAATCTAGGTCAGTAAAGAAAGAATTGCTGTCATACATTGTTGGACGCGACCGGTAGGTTAGTTGGACTACTATCTCTGACTGCCCTAGTGCAGTGTGTTAGGCTTTCAGTGATAGTTTTAGCAGAAATAGGTAAATGTAACTTAGCAGCATTTTTCTTCTCAGAACTAAGTGGCAGAGCAGAGATCTGAGAGGTCAATTTACTGGTGATGTTTGTCTTTTAAGGATTTGTCTTGAAGGCACTCTTCACAACCAGTCAACCGTACAATTTTTTTTTATTATTTGAAATCATACACACAGCTATCTTCTAAACATTTGACAACTAACATTGCATTACTATTTACAACTTATTACATTAGTATTCATATATTTTATGTATTATTAATTTATAGCTAGTTGCACTTCATCTTTTTCTGTCTACCACCATTTCCTGGACATTTTTCAATAGTCTTTCTCTATTTTTTGTTCCTTTTTACAAAGAACCATGCCATAATTTATTTTTAGGTCTTTTCTGCAGACACTGTTAGCTGTGATTTGTTGAATTACTGGTGGTGTACAATACTAATACCGCGGACTTTGGAGTGAGACAAGACTGTGTCTTGGCACCTTTCCTCTATACCCTTTACATAAATAACCTGGGTCGGGTATTGGCAAAATGTGCCAAGACTTACCGATAATTGACAAACGCCCCATACACCGGCCCTTCTGTATGCGGATGACGCGGTCCTTATGGCGCGTACTCCGATTGATCTTCAAAGGGTAGTGTCAAGCTTTACCTTAATCATGTCTAATCTGGGTCTCACTATTAACTCAAAAACATTCATTATGAAAGTTGGATCAGGCAGCAATAAGAGCAGAGACATTTATATTGATGCTAAAAGGATTTTAATGCTCTAAAACTTTCTCTTATTTAGGGATTTTGTTTGACCGACTAGGGACGTGGACCCAAGCAATCAAAGCCAGGAGATTACTGTTTAGGAAGGCAACTCCACCCTTATCCAATTTTAGCAGAAAATTGGGTAAACGCCCACCGGTAGAATTGTTGCAAATTTATAAGGCAAAATATGTGCCAATCCCCATCTATGGTGCTGGCATTTGGGGTCATGTTGACATTAACTCTATACAGATTGTCGAGAATACCTTTTTAAAATTCTTGCTGGCAGTCCCAGATAGCACTTCTACTCATATCTGCCACGCAGAACTAGGCATGCCATATATAGCGGACATAATACAAATTCAGCCAGTCCTATTGTGGCATAGGATCTGGACTACCGAGAAAACACTACTTAATCACCAAATCTTGAATGATAGTCGCAGATTACAAGGGACCATGTACATTAGGTGGCTAAATTACGTAACATTTTTTACAATTAATCTTGGTCACCCAGAATATTATAATGATCCTAACACCTTGAGTGCAAGAGCCAGGAAAGATCTTAAAAGTAGATGCTTGTCCTTATTGGAAACAAATAAAACTACCGCCGAAATGGCAAAATTAACTGTACAAGCACACCAATTTATGCGGACCACATACAGCATCCAGCCATACTTGAGGAACATCGAAGGTGGCTATGAAAGATTCCTGTTAACTCATTTTAGATTAGGCATTATACACAGAACAATTAGTTTTCCTGATTTGAACGATTGGTCAAGATCGATGTGTAAATGTCCATGTGATGACCTATCCCAACAGTCGACATTGCATGTATTGTTTTTCTGTAAATTTTATTCTGTGCAGAGAAGGAGGTGGATCATCCCAGATTTTAAGAACACTCAGCCTTAGACAATGTCGTACTGCACTATTGGTCTTACAACTTTTGAACAATGAACTTTTTACTACTTCTATAACTGTTTTAAAATAAAATATTTTTAAATGTAGGAAAACTATTTTGATGCGAGTCCGCAAATAGTGTGATAAGGAGAATGGACTGCTGTCTACGCAAATAATTGATTTCTGAAATTTGTATATCTCGTTTTTAAAAATATTTGGATCCGATAATCATGTGGTATGTTTTTACTTGCTTTTATGATTCTCTTATTTAAGAAATCGAATAAAGCTTTATTGAATTTGAATCAGCTGATTGCTTAGCACTGGTTGCCCTCATATCAGCCTTATTCGCTTTCTTCTCAGTTAATGGCTTTCCTTCCTCTTCTTGTGTTTGTCCCTCCATTGCAGGATAGCTACTTTACATCCATTTGCCTGGAAGGCTTGTATCCTTCCACTTCTTCCTTTAGGGAACTAGTATTTCTTTAACTTTTAGCACGCCAGGAGTGTGTGCTTTTTTGCCCTCTGGTACTCTTCCCTGTGTGCTGCTTCTATTTTCATATTCTTCCTCCCTGTGCTCTTCGTGTTGCTCCCCGGCCCCCTCTAGCTAGACTGTTGCTTCCACCACCACCACCTGCTTATGTTTTTTAAACCCTCTTAATGCTCCCCTGACCTTCCCGCTTACTGTCTGCACTCATTGATGGTGTTTCCAAGCGACCCTACCCTCCTGATTTTCAGTTGCACACCAGACTTTTCCCACACTATTTGATTTTAAATTCAAATGTTTAATTAAAAACCTTTGAGGGGGGTCTGGCATCTGCAATTTGCTACTGGGTGTCTCCTACGTGTCACAATGCAGAAGCAGTTTTTTGCCAGTTCTAATCAGCGTCTGCAACAAACATTTGCAAAGCCAAAGGATCAGCTAATGTTAATCGGCGAGACCTATTGGCTTTGCAATTTTTGTTGAAATGTGTTTGTTAATTGGTAAAACGAAGCTGCAGCTCTTTTCACAGTTATTACCTCTTGCCATGGAAGACAATCCATCTGGGGCTTCCCCGCTGCAGCAGCAATCGAATTAATTTCAGGGCTCGTTTCAGCAATCCTTAGGTCCCTGAAGAAATGCTCCCTCTGAGATCAAGAACACTAATTTTCCTCTTGCTGTTAACACTGGTTCTGGTAGCTGGGACTGCAGGCTCACCTGTGGAATAAGGTGAGCGTCATCACCTTCAAGCGCAGATACACTTCGGCCGGGAACCACAGACCTGAGTTTCAAATACTGCAGAAGTACAGGAACTCAATGTCATTGGTTGACTCATCTCCACCTCAACTGGATACGTTTCAACTGTCTCTCACCACTGTTGAAGCATCTGTAGCTACGTATGGGCCTTGATAGCCACCATCTATGAATCCCTACTCTATAGCAGATAGCCTGTTTTGCTGGTTACATTCTGACTAGGGACAGAGAGAATGAGGGGAAAAAACTTTAATGTAATGCTTTTGCCTTCATCTTTGGTCGAAGTGGCTGTGTAAGACTACTCATTGTATCAGAGTTAGTTCTACCCTCCTCATCACTACATGCCTAGATCCTTCTTTGTGACCTGCATAGCTCGTCTAACCGTCCATGCTTTGGGGTCTGACGGATGATGTTGAGTTATCTACAAATGATGGAATAGGAAAATTTTAATGCTATGCTCCCGCCTGCAACTGCACCTTTGGGTCTTTGGTTTAAGTTGCCTAACCTGTGTCCTTCACATGTAGGCCTGGGCATCAAAAGTGAAGCTCTACTATGGCGCATTATCTCACCGACTTCACGCTCTGCAGCAGTTAAAATCACCCACTTTGCGAATCTCCCCACCACGTAATCACGGATACAGAATGTATATGATGTGACTAAACCTGATGGCCTGTTTCTCTTTGGCTGCAGACATCAAATCCACACTCTTTTTGGTGGTCACACTCTTAGTTTGGACTATGGCCAGCTGGATATCATCAGCCTCTCGGGCACTGTAGGCTTAGGACATGGGAACATGGTTGTGCACCAAAATCCATCTAGCTATGAATCTTGTTACTTCTTGTTCCGTAAGGGAGCACAATAATGTGTCTGGTTATCCCTACAGCATTGATTTGTAGACTGGTGGTCTGCTTTGCCTATTTTATTTATTCCTCTTCGGTCTGCTTCAGCTATGATGAAGGTGGCTAGCTTGTGTTTTTTCTGAACTGCTCTTTGTGCAGTCTGGTTAAAGGACATAATTGATACCTCTGTAAAGACAGTCCCACATCAGGCAGAATTCTCCACAGCATCCCAACTATCAGTTCTGACATCTATCACTAGGAGGGACATCTACATGTTCATTCCAATATATATAATGATGGTTGATGGTCCGTTAAGGAGGTTGAGAGGTGCCCCTTCAGATCTACTCCTCAATGTACATTTGTCCTCCTGCCATCAAATGATACAGATCAATGAATCCTCACAAACCCCTACTGTGGCTAAGGAGAAGTCTAGAAAAGTTATGTCACAGGCTATAAACACTGTTTGAGTAATGGCGTCTAAGCAATTGACTGGTGTACTATGTAATTGAGTGCTAGCCCTAGAAAATTTTGAAAGAAATTTGGTGGGATTCGGCTGAGCCAGTCTGTAAAATAAGGTATTCCGGTAAATGATTCAGTTTATTTTCCTTATGTTTGTAACAATATGATGTAACAAAATAAAAGGAGAAACTGGGGGCACTTATAGGTCCAGCATACATGCCCCTTAGATTATGTAATACGAAAAGATATGCAGTCCCTGGAGAAGAGAAAGGGAAGACAGAGTACCAGTCGATCTTAAGTTAGAGGTGTAAGGGGCCACGGGATTCCCCCTTTGGGAATTAGGGCCCTCACACACCAGGCTAGGTGTCATGCTTCATCATAGGGCGCGCTCCTTGTCCGATTGGTGCTGTACTACTAGACTAGTCCTCTGTCTTCCCTTTCTCTTCTCCAGGAACTGCATACCTTTTTGTAACAATATGCCTCTTTTACATATCACTGTCTTCATTCGACGCAAAGTCCTAATTACTAGTGTGGCAGTCAGAGGACCTCCAGACTCGTGGTGGGGCCACGCCGCACCGGCAGTCCAACCTCCCCATTCCGACTGGCGGTCAGACCGCCCCTGAGAACGCTGATGCTGCCAGGAAACCACCATTCCCTGGCGGTCAGAGGCCGCAATATGCTTGGCGGTATCGCCATGGTCCTGCCAAGCATATTACGAGTTTCCTCTCTGCCAGGGTTTTCATGGCAGTTCCACTGCCATAAAAACCCAGCAGAGAGGAGCCTCTGCCCCTTGTGTATGCACACATGGGGGTACAACATTTGCCCCCCTTGTGTGCATCCACACCAGTTCCTGCATAGCGTGGACATCACACTCCAGGCCGTGCAGGAACCTTGTTAGGCGTTCCCATGGCGGTGCCTTCGCCTTTGAAAGAGGCACCGCAGGAGAAACCGCCACGCGGCCCGCCAGACTACAAATACATTGTAATCTGGCCCGCACGCAAAGGCCAATAGCCTCTGACCAAAAACAAACCACACGCACAAGCGTGTGGTCAGATTTTGAAGCCCCCTTACAAAAAGTCTTGCAAAGCAGCGAATGCGAGCTGGCTCAGGCGAGACCTAAAAACTGGTTATGGTTACTAGTGTCCTGGGTCCACTAAAGCTTTTGCCAATATTCAGGCCAACACTGTGGGCCAGATTAAATCTTTTGGCAGTGCAGGGGTGGGCCAGATTACCTCTTCATACAATAGGAATAGGCCCTCCTGATATCCTCGAGTCTTCCTTCAGATCCCGGTACCACACAACGAGCTCTGTAGCAAATGGAATAATGGAGATTCAAAGGAACAATCAAAGCGAAGGTCACGTGACAGGTTTAGTTTCTATTCCTCCTCCCAAGACTGTAAGCTACCTTCCCAGAGAATTGTGTGACTTGTGGTCTTCAAGCAACAACACATTAAACAGGAGCTCGGAGTGTGAAATACAATCCCCATGATGCAAAGCTAGCGCACACGCATGTTCTTTTATTTGTTGCTGTTTTTCCCCTTTTGAAATCTGGTCCCTGGTGAAGCTTTTCTGCAAAAATCGGCATCCAGTGGGACGAGCACCTTGCACCCAGGAAGAGGACTGTGCATGCCTGGACTCCCGCGGCGACGGCCGCACACGAAGTGCAGGCAGAAGAGGACTCCAAGCAGTAAGTAATGCTCTCCACTGGAGTGCACATGTGTTTTTTTTAAAAAACAGGTAGAGGGCTTGTGGGGATAGGATGGTGTTGTCCTGCTCAAGAAGTCAGTGCTGAACCTTTTTACGGCAGTGCACATCTGCAGCATTGCTGCAGCTTCCTGGCCGAGCCAGTGGCGTAACGAAAGTTGAGGGGGCCCCCCTGCAAAGTACACGGAGGGGGCCCCCTCCCCGGGCCACCACCCACCATTTTTGCAGAAGAGGCCCCCTAGAGCTTGAGGGCCCACCCTGCACCGAGGGGGCTGCGGGGGCTTATCCTACGCCACTGTGAAGATGCCAGACATGCCTCTTATTTCAGTTATGGACCGATCACATTAGAAAAACAACAGACCTATAACTTCGGGCCATAAGACATCCACTTTAACACCAGGTAAAAAACAGAACAAATTCATTTTGCACTGACATAGCAACAGCCCATAGTAAGATTATTCTATTTTGGCCACAGCCCAAAAATAGAAAAACGTTCTCATATGCCCCGGCAGTGAGGTCTGTGGGACTAGCAGGTTTCTGTGCCCGGGGAGGTCTGTGGGGACTGGCAGGTTTCTCTGCCTGGGGAGGTCTTTGGGACTGGCAGGTTTCTGTGCCCAGAGAGGTCTGTGAGACTGGCATGTTTCTGTGCCCGGGGAGGTTTGTGGGACTGGCAGGTATCTGTGCCCAGAGAGGTCTGTGGGACTGGCAGTTATCTGTGCCCGGAGAGGTCTGTGGGACTGGCAGGTTTCGCTGCCTGGGGAGGTCTGTGGGTCTAGCAGGTTTCTCTGCCTGGGGAGGTCTGTGCGGCTGGCAGGTTTCTCTGCCTGGGGAGGTCTGTGGGACTGGCAGGTTTCTGTGCTTGGGGAGGTCTGTGGGGCTGGCAGGTTTCTGTGCCCGGGGAGGTCTGTGGGGCTGGCAGGTTTCTGTGCTTGGGGCTGGTCTGTGGGACTGGCAGGATTCTGTGCCTGGGGAGGTCTGTGTGGCTGGCAGGTTTCTCTGCCTGTGGAGGTCTGTGGGACTGACAGGTTTCTCTGCCTGGGGAGGTCTGTGGGGCTGGCAAGATTCTGTGCTTGGGGAGGTCTGTGGGGCTGGCAAGATTCTGTGCTTGGGGAGGTCTGTGGGGCTGGCAGGTTTCTCTGCCTGGAGTGGTCTGTGGAGATGGCAGATTCTGTGCCTCTGGAGGTCTGTGGGACTGGCAGGTTTCTGTGCTCGGGGAGGTCTCTGGGGCTGGCAGGTTTCTGTGCCCGGGGAGGTCTGAGGGACAGGCAGGTTTCTGTACCCTGGGAGGTCTGTGGGGCTAACAGGTTTCTGTGCCTGGGGAGGTCTGTGGGACTGGCTGGTTTTTGTGCATGGGGAGGTCTATGGCACTGGCAGGTTTTTCTGCCTGGGGAGGTCTGTGGGACTGGCAGGTTTCTCTGCCTGGGGAGTTCTGTGGGGCTGGAAGGATTCTGTGCTTGGGGAGGTCTGTGGGGCTGGCAGGTTTCTCTGCCTGGAGAGGTCTGTGGGGCTGGCAGGTTTCTGTGCTAGGTGAGGTCTGTGGGGCTGCAGGTTTCTGTGCCTGGGGAGGTCTGTGGGGCTGGCAGGTTTCTATGCTTGGTGAGGTCTGTGGGGCTGGCAGATTCTGTGCCTGTGGAGGTCTGTGGAACTGCCAGGTTTCTGTGCTGGGGGAGGTCCGTGGGGCTGGCAGATTCTGTGCCTGTGGAGGTCTGTGGGACCGGCAGGTGTCTGTGCTTGGGGATGTCTGTGGGGCTGGCAGGTTTTTCTGCTTGGTGTGGTCTGTGGGGCTGGTAGGTTTCTGTGCCCGGGGAGGTCTGTGGGACTGGCAGGTTTCTGTGCCCTGGGAAGGTCAGTGAGACTGGCAGGTTTCTGTGCCCTGGGAGGTCTGTGGGGCTGGCAGGATTCTGTGCTTGGGGAGGTCAGTGGGACTGGCTGGTTTCTGTGCCCGGGGAGGTCTGTGGGGACTGGCAGGTTTCTCTGCCTGGGGAGGGCTTTGGGACTGGCAGGTTTCTGTGCCCAGAGAGGTCTGTGAGACTGGCATGTTTCTGTGCCCGGGGAGGTTTGTGGGACTGGCAGGTATCTGTGCCCAGAGAGGTCTGTGGGACTGGCAGGTTTCTGTGCCCGGAGAGGTCTGTGGGACTGGCAGGTTTCTCTGCCTGGGGAGATCTGTGGGTCTAGCAGGTTTCTCTGCCTGGGGAGGTCTGTGGGGCTGGCAGGTTTATCTGCCTGGGGAGGTATGTGGGACTGGCATGTTTCTGTGCTTGGGGAGGTCTGTGGAGCTGGCAGGTTTCTGTGCCCGGGGAGGTCAATGGAACTGGCAGGTTTCTGTGCTTGGGGAGGTCTGTGGGGCTGGCAGGATTCTGTGCCTGGGGAGGTCTGTGTGGCTGGCAGGTTTCTCTGCCTGTGGAGGTCTGTGGGACTGGCAGGTTTCTCTGCCTGTGGAGGTCTGTGGGACTGACAGGTTTCTCTGCCTGGGGAGGTCTGTGGGGCTGGCAAGATTCTGTGCTTGGGGAGGTCTGTGGGGCTGGCAGGTTTCTCTGCCTGGAGTGGTCTGTTGGACTGGCAGGTTTCTCTGCCTGGGGAGGTCTGTGGGGCTGGCAAGATTCTGTGCTTGGGGAGGTCTGTGGGGCTGGCAGGTTTCTCTGCCTGGAGTTGTCTGTGGAGATGGCAGATTCTGTGCCTGTGGAGGTCTGTGGGACTGGCATGTTTCTGTGCTCGGGGAGGTCTCTGGGGCTGGCAGGTTTCTGTGCCCGGGGAGGTTTGTGGGACTGGCAGGTTTCTGTGCTTGGGGCTGGTCTGTGGGACTGGCAGGATTCTGTGCCTGGGGAGGTCTGTGTGGCTGGCAGGTTTCTCTGCCTGTGGAGGTCTGTGGGACTGACAGGTTTCTCTGCCTGGGCAGGTCTGTGGGGCTGGCAAGATTCTGTGCTTGGGGAGGTCTGTGGGGCTGGCAGGTTTCTCTGCCTGGAGTGGTCTGTGGAGATGGCAGATTCTGTGCCTCTGGAGGTCTGTGGGACTGGCAGGTTTCTGTGCTCGGGGAGGTCTCTGGGGCTGGCAGGTTTCTGTGCCCGGGGAGGTCTGAGGGACAGGCAGGTTTCTGTACCCTGGGAGGTCTGTGGAGCTAACAGGTTTCTGTGCCTGGGGAGGTCTGTGGGACTGGCTGGTTTTTGTGCATGGGGAGGTCTATGGCACTGGCAGGTTTCTCTGCCTGGGGAGGTCTGTGGGACTGGCAGGTTTCTCTGCCTGGCGAGGTCTGTGGGGCTGGAAGGATTCTGTGCTTGGGGAGGTCTGTGGGGCTGACAGGTTTCTCTGCCTGGGGAGGTCTGTGGGGCTGGCAGGTTTCTCTGCCTGGGGAGGTCTGTAGGACTGGCAGGTTTCTGTGCTTGGGGAGGTCTGTGGAGCTGTCAGGTTTCTCTGCCTGGGGAGGCCTTTGGGACTGGCAGGTTTCTGTGCCCAGAGAGGTCTGTGAGACTGGCATGTTTCTGTGCCTGGGGAGGTTTGTGGGACGGCAGGTTTCTCTGCCTGGGGAGGTCTGTGGGTCTAGCAGGTTTATCTGCCTGAGGAGGTCTGTGGGGCTGGTAGGTTTCTCTGCTTGGGGAGGTCTGTGGGACTGGCAGGTTTCTGTGCTTGGGGAGGTCTGTGGGGCTGGCAGGTTTCTGTGCCTGGGGAGGTCTGTGGGGCTGGCAGGTTTCTGTGCTTGGGGAGGTCTGTGGTACTGGCAGGATTCTGTGCCTGGGGAGGTCTGTGTGGCTGGCAGGTTTCTCTGCCTGTGGAGGTCTGTGGGACTGGCAGGTTTCTCTGCCTGGGGAGGTCTGTGGGGCTGGCAAGATTCTGTGCTTGGGAAGGCATGGCTTGGCAGTTCGGGCTGGACTGTTCCCATGAGGCACAGGGTCAGACTGATTTGCATATGGCCATGTCTGAACTGGGGTGGCAGAGTTGGCTAAAGAACGGTGATGGATCAAACCCAGATCTGTTGACTGGGTGTGAGTGTTTGATTGGGTCTGATGCTCCGTCCATCACCACCCCCTTTTGTACCGCTTTGTTCGCCATAAGTTGGCAGGGTATGCTCAGACGTGAGTCCCTTGCTCACTTTGCCACTGGATTCAAGCAAGCCTGGCTGAAGACGGCTGAAATGCCAGAAACCGGTCCTAGGAAGCTTGTTTCCGGTCCAGGGAAGGCATGGCTTGGCAGTTCGGGCTGGACTGTTCCCATGAGGCACAGGGTCAGACTGATTTGCATATGGCCATGTCTGAACTGGGGTGTCAGAGTGGGCTAAAGAACGGTGATGGATCAAACTGGCACTGTGGTCTGTGGGGCTGGCAAGTTTCTCTGCCTGGAGTGGTCTGTGGATATGGCAGATTCTGTGCCTCTGGAGGTCTGTGGGACTGGCAGGTTTCTGTGCCCAGAGAGGTCTGTGGGTCTGGCAGGTTTCTCTGCCTGGGGAGGTCTGTGGGACTGGCAGGATTCTCTGCCTGGAGAGGTCTGTGGGTCTGGCAGGTTTCTCTATCTGGGGAGGTCTGTGGGGATGGCAGGTTTCTGTGCCTGTTTAGGTCTGTGGGACTGGCTGGTTTCTGTGCTTGGGGAGGTCTGTGGGGCTGACAGGTTTCTATGCCCGGTGAGGTCTGTGAGACTGGCAGGTTTCTGTGCCCGGGGAGGTCTGTGGGGCTAGCAAGTTTCTGTGCCTGGGGAGATCTGTGGGACTGGCTGGATTCTGTCTCCTGGGAGGTCTTTGGTGCTGGCAGGTTTCTCTGCCTGGAGTGGTCTGTGGGGATGGCAGATTCTGTGCCTGGAGAGGTCAGTGGGGCTGGCAGGTTTCTCTGCCCGGTGAGATTTGTGGGTCTGGCAGGATTCTATGACTGTAGAGGTATGTGGGACTGCCAGGATTCTCTGCCTGGGGAGGTCTGTGGGACTGGCATGTTTCTCTGCTTGAGTTCTGTGGGACTGGCAGGTTTCTGTGCTTGGGGAGGTCTGTGAAGCTGGCAGGTTTCTGTGTTTGGGGAGGTCTGTGGGGCTGGCAGGTTTCTCTGCCTGGAGTGGTCTGTGGGGATGACAGATTCTGTGCCTGGAGAGGTCAGTGGGGCTGGTAGGTTTCTGTGCCCTGAGAGGTCTGTGGGACTGGCAGGTCTCTGTGCCTGGGGAGGTCTGTGGGGCTGGCTGGTTGCTCTGCTTGGGGAGGTCTGTGAGTCTGGCAGGTTTCTGTGCCCGTAGAGGTCTGTGGGGCTGGCAGGTTTCTGTGCCCGGAGAGGTCTGTGGGCTGGCAGGTTTCTGTAGCCGGAGAGGTCTGTGGGGCTGGCAGGTTTCTCTGCCTGGAGAGCTCTGTGGGGCTGGCAGGTGTTTGGGGCAGGATGCTGGGTGATCTTGTCACACCCACAGATTCAGGGATTTGGAGCCATTTATGGACCAGAAACATTGATCCTTTTACTGCTACTGAGTGGAGTACGACGGCTTCAGGGCGGGAAAGTGCATGGAGCGCCCCACAGTTCAAAGGTCGCAAGTGAGGTTGGTTGTGCTGGTGTTAAAAAAAAAGTCCAGAAAGAGAAGAGAGTTACACACGCTGGTGCCTGTTTCCGCAAAAGTCACGTGCAACCTCTGGTAGAACATGCTTCGTAACATAGAAAGGCCGTAAATGTTATTTTTTTCCTTTCATATCAATGGGGTAGGATTGGTGGCTCTTTGCGACAGCAGTAAACAGAGGGGAAGTACATGGTATGCAGTGCCATGAGAATTATGCTGCAGGTACATTTTGTGATACTTATACTTAATTTTTTGTAATTTTTGCACCTTTTAAGACTGTTTTGGCAAATGTTTCACCTCAGTCTCAGTTTAACAACCAAGCAACAAAGAGTAACTGAAAGATGGCCTGTCAATTTTAGCGAAGGGCATTCGACTGTGCAGCAATGCATGTTGCTGTATTTTAGTAACTTTTAACTGTTTCAGCTAGAAACCATTTTATCTGCAAGCTGCAATTTATGTAGCACCACTGCCACCACAGCCCCAATCCTCCCCCTCTCTGCCCCACTCACACCCTGATGTCCAGTTCAGCTGGACCTGCCCCTTCAGAACCGACATCACTTGACAACTAGAAATCAGCGACAAGAAATCGGGTCAGTTTTGGGGGGAAGTGGGTATCACTTTGCCTTGACAAAGTTGGGCGAAACCGGGAAACTTCTCCCAAAGTCACAGACTAAGGTGTAAATTCATAGGTGAAGGGTATATTTTCTTGCGCCCACAAACTTCAGTGACGATTTTTGTGTTTTCTGTAAAATCCGCAAATCAATATAAATCGCAGATGAAACTGATGACACACACTTTTAATCTTTAATGTGTAACATAACCCCCGCCCATATTTTCCAAACAACCTTCATGTACCAAAGGCGCCTTTCTTTTACTAAATGCCTTCACACTAACCTGGAGACCTTACGCACACAAGTGGTCGTCGCAATTAATTTTGGGTGGGGTGCACTTGTCTGCGGGGGGGGTGGCATAGACTGGGCGAACAGACAGACTCACCTGCGTGAGCCGCAGAAGACAGGGCAAACAAGGCTAGCCAGAGAAATAATAAAATTATGGCAGGTAGTCGTCGCCGCACGTTACCTCTCAATTGTCTCCACTCTGGCCTCTGGGATGCCTCCTCGCTTCACCAGTCAGCAATGCGCATGACAATTGGTCACCAGCCCCACCCTAAGGGTGAAGAGTAAGACAGCGCAGACGCGGCGACGGAGACATCTGCACGCTGCGCAGTGTGCACCATTACCATTTTTTAAATGTTACCATTTAATTTATAAAGAGAAGTCTAGAGCAAGCGTAAGTTACATAACCTACCTATATTAATTAATTACCTATCCTAGACAGTCACGGATTTGTGGTGCTTGCTGGCACCGCTGAGGGGGCCTCTGGAGCACTGGGGCCCCCACGCAACACGGGAGCTGTGGGGGCCTGTGTTACGCCCCTGGGGCCTGTGTTACGCCCCTGCTTATAAATCAACACTGCACAATCAAGGGAGGAGCCAAGATGGCGACCGGAGCAGACGCTTGAGCGCCCGGCTCCGTCGGTCCGTGGCCTCGGACTACTATCCTGATGCCCATCCTCGCCGATTTTCGAGGTGCAACGTGTGCGAAGACGCGCTGACCGCGCTGCCGCTTTCCCGGAGTCTCAGCCCGCCCGGATGCCCGAGTTCTGGGTGCTTTTGTCCTCTGCACTGAAACCCTGCGCCATTACGGCCTTTGCCGGCCCCCTGGAAGCTCCGCAGTTGCCGGACCAGCTAGCGCTAACCTGAGCCCCGCGGTCCCGATCTCACCTCGCACCACGGATCGTTGCCGGATGAGCCCGGAGAGGGACGGCCGGACACCTTCTGTACCCTGTGCCGGACGGGCTGGAGCTGTGGGGTGGGCCCCGGTGCGGCGGGTCCCCTGCCCCGCTCTGAGGACCGCGCTGTGGGAGGCTGCTGCCCCCTTCACCTATTGCCTAGCCAGCGGCGAAGGGAACCTGCGAGAAGGGAAGCGACTGTCGGCCTTTCCCGTTGCGGCGTAGACCTGAGGGGAATTGCCTCCTTGCCACGACCCCCCCCCCTGGCCATTGCAACGTATAGCGGCAAAACATGGCGTTGAGTGCCTGCTTGCGGCTGGGGGGCGATACTCCGGTCTCGCCCGCTGCCCACTTCGCCCTCCCTCTTCCGGACACCAGCTCCACGGTGCCGTCCCGGATTGCTGCCGCTGTGGGGGCCCAGCCGCCGCTGACATGCGGCTCCGTTCTGGCTGCCCTGCGGGACTTCCAACTACAGATGTGCGCTGGCCTGCAGGCGCTGAGTGAGCGGTTTGACCCCATACTGTCGGCCGCGGGTCGTGAGCGCACTGTGTGTCATCTACAGGGCGTGGGTCTCCCGGTGCTTTTGTCCGCTTGCGGGGACGCAACGGCGGTGTGTGACTGTGCTACACTGGTGCCTTCACCTGGCGCTCCCGGCGCCCAGGGTACACCGCTCTACACCTCAACTGCGGATGCTTTGTCCCCCTGGTCATGGCTGCCTGCTTCATTGCTGTCTGCCCCACCGCGTCCACTGGACTATCCTGTTGAGCGATACCTAACGGCTTCGAGGAACCGTCCGCGGTGGCCCACTGCTTATTTTTTGTGGAACTCCTGTACCTTACTTGCCAGGTGTGGATTTTATGTGGTGCAAAGAGGGACCTTAATCGATGGGCGGCGGCCATTTCGTGATCCTACTTCACCATCCTTTCACAAGCGGCCATCTTGTCTTTGTCTTCTCGGGACACGGGGCCTTCATGCAGGGGCTGGTTTAATCCCAAGCCCGCGATCGGGCCAGGGCTAGACTGACTTCTATTGCCATGGTTTATGGACGGGCTGGCCTGGGACTGGAACTGTATGTATGTTATGCGCGCACTCGTCGCGACTTGCATCCCTTCGCTTACACTGTGGTGCCATGGTATCTTCGCACGCCGTTTTTTGGCGTAGTGGGCTCTCAGTGTGTGGGGGCCATGATTGGCTGATGGTTTGGGGCGCTCTGGTGTCCCGTGGGCTCCTCCCCACCTTCTTTTCTGTTTTCTTACTTTCTTTACTCTATTCCTACTTTCTTTCTTCTCTATATTTCGGGTTCATTGGGCGACAGGCACTATGCTGGGGGGGGGGGGGTAGGCCGTAGCCTCCGCATTGGTGTAGGGTGGGGGGGTAATACTCTGTTCTTAATTAGTTCTATGGGCCTTTTTTCTTTGATGTCTCTGCGCTCTACTTTCTTCGATTCGGGGTCCGGATGTGGGGTGGATCGAGTGGGGGCGGCTCCGGAGGGGTGCGTACTTGCTCATGTGACTATCCTGTTATATTTCTGCACCGCCTCACTGTTTGAGTTTTTACTTCAATTGTTGTTCTCACTGATGTTGCTGCTCTCCCGTGTGGTGAGGCTATCTTGCGGACTCGAATCTCCTTTGCTCCTATCCTTCATTGACTTTTTTCTTTGATAAAATTATCTAAAAAACTTAAAATTAACCTTCACTTCTCCTTCCCCGGGTGTCAAAGATATCTCCAGTATGTGACCCATAACTCGTTGTTAATCCTGACTGTTGACGCACGGGGGATGTAATGTGGGTATCAGTGCTTCATTGTATCGTGGCCGGCCTGACGGTTGTAGGCCCGTATTTGTTCTTTTAAGATGCACGAATAAAGGTTTTAAAAAAAAAAAAAAAAAAAAAAAAAAAAACACTGCACAATCAATTCAACTATAAATAATTTAACCCTACAACATTCCATACCACATAATTACAATCCAAAAAATACACATATTTCCACTTCACTCCATACCACATAATTCCACTTCACAGAATCACATTGCACACAATTTAATACCACTCCCAACCACATAATTACACTCCACACAACAAAACTCTAAAACACATAATTACCCTCCACAAAATAAAACTCTGCAACATGTTGCATAATTCCACTGCGCATAATTATACACCACACCATGCCACATAATTCCACAATTCATCCCCACACAATTTATCACACAGCATAATAACACTCCACATAATACCACTCAGCTCCACATAATTAACCTCCACATAATTATGCTCTACTCCATACTGCATACATACACTCCACATAAATCCAGTCTATGCCACGTAGCAACACTCCACATAGCTACACTTCACACCATGCCTCATAATACCACTCAACATAATTTCACTCAACACCGCAACTTCCACGTCACACAATTCAACTCTACACATTTCCATTCCACACCACATAATTCACAACAAACTACATAATTCAGACTAACACTACAAATGCACAACACACCACCAGTGGCGTAACGAAAGTTGAGGGGGCCCCCCTGCAAAGTACACGGAGGGGGCCCCCTCCCCGGGCCACCACCCACCATTTTTGCAGAAGAGGCCCCCTAGAGCTTGAGGGCCCACCCTGCACCGAGGGGGCTGCAGGGGCTTATCCTACGCCACTGTGAAGATGCCAGACATGCCTCTTTTTTCAGTTATGGACCGATCACATTAGAAAAACAACAGACCTATAACTTCGGGCCATAAGACATCCACTTTAACACCAGGTAAAAAACAGAACAAATTCATTTTGCACTGACATAGCAACAGCCCATAGTAAGATTATTCTATTTTGGCCACAGCCCAAAAATAGAAAAACGTTCTCATATGCCCCGGCAGTGAGGTCTGTGGGACTAGCAGGTTTCTGTGCCCGGGGAGGTCTGTGGGGACTGGCAGGTTTCTCTGCCTGGGGAGGTCTTTGGGACTGGCAGGTTTCTGTGCCCAGAGAGGTCTGTGAGACTGGCATGTTTCTGTGCCCGGGGAGGTTTGTGGGACTGGCAGGTATCTGTGCCCAGAGAGGTCTGTGGGACTGGCAGTTATCTGTGCCCGGAGAGGTCTGTGGGACTGGCAGGTTTCGCTGCCTGGGGAGGTCTGTGGGTCTAGCAGGTTTCTCTGCCTGGGGAGGTCTGTGCGGCTGGCAGGTTTCTCTGCCTGGGGAGGTCTGTGGGACTGGCAGGTTTCTGTGCTTGGGGAGGTCTGTGGGGCTGGCAGGTTTCTGTGCCCGGGGAGGTCTGTGGGGCTGGCAGGTTTCTGTGCTTGGGGCTGGTCTGTGGGACTGGCAGGATTCTGTGCCTGGGGAGGTCTGTGTGGCTGGCAGGTTTCTCTGCCTGTGGAGGTCTGTGGGACTGACAGGTTTCTCTGCCTGGGGAGGTCTGTGGGGCTGGCAAGATTCTGTGCTTGGGGAGGTCTGTGGGGCTGGCAAGATTCTGTGCTTGGGGAGGTCTGTGGGGCTGGCAGGTTTCTCTGCCTGGAGTGGTCTGTGGAGCTGGCAGATTCTGTGCCTCTGGAGGTCTGTGGGACTGGCAGGTTTCTGTGCTCGGGGAGGTCTCTGGGGCTGGCAGGTTTCTGTGCCCGGGGAGGTCTGAGGGACAGGCAGGTTTCTGTACCCTGGGAGGTCTGTGGGGCTAACAGGTTTCTGTGCCTGGGGAGGTCTGTGGGACTGGCTGGTTTTTGTGCATGGGGAGGTCTATGGCACTGGCAGGTTTTTCTGCCTGGGGAGGTCTGTGGGACTGGCAGGTTTCTCTGCCTGGGGAGTTCTGTGGGGCTGGAAGGATTCTGTGCTTGGGGAGGTCTGTGGGGCTGGCAGGTTTCTCTGCCTGGAGAGGTCTGTGGGGCTGGCAGGTTTCTGTGCTAGGTGAGGTCTGTGGGGCTGCAGGTTTCTGTGCCTGGGGAGGTCTGTGGGGCTGGCAGGTTTCTATGCTTGGTGAGGTCTGTGGGGCTGGCAGATTCTGTGCCTGTGGAGGTCTGTGGAACTGCCAGGTTTCTGTGCTGGGGGAGGTCCGTGGGGCTGGCAGATTCTGTGCCTGTGGAGGTCTGTGGGACTGGCAGGTGTCTGTGCTTGGGGATGTCTGTGGGGCTGGCAGGTTTTTCTGCTTGGTGTGGTCTGTGGGGCTGGTAGGTTTCTGTGCCCGGGGAGGTCTGTGGGACTGGCAGGTTTCTGTGCCCTGGGAAGGTCAGTGAGACTGGCAGGTTTCTGTGCCCTGGGAGGTCTGTGGGGCTGGCAGGATTCTGTGCTTGGGGAGGTCAGTGGGACTGGCTGGTTTCTGTGCCCGGGGAGGTCTGTGGGGACTGGCAGGTTTCTCTGCCTGGGGAGGGCTTTGGGACTGGCAGGTTTCTGTGCCCAGAGAGGTCTGTGAGACTGGCATGTTTCTGTGCCCGGGGAGGTTTGTGGGACTGGCAGGTATCTGTGCCCAGAGAGGTCTGTGGGACTGGCAGGTTTCTGTGCCCGGAGAGGTCTGTGGGACTGGCAGGTTTCTCTGCCTGGGGAGATCTGTGGGTCTAGCAGGTTTCTCTGCCTGGGGAGGTCTGTGGGGCTGGCAGGTTTATCTGCCTGGGGAGGTATGTGGGACTGGCATGTTTCTGTGCTTGGGGAGGTCTGTGGAGCTGGCAGGTTTCTGTGCCCGGGGAGGTCAATGGAACTGGCAGGTTTCTGTGCTTGGGGAGGTCTGTGGGGCTGGCAGGATTCTGTGCCTGGGAGGTCTGTGTGGCTGGCAGGTTTCTCTGCCTGTGGAGGTCTGTGGGACTGGCAGGTTTCTCTGCCTGTGGAGGTCTGTGGGACTGACAGGTTTCTCTGCCTGGGGAGGTCTGTGGGGCTGGCAAGATTCTGTGCTTGGGGAGGTCTGTGGGGCTGGCAGGTTTCTCTGCCTGGAGTGGTCTGTTGGACTGGCAGGTTTCTCTGCCTGGGGAGGTCTGTGGGGCTGGCAAGATTCTGTGCTTGGGGAGGTCTGTGGGGCTGGCAGGTTTCTCTGCCTGGAGTTGTCTGTGGAGATGGCAGATTCTGTGCCTGTGGAGGTCTGTGGGACTGGCATGTTTCTGTGCTCGGGGAGGTCTCTGGGGCTGGCAGGTTTCTGTGCCCGGGGAGGTTTGTGGGACTGGCAGGTTTCTGTGCTTGGGGCTGGTCTGTGGGACTGGCAGGATTCTGTGCCTGGGGAGGTCTGTGTGGCTGGCAGGTTTCTCTGCCTGTGGAGGTCTGTGGGACTGACAGGTTTCTCTGCCTGGGCAGGTCTGTGGGGCTGGCAAGATTCTGTGCTTGGGGAGGTCTGTGGGGCTGGCAGGTTTCTCTGCCTGGAGTGGTCTGTGGAGATGGCAGATTCTGTGCCTCTGGAGGTCTGTGGGACTGGCAGGTTTCTGTGCTCGGGGAGGTCTCTGGGGCTGGCAGGTTTCTGTGCCCGGGGAGGTCTGAGGGACAGGCAGGTTTCTGTACCCTGGGAGGTCTGTGGAGCTAACAGGTTTCTGTGCCTGGGGAGGTCTGTGGGACTGGCTGGTTTTTGTGCATGGGGAGGTCTATGGCACTGGCAGGTTTCTCTGCCTGGGGAGGTCTGTGGGACTGGCAGGTTTCTCTGCCTGGCGAGGTCTGTGGGGCTGGAAGGATTCTGTGCTTGGGGAGGTCTGTGGGGCTGACAGGTTTCTCTGCCTGGGGAGGTCTGTGGGGCTGGCAGGTTTCTCTGCCTGGGGAGGTCTGTAGGACTGGCAGGTTTCTGTGCTTGGGGAGGTCTGTGGAGCTGTCAGGTTTCTCTGCCTGGGGAGGCCTTTGGGACTGGCAGGTTTCTGTGCCCAGAGAGGTCTGTGAGACTGGCATGTTTCTGTGCCTGGGGAGGTTTGTGGGACGGCAGGTTTCTCTGCCTGGGGAGGTCTGTGGGTCTAGCAGGTTTATCTGCCTGAGGAGGTCTGTGGGGCTGGTAGGTTTCTCTGCTTGGGGAGGTCTGTGGGACTGGCAGGTTTCTGTGCTTGGGGAGGTCTGTGGGGCTGGCAGGTTTCTGTGCCTGGGGAGGTCTGTGGGGCTGGCAGGTTTCTGTGCTTGGGGAGGTCTGTGGTACTGGCAGGATTCTGTGCCTGGGGAGGTCTGTGTGGCTGGCAGGTTTCTCTGCCTGTGGAGGTCTGTGGGACTGGCAGGTTTCTCTGCCTGGGGAGGTCTGTGGGGCTGGCAAGATTCTGTGCTTGGGAAGGCATGGCTTGGCAGTTCGGGCTGGACTGTTCCCATGAGGCACAGGGTCAGACTGATTTGCATATGGCCATGTCTGAACTGGGGTGGCAGAGTTGGCTAAAGAACGGTGATGGATCAAACCCAGATCTGTTGACTGGGTGTGAGTGTTTGATTGGGTCTGATGCTCCGTCCATCACCACCCCCTTTTGTACCGCTTTGTTCGCCATAAGTTGGCAGGGTATGCTCAGACGTGAGTCCCTTGCTCACTTTGCCACTGGATTCAAGCAAGCCTGGCTGAAGACGGCTGAAATGCCAGAAACCGGTCCTAGGAAGCTTGTTTCCGGTCCAGGGAAGGCATGGCTTGGCAGTTCGGGCTGGACTGTTCCCATGAGGCACAGGGTCAGACTGATTTGCATATGGCCATGTCTGAACTGGGGTGTCAGAGTGGGCTAAAGAACGGTGATGGATCAAACTGGCACTGTGGTCTGTGGGGCTGGCAAGTTTCTCTGCCTGGAGTGGTCTGTGGATATGGCAGATTCTGTGCCTCTGGAGGTCTGTGGGACTGGCAGGTTTCTGTGCCCAGAGAGGTCTGTGGGTCTGGCAGGTTTCTCTGCCTGGGGAGGTCTGTGGGACTGGCAGGATTCTCTGCCTGGAGAGGTCTGTGGGTCTGGCAGGTTTCTCTATCTGGGGAGGTCTGTGGGGATGGCAGGTTTCTGTGCCTGTTTAGGTCTGTGGGACTGGCTGGTTTCTGTGCTTGGGGAGGTCTGTGGGGCTGACAGGTTTCTATGCCCGGTGAGGTCTGTGAGACTGGCAGGTTTCTGTGCCCGGGGAGGTCTGTGGGGCTAGCAAGTTTCTGTGCCTGGGGAGATCTGTGGGACTGGCTGGATTCTGTCTCCTGGGAGGTCTTTGGTGCTGGCAGGTTTCTCTGCCTGGAGTGGTCTGTGGGGATGGCAGATTCTGTGCCTGGAGAGGTCAGTGGGGCTGGCAGGTTTCTCTGCCCGGTGAGATTTGTGGGTCTGGCAGGATTCTATGACTGTAGAGGTATGTGGGACTGCCAGGATTCTCTGCCTGGGGAGGTCTGTGGGACTGGCATGTTTCTCTGCTTGAGTTCTGTGGGACTGGCAGGTTTCTGTGCTTGGGGAGGTCTGTGAAGCTGGCAGGTTTCTGTGTTTGGGGAGGTCTGTGGGGCTGGCAGGTTTCTCTGCCTGGAGTGGTCTGTGGGGATGACAGATTCTGTGCCTGGAGAGGTCAGTGGGGCTGGTAGGTTTCTGTGCCCTGAGAGGTCTGTGGGACTGGCAGGTCTCTGTGCCTGGGGAGGTCTGTGGGGCTGGCTGGTTGCTCTGCTTGGGGAGGTCTGTGAGTCTGGCAGGTTTCTGTGCCCGTAGAGGTCTGTGGGGCTGGCAGGTTTCTGTGCCCGGAGAGGTCTGTGGGCTGGCAGGTTTCTGTAGCCGGAGAGGTCTGTGGGGCTGGCAGGTTTCTCTGCCTGGAGAGCTCTGTGGGGCTGGCAGGTGTTTGGGGCAGGATGCTGGGTGATCTTGTCACACCCACAGATTCAGGGATTTGGAGCCATTTATGGACCAGAAACATTGATCCTTTTACTGCTACTGAGTGGAGTACGACGGCTTCAGGGCGGGAAAGTGCATGGAGCGCCCCACAGTTCAAAGGTCGCAAGTGAGGTTGGTTGTGCTGGTGTTAAAAAAAAAGTCCAGAAAGAGAAGAGAGTTACACACGCTGGTGCCTGTTTCCGCAAAAGTCACGTGCAACCTCTGGTAGAACATGCTTCGTAACATAGAAAGGCCGTAAATGTTATTTTTTTCCTTTCATATCAATGGGGTAGGATTGGTGGCTCTTTGCGACAGCAGTAAACAGAGGGGAAGTACATGGTATGCAGTGCCATGAGAATTATGCTGCAGGTACATTTTGTGATACTTATACTTAATTTTTTGTAATTTTTGCACCTTTTAAGACTGTTTTGGCAAATGTTTCACCTCAGTCTCAGTTTAACAACCAAGCAACAAAGAGTAACTGAAAGATGGCCTGTCAATTTTAGCGAAGGGCATTCGACTGTGCAGCAATGCATGTTGCTGTATTTTAGTAACTTTTAACTGTTTCAGCTAGAAACCATTTTATCTGCAAGCTGCAATTTATGTAGCACCACTGCCACCACAGCCCCAATCCTCCCCCTCTCTGCCCCACTCACACCCTGATGTCCAGTTCAGCTGGACCTGCCCCTTCAGAACCGACATCACTTGACAACTAGAAATCAGCGACAAGAAATCGGGTCAGTTTTGGGGGGAAGTGGGTATCACTTTGCCTTGACAAAGTTGGGCGAAACCGGGAAACTTCTCCCAAAGTCACAGACTAAGGTGTAAATTCATAGGTGAAGGGTATATTTTCTTGCGCCCACAAACTTCAGTGACGATTTTTGTGTTTTCTGTAAAATCCGCAAATCAATATAAATCGCAGATGAAACTGATGACACACACTTTTAATCTTTAATGTGTAACATAACCCCCGCCCATATTTTCCAAACAACCTTCATGTACCAAAGGCGCCTTTCTTTTACTAAATGCCTTCACACTAACCTGGAGACCTTACGCACACAAGTGGTCGTCGCAATTAATTTTGGGTGGGGTGCACTTGTCTGCGGGGGGGGTGGCATAGACTGGGCGAACAGACAGACTCACCTGCGTGAGCCGCAGAAGACAGGGCAAACAAGGCTAGCCAGAGAAATAATAAAATTATGGCAGGTAGTCGTCGCCGCACGTTACCTCTCAATTGTCTCCACTCTGGCCTCTGGGATGCCTCCTCGCTTCACCAGTCAGCAATGCGCATGACAATTGGTCACCAGCCCCACCCTAAGGGTGAAGAGTAAGACAGCGCAGACGCGGCGACGGAGACATCTGCACGCTGCGCAGTGTGCACCATTACCATTTTTTAAATGTTACCATTTAATTTATAAAGAGAAGTCTAGAGCAAGCGTAAGTTACATAACCTACCTATATTAATTAATTACCTATCCTAGACAGTCACGGATTTGTGGTGCTTGCTGGCACCGCTGAGGGGGCCTCTGGAGCACTGGGGCCCCCACGCAACACGGGAGCTGTGGGGGCCTGTGTTACGCCCCTGGGGCCTGTGTTACGCCCCTGCTTATAAATCAACACTGCACAATCAAGGGAGGAGCCAAGATGGCGACCGGAGCAGACGCTTGAGCGCCCGGCTCCGTCGGTCCGTGGCCTCGGACTACTATCCTGATGCCCATCCTCGCCGATTTTCGAGGTGCAACGTGTGCGAAGACGCGCTGACCGCGCTGCCGCTTTCCCGGAGTCTCAGCCCGCCCGGATGCCCGAGTTCTGGGTGCTTTTGTCCTCTGCACTGAAACCCTGCGCCATTACGGCCTTTGCCGGCCCCCTGGAAGCTCCGCAGTTGCCGGACCAGCTAGCGCTAACCTGAGCCCCGCGGTCCCGATCTCACCTCGCACCACGGATCGTTGCCGGATGAGCCCGGAGAGGGACGGCCGGACACCTTCTGTACCCTGTGCCGGACGGGCTGGAGCTGTGGGGTGGGCCCCGGTGCGGCGGGTCCCCTGCCCCGCTCTGAGGACCGCGCTGTGGGAGGCTGCTGCCCCCTTCACCTATTGCCTAGCCAGCGGCGAAGGGAACCTGCGAGAAGGGAAGCGACTGTCGGCCTTTCCCGTTGCGGCGTAGACCTGAGGGGAATTGCCTCCTTGCCACGACCCCCCCCCCTGGCCATTGCAACGTATAGCGGCAAAACATGGCGTTGAGTGCCTGCTTGCGGCTGGGGGGCGATACTCCGGTCTCGCCCGCTGCCCACTTCGCCCTCCCTCTTCCGGACACCAGCTCCACGGTGCCGTCCCGGATTGCTGCCGCTGTGGGGGCCCAGCCGCCGCTGACATGCGGCTCCGTTCTGGCTGCCCTGCGGGACTTCCAACTACAGATGTGCGCTGGCCTGCAGGCGCTGAGTGAGCGGTTTGACCCCGTACTGTCGGCCGCGGGTCGTGAGCGCACTGTGTGTCATCTACAGGGCGTGGGTCTCCCGGTGCTTTTGTCCGCTTGCGGGGACGCAACGGCGGTGTGTGACTGTGCTACACTGGTGCCTTCACCTGGCGCTCCCGGCGCCCAGGGTACACCGCTCTACACCTCAACTGCGGATGCTTTGTCCCCCTGGTCATGGCTGCCTGCTTCATTGCTGTCTGCCCCACCGCGTCCACTGGACTATCCTGTTGAGCGATACCTAACGGCTTCGAGGAACCGTCCGCGGTGGCCCACTGCTTATTTTTTGTGGAACTCCTGTACCTTACTTGCCAGGTGTGGATTTTATGTGGTGCAAAGAGGGACCTTAATCGATGGGCGGCGGCCATTTCGTGATCCTACTTCACCATCCTTTCACAAGCGGCCATCTTGTCTTTGTCTTCTCGGGACACGGGGCCTTCATGCAGGGGCTGGTTTAATCCCAAGCCCGCGATCGGGCCAGGGCTAGACTGACTTCTATTGCCATGGTTTATGGACGGGCTGGCCTGGGACTGGAACTGTATGTATGTTATGCGCGCACTCGTCGCGACTTGCATCCCTTCGCTTACACTGTGGTGCCATGGTATCTTCGCACGCCGTTTTTTGGCGTAGTGGGCTCTCAGTATGTGGGGGCCATGATTGGCTGATGGTTTGGGGCGCTCTGGTGTCCCGTGGGCTCCTCCCCACCTTCTTTTCTGTTTTCTTACTTTCTTTACTCTATTCCTACTTTCTTTCTTCTCTATATTTCGGGTTCATTGGGCGACAGGCACTATGCTGGGGGGGGGGGGGTAGGCCGTAGCCTCCGCATTGGTGTAGGGTGGGGGGGTAATACTCTGTTCTTAATTAGTTCTATGGGCCTTTTTTCTTTGATGTCTCTGCGCTCTACTTTCTTCGATTCGGGGTCCGGATGTGGGGTGGATCGAGTGGGGGCAGCTCCGGAGGGGTGCGTACTTGCTCATGTGACTATCCTGTTATATTTCTGCACCGCCTCACTGTTTGAGTTTTTACTTCAATTGTTGTTCTCACTGATGTTGCTGCTCTCCCGTGTGGTGAGGCTATCTTGCGGACTCGAATCTCCTTTGCTCCTATCCTTCATTGACTTTTTTCTTTGATAAAATTATCTAAAAAACTTAAAATTAACCTTCACTTCTCCTTCCCCGGGTGTCAAAGATATCTCCAGTATGTGACCCATAACTCGTTGTTAATCCTGACTGTTGACGCACGGGGGATGTAATGTGGGTATCAGTGCTTCATTGTATCGTGGCCGGCCTGACGGTTGTAGGCCCGTATTTGTTCTTTTAAGATGCACGAATAAAGGTTTTTTAAAAAAAAAAAAAAAAAAAAAAAACACTGCACAATCAATTCAACTATAAATAATTTAACCCTACAACATTCCATACCACATAATTACAATCCAAAAAATACACATATTTCCACTTCACTCCATACCACATAATTCCACTTCACAGAATCACATTGCACACAATTTAATACCACTCCCAACCACATAATTACACTCCACACAACAAAACTCTAAAACACATAATTACCCTCCACAAAATAAAACTCTGCAACATGTTGCATAATTCCACTGCGCATAATTATACACCACACCATGCCACATAATTCCACAATTCATCCCCACACAATTTATCACACAGCATAATAACACTCCACATAATACCACTCAGCTCCACATAATTAACCTCCACATAATTATGCTCTACTCCATACTGCATACATACACTCCACATAAATCCAGTCTATGCCACGTAGCAACACTCCACATAGCTACACTTCACACCATGCCTCATAATACCACTCAACATAATTTCACTCAACACCGCAACTTCCACGTCACACAATTCAACTCTACACATTTCCATTCCACACCACATAATTCACAACAAACTACATAATTCAGACTAACACTACAAATGCACAACACACCACCAGTGGCGTAACGAAAGTTGAGGGGGCCCCCCTGCAAAGTACACGGAGGGGGCCCCCTCCCCGGGCCACCACCCACCATTTTTGCAGAAGAGGCCCCCTAGAGCTTGAGGGCCCACCCTGCACCGAGGGGGCTGCAGGGGCTTATCCTACGCCACTGTGAAGATGCCAGACATGCCTCTTTTTTCAGTTATGGACCGATCACATTAGAAAAACAACAGACCTATAACTTCGGGCCATAAGACATCCACTTTAACACCAGGTAAAAAACAGAACAAATTCATTTTGCACTGACATAGCAACAGCCCATAGTAAGATTATTCTATTTTGGCCACAGCCCAAAAATAGAAAAACGTTCTCATATGCCCCGGCAGTGAGGTCTGTGGGACTAGCAGGTTTCTGTGCCCGGGGAGGTCTGTGGGGACTGGCAGGTTTCTCTGCCTGGGGAGGTCTTTGGGACTGGCAGGTTTCTGTGCCCAGAGAGGTCTGTGAGACTGGCATGTTTCTGTGCCCGGGGAGGTTTGTGGGACTGGCAGGTATCTGTGCCCAGAGAGGTCTGTGGGACTGGCAGTTATCTGTGCCCGGAGAGGTCTGTGGGACTGGCAGGTTTCGCTGCCTGGGGAGGTCTGTGGGTCTAGCAGGTTTCTCTGCCTGGGGAGGTCTGTGCGGCTGGCAGGTTTCTCTGCCTGGGGAGGTCTGTGGGACTGGCAGGTTTCTGTGCTTGGGGAGGTCTGTGGGGCTGGCAGGTTTCTGTGCCCGGGGAGGTCTGTGGGGCTGGCAGGTTTCTGTGCTTGGGGCTGGTCTGTGGGACTGGCAGGATTCTGTGCCTGGGGAGGTCTGTGTGGCTGGCAGGTTTCTCTGCCTGTGGAGGTCTGTGGGACTGACAGGTTTCTCTGCCTGGGGAGGTCTGTGGGGCTGGCAAGATTCTGTGCTTGGGGAGGTCTGTGGGGCTGGCAAGATTCTGTGCTTGGGGAGGTCTGTGGGGCTGGCAGGTTTCTCTGCCTGGAGTGGTCTGTGGAGCTGGCAGATTCTGTGCCTCTGGAGGTCTGTGGGACTGGCAGGTTTCTGTGCTCGGGGAGGTCTCTGGGGCTGGCAGGTTTCTGTGCCCGGGGAGGTCTGAGGGACAGGCAGGTTTCTGTACCCTGGGAGGTCTGTGGGGCTAACAGGTTTCTGTGCCTGGGGAGGTCTGTGGGACTGGCTGGTTTTTGTGCATGGGGAGGTCTATGGCACTGGCAGGTTTTTCTGCCTGGGGAGGTCTGTGGGACTGGCAGGTTTCTCTGCCTGGGGAGTTCTGTGGGGCTGGAAGGATTCTGTGCTTGGGGAGGTCTGTGGGGCTGGCAGGTTTCTCTGCCTGGAGAGGTCTGTGGGGCTGGCAGGTTTCTGTGCTAGGTGAGGTCTGTGGGGCTGCAGGTTTCTGTGCCTGGGGAGGTCTGTGGGGCTGGCAGGTTTCTATGCTTGGTGAGGTCTGTGGGGCTGGCAGATTCTGTGCCTGTGGAGGTCTGTGGAACTGCCAGGTTTCTGTGCTGGGGGAGGTCCGTGGGGCTGGCAGATTCTGTGCCTGTGGAGGTCTGTGGGACTGGCAGGTGTCTGTGCTTGGGGATGTCTGTGGGGCTGGCAGGTTTTTCTGCTTGGTGTGGTCTGTGGGGCTGGTAGGTTTCTGTGCCCGGGGAGGTCTGTGGGACTGGCAGGTTTCTGTGCCCTGGGAAGGTCAGTGAGACTGGCAGGTTTCTGTGCCCTGGGAGGTCTGTGGGGCTGGCAGGATTCTGTGCTTGGGGAGGTCAGTGGGACTGGCTGGTTTCTGTGCCCGGGGAGGTCTGTGGGGACTGGCAGGTTTCTCTGCCTGGGGAGGGCTTTGGGACTGGCAGGTTTCTGTGCCCAGAGAGGTCTGTGAGACTGGCATGTTTCTGTGCCCGGGGAGGTTTGTGGGACTGGCAGGTATCTGTGCCCAGAGAGGTCTGTGGGACTGGCAGGTTTCTGTGCCCGGAGAGGTCTGTGGGACTGGCAGGTTTCTCTGCCTGGGGAGATCTGTGGGTCTAGCAGGTTTCTCTGCCTGGGGAGGTCTGTGGGGCTGGCAGGTTTATCTGCCTGGGGAGGTATGTGGGACTGGCATGTTTCTGTGCTTGGGGAGGTCTGTGGAGCTGGCAGGTTTCTGTGCCCGGGGAGGTCAATGGAACTGGCAGGTTTCTGTGCTTGGGGAGGTCTGTGGGGCTGGCAGGATTCTGTGCCTGGGAGGTCTGTGTGGCTGGCAGGTTTCTCTGCCTGTGGAGGTCTGTGGGACTGGCAGGTTTCTCTGCCTGTGGAGGTCTGTGGGACTGACAGGTTTCTCTGCCTGGGGAGGTCTGTGGGGCTGGCAAGATTCTGTGCTTGGGGAGGTCTGTGGGGCTGGCAGGTTTCTCTGCCTGGAGTGGTCTGTTGGACTGGCAGGTTTCTCTGCCTGGGGAGGTCTGTGGGGCTGGCAAGATTCTGTGCTTGGGGAGGTCTGTGGGGCTGGCAGGTTTCTCTGCCTGGAGTTGTCTGTGGAGATGGCAGATTCTGTGCCTGTGGAGGTCTGTGGGACTGGCATGTTTCTGTGCTCGGGGAGGTCTCTGGGGCTGGCAGGTTTCTGTGCCCGGGGAGGTTTGTGGGACTGGCAGGTTTCTGTGCTTGGGGCTGGTCTGTGGGACTGGCAGGATTCTGTGCCTGGGGAGGTCTGTGTGGCTGGCAGGTTTCTCTGCCTGTGGAGGTCTGTGGGACTGACAGGTTTCTCTGCCTGGGCAGGTCTGTGGGGCTGGCAAGATTCTGTGCTTGGGGAGGTCTGTGGGGCTGGCAGGTTTCTCTGCCTGGAGTGGTCTGTGGAGATGGCAGATTCTGTGCCTCTGGAGGTCTGTGGGACTGGCAGGTTTCTGTGCTCGGGGAGGTCTCTGGGGCTGGCAGGTTTCTGTGCCCGGGGAGGTCTGAGGGACAGGCAGGTTTCTGTACCCTGGGAGGTCTGTGGAGCTAACAGGTTTCTGTGCCTGGGGAGGTCTGTGGGACTGGCTGGTTTTTGTGCATGGGGAGGTCTATGGCACTGGCAGGTTTCTCTGCCTGGGGAGGTCTGTGGGACTGGCAGGTTTCTCTGCCTGGCGAGGTCTGTGGGGCTGGAAGGATTCTGTGCTTGGGGAGGTCTGTGGGGCTGACAGGTTTCTCTGCCTGGGGAGGTCTGTGGGGCTGGCAGGTTTCTCTGCCTGGGGAGGTCTGTAGGACTGGCAGGTTTCTGTGCTTGGGGAGGTCTGTGGAGCTGTCAGGTTTCTCTGCCTGGGGAGGCCTTTGGGACTGGCAGGTTTCTGTGCCCAGAGAGGTCTGTGAGACTGGCATGTTTCTGTGCCTGGGGAGGTTTGTGGGACGGCAGGTTTCTCTGCCTGGGGAGGTCTGTGGGTCTAGCAGGTTTATCTGCCTGAGGAGGTCTGTGGGGCTGGTAGGTTTCTCTGCTTGGGGAGGTCTGTGGGACTGGCAGGTTTCTGTGCTTGGGGAGGTCTGTGGGGCTGGCAGGTTTCTGTGCCTGGGGAGGTCTGTGGGGCTGGCAGGTTTCTGTGCTTGGGGAGGTCTGTGGTACTGGCAGGATTCTGTGCCTGGGGAGGTCTGTGTGGCTGGCAGGTTTCTCTGCCTGTGGAGGTCTGTGGGACTGGCAGGTTTCTCTGCCTGGGGAGGTCTGTGGGGCTGGCAAGATTCTGTGCTTGGGAAGGCATGGCTTGGCAGTTCGGGCTGGACTGTTCCCATGAGGCACAGGGTCAGACTGATTTGCATATGGCCATGTCTGAACTGGGGTGGCAGAGTTGGCTAAAGAACGGTGATGGATCAAACCCAGATCTGTTGACTGGGTGTGAGTGTTTGATTGGGTCTGATGCTCCGTCCATCACCACCCCCTTTTGTACCGCTTTGTTCGCCATAAGTTGGCAGGGTATGCTCAGACGTGAGTCCCTTGCTCACTTTGCCACTGGATTCAAGCAAGCCTGGCTGAAGACGGCTGAAATGCCAGAAACCGGTCCTAGGAAGCTTGTTTCCGGTCCAGGGAAGGCATGGCTTGGCAGTTCGGGCTGGACTGTTCCCATGAGGCACAGGGTCAGACTGATTT